>NC_080673.1:183075215-184325215 GCF_030445035.2 Dasypus novemcinctus
GAGAAAAGGATAATGTGAACGGGATCTGCCTCCTTGATGCCAACGGGGCCACCCTCCAGCCTTCTTGCCTTCAAGCTTCCCCAAGCCTCAGGGGACTTGCACCCACTGTTCACTAAGCCACTCCTTGCTCCTTGTCTTCACCACCCACGTCTCCACCCAATGTCACCTCAGAGAAGCCTTCGCTGTCCCTGACCGTTAGCGACTCTCCATACCAATACCCTGCTTGTCTCTCTTGGTCACAGCTGTCTTCTTAGTGCATGGAACAGCCCAGAAGATAGTTGGGATTTGATGAATTTTGAATGAGCAACTCCAGGAGCTGCGTTAAGGATCTGACAAACATTCCCACCTTGAATCTCTGTAACTGTCCGCTGAGGTGGGTACTATTGGCACCCCACTTTGAAGATGAGGAAACAAGCTCAGTCACTCATCCACGGTCCCTCAAACGGCAGGATCAGAACCCAGAATTTGAGCAGAGCCTTGACTCCCAAATCGATGCCTGAAAGCCACGTGACACTGTCTTCCAACAGTCCCTGAGTTTTAGGTCCAAGCATGCTTTCTACTTTCCATTAAAGACTAAGAGTTTAGACTCAGAAGGGACTTCTGAGATCCTTAGTGTGACTTCCCATTCAATAGAGAACCCCTCAGAGCCGGCCAGCCAGCTTCCACTTGAATGCTTCCCAAGACAGGAATCTTACCACCTAATGAAGCAGCATCCCTTCACCCACGCCCCTTCCATGGTCTTGGTCATGGCCCCTCCTCTCTCGTGGGTCACCCCCAGAGCTTCAGCCTCATCGCACTCCCCCCTCCACAGCTGGAGCCACTTTTCAAATATACCACTCTAATCACTCCACCTCCACGTTAAAACCCTTCGGGGGCTGCTCTGTGCCCTGGCTTCCTCTTTGAGGCAGCGTTGGATGGTAGGGAAGAGCCAGTGGTCTACGTTCACACCCTCAGGTGCAGTCTTAGTGATGTGGCCTTGGGCAACTTACTTGCCTCTCTGTGCCCCAGACCTCCTAGGGTTGGAGTAAGGATTAAGGGTTTAGAGCTGGAAATGGCACAAAGCAGTTGCTCAGCAGCCGGGGGCCATTGTTTCCCCCCCACCCACCCACCCACTCTCCTGCTCTTTCAGTGCCTTGAATGCTCTGAGCTCTCTTTCACCTCCCCTTTCAGGCGCTGTCCTCTTTACCTGGCTTCTCCTACACACCCTCCACTTCCTCCAGAAGCCTTCCCATATTCTCATGTAGAGGGAAGGCACCCAAGAAGCTCTCAGAGCAGAGATCTCGTCTGTTCAAGGCTATCCCACAGCACATCCAACAGTTCCTGGAGCAACTGTCAGCATGCAATGGACAAAGATCAAGGTGGTCTCTGCTCTGGTTATGACCCCGGTGCCTTGCACCTTGGTTGCATGGGTGAAAGAAAGAACAAAGGGTCTGCCATTCATCCTGTCGTACTTTAATCCCAAACCTCAGAGACGGCCACGTGGCATCCCCGGCGGGGAGCCTTGTTCTAAGGGCATGAGAACAACGAAAAGGGGAAGGAGGGTGAGCCGAAGGAGAGGACACCTGGAACAGTGAACTCGGAGCACCAGGCCCCTGCCGACCAACAGGGCCCCCGGCCCGCCCCCCACCCTGGATGCCATCCATGCGTTGGCCTCATTTTTTACCTGACCACTTGATCCCTGTGTCCTGAAGCGTAGGCAGGTTCCAGGGGTCTTCCACCTCTGCGGGCTCCTCTATCAGAGCCACGGTGGAGTAAGACGGCAGAAGTTCGATCTTAGCTACGGGAGACTCAGAAGCATCTGCCAAGACAAGCAACAAAGGCCTTCATTGAATCAGAGGGACCCAGGAATCAGACCGGGCCTCCTGGGGTCCTCAAGAGGCCGGCCTGCAGCCGAAGGAGCTGCTCTTACCTTTTGCAGATGTGGAATGCTGACCAGTGGCCCCGTCAATGTATTTATTAGAGTCTGGTTGGGCATTCTCCAACTCAGGCCAAGGCGCCATGGTCTGCGGATGAGGAAACAGAGTTTAAAGGAGCAGTCAGCAAAGGGGACAAATCCAGAGAAGGCCAAAGTCCAGCTGCTCTGACAGAGACCACTACTGGTTTGGGGAAGCAGAGGTAGTAGGGCAGGCACATCATGCTTATACCTTCTAAGCTGGATTCTTAAGCACCATATTTTACTTCTCTGTATGCCTCCCTCAACGCTCACTCAGGCTGCCATGAAATCAAACAACTTCCAGCGTTTTTCCACTCTAGCCTCAAATCCATAAAATTAGGTGAACCTCCTTCATTTCTCCTCCATCTTGACTCTCTCCTTTAGCCAGAAACAGAATGTAAAGCCATCCATCTTCATCAATTTCGCTATACCAAGGCCTTGCAATCTTCCAATGGGTTCCCCATCCAATTTTTACATCAAGGCAAGTTCAGCTCACATCTGCTCAGAAGCCTGCCTTAGCCACTGGGTTAACACAGGTGTAGGACTTAATTTACATGGACACACTCACGGACATTCTAGTAATGATGTGACTACCACTCAGGTCTTCTGTAAAAAGCATGTCACACTGGGCCGGTTCAAATCCCAGCCATGTCACTTTTCACTTTAGGCAAGTTACTTTATGCCCTGAGTGACAGTTTCCCCATCTATAAAATGGATATAAATGGGAGATCATTCTTTGAAACTCACAGGGCTGTTATGACATTAATGATGATTCCTGGAAAGAGCCTGGTACAGGGCAGGCATCCAATAAAGAGTAGCAATTATTACCATGCCATGCTGCTTGGATTAATGACCTTTGTTGCAACCACATTGTTACTGGCTTTCTGGGGAGTCTTCCTCATAACCCATTTTCCCCACAAAGCCTTTCTCAGTTACGTGGAGAGGAAACACAGCTCCTGACAAACCTGGCCATCTACTCCTTGAAGCCCTTGTCCTTTGAAACACAGCAGACAATGCAGTCCAAGAGGACTGGAACAAACAATTCACGGAAGAGGAAGTACACATGGATAAAATACTTATTTAAAAAAATATTCAGTCTTAGCAAAGATATATAAACAAAAACAGTGAGATATGAATTTCAACGGTCAAATTAGCAAAAACGTAAAAAAGTAAAACATTCCATGCTGGAGAAGATGTGGTGAAATGAGCAATGCTGGAAACTCTGGAAGCAGTTGGCATTGTCTAAAATGCCTTACACTGTTCCTATACCTTTGACCCAGTAATTTCATTTCTAGGAATTAGGAACTTAGGAATATTTTCTCAGAGAAAATCAGAAACACCTGTCCCCTTCCATCAGTTCATTCAGTCTCTGACCTAATGTCACCTTTTTAGGTAGGACTTCCCAGAAGCAAGGCCTGTCTGACTCCTTCCCTATTTTTCTTAAATGGATCTATTTCTTGCCTACCAGAATATAAGCTCTACCAAAAATAGGGTTTTGTTTTGCTCATCACTGCATCCTCAGGGCCTGGAGCTCTGCATGGCACCTGGATGAGGCCCAAGCATTTGCTGACTGAATGAATAGGACACAGACCACAATTTATGTTTTTCCAAAAGAGGTTTGCTGCATCATCATTTACAGAGTTGAAAAATTTTAGGGAATTTATTGTATCAACTATGGTATATCCGTGCAGGGGTCAGAAAACACCACTTAACAGAATCAGTAAAAACACAGAAAAATATTTTAGATAAACTGCAAATAGAAGTAACTTTATTTAGTCCTATCCATTACATGATCAACAACAGCATAATAAGACGCAGAGATGCTCCGTGGGGTTCCCAGTGGGTGGTGAGATGGGGGTGATTTTTATTTTCTTCCGTCTGAAATTTCCAAATTCTTGAAAAAGACGCAGCCCGATCCCAAAACCCACTAAGGTCCATCAATTCAGGGATCGTGGGCGAGGCTGTTGGGATTAGTAAAGCCGGAGGCTTAGCGGCCGATTCTGTGAATCTGCAGGACCAGGGGCTTTCATGAAGTCTCTAAGCCAGACCGAAGAAAATGCTCCGCAGGCAGCAGCGGCACGTGGAAGACGCCTCTGTGCTCGCAGGGCCCATCCTGCAGCCGCTGGCTTCCACGGTTATCTCTACTGGAGGACAAGGTCCACTTCTTTCATTTCCCTTTAATAAGCGTCCAGCGCCGTGCTTGACACAAAATGGGCTTCAGTAATACTTGTTGAATGAGCGTGTCATGCTTCCTGTGTACATGCTGGGCCCTTCCTGTCCCTCAGAGAGCTAATAATTATTGAGAGTGGACTACAGGACCAGTCGGACTGGCACTTTACACAACCTCCCAGCCACCCACAGAGGGCTGCTATTCTCCCCAGTATACATACAGAGGGGGAAAGCCAGGCCCAGAGAGGTGAAGGCACCAGTGCTCTGTACCAAGTGGTAGAACCCTGAACTCCAGGTCGGTTTGAATCCAGACTCCTCTCCCACAGCGGCTCCCGGGCTGGAGTGCCCTCTGTGTGCCCCCCAGTGCCTAGGGGCAGGGCAGCTTTCCTAGGCCCTGCCCCCTGCTCCTCTGCCTCCTGGAATTGCCGGGCCTGTCACGGAGGTTTGGATCTTCCCTGTGTCTCGGTGAAAAGCCTTACAGCTGACCATCGCATGTGGGGCAATGCCTGCTGATCTCCAGGCCTGCTGGAGAAGGCTTTTCCTTTTCCTGGGGTGTGCCAGCAGCAGCCACAAACCCAGGGCCAGGGCAGGGGAGTGGGGCAGAGCTGGGCAAACTCCAACCACAGCTCAAGGCCGCTACGGGGGGTGAACTGCCCGGGGCTGGAGGCACAGAGGTTAAAAGAACACAAACGGCTGGTCCAATGTGCTTTTTGCCACAGGAGTTAAAAAGTGTCTGTACTTCTCCGGCTCTTCCAATACAGGAATCCTTAGCAATAGTATCTTGGGGGGAAAAAAACATTTTGAAATGTTCCATTTCAACCGGGCACTTTTCATAGCATAGAGGTTCAGAACCAGACTCCAGAGCCAAGCTCAGAGCCCAGCTTTGCCCCGGGCATGCTGTGACCTTGGGCAAGCCACCTGAGCTCTCCAGGCCTCAATTTCCCAACTGTAAAATGGGGTTTAGACAGAGCTACCTTGCGGGTTATTAGAAGGCTTAAATGAGTTGACTTTTGTAAACTGCTTAGAACAGCCATTTGTTGAATGGATTGCCCCACGTCACTCCTTTCAGCAGCCCTGTGAAATAGTACTATTCCCATTTTATAGAGAAGACCAAAGCATCCCGGGAGGCTAAGCTGCTTGGGCCCAGGCCACAACCAAGAGCTAGTTGACAGTTCCTCTGAGTTCCTGAGTCTATGCTTGCTTCTCAATTACCACCTGACCGGGAGCCCATAAAGGCCCATCCTGGTATGTGATGTGTAGAAATAACGACTGTGTGGCAGGAATGCGTGAGTCACATGTTAATAGCATACAGATGAGAGGCTACTGATTAAAGGCCAAGGACTAAGCAAATGAAGAAGCTGCTTCAACACCGAGGGAGAAGGTTGGTGACCGACCCAGCGTCTCCAGAACCCCGGAGGCAGGCAGGATTCCACGACCTGGGCCTGGAGGCAGACACATCTCTGTAGGGAAGGCGGGCCTCTAACCAACCCTCCCCTGGCGCTCCAGCCTCCAGGCTCCAATGCTCACGGGCCATTTGCTGCAGCCATTGCTTCCAAGTCAACCTCACCCAAACCCAACTCATCATTTCCCCATGCCCCCAGAGGCGCCCCAACGTGACACCCTCCTGATGGGGTGTTTCCTGCCACCACGCTCCGAGAATCTCAAAGTCAGCATCTTGGACAGCCCCCAGGTCCAGCCGTGCACCCACACTGGCAGATGCTACCCGGGACTATCCTGGGGCCCCGGCTGCCCTTAGTTCCTGGCGCCACCTCCCTAGCCCAGTCCAAGCCAACGCAGCCCGCTGTCGAACTGGTTGGGGCTCAGGTGTCTCTCCACACAAAGCTGTGTTCATGTGGATAGTTGGACTCCCCAGGTGTACAGCCCACCCGCTGCTCTCCAGATGACTCCTCTGCGATGGTCACACTGGCTGTTGTTGCTCAGGGGGCCCCCCACCCCCGCCCCAGCAGGCCCCCCTCTCACCTCTCTGTCCGCCACGTGTGCTCAGCCCAAGTCCCTCCTCCTCTTGCTCCGCCTGAGTTCTCCAGTCCTCTCTGGTCTTGCCCTTCTCCTTGCCTCCAGCATGCACTGCCTGAGTGACTCACCTGGCACTCATATATCAGGGGGTTATCTTTCCATCGACTTCCGATAACCACCACTATCATTTAGTGAGCCCAGAGAGGTGCTGTGCTGGCGCTTCACTGTATTTGATTATTTCAGTCAAGTCTTATGCAACTGAGACTGCACCATCCTCCCAAGTTTGCAAATGAGAAACCCTGCAGCCAGAAGAGATTAGCAACTCCTTCCAAGTCACCCCGGAGGCAGTGACAGAGCCGGTTTTTCCCAGGTCTATCTCCCAGGGAAGTTGGGCCCTTATCCAGGAAGCACTGTGACTGTGTCCTGGTATGTGTGTGGGGGGGGTATCAAGCTGGGACATCTACCTGACTTCCTGGAACACTGATTGTATTTGGGGAAAGGGAGTGTTAAATATTGAACCGAATATTTGGGACACAAGACTTACGTGGCGGAAGCTGATCTGGAGCAGGGTTTCTCAGCCTTGGCATTGGGGGCCAGAGAATGGTTTGTTGGGGGGGGGGGCGTGGCTGCCCTGAGCACTGGAGGAGTTGAGCGGCAACCATGGTCTCTTCCTCACCAAGTGCCAGGAGCACAACATCCCCTCCTAGCTCGTGACCACCAAAACTGTCTCCAGACATTGCCAAGTGTCTCCTGGAGGAGCTGAGAACCCCAGGTCTAGGTAAAGAGATCGGACTTAAGATCCCAACTGCCTGGTTCAAGTCCCAGCTCTGCCATTTACTGGGTGACTTTCGGTTAGTCCCTTAGCCTCTCGGTTAGTCTCTTAGCCTCTCGATACCTCAGTTTCCCCATCTGTAAGATAGGAATACATAACAATATCTGCACAGGACTGTTGTGAGGATACATGTATTATGTTTTGAGAGTTCTTAGAACAGTGCTGGTGCATGATAAGCCTTCCATAATTATCAGCTATCTTCACACTAAAAGAAGCATGGCTATATTATGGTATAGAATGCAAGATTTATATGAATTAAAAATAAAAAACAGAACACAAAAGAGCTTGCAGTATGCTGTTTTGGGTTACCCACGGACATCTCGAGGCTCATTTGTAGAACCTTCTGCTTTTGGGAGCACTTTGATGGAAAAATCTGAAAAATACTGTGACCTTTTACCAGCTCTCTTTCTCTTATAATCTTCACGAACTCTAGGAAAGCTTTCTTATCTCTTATGCACACTTACACTGCCTTCCCAACTGGAATTTAAGGTCTTATAGTGCAAGAGCCATCTGTTATGCCTATTCTTACTGTGTCCAATAGACAGTGCATAGTAGACACTTAACATTTTTGAATGGAGGCATCAACCCATGGGGTTCGCTGAAGAAACACACTGGATTCGTGTGCATCGTGATGAGTAAACAACTCACGGCTAATCTTATCCGTGGGTGGTGTCCCTAATCGTCCCGTGCAAGTTAGGCTGGCCAAGCTACATCCGTGGAGCAATTGCTCCGAGGCACTGCAACCTGCAGAGACAGCAGTCCCATTCAGGAAACTCTTCTCAGCCCAGTGTGGAAAGCAGATAATTATTTGCCTAAATTAAATTCTGTCTTCCTGATTTCTGTGACTGGTCAAAATCATGTCCTTTCAAGGACTGAACAAGGAAGTCTCTCGTGAATACAAAAGCAGATGCTACCATGGTCCAATTTTCTCTGATACCATGGGCACCGGGTATGAGCAAAGAGGAGAATTCAGACACCCCCTGCACAGAATTGTTCAGAAAGGAACAGGTTGCCCTGGCCGGGGACCCATAAGCCAAAAGGTCGTGGGCACATCCCCTGAGGTCTGTGCTTCATTCACGTACACATATTCAGTCAACATTAGCCAGCATTTCAGAAAAGCAAAGGGAAGTTGACCGTCTGCACCTCCTCCTGGGAGCCTCGTTGTTCCCTCTTCCCAGTTCCATCCTTCGTTTCCTCTTAACTAGCACTTCTCTGATGAAGCGATAATTTCCCCTCGCTTAGCACTCCGTTTTCTAACGCACTCATTGACTTCACCATTCTCTGTTGGGTGCTCCCTGTGCTCACTGCTGGGGAAGGAGAGGGAGGACCCCACACACCCTGGCACCGGCCCTCACTGAGCAGGCGGCCAGGAGAACCAGCCGACTGGGCCGCGCAGCACACTCTGAAACACCACGGCCCTGCCCCTCCACGCCCCCTGCACTCCCACAGCCTAAGCTGCCCCTCGTGGGAGGTGGAAAGCAGGGAGATGTAGGGTACCCGACTACTCAGGAGAAGGAAGGGGGTGCTGGCGGCTGCCCCAGGCCTGGACACACAGGCCCCAGGTACCGGCCCTCCTGGCCAGCAAGGCCCCAGCCTTCTATGACGGCCTACCCCACAGCCCTGGGGGGGCTGGAGCCAACCCCCACGGTCAGCCCCACGACGAAACGTCAGCCCCGGGAGCTGCCACCTCTGCTGGTGCCCCAGAGCTAGCACACAGCACCAAGGGCGAGACCCGCATGGTAGGTGGGGGCTGGCTCTGCAGAGTCCTGCCACTCACTCACTGCGTGACCCTGAGTGAGCTGCTGAACCTCTCTGAGCAGCAATTGCACAATGTCATAAATGGGGACAGCACCGGTCCCCTCAGACCTATTGGGAGAATTCAGTGATTAATGTGTGTAGGTGAGGCCCTTAGCACTGTGCCTGGCATGGGTAAACAGGACTTTATGCAATGAATGAATGAATTGCATCATGAACCATACATAGTTGTGCCTTAGTGCCAGGCACACAGCAGTCCTTTGGTAAATATTTGTGCAAAAATGAACCCAAAGCACCTGAGAGAAATAAAAAAATAAAAATAAAATAAAATAAACAGTACCTGACAGAAAGGAGCTAATGTTTGTTTTATCACAGGGGAGTGCTAGGAAGTTTTTGTGACCTTGTTAATTCTCAAAACAAGGAAGGGGTTCCAGTTTACAGGTAAAGAAACTGAGGCACAGAGAAGCCCTGCAACTAATAGGAGGTGGAATCGGAATTTGAACCCAGGACCCCTGGGGCCGAGACCGAGAGAGTGGGGATCTGCAGCCCCTATCAAAGCACCAAGGTTCTCAGGGCCTCAGGTCCAGGCTCAGTGGGGGTTCAGGGGGTCGACGGGAAGAAGGCAGGCTGGGCGGCTGTGTCTGCAGGGGTCGCACTGGTCCGCTCCTCCAGACAGATGGAAATGCCAGCCAAGAATGCCATTGCGACGGGCTGCTGTGTTCCTCCAGGAGCACACAGCTGAGAGGGGGGCAGCACCGAGCAGGTCAGACAGAGGAGGAAGCACACTTCTGAGGCCCCCGTTCCCAGGGATGTGGCGCGCACAGGCCTGTCTTGGGCCTGCCTCCCCAGGAAGGGGTCTTGGGGCACCCCCAGAGGTCCCTGGAGCCTTTGGACCCTCCAAAGGCTTTCTGTCTTCCCCAGACCCCCGCTCCAGCTGTCGCCCTGCTATTCCTCTTCCCGCCTTTCCCAAGGCCACACTCCAGCTTGCGGCCTGGCCAGAAGAAGCAGAGGGAGGGAAAGAAACACCATTTCTCTCAGAAGTTTGGTGATAATACCAGTATCTTCAACGTCCACCCAGGAGAGAGGTCAGTGGCTCTCGTGATCACTTATCGATCTGTGCCCCTGCTTCCCGTGACAATCGAGCCTGCTGGGCCCATAACCCTCAACGTCCTACCTCCACCTGAGTACCCAGTGCCAAGAGGAACTCGGCACACACAGTCTTTCCTGCAGGCCAAGGAGAAGAAAGTTCTTGGCTCCTGAACCTACGCTGGTTGCTCAAGCAACATTGTTGGAGCCTCTCCGGCCAGGACCCGTGCCGGGGCAGCCTGTGCTCAGCATAGCAGCAGGCAGGAGCACGAGGGGAGCCGATGGGAGAGGCGGCAGCAGCAGGGGGCAGCGGGACCTGCAGGGAGACGGAGACGCAGGTGCTTAGATCACAGCCTGCCAGGGAGCGGCTGGCCGGTACCTGGTCACTGAGCACTTAGCTGTCCTAAGCCCTTTCCACCAATGAACAGATTTAACCTCGTAAGTACTTTCTGAGATAGGAACCAAGGTTGTCACCATTTTACAGAGGAAGAAACTGAGACAAAGAGCAGTTAATTGCCTTCAAGTCATGCAGCTATTATACCCTCAAAGCCAATCAAACTCGGAAGGCTGACTCCAAAATCCCCCAGAGGGGGATGGCTTCTTCTCTTCAGCTTCCTTTTACCATCAAGAGGAAAAAGAATGCCCATGGGCATGGTGGTGATGGGAGGTGAGCTATTAGGAGCAGAGGAGAAAAGGAAACAACTGGTCTGGGGGCACATTGAAGAATGGCTTTAGTTTAAACTTTTGATGAGAGGCACTAATGGAATATTTAAAAGGATGTTTGCCCTATCACCTTAAACTTGGGTCAAACACCGGACCTCATAGTAAAAATCCTCATAGTGCACTTCAAATTTGTATTTATATTTTAAAATCAATCCTGTACTTAGCCCTTAACAATGTCAGTTATCGGGCATTGTATTATGGAGTTAAAGGGTTAATTTGTAAATCTAACAGCAGATATAGCTCAAACGGTTGAGTGCCAGCTTGCCATGTATGAGGTCCCTGGTTCGATCCCTGGTACCTCCTTTTAAAAAAAAAAAAGGGCAAATAAAAGAAAAAAACAACTCTGGGAAGCTGGAATAGCTCAGTAGTTTAGCCCTGGCTTCCCACATACTAGGTCCTGGGTTCAATTCCCCACCCCAGTACCTCAAAAAAAAAAAAAAAAGAAAGAAAGAAAGAAAAAAAGAAACATATATTGCAATATCTTTGCAACCCTTTTTTGTGCTTCTTATTGCTCTTGCAATCACCCAGACCTTGTCCACACACCACCAGGGACTTGTTTCAATGAGATGGTTGAGTGATTTGGGGTGGGCGTGGGGGGGGGGGACAATTTGCTTAGCATCCAAACCTTTTACAAAGCTTGCCCTTCTTGCCACTGGTTCCCAAAGTTACAAAAATAGAGAAGAGATCATTATCAGCTGCTTGGCTGGCACAGGGAAAGAGATTCAAACACTCTGAAACAATGACTGCTACAGGAGGCACAACTCTTCCAAGAAGACCCAACACAGATCTGGTTAAGGAACTGCCTTCACAGGGAAAAGGAAAAACAAAAAGAAAGGAAAAAAAAAACAGCCAAAAACACTAAGCCCTGCGAACACAGAAACCTCTTGGCGAACCAGTTCAGAAAGGGAGAGGGGATTCTGAGTGATGAAATCCACAAGGCACCTCCAGGAAATAATCAACATGTTTGAGGAAAGCTGACTCCTCACCAAGGAAAACAAGAGATGCAGACTCTTCCCCTCAGCGCCTGCTACCCCTGACAGGCATCTGCCCTGGGAATCCGAGGAATGAATTAACTCCGTACAAACACTTGTTTCCATCTCAGGCCTGAGTAGGCTCTCACCTCCCCAGCCATCCACACGCGGCACATTTCCTTGTAAGCCACCTCCCACCCCCGACCCGCAGTCCCACCCCCCTGCCTGGTATTCTTTGGCTCTGAAAACTGGGAGCTCTTTTCTTCCAAGACAGTTGAAAGACAAACCCCATGGTGGATGGCCACCTGTCCAGGCGAGAAGAGCAAGCCCAGACTGCCTCACGTGGTCACCTGAGGTAAATCACTCTGCAAACAAGCATGGGGCTCCCCTCAGGATAGAGGGGTGTCACGTCCCCACGCAGCCACACCAACCAGGAATTTCAGCCCTGGAAGGGCTCTGGAAGAGGGCCCCATTCCTCTTCTTGTAAAGAGGGGGAAACCGAGGCTGAAGGGGCTCGCTGGGACCCCCTGGCCTTTGGGTCACTTAACTCTTTAGTGACCCGGCCACAAAGAAAGCCCCGATTCCCCATTCCATGGCACCAGCCTCCCTCCCCAAACCACGACTCTCCACACATCTGTCATTCTAGAATCCCCAAGTATGGCGGATTAATAACACTTGTAGAAGAGTGTAGTAATCACACGAGTAATAGCAGTAGTCCCAATAACAGCAGTAACATTCAGGAGGAAAATACTTTTGAAAAATTGGGAAAGGGTTTTTTTATTTCCTCTTCTGCGGCTCCAAGCCACGTTCCTTGAGGTCTTCAGCGCAGGTGCTGTCTAGAGGAATTCAAGCAGTTTAAGGTCCCTAAAAGAGAGGGAGAGAGAGCAGGAGGCTGCCTGGCCCCGGCCGTACTCACCAGCGCTCCCTTCGCAGGTGGAGACCTGAAGGAGGCACCCAGGTAGAGCCCGGCGCCCCGGGTATATATAGCAAAGGTGTTGCGCAAAGAGGCCGGCGGCTGCTGTCATCACGTCCCTCGCACATTCCAGGCCGGCCCGCCGCCGCCGCCGCCGCCGCCGCCAGGGTGCTGCCGACCCGCCGGCGTGCCGAGCCCATGGGGACCTCGGCCGGGCGCGGAGGCCAGGCCGGTGGCCCGGCGGCGCAGCCAAGCCTCCGACGGTCCCCGCCGCCGAACGAACGGCAGCGAACGGCCCCGCGCCCCGTCGGCGCCCCGCGCGCCCGGGCTCCCCGCCGCCGCGCGCCCTCCCCGCCGGCCGCCTCGGGCCGCGGGCGGCACCGTGAGCGCGGGGCTGCTGCCGCTTGGGCTCCCGGGCCCCTGCTGTCTCCTTCCCCCGCGAGCACCTGACTCGCCCAGGCTAGCTCCTCTGGAGGCTGAAGAGCTCAGGGCGGATGAGATCCAGAGAGAAAACAATGGGAAACTCGGGACAAATCTTTTTCAGAACAAAGCCAGGATTGTCCGGCCTTATCCTATCAGGTTTAGGGGGTGCTTTCTGCCCCGGGAGCTGGACTTGGAGGCTGGAGTTCGAAATTTGGGAAAAGGTTGGATTGGCCTGGCCGAGCCAGAGGAAGGAGGCTGCTCGCCCTGGAAATTGCCCCCCACCGCGGGGCAATTATTTCACTGCCCTGATCCCCTCTGCCGGGTGTGTGCCGAGGCGCCACCTATCCTTTCTCCATCCTGGCTGGAGGTCTGTCCCAGGAAAAGCCCTTCACCACGCTGGAAACGGCTACCCAGTTATGTGCGGGGCTTTACTGGGCAGACCCCGTCTCTGATCCACACCAGAAGAAGCCTCCTTTGGAGCTTAGAGTAGCTCCCTTTTCTCATCTGAGGTTAAGGGCATTGGGGGCTGACACAGGATTACTCAAGGCTTAGCTGAGGTGGGATCAAACCTGGGTCTCCCTCCCAAATGCCCTGTGCTGGTTTTATAGCAGGGGAAAAGGAGGCCTGGAGAGGGAACTGCTTGCCCTGCTGTTCACAGCTAATAGGTGGAAGGCCCGTTGCCACTAGGCTGTGTTCCATTCCACCCTGGCACTCACTCCCCTGAGGAGGGAGAAGTCAGGAGCGCTGCTTCCAGGAATTGGCATTGCCAGGCTCTCTCTCAAGCTCGGAAGTCAGTGGTGAAATCACTCTGACTCTGGTATCCAATTGTCTGAATCAATTCTGTCCCTTGGCGGCCCCTGCCTCTGTTTGCTGATGTGTAAAATGGGAACCATGGTTCCGATCTGCTGTCGTAAAATGAGGTAAAATACGGAAAGCAGGCATGTGAGCAGCCGGGAACTCTGGGGTGGGGAGAAGATGGGTGGGAACCCTTGACTGGACTCAGCGGGAATCTTGGGACCTTGGGATCGTTCCCACAGCCTCTGGAACAAGTGTCCAGTGGTGTTCACGTCAGCCCAAGGACCAGCGGCCATGAAATTAGCAAGTGGGCATTAGAAATCGGGTCAGGGTGGGTTGCTTTATCAGAAGGATGGTGGTTTTGCCAGTGGGTGTTGGACTTTAAAGCCAACCCGTCCGGACCTGTCCACTGGGTGACTTCTGCAGCAGAGTCCAGAGAGGGCATGGTGGCAGGAGTCCACTGGCACGTGTTCGTCGAGCCCAGCTTTGCCCCCAGCCCTGGGCACAGATAGGACTGAAGTGGACATTTATCTCCAGGAACCTCCCTCAGTGAATATGAGCTTTGATGTGGGGCATGGATCTAATTGCCTCCACATCAGTCCGGGGAGGAGCTAATGCATACAGACTGAAATTTCAAAAAGCTTGAAAGGAAAACGTTCCATCTGAAAAGGCAAAATATTAGTTCAGTCCAGGCGACTTCCATTTCCTTTTGTAAAGGTATGTGGATCTTGGTAATAGATCAGGATGGTGTCTGATTTTTTTTTTTTTTTAGGAGATTGAACCCAGGACCTCATATGTAGGAAGCAGGCAATCAACCACTGATCTATGTCTGCACTCCTGTTGATTCTTAATTATAGTTTTTGGTACTACTTGTGTACAAAACATGGAGGAAAGGCATGTGTGTGTGCGGGTGTATGGGGGGGGAATGGTTTGCTGAAGGATATTTCCATATCATTTTTCCATCTCAGTTACAAAGTGTTACTACTATTTAATACCCAGAGGTTTATATGCATGCTTCTAAAATACTTTCACATGTATCTTTTCTTTTTTACCACTCTCTTTAACATACTTTTTTTGTGCCTACTATTGTCCTTGCTTTTTGATGAAATTGTAGAAGTTGAGTCCTTCTCAAGTTTACAAAACAATGAGCACATACAGGTCCACAATCCCTTACTGAGTCCCTGGGGCTAGATGTGTTTCAGAGTTTGGAAATTTCATTTTTAGAAAGTAAGATGCAGATAATGTGTTTTAGGGAACATCCCATTGGGGTCTGGGGTGTACCCAGCAATCAAACTCCCTGGCATTTTTCACTCAAAAATGTATGATTAATGCCATAAGTGAAATTAATTTGAATATAAAAAGTGTCACCTCAATTCAGGTTAGGTTGGGTTTCTGAATTGCAGATGTAGAGGACTGTGACTGGTGTTACTGGGTGCTGACTATGCGCAGGCACTGTTCTAAGCACCTTACATATATTAAGACTTTTCCTCCATTGTATTAAACCACCACTATGAACCAGCTGTTATCCCTATCAAAAGGCAAGGAAACAGTAGCCAGGAGAAGTTTGAGAAGGTCACAGGACTAGTCGGTGGCAGAGTTCAGATTTTAACCCTGATATTGCTTGTGTTAACCACATTTAGTCATAATCAGCAAAGTTTTCCTCATAGAGATATTTGGTTGTTCAAAGGACTAAAGAGGAGTGGAATGAGATCAGATAGAGAACATATATGGACACTTGATTTACAACAAAAGTACCACTGCAGGGCAACAGGGTAAACCTAACCTTAACAATAAATGGATATTCAGGAGGGAACAAATGAAACTTGACTCCCCACCTCACACCACAGCCAAAGTCAATTTAAGGAAGAATTGATTTTATCTAACTATAAAAGGCAAAACAGTAAAACTTCTAGAAGACAATTATAGGCAAATATTTTCATAAACCCAGAGTAGGAAAAGACTTCTTAGAGCAAATAGGATACAAGCTGCATTAACCATAAAGGAGAAGATTGATATGAACAGCTACATTAAAACTAAGAATGTCTATCCATCAAAGACACTTTTAAGAGAGTGAAAAGGCAAACCAGAGTGGGAAGGGAGATCAGAAACACATAAAACTGACCAAAAGCTTATTCTCAGAACATGTAAAGAATATCTATATATCAATATGGAAAAACAAAACAAAACATTCCGTTAGAAAAAGGGTCCAGAGATTAGAAGAGGCACTTCACAAATGAGGATAAATTGCCTATAAGCAATGTAAAAAAAAAATTTTTTTTAAAGGTAATGGGGATGGAGATTGAACCCAGGACCTCGTATGTAGGAAGCCAGCACTTAGCCACTGGGCGACATCGACTCCCTACCATGCAAATTAAACTAGGAGAGACCTCTCTCCACCTACAAGAATGGCTAACCTGGAAAAACAAATAGTGACAATACCAAGTGTTGGAAAGGATGAGGAATGGGAACTCTGATACACTGCTGGTTTGAATTGGTACAAGCAATCTGGAAACATAGTTTGGCAGCATCCACCAAACATATGCATTTCCTCTGAGCTACCATGTCCACTCCGAGGCATGTACCCAAAAGAAATATGTACATATGCCACCAAAAGGAGTGCTGAGGACTGTCCAAAGCAGCAGCACCCCAGAAACAGCTCAGATGCCCGTTTCATTAATAGAATGAGAAATTAACTGTGGAACACATACCATGGAATCCTACTACGCAATTGCCATTTTTGTAGGTAAAAGTGATCAAATGATATACAGCAATGAAAGTGAATGATTTATTGCTACAGGGAACTAAATGGATGGCTCTCACATCCATAATGGTAAAGTCAAAGAAGCCAAACATGGAAGTGCTCATACTGTGTGATTCCAGTGGTATAAAACTCCCAGACCCACCCAGACCAGATCAGTGTTCAGGAATGCATGCTTAAATGGTAAAACTCTGAAGAAGAGAAGGAAGGGCAAGATCACCATAGAAGTCAGGTGATCAATTTGGGGGGCAAGAGGGAGTAGGATTGAGGGAGCCCTGGGGGACCCCTGAGGTGCTGACAGTATCCTCCTCCTTGGATGTCATGCTTTGTTTTGAGATAAATCCCTGAGCTGTATTTACCTCTGTGTACTTTTTTTTTCCTATTAATATTTCACAGGTAAAGGGTTTTACAAAATGAATGGTATAGGAGATGCGGTGAAGAGGGGAAGCTCTGGATTATACCACTGAATTTGAAGCCTGGCTCCCACCACGTACACATAAATATTTGCCAGCAGCAGCAGCATAGCTTATACACACACACATACGTATGTGTTTTTTTTTTAAGTTCACTCTAATCCATATTTTATTCCTCCACCCTGGGATGGTGATGTCCACTCCACCTCTAGATCAAGACAGGGCTTAGATTCTGCATGGATGGTGGATGCACTTCTCCTGCTTGCAGCTGTAGGGACTCTCAGTTCCCTGGTGTGGTGGTTGACCATCTTCACCTCCCTGTTAGCTGGCCTGGGTAAATCCAATGAACCAGAGGGTAGGACTTGCAAGACTGCTGAGGCTCAGGGCCCAGCTGGTACATGGACAGTCCAGAGATTCAAGTCTCCTGAGTATACACCATCCCTAGTGCCTACCACAGGTTCAGTAAAAGTGACAGAAGAGGCCTGTGTAGAAAGGTCACATCCGAGTCCAGCTCCATCACACTCAGGAACACAAACTCCAAAGTAAGGCTAACTGACACAGCACTGAATTCCAGAGCCATTTGCCATGACCGTAGAACCTGTGGGTCTACACAAATATATTGCTTGTTTTGCACCAGACACTGTTGTAAGAGATTTTGCCTATTGGCTCATATAATCCTCAGGCAATCTTGTGAGGTAATTTTGTCATCCCCATTTTATTGATGAGCAAACCAAGGCACAGAGAGGTTAGGTGTCTTGCCTGAGATCACGCAGTGAGTAGCAGAGCTGGGATTTAAAACCCTTCAGTCTGGCTCCAGCATCTGTGCTTTCGCCTAAAAGAGATGCTCTCTCCCTATAATGTTGCTTTCTGAAAACTAGCATTTCCTATTGGTAAGTTCCCTAGATTATGCTTAGCCTTTTTTTAAGTGCCACAAAAATATTTAACCAGTTTTGTGGGAAACTTTTACCATAGAAGACACACATTTTCCTGCAGGGAGCAAAGTGAATTTACCTGAACCTCCTGATGACTTATGATCATTTTATAAAATCCCATGACTAACCCAATAATTCCTTACATGTCTCAGAGCTGTATTTTTTCCTGTCCAAAACAGGCTGAGAGAGCTGTGCTTTCAAATTTTCCATGTATGTGAATTTTTAAAAAAATGATTTTTCTGTTTCTGTCCTTGCTGCAGTGCTGGTATCAGCCCTTCCTAAACCCTTTGCTACATTATATCCAGCAGTAACCTCCTCTGCTTTATCACCACCACCATCATTGTTTTCATTATTTTGCTATTCCTGTCCTTTTGTGGATTAAGAAAATTGGACCTATCATTCCACTAACACAGTCATTAAAACTGTGTGTAAAGCGGACGAACATAAGCCTGAAAGGGTTTGATGGTCTATTTATATACGTGTTTTATTGCCTAGATTTAATAACATCTACTTTGAGTAATCAGGGAATTTTTTCTTCCTTACTAGGCATAGAATTGGCCTAGATTCTAAAGAGTTGAGGCCATTGGCACTAAACTCAGTGCTTTACAAGGACAAACCAAGCAGGAACAAGATTAACAAGCTAGTGTCACACAGAGGGCTTGGGATAACCAGTGTGATTTGGATTGCCTGGTCCAAGGCGTCCCCTGTAGGTATTGGTGGGTCACCCCCATTCCAGTCCCTGCCTTCCCAGAGCCCACCTGGTGGACGTGCGTCAACTTCCTACTATGTGCTTTCACCCCATTTTCCTTTGTCTGCCAGAACCCACCTGTGGCTCCCTAGCTGTCTGAGCACAGGCCCCAGGTGCCCAAACGCCATGCTCTGGGCCCTGCCTAGCTGCTCAGTGAGCCTCCCAGCGCTGCTTCCCCTCAGGTTCACATTCTCTGGCCACACTGACCTTCTGTCACCACAGTCGCTGCCACCCCAGGGCCTTTGTTACTACCATGCTCTCTGCCTGGAACATCCTCCCCCAGATTTTCACCCTTACACTCCTTATCATTCAGGCTTGACAGAGACCTGCACTCAGCATTTCCCTATTTTTATTTCCTTCCCAGCACTTACGTCACTCTCTGAGAGTATCGTGTATGTGGTCTGTGTTTACAGCACATCTTCCCCGCCAGGGCAAAAGTTCCTCCGAGAAAGAGTGTGTCAGCCTTGTCTGCTGCTCCATCCCCAGACTCAGAAGAGTGCTTGGCGCACAGTTGGGTTCAAACATTTTGTTAAATGAAAGCACGAAGGGATATGTGAATTCTCCCTTCCTAAAACTGTTTCACCAATTCAAACAAGCCTTCGAAGAAATGGTTGAGGGATTGGGATTTGGGGTCTAAACTGCCCTCTGAATCTTGTAGTAATAGGTGGGCCCCTGACTTTCCCAAACTCCCCAGCCAGTGACCAGTGACGAGGCATTTGTGATGGCCAAGGCCTGCCCCAGAGGCTGCACCGGCTTCATGGCTCAGGGGAGCCCCATGTTCTGTGCATGTGGTTGGCAGCTAGAGGTTAAAACGGGGCCTGGACACCATGTCCCCCGGCAGCTACTGCCCAGCTGGCCAATGATTTTTTTTTACTCAGAAAGAAAAATCACATCCAGGAACTCTTGCTCATCATTAAAGGCAGACGTACTGTGGGCCCTGGGATGGTGATGTCCACTCCACCTCTAGATCCACAGAATGGAAGAATGGAATATGGATTAGAGTGGACTTACTGATATTATACTATAAAACTATTGTGACTAGTAATAGAAGAAATTGTAGTATTGAGGTGGAGAAAGTGGCCATAGTAGTTGCCGAGGGCAGGGAGAGGGTAGAAGAGATGTCATGAGGGGCATTTTGGGGGCTTTGAGTTGTTCTAAATGAAATTGCAGGGTCAGGTGCTGGACTTTATATATCCTGCCATAACCCACTGAATGTACGGGGGGAGAGTGTGAACTACAGGTAAACTATTATGTATGTGGTGCAGCAGTGCCCCAGAATGTGTTCACGGAGTGCGATGAGTTGTGCCACAATGATGGGGGGGTTGTTGGAGACAACAGATATGTCATAAAACCCAACGTTGGTGAAGCTATGGCAAATAAAATATCACCGTTGGCAATGTGGCAATATTGGTTAGCAACGGTCTTCCATTTTGCCTTAGCTCCTAGAGTACCTAATGGTCTTCTCCTTAAAGTATTTGGTTAATTATATATTTCCACATGTAATGTTTATAGTGGCAACAATTAGAAATAATTTAGATACATGTCTAACAACTTCAAACTCAATATCTTCACTTTTTGACACTGAGATGTATTTATAATGCTGTAACATAACCTAAATGATATACTTACCGTTTCATAAATATATAATTAAATGCTTATATCAAGCTCTTTAGGAGCCAGTGGGGGTACCATTGAAAGAGTGGAGAATAGGTGTAGGTTTTACATAGGTAGACAGAAGACTAAGACTGGAAGATGTAGAACAACCTTAACAGGAATAATCTGACAGTGAGACTTAATATTTCAGTATTGTTTGAATTATTTACTTATACAGAGATAGATATCCATACGCTCTCATTTTGGAATCAGAAAAAAAGAAAAAGGACTTAAAAATTAAATCCACACCACCTCCTTTTAGTTCTGTCACTTAAGAGCTTGGATGAGCCACCTGAGCTCTCTGAGCTTCAGTGTTCTCTTAAATAGGGACAATATTTAGACCAGCCTTGCATAACTCACAGGTGATGAAAATTTAGTAAAATCCCATAAAGAAAAAGGCTTTGTAACTGTGCATGGGCCAGCTCCACACAGGTCAAGAAGGCCCGGGGTTTGAACCCTGGACCTCCCATGTGGTAGGCAGATGCTCTATCAGTTGAGCCAAATCCACTTCCCAGAACCGCATATAAAATGCTTTTGTCAGGCTCTACATTCCTTGGGCTTACCTGAAAAGCTGCAGAAATGCATAAGCAATTTAAAACTACCTTTAGGCCAGTACAAGCTCCACTCATTGGGTACCTACCCTCATGCACTTAACACATCTAGAAGAAATACGCCAGCAGTGGATGGAGGCAGGCACCGGAGGAGGTCAGGTGAGGAGTGACATGCCTGCAAGGGATGGCACCACCTCTCTCTTCTTCCTGAAATGCTTCCCGCCTTGACCCAATGCTTCCCGCCTTGACCTGCATTATCCCACTCCACTTTAACACCTCAAAGAGGAAGACGTTTCGACATCTTGCCCACAAAAGCAAGTGTCCACTCATCCAATTTCCTTCTCAAATGGTCTGTTTCCTGGAGATCCAGCACCCTGAGAGCAACGTGGCCTCCCCAAACGTCCCTCCTTTTCTCTGTGGACTGATTGGACTATCGGCTGCCAGTTTCCATTCTCTGGCATTGAATATATTCTTGGGGTTCCAAACCCTGGCACACGTGTTTTTGTCCTCTGGGCTTTCTGATGCCTCTTCCTGCCAGTCTCTTAATGAAATCAACGGGGTTGGCGTTCTTTACAAGGCAGAAGTGGCAGAGAGAGGCTCCAGAGAGGCAAGGTTGGACGGTCTTGCCTGGGACACGGATGTGCGGAAACGAGAGAAGAATCCCCTGTTCTCATTTCTCTTCCTCGGCTCAGTGCCCCACCCTCTGAGTCACCAGGCCTGGGAAATCAAAGGAATGCAGAGCCACGGGGAAAGCCTCAGCCCTTCCCCATTCGTTCTGAATTTCCTAGCAGAAAGAAGCTGCCAGGAGCTGAAGCCACAACCGAGGTGGGGGTGGCGGATGCTGCGCACGTGGCTCCCAGCTGTCAAGCCTGGGCCTCCAGGAGGCAGCTGTGTTCTGGGTCTGCTGGCTCAAGGCCCGAGCCCCAGGGCCAGGGGCCGGCAGCCAGCAGCTTGGACGGACATGTGTTAAATATCCAGACCTCTCTTTCCTGGCCACGCAGCAAAAAGGAGGCATAAAATGGATTGCATCATAAAAGCCTGAGAAAGTGGCTCTAAAAATAACACCTAAACAAAACCACCTTGAACTTTTGCAGCCATTAGGAGCCTCTTCTGAAGGCCTACGGCTGCAGTGATAATTTTAGATGGTTCCGTCGAGCCCACGGACAGAGAATCCATCTATCCCCTGAGATACGGCCAGAATTTAAAAAACAGCAAATCCCGAGTTCCATAGTGATGGGAAAGTACCAGACCTCAACTCAAAGAAGAGGTTTAAATGGAGAAAGCCTCAGGGAACAGAACACAGACTGACATAATCATAGGCTCTTTTCAGCCTTGCTTTAGGGTGTATGTCCACATGCAGAGAAAAATACTGAAAAGAAATAGAAATATTCACCAAGGTTATCTCTGGAAGTGGGATGACAGGTGATTTTATTTTCTATCTATTTGTGTGCAGCTTCAAAAGAGGATTTAAGGCAGGTGAGAAATAGAAAAAATAAAATTGATTTTAAAAAATAAGTGGGAAAGAAGAGACAAAGAGAAAATAAAGGTAGGGAAGTAAGATTGAGGCAGGAGAGGGGCAAGCGCTACATCTGAGGCTGAACCATATGAAATTACCATTTTTGTTAGGTCAAAAAGAGAGGCAACTTCATATGGTTCAACCTAAAAAATGAAAACATACAGTTGCTGGCATTAAGCCAACTTTGGTTCTTAGTTTCTAGTCACCAACCAGGAGAGGGGAACACGAGCAGTTAAAAACCTATGGTGCTTTGGATAAAAACAAATTGGACACTCCAGGCTTTCCTTATCAATTCTCCAAAAACACATTTTCCGTTTGTAATTGGAATTCTGAGAGTAAATGTTGTTTTTTTGTTTTCTGAAATTGGTACTGCTCTTGAGTCCTCCAACCTTGAGTGTTTAGGTGTAGAGCAAATCCTTTACTCTCCGTTTCTTTCTCAATAACAAAGGGATAATATAATCCCTGCTCAACCCACGTCCGAGGTTGGTTATGAGTGTTCAGAGAAGATGATGCATGTGAAATTAACCAAAGGAACCTTACAAAGAAGAGTAAAGGCACCATTTGCGGAATGCCTGCAATGTTCAGGAACTTTGCTGGTGCTTAGTAACAAATGAGCCCAGAAGAGTTATAGTGACTGTTATAACAGAATCACACATTATGAAATTGGTGGGTGGAAATGTTAAGTGAAACAAAGTGCTTTGCACAGGGTCTGGTACAGAAGGGATCAATCACAGTACTGATTATCAATACTAGTAAGAGCCACGAATGCTTTGTCTGAGTCATACCTAACAGGTCCCAATAGTGAAGTCTGTAGAACTCTGTCCAATTCATAAGTCATTTAGTAGGTTGGTGACTAGTAAGCCCTGTTAGAGTGCCTGGAACCTAGTAGGTTGCTCAGTAAGTGTCTATTCTATTGACTTCTTGTTGCTATGGGTCTGTACTTAGGACAGCACCATTTAAGAAATTAGGACGCTAAGGATTAGAAAGACTTGGTTAAGGAACCACACTAGAAGTCCAGTCAGGATTTCTTTTTTTTTTTTAAAGATTTATTTATTTCTCTCCCCTTCCCTGCCCTCTTCCCACCCCCCCCCCCCCAGTTGTCTGTTCTCTGTGTCTATTTCCTGCGTGTTCTTTGTCCGCTTCTGTTGTTGTCAGAGGCACGGGAATCTGTGTCTCTTTTTGTTGCGTCATCTTGCTGAGTCAGCTCTCTGTGTGTGTGGCACCATTCCTGGGCAGGCTGCTCTTTCTGTCGCGCTGGGTGGCTCTCCTTACGGGGCGTACTCCTTGCGTGTGGGGCTCCCCTACACGGGGGACACCCCTGCGTGGCACGGCACTCCTTGCGTGCATCAGCACTGCGCATGGGCCAGCTCCACACGGGTCAAGGAGGCCCGGGGCTTGAACTGCGGACCTCCCATGTGGTAGACGGACGCCCTAACCACTGGGCCAAATCCGCTTCCCCAGTCAGGATTTCAAACCCTGGCCTCTCTGATTCTCAAATCTTTCCCAACACACTATAGTGAACATACTATAAATGTATTGTGTGTGTGTGTATATGTGTGTCTATAGTGAATATGTGGTAGATGCTCAAAGCATACTTGTCAATTTAATGAATTGGACTCTCAGTAGTTCAGGTTTCAGTTCACATTTGGATCTTGCCCCAAGAAACCAGATTTTTTTTTTTTAAGTTATAAATGTTCCCTTGAAATTCCCTGCCCCTCTTCTTTTTCACTGCTACTAGTTTAATTATCTAAAGCAACACCTCCTCTGGCCTCTCCTAAGACCACCAACAATTCTTGTATTTATTTTCCTCTGAGATCGGAGATCTCTCCTATCCCTTCTCTGGCCAACAGCACAGTCGCCATTCCAGAAACAGGGACACACACACCCCCCCAACAAAGCAGTCAGTCAGCAAGCCTTTACTGAGCACCTACTGTGTGTCTCAGGCATGAATACCTAGGAGATGAAGCAAAGAAAGTCTGGGTCCCTACCCTCATGGAACTTAGATTCAAGTGAATTGTCATAACGAGTATTTATTTACAGCATGAAACGTAATGCTTGGCACACAGTAGGTTTGCAGCAGTGGTTGTCATCTTTATCATATGTAGGTAGGAAGCCTCTTTATGTTCCAAACACCAAATCTGGCTCGTCCTGTGTTACCTTATTTAACACTTATAGGGCCTTGCTATTGTCAACAATCGAGAGATGAGAAATCCAGACCCAGAGGTTAATTCCTTTCCTGACCAAATCCTGATACAAATCAGGTCTGTCTAACTCCAAAGCTTGTGTTTCTGTCCAGGCCAGGCATGGGGTGAAGGCAAGAGGCAACCAAGGCACATTATTTAAGGAGACCCTCATGCTCAAGTCCGTGCAAATACCCACATTTTCATTGCCTCCAGGATCTCAGAAGGCTCCCTGCTCTCTGCATCACCTCCACCTGATGAGGTCCCAGCCTGGAGTTTTTCCCTGATACTAACATATCCATTTTCTACCTGCAGGCTCTTCTCCTTATATACTTTTTTCCTGTGCCTTTCTCAGTCCCCAGCCCAGCTCAGTGCTGGGCTGGCCTCTGTCCTGCTCCAACACCATCTGTAGCAGGGAGGCCCCTCCACGCCTGGCTTTCTGGCAGCACAAATTTCTGGATCAGTGGTTTCTGAGTAAAAAGCCTGCTCCCAGCACTGGTGTTACTGCCAGGTGACCTAACTCTGTCTCACCGAAGCGGCAGTCCAGTAGCAGGCCTGGACACAGTTCGTACAGCCAAAGATATTTTATTTTTTCCTAGACACTAAGTGTAGAGTCAGGCCAGCTGGAGGAGAGGCCAGCGAACTCACAATAGTTCCCCCTTGTCTAAACAGTGGCTTCCCAAGGGTGATTCCCCAAGCCAGCAGCCCCAGCAGCACGTGGGAACTTGCTATCAGTGCAGCTTGTGAGATGCCGCCCCAGATCTACCCAACCAGAAGCTCTCTAGGTGACTCCGATGTGCACTAAAGCCTGAGCACTGCTGAGCACTGCTGGTCTTTAAGACAGAAACCAAATCCTGCTCTAGCGGAACCCCCACAGCTCCGGCTCACACCTCCAGCCTCATCTCTCCTCTTCTTCCATATCACCTCCTCCAGGAAGCCTTCCTTGAGGAAGAGCAAGATTTGTGCTTATTAGTCTTCCTATCTCCGGGTACCTAGCCCAGGGTATGGTTCTCAGTAGCTGTTCACTTAGTACTTGAATATGAACAAAATCAAAGAGGATGTGTGACAGTGGGACTCAGGGAGTGGTTCCCATGGAGGCGGTACCCCTGTCAGCTAGAATTCTGACCGATGACCCAGGGCTGCAGTCAGGTAGGTTGAGTGGAAATGGCAAGTGTAACAAAAGGGCTGAGAGCAACGAGCCCACCCACTCTAAAAGGGATAGCCACTTCTCAGTTTCTGCCGATTGTTGCTGTCAGTAATTAGGGCCTGTGTTGCATTGCTTCACATCTCAGAAGCCAGAAGTGAAGAATTTCAGGTGAAATTTCAGCATGTTTAGATGTTGGCTTAAATTAAAAACAAACAATAAAACTCCCAAAACCCAACCATAGGAGCCAGACAGAAGGCATCTCAGTCCAAATGCCGCACCCTAGCTGCTTGTGAGTTTGCTACTCTGCCTGGCATCGCTGCTTAGTTCTTCCTGGCACTTAAATTCTCGGTGACAGTACACTGTATGAGGGCAAGGACTTTTGTCGCTCATTCCCTGTCACCTCCCCCAACTGGCTCAGAGTAGATCTCAGTTGACACTTGTGGGATGAATGACACAGAGGACTGAGCTAAGTCACCAAAATGATGACCCGTCTTTTGCTAATTCCCCCTTGATCAGAGCCTGGCTTACCTTAGGAAGGAAGGCACTTGAGAGGATCCCTGATTGCAAGCATCACGCATCACCCAGTGTCACCCCACAGGAAATGCTGATGTCCCTTCTTTGGCTCTGTACCATCACAGAAGTGTATCGGGTGAGAGGGGCTGCTTCCCCTCTGCTGCGCTCCTAGGAAGGTGTACAGGAATTGCACGTGGGGAACACCTGCTAATTAATGCTAACAGTACAAGCTATTTGTCCTTAAAGGAACTCTACATAATTGAGATCCTTTCCCTCCGCTGCTTGAGGCTTTAACGCCCTGAGCAAGGGCAAGGAGACTTGCATTTTTAACTGCTACATTATTTCATTCTTTTTGATGTCCAGGGGTAGATGCCTGGACCATGACTCAAAGGAAAATGGCAGTGGGTCCCTGAGGCAAGTGCAGCCTAGTCTCATTAGCTTCTTATTTCAGGAAGTAGACCGCTCCCAGTTTTGAGTCATTGTACAAGTCACAGAGCCCCTCCACTTTATGGTAAATCTGGCCAAAATTCTCTTCTTTCCAGAAGCTTCCAGTGTACCCTTCAAATTCAGTGGTAACCCACTGACCCCTCTCACCAGGAACCTGCCAAAGCACTCTGTCTCCCAGGTACTTACGAATAATCCTGCAGAAAGTTCTGTGGAAAAGTTCGTTCAGATAAAATCAGCACTGCAATCGTTATCAACAATGTATAGATAACACCAAAGTACAGAATGTTTAGATTGGCACAATCCTTAGACACCATCTAGCCTGATGAATTTCTGGGACAAACACATAAAACAGGTTAAAGCAGAATTGCGCCAATGGGATCCCAGGTGGGGACTGGATTCCCAGCCCCTCCCTGTTCTGCTTTCCCGCCCCCAGTCAGCCTTCCTGCTCTGGGGTACCATGGGAGGGGGGATTGGGACAGAGCTCTGGGACACCCTGGGGAATCCTGAGTTATGGCTTGAAAATTTGATCTAAACCTTATACCTGAAAAAAGAAATTTACCAAAGATTTCTAATAGCCACGAAAGACTGAAAGAAAAGTTACCCCATCCATGAATTGCCACGATTCCATTTTGGTGCATTTTCCGCCACCAAATCCTCTTCCCTAGACACAGGATTCTTTATTTGGTTCTAACCTGGGGCTGTGTCCAATCAATCAGTGCACCTTTTCCTAATTCTTACATTCGTACAGAAGAGCGAGCCAGAGGCAGCACTGAGTCTTCTGTGGTTGCACACACCTCACTTCCGTTCATACCCAGCAGACCTGCAGCGTCCAGCCTCATTCTACTGGGACCTCATGGTGACCTCACTTCTTAATGCAGGTGAGCCCCGGGGCAGATCCAGGGCCCTTGAGGGATATTTGATGGGCAAGTGAGTACTGAGCACACACTGCCCATGACCCTGGGTGAGGCCAGAGTTGGAGCCCCCAAGTGCACGTCCAACTAGCATTCTGCATTGAAAGACAGAGGGGGGAAGGTCATGCTCCAGCCGCAGGCTGTCTACTATTAGAGGATTTAACCTGTTTTTGCTTTTGTAAACAGGGATCACAAACATCCTTCCTCTCTTGCACCTAATGCTGTTTCTACTCCAGTTGAGAAAATGCAAGCACTCAAAAGAGACCTACCCCATCCTTCTGCCATCACATTTACTGAACTTCCCGAATTGGTACCCATATTCTCCACATTCCCTCGTTACGTGGCTGAACTGTCCTTAGATTACAGGCAGCCCCCTGCCCCCTCCCCCTAGCTCTGGGACATCTGGCCATCAGTTGTGCCTTCTCTAGCTCTTTCCTGCATCATCTAGTTCTTCGCCTTCTCCCAATGTTTCCTATAGGCAAACAACTGGC
Organism: Dasypus novemcinctus; assembly: GCF_030445035.2. Lineage (NCBI taxonomy): Eukaryota > Metazoa > Chordata > Mammalia > Cingulata > Dasypodidae > Dasypus > Dasypus novemcinctus. Next base: position 183,103,050 of record NC_080673.1, read on the forward strand.
CATCTTCGATCTTTGGAAACCCTCTTTTGACCCTGACATCCCCCTTTAGCTCTTGCTCCATTTTTCTCGCTCTTCTTTATAGCAAAATTCCTTGAAAGAATTGCCCATATTCCCTGTCTGTACTCCTTTACTCTATCCCCTTCAGTCTTTTAAAAATATTTTTTTAAAGAGGCTTTAGATTATATAAATGTTACATAAAAGTCCCCTTATCTCTTGAACCCATTGAACCCATTTTGACCAAACTTTTGTCCTCAGTATGCCATTAAACCCACTTGTCAAGGTCACCACTGCCTTCCATGTTGCTAAATCCAAGGATCAGTGCTTAGTCATCTTTCTCAGCATTTCAATAACCTTCCACATGCATGATCCACCCTCCCAGAACCCTGGTACATTGAGCGTAAAAATATAAACTGGTTCAAGCCACTGTGGAAAACAGTTTGGTAGTGCCTCAAAAAGTAACACATAGAATTACCATACAACCCAGAAATTCCACCTGTAGTTACATTACCCAAAGAAGTGAAAGCAGGGCCTTGAGTGGATATTTGTACAGCAGTGTTTATACCAGCAGCATTCACAATAGCCAAAAAGTAGAAATAATCCAGGTATCTATCTACAGGTGAATGGGTAAATAAAATGAGGTGTATTCATGTAATGGAATATTATTAAGCCTTAAAAGGAGTTAATTACTAATACATGTGACAACGTGGATGAACCTTTAAAGTGTCATACTTAGTGAAATGTCAGATGCAAAAGGACAAATGTTGTATAATTCTACTTGCATGAAGTCTCTAGAATCAGCGCATTCATAGAGACAGAGATTAGATTAGAGGTTACTAGAACCCGGAGGGAAGAGTGTGGGGAGTTTTTGTTTAGTGGGTATAGAATTTCTGTTTGGGCTGATAGGGAATCTTTGGCAATGGATTGTGGTGGGTTGAATAATACTGCAACTATAATTAATGCCATTGAATTGTACACTTAAAAATGGCTGAAGTGGCAAATTTTATGTTTCATATAAGTTGCCACGATTTTAAAAAGAAAAAGGATGAAGAGGATCCCTTCTTACAGGGCACCCAGTAATTGGGGTGGAGGCGGCTGAGCCTCAGAAAGGCCTGTTGGGGGTGTTCCAGCCTCCTGCTCATGCCTCCAAGGCAGTTGAAAGTACCTCGTTCTCCTTAATAGAGCCCCCTCTACTTAAAGCAGCTAGAGCAAGGGCTCTCGACTGGGGTCAGTTTTGCCCCCAGGTGACACCTTTGGCTGTTACAAGGGGAAGGGGGTGCTACTGGCATCCAGTGGGTAGAGGCCAGGGGTGCTGCCAAACCTCCTACAAGGCACAAAACAGCCCCCACAACAAAATATTATCTGGGCCCAAATGTCAACAGTGCCGTGGTGAGAAATCCTGAGCTAGACTGTCTCCTCTTTGTGTAAAAGAATCTTACCTGGTAGGGGCTGCCGTTTAGCACCTCTGTCCTCAGTCTGTGCTCTGCCTACTGCGAAGCGCTGCTCTCGAGTCCCACTTAGGCAGCTCACAGGGTAAAGAAAACTTCTGAGACACAGGAAAGCGACCTAAGGGAAAGTTCGAAGATTGATTTCTTGTTCCCATGCCCAGAAAAGTAGAATAAGGCAATTGCCTTAGGTTTAAATTTGTAAGATATATTGGAACACTTAAGAGAATTTAAAACCCATCATTTCTAGGCATAATTTGTTGGACTTATGAAATTTCTTTAGGTATTCCAGAAAGTTTTTTATATCAGACAATTCCAGTATCTTAAAAAGGAAAAAGAAACCAAATATATTAAAAGCATAAATTTAGTTTAAAATGTAAATAAAGTGCTTTTGAACTAGTTATTTAAACTTTGCTGGATTTATAAGTAGTACAAAGACAGTTGTGAACCGAACTTAAGATGAAGGAAGAAGTAGAGTTTTTGAAAGGTGATACTTTAATTTTAAATAATTCTTTTAAAACTGATTTTTCTTCTGAATAATCCTTTCCACATACAAAAGTCAAACTCATGGGCACACACAAAACACACACACCACACACACACATTTGGCAACTGAGTTGGATTTGAATGCAAGTTTTTCTATGTATGTAGGTATACATATGTAGGTATGTAGGTATACCTACATACATAGGTATACCTACATATACATACCTACATATGTATGTGTGTGCATTTTTCTGGGGAACTGGTCCAGAGCTTTCTTCATATTCACAGAGACCTTGACCCAAAGAAGTTTAAGAAATCTCTCTCTCCAGCCCCATGGAGCCCCATGGCTGCAGGAGAGCATCATGGAACGTTCCACCAGCCCCCCACATGCCACAGTCTCCAGAGCAGTTTTATTAGTGTGACCCTCCTTCACAATCACCTCCCTCAGAGAAACCCCTCCATTCAACAGCCCTCCATCACCCTTCATGCACAAAATGTGGTATCTACTCTCTGTCTATCTCTCTTTCTCTCTCTCTGCCCCATTGAGCAGTAACAACTCCCCATTCACCTCCTGCTCCCATTCCTGGTAGCATCTAATCCACTTTCTGTCCCCATGGATTTGCCTATCTTACGTATTTCAAATAAGTGGACTCATACAATATTTATTCTTTTGTATCTGGCTTATTTCATGTGGCATAGTGTTTTTAAGGTTCATCCTTGTTGTATTAGTGCTTCATTCCTTTTTATGGTGGGATGATATTCCGGTGGATGGATGGATGGGGCAGAGTTTCTGTTTGGGGTGATGGAAAAGCATTGGCAATTGATGGTGGTGGTGATAGCACAGCCACTGGTGTGCCACTGAATACCACTGAATTGACTGGATTGTGTATTTATTTATTTATTTTACATCTTACATTTTTAATCTTTTCCTTACAGGTACCTAGACCACTTTTGATTAAGAAAACTATAGAAAGTTAGTAACTGCCACACGCAGATGCCAGGTGGAGGTACGTGTCAATTTTCCACAGAGTTCTGTTTTGTGGGGTGACTGAATGCATTGCTTGGGGTCTCTGCTCATACTTGCTAGAATCAGTCATGGCAGATTTTAGTCCACAGGTGGCTTTTCACCATATTTCTTTGTAAACTCTTCAGTGTTCTTACAGAATTTTTTATGCTCCTTAGAGTGTTCTTCAGCTAGGTCAGCCCAAAGTGGGTGCTCGGGCTGGGGGTCATTCACCAGTGCAATGAAGGACTGGATTACTCGGTTGGTTTTGGTGGTTGGCTTCCAGTGTTCAGCACTAAATACTGGCAGACAGACCTGCCCCTTTTCGCCGATGTTCAGGTGGTAGATCTTTGTTCTAAATGTGAGCTTAGGTGGTTTGAATGGGTACACTCTGCTGGAAAGCTGATTTTGATTCTGAAGGCCCCCTTATCACACGGAGGGTTGTCAGGAAGAGTAAGCCCTTGCCAAGTCAATAAATTAGCTTCATCAACCTGGATGTTACAGAACTTTTTCATTCCACATTTGCAGATTTCTTCAAGCTCCTTTATCAGCCTCCTACTGGCCGCCATCTTGGATCTGAATTGTGTATTTAAAATGGGAAATTTTGTATTGTGTATACGTGTACCATCACAATAATCATTTTTTTAAAAAAAAGCCCTCCACAGCTCTCTGATACTACCATGGCACATCATCCCCCAGGCATCGATAGCTTTGTAAGGCCTAACTCAAGGACCTCACGAAGGGAAGTCCTGCATGCGTTGCTCAGTCTTGCCTCCATCCTTCCACGTGTGAGAAAGCCATTGAGGAGTTTTTAACCTCACCCCTGGAAATCCCATTTTCTATCAGGACTCACAACCTCCAGAAAAAACCCAGGGACCCTCTTTTCTTTTGAACAACTCAAATAGCACCTATGGCATCCTCCCATTAGGTCTTCTCGCCCCTGAGTCCTCAAAGCCCCAGGAGGGAGGAAATGCTTTGTGTGCAGTTTTGTATCCTAAGAAGAAAGGCCTTCCTTCTGTGTACTTATTAAGCACCTACTGTGTGTCGGGCACTGTTCTAGGTGTTGGGGATTTAGTGGTGAAGAAGGCAAAGAAGGTTTCTGCTATCAGGGATTTTACATGCCAGAGGGGGCAGAGAAGGGATGGAAGGCAATGAACAAGTAAACAAAGAGGCACACAGTTTAGAATATGACACATGCATAAGGAGCCTAAAATAGTGACATGATAGAAATTGGGTTGGGGGGGTACTCTCTGCAATGGTGATGTTTGTGCTGAGATATAAATTGTGAGAAGTGGGCCCAATATGGAGATCTGGGAGCAGCAGTCCAGGAGGAGGGGACCACAAGACAAAGACGGAGTGGGGGGGGACTTGGCACGTTGAAGACATGTGGCTCTAGCATAGTGACTGAGGAAGTGCGATGCCAGGGAGACTGGAGGGGAGCAGGAGCCAGTCACAAAGGGTCTGAGAGGAAATGCTGGGGGCTGGATGTGGGTCCAAGTGCATCCACGGGGCTGGTTCAAACATAGGGTGCTGTCCTCTGGTCATTGTCTCAAAGTCCACTCTGCTGCTTGATGGAGAAATGACTGTCCTGAGTGAAGCAGGGAGACCAGTTAGGAAAGTGGGGGTTAGTGCAACTTGGACTAGGGTGGTTGTGGCCGAGTAGGTTAAGCAACTGTCCCAGGATGCTTAGGACAGAGGACTGTCAGGGCTAAAATGGAAATGCCCCCGTCAAACCTGGGTGGTGGGTCACCCTGGGCCACCACAGGTGGACATAGAGTCCATCTGAATTGTTGCTGGCTTAGATAAAAGAAAAAGAAAGAAATCAAAGCTTTGGTGACTCCCAGGATTTTAGCTTGTGCAATGGGTAGATGGTGGGGTTGTTTACTGTGATGGGGGAGAAAAGTGAGAGAAGCAAGTTCAGGGAGAAAATCAAGTGTTTACCACCCTGAGACCCTACGCTGAACTCTGTCAATCTCTATCTGGTGGCAAAGCCATTGGACCAATCTCACCTCTCCTCCTTGGCTCCTCACCCAGCTCCATTGGTTTTCTCCTTCCTTTGTCACAGTTTTCCTTGAGGCCTTAGGCTCAAGACATTTTCCCATCAAGGTCCTCTCTGACTGAGACTTGCCAGGCCTTCCTTCCACAACCCTTATCCTGCATTAGCCCCGCACTCATCCTGGAGGGAAGGGAAAACCACCTCTTGCATAGCTTTGCAGCGGCTACTCCTGCTGCCCCCACCTCCAGCCCACAGGAGGCAAAGGAAGAGCCGACCAGAAGGCGCAGGGCCCCCTGGGAGCAGAGGAGGTGGAGGCTGGCCTCCCTGTCTCCACTGACCTGCCTGAGGCTGTTGGCCTCTCCTTAGAGCTGGCCCTGCTTCTCCCACCCAAACCTGTTGTTCTGAAGGCAGGAGCAGTGAAGCAGCAACTCTTACTGCCCTGACCCTTTCTTTATTTAAATTTTTTTATTCTGGTCATCAAAGGTTTTCCTTCCTCGCTAATTTAGATTATTTTTAAAATACTGCATGGAAATTATCTTTATCTTGATTACAGAGATTTCTGAAGTCACCTTAAATTTTGCACTGAGGCAAGTGCCTCACTCACCCCACCCTCGTCTGTCTGCATCCTGGTCTGTCCTGGGAGGAGAGACTTGCAGTTTTAAAACCAGGACAGTCTGGGGAAAATAGGGAAGAGCTGGTCAGTCACTTTGAGTGCCCTCACTAAGCCAGACTGCTTTCGTGGCCTTGCTGTTCTCCAGACATGTGACAAACAACCTCTCTGTGCCTCAGTTTCCCCATCCATGCGGTGAGGATGTGGGCAGTTCCGAGGGCAGTTGTTCTGAGAATTGAGCACGTTCATTTGTAAGAGGCTTAGTACAGTCCCTGGCACAGCAAGTGCCTCACCACTTTAGCCTGGATGGTCATTGATTATCTGCCACATGCCTGCCGCTGGACCAGGGAGCAGGTATACAGTGGCGCTCCTGACCGGCACAGCCTTGTCTGGAAGAAGCTTGTATTCTAGCCATTAGACCCTGAGCAGGTAATAGCAAGAGTCAAAAGTGCAGCACCTGTGCCTGGTAACGTGTGAGCCCTGAGTGACCGTGTGGGATCCTCTCATCCAGAGGGTGAAGGCAGTTCTTCCACTCCTCCCTCCGTTTTACAGATGAGCTCACTGAGGAGAGGCCAGGACTTGCCTGGGATTCCACAGGGAGCGGAGGGGAGACCGAGGATCAGGTATCTGCCCTCGGAGCCAGCCTGTGGCCCACTGCCTCTCGGAGGCTCTCAAGGTGTGCCTGGCTAGGCTGGGATTCAGGAGACATAGATTCCAGCCAGCAGTTTCCCTCCCGGATAATTTCTTGGCCCAAACACCACTGGTTCTGGCAGGTTCTCTGTGAAACGGAGCTTGACAAAAACGTCCCAGTTACCACCCGCCGCCTTCAGGTGGCAGAACCGCCTGCTGCGAACATGGAGTGGGCGGATGCCTTTTCACTGCAAACCCTTTAGCCCTTTTGAACTTTGAACTCTCTGGATATATTTATGACCTATTCAAAAATACATGCTAACACTGCAGTTTTAAAAAAAGACAAGGAAGACTTATAAATTACCCTCAGAACCCAGGAGCGGATCAGCCGTGGCTTCAGCAAAATTTCGTTGGAGCCCCCGGAAGGGTCCTCCCTGGCTGGCGAAGTGAGCCAGTTCTCCAGGGTTATTTCGTTTATCCCATGCGCCCACATCCCAGATTCCCGGATAGATGACTTTGCGCTGATCTCAGACCAGCCTAGAGCGAAACTGGAGCTAGAAGGTTTTCCTGGGGCCCCAAAGGGTCCAGGTCCAAGAACAAGCTTCCTGGAGCAGTTGAGAGAGAATGTGCTGAGGACTTGCAACTGGCCTGACCAACAAGCCCTTAATCCTCTCTCGGACCATTGGAGGGGAAAGGAATATCCCAGCCAACAGCTGACATTTGGGATTAACTGTGGAATCCAAGGTGACACCAGACCCCCAGCTGTCCTGAGGGTAGCTCATGACCTTCCTTCTGGACAGTGAAGTTCACAAGGAAGTCCTCCCCTACAAATAAAGCCCAGTAAATGGTCGGACAGTGTGGAGAGTGCCCCAGGCCAAGATATGGAGACCTGGCTCCAGGTTCCAGCTCTGACACCAGCCCGGTGACCCGTCCCCAAACCTCTGAATCTGAATCTGCACAATGCAGGACTTGGGCTGAGTCCCCTCCTGGGTTACAATCCCCCGGTGCCAGGGTTATTCTCCAACCCTCTCCCTCTTCCCCAATTCACAAGAGCTCCAAGAGCTGGAGTCCTCCTAATCGGCAAGGCGCGGGGCACCACTCCCTGACTGCAGGGAACAGGACCTTCATTTCTTTTGTACATCTTCGCACAGAAAACACAGTCCCCAAATCATGCTTGTGCTGCCTCCCCCTCACCCCACCCACTCCTTCAGCATCTGCAGAATAGTCTCCACCAGCCATGTGCACCCCTGCGTCTTGCCTGGTAAAGAACAGTGTCTGGGGAGGAGGTGTGGCTCAAGCAGTTGAGCGCCTGCTTCCCACATGGGAGGTCCCAGGTTCAGTTCCTGGTGCCTCCTAAAAGCAAGGACAAACAGAGAAACCAACTCAGGGAAGCCAATGTGACTCAGTGATTGAAAGGTGGCTTCCCAAATATGAGGTCCCAGGTTCAAATCCTCCATCTTGGTACCTCAGAAATAAAAAACAAACAAACAAAAAACCCAGCATCTGGTTGCCATCTCTGTACTTCTGAGCTGCTAGAGCGTCTAAGAGCCTCCATTCTCAGGGTGACACCACACGACGCCAGCTCCCCCAACATTGGTGTGGAGACCTCAGAGCATGGAACTGCTCTTGATGAGCAGTCAGGGACTTATAATCCCACAAACTTGGGGTTCATATCCTTTTAGAATCCCCAGTCCTTTCCTGCAAAGTGCCCCTCCCAATCCACCCCTTGGGCACAAAGGATTGGACCAGAAGTTGGCACCCAGTTTGAGCTGGACCAATGAGTCCTTTGCTCAGAAATTTGAAATGGTCCTAAGAGATTTCAGTCCCACTGTGGCTGGACTAGTCAGAACATCCCAAGACTGTGGACATCCATTTTCTACCCTATGATCCAGGATGCAGAAAAAGTCAGTTTTCAAGGAGTGAGGGGAAGAGGATAAAGTAGAAAATCAAAGAGGGCCCAGAGGAGGATTGGAGAGAGTCTCACCCTCCTCTGATCAGTCTGTGGTCAAGGCTGGGTGAAGGGCAGGGCTGCATCTTCTTGGCTCTCCAGCACCCATTGCCTTCCAAAAGGTGCCCCTTTTCCTTTTGGGGAGTGACCTCTCCCCACTGTGAGTCATCTTGCAGGGAAGCACACCCCCACACCTCTCACTATGTTAGGGGGCGCTAGATCCTTCTGCCCACCCTCTGGGGCTGCCATTTACAGGCTCGCGTTCTGAGCTGGGCAGACAAGGTGGCCTCCACCAGGACATGAATCCTGAGCTGGTGACCCGTGGAGGGCATTCACACCAGTGGCCAAGATCATGACTGCCTGCTCGGGCCGCCCCTGCCCCTTCTCGCCTCTCGAGAGCTGCCTCGGACCCTGCTCTGTCAGCCTTAAGTTCTGTGAGCCTCATTTTCCCTTTAAGTTCATTTTCGCTTTGGTTAAACTAGAGTTGGTTTCTCTTGTTTGCAACCAAGTGGTCCCCTGACGTACACAGTTGAATCATCTGCTTGGTTTCTGGGAGAGAACCCCGTATCCATCCTCCTTCTTTACTCAAGGAGCATAAGTGGATTTCCATTTCTGGTCATCGAGTCCTTATTGATTAGGGGTACACTGTGGGCAAATTATTTTACCTCTCTCAGCCTCTACTTCTTCATCCTGAAAATGATGCAACGAATTCCTACTGTGCAGAGTAATTGGGAGGATAAAAAAGCAGCAATGATAATAGAGGTGATAGAGATCAAATCTCAAATAGTGTTCACGATGTGCCACGATGGTTCCAAGCACCTACACAGAGTAACGCATTCAGCCCTCGCAACAACCTTAGGAAGTAAGTACGTTTAGCCCCATTTTGAGAATTAGGAAACTGAGAAACAGAGATGCTAAGTTCTTTCCCCAAAGTCACACAGTTAACAAGTACCAGTGTGCCTAATACCTGTTTTATTGTTGGTCAATAAATGATAGCTGTTATTAGGACCAGGCAAAAGATTTAGCAAATCAGCTTATGATTTAGTGAGCATCCCTTGAGTGAAAGAGGGGTTGTGCAAGCCTCTGGTATAACAATAGCTAATTGACTGTGGCCAAGACAGTTGCAAAATGTGAAATAACTCAGTTCTCTCCCTGTCCCCTTACACAATCCTCCTAGTGATCTACCACTCCCATGGCTTTGGCTGCCACCTCTCTGCATAGTCCCACCACTGGCCCAGGTCTCCCTCCTGAGCTACCAGCACATCCATCCACCTGCCTGTTGGGCAGCTCCACTCTAATGGCTCATGGGCACCCCAAATTCAGTATGCCTGAAGAACAACACTGCATCGTATGCCAAACCTGTACTGCCCCTAGCACTTTCTGCCTTAGCAAATGGCATCACGGTTCTCCAGGCTTTCTAAGTCAGCTGAGTTGGGCTTAGCTGAATTGCCTCTGCTCCTTTCTGCACCTGCAATCCAATCAATCACCAAACCCTACCTATTCTGCCTGTATAATTCTCATCTCCCCAACCCTTACAGCACATTATCATACGCTTGCATCTTCACCCATCGTTGGTCTCCAATTTCCCACTTGCCCCACCAAACCAATCCCACACTGCAGCCAAAATGCCTGCTTCTAAAATACAAATCTGACCAGCCACTGCTCTGCCTGAATCTTCACTGGCTTCCCCTTGACCCAAGATAAAGTCCAATTTCCTTTTCATGGCTTAGGAGACTTACTGATCTATCCCCTGCCTACCTCTCCAAAAAAAACCTTGAGATTTTCTTTCTGTCATTCCTGACTTTAGACGTGCTAAACTTTCTCCTTGGTTTTTCAAGTCTGCAAACAACCCCATGCCGCCATTCATTCATTTAATCCTCCATTCAACAAAAATCAACTGAGGAAGCAGATGGGCTCAAGCAGTCGGGCACCTGCCTCCTACCCGGGAGGTCCCGGGTTTGGTTCCCAGTGCCGTCTGAAAAACCAAAAACAAGCAACAAGCAAAACACATGAAAAAAACAATTCAGGGAAAGCCAGTGTGGCTCAGCGGTTGAGCGCTGGCTTTCCACGTACAAGATCCCAGGTTCAATCCCCAGCACCCCATATCTAAAAAAAAAAAAAAAAAATCAACTGAGCCTCTACCTTGAGCTAGCACTGGGAGTACAACAGTGAACAAGATAAACATGATTTCTGCTCTTGTAAGGCCTACCCTGGCATGGTCAACAGCTTTTCATCTTTGAGGTCTCAGCTTAATTATTAGTTCTTCAATAAAATTGTCCCTCTCCCCTAAACCAGGTTAAGTCCCTTGGTGCATGTCCTCAGAGCACCCTGCTCTTCTCTACCATAACGGACATCACACCTTACAAAAGTTTAACCTCTCTCAATCCTGCTGGACTGCAACCCCATGTGGCTGGGCACTGGCTGTCTTGGTCACCCGTGTCCCCAGCACCAAGTACCAAGCCTGGTACTTAACAGTCAATGAATAGTTGATGAATGAATGAATGAATAGCATGATCCCTAGCTCATTCTCTTTCTGAAGTTGCCTATTTCCTATTTCTGGTTTCCCCACAAGTACTTTCTTGTGTCATAGTCATATTTTTCCCGGTAGCTACCGCCTTGGTGCTCAGAGAGTCTTCCGTGTGTCTCCAGGTGGGAAAATGAGAGTCAGTAAGGTTGGTCAAAGCAAGAGGGCAGCATCTTTGGGAGACTGAAACAGGGGTAGGGAGCCCCGGGGATTTACAATTATTTGATCTGATTATTCTCCAGAGGAGCATGGAGTTCCTTGGTTCTCAGTACTTGCTGCAACAGAATCATCTAGAGAACCTGACAAACTTCCAGGTCCTTCCTCCAGAGAGTTCAGTTCAGTCCACCTGGGCTGAGGCTTGGGCAATGAAATGTTTTAAAAGCTTCCCAGATGATTCTAGGAACAGGCATGGAGCTTCCTGGCATTTTTAAGACCTTGGTCAGATATAGGTCTACGGATAGGCAGCTAATCTGTCAGGAACTTCTGGATATTTATTGCAGATGGAGAGTTATGACATTCAGAGGAAACAAGGAATGAAGAGTGAAGTCAGAGAAAGAAGCCAGAACCAATTAACCAGCCAACGAATGAATGAGTGAATGAATGAGCAAGTCTCTAATGGGACGAGCAAGCCCCTTGTACTTCTGTGAAATCACTTGGAATAGCTTTCCCTGCAGACAATCTAGCTAGGACTCATAGACAAACATGAAAAAAGTTCCTGCAAAGATTCTAAGAACAGTAAACTGGGAGAATTTTCTGAGAATAATAGACCCCTGAGAGGACTGCAGGTCCATTCCTTCATCCTTCCATTCACTCATTCAACAAACATTTATTGAGCACCTATTGTGTGCTAAGCATTTTTCTAGGTGCCAAGAAGGATTCATATGCCAATGCATATATTCACTAAGTATTCACGATCTGAAAACTGAGTGAAGAATTTTGCACGGCTGTGTACTGCTTATGTAATCACTGTTGAGTTGAATAAAATGCATGTTCATCTAAAAGCGTTCCTGAATTCTAAGTGTCATTTTGTCATTACAGATACCTTGTATGAGAGAGTCTCAGTTGGGGGCTAGCATGGCTTTAAATCTTTTCTAACACTACTAAGTTGCCTTTTGTGAACACTAGATGAGAAGTCTCAGGCTAAGAACATTTCCCAAGCAGAAATAACTGGCTAGTACTGAACCATATTGCTGTTTTTATTTTTTCCATTATATATATTACTTTCTAGTTATGGCAAATGATAATTTTCCATTCATAATAATAGAATATTTTCATTTCAAATATAATTTTTAAGCCAAAAATAAGTGATTAGCCTTTAAAAACAAATATTAAATAAATAATAGTAAGAGAGCTTGTGAATACGGTGAAAATAATAGTAGTGATATGCAAATGATGAAAGATTGGAGAGCATTGAATTAAGTGATCTCTGAGCTCACTTAATCAGACAGCATAGAAATTGCTGGTTTTATTTCATTCATTCCCTCAACTGACACTCATTGAGCATGTACTAGCTCCCAGGCATTGTGTTGCATTTTCTCATTAAATATTTTATTTAATTGTAGCAATATGTATGTGCAGATAGGAGCCCCACCTGTCCCATTCATTGCTGTACCCCCAGCACCTAGCTGGAGTAAAAGCACTCTAAACATTGTCCTTGAATGACATATGCAAGTTTTGAGTCAAGATTCTACATCATAAAAGATTAATTTTCAATTCCAAATGCAGGCCACTAAGAATTAGTTGGAACAAAGGAGCAGTCATTCATTTTTCCCTCTTTCCCTGGGCTAAATTCTCTTTTTAAAAAAAATTGTTAGGGCTGAGGGTGTTGATATAATACATATTCTTGAGATATTAGGTAGGCTGCCCCACAACCTGAAATGAGCCCTTCTTCCTATTGATTCATCCATTCATCCATCAGTCTAATAAAGAATCTGAAAACAAAAATGGAAACAGAAACCTGTGTCTTTCTCTTGAGAGGACTTGGTTGGCAAATGCAAAGCAACTGACCCAAGTCTGCCAAATACCAGACTCTGGAGCAAGGAGAAGCTAGCTACCACTACTCCCCTTTCTCCACTTCCAGGAAACAGTTCCAATTACCATGACCCTTAAGCAACTGTAGAACAAGCCCCGATAATCAAGGATTTTCAGTTGGATTCCCAACTCTATCAGTATCTAACTATGTGACCTCTATGTGCTTCAGTTTCCTCATCTGTAAACTAGAAAATATAATAATATAAAAGAGGAATAAATAAATATATGTAAGCTGTTAGGAGAGTACCTGGCACATAGACAGTATTCAAAAAAATTTAGCTATTATTATTGTTATTATTATCCAGAATGACTGGTCTCTGTGCCAGGATGGTTCAACCTAAGAAAATCAATGTAATACACCATATAAACAGAATGAAATTGAAAGAAAAAAATCACATGATCATATCTATAGAAGCAGAAAAAGCATTTGACAAAATATAACACCCTTTCCTGATAAAAACACTGCAAAAGATAGGAATAGAAGGAAACTTTCTGAACATGATCAAGGCTATATATGAAAAACTCACAGCTAACATCATATACAACAGTGAAATCCTAAAATCCTTCCCTCTCAGATCAGGAATGAAACAAGGATGTTCACTATCACTGCTCCTATTTAACATTGTGTTAGATGTGCTTGCTCAAGCACTGAGGCAAGAAACAGATATAAAAGGCATTCATATTGGAAAGGAAGAAATCAAAATTTCACTGTTTGCAGATGATATGATCCTGTACATAGAAAGCCCTGAGAAATCTACAACAAAGCTTGTAGAACTTATAAATGAGTTCAGTAAAGTTGCAGGTTATAAGATCAATATGCAAAAATCAGTAGCATTTCTATACACCAATAATGAGCAATCCAAGGAGGAAATCAAGAAAAAAATACCATTTACAATAGTAAATTAAAAAAACCAAATAACTAAGAAAAAGTGTAACTAAAGATATGAAAGACTTGTGCACAGAAAACTACACAACACTGTTAAAGGAAGTCAAAGAAGCCTTAAATAAATGGAAGAATATTCCCTGTTCATGGACAGAAAGACTAAATAGCATTAAGATGTCTATCCTACAGAAACTGATGTACAGATTTAATGTGATCCAAATAAAAATCAACACAGAATTTTTTACTGAACTGGAAAAACTATGAATCTTATTTGCAAGAGCAAGAGGCCCCATATAGCCAAAGACATATTGAAAAAGAAAAATGAAATTGGAGGAATCACACTTCCTGCCTTTAAAATATACTACAAAGCTACAGTGGTCAAAACGGCATGGTATTGGCACAAGAATAGACACATTGACCAATGGAACCTAATTGAGAGTTTGGATATAGATCTTCGCATATACAGTCATCTGATACTTGACAAGGCCACAAAGGCCACTCAACTGGGAGAGAATGGCCTCTTCAACAAATGTTGCTTGGAGAACTGGATATCCATATGCAAAAGAATGAGAGAGGATTACGATCTCACACTTTATACAAACATCAACTCAAGATGGATCAAAAATCTAAATATAATAAAAAAGATCATAAAGACCTTGGAAGACAATGTAGGAAAGCCTCTACAGAACCTTGTAATAGGAAATGGCTTCATGAATTTCACACCCAAAGCACAGACAGTGAAAGAAAAAATAGATAATTAAAGCCTTTTGCACCTCAAAAGAGTTTATCAAGAAATTGAAAAGATAACCTACCCAATGGGAGAAAATATTTGGTAACTATTTATCTGATAGGAGCCTAGTATCCAACACACATAAAGAAATCCTGTATCTCGAAAATAAAAAGACAAACAACCCATTTAAAAAATGGGCAAGAGATTTGAATAGACGCTTCTCCAAAGAAGAAATACAAATGGCTAAAAAGCACATGAAAAGATGCTCAACCATCCCTAGCTATTAGGGAAATGCAAATCAAAACTGCAATGAGATACCATCTTTAGCAATTCGATAGGGTTATGAATTCCAAAAATAGATATTGGACTATGTTTGTAATCTGGTCTGTACCTAGACATGATTGAGTTATGATTAGGGCTTTGATTGGGCCACATCCGAAGGACAGAGTTGGCATGGCAAAGGACAGAGTTGGAGGGTTCTTAATGTTGGAGTTTTGATGTTGGAGTTTGATGCTGAAGTCTTAAGCTGGCGCCCTAGGAAGTAAGCACACAGAGGAAAGAGAAGCCAGCCCCAGGAAGAAAGGAACTTTAAACCCAGAGAGAAGCAGGACCCTGGAAGGGAGGAATCCAGGAAGCCTGAACCATTGCAGGCATTGGCAGCCATCTTGTTCCAACATGTGAAAATAGACTTAGGTGAGGGAAGTAACTTATGCTTATGGCATGGTATCTATAAGCTCCTACCCCAAATAAAACACCCTTTATAAAAACCAACCAATTTCTGTTATTTTGCATCAGCACCCCTTTGGCTGACTAATACACCATCTTACCCCCATTAGACTGGTGGCTATTAAAAAAACAGAGGACTACAAATGTTGGAGAGGATGCAGAGGAATGGGAACCCTCATCCACTGCTGGTGGGAATGTAGAAGGATCCAGCCATTCTGGCGGACAGTTTGTCAGTTCCTAAAAAATCTAGCTATAGGTTTTCCATGTGACCCAGCAATTCCACTGCTGGGCATATACCCAGAAGAACTGAAAACAAGGACACAAACTGATATATGCACACCAATGTTCATAGCAGCATTTTTCACTATTGCCAAAAATTGGAATCAACCCAAATGCCCATCAACAGATGAATAGGTAAACAAAATGTGATATATGCACACAATGGAATACTACTCAGCTGTAAGAAGGAATACAGTACTAACACACGGGATAACACAGATGAATCCTGAGGACCTTATGTTGAGTGAAGCAAGCCTGGCATTGAAGGACAAATGCTACATGACCTCTCTGATATGAGTTAAGCAAATCAAGCTGTCTCAGAGAGCTAGAGACTGGACAATAGGCTTACAGAAAATAGTGGGGGAGAGGAAGGTTGTGAGCTGATGCCTACATGGGCAAAATCTATGATAAAGTAGAGGTAAGTAGTTGTGCAGCAAAGGGATAAGACAGGGGCATGGGGATAATATTGGATGAGGCTTTGCAGGCTTAAGGGGGGTAAGGTTGGGAGGATGGGTCAGATGGCCCACGGAATTGGGAGGAGGATTTGGGGTGAGTGAGTGAACATAGGAGATTGTCAGGTACGTGGTTGAAAGTATAATGTTGAAAAACTCCTTAGAAAATATAATAAGGAAGGGTTAATCATTTAAGATGTTTGTTGGGGGCCATCTGGCACACAGTGCACCTGGGGCAGCCGTCTGGGGAGTGTGTGAGTGCTCGTCTTGTCATATTGTGTTGTATCAGTGGGTGGAGACACATTCAATGAGTGGGAAAGTGTTGTTCCCCATCCTGGGGTGGACTGATGTTCTCAAACAGAGGAGAGGGTGTCTCCTGAGAGCATGGGTGGTTCCCAACTAGGGAGGACAGACAAGAGTGTCAAGCTCAGCATTGTTGTAAGTTTCTATGAATCTTGTCCTTCAAGCAGTAAAGTTTGGTTGTCACTGTGGGCCCTGAGGGGAAGGGGAGAGAGCAATAGAATAGATGGAAGTGGGGGAAACTGGAGGGCAATGGAAGTGTTCCACAAGATCGTGCAATGATGGATATAGGCCATGTTAAATTTCAACAAAAATTTATAAAATTGTATAGTCTAAAATGTAAACCATAATGCAACCAAAAATTTAGAAAAGTGTACAGTCTAAAATATAAACCATAATGTAAGCCATAATGGAACCATGGTTGGTAGCTATGTTTCAATATTTGTACATCAGCTGTAGCAAATATAACATCCACATGTAAAAAGATCATTGCTGGGGAAGTGGGAAAAAAGTGTTTGATGTTGGGTATATGGGAGTCCCCTCTATTGTATATGTGACTTTACTGTGATGTAAAACTTTTTAGAAGACAAAATTTAAAATTTAAAAATGTAGACACTGAGGAATGAATGGAGGAGATTGCCTTGCCACTGTATGTGCAGAGAAACACCTATTACTGTGATGAAAAGCAAAACATCAAAAACAAAGTTTTTATGATATTTTTCATTTTTAATACCCCAATTTATTTTTTACTTTATTTTAGTTTTTCTAAATAATTATGTATTATTCTATTTCTAATCTTTAAACCTGTCAATACTATTTCATTTTCCTACTAATTGAATTTGGCAATATATTAGGCTTCATTTTTTAAGAAGTTCTGGATCATAGAAGGTTTCAACTATGGCAGGGGAGGAGAACTGGTGTGGGGTGTCATTGATGGGGGATGCATGTGTGGGAGGGAGTTCTCCAGGGCATGCACATAGAGTATATAGATATGTTCAGATGTTCATTGGGTACTGTCATAGAGGATAGAGATACACATGACAACTGAGGGAGTGCTGAGTTCCCTTCCTGGAGAGCTCTGTTGCATTCCCCAATGGAACAGCAACAATCCCCCAAGTGCAAGGACAAAGACCAATGAAGAAGGATGGTCTAAGGATGGGTCCTTGATACTGAAGATTATGCTTCTGAGCCTGTGTGCTTGAAATTTCAACTAGGCCTAGAGCTGCAGCATGCCTAAGAGTTACCTCCTGAGAGCTCCCATGTTGCTCAAATGTGGCCGCTCTCTAAGCCAAACTCAGCATGTAAATGCATTACCTTCTTCCTAGTGTGGGACAAGACTCCCAGGGATGAGCCTCCCTGGCTCCAAGGGATTACTACCATCACCAGCTTGTGACACAACTAGAAAAAGACCTTGAATAAAAGGGGGAGATGGTAAACACAAATGAGTTTATATGACTAAGAGACTTCAAAAAGAGTCAGGAGTTCATCAGTGGGATCGTGCTTATGCACATCTCAGCAGGATTCCAGAGACAGCTGAATACAACCCCAGGTACTGGTGCTCCTAAGGGCTAGAGAGACACACAGGTTCTATGGTCATAACCAATGGCTCTGGAGTTCGTTGCCTTGCCAGTGGGCCCTACTTTGGAATTTGTGCTCCTGATTGTAATGGAGTTGGACTCAGATACGGTCTCTCTACACATTCCTCTTCTGTCACTTTTACTGAACCTGTGATTGGCACTGGGGTTTGTGTATGCTCAGGAGACTTGAATCTCTGGACCATCCATGTGCCAGCTGGGCCCTAAGCCTCAGCAGAGTTGCAACACCTACTCTCCAGTTTATTGGCCTTACCCAGGTCACTGATGGGAAGGTGAGAATGGTCAACCACCACACCAGGGAACCGAGAGTGTCTACAACTTCAAGCAGGAGAATCACATCCATCAGCCATGTGGGATCCAAGCTCCTCTCAATTTATACGTGGAGTGGACATCGCCATCCCAGAGTCCACAGGATGGAGGAATATAATATGGATTGGGTGGACTTGCTGGTATTCTACTATAGAACTGTTGTGACTCTAGCTAAGGAAGAAATTGTGTCATTGATGTGGAGACAGTGGCCATGGGAGTTGCTGAGGGCAGGAAGAGGGAGGAAAAGGTGTGATATGGGGTATTTTTGGGACTTGGAGTTGTTCTGAATGATATTGCTGGGACAGATGCAGGACATTGTATATCCTGCCATAACCCAGTGGATGGACTGGGGGAGAGAGTGAACTACAATGTAAACTATGGTCTGTGCGGTGTGGCAGTGCTCCAGGGTGTATTCACCAAATGCAATAAATGTGCCTTACTGGTGAAAGGGGATGTTGATGTGGGAGGAGTTGGGGGGGGGGGGGAGTGGGGTATATGGGAACTTCTTACATTTTTTAACATAATGTTTTGTGTGATTTATTTATCTTTTTTAAAAAGACAATAAAAATAATTTTTAAAAATTTTAGCTATCATTATTATTATCCAGAACGATTGTTAAGGACCAAACTTCTTGCCCTTCAAGGTCAAGCTTACTTTGTCTGAAATTTAGCATTTTGCAACATCCCAATTTGAGCAATAGATTTTGGAAAAAGATTATGGAATTCTGGGGATGAAATAATGGTAGACCTACCTGCAGTCACTTTCCATTTGAGAGTTAAAGAAGGCAAGGTCGGGAAGCAGACTTGGCCCAGTGCTTAGGGAGTCCGTCTACCACTTGGGAGGTCTGCAGTTCAAACCCCAGGCCTCCTTGATCCATGTGGAGCTGGCCCACGCGCAGTGCTGATGCGCGCAAGGAGTGCCGTGCCATACAGGGGTGTCCCCTCATAGAGGAGCCCCACGCACAAGGAGTGCGCCCGGTAAGGAGAGCCGCCCAGTGCAAAAGAAAGTGCAGCCTGCCCAGGAATGGTGCTGCCCACATGGAGAGCTGACACAACAAGATGACGCAACAAAAAGAAACAGATTCCCATGCCGCTGACAACAACAGAAGCGGACAAAGAACACGCAGCAAATAGACACAGAACAGACAACTGGGGCAGGGGGAGAAGAGGAGAGAAATAAATAAATAAATAAATCCTTAAAAAAAGAAAAAAGAAGGCAAGGTCAGTGTATGAATGAACTACCTATAGAAGAGACTGTAAATAAGTATTGGTTAAAAGTTGCTGATGGGTTTTTGCTGTGTCCACTAGGTCAATTGCTCAGCTATGAAAGTTGCTGCATCTAATCTGGCATGATCAACTTTTCCCACTACCCTCCTTCTGTAGACCTCTGCTCCATACAGACTGGTTTACTTACATCCCCCTTAAATTGTTTTACAGTATTCTGCTCCCATGATTTTGCTTGTGCTGTTCCTGGATCCTGGGTTGCCCCTCCCCCCACTTCTCTATCTTATCTCATCCTGGCCATGCCCCCACTCCTCTCCATTTACATAAATTACAATCACCCTTAGGTTCCAACTCCCATCTCGCCTCTTCCCTCAAGCCTATGTGAAAACTCCTGCTGTACAGGGATCCCTTCTTCCTCAGAATTTCTAGCCCTTATAATTAATTTACAAATTATTTGGAGACTTGACAAAAATAACATTATGATGCCTCTTAAATTACTCAAACTCGTTTTATTAAAGTTCCTCATGCAGGCTGTAAGCTACTTGATGACATATAACCTACAATTCTATGAGCTTTCCCCTCGGTCTTAAAAAATGCCCCCATTTTGCTTGAGATAACAACAATCAGCTTCTGTTGCTTGCAACCAAAATTCTCTAACTCAACTCCATGAAATAGGAGAGGTAAAAGTTTGGTATAAGTTAGATAAAGGCCACCAGGCACATGTTTTGACAGCTATGTACTTCACAGGAGATCCCCTTACTTCTTAATCAGGAGCTATTTACTTGTATTTTAGATTGATCTCTCACAAACTTAATTACCCAATTTCTAAGTCCACCAAAGTCATAAATGAATGGGAGGAGAATGGCTGTTGGAGTCACTCCAATGATAGACTAAAAAGAGCTGATAGCCTGGCCAAAATAAAGAAAGAAAAACTATAAAAATCAGAGCTAAGAATTCAACAACCCCAGTGGTTTGTGTAGGGATAAAAAACAAAAAACCTCATGTATTTCCATAGGACTGGATTATAAACTGTTATAATGACTGTTGGTCTTTATGATGACCCTGACTCTCAGAGTAGGTTTAATTTTCTGTTATCGTTTATCTACAGAAGAATGGAACCAAATAATTCATTTTAGTAAAATTCCTAACCCAAACATCTGAATTTTTTTTTTAAGTGTGGGGCTATATTGAATGTTCACCCCCAGCATTCTACAAATATTTATCGAGTACCTACCTAGGCCAGGCACTGTCCAAGGTGCTGAGGACAGAGTGGTGAGCAAGACAAATGAGTTCCCTGCTCCCTTGAGTTGACTTTCTAGGGGGGCAAGAGACCATAGGCAAGTAAATACTTAAATTAACAAGACAATTTTAGATAGCATTAAATGCTATGATATTCATGGAAATATATCAAAATGATGTGGTAGGAAATGCCTGGAGTAGGAGGGAAATTATATTGGGTGGTCATGAGGGTCCTTCTGGAGACCCTATTCCTCCTCCATTTGAACCCCACCTGGCCTCCAGATGTACCCCCTCCCAGCTGGTGGACTCTATGTCTCAGTGGCCACTGATCAGCCTCCCTAAAGTGGGGAAAAGAAAGACAAACAGCCACATTTCTTTGCTGAAGTAAACTCAGGTTTCTGGTTTCTAGCAGGAAGTGTTTGCTGTACATGGATTAACATGTCCTGTGGTCAATCTGAAGCTATCCATGTTGGTAGCTGAAAATACATCAGAAATGGGGCAAGGATTCTCATGGAGAAGGTGGTTCTAGGCCCCCTGGTTTTTTAATCAAGGTCTCTGCATACACACCCCACAAACACACGCAAAGGAACAGATGGCCAGACAAAATAACCATCACTAACTCAGCAGAACATGTGAAACTGTTTTAGTACTGATGTGCTCCAGACCTGGTCATCCAGAAGTTACCTAGAGGTAAGGTTATTCATGGCCTGACTCTTTGATGCAAAGCCGTCTGCCAAGCAGCCACTCAAGGGTTTCTCGGTGGCAACCGCTGTCCCAACCCTAGCTGCAAAGTGCAGTGTGTGACTCCATTCATGCCCTCTGACTGCCAATCCTCCCAGCAAGGTTATTTTTTTGCTGTCTGGACATCTGGCATCTTCCCCCAAAGCCTGGCTATAAAATATCCATTTGCTTCCAGCACAAATATTGGAGCAGATTCCAATTTCACTTGACATGCCTCAGGAATGTGAATAATCCCATTTAAGAGGATGCTTGATTAATTTTTAAGAACCCAAATCAAACTGGTCATTCTTAAGTCCCCAGAGCACAGGCCATCATGAAAGGGAAACGTTTCTACATCAATAATTCTCCTAGAGAGGAGTCCGGTTTGATGGGTTTGAAACACATAGAAGTAAGAAATAACAGCAACTTCCCACAGATGAAGTTCCCCAGGCCAGCTCAGACCCTCCCACCTAAGGGGATGCGTGATCCACTGGACACCTGGCCTCTGACAAAAGTCAACATCTGCAAGGCAGAGAGAAGGGGAAACTATCTCATCGGGCCTCATTATATAATTCGTCCTCCCCAGCGGCCCAACTATGCAGGTGGAAGTACTCAAAAAACAAATTCATGGGGCAATTACTTATATGAAACGTGTGTTATCACATCATTGAACATGTCAGGAGAAACACCTCTCTCTCCATCTCCCTCTACCACCTGCTACAGCAGGAGAAGGCTCAGACGCTAGCTCTGAGAATGAGGAGCCTCAGGCAGTGAAGTTCCCCTGGTCTGTCTCCCAAAATCAAGTCAAGAAACCTCCATGACATCAGAGGTGGCATCCCAAGGTGTCAGAGTCCTTGTCACAACATGGAAGGAAAGAAAAGGACTGGCTTTAAGACCAACCCTGGATACACTGAAAACTGGTGTATGTTTCAGCAGACAAGAATTCACTGGCTAGGTCCTACTGAAGGCGTGTTTTCCCCGTGAGAGTCTCCGGTGTGATTAGGCATATATGAATACCTGATAGTTTCACTCCATCACTGCTGAAGTGGAACTAAGGGGTCCATAAAGTGTGAAATGAGAAATGGACCCACGTAGCTTAATGCTAATTACCACCCAGGTACCCTGGATAGGGCTTATGGAGTCTTTAGCTCCGGAAATCAAAATATGCTTATGACTATTTTAAGACTGCATTATGAACTCTGCCCCAAATGCTTTCTAAATAAGGGAAATGTTATGGGCTGCCACCAATCTTTTCCTCTTGTTAATCATTTTAAGAATTCGTGTTGTGTATACAAGGTGACTACTAAGCAATTAAACCATTAAGGGTATTTTTAAACTTAGGGATTTGGTCGAACTTTAGAATGATTCTTCCTGTCTCCCTCCCACATACCTTTCAACTTAAGTCCGAGTTCATCTTTTACAGTCTGTTAATGGTGTAAATGAATAAGTCACTAAATGGTCTGGTGATACAATCCAGGGGGAATTGTTTCTATTTTTAAAAAAACATATTTGTATTACAAAGGTCACTCTTAATTACAGAACTAGAAACAATTACAAAGTCTATAAATTTTCTTTTCACAAGTTGTGCTATTTTGATTGCCTCATGGGTGGATTGACTTGTCTATTTATTTCATTCTACTTCCCAACTTTTGACTTTCCAACACTAGCATACTTTTATTAAAGACCTTAGTGAGTGTTTTATTTTCCTAGTCCACACAAAGCATATACCATGAAATGGGCCTGGTTAAACAATGGAGAATCACTAGCTTAAGGTTTTAAGGTGAAAAGAAAGTCCAAATGAAGGCATCATCATGGTGATGCTTTCTCCCCCAAGATGGTGGTGCTGCCGGGCTGGCTGATGGTGATCCTTGGTCCTTCATTTGTCACATGGCAGTGTCTCCTGATCTCTCCCTTCCCTTCTGAGTTCGGCTGATGATCAGCTCTGGCTGCTCCATCTGTGGCTCGCTCGCTCTTTGTCTGAATTCAATTCTCTTATAAGGGACTCCAATAATAGGATTAATGCCCACACCGATTGAGGTGGGTCACTCCTTAACTGAAGTAGCCCCACCAGATGGTCCTACTTACTGTGGGTTCACACTCACAGGAACGGATTAACTTTTAGAACATGTTTTTCTGGGGCACATACAGTTCCAAACCACCACAGTGAGTCCTTTGTGCTTTTTTGTTTGAGTGTTGTGGTTTAGGGAATGAAGGGAGGCAGAGAGGAAGGAGATGTGTGGTGGGGAAGATGGAAAGGCATTTAGTATGGCCCCTTTTTGATTCACACGGTTACTTACTGCTGGGACAACACAGCCAGGGTCCCTTTGCTGCTGCAGCTGGACCTGCTGCTCTAGCAGCTTCACAAGAGGGTCTCACCACCCCTCCATCTGCACGTCATTTCCCTCCAATCCTAAGGGCTGGATATGCTGGGGCTCCTGGTTCCCAGGGAATGGGAAGGGCCAGGGGGTGTTCAGTTCTAACCAGGTATTTCTGCCGAGGGAAGACTGCAAACCTGAGGCCTCCTTTCTATTCTTTACAAAGGGAGCTTGGCAAATATGAGAAAAGAGTTAAGGATGAGCCACTACCCATCTGGGACTCCCACCCTCCACACTTCCATGCCTACCAGGCATGGAAATACGTGAACTTTGATTCACGAAGTTACTAATTAACATACATGATCTTTCCCTCCACACTTGCTTTCATCCTGCATCTATTATCTGGCCCTTCCCTATGTTTGCCTTTTGATCTCATCCATCAGGAGAGCTCCCATTGATTTCAAGAGA
This sequence comes from Dasypus novemcinctus, assembly GCF_030445035.2. Classification (NCBI taxonomy): domain Eukaryota; kingdom Metazoa; phylum Chordata; class Mammalia; order Cingulata; family Dasypodidae; genus Dasypus; species Dasypus novemcinctus. The sequence goes on from NC_080673.1 coordinate 183,126,959, forward strand.
TCCCCTTCTTATTTGAGAAAGCTTGAAACAGACATCCTCCTAAAGAACTATAAAGATCATAACTCACTGTAGGCATGTCTTCCTTCTACTCATCTGCACCCCGCACTGCAGGTGGAGGTATATAGGAATGGAAAACACACCTGACTTCAGGGGCTCAGTCTAGTATACCCCAAACCAGGGCCCACGTGGATGGTGGTATTGTTATTAACTCCTCAGGGACACCCCGAGAAGCCTTCTCCCAGTCCTCATCTACCCACTCCTCCTTTTCTGTTTCAGTCTGTTTCCAACCCACAGCAGGAGGGAGATGTTCCATCAAAGGAAAAGTCCTGACCAGGGGTGAAAGCCAGAAACCAGGAGCGAGCAGTTCCAGTTGCTTATCAGGGCAGGACCTCTCAGTGGCAGGGCCCCCCAGCCCTGGGGTTGTAGAAATACACAACTCTCCAACAGTGTGGGGTCTCTCCTCTCGGAGGCAAAGTAGTAGCTCCAAAGTGGAGCTGCCATCCACCACCAGTAACTCCAGTAGCTGGACCTTCCTGGGAGACTGGCCCTGATGGGATCACTTCCCAGCCCTTTTGCACCCTTTGTGCTGTGTAGTGATAAAGCAGTCATTGGCTAAAAGACTTTATTGTGCCTGGGCCTGTGTTGCCAGGACACACCATAGAGCAACTGGTTCCACCTGCTCCACCCTCACCACATGCATTCTCCAAGCAGTAATTACAGTTAACCATCAGGTGCTTGGTCTCTCCTGAGCACTCCCTAAATCCTGAGGGACTGTTGGACTTTTACTACTTCCCTATTCATTTGAAATTATTTAAAAGTAAAATGAAACACACATACGCACACAGTGCACTGGCCAAGCAAACCTCATCTAAGAAGCAGGATCCTCTTAGGGGTTCCACTCTTGAATGCGAGCTCAGTAGGCACACTGTTGAGGCTGTGTTAGGAAAGGCCCAGGGACAACACTGTACCTGCTGCCAGAAACAAAGCTCAAGATGAAGGGGTGACTGGCTTCTATGGCCCCAGCAGCCACGCCCCCGAGTTCTGGGAAGATGCTGGTGAGCTCATGGTCCAATCATGGAGAAATTGAAATACTTGCCAGGAATTCTGGATGAAACATGAAGCTTAGCCTAAACAATTTGTCAGAGTTGACCAAACACCAGGGCTTAAAGTTCAGTTACTTTGCCCCCTACAGTTACCACGCTACAGGAAATGGAGAAGCATTTGCTCTGGTTCAGTGCCAATCTGCCGAAGATCCCCAATACACAAAGTGGGCACAGGGGACAAGAGCAGCTTTGGAGTCAGGCAGGCATGACTCCCAGTTCCAGTACATTCTAAATGTGTGACCTTGAGCAAACAGCTTCATCTCTTTGAACTCTGATTCCCCTTGCCTCTAAAAAAAGAATTTAATAAATAGAATGCGAACTCACTCCACTCCCACTCCTTAGGACAATAGCACCCAGATTTCCCTCTGGGGAATCGCCCCTTGTGGCAGTTTGATATTATTTATGAATTCCAAAAAGAGATATTATGTTTGTAAACTGGTCTCTTCCTCTGGACATGATACCCCTTTTGATTGTATTAAATTTATTTATTTTTTAAAAAGATTTATTTATTTACTTCTTGCCCCTTCCCACCCCCACCCCCACCCCACCCCAGTTGTCTGTTCTCTGTGTCTATTTCCTGTGTGTTCTTTGTCTGCTTCTATTGTTGTCAGCGGCAAGGGAATCTGTGTTTCTTTTTGCTGCGTCATCTTGTTGTGTCAGCTTTCCGTGTGTGCAGCACCATTCCTGGGCAGGCTGAACTTTCTTTCGCACTGGGTGGCTCTCCTTACAGGGCACGCTCCTTGCGCGTGGGGTTCCCCTACATGGGGGACACCCCTGCGCGGCAGGGCACTCCTTGTGCCCATCAGCACTGCGCATGGGCCAGCTCCACCTGGGTCAAGGAGGCCCGGGGTTTGAACTGCGGACCTCCCATGTGGTAGATGCATGCCCTAACCACTGGACCAAGTCCGGTTTAGAGGTTTCACTTTTACTTTGTTAACTCAAGATTAGGGCTTTGTTGTGGCCACATCATTAGGGCAACTCAGCCTGAGTCCGTGCCCCCTTTGTGGGCAATATAAACAGACAGTCACTCAGAGAGATACACAGAAGAAGAAATACACAGAAAAGATACACAGAGGGAGAGTCAGATCCATAGACACATCAGAGGCCCCAGGAAGGAAGATGAGCCATTCGTCACACAATTTACAGCTGACCTTGTGAAGAGAACGGAATAGCTGAGCCCGGAAAGAAATGAGCTCCCCAGAAGAGAGACGAGCCCTATGCCAGCCTGCAGCTGAGATAGGAGCGAGCTGGACCAAACGAGCCTTAAGAGGAAAGAGGAAGGTTGACCCATCACAGATATTACCTGCCATCTTGCTTCAACACGTGGCAACACACATTTTAATGAGAAACCTCCTCTTATGGTAACTTGAGTTGGACTTCTTAGGACCTGGTGACTGTAGGTTTCTACCCCAAAAATATACCCTTTATAAAAGCCAACAGAGTTCTGGTTGTTTGCATCGGCACCCCTTTGACGAATACACCCCTCCTCCACTCATACATCTTGGTGGTACTTCCATTCTTGGCTTCAGAGGTGAACATGTGCCTCAGGGCTGGCCAGCCAGATCATCCTTTCCTCCAGCCCAATGAATTGTTCCAAAGGAGGCATGTGACACAGTTGGAGCCAGTGAAATGTAATGAGATTTCATTAGAACTTCTAGTACTCTTTCCAGCTGAATTTGAACTTTGGAGGATATGAGTCTGGAGCTGCAGGGAGTTATCAAATTTTTAAACAAATATAACAGCAGTATAGCAGATGGCAGAACTGACAGGTGGAGAGAAACCAAGTCCTAGTGGCATCATTTGAGTTCCTGGATCAAGTTATACTGAAGGCCAGACTCAACTCTTGGACTTTTCACTTCCATGGGCCACAGTAAATTCCTCATTAGTTTGCTTGTTTTGTTTAAGCCAGTTTTGAGTTGTGTTTTCTGTCACTTGTAAGAGAAGTCTTGACTGACTCTGTCTCATTGGATGGCTCATAAGAATTTACCAGATTCCCTATATGTCCCTTCTTCTTGTTGTTCTAACCCAAAGATAAACTTCATTTAACTCCTTTTTATTTTATATAATCCTAAAATCATGCTGAGTTTCTAGGCACATCTGGAAACCATGGTTACCAGGAACAGTTGAAAAAAATTGGAGACCCTTAATTAGAAAGGACTACTTGTTAACATAATGACTTTCCTGAAATACTCAAAATGCTGTCATATAGAAAAGAACTAGATTAGACTTTGAGAACAGTATTGGGCTACTGGGTAGAGGTTGGCAGAAGATTCTCTGTTGAGTGTAAGGAAGAATTTTTCAGTAACGAAGCTCTGGATGGCACTCCTGGCGTTGTAAGTTTGCCATCACAGAGGACCTTCAAGGCCAATCATTTATGGTGATTTGTAGAGGGAAATCCTATTTCCTAGTTATCAGATGATGTGATTCCAGATAAAGTGCCAAATACTTGCTACTTATGCAGCAATATAAGGAGATCTACAATTTTTGCATTAAATATATTTTAACAACTCATATGTTAGGATATAGATGAAATTGTCAATGCCTATTCATAAATCTAATTTATTATGTTACACAACTATTTAGTTTCACACATATGAAAGTGTCATATTAATTTTGAAAAATCGTTTTTCCCATTATCACATTTATCATTAGAATCATTTTTGAGCCATATAATGTTGAATTTCTCAACAATTTTTTTAAGGCGGTACCCAGGATTGAACCTGGGACCTCAAACATGCGAAGCAGGCACTCACCCAATTTTTAACTTCCAGAGCTGTACCTTTTTTTAAAAATTGAAGCTTTAGACTACATAAATGTTACATTGAAAATATAAGGGGTTCCATATACCCCACCCTCACCACCTCTCACATTTTCTAGAGCTGTGACTCTTTAATAAAAGTATTCTAAGACTTCCTGGCAGGAAAAATACCTTTTTTATTGTAAGTCTAAAAGAGTTCTAGCCTGTAACCTCTCTCATCCCACTATAAGTTATTTTTTTAATAATGTAAGGTTTCTTAGAAACTCAACTATTCCATTATAACGGAACAAATTATACTTAGTTGCTGATATAAGCTACCCTCAATAAAGTAAGATACAAAATTGTATATATGGTGTGATTCCAAATATGATTTTTTAAAAAGCTATGTAGATGTACAGAAGACAATGGGAAGGAATATACCAGTAGGTTAATAGTAGTTATCTCTGAATTATGGTTATTATATATGCTATTGTTTTCTTTTTTATACTTCTCTGTATTTCCACGTTTTCTACTATCAGCATGAACAACTTTTAAATCAGGAAAAAAAAGGGACAAGTTATGAAAGTAAATGCCTGAGTAGTAGTTATAGAGTATAAACCATTATTCTAGCTCCTATGAAGTCTACAAGAATCAGGTAAATCAGAGTCATAAATTCAAACACCCCTATATAACATAAATGATCGAAGTGGGCAAAGGATAATGTAATAAGGAGTGGTGGGGACTGTGACAAATTGAAGAATATTTGCCTAATGGAAACAGGGTAGCCAATTATTGCTATGTAGGAATGTGACCCCGGTGTTATCAAATGCTCTGATACTGGATATTTATGTAAACTCTCCCCCCACTCCTTTTTAAATAGTGTGGGCCAAGGGAAATGCTTGTTCTACTTTTCCCTCAGCTGTGCCCTCTAAGATCGTGTCCCTGCTCATTCTGAACTAATACTCAAACTTCCAGCTTTTACTGCCAAACTACAGATTTTAATTGTCCTGTTGCTCTTTAGTCTCCCCAGCCTTTCTATTAAGCTATCTCAGCATTTGCACCTAGTCAATATTTCCCAAAATGTGTTCACACCACAGGGGTTTTGTGACCCACCTGAGGTCAAACAGATGGAGGCAGAACTGGAATTAAGAGGAAATAAAGAGAGAAAGAAAGCAACAGGGAAAAGGGAGAGAGATCCAGTGGGATGGGGGAGAATAAGACCAAGACTTCCCTACTGGCCACACTCGACTGGAAAAGTCTGTTGGCCATCCGTGAGGCTGGTCAAGAAGGCAGCTGTGTGTTCAAGCCTACACACCCTGTGTTCTACCTGCCCTGTGCATTGACTGTGCCACAAATCCCGGAGCCATCCTCGACACTACCCTTCTTTACCCCTCACCTCCTCTAAATCGCCATGTCCTGCAGGTAATGACGCCTCTGCAACACGTCTTCTTCTCTCTGCCCCTTTGCCACCGCCCTAAGCAGGTGACGTCCTGGATGCCTCCAACAGCCTTTGATATGGTCTCCCTGGCTCCAGTCTTGCTGCTTCCAGTGCGTCCTCCTACCAGATAGCCAGGACCCATCTGATCATATCCTTCTTCTGCTTGAGTTCCCTTCCACGACTTTCCTTTGAACTTCAGTCTTTCTGAGGTTTACCCTGAGACTGCCGCCCAGTCCTCTCCAGCCATACCCCGGAGCGTGCAGTTCCTTGAGGGTGCTGTGTTCTCTCCCTTTTGTCAGCTCGTCCACATGCTCTTTCCTCAGCCTGGAGAACTCTCTATTCCTCCCACCCTCTCCACCCCACTAATTCCTACCTGTGTTTCAGGTCTCCCTCCAGAGTCTCTTTCCTGACTTCCAGCTCTATGTAAGTCCCCTCCAGTGGTGCCCATAACACATTGTACTACTCACGCTCATCAAAGTACTCATCAGGTTGCATTAAAATTGCCTTTACTTATCTCTCTCCCCTCAACAGAGTGGGAGCAACTGAGGGCAGGGGTGCCTCTTTGCATACCCACTGCTCGACGCATAGTGGTTGAGAAAGAAATATTTTTTGAATGAGTGAGTGAATAAGCAACATATCCTAATTTATACCTTGCTTTTCCACTGACTTCACTCAATAGTTATTGTTTTTGTTACATAGCATTGGTTGGGTGCCAGCTGCATCTTTAAGCAAAGATCATCTACGGCCAACCTTCTCAGAATGGGCCATCGACGACATTTCTACCAAATTTTATATATAGATTTTTGGCTCATGTTACCTGGTTCCAGGAAAAAAAGTCTTTCCATGTTCAACTTCTGGGCTCCCGGATGATTCTAGATGGGCTGCGTCACTGGCATACACCATCTGGTGCCAGGGAGAAGAGAAACCGGTTTGCTCATTCTTATGAAACTTATTCATGGAAAGCCGACTCCGCAGCCAAGAAGACAAGGAGAGTGTTATCTCTGTCCATCTGGGGCAGTTTTTATAAAGGACCCTGGAAAATAATCCTTCCTGGCTGCCTTCCCTGACAAAGCTGGGTGCCCCCAAATTGGCCCAGACACCCTCGCCTTGGATACCTTCCCTTTGGAAGGCTTGGTCACTGGGAGTGAGGAATAGGGTTGTCAAATAAAAATTACAGGACACCCCATTAAGTTTGAATTTCAGCTAAATGATGAACAATTTTTTTTTTAAGTTGATATCCTATGCAAACGAAGTACTAAAAATTTACTCGTCATTTATCTGAAAGGGCATGCTCATACTAAAAACGTCCCCATTGTTTATCTGACATTCAAGTTTAACGGGGCATCCTGTAATTTTATTTGCTAAATCTGGCAGCCCTGAATGGGGCTGCGGGCTGAGATTCTGATGGACCAGGTGCCCTCACTGCCCAGGCATCATGGACCGATTCCAGGGCCTGGACACAGGGATTTGAGCAGCCAAGAGGTTGTCTCCACTCAAGCCACAAGACTGTGGTGGGTGGTGCAGGACACAGAAAGGGCTTCCAAGATAGGAGTTTCCAACAGGCTGCACATGAGAATCACCTGAACAGCTTTTTAAAAAAAGTCTCAATGCACAGCCTACGTCCAGATCAGTGAACTCAGAATCTCAAGTGTTTTTCTCAAGCTTCACAGAAGATTCCATCTTGTAGCCCAGGTGGAGAAACACTGAAACGCATACCTCGCCTCCCACATGTGGTCATCATCCACTGTCTTCACAGGGTGTGGTGATCCGTCATTCAACTAACAAACATTTAAGCAAGGCTCTTGGCTGTAATTAAGGTTATCTGCTATGTGATGCTGGAAAGACTGGAGTTGCAAGTCCCACTCGGCCTCTTCTTCACTGTGGGGCTTTGAGCAAGTAGGTGGCTTCCTGGCTCAGACCCTCCACTGTATCAAAGAGAACCACTAAAGTGAGGTATCTAGCACCTGGGTAGCCCGTTCCGCAGGGCAGGACAGGCATGGGGCTACTGAAGTGGCTTCGTGAGTTCTAAGTCACCAGAGAAATGTCAGCTAGCATCAGCCTGGCAACCTACTGGGTCCACCTGCCGATCTCAGAGTTAGGATTTAGGAAGATCTAAATCAGACTCAGGGAAGTGGGTGTGGCTCAGTGGTTGAGCGCCTGCGAAGCAGCTCTCACTCTCGGGGTGGGGGGGAGCCAAGGAGGCTGGTGGGGGGGTCTCCCCCCTCCCCTCAGCTGCTGCACAGGTTCAACCCCGGGTACCTCCTTAAAACACGGGGGCACGGGGAGGGGAGACTGTTAGATTGTATATATAAGGTAACAATAAAATATTTTTAAAAATCAGAATCACAATCTGCATTTTAACAAGATCCCCAGGGAACTTGTGGGCGCATCAAGTTTGGGCACAACTAAAGAGGCAAACCCGTGGATAAAGTAGGCCTCCGATGGGGCCCCAAAATCTGTATTTGTAACTAGTTTCCAGGCAGTGCCAATGCTGCCCATCCATCTTGGACCACACTTGGAGTCGGATCGTGCAGAGGTGTAGAACAGTGACCATGGCTTGGATTACATGGACGCCCAAGCCCAGCCTCTCCTCCAGGTCAGTTGAATCAGAATCTGGGGGTGGGCTCTAAGCATCAGCCAGAGTGTGGATATTGGAGGCACCCCAATTTTTCAGTCTTCCCCACTCCCACCCCAGAAAATACGGCTTGAGACCTTGGAGGTAGACTTAATTCTCTCTTTTCCATATTCCCTGTACCCTGCTGTGGAGTCCCCTTGATAGCTGCTTTATAATAGTGCTCCACCCACATTCCTTTCCCTGGCTGCTGCCAGTCCTAAGGGAGATGGCAGGTGTGTCACCTCAAGCCTTGACCAGGACTGGGGCAATGGCCGCTCACGTTTCTACCACTCCCTTTTCTAATCCCCTTTACAGGCAGCTGTGAGACCCATGGTCCCAAAGCATCAGGCTCACTGGCTAAAAAAAATCCAATGTCTTCCAAGTAGTGATCAACGCTTAACAGTTGCATCTCCCCATCCTTCCCCCAAAAAGCCCCGATTTTTCACAAGTCACCAGGAACTGTGCTTAGCAAATAAGAAGCATCCACGTGTTAGTTCACATGGTGATCACTATTGCATGAATATGTTACAGGCTTTCCCCCCATTTCTACACCCCATTCAGTTCAGTTACTGCTGGACACAGGTGGGCGCCTCCCCCCCCCGGCCCCCCCCCCCCCCCCCCCCGGCCTGCCTGGTGCCTGAGCTGGGAAATGGGCTGCGGGGTCCTAATCCCGACACTCCTCCCTTCTCCCCTCCCTTCTCCTCTTTTCAGGACTGAAAAGCGGCCAGAACGGTGGTGACTTCTCCTTGGAACTCTAATTAGTGTGTTGCAAGAGTCCTTTGTGATCCGCAGACAAAAGCTCTCTCCCTCTGGGCTTCATTACAATGATGACAGTTTCCCCATCTGTAAAATGGGCTGTCATGAGGCTGCTTGTTTACAGCGATGCCGAGATGAAAAGGCATGTGATGGGGCAGGATGCTGCTCAGTCTGGCTTCAGAGCCTGCCCTGCTCTCACTCTTGGGGTCGCGGGGGGAGCAAAGGAGGCTGGTGGGGGGGTCTCCCCCTCCCCTCAGCTGCTGCACAGGCCCCGCCGTCCCTTCTACTCCTCTGAGTCTGGCCAGAAGAGCAAAGGGCCACTGCCAGGGTGGGTTTGGGATGGGGATGGAGAGAAAGGAGCCAGGAGAGGAGAGAGGTGACTGAAGGCCCACAAACCTGGAAGGGAGCAAGAGAGGGAAAGCAGAGGCTTTCCCTGTGCCTGGGTGACGGAGTGGGCGTCTGTTCGTTCTCAGAGAAGAGAGAGAAGGTTCCGGCCTTAAGGCCAGGGAGAAAGTCAAGCTCAAATTAGGTATCACTCAGGTGCTGCTGCCTTCCGGTTTTTAAACCCAGGCCCTGTGGAGTCCCTAGGACAGGGGCTCTAAACAAGGGGTCCATGAACTCGAAATTCAAAAGCCATCATTCTTGCGGGGACGTGTTGGTGCGGCGAGATATATTTATTAAATGATCCACAGTATAGTGTGGACTTAGTAAGGGATCCGTGGAACAAAAAAGGTTCAGAGCCCCTGCCCTGGGGGCTCCTGGCGCCAAGGCTGGGGGAAGGGAGGCCCCGACTCTCGCCCCCAGTACTCCTCCTTCAACCAAAGCTGCCCTCGTGTACCTCTTTTTGCTTAGGATTTCTTTAAACTATTTCATTTGAAGGGAGGAGTTAATGGTTTACAAATGCTTGAAAAACACAGTTTGGGGGCTGAAAAAAAACTGTATTGCAAGGGCTTTCCCCAATATCAGAACAGAATATTGGTAAGGAACAGAAACTTTAGGGACAGGTGGCCTGAGTCTCAGCTGTGTCATCTTGGCAAGTGGCTTTACATCTCTGTGTTCAGTTTCCTGGACTGTAAACCATGAAAAAATAAGAGTAGCTGCCTCAGAGAGCGGCTGTGAGGACTGAGTTCCTACATGTTAGGACCTGAAAGACGGTGAACTATGCCTGGGCAGGGTGAAGCCAGAGGAAACTCCGGTAGAGGTCCGTGGCAGTCCTGACGGGCAAATCAGTTGTCCGACCTGGGTATAGGGGCAAGACTATTGGAACCATCTAGTAGCTGGTTCCCTCCGAAGTTTCCCTCAGGATAGCTAGCGCTCTCGCAACTCCTCCCCCACGCAATTTTACCCGGTAAAGCAAACGAGTAGAGGTCTTGGGGCTGAAACGACCTCAACCCATTCTCAGACTTTCAGTGGGTAAGAACCGGGCGTGGAACGCGAGTGCCCAGTGCACCACTTTTGGTAAGCAGAACTCACGCTGCTGGATGAACCCAACACCGGGTTAAGGCGCCCGAGGCCGACGCTCATCAGACCCCAGAAAAGGTACCTGGCCATCGTGAGGGCTCCACAGTGTGGCCACAGGATCACAAAACATGACTTCCTCTTGTCCAGCTCACTGGGGACAGGGCCTGATGATTTCCACTTCCGTTTCGTTATGGAATCTTCTCGATGGCACTCTAAAATAAAAACACATTTTGATCCAGTTTTCAGATAAGGACGTTGGGGAGGTGAATGGAAGGGCGGGGGCTGGAGCCCTGTCTTGGTTCTCCACGCCCAAGATCCTTCCCAGCCCCAGTTGCCCCAGGGCCTCCTGCTGCTGGCTGCTCCCTGGACTTGATGGGAGGAGGCTGTTTCTCAAGCAGACATTGTCCCTGAGGTCACGCCCTTCTCCACACCCTGGCAATCTCTGCCGTGCCCTGTCCATCTGGGTCCAGGCCAAGCGACCAGCTAAGGGACGAGCTCCTCAGCCCCAGAACAGCAGGAGTGGGACACCGCAGCAGTGACCGACGCTGGGAGCCAGGGCAGTTTAAGGCTCTTCGAAGTCAGTATCTCTCCAAGGGTGGGCTGCGGCTCATTTCAGAACCTCCAGGGACTTTCATCAAAATGCTCATCTCTTGGCCCCCCAAGCTCTGACTCTTCCAGGCAGAGGCCCAGGAATCTGAGTTTAACCTGCACCCAGGGATTGGGATGCCCCAAAGGTAGAGATCCCTGTGTGCGGCCCTGTGCAGGGTGGGGAGGGATGGCGGAGTTCATCTGACCTCCTCCCACCGCTTGCCCCCCAGGCCCAGAGCTGAGCCCCCTTCCTAGAACCCTGGTCCAGGGCAGTGCGGCCTTTTCTGGCTGGGCCTCAGGCCTACTGCACTGGACTCAGCCTGGCATTTGTAACAGCACCCGGGACCCACCGGGCCACGTCGGCCTGTCCTGGATTCGGGTCCTGCCGCCCACTTGCCTTCTCTGAATATCCTTCTCCTACATGTATTTTTTCTCTCCAGTCTCTTCTGTTTCACCAGCCCTCTTCCCAACCCCTTCTACCCTGTACCACCATGGCTGCATTTTCTCACCTGTGAAATGTAGGGGTTACTCGGGCATTTCTTTGAAGAACCTGTCTTGCAAAATATTTAGGAAGGAGTTGGGTGGGTAGTAGCTGCTGGCCCCTTTTCTAGATGTGGGAAACCTCCAAGCCCCCACCAACACACCCCCATTAAGTGACTATGGGTGGGGGTCCCCAGGCGGGTGCTGGAGAGGGAATGTGTACTCCAAGGGAGTTTCCAATATTTAGGCATCCAGTGAAGGCATCCAGAAACCCCACTCTGGCCAGATGAGAAGGTAATTCCGGAAGGAGTGTGAAGAAGGTAGAACGTGGGCCAACTTAATACAGGCGTATACCTGGTGGCTTCTTGGGGAAGGAGCAGGAAGCAATGGAACGGGCTCTGGTTTTGGCTCTGCCTGGGGTTCCGTACAGGACAATTCCAAGCTGTGTGGCTTTAGCTAAGTTACTTAACCTCTCTGAGCCTCCGTGTCCTCATCCATAAAATGGTGACAGTCATGGCAACATCTCATGACCTGGTGGTGAAGAGCAAATGAGCACATGAACAGACTGAACACGGTTGAGTGGCACAGATTGAGTGTCCAATAGCATCCCATAGAGCACGGTGCCCCATCATTCTGGACAGCTCCAAATTGATGGGACAGGGAGGGACAGGACTTGTGGATGGGCCATTGGTCAAAAGGCAAGTGAGGGTTCTGCAGGTGGGAAGAAGGAAAGGAAGACACGTGATTGCGAACAATGAGGCTGCGTGAATACCTTACAGTAAAACGCCGTTACACATCCACAGCCGGGGCCTCGACGTTGTCTCCACACCCAGCAGCTTCGCTTCTGTCCAAGTGTTCACAGCCAGCCTCCTGGGGGGCTTCCACGAGGCTTAGAGGCTGTCCTCCTCTTCGCCTGCTAATCTGCTAGAGGAAAATTCAGCAACTCCAGCTAGAAGGCATGCACACTGCAGCAGCGACCATGACGACCCTGTATCGGGCACACTTTGGAGGCCAGGCCCCGGGCTAGCGAAGGCAAGCATCATCTATTTACTGCTCACCCTTTGCGGGTCTGTGCTGTGACTCCCTGTCTCCACCTCCAGGCTCTGGGGCCCATCAAGCCTCTCATCCAAGGTCTCATGGCAGATATGTGGCTCTGCTGGGACCTGGCGGGTAATCACGGGCCCCCTGCCAATCTGCCTCCCCAAATCAGTAAAACAGTCAGAAGGAAAATCGTGGCCAGGAAAAGGGAGAGAAGGAGAGGAAGAGTCTGGAAACCTCCAAGGACTGGATAATAAGCAGCTCCCTGAATCTTCCACTCTGGCGCCAGAATTAAGAAGAGGAGCACATGACAGTGAGAAAGCTGGCAGGAGGCGCCGAGTCCAGTTTAATCTGTCCCTGACATCCTGCTTTGCCGCCTGATCCTTGTGATCTGTGGCTCTCAAAAAAAAAGCTGAACACTCTGCCGTGCAATTAGGAACAGAACCAAACCTCGCTGGCCGGGAGGTGGGACTGGCAAAGCCAGGGGATTAAACTCAAAGTCCCAGAGCAAAGCTTGACTTTGAAGCCTGTTTGTCCAGGACTGAGGGAGAGCAAGGAAGGGTGGCGCACCTTCCCAGGCCGTTTCCTGCACGATACGCCTGGAGCAAGGTGCCCCCTGAGCGGGGCGGCTGTGGGGCACAGAAGGTGCTGACGGCAAACCTGAACCACTGGACACTGGCCCTCAGGGGCCCCCGAGACGCAAGGCGCTGGCCAGAGGGGGCAGGATTACAGGAAGGCTGACTGAACTTTCTCCAGAGGGATCAGACACAAAATGGGACACAAGCGCCAAGCCTCTCCCAACTCGTGTAGCCTGGGCGCTAGTCGCCCTCGCAGGTGCAGCGCTGCGGCGTCTTCCTCCCTGCTGCCCTGAAGGAGAGGATTTCCACTACCATCTAGGACCAAAGAGAAGCGCTGCACGAGAGGATCGTCTGCATTTCTGCGACAAGGGTTTAAAAAGGGCTTCTTAACCTTTTTTGTTCCATGGACCCCTTTGCCAGTCAGGTGAAAACCATGGACCCCTTACTAAGGCCACACTCTACTCTGGATTATTTAATAAATGTATCACACCCGCACCAACACGTCCCCACAAGAATAATGTTTTTTTGAATTTCAATTCAAGCTCATGGACCCCTGGTTAAGAACCCCAGGTTTAGAAGATGGAAGGAAAGAAAGCGGGGAGGGAGGGAGGCAGGGAGGCCTCAAGTTTAGAAACCAAATTAACAATTGTTTTCTATAAAAAAAAAAAATAGGTCAAACTTACCACTCCTTATTTAACTAGAAACTACTCCGGTCCCTGCAAGCATTTGCCTTGAGCTCATCAACTACACTGCAGAAGGTCAAAAGGGACAGAGGTAAAAAATGAACTTTTAAGGCATTTGGTCATCTACCTGAGACTGCTGAATCCTAAAGCACGATAATGATAGTGTACAGTTAATGATCTTGTAAATCAATGGAAATTTTATTTTAGGACGAATCAGAGAACATTAACTCACACTTTCACATGCACAAGCGCCCAAGGTGTTCAAGAGTAAAAATATAAAGAGAATAAGAAAGTACACACCTTCCCAATGAGTAATCAGTGGATGCTGGGAATCCTTAAGGCCCGGAACAGCTGTCCCCTTAGAAGAATCCCCTCAGCCACGATCAGACACTGAGTCCAACACACTGTTGCTGGATGAGCACTGGATTTGGAGTCAGACAGCCTTGGGCGCAATTCCCAGCTCTGCCTCATTCCCATTCCAGTTGGATCTTGTGCGAATGCCTTATCTTCTCTAAGGCCCACGGTTCCCAACTGTAAACAAATACCATGAACTGGGTTGGCCTAAGCAATGGGAATTTATTGGCTCGAGGTTTTGAGGCTAGGAGAAGTCCAAATTCAGGGCGTCAGCAAGGTGATGCTTTCTCCCTAAAAACTGCCGTGTTCTGGGGCTGGCTGCCAGAGATCTTGGTCCTCGGCTTTCCCGCCACATGGCAATACCCGTGGCGGTGTCTTCTTTCTCTTCCAGGTTTCACTGACTTGCAGCTTCTGCTGCTCCTTGTGGCTTCTCTCTGTGGCCACCTCTATAAGGTCTCCAAAACTAGGATTAAGACCCATCCTGATTCAGTTGGGCCACACATACCTGAAGTAACCTCATCGAAAGGTCCTATTAATAGTGGGCGTACACCCACAGGAGTGGATTAAGATCTTTCTGGGGTACACACACAGCTACAAGCCACCACAGTAGGGTTAACGGAGTTGGAAGCCTTAAAGCTATTTGAGTGTTTATTGAACCGCTGCTCTGCACCAGGCCCAATTTTAAGCAATAGGGACACAGAACAAACAAAACAAAGACCTGCCCTCATGGAATTTATAACCAAGGGGGACAATAAAGAAATTCTAAAAGGCAGAGAATATCAGACTGTGATGAGAAGGAGACAGGGAGACTGGGAGGGGATTGCTGATTGATTTAGGCTGGTTGGGGAAGGCTGGTCATCAGGAGGCATGAATGAAGCAATGCACCTTGCAGACTCTGGGGGAAGAGGGTACAAAGGTCCTAAGACAGGAGCCTGTTTAGCATGTTCAGGTAGCGAGGAACCAGTGCAGTTGGAGCAGAGTGAGCAAGGTGGGGCGAAGAAGGAGATTAAGAAAGACAGGCATGGGAGTGGGAGGAGGAAGGAAAGAAGATATGGATTTCCCCCTGAGCGAACTGGGACTCTCATGAAAGGGCGTGACTGGCTAATATTTTAAAATACAGCTTTGCCTGCGGCAAGGAGAAGAAGCTGGGAGAAACTAGGGCAGGAAAAGAGTGACCAATCAGAAGTGATTGAAATCATCTGGGCAAGAGATGATGGTGGTTGTAGGGGTAGAGGTACTGAGGCCTAAGGGACTTAGGATGTACTTTGAAGGTAGGACCAACAGGGTTTGTGGAAGGATTAGCTGTGAGTATTTGGACTGAGAATCTGGAAGGATGGGTTGCCACTAACTGAAATGAGAAAAACTATAGAAGGAATTAGTTTGTGGAAAAGAAATCAGGAGTTCAGTGTTGAACATGCTAAGTTTAAAACGTCTATTAGACATCCAAGTGGAGATGGTAGTCAACAGATGGATATATGAGCCTGGAGTTTAGGGGAGAAGTTGCTGTATTAATAGATGCTGTTTTTTGCTGTTGTTGTTGCTGTTTTTTAATATACTTTATTTTTATTTTTTAAAGATATTTAGATTACATAAATGTTACATAAAAAATATGGGGGATTCCCATATGCCCCACTACCCCTCCCACATTTTCCCACTCTAACAATATCCTTCATGAGTGCGGTACATTTATTACAGTTGATGAACACATATTGGAGCATTGCCATAAGCGTGAATTATAGTTTACATTGTAGTTTACGCTCTCTCCTGCACAGTTTTGTAACTTATGGCAAGATATATAATGGCCTGTATCTATCATTGCAATGTCATTCAGGACAATTCCCAAATCCCGAAAATGCCCTCATATTATACCTGTTTTTTCCTCTCCCTCCCCTCAGAACCTCCAGTGCGCACTGCCTCCACATCAATGATATATGTTCTTCTGTTGCTAGAATCGTAATAAGTCTATAGTAAAATATGTAGGTCTGTCTACTCCATCATTCATTCCCCAGTCCTGAAGATTCTGGGATGATGATGCCCACTCTGCCTCTAATTGAGAGGGGGCTTCGATCCCATGGGGCAGTGGATGGGACTATTTTGCTTGCAGATGCAGACTCTCTGTCCCTTGGAATGGTCATTGTCCATCATCATTTCCTTGTTAGTTGTCCTGGGTGAGTCCAATGAACTGGAGAGTAGGTGTTGCAACTCTGTTGAGATTCAGGGCCTAGCTGGCACAATCTTTGGACAATCCAAAGATTTAAGTCTCTTGAACAAACACCTATCAACTGTAGCACTAATTATAGGTTCAAACAGAAGGGGCAGAAGAGCTATGTTTAGGGAAAACACAACTGAGTCCAATTCTGTCACACTGAGGAGCATAAATTCCCAAGTAGTGCTCACTGGCAGAGTGCCAAACTCCTGAGCTGTCTGTTCTGCCTATAGTGTCTGGATGTCTCCAGAGCCCTCAGGAGTTTGAGGCAATATTTACTTTGGTAGTCCATGAGATCCTGCTGAGACTTGCATAAGTGAAACCTCTAGAGGCAGTTTTTAAATTGATGAGGGTAGATGTGCTCACCTAGCAAATAAGTGCAGACAGAGAAGAAATCAAGGGCTCCAGTGTTTAGAAGTCAGAGAGACAAGGAGAAGCAGCAAAGAAGAGTAGGAGTGGCTGGTGAAGGTAGAAGGAAAACCAGGGTCCCCAAGGAGTCTATGCCAGGTCAGCAAGCTTTTCCCATAAATGGCCACATAGTAAATATTTTTGTCCTTGTGGGTTATGAGGTGCCTGTTGACACTACTCAACTCTGCCATTGTAGTGTAAAAGCAGTCATTGACAATATATAAACAAATGGACATGGCTAAGTTCCAATACAGCTTTATTTGCAAAAACAGGTGGCAGGCTTGATTTGTCCTACAAGCCAATCACTGGCTCATGCAAATGGCCTCCTGGGTGTTATGTTGTGTGAAAAGAGAACTGAGAGACTTGGAAGCCAAGTGGACAAAGTGTTGCAAGGGAGAGTGATGAATGGCACCAAACGCTGCTGACAGGTTGAGTAAGATGGAGAACGAGAGGAGGCCATTGGCTCTAGAAGCACATGGACCATCAGGGACCTTGCCAAGAGTATTTTCACTGGAGTGCTGAGGGCAGGTGATTGATGGGATGGTCAAAAAGAGAATGGTAGGGAACCGTGGGCATAAACAACTCTTTGAAGGAGTTTTAGGTCCTGGCAAAAAGAAGGTATTCCATAGATGTTAATTCTTTTCCCACAAATAGATCAGTGACACAACACTAGCAACTGATATAGAGCTACAGAATTTATAAGGCACGTGTGCAGTGTTGCGGCCTGATTCAGTGATGACAACTGAGCATTTTCACATGAAGTACCTCATGTTAGTTATTTAGACTCACAAGAAAAACAGAACTTTGAGCTCTCAAGTTTGGTTAGAAACCCCAAAAATATGACTTGAATTAGGTGGCATGGTCTTCCAGGCATCATTTGGTCAAGTCATTGTACTTCAGATCCCAAGCATGGGGTGCCTGTCCTGGAATGAAAAGGACTGAGGGAGGCAGGTGGCTGCATGATGGTGAGGCCAAGTCCACACTTGGCCCAAATATTCCATTCTGAACCCATACAACCACCTGCACAGCCCAGCTGTCTATATAGCCAAGCAAATTTTTCATTAACCGGGGTGAATTACTGACATGGGACCCATCCAATGAAAAGGCCTAAATTTATGCCATACTTTGTTTCCCAGGGAGCCAAACTATTTCATATAAATTACCTCATTGATGGCCAAAGCCCTTGTGTGAGATTTAGAATTATTATTTCTTTTTCATCTTGACACCCAGTCTGTAGGACAATAAATATTACATGCTGATGTTTATGAGGCAGGACTGAGGACCATGTGTGTGAACTTGATGATGCAGCATTTGCCTCTGAGGGGAGCCCTGGGGTGGAGAGATGACTGGGAAAAGTTTGGTCTAACCAACTGTTCTGGGCATGTTTGCCACTCATCCTCAGCTCCTGCTCTCCTGGGGGACCATGTTTTTATGAATGTGCTTCCTTCTGCACTTTCCCTTGCCCATGACAGCTAATTGGACCAGGAATGGACCTCACCCACAGGACAGATGATCTGTAGGCAGGCTGAGGCTTATGGTCTATATATACCAGGCTTGATGTGATGAGCTGAGCCAATTGCTTGCCTTTCTCCCTTGGAGAAAGTCCCCCCATGAGACACAAAGAGATAAAGAGGAGTAGATCCACAGGCAGCACCTCCGTCCCACAGATGGTGCTGTCCTAAAGTGAAGAGCCATGAATTTCTGGACTCAAGAGTTCCCTGGGGCTAGCATGGATACAGGCAAGAACCTACTGCACCATTCTCAAAAGTTTCCATGAGATTCGGTCCTCATTACCTTTATACATATAGCCCTGGGTTCAGTTATTGCAAAGGCTTGGGAACCCCAAACAGGAAGCTACTCAAACAGCTCATCTGCTCCTAACAATGTGTCTGCAGAAAACAAAACCCCAGATGGACAAACTAGAAGAGTGAATGTCATGGAGAGTGGGAAACCCCAGGAGACCCTCCTGTTTGATTTCTTCTCCCCAGTGTTCTGCATTGACCTATGTCATTTCTATGGCTTCAGGCCAGAGACCCAGCCCTGCCCCATCTCATTCTTATTCATTTATCCAAGAAACATTCACTGGGCACCTACTAAGAGCCTCCACCCTAGCTACTGGGGCTACAGGAGGGAATGAAAAAGACCCAATCTCTGGCCTCGTGAGCTTACACTCTGGAAAGAGAAACAGATAATTCCATCAGCAAGTACATTACAACATTACACAGCTGAAGAGAGCAAGAGGTCGACAGAGAGAACCACAGAGCTAGAGAAATAACTCTTGGTCTTGAGGAAATCAGGGGGGCTTTCTAGAGGAAGTGATACTTAATTTAAGGCTTGAATGGGTAATGCAGGTTGGTCAAGGAGGAGGTAGGGGAGCTTTAGAGGCCAAGATAGCTGTACATGTGGCGGCCAGAGCAAGGTCCCTTGAGTAATTAAAATCAGACACAACCCAGCACCCAGGGAATGCCCCAGTGGGAGACTGGATTAGACAAACTCCCAAGTTCCTTCCAACTTATAAAGTCCTCGATTTTAAGTCAGGGGTCCTTAACCGTTTTTGTCCCACGGACCCCTTTGCCAATCAGGTGAAAACCACAGACCCCTTCTCCAAATGCAGCAGCAGACAGTTTTATGACACTCAACTAGCGTCGGCCTAACAACTACCATCGTTTCGAAGTATGGATGAGCGTAAGTGATTTTTCAAGATATGCAACAACTGTAATGCGATCTGAAATGAATATTACTGTAGTTTATTGCATACATTCATAAGGAAAGGCAAGGCTAGATTTCAGTTAGAGGTCAGAGAAAATAAAGATAATAAATTGATTTTTTTCAATTCGAGCTCACAGACCCTCTGAAATCTTTAGGGGTCTGTGGACCCCTGGTTAAGAACCCCTGTTCCAAATGGAGCCCAGAATCCAGTTTGGGTTCACCTAAGAACAGACCTGGGCCCAGAGGGTCCTTCAATTAGGAGTGAAGGCAAGGCCTGAGGCTGCCCCTGTCGTGGGGCATGAATCCAGACCGCATCCACTGCTGAGAACGGGGCTGTAGCACAGCCTTGGGGCCTCCAGTGCAGGAGAAAGCACACCAGCGCCCAGCTTCCCCCCAGGATTGGGACCCATCTGAGGGTTGATTCCGCACACCTGGCCAGCCCGGAATGGGGAGACACGAGCTCCAGACTTGATGGATGCAGGAAACCCCTTTAAGTAGTAAAGGGAATTCGGCTTCTGCTCAGCTCTGGGGATAGCCAGCACACTCTCGCTGCCCCTTCTTTCCTGACACGGTTCTAAGAGTGGGGAAGTAGGCTGAATCTGGACTATCAATGTTTGAGTTTCATACTCTAGGTAAGTGAGGGCGAGATAATCCAGGAGCCACCTTATGCTATCAGGCATGGAATTCAGCCCACGCCCAGCATTTACTAAGAAAGGTCACCGGATGCCAGGTAAGTACTTCTATTACTATCCCGTTTTACAGATGAGGAAACTGAGGCCCTGACTGGTAAAGTAACTTGCCCAAGGCCACTCAGCTGGGAGGTGGGGAAGCTCAGATATGGATTCTGCTCATTTGCTGCTAGAGGTCAAAGGTTAGAGGTCAGGAACCACATCTATTTAACTTCTCCTGGTAGCCCACATCTTACCGCAGCTGCAGCCCCTCCTCCGCACACCTTGTAAATGGGTTTTAATGATGACCTTCCTATTAAATCAGTCTTTACATCTGCTTCTACAAACTTACCTTGGTGCCACTGAGGCTCTGAACAAACTCTGACAGCTTGGGTTGCAAATATATGTTGAATGAAATGCGTAAAAGAGAGTTATTTTTGTCCTCCCCTCCCCTCACTTTTCACTTTCTTCCCTTGGTATCTTTCTTTTTTTTTAAAGATTTTTATTTTATTTATTCCACCCCCCTAACCTCCGTCTGCTCTGTGTCCACTCGCTCTGTGCTCTTCTGTTTCCACTTGCACCCTTGGCGGCACCGGGAAACTGTGTCTCTTTTTTTGTTGTGTCATCTTGCTGCGTCAGCTCTCCATGTGCGTGGCACCACTCCTGGGTGAGCTACACTTCTTTCATACAGGGCAGCTCTCCTTGCAGCACACGCTCCTTGCACAGGGAGCACCCCCATGCGGGGGCACCCCGTGGCATAGCACTCCTTGTGTGCGGCAGCTCTATGCGTGGGCCAGCTCACCACACTGGTCAGGAGGCCCTGGGGATCGAACCCTGGACCCTCCATATGGTAGATGGACGCTCTATCAGTTGAACCACATCCATTTCCCTGGTATCTTTCGTAAAGCATCACATCACCCAAGACACTTCCAACTTTAGCAAAAGTTCTTCATTTCCAGTTTCTACTCACTTTCACCACCCAACACACACACACACACACACACACACACAGCTCTCCTACTTCTACAATTCCCAGTCCTGGTTGGACTCTAGGTTAAAATCTTGGCTCTTCCCGGAGGGAATCACGGCTGAGATCAGCAGCCATCTTGCTTCACCGCGTGGCGGCTGACTTTGGTGAGAAAGCACCTCTTCCGGTGCCTTGAGTTGGACTTTTCACGGCCTTGGAACGGTAAGCTTTTACCCCAAATAAATCTTCTTTCTAAAAGAAAAAAAACACAACTTTTCTAGTACTATGCACTAGTTCTGTAACTTTGTGCCAAGTTTTTAAAAACTTTCCAAACCTCCATTTTCTCATTTGTTAAAGAGAAACTATTATATATGCACAGTGAACAAAACCTCCCGTCCTTGGAGAGTTTACCTTCTGGTAGTGACTGATCAACCTTCTGAGAAAAATGTCTAACTATTTGCCTTCCTCAATCTCTTTCATATATATCAAAAGCCAACCTTTGTACAAACATTCATGCCGATGATGAAGGCCGAAACGCAAAATTGGGACAACTTCATTTAGGTTTACTCACAAATAATAATTTTAAATATATATATATATATATATATATATATAAAACCAAAAAGAAAAGGGACCTAACTTCAGAACTGTCTCGTGGGTCAAATAAAATAATACAGAAAATCACTTGCTCTGTGCCTGTAGTATTGTAGATACTCAAAGGGTAGTTGTTTCCTTTGCCTTTCAAGCATAAAATTTAGACCTTACCTGTATCCCTCCAAATCTCCAAGGTTAATTCCTTCTCTCAGAATATCTGGAAGGCACATGATATTTTCATCTTGGCTTAGAACCAACTCTAAGCCACCACACACATACACACACATGCATGCACACACACGGACAAAGCCATAAAACAATTGGCAATAACTCTGCTATCAATTAATTATCAGGGAGTGTAAATGTGTGCTCAAGGCTCCAATTTATAGACTATGATAGGGTTGTTTCAAAGAGTGAAATTCCTTGAAACCTTGAAGGAAATGGTTTCCTGGAAAGCCAAGTGGCAGGGAAGCACTGCTGGAAGCTACTCCTACCTGGAGGCCATTATCACCATCACCAGTCAGTAACCAACAGGATTCAGGCCTGAAAAAAGCTGAGACTGAACTGCAGGGAGAGACTCACTGGAAGGTTGGAGGAGGCAAGGACTTGTACATGGGTAAGAAGAAATCTGGAGCAATTGAGATCCCAGGACAAAACCAGTGTGGTCGTCAGGAACGGAACACAGGTGTTTTGTTTTTCAACTTTGGCCCAGGCTAGAGACCACAATAGAAGCCAACAAGTCTGAATTCTTGGAAGGGCCTTGAGAGGTTTACTGGTTGGATGGCAAGCCCTTGAGTCCTTCCTTCATTTCCCTGCCAACTAAGATTTTTCAGATCAGCAGTGGAAATATTGGAAGGCCCCTCCTGCTGTTTCTAAGATCCTTCAGAGTCCTTTAGCAAATGCTTTGATTCAAACCATTCACCAAGAAGAACTCTTTACTTTGAATTTCCCCAACACTAAATATTTGAATTGAATCTGAAGAGAAATTGGGATGTTTGGGGAGGTTAAGAGAAGACTTAAGATATCTTGGTTTCACTCAATTTTTCTTGAGGGTTAGCTTTGAATTAAAGCAAATACATCTGTATTTTGTAATGTATTATTCTTATGCAATCTCTCTGAGCTTTCAACCTTAAAGGAGACAGGTTGAGATAAGTCAAAGAGTTTCTATTTATATAACTCAGTAATTTGAAATTTGACTAGAAAGTAATGAGGGTGACTTTTAGAGTAAATATTCCAGAACTTTCACAACAGAACAAGTGTTGGCTTCAGAGTGGTCACTTTCAGAGGATATGCTCCAATTTGGAAAGATTTCCTATAGCTCAAAACATATTCTACAGGAGAGCAGGTGTAGCTCCGTGTTGAGTGCCTGCCTCACATGTACAAGGTCCCAGGTTGAATCCCTCTACCTCCTAAAGCAAGCAAGCAAACAAACAAAATCACATTCTACAACTCCTCTTTCAAGACTTCTCTCACAGCCAACTTATAAGACATATGTGAAAGTCTACTTTGACCCCAGATAGTATTACATGACTTGTCCACTCTATATCAGTCCCCAGATTTGACAATTATTGGTTTTTGTCTATTAAAAACAAAACAAAACTCAAATCTACCTTCAAAACATTAAGATTTGTCATCCTCAAGGGTGGTAATTCTCAAGAATGAGTTCCAAAAATATTTTAAACAATAGAAGCATAGTTTGAAAGTAAAATTTTGCAAGGTGATGACTTCGAAGACAAAGCAGTCGTCATTTGGATGCATCAAATCAAAAATGTCAGACATGGGAAAGTCTATGGAGAGAGGCTCACCCTGGGGTAAGATGAGTCCTTGGGGGTGAATGCCTCTTCAAAGTTTGTGCCCTAGGCATCTCTCCTTGTCCCGGTCCCTGCCCAGCATCAAGATTTACTAGCATAACTTTAAGCTCCCTTATTCCCCACAGTTTTGTTTAAAGTATCAATGATGCTATTTTATACTCACATCTCATCAATGAGGTTCTAAAAAAATAATAATGGAACCTGAAAGCTTATGATGGATTTAGTACTTCCCACAGCCTGATAGACGCTCATTAATGCTGATGAAACGAACTAGGCTAGAGAAGCAATAATAAGAAATATATTTTCTCCAAGAGCTATGTAAGAGTAAGAACTATATCATCACTATTACCATTGCCAGGGTTAACTACTGGTCCCACCACTCACATTGCAGACTGGGGTGGCAATTACAAATTCAGTGCTATTCAACTACCACTAATAGGTATTTGGTGAAAGATTTTTATCTTTTAAATGGTTACTGATATTGATTTGTCCGAACACCAGCCTATTATCAAGCACTATAAAGTACTGCACAGGATAGATCACCATTAAAATCCAATCCTGGACAGGTTACATGGAGAAGAAATGGGAAAATGTGTTATATGCAGGCCGTGTTTGGGGCAAACCTGAGAAAGAAATGAACTGATCAAAAGCAAAACTGCTTGCTCTGGGCAAAGTGAATTGGCGTAAGTACTATTTATTCTGCTGAAATCAAATCAGAGTACTATGGGATTTGAAAGAACCTTTCTGACTATCCAAACTCTGTCAGGACAGACCTAGTCCAATTTTCCTGCCTTATGGAAAATACCATTTATGTGATTGTGAAAAACTTATACCAATATAGAAAATTACAGTCTTAAAGGGCTCCTCCATACGCATTCTCAGGGCCTTGCAACTTGGTGAGTAGCAAGATTCTCCTTTCATGCATTAAAGAAATGAGATAAATAAAAGTTAGGAGACTTGCTCAAGGTCACACAATGAGTAGAGTTGCCTTGTCATTCCAAAGCCAGTACTCTTCCCCTGAATCATCTTCCCTCAGCAAAGTCAGGGTCCATCTTCTCTACACTCACTCTAAACAGCCTCTGGTCCCAGATTCTGGGACCCACAGTAGACACCTCTTGATGTTGTTGCTAAAGACGATCTCAAAGGGTGCCAAGGGGTTCTTCCTGGAAGAGACGCAGTGGCGAGAGCAATCAGAGTATGTCCAGGACTGCAGGGTGTGAAGTCTATTCTGGGCATCCTACAGATGGAAATTCTAAGACCCAAGGAGGAAAGGGACCTGCCCCAATTCCCAGAATTGACAAAAAGATCAAGAGTTTATGTCCTAAGTCCTTTGTTCATCTTCCTGGAAAAGTGTATGTACATGAACATACAGTCTTAGTTGCCAGGTTACTATGTAAAATACCACACAATGGATTGGCTTTACAACAGGACTACCTAACAACGGTTTGGTAAGCTACAAGCCAAAAATCAAGGCATCAGCAAGGCTATGCTTTCTCCCCAAAGTGTATGGTGTGCTGGTGCTGGCTTGCCACCATCCTTGGGGCCCCTCGGCTGCATCTCTGCTTCGTGTCCCATGGCCATCTCTGTCTCCTTCTGCCTACTCTTCTAGTTTCTGTTGACTGCTGGCTTCTCCTGCAGTCTTCTCTGACTTCCAGTTTCTGGTTTCTTCTCTTTATAAGGTCCAGTGTGATGGATTAAGGCTCACCCAGATTCATTTGGCCACAACTTAACTAGAAATAACTTCTTCAAAAGGTCATATTCACATAGGAGTTTATACCCCATAGGAACACAGATTAAGATTACGACATGTTGGAATACATAATCTGGTATATGTATATAGATAGATAATCACTTGACACAGCACGAATCAAATTAAGAATATAAATTTGGTTCTTGAGTCAGTCAGTCCTTGTTCTGATCCTCCCTCCTCTTTCTCTCCATGTGGCTTAAGTAGAAACACATTCTTTCGAAGGTTGAGTTTTCACATTTGTAAACTAGATCTGGTACCAGTGCCTATGGGATGGGATTGCTGTGAGCATTAAATGACGCACTGCAAGTAGAGTTTAGCCTGGTACTTGGCACAGAGGAGGTGCTTACTAGTGGTAACTGCTATGGCTGATATTATTACTAACTTCCTACTGTCTACCCAACATTTTATGTCTATCACCTCTGTTTATTACAAGAGCTATGTGAAACACATATTATTATACCTGATCACAGCTGGAAAAAAATCCTCACCTGGAGAAGTTGAGGAACTTGCCCAAGGGCTTATGGGCAGCTCCAAGGAAAGTCTTCTAGAATGGCATTAGTTTCCCTTGACCTTACCCACAGTGACTCTCTCTTCTCCAGGAGAACACATGTAGGTAAAAGCCTGTAGTCATTGTCATTTTTTTCCAGGCAAAATGTGCCAAAGTGTTGGCATGCCCCAGAAGGCAGAGTCCACACACTGCAGCAGAGGTGAACAACACAAGCTGTCTGCACAAACCCTGCTAAGACATCCTCTTGGTTTAGAATTCACTCTGGCTTGATTTGTTTCTATCAAAGAATAGGGAAACTCTTGCTCCTTAATGTCCAAATGAGATAAGAGGGAGTTGTGTTGGATGTCCCAACAGCATCACAGGTTCTGCCCCATGATAAGCAATTAAGGAGTCAAAACCCCTGCTCCTGTCCCCATGGGAGCAGTAGTCCATTGGATCTGCGGCTTAGCAGAAAGGCAAGCCCCCTACCCTGTTGTCTGCCCCAGACATTAAGGGAGGAATGCCAGGTAGAAGGCCTTCAGGAGGTAGGTGGGGACCCGTAAAGATGCTATCTAGATATGGGAGGGAATACAAGGCAAGGGACAGTTCACCTTACTTCGGTGGCTAGAATAAAAAATAATAATAATAACAAATGCTGTTGAGGTTGTGGAGAAATTTAAACCTTCTTACATTGCTGGTAGAATATAAAATGGTACAACCAATATAGAAAACAGTTAGACAGTTCCTCAAAAAAATTTAGCATAGACTCACCATATGATCCAGCAATCACACTCCTAGGTAGATACCCAAGAGAATTGAAAACAGGTGTTCAAACAAACACTTGTACATGAATGGTCATAGCAGCACCATTCACAGTTGCCAAAAGGTAGAAGCAACCCAAATGCCCATCAAAAGATGAATGGATGAACACAACATGGTGTATCCATACAGTGGGATATTATTCACCCATAAAAAGAATGAAGTACTGGTATATCCTACAACATGAGTGAACATCATGCTGAAAGAGGCAGTCACAAAGGACCACATATTATTGGATTCCATTTATATGAAATGCCCAGAATAGGCAACTCCATAGAGGCAGATAGTAGATAAATGGTTCCTTAGGGCTCGAGTGGGGGGATGGAGGCTAGAAGAGTGATTGCTGAAGGGTACAGGGTTTCTCTTTGCATTGATGACAGTGCTCTAAATTTGCCTGTGGTGGTGGTCACACAGCTCTGTAAGTATACTAAAAACCATTGAATTGCGCAACTTAAATGGATAGGTTGTAGGCATTTGAATTAGAGATCAATAAAGATATTTTGTTTTTTGTTTTTAAAGCAAGGAGAACCCTTCTCCACTCTTGGGACCATCTTACTGAAATTAAAAGCATCAAAGTATGGTCCAGCCCTAAGGGAAAACCCCTGCTGAGTAGAGCCTGGACTGTGGATGCCCCAGCACTGTGATTGATGGAGCTGGGACTCCAGTTCAGGCGTCCCGGGCCCCTTAGCACTGCACTTCACTGCCACCTCTCCCCATAGTGTGACATTTCATCCTGAGATTCTGGAATGGTCTCTACAAGATAAGTAAAGTTCAAACGACTTCCCCAGGCCTACCTCTTGGATATCCTTAACTACTGCCAAACCAACGACTTCTTGGTTCTCTCATTCTAAAGATGAAACAACCAGCTCACTCTGTGGACAAGGAGCCATTCACCTGTTCCTTCATTCAGTGAATAAATAGGCATTGCAATCCTCTACGTGCCAGGCAAAGCTTTCATTGCTGGGGCTACAGTAGGGCACACCAAACAGAAACCCCTGCTCTGGGGGCGCCATATGCTATCAGGAATAAACCAACAGTAAACATACAAATGGGGAAATTCTTTGGGATGTTGGGGATAACAGGGGCTAATAATAAAAAAGAAGGGGAGAGTAAAGTCATGGGCAAGAGGGATTGAGAATGCTGGTGAGGGTGGTCGACACGATCAGGAGGAAGGCAGGCTGACGAGGGAGCGTCTAGACTTGGAGGCGGTCAGACTTAGGCATGTGTCCACCAGGGTGAAGAGCGTCCAGAGCTTACCGGAAATGGGCCTGTGGCCTGCAGTTTTATAAATCTAATCTTGTTTCCCCACTAAATTATGGGCTTATTTACGAGATATCTGCTGAGAGAAGGCTACAAAGGATTCAAAAAGCAATAGAAAAGAAATCATATTTTACGATGCAGCAAAGTTGAAAATACTTGTTTGAAAGTTAAGTAGCAGCACTGAACTTGAACAATAACCCTTCACCGCTGTGTACCAAGAACGCCTTGTTAAAGAGCTTCACATGTGGTAGCAACCAAGGAGACTTGAAAAGCCAAATGCCTTTTTTTCTTCTTCTTGCAGAAACAACTGAGGACTTGCTTTTCTTTTGCAAAGGAATCATTCAGAAATACCTTTGCAGATGCCTCCTGATGCAACACACTGAGAAGGACACAGTTTCCCTTCTGTGGTTCCCCTGCCAGAAATCTTAACTCTGAGTCTAATCATGAGAAAACAATCAGAAGTATCCAAATTGAGAGACATTCTGCAGAACAATGTGCCTGGACTCTTCAAAAATGTTAATGTCGGGAAACGGACTTGGCCCAGTGGTTAGGGCGTCCGTCTACCACATGGGAGGCCCGCGGTTCAGACCCCGGACCTCCTTGACCCGTGTGGAGCTGGCCCATGCACAGTGCTGATGCGCATAGGGAGTGCCGCGCCACGCAGGGGTGTTCCCCGCCCCATGCGCAAGGAGTGTGCCTGGTAGGGAGAGCCGCCCAGCCCGAAGGAAAGTGCAACCTGCCCAGGAATGCCGCCACCCACACTTCCTCTGCGGCTGACGACAACAGAAGCGGACAAAGAAACAAGACGCAGCAAATAGACACAGAGAACAGACAACGGGGGGTGGGGGTGGGGTGGGGAGGGGGGGATTAAATAAATAAATCTTTAAAAAAAAAAAAGTTAATGTCAAGGAGTAGATATGGCTCAAGCTGTTGAGCACCTTCTTCCCACATGGGAAGTCCTGGGTTCTGTTCCTGGTGTCTCATAAAAATAAACAAACAAAAACAAATAAACAACAAGCAAACAAAGGAAAAAACCAATTCAGGGGAGCCAGTGTGGCTCAATGGTTGAGCACCGGCTGCCCACATACAAGGTCCTGGATTCCAACCCTGGTACCTCAAAGAAAAAAAAGTTAATGTCATAAAAGACATTATATAAAGGTTGGGGACACTGTTCAAAAAGAGAGGAGACTAAAGAAAAAAGAAACTAAATGCAATGCCTGATCCTTCATTGGATCCTGGATTTAAATACATACACACATAGCTATAAAATTGGGGCAATTGGAGAAATGTGATTATGGATTATATATTACATAATATCACTGTATCAATGTTAAATTGACTAAGTATGGCATTTGTACTGTGCTTATGAGGGAGAATACCTCTGTTATTAGGAGATGCATGCTGAAGTATTTAAGGGGAAGTATGGTATCTGCAACTAACACAAGTAGTTGAGCAAAAACAAATGAATATACACATATAGAGCAAGAATACAAATGTAGCAAAATGTCAGTAAATCTAGAGAAAAGTATAGGGGTATTAATTGCCCTAGTCTTGGGGGTTTTTGTTGTTGTTGTTTTGAGGATTTGAAAAATTTCCAAAAAAATATGTTGGGGAGGTGATCCTTGAATAAAACCCCTCTCTGCCTATAATTCTTTGCAGTGATTTTTTTTTTTTAATTCTGGGACTCTACTGATGCCTTGTGTTCTCTTTGGAATAAGTATGGAGTACAAATCTATAATTTTTAAATAGCAGCTTCTTTTAAAACATTTTTAGTGGAGACAGTGAAAGTATGATTAAAAATAAAACCAACAATGAGCAGACAACAGACAGACATCGAGCAAAAACATGAAACACCTAGCAGACAAAGAGCAAGGCAATGAGCAGACAATGAGCAAAAAAAACAAATGAGCAGGGAGCGGATGTGGCTCAAGCAGTTGCGTGCCAGCCTGGGATTGGTTCCCGGTGCCTCCTAAAGAAAACACAAGCAGACAATGAGCAAAAACAATGAGCAGCAACAAGCAAAAACAACGAGCAGACAATGAGTGCAAACAACGAGCAAACAGACGAGGGAGCCATCTCCAGCACCAGCAGAGCAGGGAGGGAACCACAGTTGCCATGTAATTTAAAAATGAAAGAAAACAAAAAGACCAAGCTATAGAGGCAAAAGTCAGAACAGTGGTTGCCAGGGATTGGGGGTGGGGGAAGGGGAGGAGATAAATGGCAGGGTTAGAAGAGAACTTTTTGGAATGATGAAAATATTCTGCATTTGGATGGTGGTGGTGTCACACCTGTATACATTTGTTAAAACTTTAGAACTGGGTATCTAGAAAATGTGAATTTTTCTGTATGCAAATTATGCCTCAATAAACCTGACTTTAAAAAAAGAAATTCTGTTTTTAAGCATCACGTATATATTTCTTCCAACTGGCTTGAAGAGGGTCATCCTTGCCCAGAGGTTTGTCTATTTAACCCCAAGGAGGGAAGAAAAGTAAGATAAATGCAAATTGAGAAGGGCAGACAGGGCAAAGCAAAAACCACCTAAGGAGTAAGGTGGTTTCCTCCAGCCTAGGAGGAAAGCTCATTTTCCACAGGGTGGCAATTTGTGAAAGGCATCCACGAGTCGCCCGCAGGGACGCTGGTTTCTGGGCATCTAGAGTTGGTGGCTGCCCAGGCAGTGAGGCTGAAAGGCTCACAGGAGACCCTGCTTGCCCCAAACTTCCACCTCCACCGGCCTAGCTTTGGGCCACCTGCCCTTTCTCCCCACCGCTGGACACATTTTAAAATTTGACACAAAGATAAGGATCTGTGGTTAGGAAGCCATTGCTGGGTGTAGGGTGACCGAATACCTGAAAGTAACTTGTTTCTCTCCCTGTTGCTAGAATACAAAGAAAAGAATTGTATGGAAATCAGAAGGTAATGAAATGCAACCCTCTCTTTGGGCCAAATTCCGCTTTTGGTGGTCAAAAATATCCTGTTGAAGCAATGAAGTATGAAAACCAGCTTCAACCAGTTGGCAGGACCTGCGCAGATGCAGCCCCTTGCTGTCCTCACTTCAACTTGCTTAATTAACATCGTAAAATTCCCACCCAGGGGTGGAGTTATCCGCCCCTTTCTTGATCATGCAATGTATGTGCAAGCGTGATTTCCTGAACATACTAATCATACAATTATATAACCAGCTATGTGTGTTCATCCATATGCATAAAAACTAATGCATAATCAAAGCAGATGCTAAGTAGTAACTTGGGTGTTTAAAAAAGAGTGAAACTGCAGCAGGGGGAGTCGGGTCTGAGTCACTGTGGACTGGCCTCGGCTCCTTACCTCTGCAGATGTAATAAATGTGAGTTTGCCTAGCTCTCGTGAAGTTTTCTTCATGCCATCTCTGGTTATCCATAAAGGCCCTGCTTTGAGGCCTAACACCATCAGAGAAGTGTTTATGCTTTTATGGGGTATGGAAGAGAGCTTCTTGTCTTTTTCCTTATATATATTTGCACCGAATTCAAATGGTGGCGCCCCCACCCCCACATTTCTATCCACCTGGAAGCTCAGAATGTGACTTCATTTATGGAGTCTTTGCCGAGGGCAGAGTGGATTAGGGTGGGTCCTAATCCAATGACTAGTGTGTTTATAAGAAGAGAAAGCAGACACAGAGGGAGAACACCATATATGATGGAGAAATGGAGCGAAGTGTCTACAAGCCAAAGAATGCCGAGGGCTGCCAGCTACCACCAGAAAAGACAACGTTTTGGAAATGTTGCCTACAGACTAGGTCCCAAAGCAGGGCCGAGAAAAGGAGCTGGCTGCCTGTCACCTGGGCGCAAGGGGATGGAGCGTGGCGATTGTAGAGGAGCGTGGGGGCGTCGGGGAGCCAACTATCCGCTCAGGGATGCAGCTCCCGGGAAGGGAGCATGGCTCTGCTGACACCTTCACTTTGGACTTCCGGCCTCCAGAAGGGAGAGAGCATGAATATCTGGTTTTTGAAGCCACCCAGTTTGTGGTTATTTGTTTCAGTGGCCATAGGAAACAATACAACTCTCGAGAAACCTTTATCAAGTACCTTCTAGGTGCCAGGCGGTACCTTGGGCCCTTCATGAGCAAAACCCAATCATAAGAGAACAGATGCAGCAGAATCGCTGAATTTCAGACCTAAGTGGGGGACCTTGGATTTGCTGTTTGCGCCCCGCCCCCCCAGGCTGACAGGCAGGGACACCGAGCTCCAGCAGACACAGGGACTTGCCCGAGCTCGTCAGCCAGCTAGTTGGTGGATGTGGAGCAGAAGCCGGGCCTCTGTGTCCAGGTGCAGTGGGCTTCCCACGAATTCACTAAGTGCCTTTCACCAACTGCCACCATGAGAAGGAGAATGGCAGAGCAGCAAGAGCTAGAGCTTTAGGGCTGGACACACCCGCCTCGGAGCTCAGCTGCCCGATTTGCTGGGCCTCAATTTGTTGGGCCCAATTTTGTTGGGCCTCAGCTCCTTCCCTGTAAAACAGAGATGTCGCTGGTAAGAACTAGAAGACTCCAGATAAAGTCTCCAGCAGAGAGGAGGCTACTCTAGGGTCTGTTGGAGATTTGGACCCGAAGGGTATCGGGAATGAAAGAAAGAGAGAAAAGAGAGTGAAACAAAGAAAGAGAGAGAACTGGGACCCCTGATCCCAGCTCTCTCTCTTTCTTTCTCTCTTTGTTTCACTCTCTTTTCTCTCTTTCTTTCATTCCCGATACCCTTCGGGTCCAAATCTCCAACAAGGGTCTGTGGTACTGGCCAGTCAGGAGCCAGGGGGTCCCCGTGAGGAGCAGCAGAGACCTCTGTCACCGCTCGGCTCGGAGCCAGTCATTGGTCAAGTCAGCTAAAGGCATTGAGATGAATCTGTGTTAGAAACATATTCTGAATGAAGATTTATGACTAATTCTCTGAGGGGCAAGGGAAACAGGGCTGGGTGACCCAACAGCATCCTCTGACTATTTGAAAAACGCACACAGACTAGGCTGTGCCTTCTTTAGGGTTATCTGGAAAGCAAAATTAATGAAAAACTCCAATTCCAACTATCTGCAGCAGGCAGGGAGGCACACTTTCAGGCACTTATGGCAACTCGACCTGCACCCCAAGTGCCAGGTGGAGATCCTTTAGGCGCGTGCTCTAAGGAAGAGGGGTCCATTTGATTTGCCAGATTGCGATCTCCTGTGTGCCGGGCGCGCCACGTTTACGGAGCAGCTCTGATTCAAGAAGGCCTCCCTGACAAATGCCCGCCCTCCGCCCGGTTCAGTGGGCAGGAAAAGTCTGCCAAGACATGCCTCGTTCCCTCCCTGAAACCAGCCTGTCCTTTCCAACTCCTGCTCTTTCAAGGCCATCCCCTCCGGAAGAGGCGAAGGGTGTGTTTCCCGCACTCTAAGCTAAAGGTGAGCTGAAGGGAGCTCCTCCCAGGCCCTACCTGTTGGGTACGTGGACCGTGAACTGCTTAGGAGAGGAGCAAACGAGAACCCCCCAGTCCCGCTGCAGGCAGGATCCCTGCAGCCGTTAGCCTGATTGCCTGTGGGCCCCTAACACGGCTCCCCGTGAGCCTGATTGCCTGTGGGCCCCTAACACGGCTCCCCGTGAGCCTGATTGCCTGTGGGCCTCTAACACGG
Organism: Dasypus novemcinctus; assembly: GCF_030445035.2. Taxonomy (NCBI): domain Eukaryota; kingdom Metazoa; phylum Chordata; class Mammalia; order Cingulata; family Dasypodidae; genus Dasypus; species Dasypus novemcinctus. Next base: position 183,160,090 of record NC_080673.1, read on the forward strand.
CTCCCCTCTCGCCACTAACGAGCTCCTTCTCGAGGAAATTGGCACAGACACTGAAGCTGTTGGTTGGGGCCTTTGGAGACAGAGGGGAGGGTTTGGCTGGGTTGCCTACACCTGCCCTTGAGAATATTTCCTAATAGGTAACTCTTTAGCTTTTCTGTAAGGTCGTGAGTTGTGAGGGAGTTGCTGGCACCTTGGTAGAGCTCTCAAAGCTGGGTCAAGGGTCTGAAGAAAAGCCCTTGGATGGCTCCGTCAGACTTCTATTTGGGGCAGACTAGGAAAGCAGGGAGGGCTTCAGAGCCCTCTGTGAAGTCTGTGAGTCTCCACAGAGCACTGCCTCTGCCTTGCAGCTGCCCACGCTGAGATCTCTCAGACTCACGTTCAACACCACCTTCACAGGTTTAGTTTCATTCCCAGAGGAAAACCCACACACACAGAGAGAGAAATCCCTCTCCCTTAAAGAGCTCTACACCTCTTGCCACTCAAACATAGAATTCCCTGTCTCTCAGGTTTGCAGTCTTCCCATACTTTGTAATGTTTTCACTTCTTCCAGTGACACAAGAATGAATCCCAAGGGTGATTCCTCTACATTCATTCCTGCGGCCCCATGGTTCAGACTCATTCCTTGGTGCTTACAAGATCCCAAAGACCCTGATAAACGCTTTTCAGACATCATCTCGTGAAAACCTTCTCAACAATTTTGAGCTTGGGTACCTTGATTCCTGTGTTACCAATGAGGAAACCGAGGAGCAGAGAGAGTAATCGACTTGCCACACATCTCAGAGCTAGTTAAAAGAATGGATGGGATTTGAACCCAAGCCTCTGCCATACCAGAAGATTCTCTGCAGTTGGTAGAGGGGGCTGGGGATGGCAGGGGTGAGCCTCAGGGACACCAGCGGGACCCTCCACCCACACCCCAGCATGGAAAGACCCCAGAGCCCAAACGCAGGGAGGGTTTGGGGCAATAACCAGGAGCCGGGCGGCTGCAGGAAGAAAAGGCTCCTCTGACTCCTTGGCCCAGCTCCCGCCCCTCCTCAAAGCAGCCTCTGGATCCTTGCAGGAGTTGCTCCACAGACCTCCCTGCCTAGGATTTTGGACTTCAGACCGTCTTCATCTAGGGTTGTTAGATTTAGAAGAAAGTAAAACAAAGCAGAAAAACAACTTGGACTCTCAGTTCCATTTGCGTTTCAGATACGCGATGAATCTACATTTTTCTTAGGATATGTCCCATGCGATATCTAGGCCACACTTATCCTAAACAATCACTCATGAATCAGAATTCCAAGTTTAACTGGTCGCTATCTATTTTATCTGGCAGTCCTCTAACACCCCTAGCTCTTTCTGATCACAGCATCTTGCCTTTCTTCTCTTCCATTTGCTATGTTATCAACTTAACACTTGAACATTTAAAAATAATGTATGCAATTCCTTTGATTATAAAAATGATACTACATCCATTCAATGGAATAACAGCCAACTGTGAAAAAGAAGGTATTGAATGGAAAGGTGTATTAAGATCTGAAAAAACAAAAAGTCACAGAATGATCCCACGGCAGAAAGGACATGCTGCCCCTCAGTATTCTCCCCCTTCTTTGAACTAGAACTCCTGATTATGCTGGGCACATGGCCATTCAGGATGGAAACAACTTTTCCCAGCCTCCCGTGCAGTTAAGTGTGGCCATGGGACAAAGTGCTGGTTGGTGAGATGTAAGTGGGAGTGGAGGGGGCACGAGCAGTATCTAGGATCTATCTTTTTTATTTTTGAAGATTTATTTTATTTCTCTTCCCTTCCCCCCATTATCTGCTCTGTGTCCATTCGCTGTGTGTTCTTCTGCGTCTGCTTGCTTTATCCAGCAGTACTGGGAAACTGAGTCTCTTTTTTTGTTGCGTCATCTTGCTGCTTCAGCTGTCTTTGTGTGTGGCGCCATTCCTGGGTGGGCTGCGCTTTTTTCACTTGGGGTGGTTCTCCTTGCGGGGCGCACACCTTGAGCCTGGGGCTCCCCTACGTGGGGGCACCCCTGCGTGGCACAGCACTCCTTGAGTGGCAGTACTGTGTGTGGGCCAGCTCACCACACGGGTCAGGAGGCCCTGGGGATTGAACCCTGGACCTTCCATATGGTAGGCAGACAATCTATCAGTTGAGCCATGTCTGCTTCCCTAGGATGTGTCTTAAAGGGAGGTGGCATCCCCCTCTCTGGACTGTGAATGGAACTGCTCCATCTCAAGCAGCCATCTTGACAATGAAATTTCTCTCCATGGGTGAAATAGCCTGAGCCTTAAGGATGGTAGAGCTTCACTAACAGACTAGACCACGTATTTCCAGCCTTCTTTTAGGTGAACAAGAAATACAGATGTCTTTTTATTTAAGCTACAGGCTTGATTTCAGGGTTATTATCTTAGGCTCGTTTTATTGGCATCTGAACTTGATACCCATCTGATAAAATTCTCAAGCTGGAGAAGGTTTGTTGGGTGGGAACCTCCAAATATTTAAACCCAAGAGGTTTTCCTGATTTTGTTTTTGGTTGTATTGAAATTTTGTTTATGGGCACTACAGGCTTAGGACTTTACACCAATTGAGGATGAACTTCATGACCTCAGTGATTCGTATGTTCTAATTTACTATATCACCAGGTTAGCAAACATAATTCATTAAATCAATATTATCACAATGCTTTGATTTCAAGGGAAAAACTATATAAGCATAAAACATTATGGCTCTAGCATACTATTATTATTTTATTTTTATTGTTCAGAGTAATCTAATCTTAACACACTAAAGTAATAAACATAGAGTGTGAGATTGTAAAGAAGAAACTGGCTGTAACAAAAAGAAGTTTTTTTTTTAATTACTGCATTAGGAGTTGATATCAGCATATAGTGCTTATTAATTCTGTTTCTTATGGAAGGACAAAAGTAAATCTTTGAAGCTATCATATAAACTTTATAAATATCAGTAACTGAACAAAAGTTGTAGGCACTGAACAACCAAACTAATAATCAGAATATTAAAACCATAAAATATTACTTTTCATTGATTAAATGAGCAAAAATTAAATAAATGAATAACACTGGCTAGTGTTCTGTTGGCAGTGGGTAGAGTATGGTAGGGTACTCTGATTTAATATTACAAGAAGTAAAATTCTCTTTCTCAAGAGCAGTCTGGCAAAATATATTAAGAGTCTTAGAAATGTACATTTTCTCTAACTCAGAGGCACTGTTCCTAGGAATTTATCCTATGAAAATAGCTTGCAATATGTGCCAAGATTTCACTGCAAGAATACTCACTGCAGCATTTATATCTATATAATAATAGAATTATTACATATTTTATATAATATACATTTGTTTATAAACAGTATTCTAGGGAACACCATTGCAATAATATATATGGCGTATAAATGTTTATGTGAGTGTGTGTTGAAATGTTCCAATGGGGGAAGAGGATAGCTTGGGTTCTTTTGAGCCATGCTAGTATAACAATTTTTGTCATGTACTCAGGTGCATGTGTGCAAGAATTTCTCTAGAGTACACACCTGGGGGGAAAGACTTAAAAGAGTAAGTGCATTTTTATTTTGCAAAACTCTTACCTAGAGCAGTTGTACTAGTTAACATTTCCAATAGCAATCTATATGAGTCACCACTGTCCCCTATCTTTACCAACACGAGGTATTATCAGACTCTTCAATTTTTCCCTGCGTGTTGAGAATAAAATATTTTCTCCTTATGGTTTTAATTTGCACTTCTCTGATTACAAGTAGTTCTTTGTAAGATATATTTCTGTGTATGTGTTTCTTTTCTGTTTGTCCAATATTATCACACCTTGCTTGCACCCAGACATTTTCTTTATTCATATGCATTAGTGGAGGAATAGGACCTATAGGTAATCACAAATAATTTTAATAGAACTTCAGAATGATCCATGCTTTGCCTCCACACTTCCCTTTGTAGATCATTTCTCCTTGGTCAATTATTAAATTGGATTTAGAAACACAGACTTTAGAAGTGGAAATAATGGTTAACATTTATCGAATGTTTATCATGTGCTAGTCATTGTGCTGAGGGTTTTACATATATACAAAGGGATAAAAGACATGCTATTTAAAATAGAATATCTACTTCCTTCTAAGGAGAGAGAACCTGTTCTGTTGAGTGTCTTGGTTCGATTATGCAAAGTGAGTGTGGAAACTGGAGACTCAGGCTGGAGAGAGCCCAGTGGTTCTACCTCGGTGGAATGAGAAGAATTTGGAGACCTGGGGTAATCGTGAAGAGAAAGGATGAGGAGAAGTGTGAGGAAAGAGAAGGAGAGAGGAGGGTCAGTTAACATGGTGGGTGGGTCTTGAGTTGCAGAAATGGCCTAGGGACTCTTCCGTTTTATTTGAAGAATGTCTTCCACTGTGTCTGCTACACAAAACACAATGCCTGGTGAGTGGCTTGTGTTTTTTGTTTGCCTATAAACGTGTCTCATCTGGGCTAACCCAGCGTGGTCGCGGCATGCTCAGGACATCGAGGCAATTCTTAAACAGAACGAATTCACCAGAAGCAGAGACGAGTAGTGCCGCCACCTGCCCCCAATTCACTGCACCTCAGAGGATAACAAGACCCTACCTAGCTGATCCGTTAACCTTCCTAACAATCCCATTAGAAAGGTACTAACATTATTCCCACGCGCAGTTAAGAAAACCAAGGCTCAAAAAGGCAAATATCTTCCCAGGAACAAAACTGAGAATCTATTATTACCACATTTCCAGTTTTGCAGATTGTCAGACCGCTCCACTTCCATCATATAGAAAAGCTGGATAAAATATAACCTCTCCTCTCAATTTTTAAATACACAGCCCAGCTTGAAAATAGGAAAATAATATCCTCAGGTTCCAGAGCAGAGAGCAGGAGCTGAAGGGAAATGACCCATGTGGGTTTTGGAACAGGTAAATAGTGCAGAGACCAGTGATAAATGCCTACCCAGGGTCTCAGGCCCACGGGAGGTAGGGAGCTGGCACTGTGCTCCCCGCATAAAGCCGGGAGCCACAAGACTCTTCGTCTCTGAAACAGGCAATAGAAGAAGTTCTTTCACTGGCCAGGGGTGCAACAAGGAAGTTGACCGTCTTCTAGGGCCACAGGAAAGAAAAGAACCACTCCCAAGAAAGCAGAGCATCAACCTGCGCTATGCTCAGGCACGTCATCCAACCCCACACCGCCAAGGTGGCACAAGAACCCATTCTAAGAAAGGCACATAAAACCCTTCTGGAATGTCGGTCCCAGCAGAGGCATATGTGAAACGACCCCACGGCAATGGCTCCATAACCAAGTGCATGTATTTCACAGAACACCACTCCCACCAAGAGGATTACTAAACTTGGAGCAGATGTGGCTCAGAGGTTGAGACCTGCTTCCCATGTATTAACAAAAGGTCCTGGGTTCAATCTCTGGTACCAAAAAATAAAAGATCACTAAACTCATGAAACACAACTGCTGTGAGAGAAAATCAGCCAATACAGCAAAGGCAACAAAATTCAGAACAAAGAACTACAGATATATAGCAATCTTAAAAAGACTTTAAAATCATTTCATTCAAACATGCAATTATAGAAAGGAAAAAATGCTTAATGAAAGAACAGGACACTAGGGGAAGGCAGGACTGTGAAATTTTTAAAAAGAACTCAACTGAACTTCTAGAAATAAAAAAATAGAGCAACTAAAATTAAAAAGTCAATGGATACATTAAATTCTCTGAAGAGAAAACTAATGAACTGAATGGTGAATTGGAGGAAATAAACCAGAATGCAGCTGAGAGAGATGAAGAGGTGGAAAGCATAGAGTAAGTTAAGAAAAATATAATACAGAATGAAAAGTTTCAGCATGCATCAGTAGGAGTCCCAGAAGGAGGGATGGAGAGAATAGGGGAAAGATTCGAAGTCCAGGCTAGGGTGAGAGGATGTGACTCAAGCAGTTGAGCACCTGCCTCCCACATTGGAAGTCCTGGGTTTGATTCAGATCACTCAGGGTTGAGTGCCAGCTTCCCACGTATGAGGTCCTGGGTTCAATCCCCAGCTCCCATGATTAAGGGGGGAAAAAAAGCCTAGGCTAAATGATTATGCAGGAATGACTAGATAAAGATAGCTTTAGACAAGAAAGTCTAAGCATTTTACTGTCCGCAGTCCCTTCCTAAAAAGAATAACAGAAGCAACACCTGAGCAAGAAAGAAAATCCCAGGAGGAAGTGGGGGCTGGGTACACAAAGTAATGGTGGGCAAAGAGATAGATGATGCAGTTGGTAAATCTAAACGATATTGACTAAAATTATGATCACAGTAGCAAAAATAATGACCATTTAATTGAGAGTTAAAAAAAAAAAGTTGGAACTAAAATATTTACCCAATAAAAATATAGAAGTTGGGGAGGAAGGCTAGTAATTAATGCATTCTAGATTTCTCATATTGCTTGAGACATTTATAGGGCTATTGATTAGATCTAAACTTGGTTAAATCATGTATGCTAATCATTAACCACCAAAGGTATAGAATTTGAATGTTTAACTTCCAAACAGGTAAAGGGGAAAGAGGTGAGGGAGAAGCAAAGAAAAAGCAATAGTTAACAGATAACTTAAAAAATTACATAAGATAAGGTAGTAAAAGGCAAGCATAAATATATTAATTGCATGATATATTAATGACCCTAGAGAAACTCTTCCACATATGACTAAGAAAAAATACACCAGAATGTTCAATGCAGTATTGTTTGTAATAGCAAAAAAAAAAACGTTTTTTGGAAAAAAAAACAAATGTTGATCCTCAGAGAACTGTATACATAGTTTGCAGTATAGTTATAAGTTGGAGCTCTCTAGAGGAGTTAAAATTAATGAAATTGGTTTGCATATATGAAATTTATTTTAATTATTTATCAGCATGGAGAGGGCCCAAGTAATATAATAAGTGAAAAAAAGAAAGTTGCAGAATAATAAATACAGTGTGACACCATTTGCTTAAGTTGTTTAAACACTCAGTGCTACATATTGTTTAAAATAAACTATAAAAACATGGGTGAGAAAATACACGTTTCAGGGGAAAAGGGGAGGGCTTCAAACGGAGCAGCAATTGTATCTCTTAATGTTTTATTCCTTTAAAAAAATCTGAAAATAAAGAAAAAATAAAAATAAACAAAAAATGTCTGAGGCAAGCACAACAAAATGTTAACACTGTTTACCCCAGGTGCTAATATTACTCTTTATACTTTCCTGAATGTTTAAAATATTTTGTAATAAAAAAGATATTATCGACAAATTATTACAGCTGGTCTGTCCAATCATTGGATTAAATTTAAATTGAGCTAAATTAAATTTTAATTTTAAATTAAAGTAAAATTTCCATTCACCAGTCACACTAGTCACATTTCAAGGGCTCTCTGGACACATGAGGCTTGTAACTACCAGATTGGACAGTGCCATTTTAGAAAATTTCCATCACCACAGAAAGTTGTATTGGACAGCTCTAGAGTCAGTTCACATCACTTCTTACTGCTTAGTACTATGAGTAGATATTGATGGTAATAATAAGTGAAATGTAGACCAAATGTGCACTCAGCATAGAGCAGTATCATAGACTACCTACCAGAACGTGGCTGAGATTTGCTTTTGTTTGGTTTGGTTTCCTGAACTTGAAGTTTCTGGAGGCTGATGTCCAGTTAATTGAGATTTTCCTATAGTTTTTCAATCGATTACAGTCACAATAATTTTGAGCTGCTAATAATGATAGTGTTGGATTCTCCAATTCCAATTCTACCCCGTGCCTTCCTGAGGCATAAATCTGGTAAAATTAACACAAAGGGAGACATTTCTCAGATTTTCTCATTTACTAATATAAGTGCTATACACTGTTAATGAAAGGGCAACATTTCACTAGGCATTTTAACATTAAAAACTATAACAAAAACAGTGCTCGCTTCGGTAGCACATATACTAAAATTGGAATGATACAGAGAAGATTAGCATGGCCCCCTGTGCAAGGATGGCATGCAAATTAGTGAAGCAATTCATATTTTTGTAACATTTCATGTAATCTAAGTATCTTTTAAAAAATAAATTAAAAATATATTTTAAAAAAACAATAACAACAACAAACTCATTGCAGAAATATTGAGTTTGGGAAGGGATTTGAGACTTTGCCACCAGAGCACAGAAGTACTGCAGGTCATTAAATTCTTTCCACTTGAGTTCTAATTGACTTTCTCACTGGCACAAATATCCCCTCATCTCCTCTAACTGTCAAACCAAGGCAGAGCTGTAAAACACTCCAAAGCAAAAATGAGCTGGGCTCTGTATCCTTGATGGTTACCAAAATATGGTAGTTTTTACCAGCCATCATCGGTTTAACACACAGAAAATTCTTTAGGCTGTAAATTTTGTGAGAGAAGGAGTTAAGGAGAATAAAATTACTGACCATGAACCCCTAAGGAAAAGTTCATTCCAATGCTATGATTCCACAAATGGGTTAGATATGTTCATTCATTTACCCAAATGTCGTAAGTATTTACTAGATGTCTGGCACTGTCAAAGGAGATACGGCAATCTAGAAACAGAAGTGATATGTCTGCATGAAACGGATCATTCACGGGGAAAAGCTGGCACAGCATTTATTTCTGCCGAGTAAATACTAGCCAGCCAGAATCCAGAGTCACTGGAAGTTTCAGTGAGGGAAACCTCACCTTTGAGCCATACCCATGGTTTTTCCCAAACACCAAAATCTCCCTCATCCTGCTGGCAGGTACGTGCAGTTAGCACCTTAGAGACACAGATTCTATCAGTGATCTAATTCAAAGGAGAAATGAGATGCTCTGCCGTGGTCTGAGGCTGAAATTAAGACTTAAGGAGAAGGAGAGAAGAAAGCATGCTGGATGGTGTGTCCCACTGGAGAGGGCACTCACCATGATGGAGTATGTTCTGGATTCCGGCGGCCATTTACCCATCACCCATGGAATCCTCACAGCAACCCTGCAAAGGTGGAATTCTCACTCTATTTTACCACGGAAGAAAACGAAGTTCAGAGGCTGCAGGGGCCTCTACAAGGTCACTAACTCATGAGCTGGGGTTAGAAGGCAGGTGGGCCAGCTTTGCCCTCCTGACCTTGAATCCTCTTGGGCCCTTCCAGGGTCTCTGAATCAATGACTGCAACCCTGTCACTGAGCACGAAGTCGAAGGGAAGTCAGGAGAGGCAGTTAAGCTCCTGATAATTAAGGGATTAGAACTGTAAACCAAAAGGAGCATCCTTTCATGAGTCTCTTTTTATTACTTTCAAGTTTTATTCACCTAAGTTAATGAGAGAATAAAAACAATCGAGATGGTCTTTGATTCTGTCGGTACCCAGGTAGCAGCGATATCCTCTTCATCATTGTGTTTTGTGGACAGATTAAGTATTAAATTATAAAGCTAATCTGTTCTGATATCAGGAATAATGTCAACTTTGATGAAGCTTTGCTTGCTGTGAAGATTGCTTTCAAGACGACCTGATCTGACTCAATGAATAATTTAACAATTGATTTTTCTAGCAGAAGCACTAAAGAATGAAAGACACTGTCTCCCCCAGATAATCTTGGGAGGAAAGATTTCCTTCTCCCCGAGACCTTTCTTTCACCTTAGGTGGACCATGACAAACTGGCTTTGATGGGGAGATTCCACCATTCACCCTTAACAGTTGTCTGATGGACCAGAGAGTTGCCACTTTGCAGATAAACGCTGTTTATTTTGATAAGAAGGTATACAGCCAATCCCTGCTCAGGAAACCAAGGGAAGGGAGATTTACTGTGCCCTGAACCTGGGCCAGGCACTAGAGCTACAGCAGCCAGCAGTACATGGTCCCTCGCCCAGAAAGTCAACTGGCAAAATGTGCTGGGCAATAGAGTATTCTTCATGGTAGAAAGGGGCAAATCCTTCTTCAAGTAGACTGGCAGAAATCGGAGCAGGGGGCGAGGAGTGTGTCGGCACACCCTTCGCTTCTTCCCTGAAGGGACTGGTGTGTTTTGTTTTTTCCTTCAGATTCAAGAGAACATTAACCTTTCTGAGGCGTCCGTGTATCAGATGTGTCAGATGGGAGCTGCAGAGAATGATGCCTCCTCTGTTTCTAACATATTGATGAACATCAGATCAGCAGGACAGAATTGAGTCCTCGTCCCCCATCTTCCATACCGTGCTGGTAGCAAGGATGTGAATATTGTTGCCCAACTGCCTAAAGGCTCATGGAAGTCACGGATGTGACATCATTAGGGTTGGAACCTCAAAGAGACCTCCAGAGAAAAGCTCAGGAAAGAGTCGGAAAGCAGCAGCTCAACAGAAGGGACACCCCATTAGTTAAGAAACAAATAAGGGACAAGGGAAAAACTCAGAATCTCAACTGTTATTTTAGTAAATACAGTGCCGACGTTGAAACGATGTTGGAACTCCTCCACTCAAGGGCATGGCCGTCTGAACCCTCGCAGAGGGCCTACAAGAGACACGTCACACCATGGAGGAACAAAGGTCCATGTCCGTGTTCTTCTCCTGCCTCTGATGTTAGCAGTGGCCCTGCTTTCTACCGTTTGTATTCGCTGCGTCTTCTTCCATTTGTCAACAAGACTGTCCTTATAGGCCACTAGGCGGCTTCATCATGAGAGTCAGCCATGGCCTTCAGCCGACAAAAGAGAGGGTCAAGCGTCAAGTGGGAGAAGTGGGGGACATTTAGCATGGTCCTTCTATGGGCAGGCACTGTGCTGGTGCACCATGTACCTTTTGAGGTTTATCCTCCCAAAAACCTCCAGAGGCTTTAGGGTCTATTTGGTAGATGGAAAATCAGAAGCCAAAAGCAGGTCTTTGGCGTAAGGCCACTTAGCTGGTAAATGGCAGAACTGACACAAGAACACAGATTTGTCTCGCTCTATAAACTAGGCGTGGACTGATGAATGAATGAGTGATGATTGAATGAAAAATAAAGGAAAAATGAATTTACATTATTACTTACTTGAGAAAGGTTAAATCCCATAAAGTGTTACTTTTGTTTCTCTCCCAGTTTGCTTTATGAGTCACTTCCTTGTCCACAAGCAATTGTCAGCCAGAGAGTCCTGGTCAGAGATTTAGTGCTCAAAAGTCATAATGAGGGGGGAGTGGATGTGGCTCAAGTAGTTGAGTGCCTGCCTCCCACATGGAGGTCCTGAGTTCGGTTCCCAGTGCCTCGTAAAAAAGACAAAAGAAAAAACGAGCAGACAATGAGAAAAAACAATGAGCAGACAATGAGCAGGAAATGAGCAAAAGAAAAAACCAACAAGAAGCAGACAATGAGCAAAAACAAAATGAGCAGGGAAAGGATAGGGCTCAAGCAGTTGTGTGCCCGCCTCCTACATGGGAGGTCCCAGGTTTGTTTCCTGGTGCCTCCTAAAGAAAAAACAGACAATGAGCAGACAATGAGAAAAAAAAAAGCCATAATGAGGCAAGTTCTGGCACCTTCTTCCTGTGGCCCAATAAGCTGTGCAAGATTGCTAAATCCTGAAGTATCCACAAGCCATAGAATATATTTCAGTGGAGAGCAGCTAAACAATACCATTTTGTAGTTAAATAAACTATGGTAAACCCACAAAATGTAATTCAATGCAACCATTGAAAATCATAATGATGAGTCATGAATGACATATTATAATGTTACGTAGGGAAAGAAGCATGTGTGTATACACAATAACAGTAATTGACTTTGGGAGAAGGGATTATGGATAATTCTTTCTTGTTTTTTATATTTTCCCATGCTTCCCAAATTTTCTCCAATTAATACTCCTGATTTTTAGAATTAAAATAATATGTCAAACTATCCATTGTTATTGATCTCTTACAAAAAGCAATCCACAGGTGTCTTTCTGTAGGGTGCAATGTGTTCAGAAACCTTAGACCACTTTATCCCCCCATTTTCCATGGACACCCTGCCTCCTTGGGGCATGGTTTCAACATCGTACATCACACCCTTGAATGAGCTTAAGGTTTAAGGCTTTCCAGACAGCACCCTGGAGCCACCTTTCTTCCTGGCTTGGTATTTTCCACCGTGAGAGCTTAGAACAGAGGGAGGGAGGCATGATGCACAACTCAGCTAAGGATCTGCTAGGAATTGCTGGTTTCCTAGGAGCCTCCTCCAGCACCACTGAGAAGGCATTGCCTCTTTCCTCCTGATCCCCCGTAACTAGCCCTAGAATTAGAATTTACACTTTATTTTACAGAGGTCTTTTCCATGCTTCTTTGGAGCAGCTCAACAACTCTTACCCTGTTTAACTCATGAGCAAACTTAGGTTTGGAATATTCCATGACTTCCCAAGTTCCCATGGCTAAAAGGGGCAGAAGTAGCACCTGAGTCTCAACTCTTCTAGCTCCAAATCTCTAGGGCTTTCCAGTGCAGCACCCTGGTGCCTGGGTGTTTCTTTTCAAAGACATGCCCTGAGGGACTTCATGAGCCACAAGGAGCCACCCCATGCTGGTCTCAAGAATCTTTTGCTCTGTGGCTCAAGCAGTTAAGCACCTGCTTCCCACATGGGATGTCCTGGGTTTGGTTCCTGGTGCGTCCTAAAAACAAAACAAAACAAAAAAATAACGGGCAAACAGATGAAGAAACCAACTCAGGGGAACTAATGTGGCTCAGTGGTTGGTGCTGGCTTCCCAAATACAAGGTCCTGGGTTCAATCCCTAGCCCAGTACCTAAAAGAAAAAAAAAGTTTAAAAAAAGCATGATGAATATAGCAGTTTGGCATTGTTTATGAACTGCAAAAATAGATGTTGGATTGTGTTTGTAAACTGGTCTGTTCCTCTGGGCATGATTAAATGATGATTAGGGGTGTGATTGAGCCACGTCAGTAGTCCCCTTGGTGGGCAGGGATTCACAGAGAAACCTACATGGCAGAGAAGAGAGTTGGAGTTTCTTGAGCTGGAACCCAGAAAGTAAACACCCAGGAGACGAAGAGGAATAGAGACAGCTCCATAGACACGGCAGACGCCCCGGGAAGAGAGATGAGCCATTCTCCTGAGAGTTCACAACTGGCCTTGCGGAGAGAGCAGAGCAGCTGAGCCTGGAGAGAATAGAGCCCTGGGGAGAGAGGCAAAGCCTAGAAAGCCTTATAGGCTGCAGCTGACCTTGTGGAGAGAAGAGAGCAGTTGAGCCCAGAAAGAAATGAGCCTTGGGATAGAGACTAGACTTATCCCAGCCTACAGCTGATATTGGAAGAAGCTGGGACCGTGAAGCCTTAAGAGGAAGAGGAAGACAACGTTGGCAGCCGTCTTGCTCCAACACATGGCAACAGACTTTGCTGAGGGAAGTAACATGCTTTATGGCCTGGTAACTGTAAGCATCTACCCCAAATAAATAGCCTGTATAAAAGTCAATGGGGGAAACAGACTTTGGCCCAGTGGTTAGGGCATCTGTCTACCACATGGGAGGTCCGCGGTTCAAACCCCGGGCCTCCTTGACCCGTGTGGAGGTGGCCATGCGCAGTGCTGATGCGCGCAAGGAGTGCTGTGCCACGCAAGGGTGTCCCCCGCGTGGGGGAGCCCCACGCACAAGGAGTGCGCCCGTGAGGAGAGCCGCCCAGCGTGAAAAGAAAGAGCAGCCTGCCCAGGAATGGCGCCGCCCACACTTCCCGTGCCGCTGACGACAACAGAAGCGGACAAAGAAACAAGACGCAGCAAATAGACACCAAGAACAGACAACCGGGGGGGGGGGGGGGGGGAATTAAATAAATAAATAAATCTTTAAAAAAAAAAAAGTCAATGGATTTCTGGTATTTTGCATCAGCACCCCTTTGGCTGACTAATACAATGAGAGAGACACTACACATCTACCAGAATGGCTAAAATTTTAGAGACTGACAGTACCCAGTGTTGGCAAGGATGTGCAGAAACTGGAACTCTTAAACATTGCAGACAGAAGAGTAAACCAGTTCAATCACTTTGAAAAACTACTTGGCATAATCTACCAAGGCCAAACAAATGCCTGAGACCCAGCAATTCATCTCCCAAGTATATACCCAGGAGAAATGAGCGCATATGTACACTACTATATATATATACATGAATGAATATAGTAGCTTTATTGATCCATGGCAAATATAGAAAACAAACTAATGACCTTGACAGGAGAATGACATATCCATATGTGGAATACTATATAGCAATGAAAAAGAACAAACTACTGGTAAATGGAGTGACAAGGATGAATCCCACAGACATTACGTTGAGTGAAAGAAGCCAGACACGTAAGAGTGGAACACAATGTATCATTCGGCAATGTGCTGGAGCCAGCTCCTAATGGCTCATGAGAACTGATGGTTAAATTTTCAGGAATTGTATGAGCCAACCATGAAGTATACCCTTTATTTAAAAATTAAAGTACAGCCCCAAATAACCAAAACAATCAGGAAAAATAAGGGCAAAGAGGACTCATATCTCTCAATTTCAAAACTTACTACAAAACTACAGTAATCAAAATAATGTAGAACTGACATAAGGATAGTCATATAGACCAATGGGATAGAATTGAGAGTGAGTCTCAAACGAGGAAAGAATAGTCTCTTCAACAAATAGTGCTGGGAACACTAGATATCCACATGCAAACAAAGGAAGTTGGATCCTACCACATACCAAATACAAAAATTAACTCAAAATGGATGAAAAACCTAAACAATAAAGACTAAAACTATAAGATTCTTAGACAAAAATGGATACATTTTCATGACCTTGAATCTGGCAATGGATTATTAGATATGATGCCAAAAACACAAGCAGCAAAAGAAAAAAATAGATAAATTAATTTCATCAAAATTAAAGTCTTTTGAGCATCAAAAAGCTTACAAGAAAATTGAAAGGCAACCTACAGAACAGGAGAAAATATTTGGAAATCATGTATCTGATAAAGGTCTAATATTCAGAATATATAAAGAACTCTTAGAATTCAACAAGAAGAAGAAAGGCAAACAACAACATAATTTAAAAATAGGCAAAGGACTTGAATAGACATTTCTCCAAATATACAAATGGCTAATAAGCACATGAAAAGATATTCAACATCATTAGCTTTTAGGGAAATGCCACTTAAAAGAAGTACCATAATCTAATCCCAAAAAAAAAGAAGGAAAATAACAAGTGTTGGTAAGGGATATGGAGAAATGGGAACCCTCATATATTGCTGATGGGAATGTGAAATGGTTCAGCCACTGTGGAAAACAATTTGGTGGTTCCTAAAAAAGTTAAACACAGAGTTAACATATGACCCCACATTTCCACTCCTAGGTCTATATCCCAAAATTGAAAACAGGTATTCAAACAAGCACATGCATACAAATGTTCATAACAGCACTATTCACAATAGCCAAAGGCAGAAATAGCCCAAGTGTCCACCAGCAGATGAATGGATAAGCAAACTGTGGTATAGCCAGACAAGGGAACATTATTCAGCCACAAAAAGGAATGAAGTACTTCCTAGTAGGTGCTTTAATGGGACATACTTCCAAAACCATATAATAAAAGAAAAAAGCCAGATACAAAAGGGCACATATTATATTATTCCTTTTATGGGAAACATCCAGAATAGATAAGTCTATAGAGACAGAACCCAGAGTGGTCGCCAGGGGCTGGGGACGGGGGGTTATGGAGGAAAACTGCTTAATGAGTAAGGGGTTTTACTTTGGAGAGATGAAAATGTTTTGGAACTACATGGAGGTAGTGGTTACACAACATTGTAAAGGAACTAAATGCCACTGAATTGTTTGCTTTAAAATGGTTAATTTTATGCTATATGAATTTCACCTCAAAAAATTGTTTTTTATAAAAACTATGTGTGTAGGGGTATATAGGAAGTATCTGTACTTTCTCTTTTTTTTAAGATTATTTTATTTCTCCTCACCCCCTCATCGTTCACACTTGCTGTGCTTGTTGTGTGCTTGTCTTCCTTTTAGGAGGCATCGGGAACTGAATCTGAGTCCTCCCATGTGGTAGGCAGGAGCCCAATCTCTTGGGCCACCTCTGCTCCCCTGTACTTTCTGTACATTTTTTCCATTGATGTAAAAACTGCTCTAAAACTAAAGTTCAGTATTTTAAAAATTTAAAAATTAAAAACAGTATTACAAACCAAAAATCACTCAAATTATATGAACTTAGAACTAAATATATTATATTTAAAACAAAGTTAATAATCACTAAAACTTATCACTTCCTAATTATATTAGTATATTGCAGTAGTTGTTACTATTATCTCTTCAGTTGAGGCTGCTTATGTTGATTGTATTTGTGTCCTGGAGATATTAGGTGACGGTGAGTCACTGCTCACAGCTTCCTGACTCAATAGCCGGTGATCTCACGTTGATAGCTTGAAATCAGTGTGGTGATTGCCAGAGAAATTGACCAAAGCTACAAATCAGGGTCATTTGGGGATTGCTGTTAGGGCTGGGTTGAGTTGGCTTGGGTTATCAAGAGCCAGTTGTCAAACATTTACCTGCACGCCTCTCTTGGATTGCATTTGCATGAATTTCAAGAATAAAGAAAGCGACCGGTCATTAGCTAGCAGGTGGCAGAGTAAGCCTTTCAGCCTAAGGAACTTGCCTCTCTTGCCTCTGCTCACCGCTATACCCTGCTGACAATAAAAAAATCAAAATAAGCTATTAAGTTGTTAAGTAATTAGCATCCTAATAACGTGGCGCCCACATCTGTGTCTCCATTACCTGTCCCTGTGAAAAGATAGACAGGGGAAAGTCCAACCATTTGGCCTCAATGACCTGCTTTCCTGCCCTCTCCAACGTGGCAGGCGCCTTGTGGAACTGGTGTGAAGTTAACTAAGGGTAATAAACATAGTTGATTGTAAATGATCCAAAAGAGGAATTTTTCCACAGATATGCAATTTGGTTGGTGGTCATGCAAGGCCACGAGAAACCCACAGATAATACCTTATCACTGGACTGGCCCAGGTGAGTTCAGCCTCCCTAGCAAGGGATACTTGAGGTCTTAGCCTGCAGCCTGTAGTCCCTGGAAATTAGTTACCCTGGCTCCACCCTGTCTGAGCACGTAACTCTCATCACACTAGAGTAAATCTGCAGCGTCACGTGGGCAGAACGAAATTCACTCCCCTCTTCAACAGACTGGGGTGCTTTATGGGGCCATAGAGGACCTGAGCCGGGAGGTGCTGGACAAATCACAGAGTCCTCGCTTTTATGGGTGGCAGACTGAGGTGCAGAGAGGGGTTGTCCGAAGGGACCCCACGAAATGGGTGGGGGATCTAGGACAAGAGCCCGCATCTCAGCCCCCCTTCCTTTGGCCTGCAACAGGGCACAACGTGTTTGGGGCCAAGACGCGCTTCTCCAGTATCTTAGGTGGTGCCCTCTGCGCTGTGACCACAGCCCAGCTCCACCACGACGGCTCAGCCTCAGCCGCGACAGTCGCTGAGTGCCGATTTTGTGCCAGCCCTGTGCCTCGAGCGGACCGGCTTGTTAGGTTCTGGATATGGGCAAAACAGGAGCCCTGTCTAATGCCAGCCACAGAGGGACCTGAAAAGAGAGTGTAGATGGATCCGGAAAACACACCGAGGCCTCTCGGGGCTGCCGAGGGGTGCGGGGTCTCCACAGAGAGAATGGCATGGATCCCCCCCACCCCACGGGCCTGGGGCCAGAGCTAAGGAAAGGGGAAAGCAGAGCACAGGAGGCTGTGGCAGGGTTAAAGGCACATCGCCTCAGCCTCCTCCAAGGCCTTACTCGATTTCTCATCTTCCTGGACCTTCTCTCTTCTTCTCTCTACCATTTCGCAGAAGTCAAAGCGACATGGTGCAAAGGGGGTAGATTCTGGATTTCCCTGCCTGAGCCGCTGACCAATGTACCCACTGTCTCTAAGGGATATTATTTAAGTACACCTTATTTCAACTTCAAAAAATAAAATAACAGACAAAAGGCAGCTTAACACATTATGGAATCCGTTACTGACCTATCAAATGGGGAGCTTCATGAGGTGTTAAAGGAAGGAGGGTATGCACATGGAGATGCACACTTGCACGCATATGCATGCACACACATGTCCTATTTTTGTGCGTGTGCTAGACTCACCAGCTAAAAAAGATTAAACTCTTCCTGTCGTCTCAATCCTTGCCTTTCCCACATCCACAGAAAGAGGGATGGAGCTTTGCTGGAATTTTGCCCCTGAACCCCACCTGTGGGCATTCTGGATTTTCAGGGCCCTTGATCTCCCAGCCTTTACACGAGATTGTCTGCTGGCCTGGAACGACCGTCTCCTGCCCCTTCTTTACCTGGCTAATTCCTACTAATATGTTAAGAATGAGCTCAAGAGCTCCTTCTTATCTTCCTAGAGATACTGTCCCCTACTTGGATCCCTGATCTGACCTCTTTCCTTTTTTTTTTAGTTTTATTTAATTTTATTTTTTTGTAGGGACCGGGCCTGGGGATTGAACCCGGGACCTCGTATCTGGGAAGCCGGTGCTCAACCACTGAGCTCGACCAGCTCCCCGACCTCCTTTCTAACCACAGCCTTCACTCCTACGTCATAGCCCCAGGAGTGAGAGTTTCTGCTGTGAGGTCCCTTTCCTAACTGTGCACTCCTCGAGGCCAGAGACTGAATGTACAGGTCCAGCAGGGCACCTGGCAGCTGGTGGGTGCTGGAGAACAAAGACCCCAGCTCACTGTAAGGCCTTCCAGTGCACTCATTCACGCTGAAGTGGTGGTGGCTGGATGCCTCTCCCTGGTGGCTTTGCTTAAAGGAGAACCAAGGAAAAGACAACCTGCTAATGGTGCCATTTCAGGTACTAATGGAAGATACAGAAGTCCCAGGATGGGGTCCTTCCCAAGGAGACAGAAGTTTTCAAACTTGGAGGAACTTCAAAGATTAGGTTTCAGTAGGTTTTTTTTAAAGATTCATTTTTTATTTATTTCTCTCCCCTTCCCTCCCAGTTGTCTTCTCTCTGTGTCCATTCACTGTGTGTTCTTCCATGACCGCTTCTATCCTTATCAGCGGCCCCGGGAATCTGTGTTTCTTTTTGTTGCGTCATCTTGTTGTGTCAGCTCTCCGTGTGTGTGGCACCATTCCTGGGCAGGCTGCGCTCTCTTTCGCGCTGGGCGGCTCTCCTTATGGGGCGCACTCTTTGCGCATGGGGCTCCCCTATGCGGGGGACACCCCGACATGGCACGGCACTCCTTGCGCGCATCAGCACTGCGCATGGGGCAGCTCCACGCAGGTCAAGGAGGCCCGGGGTTTGAACCGCGGACCTCCCATGTGGTAAGCGGGCGCCCTAGCCACTGGGCAAGCCCACTTCCCTCAGTTGTTTTTTGATTGTGCTCCATGGGTCCTTGAGGTTCCTGGAAAGTGTGGGAAGGGAGTGGCAAAACAGACAAGGGATGGATGATGCAGTCCCTCCCAAATCAAGAAAGGATGCTCTACCCCTCTCTGTTTTCCATATTGGACTTCCGTAAGATTTTGTTTGAAGAAAGGGTTTTATGGCTAAAAATAAAAAACAGGCAAGCATTTATAAAGAACGAAAGTGAATAAAAAATACAACAAACAACAAGCAAGCAAGCAAACAAAACAAAAAAACACATTGAGCTTGTCCAACTCATCCACGTCACAAAGTCAGTGGCCAAGCCTTTGGATTCTCGGGCCAGTGCTTATTTCCCTACCTGCTCTGGTCTCCAAAGCTCCAGGTCCCCAGCTGTTTGCCCTGTGGCAGCAAGGGCCTCACTGCACACTCCACGCCTCCTGTGTCCTCTGGCCACAAACCTCCCATTCCTACCTACCCCTTCCCAAATTCACCCTCCCTTAGAGAAGAGAGGACAGCTGACACATTGGTTTGATGGAATGGGGGCTCAGATAGATTCTGTAGCTCGGACTTCGTAGAACCCAGGTTCGCCTCGCTCGGATATCATGAGCACTGGCGATGCAATATGGGCAATGGGCAATACATGTAGCAAGAGCGGCTCGGGGAGGATGACCTCGGACTGGGTCATGGGTGGGGGGAGACGCGGGCAACCACATGGAGGAGGGAGGGATTCCAGATAAAGGTTGGGGGACGATGGAGCGTGGGATTCGCAGGCAGCCCCAAAGCGAGACTCCGAAAACGTTTCTTGGAGCACTTGCTCCTCCTGCTAGCACCATTTGGAATAATTCTCTCTCTCAAGTGTTAAGGTCCTTATATCAAATTAAATATTACCTACTGATCAGACCTGCCTGCAGCTGAGCCAAAGGAATAACACAAATAAAAAGCACAAAGGGTTCTATCATCCTGGGGGATGTTTTCTTTATTTGTGTCTTCAGGAAACCAGCTGACTTAAGACAATAATCCTTTAAGGATTTACCACCAACTGCGACTGCAAATTACCAGAGGTGCCCCTTGAAAGCCCAAGACAAAACACTCCGCAGGGAGACAATAACTAGAGCTATTTCATTTTATGTGCAACTTGATTCCTACAGTTCCCTTCCCTTCTAATTAAAAATAAAAATTTTTTTTTTTGCATTTTTTCCGCCTGAGACTTCAGCTTGTCTGTTACTGTTACTGTGGGAAACCCAGTCCAGTGACCTGTGCCCTAAACAGGCCAATTAAGCCAATTAAGTTATGCCAGGCATGCTCAATGAAGAATAATAGCGATAGCCAGTGCCCAGTGCTTCCCATGTGCTCCTCCACAGGAGAATGTGTTCAATCCACACAAGAATTCTATGGGTTAGTTACTATCAAATATCATCCTTATTTTACAGCTTCAGAAGCTCCTACCCTTTGACCTTCCTTCTAGGCTATTGAATTTACACCAAAGAAGTCAACTTCCTGCTCCAAACCTCACTGGTTGAAGCACAAGATCACAGCTCTTATGTCCCCTCTTACTCTGTCCTTCTCCCATCTGGAAATGACTTGTTTCTTGGCCACCATGTGCAGACGGAGTCTCAGGCCCTCTCCTCTCAACACGGGTAGAGTTCCTTCTTAAACACCATTCCCAGAACAGAACAGGTTTATCTATCTGCCACCTGCCCAGCAGGCAACAATGGAAACTGAGGCCCAGAGAGGTTAAGCAACTTGCTCAAGCGCACTCAGCTCTTGAGAAGCATAGCCGGACTTCCAGCTCGGGAAGACAGAGTCCAGCCCGCACCCTTAACCATGGCGCTACATTGTCTCAGCATTTTGTAAACCCACAAACGAGGGTGCCTCCACTGGGGCTCAGCAGTATACCCTAGAGAGGGGGACACTGGCGCACCAGGAATTGGCTGGCCAGATTTAGAAAGAGCAAACCTTTCTTTGCACAGGGACTTACTTATTCTAAATTGTGGGCTAGAGCAGAGCTTTAGAGGTGGGAGGAAGGCGGAAGCCATTTCATCCAGAAACATGAAGCAAAGACAGGACAGGACTTGGCCATCGGGCCAACTACAGCCCTGTTTCTCCGCTCACTAAGTTTTGCTCAGTTGTGTTGAAAATCATCTGATTTTCTCATCCGTACAAAAGGGAAAATAACATGAATCTCAAAGGTTTGCTAGGAGAACTAAACGAGAAGCCATGTGTAAAAGCCTCGGCACGCGCGGGGCACCTGGCACAGGTGACTGCCCTGCCCTTCCACCAGGTGAGGCGCGCTCTCTCGCCCCTGACCCATCCACGTCAGCTTCCAGAGCCCCCGCTCCCTCACAGCTCCTCCTCCACGGGGCGCGCCGTCCCACCTGCTCAGCAGGGCTTGCTGGAAAGAATGTGGACTTTGCAATCAAGCCAATCCAGCCTGGAAGACGGACCCCGACGCTGAGCAGCGTTCGCTGGTATCACCTTGCGCAAGCCTCCCTCTTCTCCCGTGAAATGGAGATGCCAGGTGTTTCTAAGGACCCTTAATGAGGATAAATGCCCGAGAGCAGTTATTCTACCCACGTTCCCCACTCCCCGCCTTTTTCTCCCCTCTGATCACAGGAATAAATTTAATGTCAATTACAGAAAGACATTTGGAAAATTCACAAATATGTGGAAATCAAACAACATACCCCTAAATCATCAATAGGTCCAAGATGTAATGAAAAGACAAAATAGAAAATACTTTGAGATGAACAGAAACAAAAACACAGCATACCCAAAATTTATGAGATACACAGGAGGTAGTGTAAGACAGGCATTTTTAACTGTAACTGCCAACATTAGAAAAGAAGATGTCAAACCGATTACCCATAATTCCATCTTCAAAACTAGAAAAAAAGAGAAAATTAATTCTTAAGAAGGCAGAAAAAAAAAGTCTAGGATAGAAAATTTTAAAATAGAGATAGAAAAATAGAGAAAGCTGGTTCTTTAAAAAAATCGGCAAAATTAACAAACTTTTAGATGAATGACAATGAAAAAGGATAAATCTCAAATTAATAAAACCATGACTTAGGAATGAAAAAGGAAGCAGTATTCCTGACCTCACAGAAATAAAAAGGATTTTAAGGGACTGCTATGAACAATCGTATGCCAACAGTCTTAGTTCACCAGAGGGCTATTGATGCAAAAATACTAGAAAAGGATTGGTTCTTATACTGGGGATTTTATTTAGGGTAAAATCTTAGAGTTCTAAGGCCATGAAATGTCCAAATCAAAACACCATCAGAGATGCTTTCTCACCAGCGTCAGCTACTGGTGGTCTTGCTGTCCTGCCACATGGCAGAGCTGGGGGCTGATCTCTGCCGAAGTCCCCGCCTTCCCCTCTGGAATCTACCTATTCCCAGAGCTCAGCTGTGGGCAACCAGGCTTCCAGGCCTCCTCTCTCCGTCTTCTTTTTTTTCCTCTTCATTTATTTTTTTAATGTTACATTCATAAAATGTGAGGTCCCCATATACCTCCCACCCCCCTCACCCCACTCCTCCACCCATAACAACAACCTCCTCCATCATCACGAGACATTCATTGCATTTGGTAAATACAACACTCCCAGCCTTTATTCGGCCTAAAACTGATTCCCTGAAGCTCCTATCCTTTGACCTTCCTTCTAGGCTATTGAATTTATGCCCAAGAATCAACTTCCTGCTCCAAACCTCATTGGTTGAAGCACAAGATCACAGCTCTTATGTCCCCTCTTACTCTGTCCTTCCCCCGTCTGGAAACGACTAGTTTCTTGGCCACAATGTGCAGATGGTTCAGAGTCTCAGGCCCTCTCCTCTCAACACGGGTAGAGTTCCTTCTTAAACGCCATTCCCAGAACAGAACAGGTTTGTCTCTCTGCCACCTGCCCAGCAGGCAACAATGGAAAGCGACCACTTCACAAGAAAGAGAAGCTCTAGATCTGTTAATGCGGTCGGTCAAGCTGGTTTCCCTCGGCATGTCTTGGCCATTTGATTTCTGAACCTGGGTGTGGGAATTTACATTTAAAACTGAGGGGTTAAACTCAGGGGAGCCGATGTGGCTTGAGCGCCAGCTGGCTTCCCACATGCCAGGTCGCGGGTTCAATCCCTGGTCCTGGTACCTCAAACAAGCAAGCTGATTGGCTAGAATCTAATAGTTCCAAATATTTCTCACCTTGGCTTCTGTCTAGTGTGTCCCCAATACCTTCCAAAATTGTTTCTTCTGACAGTTTCAGCAACATACAGTCTCTGCTCTTCTATCCAAGTCTTCAGTATGAACATCTAGACCATGTGTTCTCAACAGTGTATCACGTCAAGAGGACAGAAAAAATCTTACTCTTTTTACATGTAAAGTGATATACACATAGCATGTAAACAGATACACAGTATAACTAAGATAGCAAAATTTCATGGGGGGGGCGGGGTTGGGCTTTAGGAGAAAGTCTAAAAAAGCTCCTTAGGGGACAACAACGGGGGGGAAATGTTGAGAAACACTGCTGCAGCGGATCCGGCTCTGCCAAACCATTATATAAGTGCACTGGAGGACTCCACCGAGCTGCCGCACTCCGTCAAGATGCCTGGTCCTCTGTCTTGATGGGGCTGCCTGGCCATTTGCGGACAGGCAGGGGTCTGTAAATGTTCCAGATGCATCCTGACACATCGTGTAACACCACTTTCAGCCACCAACGAAGAGGGCTTATAGATTAGCAACTCATTCCAGCTCTAAATGGTCATTAAATCATTCATTTGTTCATTCATTCATTCATTAAGTATTCATTGAATGCCTACAAAATGTCAGGCAATGATTTGGGGACTGGGGCCATGATGATTAGCAAAATGTGTGAACTTCACGGATCCCCCTTCTAACTGGGGTCCAGGTGAGGTGAGGAGGGGCCAAATAATAAACAAGAAAATAATTAAACTAGAGAGCATTGTCAAGTGATGATGAAGTGCCACAGAGGAAAACAAATGTCTCATAAAAGCTATGGCCTGACTCCATGAGTCATGCAAAAACACAGAGTAAAGGAAGAGGGCACCGCTAGTATGCTTGAAGTCAGAAAGTCTGGCAAGAAGGAAGATTTGGAAGGGTTATGAGTGCGAGTGAGGTTGACATCGTACTAGTGACATGAATCCATGTGCCAGGAGGAGTCAGGTGAAATAGTGCGACTAGAAAGAAGCAGAAGAAATCGATTCCAAGATATGATGTGGAACAGTGAGGGCAGAAGCACTCAAAGAAGCTGATCACAGAAGTTTCGAAGAGCGCTTTCCGTCATGAAATAGAAAGCCACAGCTATACCAGGAGGAAAAGGACAGGAAGCCAAGCTGCGATCAGTTTTAAAGGAGAGTTCAGAGCTGGACACGAAGGATATGGTAATCAGGACACAGAGCAGAATTTAGGAATTAGGAGCTGAGAGGCAATTGCATGCAATGTTTAATACCCCTTTCCCAGACACAATTTCCAGCCCATAATTAATTAGAATTAGTTTTATGAGTTTTTCTCAGCTATACCAAACTATGAGAACCAACAATGAAGAAAAGGAGCATTTTATTACAACCAGATTAAGTCATCACAGAGGTCTGACCAGCTGACAAGTTTCTCATCATAAGAATTTTGAAAGCCTCAAGATTGCAATAATGTGCAACAAATTAAATGGAAAACCAGATATGAGAATCTGAAGATTGCAATAATGTACAACAAATTAAATGGAAAACCGGATACGAGAATCCATGTGTCCTCTGTTAGGACAGACATTAAAGAGATGTGCAAAAATGTAAATCAATGCCACTCTTCTTACTATTTTTTTGTTGTTTTTTGGAAAATGAAATTTTCCTTTGCAGATCAACAAAAGCTGGTTTTATAGAGGATTATAAACTGGGTTCAAGACTTGTTCTCAAGGTTTATTGAGATAGATTCACATCCTTTTTCTAAAAAAAGCAGTTTCTTTGAGATATATTCACATACTATTCCCAAGGTTTAGTAGTGTGTTTAGTAAACAAACCTTCCTCACAGTAATTCCATCTCATTGCCATTACATGCACATCCTCTACAGTTGATGAATATATAACCTGAATTTGTATATCAAATATATGTGTGTGCACGTGTGTGTACTCAGACATACAGCTTTCCATAATGGCATTCAGCATTGAGTTGTAGAAAATTCCTGGTATTTTTTAATTGGAGATGAAAGTAAAGAATATGTTTGCTTTGGGCTTTTGTTGAGTTTTGTTTCTTGTTGAGTTTTGTTCATGTGTTTGTTTGATTTTGGCCTTTTATTTTGAATTAAAGATGTCTGTAACTCTGAGATTTAAAATGACAAGTTTGTGGTTTTTCATGTTTGTCCTCCTAGACCGTGATTGTCGAAGAACGTGCACAGAAAGTTGCTCTCAAAAGTATAATGCTTGGTTGAGTCTTAATAAATTGGAACTGTTTTCTTGGCTGTTCAAAAATAAACATAATTATCTTTCATAAAAATGTTATTTGTATTTCCGTGTAGTAAGTTTATCAGTGCGCTTTTAAATTAATTAATAAATAAAAGGTTTTGAATGTAAAACAGTAAAAATAAGATTGCAATAACATAGACCTGTGAAGAAAGGAATCAGGCCTTACAAGAGAGCTGACAGCAGGTGTGACTGCAGGGATCCGGGCACTATACATTGAGCCCGTTACCTCCCGTGCAGGAATGCTAGAGGAACCGAACCATGTGCAGAGGAGGAGCACAGCCCCTGCCCTGTCCTCAGGGAGATTATAGTCTTATTGGGAAGATAAGACTTGCCCACCTGAAACAAAAAGAGAACAAAGCCAAATAAAATAGGTTTCCACGGAATGGAGCAGAGTTGTAAAACAAAGGCCAGACTAGGTGGACCTCATCCCCACCTCCTCTGTCCGGCCTTATTAACACACTCATATTTCTGCCACTTCTTCTAGCTGGCCTCCAGGCTCTCCCTACCCCACGCCAACTTCATGTTATTGCCATTTAATCTTCCCAAACCGAGGAGTTCTTCCCAGCATCCCCCTTTGCCCAAGATACAGCCAGACTCCTTAGCCTGATAGTCAGAGTACTGCCGGATCTAGGCTCATCCCCGACTGCGGCCACGTGCGGCTACCCAGCACTTGAAATGAGGCAGATGAGACTAGGAATTGAGTTTTTCATTTTAATTAATTTAAGTTTAAATGGTAAAAATGAAACATGCAACATATTTTTCTGTTAAACACAGTTTCATTGTTTTGGTTATATTACATTTCATTTTAACTATTGCATTGCATAAGATATTATTACTGTAGTGCACATGAAGGGCACATGTATTGTTTAATCAATGGGTCGACTCAGTCTTTTCTGTGCACCTATGTGACATTTTCATGTATTTATTTGGAAGTTTTCTGCAAACAGTAAGAGGTACAGAGATATCCACATAAATCCTAATTGCTAAAGAAATTAGAATACTTATTACCTTAATTATAATGTAATTAAATTATTTTTCAAGTTTAAAACAAAAGTATGGACAAATTAGAAATTTAAAACAAAGGCATATTATTGATGCAGAATTGAGTGAAAGTGCAAAAGCTAGTAGTACCACAGGAAGAGTAAAAAAAAAAGATGAATGGTAGTTGCAATTTACTGCAGCAGATTATGGGGTGAAAAAAAACAACTTAATATGATAAAGTAGACTATGTTGAGACATTTCAGCAAATATATAGTGAATTTGATAAGCAATTCTTTTCAACAGTCGAAAAATAATTTTAAAAAATTGTTACCTAAAAACAGAATGAAATTTTTTTTCAGCAAAAATTTTTAACATAATTTTTACTAAGATCTGAGCTTATAACTTTGGCCAGCTATAAAACAGCTTAGATTCTTGCACATACACACAATTACTTTTAGATGAAGAAATGATAAAAGAAATTATTTTTCAGTAATGGAAATTTTATTAGAATGTTCTGAGGAAAACATTGAAAAAATTTTTTACAGAAAGTAAAAACTCTTCAATTAAATCACCAAATTATTGCCTATAAAATACTAGACTTTTCTAACAATAGCAAAGATCAATGAATTAAAAATTTGAAAAATCTCATGAACTTTTTCTTAGCTTTAAATTAGTCAGGCAATATAATAGATACTGCCCAATTAATACGTTTGTTTCAAAAGGCCTCTAAATTTAAACATTGTCAATCACAGCCTAAAAACACTTAATTCACGACATGGGCATGTTTTATCTTTTACATGATAAAGAATTCCAGATAGATATGAAAAATCCATTTCTATCTCAGTGGACTGTAGTCCTACTATGTTAAGTCAAAAATTTAAATGTAGCAAAATTTAATAAACAACAGACTGGTATTTTCTCTCTTGCTTCATTTCATTATCTAATACACATTGTACTTAGTTTTCTGCAGCCCACTCTATGTTCATCATGGATGTAGTTATTAAAATTGTTCAGTAAATGCATGCAAATACTATAAATCATCTCCAGTTTCTGGAACTGTTGAAAGACATAGAAAACGCTGAATTGACTGACCTTGTGTTTTTTGGCAATGCTCATTATACTTAAACGTTAAGTCTAATTCAAGACCTTGAAAGAGAAGGAATGTTCACCAAACATCCAATAATCAAAGACAGAAAATGGCATTGTGATTCATATTTTCTCAACAAAATCACACTGCATATAAGCGAGCTAAATAAATTTGAAGTCCCAAAATAGGGAAAAGCTTGTCGCCTAGCTAGAAGGAATGTGAGAATTGATGTTGAAACTGAAACTTTTCATAATACAAATCAATAATAATTATTTTATTCCTTTTTCAAACATGGATCACTATGCAAATTATTTTAATTATAATTGGAGGGTATTATCAATCAGCTGCAAAGGCAAAAAAATTTAAGGGATATTTTATTGTCGTTGATAAATTTGGAGTTACTTTTTTATTCACATGATATGCTTTTGAATTTGATGCTGGTAATACTGAGTCGACCTTAGAGGTGGTGCATTTTCTTCACTTGGACGGATGTAGTTTTGAGACCAAAATGCTTGTGTTCAAAAACTCTAATCAGTTCTAAAAAAGAGGAACCAATTTTGCCATTATTGATGTAAGTATTAAAGGGAAACTATTTTTAGTATTTGATTCAGCTATTGGCAAACTTTTAAATATGTTTGGAACATTTTGGGTTTGTGAATCTATTTTTTCAACTGTAAATTTCATGACATTGAATACAGATCAAGCATTTCCAATGAAAAGTTTAGCATTCAAATCAAGATGTGCCCTACATAAAAACTAAACACTGAATTGCCAAGACTTAGTATGAGAAAGGTATATAAAGTACCTCATTAATAATTTTTAGAGTAATCACCTATTGAAACAATAATATTTTGGATATATTATGTTCAGCAAAATTATCAACCTTAAATTACTTTTTAAAATGTATATCCTGGAAATTTAAAAATTTTGTGTGACTTGCATTGCATTTCTATTGGCAAGCTCTGACCTAGAACCCAAAGCCTTGTCTTGTTCACTGTTTTATTCCCAGAACCTAAAACCTATGCCCAGCACATATTAGGTGCTTAGTAAACATCAACTAAATAAAGCAATCTAGCCACCTCCCTGGTACTGGTAAGGGTTCAGTAGCAGGAAACAGAACCCACTCCTGCTATTTTAAGGAGAAAGACATTTTTCCTTAATGTCAATTAATTTTATATTAAAACTAAAGACAATTAAGCATTTACAAAATTCACTGGAAGCGCTGGAGCTGTGGGCTCTAGACCAGGCCCAGAGCAACACTGCAGAGCTGACCTGCCAGGGTGCTGCCACCTCTGCCACCAGCAGAAAGGCAGGAGGCAGGAGGTCACCCCTGGAGCTGCTGGGTGGGGGAACACACCTCCCCTGCAGAAAAAACAGCCATACCACGCATGCTACCACGCCCAAGCCTTCCAAATCTCACTTGAGTGTATCTAATCTATGAAACCTAAATTACATCCCGGAGCCACGGCCAAGAAGTCTGTCTCACCTCCCCACTTCCTTCACCAGGCTAACCCTTTCAGCTTAAATACCCCTTCCCCCAGGAAGCCTTCCCTGACTTCCCCAAGACTATGTCAGGCCTGCTTTCTGGGTACATTATAGTGAATTCTTGACTCACTTCATTAAATTTATTTAGTCTAAGTGTTGAATTGTCTTTCTCCCCTGAAAAGCTGTTATTGATAGCTCCCTGAGGGTGGAACTGTGGCTGTTTATCTACCATCAGATCCTCTCCACCTAGAGATAGCTGCTACGTCTGCATGCGTTGAATGCATGAATGAGCACACAAATAAAGCGCCATGGGGGGGCTTTGAACCCAGCATCTCCCCTACCGTGAGCCCTCCCAGAACATACCCACAGGCCCCCAACACTGCAGCAACCCCGCCCTCTCAGGAGAATGGCGCAGGGCTCTTTCTAAGAAACTGGGAGGGAGTGTTGCCAGTTTGGGGCAAAGAGGTGAAACTCTATTGGGAACCTGCGATTCCCTCTGCCTCAGCATCCTGCCGCCTCAGCCCTCTGCGTGCGCGCTGTCACTCCTGGGCGAGCTGAGCCCTCCCCCGCGGCCCTCCCCACGGGGGCGCACCCCCTACGCGTGGGGCTCCCCCACACGGGGGACACCCCTGCGTGGCAGGGCACTCCTTGCAAGCATCAGCACTGCGCATGGGCCAGCCCCACGCGGGCCAAGGAGGCCTGGGGCCTGAACCGCGGACCTCCCATGTGGCAGGCAGACGCCCCATCCACCGGGCCAAGTCCGCCTCCCCCCCCCCTTTTTTTTTTTTTTTGCTGGTTTTCATATTTTCACTGGGGGGCCACAGAGGAGGGGATCTGCCCCGTCAACGGAGGTGCTCACAGGTTCTTCGGCCACTCCACTTTATCCTTCCCCGGCTCACCTGTATCCAAGTCTTGCTGACAGCTGTTGTTACCCCCTCACCCACCGCCCACAAGAGGGCAACACCTTGCCCCAGGTACCTGCTTTATAGACTGGCAAAGAGAAGCGCAGGGAAGTGGGGATGGTGGCGTGAGTGCATTGCACACTCCATATTAGCTCCTTCAGTATTAGAGGCATCCCGAGTACTGGAAGAACCCAGGGGAAATAAATCACCCAACAAGGACAGCCTGCGGAAGGCCACACTCTGACCTCGTCCTCCTGAGCAGCTAAAGGTGCTTACTCAAGACTGGTATTAAGGGAAGCATTGTGGCTCAAGTGATAAGGCCTCCCCCTACCATATGGGAGGACCCAGGTTCAATCCCTGGGACCTCCTGGTGGAAAAGAAGAAGAGAAAGTGTTCCTGTGTGGTGAGCCAGTGCCCTCGCCATGAGCCGAGTGCCCGTGCAAGTGCCCGTGCGGCGATCCAGTGCCGACGCAAGTGAGACACGCAGCAAGATGATGACGCAATGAAAGAGAGGTGAATGGGAGAGTCAAAGCAAAGTGCAGCAGAGACCAGGAACTGAGGTGGCACAATTGACAGGGAGCCTCTCTCTGTGTCAGAGGTCCTCAGGATTGAATCCCTCTGAATCCTAGAGGAGAAAGATGAGAAGACGAAAAAAGAGAAATAGATACAGAAGATGACATAGCAAATGGACACAGACAGTGAAAGAAAGAAAGGAAGAAAGGAAGAAAGGAAGAAAGGAAGAAAGAAAGAAAGAAAACAGCAGGGTAGGGGAGGAGGAAAACAAATAAATAAATCTTAAAAAAAAAAGATTGGCATTATGCTCCGAGTTTCAGATCACCTCCTTACATTTGGTTGCAGAGACATGGCCTTGACCTCTTACAGCCTCACCTCAAAGATGGGCTCTCTCAGATGCCTAGAGGCAGGTGGCTGGGTTGCACGGGTGGTTGGGTTGGAATGATTCTTGTGGGTGAAACTTTAAATGCCCTTCAGTTCATCTCAGGGAAGCTCTACTCTGGGCAGGCACAGAGGAGTCTCTGTCTGAGAAGGCACCCAGCGCCACCCAGCTCTGCCCTTCCAGGCAGGAAGCATTCCTGCCCTGGGTGCAGAAACCTTTGCGGCAAACTCTTTCCAAGCAAGAGCCACCCAGAAGGCAGGGAAATGAGCGGGAGGTGACCTGAATTTATCTGGGGGAACAGGGAGAAGGGAGGAAGAGACTCTGCCCTGGTCTTACGAGCCTACAAGCACCTCAAGAGTTGGGAAACGTGACCTTTTCAAGCGAGGGAAGGAGCAGGATATGGAGTGGGAAAAACAGTTTCTCAGAAGGAAGTTCAAATCTTTGGAAGCATTTACTTCTTGCCAGGATAGGTAAATTCCAAAGGCAAAGAGAACTCGAAGGCAATAAATAAGAGGAAATGGCCCTTCTGAAACTGCCTCCTCCTCTTCTCTCCATTGAATGAAACACCGTCTTAGGAGGCGATGCCTGGGGATGAACCTGTGGGCACTAGAGTCAGACAGTCCTGAGCCAAACCCTGCTGTGCCTTTTACTGATCTTGGGCACTTTCTGAACCTCTCTGAGCCTCGGTTTCCACATCTGCAAAATGGGAATAATGGTAGTAGCACTTCCCTTTGGGGCTTACAGTCAGAGCTAAGTGCGTGTAAATCACTCAGCACAGGGCCTGGCACATTAAAAGGGCTCCATCGATGTTATGCATTTACGAAGCAATTATTTTAGCTTCCATAGCATGAGTGATTGATGGAGCTAGACGATTTCATTTAACTCGGTAATTTAATAAACTGAAGGTAAAAAAAAAATAATTCCTGAATTATCAACCCAGAACACAGCCTCTTCGGCGTGGCTGGACTGTTGCCAGGGCTATAGCAATGGGTGAGAGGCCGCTGCTTATTCCTAAGGGGACCGTCTCCGTGGGCAGTGTGTTGACAAGCCTAGTGATGAGATGCGGAGGGATAATGGGAATGATTGTCTTAAATTATTCGAATGGCTGGTCTGCAGATTAGAAATTAAATTTATCTGTAGGCAGGCCCCCGAAAGGGGTGGAATTAAGTCCAATAGGAGAAAACTGCAGGGAGCAGTCTCTGCTCAGAGTAAGCAGGCCCTTTTGTCCTTGAGAGCTGCCCAAAGAAAGAGGGGCTCTCCTGGAAGTGATGAGCTCCCTGATACGGGAGGCGACCGACCGTTCCTGAGCCGGGCGAGCCTCCTGGCAAACGTTAAGGGCTATGTCTGCGGAGTGGCTCATGGGTCCACAGGGCAGTCCTTGTCCTTCTCCCTTCCTTACAGATGAAGCCTCGGGGGGAAGAAGTCCCTTGCCAGCTATCACACAGCAGGAAGGGGGCACACCGCAGGATTAGAACCCAGCTCTTTTAACTCCAACCCAGTGCTCAGTCCACTAAGCCAGCCTCGGTGATAGTGGGCGTCCACCAAACTGGCTCATCGCTGGAGACCCTTGGGGAACTTTCGAACAATACAGATCCCTGGGCCTCACCCATGTTTACAGTTTTCCTAACTGGAATGACAACCACTAAATCCAGGATGTAGTTCCTCCGGGATGGGGAGGGGCAGACTCCACGGCCGAAGGGTGTCCAGGCTCTCAGCTGTGTCCCTCAAGCCTGATCTCTTAAGCTGGGTGAAAGGTATAAACACGCAGTTGTATTAATCCGTACACCGTTTTTGAGGTCTATGTCATCATAAAAAACTTAAAGCTCCTCATCGATGCTGGAAGCTGCTTGGTTTGGGAACCACTAAGTGGTCTCCAGGGTCTTTTCCTGCCCTGAAATTATCTGACCTAATTTGCTAGAGGGCAACTTCTATAGATCTGCGTCTCTTTTCGGTAACTGTGCCCATTTCTCACTGGGTTGCACCAGTGTGCAGGTGTTAATGCAGCACCCATCAGCCGCTTCCCCAGCACAGGGAGGCCAAGGTTAGCGCGCCATGTGAATGCAGCTGCTTCAGGCCTTCCCGGGGCCATCAGTTCCCGCTGCTGAGCGGGAGCCCCGCAAGGTCCTTGGGTGGCCCCGTGTCAGGAAGGACGGCCGCTGGCAGCAGGAGGCACCGCCCGTGAGAGCGTGCCCCAACCCTGTCTTTAGGCAGTCGGTGCTAATCTGCTGCTGTCATATTGGATTAAAGCGATGGCTGGTGGCAGGGCACAGGCAGACACGCAGCCGTCCCCGTGGACAGCTGGCTCCCCAGCTCTGAGGTCCGTGGGAGCTGCCGAAGCCCCGGCTGGCACATGCAGAGCAGGGCAGAAGCCCGGGCCCAGCTCTGGTCTGCGTGACGATGGGGCAGAACGAGCCGGGAGTCCGGGACAACCTCACGTGCCGCCCGCCCTGATTACTATTTACAAGCCGGGAGGCAAGGAGGCTTGCACAGGAATGAGGGTGCAGGTAATCCAGGTGTGGGGAAATCCACCCACAGTCCTCCAAGCTGTACCGAGTGCCTCAATATGCAGAACATTTAATGGCGTGGCTCTTCTATCATTGCTTAAACCAGCGATCTCAGAGTGGAGGTGAATGTACCCCCAGTACACAAGATGACCCATGAGTGTGAGGGACGTAATGATTAGAACTTCTATTTCTAGTCTTGATATCTACTTTTCTATTTTACTTTATATTGTAGAACATATCTGTTTTATTCAACTCTCGGCATAAGAAGAGGTGATGTTATTGAGTTCTTTCTCCGTGCCAGGCAGTGTTCCAAGGGCTTACAGAAATCATTTCATTTAATCCCTGAAACAAACCTATAAAGTAGGTAGTGTTATTCTTCCCACTTTATGGGCACAGAAAGATCAAGCAATCCAATCAAGGTCACACAGCTGACAAGTGCCCGAGTTGCTACAGAGTTTACAGTCATAACTACTACATGGTATCACTAATAAGTAAACATGTTGGGGCTGTGGGCTCAAGGATTTTTTTTTTTTTTAGTTTATTTCTGGACTTTCAATCATATTCCATTGATCTATATGCTATATGTAGAACCACAATCTTTTTTTTAATTGTTCCCCTCCCCCAGGTGGCTCCCCTGTCTGTTTGATCATTGTTTTTTGTTTGATCATTGTCTGTTCATTGTTTGTTTGTTGTTTTTTCCTCATTGTCTGTTTTTTTGTTTTTTCTTTAGGAGGCACTGGGAACTGGACCCAGGACCTCCCATGTGGAAGGTGGGCATCCAACTGCTTGAGCCACATCTGCTCCCTGCTAGTTTATTTTTGCTCAGTGTCTGCTCCTTGTTTGTTTGTCTTCATAAGGAGGCACCAGGAACCAAACCCGGGACCTCCCATGAGGGAGGCAGGCGCTCAACTTCTTGAGCCTCATCCGCTCCCTGTTTTGTTTTTTAACTGTACTTGATCTAAAGGTATTTGATCAAAAGCAAAGTTTGGAGAACATTGGTAAGCTCAGATAAAATTAAATTAAAACTGTTTGCTGATTATCGGTGCATGAGAGCCCTTGCAGGAGGACGGACAGATAACAGGCTCTTCCAGGTCTTAGGCTGCCACTATGAGCTCAAGAGCTACTGGGGTTGTATCTTCCAAAGACCAGTCATTTATATGTCACCTTCACACTTTTTGCCACATCATCATCACTTTTGTCAATCAACTCACTTTTTAAAACTCAAACAATGGATCTTAAAAATAAACATTGCCTCAGCGCTCTAAATGGAAAGCCAGCATTCCTTGCAGACTTGTCACCTTCTCATTACATAAGATTATTAAAAATTCTACTCCAAGGGTCTTTTTTTTTTTACTTATTTTATTTATTTCTCTCCCCATTGCCCTCCCCTGCCCATTGTCTGCTCTCTGTGTCCATTTGCTGTGTGTTCTTCTTTGTCTGCTTGTGTTCTTGCCAGTGGCACCGGGAATCTGTGTCTCTTTTTGTTGTGTCATCTTGCTGCGTCAGCTCTCCCTGTGTGCAGCACCACTCCTGGGTGGGCTGCACTTTGTTCGCGTGGGGCGGCTCTCCTTGCGGGGCGTGCTCCTTGCGCATGGGGCTTCCCTACGTGGGGGACACCTCTGCATGGCATGGCACTCCTTGCGCGGCAGCACTGCGCATGGGCCAGGAGGTCCTGGATTTGAACCCTGGACCTCCTATGTGGGTAAGTGGATGCTCTATCAGTTGAGCCACAACCACTTCCCTCCAAGAGTCTTGATTTTATAAAATAATGGCTAATATATATAAAGTGCTGTTCCAAATATTTGAGATAGATTGAGTGAATTACGGCTTCCAACCAACCTACCAGGCAGCCATTGGTGTTATCCTCATTTTACAAATGAGGGACAAAGACTTTCAATAACTCATGCAAGTTCACACAGCTAGTGAGGCAGAGGTAGGATTTGAACCCGGGCAGCCTGGCAGCAGGCTCGACATGTTTGCCAGCTATATCCACAGCAACGACGGTCACCCATAGCCCTTGGTGCACCAAGGGAGAGAGTTGAGTGGGGTGTATCCTTGAAACCTCAGGCTGGGGAGAGAGCTTCTAGGGACTGTGGGCCTTGCAGGGAGCATGGTGAGCCTGCACGGGGGCCTTGCTGGACTGGACTGCTCCTGAGGCTGAGCATCTGGGCAGTCCCTGCACTCTCCTCCTCCAACAGGTCAAGTACTCGACTCCCCTCCATCAGCAGGACAGACATGAACTTGGAGTAAGAATGTTGACCCAGGATCTTTTTTAAAAAATTTCCTTCTGGTTCCTAATACAACATCTGTGAACCCATTTAAAAGTTCAGTGGGGGCAACTATTACAGGTTCTTCTTTTTTTTTTTAAGATTTAGTCATTTATATATCTCGCCCCACCTCTCACCGCCCCTCCCCCCCCCCCCCCGGGTCTCTGTGTCTATTTGCTGCGTCTTCTTTGTCCACTTCTGTTGTTGTCAGCGGCACGGGAATCTGTGTTTCTTTTGTTGCGTCATCTTGTGTGTCAGCTCTCCCTGTGTGCCGGGCCATTCCTGGGCAGGCTGCACTTTTTTGGCGCTGGGTGGCTGTCCTTACATGGCGCACTCCTTGCGCATGGGGCTCCCCTACAGGGGGACACCCCTGCATGGCAGGGCACTCCTTGCGCGCATCAGCACTGCGCATGGGCCAGCTCCACATGGGTCAAGGAGGCCCGGGCTTTGAACCGCGGACCTCCCATGTGGTCCTAACCACTGGACGCCCAATCCACTGGGCCAAGTCTGCCGCCCTATTACAGGTTCTTAAGCAAGAGAGAGATACAATGAAATCCCTGCTTTAGGTAGTCGAACTTGACCTAGGTGTCCACAGAGGAAGAGGAGCAGGAAGGGCACAGAAAGGCCCTGTGCTGGGATCACGGCAAGGAGATGGACAGTATTTGCTAAATCCCTGACTCAGATTGCTCAGGGGGACAGGGTACACTTACTAACAAGTGATCAGTCTTCCCCGCCACCGTAAAGAGCACCAACTGCCCTCTCACAGCAATAAGGAGCAATCCATGTCCACCAGGCAGGAAGGCAGGAAGCCAAAGGAGGGAGGGGACGGCAGAAGGAAACAGAACTGGCCAAGCCAGTCAGACCAAGACCTGGCCCAACCGCCTCCTGGCACCGTCAGGTAAGTTCCAGGGGGTTGACCCAAACTCTGCTTTTCCTCCCTGTCATAAGTAAATGAGAAAGGGGAAGAGCGAGGGGGTGGAAGGATTGAGGAAGGAGGCAACCTAATGGACTGACAATTAGGGGCACCAAAGCCGAGGAAGAAGGCAGGTGTTTGCCCCTTGAGAGCTCGCGAGAAGGCATTTGACTGAATCGTGACCCAGTTTCCATCCTCACCTCAGAACTCCCCAACTGGACAGACCCCTACATACCATCTGTCTGAAAGCAACAAATCAGCACCAGTGGGAATAAGTCAAGGACTCTAGGAGATGAGAAATCATGCTCATTCCTGGAAGGAGAAATGGCAGAGGGGGCAGGAAAAGGGCTTGGTCTGTGTTCAAACCTCAACTCACTTCTGAGCCTGGGGGTTTGGACAAGATGCTGAGACTCTTGTCAGTTTCTTCATCTGTAAAAGAGAGTCAGCCACAGCAGCCTCAGAGACTTGATTTGAACATTACATGAGAGGACACAAGTGAGACTATGTGGCACAGGGTCCCACACATGACGGATTCTCAATGTCTTCAATATTATTATTCAAGTGAAGTGACTTTAACAAAGCAGCTGCCCATAATACATAGCGTGTTTTCTCCTCATCTGTCACCTGTCTTTAAACTTTCCTTGCCTGCTTGTGTATTTATTTGTCATCCAAAAGTTTTCAATATTTGTGCACCGTATTAGTTTCCTAGGCTCCTTAAAGCAGATACCATGAAATGGGTTGGCTTAAACAATGAGAATTTATTAACTTACAGTTTGAGGCTAAAAAAAGTGTCCAAATTAGGGCACCCTCAAGGTGATGCTTTCTTTCCAAAGACCAGCTGCCGGGGATTCTAGGTTCCTCTGCCAAATGGCCAGGCACATGGCGGCTTCTGCTGGTCTCGCCTTTCTCTCCTGGGTTATGTTGATTTCACCTTCTTCTTCCCTGGTTTTCTCTTAGTCTAAATTTATGTTCTCTTATAAAGGACTCCTGTAAAAGAAGTAAGACCCAGTCTGATTGAGGTGGGTCACACCTGCACAGAAGTAGCTTCATCAAAAGGTCCTACTTTCAATGGGTCCATACCCACAGGGAAGAGTTAATTTTAAGAACATGTTTTTCTGGGGTGTATAGACCTTCAGACCACCACATGCACTCAAATCTGTCCGTCTTTTCCTTTATGGTTTTTGGGTTTTGGGTCTTACATAACATTGTTTCCCAAATCCGTATTATAAAAATATTCTTCAATATTTTCTTCTAATATACTGCTATTGTTTTGTTTATATTTTTTTCTTTTTAATTCATGTGGTAATTCTTTATGGATATGGTATGAATAGTGATCTGGGTTTGTTTTTTCCTAATAGATAGTCAATTGTCCTAACATCATTAGATGAATGGTCCAGCCATTTCCCACCAAATCTCTTATTTATGCCTAGATCTGTTTCCAGATTCTCTATTCTTATCCAATTGATCAATTGTAACAATACCACAGTGTTGTAATCACAATAACTTTAGGGAAGATTTTGGTATCTGTACGGCAAGTCCCTCAGCCCTCATTATTATTCTTTTTCACAAAGTTACTGGAATTCTTATGCATTTTCTCTTCCAGATGAATTTTAGAATCCATTTATTGAGTTCTATGAAAAACTGTGTTGACCTTCAGATTGAGATGACAGGGAGTGTATGTATTATTTGTGGACAATATTTATTTACATATTGAATCTTTCCTTCCCGGAGCATGAGCTGACTTTCCATTTATTTAAATCTCCTTTGTGTATTTGAACATTCCTTAAAGTTTGTTTCTAATTTTTTGGTTTTGTTTTGTTTTGGTTAGTTTTGGTAGTTTAGTGTGGGGGAGTTTTTTTGGCATTTTAAAGTTGATTATTTTAGGTATTTTTTTTAAATCTGGGTTTTTTTAACATTGGTATTATATCCAGTGATCTTAATAAATTTTCATTAGTTTTCATTTTGTTTTGTTTTTCATTGATTATCTTGGCTTTTTCTCAGCAAATGATCATGTCTTGTGTAAATAACAAGTGTCATGTCTTCTCCTGCAATATTTTTACTTTTTTTTCCTGGTTTTATTACATTGGCCATAACCTGCCTTCTTTTGACTGGATTTTAGAATATCAAACACCTATAGTAACAATGGGGATCTTTGTCTCATTCCTGACCTTAATGGGAAACATTATAGCTTTCACCATTAATGTGATATTTTCTATATACTTATGAAAATACCCTTTACTAAATTAAGGAAGATTATTTCTTTTCCCAACTTGCTAAGATTTTTAATCAGATATTAGCATTGATTTAAATAAATACCTTTTCAACACTTATTCAGATGATCCATAAACCTATTATTGGAGAGGATTTCATTAATAGATTTCTTAATGTTGAATCATCTTTGAAGCCTGGGCACCCTATTGACTTTTTACTACACTGAAGGCGTTACGCCTCAAAGCAAGGCCTTTATGGATAACCAGAGATGGCATGAAGAAAACTTCAACATGAGAGTTAGGCAAACACATTTATTACGTCTGCAGAGGTAAGGAGCCAAGGCCAGTCCAAAGTGACTCAGACCCGACTCCCTGTGCTGCAGTTCCACTCTTGTTTAAACACCCAAGTTACTACTTAGCATTTGCTTTGATTATGCATTAGTTTTTATGCATATGGATGAACACACATAGCTGATTATATAATTGAATGATTAGTATGTTCAGGAAATCACGCTTGCACATATATTGCATGATCAAGAAAGGAGCGGATAACTCCACCCCAGGGTGGGAATTTTACTATGTTAATTAAGCAAGTTGAAGTGAGGACAGCAAGGGTCTGCTTCTGCGCAGGTCCGGCCAACTGGTTGAAGCTGGTTTTCATACTTCATTGCTTCAACAGGATGTTCTTAACCACCAAAAGCGGAATTTGGCCCAAAGAGAGGGTTGCATTTGATTACCTTCTGATTTACATACAATCTTTTCTTTGTATCCTAGCAACAGGGAGAAAAACAAGTTATTTTCAGGTATTCGGCCATCCTGCATCCATCAAAGGGTCAATTTGTTCATGTCATATAGGATATTTGCATCTCCACTCACAAGTATATAGATCTATAGTTTTCCCTCTCCTTTTCTTTTGTACTGTCATCATCCTGTTTCATCATGTGATCAAGTAATGTTAGTCAGGCCAATGAGTTGGGAAGTTATCCATCTTTCTCTATGCTCTGGAATAATTTATATACTGTTTATAATAACACAAAGATCACACAACAGGACTCTAAAATTGTTGGATCTGGTATCTTTTCAAGTTGGAGAGAGTAGGGCTGGGGAATAGACTTTCAAATACCTTTTTTCCTAGACTATTCAACTATTTGAATATTTGCTCTCTTTCCAGGAAAATTTAAATTTTTTCTGGGAAAATCACCCATTTCATCTTCATTTGAAGTATGTAATTCAACAGAGTTGTTAAACATGACCACAATCAATTTTAGAAAATTTTCATCACTCTCCCCAAAAATCTAGCAGTCACTAATCATTTCCTTCCAAACTGTCCAGCCTCAGGCAACCACCGATCTCCTGTAAAAAATAGTATCATCTGCAGAGATAGTTTTACTTTTCCTTTCCAATCTGGATTCCTTTTGTTATTTTCTTTTTTCTTGTATAATTGCCCTGGCTAGAACCTCCAGTACAATGTTGAGTGCAAGTGGCAGGAGTGGACATCCATGAATTACTCAGGATCTTAGGGATAAATCATTCAGTCTTTCACCACTGAGTATGATGTTAGCTGTGGGTTGTAGGTTCTTTGTAAATATCCTTTATCAGGTTGAGGAAGTTCTTTTAATTTCTAGTTGCTGAGTCTTTTATTATGAAAGGGTGTTGAATGGTTTTTCTGTATCTATTGAGATGATCAAGTGGTTTTGTCTTAGTCAATTGATATGACATATTACATTAATTGATTTTCAAATGTTAAACCAACACTATATTCCTGGGATAAAGCCCACTTGTTCCATGATGAATAATTCTTTTTTTATTTGTTGATGGATTCAGTTGGCTAGTATTTTATTGAGAATATTTTGGCTCTATTCACTAACTATTTTCTTGTGATGTCCTTCTATGATTTTGGTTTGAGGCTAAAACTGGCCTCAAAGAATGAGTTGGGAAGTGTTCCCTTTCTTCTGTTTTTGGAAGAGTTTGTGAAGAAGTGATTTTAATTCTTCTTTAGATATTTGGTAGAATTCACCAATGAAGCTATATGGTGCTGAGGTTCTCCTTGCTGGAGGTTTTTTGATTACGAATTCGATCTCTTTCTTAAAAAACCTTTCCTAATAAAGGTCTTATTCAGATTTTCTATTTCTTCCTGAGACTTTTCAGTAGTTTGTGTCTTTCTAATATATAATTTGTCCATTTCATCTAAATTTTTTAACTTGTTGACATATAGTTGCCAACCATTTCCTCTTGTTTTTCAAATGTAGGAATTGAGGTTGTCAAAATATCCTCTCATGCTTTTCAAAATTCCTTTTTCATATTTTAAAATCTTCATCATCAAAAGGATTTATATCCTTTATTTATTTCATATTTGGAATTGTTCCTGCTACTCTATGTGTTCTCATTTTTATGTTTTCTTACTGCTCCTTTTCTTTTTCTATTTTTCCTTTGATTGGATTGACTATATTATGCCCCATTTCCCCACCACCACCACTTCTGGTTATGAAGTTATATATTCTACATTTGCTATTTTAATGATTACTCTTAAATTTTAAAAACACAAGTTTTCCATAAATACCAAAAAATCATATTTGTACCACCACTTTGAATAGAAGAGCAAACTTCACAGTTTCATATTTGTCCACATTAAACAACCTCCCATTAAATATAGATTAACCGTTTTTATTCATCATTACATAGATTTAACATTAACTTTTTTTTATATCCCCTCCCCTTTGTGGCTTTTTGCATGCTGTCCACTCTCTGTGTCCATTTGCTGTGCATTCTTCTGTGTATTTATTTATTTAACTTATTTCCCCTCCCCCCTTGCAGCTTGCTTGCTGTCTGCTCTCTGTGTCCATTCACTGCACACTATTCTGTGTTTGGTTTTTTTTGCTTGTCTCCCTTTTTGTTGCATCACCTTGCTGAGTCGGCTCTCCGTGATGCTTGTGGGCCGGCGGCTCTCCACGATGTGCGGGCGAGCCTGCCTTCACAAGGAGATCCAGGGACGTGAACCCAGGGCCTCCCACATGGTAGACGGGAGCCCAACTGATTGAGCCACAGCCGCTTCCCTAATATTCTCCACCCTTCGGACCCATTCTCTGCTCTTGCACACTTAGCTCCGTGCCAGGCAGCCGACCCATCTGGACTGAATCACATAGGCTCCCTTGCCCACTGGCTTTTGTGATTGGGTTTGGCAAATGGGAGGTACTTGCCAGAGACTGCAGGGCAGGAAGAGAGAGGTCAAGGCATTTCCTCCCTGCTCCTTCCATGCTCTGATGCTGTGTTTCTGGAAGTGATGAGATCTGTCCATGTATACGACTCCTGCCAGGTGGCCCTTCCCCATTTCCCCAGCTCTCCCCAACCTCTAGCATTATCGTGCTCCCCTCCCAGCCCATGGGCAGTATCAGCTTCCTGCTGTTGTCAGTCTCTAGGTGCCCCACCATCCTTTGATGACTCCCTCAACTCTACCCACATCTCTGCGAAGTAGTCCCTTCATAAAGGTTTCTTCATTTGAACCTTCTGAATTCAGGACTTTTTCTTGCCAGATCCCAGAAGGACACAGATGCAACTACTGGGAATTTCACTGCAGCATTGTTTGTAGAAGCAAAATACCAGAAACAGCTTCATATCCATCAGTCCAGGAACTGGATACAAATATGATAGTATGCCCAAGCACTAGGCAACTGCCAATCTCACATTCTGCCCAACATCATGCAGGGCAAGGGTAGAATAATGACAACCCATCAGCCAGCTTCTCACCGCACTTCAAGCCAGCAGCATCACCTTAGAACCTACCTCTGACCCTCTATTGGGACCTCTATATACCTCAGCCCACACACCTAAGAGCACTGCCTTCCCCATCTGTATCTACTCTAATGTCTCCCAACACTCCTACACTCCTCCTTTCCTGGGCCAACTTAATTTTTCCTCCTGTAACAACACCTGCTGGTTGCCCTCCACCCAGTCAAACACTTAGACATGCTGACTGCTTCCCCTCAAGTGGTCTACCCAACCCAGTAGCCATCAACGCCACAAAGCTTACCAGCACCAAAGATCCACTCAAGGCTCTGCAGCCTAGGGAAGGAAAAGCAAGGGACTCAAACACTACCCAATACTGTTGGGAACACCCTGCTAACTCTTGTGATTCTATACTTCTAAATACAACCTATGCCAATGAAAATGCTATGGTCATGTTGTAAACTAGACCCCTACGGCCTGTGAGGAGAAGCCAGCCTTGTCTGTGACACCCAGAGAAGCATCCTGTTTCATGGCCCAGGACCCAAGGGGTGTATGTTGGTGCTGTTTGCTAGCAGGTTAACCATGAGGTGGTAACTGTAAGCTCTGAAGAGCCCCAGCTCACCAATAACCAATATCACATTTGCTGCTACTTTAAACTATCAACATGGAATTTTCTTTCTTTGTGGACTCAAGCTCTGCCTCCCTTTGCCTCCTCTTTGAACCAGTTTATGCTCACTAGCATATATCACCCCCTCTACCCACTACGGTCCTGAAAACCTCACTGTGCCATTTCCTGTATTTTCTTACCATGCAACAACTAAAAGGGCAGTGCCTCTCCTCATCCCCCTCCTAGCTTTCCCAGGCATAACCACTGCCGTGGAAACTGGGGTTGGCAGTTT
Organism: Dasypus novemcinctus; assembly: GCF_030445035.2. Lineage (NCBI taxonomy): Eukaryota > Metazoa > Chordata > Mammalia > Cingulata > Dasypodidae > Dasypus > Dasypus novemcinctus. The sequence continues at coordinate 183,203,696 of NC_080673.1, forward strand.
ATACCAAACCTAGTAGGTCTACCACAGTCCTTCCCTAGAGTTAGCCAACAGCATAACAGCTGGGCCTTAGAAGCTCTTAGATAGTTAACAGATTCTCTTGCCGCTGTTATACTGCAAAATCACAGAGCCCTAAACATGCTAGTAGCAGCACAGGCAGAAACATGTCCATGCCTCAAGGAAGAAGGCTGTTTCTACATAAATCACTCCAGAATAGTTCTAGACAGCATGTGAAGCCTACGAGATAAAGCCATCAGCTTTGGAGGACACAGCTTCTGGAGGCACCTGGATTTTCTCAGGATCGTGGTCCAGGATGTCATGGCTGGCCCCCTGTTTGGGGCCTGCTTGCCATCTTCTTTATTTTTTTAGTGGGACCATGTATCTTCAAAATTCTAACCAAGTCTATTTCTTCCAGAATCAACACCTTCCGGAACAAGGTATTAGTCACACAGGGATTTCATCCAGTTCCAACCACAGTGCCAGACCTGCCTTCCCTCAACCTGTATAGAACAGCCAGAGAGTCTCACACCCTGCTGGGCAGGGCCTTCTCCCCTAGCCAGCAGGAAGCAGCTACAGAGGAATGACCACTGCTTCTCAGCTCACCCTTAAGAGTAAGGCTGTAAACTCTGTAACGGGGGATGAGGCAGGTTAGCATAGGGAAAAGAGGAAAAGACAGTCAGCGGGGACCCAGCAGAGGACATGGCTGCGAGACCCCGCCCGGAAACCCCTTGAGGGAAGGCCACAAAAAACAAAGCCGGAAAGACCCTGCCGAGACCCTGAGACCTTCCAGACTCCAGAGGCAGCCCTGGATAACTCGAATAGACCTCCCACTGGTCCCAGCTTCCCAAACAGGAAGGTTTCCCTATCGGTCCTCTGAAAGCTAACAGGTAGGTGAGGATCAAAAGTGGGCCAATCAGAACTGCCAACAGCGGGGCCCCCTCCCCAACTTAGGAAAGGGCAGGGGGAAGAACAGCTTCAATGAAGGCAGCCACTCACCCCCAGGCACAATTGGCCTGAGGTCGCGGCATCCACATCTCAGGCGGTACTTTTCTCTCATTTCTCAATAAACTCTTTTTACTGGCTTAATTTTTTAAAGAAATGATAGTATGTTCTTACAATAAGACACAATTCCACAGTTAGAAACAATTAATGGGAACCAATGGAGAATCTTCTCTAAGATTTATTGTTAAGTGGGGGGGGGAAGCAAAAGAAGAGTTTGGAGTTTATATCATAAACTATCATTTTTATAACAAAAAGTACAGGCTAGCAGATGTAGCCCAATTAGTTCAGCCTGTTTCCCTTATATGAGGTTCTGGGTTCAATTCCCAGTACCTCCTAAAAAAATCCAAAACACACATTTAAAAAGTGCTGGTGTAAGGGGGGTGTGTAAGGGGAGTGTGTGTGATATATATATATCTGCAAGAAGATACATTTGTGGTAACATTAGTAGCATTAGTGATAGTGTACTCCTGGCCCCAAACGAATTCCATTCACTAACCACGTTCTGGATTGTGCTCTCAGCTCACATATAAGAAGGAGCTAAATGATATACTCTTGTATATAATTCTGTTGAGAATAACTACTACTAGATCATTAATCACATCTTTATCCATGGAAAAGGTTTTCCTTAGCCCCTGTGGGAAAAAATCAGGTCTTCTTCTGGAATAATGGCAAGTCTTTGTACAGTGGAGACTGTGAGTCTTACAACTGGCCCTGGTTTCCTCTTCGTCTTGACTGACAGGAAGCTCAGACCTAATGTTGCTTCCCACCTTGAAAATTCTAGAGTCAGCCCTGAAAGCATTCACATCGACGTTCTAATTCCCCTAAGCTTTAGCATCCTCTTCAACTATCTTTTTCCTTTAGGCCTGACTTCTTTATTTCCTTCTTTTAAAATCATTCTGTGCTGTTCTTACTTCTGAAGCCATTTCAAATGCTCTTTAGAATCAGGTAAGCTTTGTCCATAAATGAAAAGCAGAAGCTGAGGGGTCATATTCCCCAAATGACTTACAGCATGAGTGGGAAGGACCTCTAACTCATTGTACTTTTTTTTAAAGATTTATTTTATTTATTTATTCCCCCACCCCCACCCTACATCATTGTTTTGTGCTTGTGTCTCTTCATTGTGTGCTCATCTTTTTTTTTAGGAGGCACCGGAACTGAACTCAGGAGGGAGGTGCCTAATCACTTGAGCCACCTCTGCTCCCTGCTTTGATGTGTCTCTCATTGTGTTTTCCTCCTTGTGTCTTTGTTGTGTCATCTTGCTGCATCAGCTCACCATGCCAGCTCATCTTCTTTCGGAGGCACCAGGAACAAAACCTGGGACCTCCCATGTGGTAGGCGGGAACTCAATCTCTTGAGACACATCTGCTTCTCTATTTTTTTTTAAGTATTTTTTTCTCTTTATTTTTTTTTAAATGTTACGTTCAAAAAATATAAGAGGCCCTCACCCTCCTCACCTCAATCTTCCCACATCACCAACCCCTTTCATCATCATGGGACATTCATTGCATTTGGTGAATGAAGTAATTATCAAGCACCTGCTGCGTGCCAGGCATTGTTCTAGAATCGAGGATGTAACAACCAATGAAACAAAATCCATGCCCTGGGAGAGCTTTCATCCTACTAGGAGAACAGAATATGCACATAAACGAGGAAAAGTATAATATGACAGATGGTGATGATGCTAAAGAGAAAATAAAGCAAGCTAAGGAAGGTGAATGAGGTGGGGGTGGGTAGTTTATACAAAGATCAGGAGTCAAGCGCTGCTTCTCCAATTAGGTGACATTACTGATAAGGGGGATGTTTTGTTGTTGTTTTTTTTTTAAAGATTTATTTTTATTTATTTAATTCCCCTCCCCTCCCCTGGTTGTCTGTTTTCTGTGTCTTTTTGCTGCGTCTTGTTTCTTTGCTTCTGTTGTCGTCAGTGGCACGGGAAGTGTGGGCGGCGCCATTCCTGGGCAGGCTGCTCCCTCCTTCGCACTGGGCGGCTCTCATTACGGGGCGCACTCCTTGCGCGTGGGGCTCCCCCACGCGGGGGACACCCCTGCGTGGCAGGGCACTCCTTGCGCGCATCAGCACTGCGCACGGGCCAGCTCCACACGGGTCAAGGAGCCCGGGGCTTGAACCGCGGACCTCCCATATGGTAGACGGACGCCCTAACCACTGGGCCAAAGTTCGTTTCCCAGGGGGATGTTTTAATCTTCCTCTTCCTCTCCCTTCCACTTGCCACCATCCTCATTTATACAACTGGTCTTTCCATGTCCTGCTTCTTCTTAAAGTCTATTTCCTCCTTTGCACTGAAGCCAGAGTGATTTGATTAGGTCACCCTCCTGATAAAGTTCACAAGCTTGGCACGTAAGGTCCTTCCACACCGAGCTCCGTCTACTTCAGGCCGAATGCCCAGTGGCACCTGCCCATTTGAAGCATATTCCCAAATTTCACACCTTCACGTCTGCTCACTTGCTTCCTCTGCCTGAAACCCCTTTTCTTCCTTTTCTAACTGCAGAAATCCTGTTCATCCTTCAAGATCCAAAATCACAAACTGCCTCCTCTAGGCAGACTTCTGGAGAGCCTCAAGTAGAATTAATCGCCTTTTTTTTTTAAAGATTTATTTATTTTATTTATTTCTCTCCCCTTCCCCCCTCCTGCCCCAGTTATCTGTTCTCTGTGTCTATTTGCTGCGTGTTCCTTTTTTGACTGCTTCTGTTGTTGTCAGCGGCACGGGACTCTGTGTTTCTTTTTTGTTGCATCATCTTGCTGTCAGCTCTCCGTGTGTGCGGCGCCATTCCTGGGCAGGCTGCACTTTCTTTCATGCTGGGCGGCTCTACTTACGGGGCGCAATCCTTGCGCGTGGGGCTCCCCTACGCGGGGGACACCCCTGCATGGCAGGGCACTCCTTGCGCGCATCAGCACTGCGCATGGGCCAGCTCCACACGGGTCAAGGAGGCCCGGGGTTTGAACCGCGGACCTCCCATGTGGTAGGCGGACGCCCTTACCACTGGGCCAAGTCTGCTTCCCTTAATTGCCTTTTGTTGGTTTCTAGACTTTGTTCAAAGAACTATTACTGCATTGAAGACATCATTTAATGGTCAGTGTAGCAGTTTGAGATTATTGATGAATTCCAGAAGGAAATATTCGATTATGTTTGTAAACTGGTGTTTTCCTCTGGGTATATTAGATTATACTGGATTCATAGGTTTCACTTTTACTTGATTAAATAATGGTTAAGGCTTTGATTGGGCCATGTCAGTAGGACATTGAGTCCCCACCCCCTTAGTGGGCAGGGGATCACAGAAAAAGTGCACTGCAGAGAAGGGAGTTTGAAGTTTTGAGCTGGAGCCCTGGAAGTAAGCACACAGAAGAGCAGAACACCTGAGCCTGGAGAGAATCAAGCCAAGGAGAGAGACAGATCTGGTCACCTGATAGTCTACAGCTGGCCTTGTGGAGAGATCAGAGCAGCCAAGCCCAGAGAGAAATAAACCCTGCGAAGAGAGGAACTCAGGAAGCCTGAACCCTTGGCAGACGTCAGCAGTCATCTTGCTCCAACACATGGCAACAGACTTGGTTGAGGGAAGTAACTTATGCTTTATGGCCTGGTAACTGTAAGCTTCTACGTCAAATAAATGTCCTTTATAAAAACCAACCAGTTTCTGGTATTTTGCATCAGCACCCCTTTGGCTGACTAATACAGTCAGATGTGTGTATGTGTGGACGTCTGCTTTCTTTCTGAGTTTCTTGAGGGTCTTAGATAGTCAACTAGTTGATAAATTGTGATTAAATTTAATTACTAAATCAAAAGTAATAATAAGTTTGCAGCTCCTTCAAAGTATGAAATAGTAAAGACACTAACTGTTCCTATTTGTCAAGTAAAGAAACGGAGGATCAGATAAGCAAAGGGATTCATAGCTAATAAAAGGCAGAGCTCAGCCTAGAAATCTGAATCCATGTCTCCTTTGACCACATGTGCTAGCTCAGTTTAAGCAAAAATGTTGCAAAGAGGTAGAACTATCCATCACAAAAGAATTCCAAACATTGTTCCCAATAGCAGTGAAAAGTTCAAAGGTACCAGAATGCTTCAACTAGACCCGCCTTAGAAATGAACCACCAAGCAAGCAAAGAAGTCTCCTGTAATGTGTGTACTGAAACCAGCACTGCTCTTCAAATAGAAGTAAGCTGGCCTTCCAAACCTTGGGGGACTGTGTTACTGGGGCGGCAACAAACTGTCAGCTGGAGGACTACAACTGCCTCATCATAGGGTTTGTCCAGGGCTGAAGGTATTCCTAGGATGCAGGACTTTCTGTGCTAAAATGGGAACATCCCAGGCAAACCGGGACAAGTTGGTCATGCACCCAGAATTCTAGCTGTCGTTTGTGCAAAAGATTAATACTTAACTAATCTTTAATCTTAGCAAGTGTGCTTTGGAATTCCTCTGTTAAGGTTGCCTTCCAAGCCAGTTTATAATCGAGACAAGAAAAATAGCCTTGTTATTTGAGTGACACCTTGTTTTTCAACAATGGTACTTCCCATTAAAGTCACCTCAGCAGAATATGAATGACATTTATGCCTTTTCAAAAGCTCATAAAACTGCTATACACAAAGACTTTTCACCAATGAAAATATCTGAGAGAATGTGCCAAGAATTAGGAAGGCAATTCCCAAAAATATGTTCCCAAGTGTTCCCAGTGTATCAGACTGTCAAATGGGCTCCCCTGAATGCTTCCTTCATTTGAATGCTTGTCTTTGGAATATTTACTAAATTTTTTTAAAAATCAGCTTCATTAACTTTCAGCCACCCATTGTGAATATTTAGTAGGTATGAAAGGCTCTATGGGTAGTGGGTATAGCTTAGTGGTTGAGTGCCTGCTTCCCATATACAAGGTCCCAGGTTCAATACCAAGTACCTCCTGAAAAAAATTAAAGGGAAGCAGATATGGCTCAAGCATTTGGGTGCCTGCCTAACACATGGAAGGTCGCAGGTTTGGTTCCCAGTATCTTCCAAAGAAGATGAACAAGACAGCGAGCTGGCATGACGGACTGGCGTGGCAAGCTGATGCAACAAGATGACACAACAAGGATACAATGAGACATAATGTGAGACACAAGTAGGGAGTGGAGGTGGCTCAAGTGATTGGGTACCTCCCTCTGACATGGGAGGTCCCAGGTTTGGTTCCCCGTGCCTCCTAAAAAGAAGATGAGCAGACACAGAAAGCACACAATGAAGAGTCACAGAGAGCAGAAAGCAAGCACAGAACAAGGTGGGGGGGGAGGTGAGGGGGTGGTAAATAAATAAATAAAATAAATCTTTAAAAAAATTTTTTTAAAAGCTCTATGAGTTACATTCATTTACTAAGGTAATAAGTGAATATGGCAGCCAGGAGCTCGGCCATTTTGCTGCAGTCCAATGAATGTTGACATTTCAATATTCATCGAATTACAATTCAGAAAGATCAGTGATCCTATCTCTGGACTCCATAGAAAGGACGAGCTGTGACTAAATTCTTACATGTCATGGGGTTCTCCTACCACAGCCCAAAGCAATTGTTCATGTGTTTTTACAAGTGACGTAATGGATCTTGATTGGCAGTTCTCAGTTTCACACATCTTGCATTTTAAAGCAGGGACTCAGATTTAGACAACAATTTCAGGCACTGAAACTTGTAATTAATGCCAGAGATCTTAAATCAATGAATGGATGTCCATAATATGAGCATACAGACGCCTTCCTGCATTTGAATACCAGTTTTCCTAGCTTGATACTGTGTAAATCCGTGTTTGGTGTTTGGCCGTAAACTGTGTGTAGAATAATAGCAAATAAATAAAGCACAAGAGGAAAGCTATTACGATGAGCCCACAAAAGCATGAATGCTTGTGAGTCACCTTCCAATTCTAAGAATAGCTAAAGCTTACTAAGTGGTTACTGTGTGCCAGGCACTGTTCAAAGTCTTCAAGGTTATTACTGCATTATTTCAGTTACTCTCCTAACAACCCCATGAAGATTCTATTTGTATCCCTATTTTTTTCTACAGAGGAGAAAACTGAGGACACAGACAAATTAAGCCACATGCCCAAGGTTGTGTGTGCGGGTTGGTAAATAAATTCCAAACAAAGCAGACTGGCCACGGAGCCCAGATGCTCAAATGCAGCTCTCGAAGTCATTGGGTCACACCTGTTTTTTTTTCTAGTCACTCCTTCAACTCTAGCCACCACTTCCACCCACACTAATCATTCTCCAACCTTTTCCCACTGACCATCTCCATGCTGTCACCCCAAAGCTCCTTCAACTCTACGCAGTATGAAATGAGCACATCACCACCCCCTCCAGACCTCCTGCTCCTCCAGGACGGTCCTACGCATCCCTCGTTGGATTTTATTGATTTCTTTGTTTCTCTAGTTATTTATTTATTTATTTATTTATTTGAGGTACTGGGGACTGAATCTGAGACCTCATACATGGGAAGCGGGTGCTCAACCACTGAACTACAACCACTTCCTGTCGTTGGGTTTGTTTTTTTGTTTTGGGGTTTTTTAAATTTTATTTTTATCAAACTGTCTTTTTTCTTAAGATACATAGATCACCCAAAAAAAAGGTTGCATTAAAAAATATAAGAGGTTCCCACATACCCCGCACCCCACCCCCCCCCACACTCCTCCCATATCAACAACATCTTTCATCAGTGTGGCACATTCATTGCACTTGGTGAATGCATTTTGGAGCACTGCTGCACCACATGGAGTATAATATACATTGTAGTTTACACTCTCCCCCAGTTGATTCAGTGGATTATGGCAGGATATATAATGTCCAGCATCTGACCCTGCAATATCATTTAGGACAACTCCAAGTCCCAAAAATGCCCCCACATCACATCTCTTCTCTCTCCCTGCCCTTAGCAACTACCACGGCCACTTTCTCCAGATCAATGCTACAGTTTCTTCCATTACTAGTCACAATAGTTCTATAGTAGAATGTTGTTGGGTTTTATAAGTCCCCAGTCACCCTCCTGAAATCTGGAGTGGCTGTGCTGTCTCCTTGCCATTCCTTGCCACGTTAAGGCACATGGACTCTGCTTCTGCTGTGACTTTTTTCCCATCCAGCCCTCATCTTCCATCCCCGTCCATCTCAGCAGCCCTCATCTGTGGTCATCATCGCCGCAGCAGGTTGCCCACCTCCCCTCTCTCCCCTCTCCAACTCAGCCTTTAGCCCATTGCCTAGTTAATCTTTCCAAACGGGGAGCTGATGGGTGAGAGCATCACTGTCTTGGGGTTAAAAAGTATGCTCACATCCAGGATTTCCCAACAGCCCAGCAAAAGGCGCATTCTTTATACTCTACAAAGGAAATCCAGCGTCCTAATGAAGGTCCTGCAGCTAATGAGATCCCAAACCCCTCCAGCTTTGCTACACACAGCTTCCTGCTCAGAAAAGTTCCATCTTTCCCCATGTGTACAGAATTAAGGAGAAATTCCTCACTCTGGCCTATGAAGTTCTCCCACGACTTGATCTCAACCAACCTTTGTACTGCTCATTGCCCACTGAGGCCTTGCTTAAAGCTCTTGACACATTCTAAGGAAAGAAATAGGGTGGGGGTAGGAGGGGGTCAAAAGACATTAAGCGGGAAGACTGTTCTTTTACCCTAATGCAAGGAAATTCTGAGCCAACATTCAGTATTCATGGCCATCTTAGTGAAGAAATACATCTTAAAGGTTCTTCTCTCTGACTCGATAAGGAGGTTAATCAAAGGAATGCTTCAGCTATTTCTCTCACTTCTTTCACTTTTTCATGATTTCTTCATCAGTCCATTAAGTGTGACACCACATTTTTATTACCAAAAATGCACAGAAACTCTCTCAAAGGATGGGTCATACTAAGAAGACTTCCTACATGAGTACAAAGTTAAACAAGATGCTTCTGGGTCCTACGGCGAATGCACATTCCCTCCAAGCAAAGGGGGTCTGAGTGTCAGGTAAACAAAGCAGCAAGCTGCTGGCCTTAGATCCCCAGGTGCCCTGGTTTGAGTCTTTGTGGACCCAGAAAATTATGTTGTTTTTTTTTTAAAGATTTATTTATTTCTCTCCCCTTTCCCCCTTTCCCCCCTTTTCCCCCCCTTCCCCCAGTTGTCTGTTCTCTGTGTCTATTTGCTGCATGTTCTTCTTTGTCCGCTTCTGTTGTTGCCAGCAGCACGGGAATCTGTGTTTCTTTTTGTTGCGTCATCTTGTTGTGTCAGCTCTCCGTGTGTGCAGCGCCATTCCTGGGCAAGCTGCACTTTCTTTCATGCTGGGCAGCTCTCCTTATGGGGCGCACTCCTTGCACGTGGGGCTCCCCTACATGGGGGACACCCCTGAGGGGCACAGCACTCCTTGCACACATCAGCACTGCGCATGGGCCAGCTCCACATGGGTCAAGGAGGCCCGGGGTTTGAATCATGGACCTCCCATGTGATAGACGGACGCCCTAACCACTGGGCCAAGTCCACTTCCCGAAAATTATGTTCTTAAGCCAACTCATTCTTGTGTGTGTGTGAACCTACTGTATGTGGGACCTTTTGGTTAGATTCAGTCAAAAGATCTTTTGATTAGATCACTTTTGATTAGATCACTTCAGTTAAGGCCCTTGATTAGATTGTGGGAACCAAGGTGGGTCCTGACCCTTTTTTAACAATTAAAATGCTATTTTATTTACTTATTTCTCCCCACCCCCTAGTTTGCACTTGCTATATCTGTTCATCTTCCTTGTTTCTTTAGGAGACACCGAGAAATGGACTCAGAACCTCTGATACGGGAGGGAGGCACCTAATTGCTTGAGCCACCTCCATTTCCTGCTTTTGTTGTGTCTCTCATTGTGCTTTTCTTCTTATGTCTCTTGTTGTGTCATTTTGTTGCGTCAGTTTGCCGTACCCGCCCATCACATCAGCTCACTGTCTTGCTCATCCTCTTTAGGAGGCACTGGGAATCTCTGCTCCCTGCTTTGTTGTGTCTCTCATTATATTTTTCTTCTTGTGTCCCTTGTTTTGTTAACTTGCTGTGCTTGCCCATCATGCCAGCTCGCTGTCTTCTTTAGGAGGCCCCAGGAACCACACCAGGCACCTCCCATGTGGCAGGCAGGAGCTCAATTGCTTGAGCTACATTCACTTCCCAATCCTAATCCTTTAACTGGAGTCCTTTATAAACTGAAGAGACACACAAAGAAAGGGAGCTGCAATTTTTACCGTGCCCTGTGAGAAAGGACTCCAGGATCACGTATAGCCTCAGAAAGACAGAGGAACCCCGAGAAGCTGAGAGAAAGCCTCATAGCCTCAGAACTCTAAGATTTTACCCTAATAAATTTCCTCATAGGGAGCCGATGTGGCTCAGTGGTCAAGCACTGACTTCCTACCTACAAGGTCCCAGGTTCAATCCCCAGCCCCAGTACCTAAAAAAAAAAAAAAAAATTTCCCATTATAAAAACCAACCCATTTTTGGAATTTTTGCATTGGCAGCCTTTAGCAAACTAACACAGTGGACAAGGCTGTATTTCTTCTGCATTATAATGAAAACGTATTCATTAACTTTTTTTTCGTACCAGGATTGGGAAGTGAACCCTGGACCTCATATGTGCAAAGCTGGTGCTTAACCACTGAGCTACATCAGCTCCCCTGAGCTGGTTTTTTTGTTTGTTTGCTATTTGTGTTTTTTGTTTGTTTGTTTTCTTTGGAGGCACCGGGGAATGAGCCCAGGACCTCCCGGGTGGGAAGTGGGCACTCAATCGCTTGAGCCACATCTGCTCCCTCATTAACTTTTCAAATGGGTGTAAATTCCTCTAAAATCCTGCTATTCTAGAATATAAAGCATCAAATGTTTGTGAAGTGGGTAATTATCACCCTCCACGCTCAGCCAAAGCAAGCTAGTTATTCTTTCTAAATCAGAGCAGCGGTGCCAGCGCGCAGTCAACACTTTGCTTTCTACGGGCCACAAATCACCTGCTCAATAATCCTTTCTGGATTTTTGCTGAGTATTTGGCAAAATTTTCTCCATGCCTATCTTTTTCCACCATTGATAATAATATTAGCCAGCTTTTTTTTTTAAGATTTATTTATTTATTTATTTATCTCCCCTTCCCCCCCTCCCGGCTGTCTGTTCTCTGTGTCCATTTGCTGCATCTTCTTTGTCCGCTTCTGTTGTTGTCAGTGGCATGGGAATCTGTGTTTCTTTTTGTTGCGTCATCTGGTTGTGTCAGCTCTCTGTGTGTGCGGCGCCATTCCTGAGCAGGCTACACTTTCTTTCGCGCTGGGCGGCTCTCCTTATGGGGCGCAATCCTGGCGCGTGGGGCTCCGCTACGCGGGGGACACCCCTGCGTGGCAGGGCACTCCTTGCGCGCATCAGCACTGCGCATGGGCCAGCTCCACACAGGTCAAGGAGGCCCAGGGCTTGAACCGCGGACCTCCCATGTGATAGACGGACGCCCTAACCACTGGGCCAAGTCTGCCACCGTTAGCCAGCCTTAGTAAGTAGTTAATACGTGCCCTGTGCTAAGGGTTTCATAGCTCTCATCTCATTTAATTCCATAAGAATCCAAGGAGGGCTGCTCAATTCCTATTGTTCAACTGAGGAAACTGAAACTCAAGAGGAGAGGCAAGTTGTAAGAAGTTGCCACTGGTTTGGCTGGTCAGTGCTAGAGCAGGATCCGCCTGTCTGGCACTTTAGTCCTGTAAGTCTAAGTTCCTTCTTCCCTCCCTCTTTCTTTTATTTTTTATTTCCTACAACCTTTAAAAAAAAGAGACACATTCTTGTAACATTTTTACAACCAATTTCACAGAACATTAACATAAGAACAGTTTCTGAAACATTCAGTTACACTAATAGTATGATATAGTTCGGGTCAGTAATTTCCCACAATTTTTTTACCTACTGTAATTCCCTCCTTTTTTCCTCAAGACAGAACAACTAAGGCTCAGCACAAACAATCATTAGGTTATAAACACTCTTCTCTCTCTTTAGAGTTGCTATACAGTCACAGAACTTGTGATTTCATTATAGCTCCAATCTTTCTGATGTCACATTGAATTCAGCACTTCATTAGGAAAAAGCAAAACTGAAAAAAGGAAGAGAACATATGATATACCTTTAACAATCTGTTTTCTGGTTCCTTTTAAATGCCCAGTCAAGCAGGACCACACACAGGTTTCACTCTTATTGTAGGGTGTGTGAAAATATTTAATGGTCTCATGCTCATGATGATGATTTCTGTTTTGGTTTATCTACACCAACACACAAGGCCCATTTACAAAGGCACACACTGTTCCTTCTTCAGTTAGGAAGAAATCTAAAGTTACTCTACTCAGAAAAACAATGCTGCTAAAACTCCAGATGTTTTTATGGTGAGGATCTTTAAAGTCACAAAGGTTCCTGAAAAGTTTACAATGGATATGAAAAGTACCTAAACTGTGCTCCAATTATACGGATTAAATATTTTATTCCATTAAAGGTTAGTACTAGAAGCATAAATTCTCTTAGTCCTATCCCACTGGGTTTTTTTTCATGTGTCTGATTTGCTCTTTTTTTTTTTAAGATTTATTTTATTTATTTTTTTCCCCTTCCCTCCTCCAATTGTCTGCTCTCTTGTGTCCATTTGCTGTGTGTTCTTCTGTGTCCACTTGCATTCTCGGCAGCACCGGGAATCTATGTCTCTTTTTGTTGCATCATCTTGCTGTGTCAGCTCTCCATGTATGTGGTGCCACTCCTGGGCGGGCTGTTTCTTTGTGTGGGGTGGCTCTACTTGCAGGTACACTCCTTGCATGTGGGGCTCCCCTATGTGGGGGACACCCCTGGTGGCATGGCACTCCTTGTGCATGGCAGCACTGCACATGGACCAGCTCACCACATGGGCCAGGAGGCCCTGAGTTTGAACCCTGGACCTCCTATATGGTAGGCGGATGCTCTATCAGTTGAGCCACATCCACTTCCTTGATTTGCTCTTGACAAAAGTCTGGGTGCCAAGATGCAGGAAACATTCCTTAGAGAATAGTTATCTGTTTAATCCCAAGGGACAATCTTTTATATCAATTCAGCCTCTGATAAAGAATGTTCATGCTGTAACTGCAGGTACCATAGTAGGCTAGGTTAGTATCGATACCCTCCCAAATAGGAGTCCCTAAAGGGTGACATATGTAGGCATATCTGTTTATAAGTTGGGAGACAAATCCATATTCCTACCACTTTTCTCAGCAGTTCCCTTTGTCCAGTTGTTCAAATTAACCCAACTCCCTAGCAATAAATATTAGAGCAGAGTGTGTTCTGAAAGGTTTTCTCACAGGTGGTCAACTTTCCACAATGGCTCTTCTGAAGGCTGCGTAACTAAAAAGGTGATGCAGGGAAGCGGAAGTGGCTCAAGTGATAGAGCTTCTGCCTACCATATGGTAGGACTTGGGTTTGATCCCTGGCCTCCTGGTGAAAAAAAAAGAAGAGAAAGCAGGCCTGCATGGCGAGCCAGCGCCCACGCAAGTGAGTCACACAGCAAGATGAAAACGCATCAAAAGAGAGACAAGGCGAGAGTCAAGATGAAGAGTAGCAGAAACCAGGAACAGAGGTGGCACAATCAACAGGGAATCCCTCTCCACATCAGGGGTCTCCAGGATCAAATCCCGGTGAATCCCAGGGGACAAAAAATGAGAAAAGAAGACAACACAGGCAGCAAAAACAGCAGGGTGGGAGGAGGGGAAGAGGGAAAAATAAATAAATAAATAAATCTTTTTTTAGAAAAGGTGATTCATACTTGCTCCTTCCCAGTAGTAACTGGAAAGCTAGTTAAGTAAGAGTTCATTCCGTAAATTGGGGGAAGAACTGGGTGTGGAGAATAGTCAGTTTATCTTTTGTAATATGGTCCCTTCTGAGTAATTGTCCTCTGAAGGTCTCATTTTTCTCACAGTATTTGTCATAGGGGATGCCCACAATGTACTTTTTCTATAGATGGGTTAGGATCCCTTTGGGTATAAATATTCAATACTTGGTAAGTTGGCTTGTCGGGGGATGGACAGTTTGGTTGCAAAGGCATTAGTTTCTCCACTGGGGCTGTGTAATGACTAACTTTGTACTCTTTTCTCAGTTAGTTCCAAAAGAGAGTAAATGGTGGACCTTTATAGTGATGCACTCAGGAGTTTATTGACTGCCTTTTGGAAGTCAGAGTAGGAGTAAGTAGTGTTGATGGGTTCAGTGCGAGTTGTTTCCTTAACTGTCTTAGTTAGCCAGCCACAGCAACAACCAGAAACACAAGAATTAGGCATATGTTTTAGGTATTCAGGTATGGGGGTGGCTCTACTTAAAGTTCGGCCTAACTGTCTGGTGGCAAATTGTAGTGCTCCATTTAGAGAGGCATGATCTCTAGAGAGCCGGCTAGGGCTTGTAAGTGGCTTTTCAAAAGGTGGGACTCCACAAGAGGCGAAAGGGGGCCATTCTGGAATTGGCTCCAGTTTGGGTACACAATGGGAGCAATGGGAGAGTCTTAGTCCGATCTCTCGAAGTATATGGACCGGTGTGCTTGGATCCAAGAGTTTAGCATGATATAACCAGGAATTAGGATTTAAAGGTTTCCAAGTTGTAGAATATTTCAAAAGGCACTTAACCTGCCAAGCAAGACTCTCAAGAGGTGTTGGGTTGGGCACCACAGGATCCTCTTCTTCAGAGGAATCCCACTCTTCCCCAGAACGCTCATTTAGGTAGTTAGCATGTTCCTCTTCCTCACTTGCCGTTTCTGATAGGGGATCAGGAGAGGGATTTCTGGGGCCCATTAAAATAGAATAGAATAAGGAGCCAGAAAAAGGTAAACAATCTAAGCCAGCAAAACACTGGCCAATGCTGGCAAATAGAAACAAGGGACTGAAAATCCCTTCAAAGAGATTAATCTGTCTCTCAGTCCATTCCATACACACAGTACACCTCTGGTCTACAACACTGTGCAGTTCTTCAAGAATATGCTGTATCTTCTTCATTTACAAAGAGGACATCTCAGTTCTCAGGGCCAGTTCAGTGTGTAGAAGCGTTAGTCACTTACCAGTGGTGCAAATCTTGGCTATGCAAGAAGGGCCCCCGTCTGGGCAAAGCTGATTTTCTTAGTGTGATGTCAACTGGCAGTGATGTTGTGAAGAGGCACTAGTGCACTCTGTTTTGTTGACAGTGGTATTATGTCTAATTGGGAATGCAAAGCAGCTTGGTGGCCCACTTCATCTGCTGCTCGTGCGACAACTTTTGTACAGGGGATGGCAGGATGCGTGGTCAAGGGCATCTGGCGTGCAAAGTGCCGTTTTCCACCGGTGGTTCGAGAGCTCTTGGAAGCTGGTGACTCAGGTGTTGGACTATCTGGAAAGGTAGCCTTCACCTGTGAATGACGAGACTCAAGTCCAGCCCAAGGCCTGAGCAGGCCTTGTGCAGCCAACCTTACGTCCCGCCAGTCGCAGGACCACTGGGCTTGCCCTCCCTGCCCACCCCACTTCCGCCCAAGCGCCTTTCTTAAAGGGATGCTTCTTTAACCCTGAAGACTTTGAGAGTTAGTGCTTCCTCTTCACGTGGATGAATATCTTGCTATTCAGCAGAGCACTGTAGCAGGACTTCATCTGTTCACTGATAAGTCAGGGTTTACCACGAAGGTATCTGAAGTTTCTCAGATTCTGCCTGAGTTCTGATCTGAGCTTGAACTTCTAATGCAGCATGCCTCTTAACTTGACCAGTTTTGAAAATGCCCGGGTTGATTTAGCATCCTCTTACAGTGCCGTGTCCGCAGTTCTGAGACATGAGTTCACCACGTTTGCAGCAAAGACTTTGAGACATTTGTAGAAACTTCGCCATTTCACATGACACAAACGAAGCATAAATCTGGTTCATGGACCCCCTGTTAGGAGGGCGTGAGCCCATCCGACCATCGCTTCTTGCTCCACACACATTTTACTGAGTGCTCTGTGCATTTCCATCTACTCCCAGCTCTCTTCTTCCTCTGAGACAGGCAAATGGTGTTAAGAGGATGACAGCTTCAGTTAAACGGGCCCCCTTGCTGGTAGAATGGATTTCTATTGTCTTCCAGCTTTAACGTTTGCTTAAGCTAGAACTATTAACTTTTTTTAATAATGTCTTTTTTTTTTAAGATTTGTTTTATTTATTTCTCTCTCCTTCCCCCCATTGTCCGCTTTCTGTGTCCATTCTCTGTGTGTTCTTCTGCATTCACTTGCACTATCTGGCAGCACTGGGAATCTGTGTCTCTTTTTTGTTGCGCCATTTTGTTGCGTCAGCTCTCCTTGTATGCAGCACCACTCCTGGGCGAGCTGTGCTCCTTTCACACGGGGCGGCTCTCCTTGCAGGGCGCACACCTTGTGTGTGGGGCACCCCTAAGTGGGACACCCCTCCTAGGCACGGCACTCCTTGCATGTGGCAGCACTGCATGTGGGCCAGCTTACCACACGGGTCAAGAGGTCATGGGGATGGAACCCTGGACCCTCAATATGGTAGACAGACACTCTATCAGTTGAGCCACATCTGCTTCCTGAACTATTAACATTTTTTTTTAAGATTTTTTTTAAAGATTTATTTATTTTTACTTTATTTCTCCCCTCCCCTCACCCCAGTTGTTTGTTCTCTGTGTCTATTTGCTGCGTGTTCTTCTTTGTCCGCTTCTGTTGTTGTCAGCAGCACGGGAATCTGTGTTTCTTTTTGTTGCGTCATCTTGTTGTGTCAGCTCTCCGTGTGGGCAGCACCATTCCTGGGCAGGCTGCACTTTCTTTTGCGCTGGGCAGCTCTCCTTACGGGGCACACTCCTCGCACATGGGGCTCCCCTACGCGGGGGACACTCCTGTGTGGCACAGCACTCCTTGCGCGCATCAGCACTGTGCATGGGCCAGCTCCACATGGGTCAAGGAGGCCTGGGGTTTGAACCGTGGACCTCCTGTGTGGTAGGTGGATGCCCTAACCACTGGGCCAAGTCCGCTTCCCCTGAACTATTAACTTTTAAAACAAGTATTGTTTGCTTGCAAGCACAAACTTTGCTTGATTTCACAATGGATCTATCGTTTCTTGATTTTAAAAAGTATTTCTTTTTTATTAATATGTGCACATGGCTAAATTATGTGTAAGACAGACAGTGAAGTCTCCCTCCCATGCCTGTCCCCATTCACCCACTACCCAGCTTCCGCCTACCCCACCCCTAGGGAAAAAACAGGCAGCAGTTTCACGTTTCCTTCCACAATTTCTCTTTCTCTCTCTCTCTGTCTCTCCCTCACACTTTTGCTCTCCTTCTCAGTATAAATATATTTATAAATACATATGTATAGACATACATACACAAGCCAATATGAATATATATTCTTATTTTTCCCATTTTCCAAAAGGTACTTCTCTGCCCCTTTTTTCACTTATCAATATATTTAGAAATCTTTTCATATTATAATATAATGTGTCCTCATTCTTTATTTCAACCAGGCTAGATTAAATTGTCTGAATGAGCCATCATTTATTTAACCAGACCCTAAAGGACAGGCATTTTTGTTGTGTTTATCTCCATTAGAGAGAATAGCCCTTTATCTATGGTTATTTGCTAGTGATGTTAATGATTTCTTTAAAATTAGAAATGATTTTCCCATATTTTCATCTAACGTTTTCATGATCTTATTTTGTACAATAAAATCTTAGGGGAGCAGATGTAGCTCAAGGTTGAGCACTTGCTTCCCATAGAGAGGGTCATGGGTTCCATCCCTCGATACCGCTTTAAAACAAAACAAAAAAACACCCAACCCTCATTGGGAAACAGGTGTAGCTCAGTGGTTGAGCACCTGCTTCCCATGTACAAGGTCCTGGGTTCATTCCCTGGCACCATAAAAAAAAAAGTCTTAGAGCTCTTTAGAATTTATCTTGGTATATGGCAGAGGTTCTTAACAAGGGGTCCATGAGCTTGAATTGAAATTTTTTTAAAAAATTCTTGTGGGGATGTGTTGGTGCGGGTGTGATATATTTTTAAAATAATATACAGTATAGTGTGGACTTAGTGAGGGGTCCGTGGTTTCCACCTGACTGGCAAAGGGGTCTATAGAACAAAAAAGGCTCAGAACCCCTGCCTATGGTCTTCTGGCGAGCATTCTCTGCCTGTTAGTAGATTTTGCTCCTTTTTTCCATCTGTGTCTTATGTTACTTTTCTATCACTTCTATGCAGGGTCCTTTGTTTTCGATACTATTATTTAATGGGCCGGATTTTTGTGGACCAGCCTTTGGGGAATGGCAAGAAGGAATCAGAAGAACTTTCCAGATTCAAAAGCCAAAGTTCCTCCCTTTCTCTGCTGCCACATAGGACCAACATCTTCCTGGAAAAAAAAAATGACTCCTCCTTTTATTTCTTTCAGTAACCCTGTCGCCACTGCTTCTCTGGCTATGGTTAGGCTAGGAGAGCTTCTCTCCCCAGCCCACTTGTCCCAGCTCCCTCACAGGTGGTTTGGAAAAAAGGGCCATGGCTTTTGCACGTCATGGGGAGCCCCTGACCTTCAGGAAGTGTGTTTTTGCTTGCACTTTCTTTTTTTTTTTTAAAGATTTATTTTATTTCTTTCTCTCCCCTTCCCCACCATTGTCTGCTCTCTGTGTCCATTCACTATGTGTTCTTCTGTGTCCACTTGCATTCTTGTCAGGCGGCACCGGGAATCTGAGTCTCTTTTTGTTGCGTCATCTTGCTGTGTCAGCTCTCTCTGTGTGCGGCACCATTCCTGGGTGGGCTGCACTTTTTTCATGCTGGGAGGCTCTCCTTGCGGGGCGCACTCCTTGCATGTGGGGCACCCCTATGCAGAGGACACCCCTGCGTGGCAGGGCACCCCTTGCGTGTGGCAGCACTGCGCATGGGCCAGCTCACCACACGGGTCAGGAGGCCCTGGGTTTGAACCCTGGACCCTCCATATGGTAGGCAGACGCTCTACCAGTTGAGTCACATCTGCTTCCCTGGCACTTTCTTCCTGGCAACTCCTGATCTCAGCTGCGTGGGCAGCCCTTACAGGGATTGCAGAGCTTGTAGATTTTTTCTGTCTCTTAGTGTCTCTGAAAACTGTAAACTGTGGGGGAGACTAGAGTTGAGGAGAGGTGTGTTTATCAGCCTGGTTGCTTTTGTGTAATTTCCAAGAGGAGAAGGGGAAGGGTCCCTTCCACCTTCCACAGCCATGATCAGACCTCAAGTCTTCCGAATTATTTTTCCTTTTTCAGTCATCAAAGTGGGCTTTTCACTTCACAGTCCCAAAATCTGGACAGTCCTGTACTGCCGGAACCTGAGATATGAGCTCCTTGTAACAGATGAAGAGGAAGAGTCAGGGAATGAAAATATTTGGGGTTCCAGCCTGAGTTCAAATCCCTGCTCTGTCCCTCCCTGTGTGGCCTTGAGCAAGTCAACCAGCCTTTCTGAGTCTCAATTTCTTATATGCAAAGTGAGGATAAAATGCCCCACCTAATACAGGTTCTTATAGGGAGTAAATCTGATGACATCTACTACAGAGTAGTTACTCAACAAATGTGCATGCTTTGGGACTCAATGGCATGTCCCCTGAAGAAAGAGTATAATAATAGGGCCATGTGCTGTGGGTCCATTATTTGTCACATGCCATATTAACTATTTTGTAAAGGTTGCCACATCACAATAGAACATTTGGCCATCCAAGGTCAAGATCAACCATAACAGGAAAGTGGGACAATATTGGTCCTGAGATGGCCAAAACACGGAAAAAACACAGAGTGCACCAGGATTGCCACAATGCCCAGACCCCAGTGATACCGCGAAATCTGTCCTTACAACTTGTGAAAACTGCCTAAAAACAAGGCCACATGGACCCTACAGGGCCCTCCCTACCAGGCAAGCTAAACCGTAGCGGGCTTATAGTAACATGCTTGCTCTGCCCAGGGCTTTCCAAGCTCAGGCAGGGAAGAAGGTGGGAGCAGAGGCTCAGGGCCTTCGGAAGGGAGCCCGAGGCTGCAGGCATGGCCTCCAGCCCGTCTGTGCTTTAGGGGCGCCCAAACACCCAGCACCAAGCCACATGCCCGAGGCCCATGCAAGGCGCATCTCTTCAGAGGAGGCTCAGGAAGCAGGAGACCTCCAAGCAGGGTCACAGAAGAATGAGTTGCTCAGCCAGCAGGTGCAAGCAACTGAGACAAGGGTCTGGATTTCTACCACCCCAGTAAACTGTGACGGCCAACCCACCCACCCCAATCACCTCCAGTCCCCAGTAAAATGGCACCACCCCCACCCCACCGCACACGCCCCCAGAGCCCTCAGGCCCTGTGTCATCTCTCCTCTCCCTCCAGACTGCTCCCGGCGTTTGCCTGACTTGACTTCCCACCTCGCACCTGCTCCTTTGCTACCTCCTGGCCTCACCCCCACCGCCCCCACAAGGACTCCTGTGCTCCCCCCAACCCGCCTCCCTGCCTCCGCTCTTGCCCACCACCCCACTGCTCTCCACCCAGCAGTTGGCATGAGCCTTCAGCAGACTTAAACCCTCCAGGGGCTCCCGTCCCACTTAGAACAAATCCAAAGCCTTCCCATGGCCTAATGGCCTTACGAGATTTGGGCCTGCCGCTCTTCCCCCTCTTCCCATCCCTCACGGCATAGCACCTTCCTTTCTGTCCCTTGAACATATCAAGTTCATTTCCATCTCACAGCTTTGCATATGCTACTCTCTCTGCCCCAGGGAGATCTTCCTCCTGATATCCACAAGCCTCCACCGGTGGACTCCACCTTCTTCCTCCTTGACTCATATCTTGAGTATCTACAGATGCTCACCTCCTCAGAGGCTACCGATGATGCTAACACCCTTGAGTCAGGGCACCACCACGTGTTGACTCATTACCATATCAGATACATCATCTGATTTACTCCCTTTATGTACCCGTACAAGATGGGCATCCACACGGCTCCCGCCCTCCCTGGATTCAGGTCACTGCGCAAATGACACTGCCTCCAAGAAGCCTTCCTTGACCACCCTAACAGCACGCCATTTACTCTCTCTCTCCTCCTCTAGTATCTACTTTTTCTCCACAGCACTATTTACCATGTGACATTACACTGCCCAGAATATCTGCCTCCTTCTCCAGGAAACAAGCTTCTTTATTTATTTTTATTTTTTCAAATAAAATTTTTTTGAAATATATCATTTATATATGAACACACATAAACAATAAATGTATAGTAAGATTTGGGAATTTACAAAGAAATGCATATCATCATAAATGGCTCCCATACATTAGCCCACTGCCAACGATTTGAATTGTTGTGTAACATTTGTTACAAATTATGAAAGAGCAACATCAAAATGTTACTACAAACTATTTCCTATACCGTACATTTGGTGAATTTCTCCCCAAACCACCCAATTATTGACACCCCATATTAGTATTACATATTTGTTTTCATTCAGGAGAATATGTTCTCATATATGTTCTCTTTTTTAAACTTTTTTTCCTTTTTTTTTAAAGATTTATTTATTTCTCCCCCCCCACCCCCCCACCCCCTCACCCCAGTTGTCTGTTCTCTGCGTCTATTTGCTGCGTGTTTTTTGTCCGCTTCTGTTATTGTCAGAGGCACGGGGATCTGTGTTTCTTTTTGTTGTGTCAGGTCTCCGTGTGTGTGGTGCCATTCCTGGGTAGGCTAAACTTTCTTTTGCGCTGGGCGGCTCTCCTTACGGGGTGCACTCCTTGCGCGTGGGGCTCCCCTACACGGGGGACACCCCTGCGTGGCAGGGCACTCCTTGCGTGCATCAGCACTGCGCATGGGCCAGCTCCACATGGGTCAAGGAGGCCTGGGGTTTGAACCGCGGACCTCCCGTGTGGTAGATGGACGCCCTAACCACTGGGCCAAGTGCGCTTCCCTTTATTTTTTTTGATGTTGCATTGGTCCAACAATGAAACAATGGAACAGAAGTCCCAATGCTCAGCCAGTGCCTGGCCCACGGTTGGTACCCTGGAATGAACCAGCTTCCCAAGGGCGTGTGGACTTTCACTCATGGATCTAGAATAAGGAAAGGCTCCTGGTCAACACCGCTTCCCACCACCACCACCACCGTGTGAGCGCTAATTAACCCAGAGCTATGCTACCACATGGCTTATTCGAAAAAAAATTGAGGCATAAAATGTGATTGGTTATTAAATGCTTAATGGATGAATCAGCACGTCCTGGTTAAGCTGGCCTTTAATGGTAAAAGCCCAGTGTAAATGGACACAGGATGAATGAATGAATTGTAGATAGACAATGCCGAGGGTGAGACAGCCCGCCCGGCCGGGTTGCCCACCGTCCCCCAAGAGCCGCACCAGCAGGGGAAGCCCTTGGCCGTGGCCAGGATCTACAGCCCTGCCGCAAAGGCGCCCCTGCCCAGCAGGGCCACGGCGCAGCCCCGGGTCTCTGCACACTGAGTGACTCCCACCAACAGCACTGGTAAGAGGCTTGGCACGCAGGTCACATTTCCTCTGTACCGCAGCTCAAGAGCTATCGTTGCACCTGCTTTTTTAGATAAAGAGGCTGAGGCTCAAAGAGGTAGGGCCAAACGCCCCCGGCCACCCAGCTAACAGGGGGCGAAGTCAGGACGAGGTTTCTGGCGTCTGAATCACGGCGCCCTCCTGCCTCTGACAGGCTCGTCCCGGCGCTGGGTCACATCTGGTCTGTTCTGCTCCTCTGGTGCTTCAGGCCCCGGCGTCTTTCTGTGTCAGCGAGTCTCTTAATTCCCTGCTGGCTGGGCTCCTTGAGGGTGCAGGCCTGGCCTTCCCTCGGTGTGGCGTGGACTCCCAGCACAGGGCTTGGTCTCCAGGACGCCCCAGCCAATCTTTGCCGATTGACCGATGAACAGCCCTGCTGTTGGGGAGAGCAAGGGGTGCTGGGGTCTTCGCAAGCCGTGACCTCGCTCACGAGTAAACAGCATCCAGTTTGCAGCAAAACGCAAAAGTCACAGGAGTCCAGCAGAATATAAGCCCCTTGAAGGCAGGGCCGCTGTCTGCCTCGTTCCCTGCTCTACCTGGAGCCTCCAGAAGAGTGCCTGTGAAGACAGGGGGCTGTGACGTGGGGCCTGATGCCGGTCGACAGTGACGCGGGGCAATCAGTTGTCCTCCTCGCCACATTACACCCATCACTGACGCCTTTTACCCTCACGGAAACGTGAGGTTCTCAAGGTAAGGACTTCGCTTCTTCACCTTTGTATCCCCAAAGCCCACCATTTGTTCCTTCAATTCATTGATTCGTTCGACCAATCTTTCTTAAGTACCCACCTATGTGCCAGGCACTAATCAGGCACTAAGGGTACCCCAAGAAAACAAAGCAGGCAAAAATCCCCACCTTCACGGAGCTGGTGCACCAGCTGGTATTTTCTAGGGGTTTTCTCTGTGTCCAGACTCTGCTGGGCTCCGGGGACATGACAAGGAATGCAGCAAGGAGGTCCTCGCCCTCGGGAGTAAATAAAAGGCAAGCAGCAAGCAAACAAGTAAGAGAAGTAATTACAGGCTGTGATAACTACTGGCCCTGTGCCTAACCAGGGCTCAGCTGGTGTTTGAAAGGGAGAGGAATGGTGTGGCTGCTGAAAGCAGAGAGTCTGGGAAGAAGAAGTCCAAGGCTTGAGACCCAGCTCTGCCAGCCACCGGCTCCACGGCCTTGTGCAGTCACCTGACCTCGCCAAGACCAAGTTTCTTCATTGGTTGTCCTTGTTTTATGGGGTTACTGTGATGATTGAATGTTGCGAGTGTGGAGAGGGAGGCGGAGAGGGAGGCAGAGAGAGAGGGAAAGCCCCAGAGGAAACTGGCAAGGCAGTCCACTCAGCAAGAGGCCAAGCTGACCTCAGCAAGGGACCAAGCTGACCTACACACCTGTCCACTCCTGACCTTGGCATTGATCAAAGGCAACACTCTGCAAGAACCCACCCATCCCACACTGCTCCACCTCAGGCATCTTGATTCACCTGGGAGTGGCTTCCCAGGAATTTAGCCTCCAACATTCAGCTGTCAGCCAATGAACATTCATTCTTGGCTCAAGAGGGATTGCCAAGCCTTTTCTGCCCCAGATCCAAATGGGCTCCAACTCTCTGGCCAGCAGAGCCCACACAGCCCACTCCAACAACATCAAATGCAGAACAGCTCACGGAGCAGGAAAGACCTTGCTGGAGGCAGGAGGTGAGGGGAGACTTCAAATCAAACAAACCTGTATTTAATCATTCGTCCATTCAACTAATATTTATTTAAAACCTCTGTG
Source organism: Dasypus novemcinctus (assembly GCF_030445035.2). Lineage (NCBI taxonomy): Eukaryota > Metazoa > Chordata > Mammalia > Cingulata > Dasypodidae > Dasypus > Dasypus novemcinctus. The sequence continues at coordinate 183,227,886 of NC_080673.1, forward strand.
TACAGGGCATTGCTGTACATGTCTCTGGTTTTGCTACACTGATTCCTCTGCCAGGAATGTCCTTGCAGCTCCCACCACAATCACCACTTCCCCCTCTGCCCCTCTTCATCTGGTTAACTTCTTCCCTCAAGGCTAAGTTCAGGCACATCTCCTCTTGGCCACCCCTTTGGTCAAGATGCCCCTCTGCAGTGCTACCAGGTGTTCCTATTCTGCAAATAGCTTTCCCCTGTGCTTGGCCTGCTGGGTAGTGGCCACCTGCCTCCTGGTCTTTCTCACTAAACTGTGACCCTCTGGTATTGGCCTTTTCTATAAATATACCCAGCACCAACCCAGTGCCTTGAAATATAGCTAAGGCTTGATAAATAAGTATTGAAAGGATATTTTTAATTCAGTTTCTCCATTACCGATCAAATAAAGTACTGCATCTGAAATTCTGGCCCATAATATATAAAAAAAGAATCCCTGCTATCTGTTCTGAAAATATTCTTCCATAATGCTTGTATAATTGCATTACATACTGTCTATGAAACACAAGGCTAGGCATGTGGCAGGAACTGAGTAAACAGTAGTTACTGTGCTATCAATGCTATGATTACTTTGATGATGTTAATGATGATAATTGCTATGGGTTAAATTGTATCTCCCCAAAAAATATGCTGAAGTCCTCAACCACTTGAGCTAGATCCACTTCCCTCTATTGTTTCTTTTGACATTTGTGCTTTTGGTGAGTATGACCTCATTTTAATTTGCCTAATTCCATCTGTAATAAGCCTATTTCCAAATAAAGTGACATTCAGAATGGATGTAGCTCAAGTGGTTGAGCGTCTGCTTCCCATGTACAAGGACTCCGGTTCAATTCCCCACACCTCCTAAAAAAGAAACAAACAAACAAAAAAGAAACAATAGGTAAATTCAACCTCATCAAAATTTTTAAACTTTGTTTACCCACAGAATTTATCAAGAAAGTGTAAAGACAACCTACAAAATGGTAGAAAATAGTTGCAAAACATATAGTGGATAAGGGCTTAATATCTAGAATATATAAAGAACTTTTACAAAACAACAACAGAAAGATAAACAATCCAATTAAAATATGGGCAAAAGACTTGAATAGACGTTTCTCCAAAGAAGACACACAAATGGCAAATAATTATATGAAAAGATGCTCAACCTAATTAGCAAGTAGGGAAATACACATCAAAACCACAATAAGATACTTCTTCACACTCAAAAGGATGGTTATTATTTGAAAACAGAAAATAACATATGTTGGAAAGGATGTGGAGAAATTGGAATTCTAGTACATTGTTGGTGGGAACATAATGTACTCAGCAATTGTGGAAAACAATATGGTGGTTCCTCAAAAAGTTAAATTTAGAATTACCATACAACCTGGCAATTCTATTTTATGTGTATATATCCAAAGACAGTGAAAAGAGAGGAAACTCAAACAGATAGATGAGTATTGGTGCTTATAGCAGTATTATTATCAATAGCTAAAAGTTGAAATAACCCCAGTGTCCATCAATAAATGAATGGATAAACAAAATGTGGAATATACCCTCAAGGGAATATTATTTGTCCATAAAAAAGAATGAAGTTGTGAGACATGCATCAGCATGAAAGAACCTTGAAAATATTATGTTCAGTAAAGTAAGAAGGACACATAAAGATAAAAATTGCATGATGTAACTTATAAAAGATGTATAGAAATAGCAAATTTGCAAAGACTGAAATTAGAGGTGAAAAGGGAATGGAGATGGCAGGAAGGGAATAGGTGGAGTATATATATACATATATATTTAAAAAGCAATACCTGGAGTGCATTTGTCAAAATTCAGTGGATATACATTTAAGATGTGGATATACATTAAGATGTGTTTTCATAGGAAAAAAATACCGCAAACAATTATTGAACGCTAGTTAATGATATTTGTGCTAAAGTACTTAGAGGAAAGTATACCAATGGCTGCAATTTTTAAAGAAAAAATGGATCACTGGATGAATAGATATGTGATAAAGCAAGCGTAGGAAAACAGCAGTAGTGGAAAGTAGGCGGTAGGTATGTGAGCATCATTGTAAAATTGTTTCAATGTTTCTATGTGTTTGAACATTTTCATAAAATGAAATTTGGGAGGGAAAAGTGGGGTCATTCCTCCAGTCCAGGAGGACTGGTGAACTTTTAAGAAGGGGATAGGAGACACAGGAATCAGAAGAGAGAATGCCACGCGAACACCAGAAGGCAGGAGAGAGGCAAGAAACACGTTCTTCCCTGCAGGCTTCAGAGGAAGCATGAACCTACTGACTCCTTGATTTCGGACTGTTAGCCTCCAGAACTGAGAGACAATTTGTTTCTGTTATTTTAATCCCCCGGCTTTGTGGCACTCTGTTTTGGCAACCCCAGGAAACAAAGACAGTAATGTTAAAGAGGTAGTTCTGTTTTGCTGGAGGAAGGGAGAGAGGGAGGAGACCAGGGCACTGGAGGTTGGAGATAGGGACTTGACTCTCCACCATGACTTTCAAACTAGCACTGTGGGGTAGTGGATGTGGCTCAACTGATAGAGTATCCACCTATCACATGGAGGTCCAGGGTTCAAACCCAGGGCCTCCTGATCCGTGTGGTGAGCTGGCCCATGCACAGTGCTGATGGCACGCAAGGAGTGCCGTGCCACGCAGGGGTGTCCCCCGTGTAAGGGAGCCCCACGTGCAAGGAGTGCACCCCATAAGGAGAGCCGCCCTGCGTGAAAAAAGTGCAGCCTGCCCAGGAGTGGGGCTGCACACACGGAGAGCTGACACAGCAAAATGATGCAACAAAAAGAAACACAGATTCTTGGTGCCACTGACAAGAATATAAGCAGACACAGAAGAAGAACACACAGCAAATGGACACAGAGAGCAGACAATTGGGGGGAGGCAATGGTGGGGAAGGGGAGAGAAATAAATAAAAAATAAATTTTTAAAAAAAGAGAAAAGGAAAAAAAAACTAGCACTGTGGTCTTAGACAAGTTCGGTTGACTCCGGTTGTATTGTCATCTGCAAATTGAGACAGAAGTGCTGGTTAATCTCTGAAGTCCTTACCAAGACCCTCTGAGTTCATGACAGGGAACTCCTCCTGTGCTAGGGGGAGGTTTGATACCACACTTCTCATTCTGTAGCCCAAGTTTTCTGGGGACATTCAGAGCCATTCTCCCACGGCCTGATGTTAGCCCACTCTGTCTATTCCCAGAAGGAAGGTAGGTCTAGGACATTTAGGGATAAAGTCCTCTGGGAGGATGCCAGCGAGGGCATCATGGTTCTTTTGGGGGGAACTATGGGCTCATATGGACCCTTGGGTCTCCAAAGCCAGCCCCTTAGAGAAGCTCTGTAGCTCCCATAGCTGCCCTGTACCCAAAGAAGGAGGAAAAGTGGAGAAGAATTAGGAGGATTTTGACAGCATGCACAGGAGGCCTGAAGGGCAAGCAGAGACCCTCTTGGAATTAAGTTAACTCTTGGGACCCAAGCTTCTCTAGAAAATCCAGATTACCTCTCCACGTTCCTTCCTTCAGGGTCAAAATGTTGCCTCTTCCAAGAAGCACTCCCTGGTCTGTTGCGTAAGACTGGTTAGGTTTTGTGTCTACCCTAGGGGGTCCCCATACTACCTGTTGCCTATCATTGCACCAGTGATAGGTCACAGCAACATAACTGCGTGTTTACACGTCCATTCCCCACGCTAGACTTTGAGCTGTGAACTCCATTTTAATCGTGTATCATAAATAAAGACAGAGAGATTAAGAAATAGAGTCAAGGCAGAGAGATGCTCTGGCCCCGAGTACAGTAGGTGGAGTTGAAAATGCCTTGCACAAATGAAAATAGAAGAGTTAAATGCAGATTACTTATTGAATGGTGAAATGGTCCCACTCTTTTTTTTCCAAGCCAAACTGTATCCAGCTTTTATTAAAGATACTTTTCATAAACAATCATGGCATTTTAGGCAGGACATGGGCAGACAATCATTAACAGTATGCAACAACTTTCAAACTCCCTTCTTCAATGGACTACCAAAATCAGAAAGCCACTATAAAACCCAACGAAGTCTTCACGTGATGCTCTGAACAGGGGAAGTTTAGAGTGAGGGTTGACATCTCACATTTAGCCTGTTGTTTAACAACTTTTCATGAGCCGACTCTGACTTTCAGGAATGAAATGAAAACAGCAGAATTATCCACAATCTCAAAAAGGAATCACTACTCTTTTGAGGGATGCCATATCCATGACATCACTGGAAAGTCCAGATCACCCAATATCCTGGTAACCAATTTTTTGGGGGTCAGGCCCCAACAGGCCTCTGGGTTAAGGGAGTCAAGTGTATGCTCATGGCAGAGAGAGAGAAGAGGTCATGAGGACATAAAAACGAATTTTAGTTTTTCCACACCACAAGGCATCTGTGCCAAGGTGAATAATGTTTATCAACGTCAGGGATTCCTTTCTCCTGGGAGTAAAGAGGAAATCTCTCAAAAAACTAGAGGGGAAAGGTGTTTTCTTCCATGTTAACCCAGCTTCAGAGATACTCTATTAGTGCAAGGAGTGCACCCCATAAGGAGAGCCACCCAGTGCGAAAGATAGTGCAGCCTGCCCAGGAATGGTGCCGCACACACGGAGAGCTGACACAGCAAGATGATGCAACACAAAGAAACACAGATTCCTGTGCCGCTGACAACAACAGAAGCAGACAAAGACACAGAGAACAGACAACCAGGGTGTGGGGGGGAAGGGGAGAGAAATAAAATAAATGAATCTTAAAAAAAAAAAAATGAAGCTAGAAGGCAATAGAACAATGCCTTCAACATTCTGATGGAAAATTACTTTCAACCTAGAATTCTACTTCCAGCCAAACTGAATAAAGACAACTTCACATGCACAAGATGCTGATCCATTCCTTGCCCTTCCCTTGCTCTGTACCCCAGGGGGGTTGGACCCAGCAGGCTGTTTCCCAGGTTTCTATTTTAGCTGGCTTCCAACTTGGAATAGTCCATTCATTCTCAGCAGGAGCAGTATTGCCCTCAAACAGGTGAAAATTGATTCTTGGCCAGGGGGGAAAGGGAGAGTGTTGCAAAAATGTTATTATTTTTGTGAATAAAGCATAATTATACATACAGTACATATCCATATATCTGTGGGATGAAAATTTGATGGGGATGTGTGATCAGGATAAAGAGCAAAGGCTTCTAAGTGGGATAAATGAAAAAACGTTTAGAAACACCAGCTCAGTCAAGGGAAGACACTGGCAGGAGACTGGAGACAGGAACTACCAGAAAGGGAAGACTTTTCTCCCCTCCCCTGCCTGGGACAGCAGCATGCCCTACAACAGCAAGGGCCGCCTCTCAGTCTTGAATCCAGCAAACTGCCCCTTATGCAGCATCGCCCAGCCCCTGGACTCCAGAAACACCATCCTCCAGACCGGGGGTGGTAGTGGCACCCTGCGATTGCTAAGCCTAGGTTGCTTCACCAACCCATTCAGGCTTTCTAGCTCTTCCATCACTCCCTCTCTTACTAATGGGAGGTAAATGGGGCAGCCCTATTTGACCTCCTAAGCTATGTAGTTGATATTACTGTGAAACGCATTCTTAAAATTTGAATTAAAATATTTTAAAACTTCCAGAAGGAATGTTTAATTCATCTCTTAAATTAAAATAATAATAATTGGCCAACACCAAAAAGGGGTGGGACACAGGGTGGAGTAAAGATAGCAGATAAGCCATGTTTCCGGTCCTAGAGCTCATTGTCTGGGGGTCCCAGAGCCCAGCACAGCCTTGAGCACACGGTGGATGCTGATCAAAGACTCTGATGAATGACCCACATGGGTAGGTCAGAGGTCCAGTGCTGAGACCAGCTCAGCAGTGGGTTTGCATGGAGGGAAGGCGACGCAGAACTGAAGAAATAAAAGCATAGAAAGAAAGACACAAGAGAGGAAATAAAGATGGAACCAGGGTACTCACAGCTCCTGAAACTGAGAGCCTCAACTCTAGTTTCCACATCTTATTTATTTAGGACCTAACAAGCAGCTGTTTGTTATTTACTATAATAAGGGACAGGTGTAACATTTATGATAATAAGGTACAGGTCGTACAGAGTTCAAATGTCTCCTCACGCAAACATTTTTTCGAGCTGACCAGACAGTGTTCCATCTAGTCAAGGCCCAGTGTTCCAAAGCCTGCACTTCTTGTCCACGTTATGGAAACGTTTCGACTTCAAACCATGTTCCTTACTGTTTTCCCACAACAGTCCAGGGTTTGGTGATGCAGGCTAGTGACTGCCAGCCCCAACATGCCTTCTTGCCTTCAGGCCACAAGCTGGGTGAAATGATGCTGAGCCTGGCTATTCACTCAGCCAGGGCCCCCATAGCCAAACTGGGGGTCTCTCACCCATTTCGTTCAGCCCAAGCTTCCTACATGGATGAGTCAAGCTTGAGGTGTTTCTGTCTTGGTTTAAGACAATGTAGAGAGGTTCCCTTTCTCCTCTTCACCCATAAGGAAACCACAACGTTCCCCAGTGCAAGCTAAGCTTGCCCTTTGATTGGCAAACACATGCTCGTCTCTCAGGATTTAATGTAAGGGGAAAAAAATATTTTCAAAATTGGTTCTTATTCCTATGTGAGAGACAAGAGCCCACTCTGCTCCATTCTTCATCTCAGCCTCTACTACCTTATATTAAAAGGTGAGCACTGGGAGCCGATGTGGCTCAGTGGTTGAGTGCCAGCTTCCCACTTACAAGGTCCAAGGTTCAACCCCTGGCCCTAGTACCTCAAAAAAACAAAACAAAACAAAAAACAGTGAGCATTGAGTAAAGAGGAAGTTGCTAACAGTATACAAAGTGTGGTTTCCATTTCTGTTTTTAAAAAACAAACAGGGCAGAGAGAGACCAGGCTTAAGTGCATAGGGTCAGAAACGGGTATGGTAGAATTATGGATCATTTTTCTCTTTCTTTTTTGTTTGTATTTATTCATTTATTTGTTTATGTTTTCTAATTTGGTACAAAATGGGGGAAAGAGCTTTAGAGATTGATTGATGTTTAAGAAGCAACAACTGGGAGGGAAGCAGCAAGGAAAAAGCAAAAGAAATAGCCCAAAATGTCACCACGGATGTTCCCTTGGTGAGCCCCAAAGGCAATTTTCCTTCTCGTTCCTTTTTCTCACTTGTGTTTCCTTGGCTTTCTACAATGCCCGTGTCTTGATTTCGTAATAAATAACAACAAAATCCCTGCACATAAAGCAAACAGACAATACAATGTGTTTTTTTTTAAGAAAGAAAAGGTGTAAAATACACCAAAATATAAGTGTTGGTTTTCTAGGAATGAAAAGATTTGGGGTGCTTTTTTTTCCCTTCTTTTTTTCTTATCTCTTTTTCCCAAATTTCAACAATGAAAAGCTATTGCTTGTGCAAGAAGGAAGATAAAGAAAAATAAAGGCAGCTGAGTTTCACTCCTTCTCTCACCCTATCCTCTCACATCTGGAATATCTCATAAAGATCCCCAAACTTTAACGGGAACTGAGAAAGTCAAGAGCCAGCCAAGAGAGCAGTCTGTTCTTTCCTTTCCTCATCTCTTTATCTTTTTTCCATTGGCTGTGGAAGGAGGAAACAATAAAATCTCTTCTAAAGTGGACTTCACCTTCATCTCGGTTGGGTTCTAAATTGCATTGGTGAAAACTTTCAATAGTTTTTGGTGTGTGTGGTGTTTTTATATACATACATATATACATTTTAACCATTTTAAATGTACAGTGGCATTAATTACATTCCCAATATTGTACAACCGTCAACACTATTTCCAAAAAAATTTTTACCACCCAAACAGAAATTCTGTATCCCTTAAGTTAAAAACTCTCCATTCTCCCTCTTCCCAGTCCCTAGTAGACTCTAATCTCCCTTCTGTCTCTATGAATTTGCTAATTCTAGATCTTTCATGTAAGTGGAGTCATATGGCCTTTTGTGTGTGCCTTATTTCCCTTTGCCTGTTTTCAGGGCTCATCCATGCTGTGGCACATATCAGAACTTCATTCCTTTTTATGGCTGAGTAGTATTCCACCACATGGTGGAATATCAGCCAAGGTGTGCTAATGCTAAGTACCAGAAACCTGTTGGCTTTTATAAAGGATATTTATTTGGAGTAAAAGCTTACAGTTACAAGGCCTTAAAGAGTCAAACTCGGGAAACAGACTTGCCCAGTGGTTAGGGCGTCCGTCTACCACGTGGGAGGTCCACGGTTCAAACCCCGGGCCTCCTTGACCCGTGTGGAGCTGGCCCATGCGCAGTGCTGATGCGCGCAAGGAGTGCCCTGCCACGCAGGGGTGTCCCCTGCATGGGGAGCCCCACGCGCAAGGAGTGCGTCCTGTAAGGAGAGCCGCCCAGTGCGAAAGAAAGTGCAGCCTGCCCAGGAATGGCGCCGAACACACTTCCCGTGCAGCTGACGACAACAGAAGTAGACAAAGAAACAAGATGCAGCAAAATAGACACAGAACAGACAACCGGGGTGGGGGGGTGGGTATTAAAAAAAATAAATAATCTTTAAAAAAAAAAAAAAAAGAGTCAAACTCAAGGCTCCTTCCTCACCCAAAGTCTGTTGCCACATGTTGAAGCAAGATGGCAGGCGACCTCTTCCTCTTAAGCACTCCATGAGCCCAGCTTCTTCTGTTCTCAGCTGTAGGCTGGAGTTTTCGTGTCTTTCCGAGCCAGCTTAGCTGCTCTGTTCTCTTCACAAGGTCAGCTGTAAAACTACCAGGTAAACAGCTCATCTCTCCCCTGGGCTCCAGCATCAAAACCAAGTTCTCTCCTCTGCCATGTCTTTTTCTGTGTATCTACTTCTCTGTATGTCTCCTTGATTGTCTGTTTATATAGCCTGCAAAGGGAGCGGGGACTCAAACTGAGTCACCCTAAAGCTGCGGTCAAATCAAAGCCCTAATCTTTACATAATTTAATCAAGGTCATCCCCTGATACAGTCAAAGGGTATCATGCCCAGAGGAACAGACCAGTTTACAAACATAATCAAATATCTTTTTTGGAATTCATAAATAATATCAAACTGCTACACATGGCTATGCAGTGTTTTGTTTATCCATTCATCGGTTTATGGACATTTGGGTTGTTGCCCCCTTTTGGCAACTGGGAATGATGCTGCTGTGAGCATTTGTGTACATGAAGCTGTTTGTGCCCCTGTTTTTAATACTTGGGATATAGAGACCTGGCAGCGGAACTGCTGTGTCATATGATAATTCTATGTTTAACTTTTTGAGGAACCGCCAAACAATATTTCAGAGCAGCTGCTCCTTAACATTGTTTTTAAATTCAAACCAACACACTTATTTTCCCAGATACATTGTGTGATCTTAGAAGTCATCTTCGTCTTCCTCAATGTGTCTATTAAATCACCTGGTATAGGTGTTTCGTCATTCATTCATCAGACCTTTACTGGGGGAAAGTGGATGTGGCTCAATCAATTGGGCTCTCGCTTACCATAGGGGACGCCCTGGGTTCACCTCCCAGGGCCTCCTTGTGAAGGCAAGCTGGCCCACACCCGTGGAGAGCTGACAGCCCACACCTGGGGCGAGCTGGTGCAGCAAGATGTCGCAACAAAGGGAGACAAGCAGACACAGAAGAACGCACAGCGAATGGACACAGAGAGCAGACAGCAAGCAAGTGGCAAGTGGGAGTGGGGGGGGGATAAATAAATAAAATAAATCTTTAAAAAAGAAAGCTTTCCTTGGGGCTCCTCTGAGCGCCACCAACTCAAGCCCTGGGAAATAAAGACAAGTGCGTTCATGAGCCCTGCACTCAAGGAGCCCCCCTCTACGGAAGACAAATGTGTCCACAGTAATTGCATCCCAGAATGGCAACCATCAGGCTGCACAGGTGCCACAGGGCCACCATGCAGGCAGGACATGTGTTGACTCTGACTGTTAGAAGTTGGAGGGCACCGACTCTCTGGGGTGCTGGATTAATTCCTGTGTTTTGATGGACATGAAAATCAATGGATCCATGGATATCTGCTGTTCTGATCACTTGCCTCAGCCTAACCCAAGTTTCCAGAACCTGTGGCACAGCCCTACCCTGTGCAAAACATGCTGTGTTCTGCACTTCCTTTGGGACTGCCTGTTGTTGAGGAGACTGATCAGATGGATCCAAAAGACCAAGTTCACCTCATACCCTCTCCCTACAGGAGGCTAGGCTCTGTTCCTCAATGAAAACCGACTGGAGAACAGCAGAGAACTGGCTTTCTAGTAGAAAAGACAAAAAGTTCTAGTATCATCCTTGCTGAATCTTGGGAGCCTGCCCAAAATCCTCAGTGGAGTTCCTCAGAATCTTCATATTACTCTCGCAACAGGTTTTGTGCCAGGTGGGACAGCTCAGATACCGCAGTCCTGATTGTTGGAGTGCCTCAATGGTAAGCCATTCATTCATTCATCCTTCAACAAAATGAAACACTATGAAAAGTTGTGGTCTAATGGGAAGAGAGAAATACAAACCAACAATGGTGCATATTTAAGGTACTGAATTGATAACATGTGATGGAGACTTCATATGGGGGTAAGGATGATAATGGCTGAGAAATGACCCCTGGATTTGGTCATGCAGGGGACACTGGGACCCTTGCAAGAGCAATTTCTAGGCACTCTTAGGAACAAAAGGATGGTTTGGAGTAACTTGAAGAAAGAATGGGAGGACAGCAAGTGGAGACAACTGCTTCCAGGAGTTTTGTTAAAAGGGGAGAAGAGACATGAGACAAGAGCTGGAGGCCTCCAAGAGGTCAAAGAGTCTTTTTTAAATTATTATTTACTATTTTTTTTTTACAAATCAATTTTATTGATATATAGTAATAGAGCATACAATTCATCCAAAGTGTACAGTCAATGATATTTGGTATAATCACACACACACAGACACACACACATATATATATTTTAAGATGGGGATATTATAGCACATTTGTATGCTGGTGGAAATAACTCAGGAGAGGGAGGGAAACTGGTGATGCAGGAAAGAGGAGACACCTATAAAAGAAGGCAGAACCAAAATGAGCCTGGCCCAAGAAAGAACATGGACAGTGGGGTAGCAGGTGCACAGATGCAGGGACTGGGCAATTTCATGTTGGAGCGTCAATTTTGTGGTAGGAGCATATTTTTTGTAGGCCTCTATTTTCTCAGTGAAATGGAAAGTAACATCATAAACTGAAAGGAAGGATGGGAGGAGGTGTTGGAAGTTTCAGGAGGGAGGAGAGCGTGTGTCATCACCCTCAGAGTGGGAGCTGGGCCTGGAGAGTGACTGCATTGAGACTGGAGACGAAAATGGTGCACCACGTGCCCACGGCCTCCTCGGATGCACGCGGGCTTGACCAGGGTGTCAGTCAATGGCCAGGATGAGGAGAGGTCAAGGACAGCCTGGGAGGTTCCTGGGGGAGAGGGGAAGAGTCTCCAGGGAACTCTAAGCCCCCCTGGGAAGCATGGAGAATGCCACCTGCTCTGGGCTGGGCATGGGATGTGGGGAAATCAGCGCCCTTATTCCTTCCAGAGGGCAGCGAGGAGATGGAGAGGGGAGGGGACGATGCCAACAACCAGGGCTCCAGCGGTGCCATGGGAAAGGTTAGGCATGAAGTCAGCATTATCAGAAAGCGACGAAAAGTTCCTTTCCAGCTGATAAAGGGAACGTTCTCTGCAGTTTTGCAACCAAAGCCTACAGATACTTGTTGAATGAATGACAGGCATGAATGAATGAAGTAAGTACCAAAGGGGTGGATCCTGGGGCACCCAGTGCCCTTTTCTCTCTTCAAACTGACTTTGACTAAGAGCTTGTCCTCAAGCCAGCCCGAAGCTCTGCTCTCCTCCCCCACCCCCAGGAATACCAAGACAATGGATGTCACGCACGGGTCCTGGGGGGCCAGGCTGTGGCTGCCACTTACGGGGCATTCTCCCCGCCTCCCCCCAGCACCCCACCTCTCTCACACACACCCAGGGCACCACCACTCCCTGAAAAGAAATAGTTCACCCAGACATAGACACTGAAAGGGTTTCCTTCCCAGCCTCCCTCAGGGGAGGGAGTTTCCAGCACAGGAAAATGCACAAATGTCAAGAAAGCACCTACAGGGAAGTGGATGTGGCTTAACTGATAGAGCATCCGTCTACCATACGGAAGGTCTAGGGATCGATTCCCAGGGCTTCCTGACCTGTGTGGTGAGCTGGCCCATGCGCACTGCTGCTGCGCACAAGGAGTGCACATGCAAGGTGTGCACCCCGCAAGGAGAGCTGCCCCGCGTGAAAAAAAGCGCAGCCCGCCCAGGAGTCGCACAGCACAAAGGGAGAAATGATGCAGCGAGATGACGCAACAAAAAAGAGATGCAGATTCCAGTGCCACTGGATAGTGCAAGCCAACACAGAAGAACACACAGCGAATGGACACAGAGAGCAGACCACGGAGGGAAGGAGAGAGAAATAAATTTTTTTAAAAATTAAAAATAAATAAAATTTTTAAAAATGAAAGCACCTACGCATGAGAGCAGCAGCCACAGGGAGGCTGGGGGCAGCGTTGGCGCTTTGGATGTGCTTCTTGCAGGCATCAAAACGGGATTTATTCTTCCATCTACTTCTGAATTTTCAATGCCCAACCCTTGTCCTCTGCCTCCCCCTTACAGCCAGGACCTCCCAAGGTCTGTCTCATTTGCACCTGCCACCTCAATTCCAAATCAGAGACCCTGAGGCAGCCCCTGCTCGCTCAGCATCATCCGCTCTGCTCTACCCAAGGAGACACAAGCAGCCCATGAGATAAATTCCTAATTCCTCCTGCGGCTGCAGGACAGGTGCAGATTTCTGATTTTATCAGCGAGGCCCAGGTATCCTCCTTGCCACCCAGCCTGCTGATAAGAGGAGTGTTTAGCCGGGGTTGGCAAGCATCTGCCAGGCTCTGGACGGGCGCGCCAGTGTTGTGGTCTGCTGGGCTGCACCAGCACTCAGAGAAAGTTCCACGGGCGCTGCTGCTCAGCTTGTGACAGAAGCCAGCGTGTGGCGTGCTCAGAGACGGGAGGCAGACAAGAGCAGGAAGGCGCATCCTCCACCCTGGAAGCTACACCGGGGATCTGTGGACCCGGCGCAGCAGACAGGACCCACCTGCCCAACAGTTACCAAGGTCCTGCCTCAGTGGGCCTTTCAGATGGCCCTGCTTCTGACCAAATTGCAATAACAACGAAATGACAGTCCTTCTAAGGTGCCACAGGACTTGATGGACGCCCATTTCACAAGTGCCCTGAAGGAAGGATTCTGTGCTCATTGGTCTCCCGTGCACGGAGCTGCGATTCATGGACGTTCTGCTCTCTCGGAGGAGCACGTCAGCCACGGGTGGTCCGCGAACCTCATGATGGCAGATCGTGGGGCCCCACTCCATGAAGCCTGTCTCGGGGGCCACGCCTCTTGTGCAAACGTTTTATTAAAGCCGGGAGCTCGGGTGAATGGCATGACTACAGAGTGGCACACTCCCTCGTTTAACGCTTGGGCAGCAGCAGCCAGAATGAACTTGCCTCTGCTGCAGGGAGCCAGCCCCCACCCTAAAAGTGATCTGGCATCTCCCACAAAGCTGCTAAGAGAGGCCACGTGGAGTGTGTGGGTTCTCATGCAGCTCACGGGGACACTGATCATCATATCAGACACCGGGGCATGCGCTGTATTTGGCTTGTGAAAACCAGCAGATAGCCTGCGCCAGGAAGCTTCTGGAGTCAGGAGCCAGCAGGTACCAAGGCAGAGGTCTGGAGTCCCCTCTTCACGCAGCGGCCAGGATGCCTGGTGCGGAGCTGGCCTGGCTGCTCACAGACTTTGGAGCAGACATCCAGGCTAAGAGCACAGAAGACAAAACGTATGTGGAGCCGGTGCCCCCTGGGAGCCCCCTGACCAAGCTCCACCTGCAGGGAACGGGGCTCCCTTCTCTGATGAGTTATGCCAGTGAGAATTAAAAAATGCTTCGGAATCAGGCAGCATCTTAAGCTAACTGGCCTCATCCTACCAGAGCAGCTGAAACGGTTTCTCCTACATATTTCAATATTTGCAAAGAATAGGCAAAGGCAAACATGACTGAGTTTTTTTTAAAGATTTATTTATTTCTCTCCCCTTCTCCACCCCCACCCCCCGCCCCAGTTGTCTGTCCCTGTGTCTATTTGCTGTGTGTTATTCTTTGTCCGCTTCTGTTGTTGTCAGCGGCACGGGAATCTGTGTTTCTTTTTGTTGCGTCACCTTGTTGTGTCAGCTCTCCGTGTGGGCAGCGCCATTCTTGGTTAGGCTGCACTTTCTTTCGTGCTGGGCAGCTCTCCTTACGGGGCACACTCCTTGCACGTGGGTCTCCCATACACAGGGGCACTCCTGTGTGGCACGGCACTCCTTGCGTGCATCAGCACTGCACGTGGGCCAGCTCCACACGGGTCAAGGAGGCCCGGGGCTTGAAACGTGGACCTCCCATGTGGTAGGCAGATGCCTTATCCACTGGGCCAAGTCCACCTCCCCATGATCACGTTTTGCGACCAGTGGAATTTTAAAACAAAACTGGGCTTGTAAAAAACAAAACAAAAGTCCCTACCAACCCCTGCTGGGCATCAGTGTCCTCACTGCTAACACGGCAACCTAACAGTGCTTGCCAACTGTGGCAGATGTGGGGATGACATTTCACTGCTAACCTACTTCCAGGTGCCAAAGGGGAGATGCTCAGGAATTGTCCGTCTCCTTCCCTTTCCCTGTCAGGTTTGTATTTATGACAGTTCTAACCATCTCGAATGGGTCCTGGGCCCCACCAAGCTGGAAAGTAATATGAACCAGGGCACGTCCTCCAACAGCTCTCCGTCGCTTCAGCGCTCCTCTGGCTGGCGAACGAGGCCCCTTGAGATCTGCCCGGGCTCCTCTCAGGACTCAAGCCCCGTCCTTCCTCCCCTCACGCTGACTGACTGGGCTCTCCTCGGGGCTAACGCCCTCTCAGGCCTCCCAGGCTTAGCATGTGCCGCTCCCTCTGCCTGGAAGACCCTTCCTTCTCTTCTTCACCTGGACATAGCCAACTCATTCCTCACAGCTAAGCTCAGGGGCTGTCCCCTTCTCCAGGAAGCCTTCCTGCCCCCACTGAGGCCAAATGGGGTGTTCCTTGCCTGGACTTTCCACTCTCCTGGCACCAAACACATCTGCTTGCTTGTCCATCTCCCCGCCCTCTCAGGAGGCTGGAGGCAGGGACTGGATTTCATTTTTATATTAAAATATTCAGGGAGCTGATGTGGCTCAAGTGGTTGGGAACCTGCTTCCCACATGGGAGGTCCCGGGTTCAGTTCTCAGTGCCTCCTAAAGACCAAAAAAAAAAACACGAAAAACCAGCTCAGGGGAGCTGATGTAGCTCAGGGGTTGAGTGCCAGCTTCTCACATACGAGGTCCCAGTTCAATCCTCAGCCCCAATACCTAAAAAAAAAAAAAAAAAAGTTCAGTTTTTGGCACTACCACCTTCAAAAACTAAAAACCAAAACATAGCAGGTATCCCCAGATGGCCAGGGATGATGACTATGATGGTGATAAAAGAGTACCTCAATTTCCTCATTTGTAAAATGGAAACTAACAGAACCAATATATGTTTGGTTTATTCATTCAACAAGCATTTATTGAGCACCTACCATGTACCTGGTACACAAAACCTCAGTAAACAAAAAGTCAAGCTCCCTGCACTGATGAAGCTAATCTTCAAGAGATAGACAATAAATTAATTACATATGACATGACTTCAATGATATGAAATAAGTAAACCAAGCTGCCTCAGAGAGCTAGAGACCGGATGATAGGTTTAAAGGAATTTGGGGGTAGAGGAAGAATGCAAGCTGACACCTACAGAAGTGAAATCTATGATAAGCTGGAGGTAAGTATTCGTACAAGGAAGAGATAAGATGGGGGCATAGGGATACCTTTGGGTGGGGCTTTGCAGGCTTGAGGGGGGCTAGGGATGGGAGGATGGGTAATATTGCCCAAGAAATTGGGGGGAGGGTGGGGGAACATACAAACATAGGAGATTGTCAGGTATTGGGTTGAGAATATAATGCTGAGAAAACCTTTTCAAAAATATAATAAGGAAGGTTACCTGTTTAAGATGCTTAAAGTAGAGACTCTGACACAGGACAGGCTTCTACGGAGTATGAGTGCTCATTTTGCAATAATGGGTTATATCATTGGATGGAGACCCAAACAATGAGAGTGAAGGTATACCACATCCTGGGGAGGACTGATGTTCTCAAATAGAGGGAATTGTATCTCGAGAGAGAAATGGTGGCTCCCAATGCATTAGGGCAGTCGAGCATGTCAAGCCCTCAGCGTTGTTGCAAGTATCTCTGAACATGGCCCTTCAAGCAATGAAGATTGACTGTCACTGTGGGCCCTGAGGGGAGGGGAAAGAGGTATTGAATAGGTGGAATCAGTGTAACAGTGGGGCAATGGGAGTGTTCCACAAGATTATGCAAGGATGCATATAGGACATGTTAAATTACACCAAAAATGTATAGGGGACTATAGGCTAATATGTAAATCATAATGTAAAACATAAGATAACTAAAAATTTAGAAAATTGTATAGTCTAAAATATAAACCATCATGTAAACCCAAGTGTTACCTTGTTTGAAAGCTATTGTCTCAATATCTGTACATCAGTTTCAGTAAATATAGTATGAACATGTAAAAAGATCATTGCTGTGGAAGGGAAAAGGGTTTTATATTGGATATGTGGGAGTACCGTATATTGTATATATGAATTACTGTGATCTAAAACTTTTGTGAAGACAAGCTCACTAATTAGGAAAAAAAGAAAAAAGAAAAAGAAAGGATGTAGACACTGAGGAAAAGATGGAAGAAATTGTCTTGCCAATTTGCATACAGGGCAACACTTATCGCAGTGATGGAAGGCAAAACATCAAAAACAAAGCTTTTGCATTTTTAAATTTTTTGATACCCCAATTTATTTTTACCTTAATTTTTCTAAATTAATATGTATTCTATATCTAACCTTTAAACTCATCACTGTATTCCATTTTACTATTAATGAAACCTGGCAATATATTGGGCTTCACTTTTGAAGAAGTTTTGGATCACAAAAAGGTTCCACAATGGCAAGGGAGGAATACTGGTATGGGATATTACTGACAGGGGACACATGGTTGGCAGGGAGTTCTCCAGGGCATATATCCAGGGTACATAAAAATGTTTGGATATTTTCATAGTGATTACAGTTAAAAATGACTACTGAGGGAGTGCTGAGTTCCTAGCCAGAGGTGCTCTATCACATTCCCTAATGGAACAGCAACAATCCCCCAAATGCAATGGCAAAGACCAAAAAAGAAGGATGGCCCAACAATGAGCCCTTGATACTAATGACTATTCCTATGAGCCTGTGCGCCTGAAATAAGAACAAGGCCTAGAGCTGTAGGGTGCCTATGAGTTACCTCCTGAGAGCCTCCGTGTTGCTCAAATGTGGCCAGTCTCGAAGCCAAACTCAGCATGTAAATGCATTGCCTTCCCCCCAGCATGGGACATGACTCCTGGGGATGAGCCTTCCTGATACCAAGGGATTACTACCAAGTACCAGCTGATGATGTAACTAGAAAATGACCTTGAATAAAAGGGTCAACTCAGACCAGCAGAGTATCTCAGTTTACATATAATACCAGGAGTTAAAAATGCTTTTTGACCTGAATAAAAGGGGGAAATGGAAAGGACAAATGAGTTTATATGGCTATGAGTCTCCAAAAAAGAGCTGGGAGGTTATCAGAGGGGTTGTCCTTATGCACACCTCAGCAGAGACCCAGAGACAGATAAAGTAGATACAACCCCAGTTCTTCTGAGGGCTACAGAGTCCCACACATTATCTATGGTCATGGCAGATGGAGTTCAGTGCCATGTCAGTTGACCCTACTTTGGAGTTTGTGTTTCTGTGTGATGGAGCTGGACTCATATGTGATCTTTGTTCACAAGCCTCTCCTGTTACTTTTACCAGATCTGTGGTTGGTGCTGGGTTTAGTGTATACCCAAGGGACCTGAATCTCTGGACTGTCCATGTGATAGCCAGGCCCTGAGCCTCAAAAGACTAGCAACTCCTACAGTCTGGTTTATTGGACTTACCCCACTTAGCTAACATGGAGGTGAAGAAGGTCAACCACCACACCAGGGAGCCAAGAGTGCCTACAACTGAAAGCAGGAGAATTACATCCATCATCCATGTGGAATCTAAGCCCCCTCTTGATATAGATGTACAGTGGACACAACCAATCCAAGGTCCACAGGATGGAGGAATAGAGTATCGATTAGAGTGGACTTACTGATATTCTATTCATGAACTACTGTGATTAGTAATGGAAGAAATTGATTTGGAGAAAGTGGCCATGGTAGCTGCTGAAGGTAGGGAGTGGGAAGAAGAGACATTTTCAGGACTTGGAGTTGTCCTGGGTGGTACTGCAGGGACAGTTCCTGGACATTGTATGTTCTCCCATGGCCCACTGGGTGGACTGGGGGAGAGTGTAAATTATAATGTGGACCATTGACATGTGATGCAGCAGTGCTCAGAGATGTATTCACCAAGCGCAATGAATGTTCCATGATGATGGAGGAGGTGGTTGTTATGGGAGGAGTGGTTTGAAGGGGGTGGGAGGTATACGGGGAACTCGTATTTTTTGAATGCAACATTAAAAAAATAAATAAAGACAAAAAAATTACCTATGACAAGTCAAATCATAATAAGAGTCAAGAAGAAAAACAAACACAGGTTAACAGAGATGGGGAGTGTGTTGTTGGGGCAAGATGGACTCTATCTTATACAGAATGGTCAGGGACAGTCTGGAGTGGGCATTTGAGCAGTCTTGAAGGAAATGAGGATGGGCAGATGCCCAGGATTCAAATTCCAGCCCTGTAACTTTTCATCTGTGTAATTCTAAGCAAGTCTCCTGACCTCTCTATGCCTCGGTTCCTTTGTCTATAAAATGGGAACAATAACAGCATATATTAATTATACTGTTTCTTTTTTTTTTTTTTTTTTAGGAGGCACCAGGAACCGAACCCAGACCTCCCATATGGGAGGGAGGCACCTAATTGCTTGAGCCACCTCCACTACCTACATACTGTTTCTTTATCTACAATACCTATAATTACATTTTAAGTCTAATATATAACTAATAGAGAAGAGGTTTCAGTAATTTTGGTACCTGGTCTCTAGTAAGCTTAATAAACACTAGCTGAAACGACCCAGGACTTGCCCAACTTCCTTGACTCAGTCTCCCTCCCAGGCTGGCCACCGGGCTGACCAGACAGCTCACTGTTCCCTGTGCCACAGAGGCTGCATCTTCTCTCCTGAGCTCCTGCCTTGTGCTTTTAAGTGGACGGCACGTCAACCCTTCTCTGCCAGATCAAATCCCCCCTACTTCCCAAGGCCTGCTGCGCCCCCAGTTCCTCTCATGACTGCTTCCTTCTCACCCTGCAGGTCTCCCCCCGTCTCAAACTTACTGACCTCCCCTGGTCATTCGCTCTTCACTCTGTGCCTTTGACAGGCTCAACTTACCTTGTTGATTTGTTTTCTTGTCTGTTTCCCCCACGTAAAGGTAAACTCTATGAAGCCCAGGACCTTCTTTGCCTTGTTCACTGTTGAATCCTCCACCAAAATTGCAGTGCCTAGCACACAGTAGGCACTCAATGTGTTTTTTTTAAAGATTTATTTATTTCTCTCTCCTTCCCCCCCCACCCCAGTTGTCTGTTTGTTCTCTGTGTCAATTTGCTGCGTCTTCTTTGTCTGCTTCTGTTGTTGTCAGCGGCATGGGAATCTGTGTTTCTTTTTGTTGTGTCATCTTGTTGTGTCAGTTCTCCGTGTGGGCGGTGCCATTCCTGGGCAGGCTGCACTTTCTTTCGTGCTGGGCAGCTCTCCTTACGGGGCGCACTTCTTGCACGTGGGGCTCCCCTATGCGGGGGACACCCCTGCGGGGCAGGCACTCCTTGCACACATCAGTACTGCGCATGGGCCAGCTCCACACGGGTCAAGGAGGCCCAGGGTTTGAACTGCAGACTTCCCATGTGGTACGTGGATGCCCTATCCATTTTTTTAACCAGTGTTTCCTTTCTCAACTATAGAGCCGAACCAGGAAGCAAGTCAAAGGCAGCGCCAGACAAGCGGGATGGGCCTGCGCTGGGCTGGTTTCTCCATCCTCAGAACCGCTCCCTGCCAGCAGTTTACCAGGAGGAATGGGCTTTGAGGTGGAAATGGTCCAAACAGCCCTTGGGACTCCACCTGCAGCTGCTTTGCTGACCAGCGGCCAGTTAGGCTGCCCACCCGCTGTCCCCACTTAGGCTTCCCATGCGTAGCCAGAAGGGCGAGATGGGGGAGGGGAGAGGATGGGCAATCCCCAGGTGAAAAAACCTCCCAGTAATCTTTTTGGTCAAGGCAAAAAGGCTTAGCTTCCAAACAGATCCAGGTGGAAACAAAAACCCAAAAATAAGACCGAGGGAGGAGCAAGGAGGGATGAGGAGTGAGAGAGAGAGACATCAGAAAAATGCAGCAGACCTGTGGTGGTCTGAAGCTACATGTACCCCAGAAAAACATGTTCTCAAAGCTAATCCATCCCTGTGGGTGTACACCCATTGTAAATGGGACCTTTTGAGAGGCGACTTCAGTTAAGGTGTGACCCACCTCAATCAGGAGGCATCTAAATCCTATTACTGGAGTCCTTTCAAAGGGTATGGATTCAGACTGAGAGAGAGAAAGCCACAGGAGCAAGAAGCTGAAGTCAGCAAGACCCAGAAGAGAAGGGAGAGCCCAGCAGGTGCCACCATGTGCCGTGCCATGTGGCTGAGGAGCTGAGGATTGGCCATAGCCGGTCCCAGAGAGAAAGTACCGCTTTGATGAAGCCTTGATTTGGACATTTTCCCAGCCTCAAAGCCATGAGCAAATAAAGCCCCATCGTTAAACACGAACCATTTCACGGTATTTGCTCTGAGCAGCCTTGGAAACTAGAACAAGCCTAGAAAGGGAACTCCAGGGCAGCCCACCCAGCTGCGAGGACCCACTCCAGTGTTTCAGTCACGGAGGCCCCTTGAGGGTCCTGGAGCCACTTGAATGCAGAAGCCACTTGGGTCAAATACACTTCAGGTTGTTACCACCCATCTGGTGTCTACCCCGTGGGCAGAGTCAAGCACGCCCTAGCCTACAGTGCACTCGGAGATGAGAGAGAAGCTGTCACACTGCCACAAAGATTTCAAAAGTCTTCATATTGTAATATATTTTCAATCTCGTCCCCAATATCCCACCACCATAGCAACCAAATCCCCTGACAAAAGGGAGCAGGAAGGGCTGAGTCCATGCTCTCCAGGGCCTTGTCTATTGATAGTTCAAGACTGATACCTCCACCCATCGCACAGTCCTGCATTTTGAAGATTGCAGGGTATGAATTTTTATATCAGTGGAGCTGGTTTTATATCAACAGGGTTCCCGGAAGAGCAATGGTATTCTAAAGCAAGCAGGTGGGACAAGTATCTGCTCTTTCCCAACCAATGACCCTGAGGAACCTTGGCAAAGCACAAAGAGAGAGGATGAAAGGCCACTTGGCCGTGTTCCTGTTCCTCTGAGTCCCCTCCTAAGTCCATTCAGTGTTCGATCACTTTCTGATTAACAACATGAATATTTCTCAACAATAATGAACTGGAAATTCAACAACTGCTGACTCTGCCTTGCAAACGTCAAAACCACTAGCTTGAGTTGAAAACCCATTTGATGGCCCAGAGCACTTGGGCCAGGGCTGGCCACTGGGTCTAACTCTACCTCGGCACCATGCTCCCCCTCCATGGTCTCCCATTTACCACCCTCAAATACTAAAAGCCAACACACAGCAGGTACCCAATCACTGGAAGAGGAGGAGGATGAAAGGCTGCCTCAGTTTCCTCATCTGTAAAACGGAACCCAATAGCATGAGCTCATAGAGGTTTTGTGAGCATCACATGTGTTATTACATGGAAAGCTCTCGGAGCTGAGCCTGGCACGCGTGTTAGCTGCCACCCCTAGTGCGCTATGATGTACTCAGCTGGGGCTGGTGCCCGTGCCTGTTGTCATCTGCACAGCAGGATTTTTCTCTCCAGGGAGAAAATGGTCATCCACTGGGTGAGGTGTCTCAAGATCGTCAGCCTGATGGCTCACATTTTCTCCTGGAAGGAAAGGAGAGGGAGAGAGAGGGAAGAAGAAAGGGAGAGGGGAACCAGTGCAGCTCAGTGATTGAGCACTATCTTCCCACATACAAGGTCCCGAGTTCAATCCCCAGCCCCGGTACCAACAACAACAACAAAAAAGGAACGGGGTACCTCCAAAAAAAGGGAAGGAAGGAAAATAAATTATTCTAGGTGCTTACTAAGTAACTTCCTCTTTTACCATACCACATTGTTTACTTTAATCTTTATGGCAACCCAGTAGATTACATTTTATTTTTTGTTCCCACTTATGAGAAACTCAGTTAAACCTGAAACCCAGGAAGTTAAAGTAATTTGTCCAGAGTCATGGAAATTTTAGATATGAATGAAGCTGAGAGCCAAACAAAGCTCTACCTATTTTTCCAGCACCCTCCAGTGCCTTGAGAGGTTAATGAGAATAAAGTACCCACAGGATTTTGAATCACCCCCTAGGAACATTTAAGAACCAACACCCTCTCACTGTCTCTATGTTTTCTTCACCCTTCACCCCACATACTTGGCACCTGCAACATCAGGTCCTTCCATTATCCACCTAGGATGGGACAGTGCTTTGTCAGGAGAAGTAATTTATGACTGTAGGTAGTTACTCAGGTCTTTTTCTATATATGTATAAGAGCTGAGCCTTAATGCTGTTAAGAAAAAAAGGAATCCCCATTTATGAGAGAGAAAAGATTCTTATATACATATCCAGCTGCACCAAAAATGATAACTTCTGGTGGCGGACTTGGCCAGGTGGTTAGGGCGTCCATCTACCACGTGGGAGGTCCGCACACAGTTCAAACCCCGGGCCTCCTTGACCCATGTGGAGCTGGCCCATGTGCAGTGCTGACGTGTGCAAGGAGTGCCCTGCCACACAGGGGTGCCCCCGCATAGGGGAGCCCCACGTGCAAGAAGTGCTCCCCATAAGGAGAACTGCCCAGTGCGAAAGAAAGTGCAGCCTGCCCAGGAATGGCGCCGCACACACGGAGAGCTGACACAACAAGATGATGCAACAAAAAGAAACACAGATTCCCGTGCCACTGACAACAACAGAAGCAGACAAAGAACACGCAGCAAATAGACACAGAGAACAGACAACCAGGGTGGGGGCTGGGGAGAGGGGAGATAAATAAATAAATAAATAAATCTTTTTAAAAATTATAACTTCTACTGGTGAACAGATTGTCCACACAGTGGCAGAAGCCAAGTCCAAGCCCACCTGTGGCCGTGCGGCCCCCTCCCACCACAGCTGCAACCATGCAGGCCTCTAATTGTGGCGCCCCAAGCACCCCCACCTAGAGGCCCAGCACCATGCCCAGATCCACACCAGATTCACATCAGGCAATTGTTTAAAATGCACATTCCTGGGCCCCAGACCAAGTAACTCACTACCTGGAGCCCTGGTCCAGGAGTCTGCATTTAAACAGATACTTCCTAGCCACTTTTATACTGAAAAGTCTGAGAAAAGGATGGGCAAAGATTATTTTCTGAAAGGAACTGGCCCCTTCCCCAAAATATACGGGAGTCCTGTGGGGGGATGGGCAGGAGGGTAGAGGGAGACAGAAATGTCAACACAGGTTGTGGAGAATGTCATGAAGGAGAGCACAGCACAGGAAGAGACATTTTGGGACGGTGAAGGAGCCAAAGGGCCAGAGCGATGGGCTAGTGGAAACCATTCAGAAGGTAGAAAGGGACCCTAAGGCACAAGTGCTGTGGAGGTATGGAGATGGCAGAGAGAATGGATTCAGAGAGCAGACTTCGATAAGGAAGTCAGAGCTGAGCTGAGGGGGGTGACCAGCTGAGGGGGGAGACCACCAGAGAGGCCTTAGGACACTGAAGAGTGGAGCAAGGGCAGCCTGCCTTCAACGCCAGCCCTGTCGCTTACCAGCTGTGCAGCACAAGGTGAGTCACTGTCCTTCTCTGAACCCATGTCTCCCCCTCTGGAAAAAAGGGAGACGATAAGAGGGTCAACTTCTGGGAAGATGGCAGCCTAGAAAGACACAGGACTCTAAGATAGCTAGAGGACAGGCTGAAATGGCCTGGGAAAAGATCTTCTAGGGTTTAGGACACCAGCCAAAGGCTGGACACTGCCCAGAAGAGACAGACAAAGGAGGGGAATCGTGATGGCAAAACTGTGAGTTGAAACCAGCGGCTGCTACAGCCGGCAGCCTCCTCCACACTAAAGACACATTAGAATTCTCAGGCATCTGAGCCAGCTATAGACAAAGGGGCCTCCAGGGATCTGTCACCCCAGTTAAGGGGAGAGAGAGGGACACTGTCTAAGACTGACTAGGCATTTGACCCCAAAATTTGGCCTGCTTTGTCCCACGAGTCTTTCCAGGCCAGTTGGGGCCATGCCATTGTTTGTCTTGGGAGCCAGGAAGGGACTAAAGAGATCCGAGATCTGACCCTCCCAATCTCCTTCTCTACTAACCAGGACTGATTGTTGAGGATGCAGAGGGGAGTGGAATTATTTCCTACCTTAGAAAAGGAAGGGGGATGCCAGAGAACGCTAGAGAACTGAGAAAATTTGAATTACAAGTCTCTTAGCCTCCAGGCAGGAACCTCTATCACATTGATCTGGTCTGTGTTGCAGTAAACACACTCCTACCAGGCATTGAACTGAGAGGACTTCCAGTGGGTGCCATCTGCTGGCACATCAAGGAAGTGCATGTGAGAAAATTAAATAAGAGGCTCTCTTAGCCTTTATAGCCTCCCTCCACAAGGCCCTAAGAAGTGGGTCTGCAACCCATTACTGGGTCCAAAGCCCAGTTTTGAGCAACTTAATAGGGACAGTCCTAATGATCCAGGTTGAACCAAGAATCAAAGAGCAGCAGTAACACACAGCCTCCTGCCACTAAATCCCTACAAAAGAGAAAGAAATTGAGCACCTGAGTAAACTACCATCCTAATCAGATGCCTAGACATCAGCAAAAACTTATGAGCCACACTAAGAATATGGAAGTAATGGCCCAAGAAAAGGAATGTATCAAAGCCCCAGAAGACATGCAGGATTTGAGAGAACTAATCAATGAAATGTGCACAAATTTCCAAAATCAAATTAATGATATGGCCAAAGGAATAAATGACTTCAAGAAGACATTGAGCAAGCACAAAGAAGAATTTGAAATCCTAAGCAGAAAAGTAACAGAGCTTATGGGAATGAAAGACACAATAGGTGAGATCAAAAGCACATTACAGGCAGACAACAGCAGACTGAAAATGATAGAAGAAAGAATAATACATACTGAATATAGAACAGCTGAAATTGAGGAGAGAAAAGAATGGAAAAAATTGAGCAAGAGCTTAGGGATTGAATGACAATATGAAACACAAGAACATCTGTGTCATGGGAGTTCCTGAAGGAGAAGAGAAGGGAAGGGAAAAGGATCAGAAAGAGTATTTGAGGAAGTAACAGCTGGAAATTTTCCTACTCTCACAAAAGAAATGAACTTACATGTCCAAGAAGCACACCATATGCCAACCAGAATAAATCTGAATACATTTACTCCAAGACATATACTGCTCAGAATTTCAAATGTCGAAGAGCAAGAGAAAATTCTGAGAGCATCAAGGGAGAAGCAAACCATCATGTACAGGGATACCTAGTAAGACTTAGTGTGGATTTCTCTTCAGAAACCATGGCAGCGAGAAGACAGTGGTATGATATAATTAGGATACTGAAAGAGAAAAATTACTCGCTGAGAATTCTTTATCCAACAAAATTGTCCTTCAAATATGTAGGTGAGTATAAAATATTCACGAACAAATAGAAACTATATTCGTAAAAAAGAATCTATATTTGCAGGAAATATTAAAGGAAGCCTTGGAGCCTAAAAGAAAAAGTCAGGAGAGAGAGTCTTGGAGGAGAGTATAGAAAAAAGAAGAGCATAAAGGATAACCAAAAGAGTAAAAAGACAGAAAAAAAATATGATATGACATATGAAAACCAAAGAACAAAATGGTGGAAGTAAATAATGCATTTACAGTAATATCATTGAATGTGAATGGATTAAACTCCCCAATCAAAAGATATAGACTGTCAGAATAGATAAAAAACATGAACCAGGAGTGGATTACTGAGCATCTGCCTCCTATCTGGAAGGTCCTGGGTTCACTCCCAGTGCCTCCTAAAGAAGACAAACAACAACAAGCAGACATTGAGCAAAAACAATGGGCAGACAATAAGCAAAAACAAGTAGACAACAAGCAAACAAGGAGCTGACAATGAGCAAAAATAAACAAGCAGGGAGCAGATGTGGCTCAACAATTGTGCACCTGCCTCTCACATGTGAGGTTCTGCATTCAAATTCCAGTGCCTCCTAAAGAAAAATAAAACAGACAACAAGCAGACAATGAGCAGATAGTGAGAAAAAATGATGAGCAAAAAGATGAGGGAACCACTTGGGGGAAGGAAATGTCAAAAAAAAAAAAAAGCCATTCATATGCTGCTTACAAGAGACTCACCTTAGACCCATGGATACAAACCAGCTGAAAGTGAAAGGTTTGGAAAAGATACTCTATGTAAACAGTTAACAAAAAAGATCAGGGGTAGCTCTACTAATATTGGACAAAACAGACTTTAAATGCAAAAAACTTTTAAGAGATACAGAAAACCATTATATATTAATAAAAGGGATAATCCCTCAGGAAGCTATAACAGTCATAAATATCTATACACCTAACCAGGGTACCCCAAAATACATAAGACAAACTCTGAAAAAAATGAAGGGAGAAATAGACATCTCTACAATCATCGTTGGAAATTTCAACACATCACTCACATCATTAGATAGAACAACTAGATAGAAGATCAACAGGGAAACAGAGAACTTGAACAATGTGATAAACGAGTTAGACCTAACAGACATATAGAGAACACTGCATCCAAACTCAGTGGGTTACACATTCTTCTCAAGTGCTCATGGATCTTTCTCCAGATACCACATGTTAGGGCACAATGCAGCTATCAATAAATATAAAAAGATTGAAATTATACAGAGCACCTTCTCAGATCATAATGGATTGAAACTGGAAATCAATAATAGACAGGAAAAAGGTAAATTTGCAAATTTGTGGAAGCTAAACAACATACTCCTAAATAATCACTGGGTCTAAGAAGATATTGCAAGTTAAATTAATACATACATTGAGACAAATGAAAACAAGAACACAACTTATCATAACTTATAGGATACAGCAAAGGCAGTCTTAAGAGGAAAATTTATAGTCCTAAACATGTACATTAAAAAAAAGAAAGAGTCAAACTTAAAGATTCAACTGAACAACTAGAGAAAGTAGAAAAAGCACAGCAAATCGATACCAAAGCAAGCAGAAGGAAAGAAATAATAAAGATTAGAGCAGAATAAAAGAAATGGAGAACAAAAAACCACAAAAAAAAAGTAGAGAAAAATCAACAAAACCAAAACCTAGTTCTTTGAGAAGATCAATCAATTTGACAAATCCCTAGCTAGACCAACAAAGAAAAAAAAGGGAGAAGATGCAAATAAATACAATCAGAAGTGAAAGGGCAGAAGTTACAATTGACCCCACAGAAATAAAAAGGATCATAAGAGGATATTATGAGAAACTGTATGTCAACAAACCAGACAACCTAGATGAAATGGACAAATTTCTAGAAATGTACAACCAACCTACACTGACACTACAAGAAATACAAAAACTTAACAAACCAATCACATTTAAAGAGATTGAATCTAACATCAAAAATCTCCCAGCAAGGAAAGTCCAGGACCAGATGGCTTCACAGGGGAATACCAACCAGGCATTTCAAAAAGAATTAACACCAATCCTGATTAAACTCTTCCAAAATTTTGAAGAGGAGGGAAAATTACCCAACAAGTTTTAAGAAGCCAACACCACCCTAATACCAAAGTCAGATAAAGACATTACAAGAAAAGAAAATTACAGACCAATGTCTCTAATGAACATAGACACAAAAATTCTCATTAGAATACTTGCAAATTGAATCCAACAGCATATCAGAAGACTTAAAAATCATGACCAAGTAGGATTTATTCCTGGTATGCAAGGCTAGTCAATATAACAAAATCAATCAACATAACATACCACATTAACAAATTGAAGGAAAAAACCACATGATCATCTCAATTGATATAGAAAAGGCATGTGACAAAATCCAGCATCCTTTTTTGATAAAAAAAAAAAAAAACACTTCAAATAATTGGAGTAGAAAAAAAATTCCTCAATCTGATAAAAGGCATATATGAAAAATCCACACTTAACATTGTACTCAATGGGCAAAGTTTGAAAGTTTTTCCTCTAAGATCCAGAACAAGACAAGGATGCCCACTGTCACCATTATTATTCAACATTGTACTAGAAGTTCTAGCTAGAGCAATGAGACAAGAAAAAAAAAAATTGGAAGCATCCAAATAGGAAAAGAGAAAGTAAAACACTCATTGTTTGTGGATGACTTGATCCTATATTTAGAAAATTCTGAAATGTCTTAAACAAAGGTACTTGAGCTAATAAATGAGTTCAGCAAAGTGGCAGGATACAAGATCAACACAAAAAAAATCAGTAATGTTTTTGTAGACTAGTATTGCATAATCTGAGAAGGAACTCAGGGGAAATTTTGCATTTACAAGAGCAACAAAATGACTCAAATACCAGCGGCAGACTTGGCCCAGTGGTTAGGGTGTCCATCTACCACATGGGAGGTCTGCGGTTCAAACCCTGGGCCTCCTTGACCCGTGTGCAGCTGGCCCATGCGTAGTGCTGATGCGCGCAAGGAGTGCCCTGCCATGCAGGGGTGTCCCCCACGTAGGGAAGCCCCACGCACAAGGAGTGCGCCCTGTAAGGAGAGCCACCCAGTGCAAAAGAAAGTGCAGCCTGCCCAGGAATGGCGCTGCACACATGGAGAGTTGACACAACAAGATGATGCCACAAAAAGAAACACAGATTCCCGTGCTGCTGACAACAACAGAAGCGGACGAAGAAGATGCAGCAAATGGACACAGAGAACAGACAACCAGGGTGGGGTGGGGGGGAAGGGAAGAGAAATAAATAAATAAATAAATCTTTAAAAAAAAAAAAAAAAGACTCAAATACCTAAGAATCAATTTAACCAAAGAAGTATAGGATTTATATGCAGAAAACTACAAAATAATGCTAAAATAAATCAATGAAGACTTAAACAAATTGAATGATTTTTCTGTGTTCATGGACTGGAAGACTAAATATGGTGAAGATGTCCATCTTACCCAAACTGATTTATAGATTAGGGACAATACCAGTCAAAATTCCAACAGCCTACTTCACAGAATTAAAAAAGGCAATTACCAAATTCATTTGGAAGAGAATGTGCACCCAAATAGCCAAAAGCATTCTAAAAAAGAAAAGCGATATGGGAGGAATTTCACTGCCTGACCTTGAAACAAAACTAAGTGGTCAAAACAAGTGGTCAAAACAGCATGATACTGGCATAAGAATAGACACGTCAATCAGTGGAATATTATTGAGAGTCCAGAAATAAACCCACACCTCTATGGTCAACTGGTTTTTGACAAACCTACCAAGTCCATGTTAATGGGACTAAATTGTCTCTTCAGCAAATGGTGCTGGGAGAACTGGATATCGATAACCAAAAGAATGAAAGAGGAACCCTATCTCACTCCCTATACAAGAATCAACTCAAAATGGATCAAAGCCTTAAATATAAAAGCCAGGACCATAAAACTATGAGAAGAAAATATAAGGAAACATTTTAAAGACCTTGTGGCAGGTGGTAGTTTCTTGGTCCTTAAACCCAGCACATGAGGAACAAAAGAAAACATAGATAAATGAAACTGTCTCAAAATTAAACACAATTGCACCTCACAGGACTTTGTCAAAAGGGTGAAAAGGCAGCTGACTCAATGGGAGAAAATATTTGGAAATCACACGTCCAGTAAGTGTTTAATATCCATGATAAATAGAGAGCTGTTACAACTCAACAATAAAAAGACAAACAACGCAATTAAAAAATGGGCAAAAGACTTGAATAGACGTTTGTCCGAAGAAGTACAAAAGGCAAAAAAAAAAAAAAAATCACATGAAAAAATGTTCAATATCACTAATGATTAGGGAAATGCAAATCAAAACTACAATGAGATATCATTTCACTTATATCAGAATGGTGACCATTAAAAAGACAGAGGGCAAGCAGACGTGGCTCAGGCAATTGAACTCCCACCTACCACATGGGAGGTCCCTGGTTTAGTTCCTGGTGCCTCCTAAAGAAGACAGTGAGCTGGCAAGACAGACAGGTGTGGCAAAGTGATACAACAAGATGATAGAAGAGATATAAGAGGAAGAACATAATGAGAGGCACAACAACGCAGGGAACAGAGGTTCCTGGTGCCTCCTAAAGAAGACGAGCAAGACAGTGAGCTGACACGATGGGCAGGTGCGGCAAGCTGACGCAACAAGAGATGCAAGAAGAAAAAAACATGATTGACACAACTAATCAGGGAAGGGAGGTGGCTCAAGAGATTACATGCTACTGTCACCCATCGGAGGTCCCAAGTTCAGTTCCTGGTACCTCCTAAAAAAACAAGGAAAAATAAATAAAAAGTAAATTAAAAAAAAAAAAGAAACAAGGAAAAAAACAGATACAACAAGTGCAAACAATAAGCGGGTAGGGAGAAATAAATAAATAAATCTTTTTAAAAAGAGAGAGAATTACAGGTGTCGGAGAGGATGTGGAGAGATAGGAACACTTACTATTGGTGTGAAGGTAGAATGGTACAGCCACTGTGGAGGACTGTTTGGCAGTCCTAAAAAAGTTAAATATAGATTTGCCATGTGACCTTGCAGTATCACTATTGGGTATATACCCAAAAGAAATGAGAGCAGTGACACGAACAGACAACTGCACACCAGTGTTCACAGAGGCATTATTCACGATTGTGAAAAATTGGAAACAACCCAGGTGTCCATCAACCAGTGAATGGATAAACAATCTGCGGTGTATTCACAAGATGGAATATTATGCAGCTGTACGAGAAAATGAGGTTGTAAAATATATGACAACATGGATGAATCTGGAGGACATTATGTTGAGTGAAGTAAGCAGATACAAAAGGACAAATAGTGTATGATTGTGCTGCTATGAACTAAATATATTGTGTAATATATTGCATGATTCCATTTATATAACATGTAAATATAAATCAATTTATAAAGATGAAATTTGATTAGTGGCTATGCAGGGCTAGGGAAGGCATACTGAGGGGTATCAAGTTTTTCTTTTTGGAGTAATGAAACTGTTCTGAAATTTTTTGTGGTGATGAATGCACAATATTGTGATTAAAATAAAAGCCATTGATTATACGTTAGATAGATCATATGACATGTGAATATATATCTCAGTGAAACCGCTTAATAAATAAATAATTGTACAAGAATAGCCAGAAACAGCAGCTATGTACAGCAAGGGAAAAGGAGAGAGACAGAGAGGTGAAGAATTTTCTTGCCTGTTTTTTTTGTTTATTATTATTATTATTGTTGAAATAATGAAAATGCTCTAATAATGATCCAAGTGATGAATGCACAATTATGTGATTATACCAAATACCATTGATTGTGCACTTTGGATGAACTGTATGCTTTATTAATATGTATCAATAAAATTGATTTGTAAAAAAAAAAAAAGAAGAGTGCCTGCCCTCCCTACCTTGCAGCGTGCTGCACAAGCGAGTGCAGGAGGTGAGATAGGAGAGGGCGCTGGCAACCACAACTCTAGGGGTGACGAGGGTGATGGGGCAGGTGTTATGATGGGTCCAGAACATAATAGGAGACCTGGAGAAAGCAGAGGTAAAGAGGTCAGAAGCCAGCCAGACACTGCCTCACCTGGCATCACAGATTCTCGACTTAGTGGCTGTGTGTCCTTGGGCAAGTTTCTTAACTTCTCT
The DNA here is from genome assembly GCF_030445035.2 of Dasypus novemcinctus. Lineage (NCBI taxonomy): Eukaryota > Metazoa > Chordata > Mammalia > Cingulata > Dasypodidae > Dasypus > Dasypus novemcinctus. Next base: position 183,260,029 of record NC_080673.1, read on the forward strand.
GTGCCTTCATTTCTTCATCTGCAAAAGGGAGCTAACTAGGGACTCCTACTTAACCGAGTTGTGAGAATTAATTGGATTAACGTTGATAACACCCCAGTACAGGGTGTTTGCTAAAACATCTTGAGGAGCAGAGAGGAGAGGGCAGAAGGGTCGACTGTCAAGGCAGCCCTGGGAGTAGGCAGGGGCTCACAGGAGGAGGGGCACGCCCTGGACCCCTCTCCGCTGCCGGCTGCACCCTCAAGCCCTTCCCCGCCAGGCCGTTCTCACCACCGGCCACCAGAGGCAGCGCTGCCTTCTCTCCCCGCCTTCCCGCCTTCCCGGCCTCTCCAAGCCTGCTGCCTGCATAAAGGAGAAAGCCCCGTCTTCCTTTCTAGCGAGCCCACATGGCTGGATCTTTCTAAACCTGTGTGTGCCAAGAAGTCAAGCCCTCTCTTTGACCCGCACGTTCATTCCAAACTGACCCCAAACCAGCCCTTCCGTCCAGCGGCTGCCTCCTCGCAGCTCCCGTCCCCGCGTCCTCCCAGGTCCCTGCCCTTGCTCCCCACTGCCCTCTCGGGGCGATTTACTTTAACCCCTTTAATTTCATTCACTTTTAAACTTTTTATTTATTTGTCGATCTCGGTTTACTTACATAAATTATTAAAGTGATATGGTTTATTCTAGTCCACCCATTTCTGTTAATCCATTTAATCATCACAACCACCCTGTGAAGGAGAAACCGTGGTTCTCTCCACTGCGCTTACCCTGGGGAGGAGGCACTGACCTGGGTGGGGTCCCGGGCGCTCCGCTTAAAGCCGCGCCTCCTCTTCCGGTTCCCAAGCCTCCTGCGCCTGGAGCCAAGGCTGGGCTGCGGCTTGGGGAGGCCTTAGGCGATTAAGAGGCCACGGGGTTATTTCCTTACTGCAGAGCAAAGCTCCCTGAGCCCCAGCCTGCAGTGGTTTCTCCCCTTGGACAGAGGCCTCTTGGTGAAGGCAGCGGGGCTTCTGGAGACGGGTCACCAACCCAGGGGATCCCAGGCTGGCAGGTCCTGCGTGCTCGGTGCTCCCAGGAGCTGCAGGGTTCACCTTCAACTGCAGCACCCAGAACCGGGGGCTAGGTGGCTGTTTAGAGGAAGGGGAAGGAAGGAAAAAGGAGGGGGTGGGGGAGGGAAAAAGAAGGGAGGGGAAGGGGAAGGAAGGAGTGGGGGGAGTACAAATAGAGGGAGAGAGGGAAAAGAGGAGGGTGGGAAGAGGGAGGGAGGAAAGAGGGAGAAAGGGAAGGAGGCAGGCTGTTGGAGAGCAATTTAGAAGAGGGAGCCAGATGGAAGAAAGCAATGGTCCTGAGGCCCTGATTCTGGGAGCTGAAAAGCTGTCCCTTGGTTGTTCCAGCAGGAGGCTCTTGGATGAATGAATTCATCTCTGAACACGCACCTGAAATAACAATGCCCTTCCCACTGTGGGAAACCCGAGTCCTGCCCCGAAAGAAAGGTGGGAGGTAACAGTAACTGCAAAAAAGAACAACCACCAATGTTTAGAGCAACGAGGGCAGCATGATAGCATTTAATGAGCACCTATTATGTGCCCGACACGGTTTTGTACATTTAACATGAATTTTCTCAATTTAATTCTCACGATGGCTCCCCAAGTAGAGACTGTTTTTATCATCCTTGAACACACAGACACATGAAGAGTTTAAGTGACTCTCTGGATGTGCCACAGAGAGGATGGGATAGACCAGGACCTGAGCCTAGATCTGCCTAATCCAGGATCCGATGGCTCTTCACCATGATAGTTCGAGAACACTGGATGAACAGTATAGCAGGGCCGCGGCATGCTGTTGTATAGGTTGTGCACTGCACAAGGGTGATCACCAAGGGAGAGCTCTGCTTGCCGGGGCCCTGGGGCAGTGCCACGAACACCCAAAGGGAGGCCTTGTCTCTTCCTAATTCATCCCAGGGGGCTGGAAGTGCTGGTGGCCTCTCCACCACTGACCTGTACTCGCTCTTATTCTCACAACAACCCTTTCACAAAGGCACAGTAGTATCTGAGAATTCAGATTTAACATCCAACTGTAGGAAGCACTGTGGTAGGCCGAATTATATACCCCAGGGGAAAAAAAAAACAAACAAAACCATTTTCTTTTTTTTTTTTTTCTTCTCTATAGAACCTTTTCTTTTTTTAAAGATTTATTTATTTCTCTCCCCTTCCCCCCCCCACCCCCACTCACCCTGGTTGTCTGCTCTCTGTGTCTATTTGCTGCATTTTCTTTGTCTGCTTCTGTTGTCAGCGGCATGAGAATCTGTGTTTCTTTTTGTTGTGCCATCTTGTTGCATCAGCTCTCCGTGTGTGCGGCGCCATTCCTGGGCAGGCTGCACTTTCTTTCGCGCTGGGCGGCTCTCCTAACGGGGCACACTTCTTGCGAGTGGGGCTCCCCTACTCGGGGGACACGCCTGCGTGGCAGGGCACTCCTTGCGCGCATCAGCACTGTGCATGGGCCAGCTCCACACGGGTCAAGGAGGCCCCGGGTTTGAACCGTGGACCTCCCATGTGGTAGACGGACGCCCTAGCCACTGGGCCAAGTCCGCCACCCCTCAAAAACGTTTTCTTAATCTTAATTCACACTTACAGGTATAGGATCTTTTGAAGATGTTCTTTTTAGGTAAATTGTGCCTAACTGAATCATGTTGGGCTTTAATCCAGATTACTGGACTTTAAAAGTCAAATGGAATTCATGTTAGTGGAAGACTCTGGGTTCTGGGCTTCTAGGTTCTTGGCTTATGTCGCATGAAAGAATTAAAGGACACGCCATAGGGTAGGCAAGGGAGTAAAGAGTTTGTAAAGAAACAAGAAAACGAGAAAAGTACACTGTCCGAGGCACAGACGGGGGGCGAGCTGCAGAATGAGATATGTACATGGGGCCCCAAGTCAGGGCTTTTAAAGTCTTTCCTCCACAGCTTCATAACGTGGGTGGGGCCAGCTCTTTGCTGTTCTGATTGGCAGCCCCACCTGTCAGTTCCCAGGGGGCCAATGGTGAGGGCTTTTGAGAGTATCCTTGACCCCAAACAAGACTCTCATTCCAAATGGGATTCTCATGGCCAGGGTCTCGCAGAATCCCTCAGGAAGTTTCCAGGTGGAGTCTCACAGTCTGTCACCTGGCGGCCATGTTGCCTGGCGGCCATGTTGCCTGGCGGCCATGTTGCCTGGCCTCAGCTGAGACCCAAGTCTTCCCTTTCCCTGTACTAACCTGCCTCAGTAGAAAAGAAAGCGTCGGGAAGAGCAGAAACTGGAAGTCCATGGAATCTGGAAGAGAAAGGATCCTTGACTGTCTTTCCTTTCACATCTATTGACCCCAAGAGCACTCCCTAATAAACCTCTCACATGCTAATCTCCATCTCAGAGTTGGTTTCCCAGGGAACCCAGCCTGCGAGGGGGTGCAGAGAGGAGAAGCGGGAGGAGAGGAAGATGTATGCAGAGTCAGAGGCTCTCCTCAGCTATACCAAGGGTCTACCAAGGGTCATCACTCTCTAGAATTGCTTGTGTCGTAGAAGTCGAGAGAGGGTCAATTATTTGCATATAGAAAGGCCAGGACTCAGGAATCATTTTGGGAAGGAAAAAGATTTATTTACAGCTGGTGGGACTCGGAAGCCTTCTGTTCAAAACCCAAGCCCCGAGTAAGATTTTTGAGTTCCTTTTATATAGGGTGGGGAGTCAAATGGTGCTTTCATGAAAGAAAACGACTTTCCTTTGTTAGTTAAGTGTTTGACTAAGTACCAGATCGGTCTTGAATTGGCATATCCCCCACATTCTAGGTAAGCTTGAATGAACATATCGCCCACATTCCATCTGGATACAACCTTGAATACACATTCAGTCAAAGCCTATAGGGCCTCTACTACTTAATTGGATTTCTAGAGAGTAGGCACCCTTGGATACAGAACTAGATAATTTTGAATTTATGCACAGGCTATATTACTTGGATTAGGTAAAATAATGTATGCAAAGTGCTGAGGTAAGCACAGCGCCTGGTCCTGAGAAGGCACTGGTGAACCCCACTTCCCTCCCCCATACCCTGTTAAAGATCAAGGAGCTGGAAGGGCACAGGAAGAGGTTTAAATCCAGAGTTGTTGGAAGTTTGTTAGAAGCCCAAAAGGGCTTCTGTCCACATGTTCACTAGCCCAGGCCCTGGGAGGGGAGTGGAAACAGGCCAACTGCTCCTTGCCCAAGGCAGAGGCCAGAGCTCCTGCTCAGTCTCAGGGTTAGACCAGGAAGGACCTGAGACTTCAGTTTATCCAGCTCCAGGGAGGTCGAGGACCAGGTTGCAGGAGGCTTGCTTGCTGGTTATTCTGGGGTCACTGGACAGAATCGCTGTATTGATCCTCTGGTTTCTTTTCCTAGGGTCCCTCACTGAACTCCATTATATTGATCAAGGCCTGGAGATGGGGCTGAAACTCTCCATCCAAGACTTTCTACCTTACCTGCTAAAATGGTATTTGCTTCGAGGAACTGCCTAATTGTTTTCCACAGCAGCCGTGTCCCTTTTACATCCCCACCAGCAGTGAAGGAGGGTTCCAGTTTCTCCACATCTTTTTAACACTTAATTTCTGTTGTTGTTGTTGTTTTAATTAACTCCATACTAGTGGGTGTGAAGTAGTATCTTGTGGTTTTGATTTGCATTTCCCTAATGACTGGTGATGTTGAGTCTTTCCATGTGTTTGTTGGCCATTGGTAGAGCCTCTTTGGAGAAATGTCTGCTCAAGTCTGTTCCCCATTTAAGTTGTGTTATTTGTCTGTGTTGTTGCCTTGCTAAGAGTTCTTTATATATTTGAATACTAGCCCCTTATTGGATGTGTGATTGGAAATAATCCCTTCCATTCTATAGGCATAGAAAGAATATTGAGGGACAGTTTTCTTTATTCATATATAAAAGTATGTGGGTATGTGGAGGTGTGTTTTATAAAAAACAGGATTATATACCTCTTCTAGATATCCTTTTTCTCACTCAGTCACGATTCATGGTGTAAATTCTCCAGTTCCTTTTTTTCATCTACCCCCTCTCCTCCCTTACCCCTCCCCACCCCACTGTTTTTGCTTTCTGTGTCCATTAGCTGTGTGATCTTCTGTATCTATTTCTCTTTTTTTTTTCAAAGATTTATTTTTATTTATTTCTCTCCCCTTCTTCTATTTCTCTTTTTGTCTTCTCTTCTCGTCTTTCTCCTCTAGGATTCACCAAGATTCAATCCTCGGGACCTCTGATATGGAGAGAGTTTCACTGTCAATTGTGCCACCTCAGTTCTTGGTCTCCGCTGCACTTCACCTTGACTCTCCCCTTTACCTCTCTTTTGTTGCATCATCATCTTGCTGCATGACTCGCTTGTGCAGGCACCGGCTCACTGTGCGGGCACTCGGCTTGCCATGCAGGCACTGGCTCACCATGCCAGCACTCCTGTGGACACTCGGCTCACCATACAGGCACTTAGCTTGCCATGCGGACACTCGGCTCGCCACACGGGCACTTGGTTCACCATATGGGCTCTTGGCTCACCGCACGGGTACTCAGCTTGCCACACAGGCACCGGCTCACCACACAGGCATGCTTTCTCTTCTTTTCACCAGGAGGCCCCAGGGATCAAACCCAGGTCCTCCCAGGTGGTAGGCGGAGGCCTTATCACTTGGGCCATATCCTCTTCCCTCTAGTTTTTGTTTTTTTGTTTTTAAGTATCTATTTTGTTTATTTACTCCCCCCCACCTTCTACTTGCTTGCTCTCTGCTCTCTGTGTCCATTTGCTACACATTCTTCTGTGTCTGCTTGTATCCCTTTGTTGCAAATGCGCCAGCTCTCCACGGGGCGTGGACCATCCGCTCTCCGCGGGCACAGGCCTGCTTGCCTTCACAAGGAGGCCCTGGGACAGAAACCCAGCGCCTCCCTTATGGTAGATGGGAGCCCAATCAATTGAGCCACATCTGCTTCCCTCTAGTTCTTTTTAATATCTACTTAAATATCTCATTATGTAGGTGTACTATGATTTAGTCAATCATCCCCTATTTTTAGTAAATTTATTCTGTTTCTAGTTTTCAGTCACTACCAACAACGCTGCAATAAACATCCTCATACAATTAAAAAAAAATGATATTTGCAAGTAGGCAAAAATATGTGCCTCCTGGAGCCAAGCCTAGAAAATGAAAAGCAAACATATAAACAGTAGTTGTGCTAACATAGGGATGAAGGGCCATTTTTCTCTTTTCACAAGATTTTCATTAATATTGCTAAAAACAATTTTTTCCTGGCAGTGACACTCCAATAGCAACGTCATGCTAGTTTCAAATACCATTCTTCAATAAAAGGAACAAGGGCTCCTTGGAGAAGGGGCTGATTCTAGGGCTGGGGCAGGGAATATACAAGCTGAGCCTGGAGTATCGTGAAGTGCCACTAAGTAAAGTAGTACTCAAACCAAAAAATGGGGGCATGTCCAAGAGACAGAGCCAAGTGAAAGAGCTCTCAATGGCCAAAGCTGGAATCACTTAAGCAACAAAAATTAATAGCAATGTATTGGATTATAACCCTAAGTGAAAATAAATATCCATGAAACTGTACCGATATAAATTATTGAATAAACAAATAACGGGAGGAAATAGACAACTCTCCCATGCAGAAGAATACCAAGTAATTTGTGTAGCTAATCCTTCCCTAAGCAGGTGGCGCATAACTCCCTACCCTTAAGTGTGGACTGCATACGGAGGTTTCCTTCCCCAAACTACAGTATGGAAATGGGGGGAAAGAGTAACTTTATAGAACAGAAACCCGACAAGCACGACCTCAGCGAGACGGTCAAGGCCAATACCATCAGTGATAAGTCAGGTTGATAACACACACCCTTGATAGGAGGGACTCCGTGGTCTTCTTCCCCAAAACCCATCACCCCTGTCTCATCATAAGAAAAACACCAGACAGATGCAACTGAGGAACCTGCTACGACATATCTGACAAGTACTCCTCAAACCTGCCAGCCATCAAAACCAAGAAAAGGCTGAGAAAATGTCACAAGGAAGAGCCTAAGGAGACATAATGATAAAATGCAGTGTGGTGGCCTGAATGGGATCCTGGAACAGAAAAAGGACAGTAGATGAAAACTAAGGAAATTCAAATAAAGTGTAGACTTCAGTGAACAGCACCGTATCGATATTGGTTCATTAATTGTGACAAGTGTAACCGGACAAACATAAGATGTTAACAACAGGGAAACTCGGTATGGGGGACATGAGAAATCTGTACTAGCTTCACAGTTTCTCTCTATATCTAAAATGATTCTACAATACAATGTTTGTTTTTAATATAGATTCCATTTTAAAGAAAGACAAAAAGGAATGGCATTTGGCCTCTCAGCTCAGCAGAGTCTTGAGCAGAAACACTAAAAGAAGAGGATAATTTTGCAAATTGCACCCAGGCCTCTCTCCTGGTGGACGGCAGTGAGAACTGGGGATGAGGACGAGGGGTGTGGATGGGTGTGGGAACACGGGAGGGAGGATGGGACTCCCTGAGCCTCAGTTTTGTCATCTGTAAAGTGGAAATAATGATATTTAGGATGCAGTGAGACAACATGTATACAGCACTTAGTTCACTGCCTGGCACATGGGGGCAGCCATTATTAGCTAAAATCCCCCTCTCTCAAAGGCCACATTAGGGGGACCAGGAGGCGAGGCTAATTCGGGAAACTTGGAGTGACACTGAGGGAGACGCTCTTGAGCAGACGTCACAGGGCCAGTGAGAGCCGCGCCAGCTTCCGGCTGGAAGCCCCGCCCATCCTAGCTCGGCTACTTCCTCCCGGCGGAACAAGACCCAGCCTTGCCTCACTAGACCAGGATCTCCTTCTCTGTAAAAAATGAAACATTTGGACTAGAGAGGGGTCTACTGGGAAGAGGGTGGGCTGTGGGGTGGACAGAGGTGGGTTTGAATCTTGGCTCCACCAACCAGCAAACCTCAGTTTCCCCATTTGTAAGGAGAGGCTACTAATGAGGCAGATGAGTATAGGGAAAGGGAAGACTTGAGTCACAGCTGAAGACCCTGCGGACGACATGGCGGGCAGACAACATGGCGGCGAGGCCCCGCCCAGGAACCACCCGAGGGCTCCCACGTGACCCTGGAACGAGAGTCTCACTGGGAAGGAAACCTGTGGAAATAGAATCCTGTTCAGAGTCAATGGAAAGCCATGGGTATCTTCAAAATGGCTCACTAAAAATGTTAATTGAAGTACTGTTTGTAAATCACAGAAAAATTTGCAACAGCCTAAATGCTCATCAGCAGAAGAATACAGAAATAAATTGTGAACTATATTAGCTCCATGTATCAACACAGGCAAATCTCCAAAACATAATGAAGTGTGTAGGATGCTATAGCAGTTTATAATTTATATTTACACATATTTTATATACTAATAATATAAATTTTATGTTAACATATTATATAGAAACTTTATATACAGTTAATGTGATTATGTCTAGACTTAATATGTGTAGTAATAATATAAAACATGCCAAGGAATAATAGCCAAATTCAGAGGGAGGGAGGAAAGGAAAAGAATTGGGGAAGGGTAAATAGTGCACTTCAAATGTATCTATAACATTTTCTTTTTTAAAAATCTGAAGAAAATGTGTCAAAATGTTACACTTAGGTGTTGGAGAAAAAGCGCTTACTGGGACACGGAGACTGATATGATAGAGAAAGAATTTATTGGGAAGCTCTCCCAACAGAGGGGGTCTGAAGAGCAGACTTGGTGGGGGGTCTGAAGAGAGACTTCAGCCCACTCCTGGAAGGGGGCACTTGAATTTATACAGCACTTTCCTAGATGGGGAAATGATAGTTGGTGGGAGGGGGTTGAGGGTCCAGTTGAGGTGCAGGGGCCAACAGGAAGCTCTAGAGGTGAAAATTTTCCCTGATAGTGACTAGAAGATAGTGGGTTAGGGAGTCATGGTTTCTTGGAATGCGACAGGAGCAGATGTTTCTTCGATCTGTAGGGATTTCATCTCCCTCTGATATGCAGGTAGGGAAGGTTTCCATTTCCCTTTATTCCTGTCTCTATGTGGTTTCTTTATTCAACCTGTGGGGAAGTGCTGTCCCCTTAGGCGTGTAGCAGGGGGTTTGCCTTTTTCCCAATGTATACCAGGGGAAACTGAGCGACAGCGTGTCCGTTATTGCAAGCCTCTAACATTAGGCAAACCTGGATGCTGGCATATGGGTGCTAACAAAATTCTATCTGCTTTTCTGCTTGCTGAAATCAGGCAGACTTTACAGGTTCTCTAATGTTTCATTGATTCTATTCCATGGACTCTTGGGCTCAAAATTTTAAATCACCCTTTAATTAACCAGCTTTGCTTGCTGGTTTCTGAACACTTCTGACTCACCCTAAAATCCTGCACCCCCAGCTCCCTGAGACATTCTTGGGTCTCACCCTGATGCAGGCGATGGGTGGGAGCTGTTGATCTCTTCGTAGATAACCTAAGCTGCGTGTGTCCAACGGTGAGAGCTGCAGCCCTGCCCTTGGTAACCATGGCAACAACGCCAGTCCCCGAAGAACAATTAAACAATGTAAACTCTATAAACTCTAAATATTCAGGGAAAATGCAAACCAAAGGTGTTAAAAGCTTACACGGAATGTATGAAGTTCATGCTAAACGCTTACCTAGAATGTGGGGGTTCTGTGTGAATTCAAACTTATTGAGCACTGAAACATTTAATTCTTCTGTATAAAAGGAACTAGAAAATCTTATTCAGGGCTTAGGTTTTGAACAGAAAGGTCCCGAGCCTGGCCAGTCATAAATAAATTCTCTTTTCCTTCCCAAAATTATTACTGAGTCCTGGCCTTTCCATATGCAAACAACTGAACCTCTCCCGATGTCTACAACAACCCTACTTTCCCAGAATCTCTGAGAGTCCACTCTTGCAAAATTGAGATTTGCTTCGGTTTGCTTTAAGAATCATCTGATATACAGCGCGCCCCAAGAACACTTCTACTTAATCACGGGAGAGGCTTAAGGACTGCAGAAGGACTGAGGAAACATTGTTTTCCTCACCAGGTGGCTCTTGCAGTCCAGGTACCAGGAAGCCTGAGAACACAGGGCGCAATCAAGACTTTCCTAGTACTTGTCACGGCGGCCACATCCAGAAGGCGCGGGACACTCTGTCTGGGCCTGGTTTCCTCTCACGAGAGTCCTCACCTTATCTACACCCTCTACACGCTCACGAGGCTTCCGTTTCCAGGCGCTCTAGATGGCTTTGCCCAAAACCAAACCCAGCTGTAGGGTTTCAAGAATTTCACAACGGGGACAAAGAGCCAGGGCCCTCCTCCTGAATTCCCACATCCGCACTAGAAGGGCATTTAAGGAAATACCTAATCGTCTTGGCCTTAGGTCCTGTTAAGAAAAAACAAAATGATCTTTCATTTTCCCCTGTAGAAGTCGGCCTCCCCACGCCCCTTCCGCCCCTTCCCCTCCAGCAGATCTCCTCTGCCTCCTCCAACCCCTTCAAAAAATAAAATGAAAACTCAGTAACTTCAAGGGGAATTCAGGGAAGAAAAAGGACAGAAGCCCGTGAGTGCAGGAAGGCGGTGGGCCCTTCTGACCATGCGCCCCTCCCGCCGCCGTGGCCACAGCACGCATCTCGCTGTGCAGCCTCACCCCTGGACTGTTCTCCCACCCGAGCACCTACCCTGGCTTTACCAAGTGCTGGGAAGAATACAGCTGTGAATCAGACAAAGAAATCCCTGTCCTCGTGGGGCTTACATGCTAGGGGCGGAGGACGATTTACAAATTATGAAGAATCACAAAATACAGTTGCAGATGGAGATGTAAGCTGACAAGAAAAATAAAGTCGGAGAATGGGCGAAGGTGGGCAGAGGCAGGGTGTAGGCCAGTGCCTCCTCCAGTGAAGGCTCAGGAGACCTCCCTGAGGAGGCAACTGGAGCAGAGGAGACCTGTGAGGGCGCTCAGGGACCCGGGCATGGTGACATCTGGGGGAGAAACCAGGGGGCGGTAGGAGAGGCAGGTGAGATAGCCAGGGACAGGCCTCCTAATAGCGCTGTGAGGTCGATGTCATTACTGCCATTTTACAGATGAAGAGACCGAGGTTCCAGGAAGTCACGGGGTTTGCTGAGACCACACAGGCAGTGTGTGCAAGCTGAAGCTCCCCTGACTCAGCAACCTATGCACTGCATGACTGCCTGCTGTCTCCCTGTCATAAGACACACATGGGACACGATCTTTATTCATACCCCTTGGGCCAGCTTTGGGCTAGAATCCAGAATGCTCCCATTTTAGGAAGTTGAGGCAGTGCATATATGGCCTGGTGCACAACACTCTGGGAGAGTGTGGAACAGCATGCCACAGTTAAACATACTAATCTTTCTACAGCAAAACATGTTAATCTTCATGCTGAGTGGGCTAAATAAAGGACTATTAATAATCTCAGTTCAAGTGAGCTTTTGCCACCAATTCAGTTAAGCTCAGGTCACATTTTGATGCCAAGGTAATTACCACCAAAAAAAAAAAAAAATGCCTTTTGATTTTCCAAGCCTTTTGGATTTCCAGTAAAGACATTGAGATGAGACGTGATAAATTCTGAAAAGGACAGCTCTGTGAAGACAAGAGGTAGAAAAGCCAGCTGGCAACTAGGTCACGCCCTCTGCATCCTGGCAGGGAAGACAGGCCACGGCAGCTGAGGCTTGGGCTGCGAATGGCCTCTTTGGCAAAGGAAGCACCTGCAGCTCGAGATGTGCTGGCAGCGCTCGGGCCGGAGGGGACGCAGAGGGCCAGAGCCGCCGGCCAGGTCCAAGAAGGAAACCAGAAAACCCAGCTTCACACAATAAACCACCAAAATGAAAAGTTCTCATTTTCTGCCCTTCTTGCCAGACCTGGGGTGGGTTTTAAAATGCGACCTGCAGAGAAGTTGCAGGTGGGAGAAAAAGAAAAATATCTTCCTTTCAATTAAAAAAAAAAAATCCCCTAGGGATTTGGCCTTCTGCCCAGTCCCTGCTGAGCAATGTAAACTCTTCCCAGCCTCCTTGCTGACCTCCCCCTCCCTGTTTTGCCTTAGCACCATCTCTCCTCGGCTCACCCCCTTGGAAGGGCCAGAACCTGAGCGGGACTAAGAGAAAGGCAGGATCTTCCTTCCCTGACTCAGCCTGGGGCAAACAAGTTGACCATCAGCCCCACCCAAGGTCAGGTTGAAACTCAGTCTGCCATCCCAGCTTCTGCCCTAATCCACTTGATTTGCTCAGACTCACAATGGCTGCACCAGTAAGAAGGAAATGTTTAACCCCAGGGTTTCCTTGGGAAGTTAGGAAAAGAGTCATTGACTCATTCATTAATTCATTGTACAAATGGTTTTTGAGCCCCCGTTACGGGCAAGGGGGTTGGGATATATCCATGACAAAATTACCAAAACCTTTGTCCTCACCTGGAGAGGAGAGCCAGACTTGGATTCAAAATAGCACACGTGCAAAGGTGGTATGTACCTTAGGGGGAAAAGTAGCAAGAGTAAAGGAGAGCAGGGAGCCTGAGGGAGGAAATGCAATTTTTATAGGGGTGTCAAAGTGAGCAAAGAGTTGAAGAAGGGAATAGTCAGGACAAAGGCTGGGAACGGACGTTCCAGGTCAGTGTGCCTGGAGCTGAGCGAGGACAGCGGAGGAGGAGAGCGGGGAGAGAGGTGGGCACTTCACTTAGGGGCTGGTCCTTGGGACTGTCCTTTACTCTAAATGAGGAAAAGAGCTCTTAGAGGGTTTCGAGCAAAGGGCCAGAGCCACCACGACTGTTACAAAAGCCAAGCAGCCCAGAAGGAAGCTCCGACGGCACCTCGCTGCCCGCTGGGAGGGACAGTGAACCTGTAGGGATCACAGGACGGAGGGACTCAGGGTGATTTCTAAGCGTCTAAGTTAGGAAGCTCTCTATGACAGCAGGACTTCTGGACAATTCAGTGTGCTCTGAAGAAGAGCCGGGAGCCAGGGAGGTCCTTGAGGAGGCAGATGGGAATTGTGGCCTGAAGCGGCCACAAGGTGGCGCTGTGGCTAACGAACGGGGCATAAACCCTACCCTCCCACCCCAGGCAATATTTCAAAAGGTTAATCCAGGCTGGATCCAGGGGATCAGCAAGAGGAAAGGAGCAACGATGAGTCTGTGCTTTCTGATCTGGGGATCTAGACTGCAGCATATATTAAAACAGGCTTTGTTTGTGTTTCTTTTGAACAGCAGTAAGCCTCAATGCCATTGAGGGTAACTGCAAGGATTAAACAGTATAATCCGGGAGAAACAGCACAGTGCCAACCACATAACTGACACTCAGCAAACACTGCCTATTTCAATTTTATTATCTGTCGCCCCCAGTTACATCAGCCCTCGTGGTGCCTTCGTCACGGCTTACCAGTGAATGGATCTCCCCACTTCCAGCCCATCCCTGCACCACTCCACCCTCCAGAGTGCCGCCAGAGCCGTCTGCCCAGCGGGTAAGAGCAGACTCTGCTCAAGCTCCTCAGGGAGCCTTGTCGCTTTGAGCAGTGGCTCTCCAACTCCAGCGTACACCAGAATCACCTGGAGGGCTGCTAACACGGAGCTGGTGGGGCCCTCCCCTCCCCTCCCCCGCCCCAAGCTCTGACGCCGCAGGTCCAAGGTGGGACCTGAGAATCTGCATTTCTAACAAGTTCCCAGGCACTGCCAGTGCTGCTGGTCCAGAGCCCACACTCTGAGAACCACTGGCCTAAGGCTAACGTGCACACAACCTGACGACCTCCCACCATCCACCTCTACCACCCCTGCCCCTCCGGAACCGCCTTATGCCTGGATTTTTGCAATAGCTGTCTCATAGTTTTCCCTCCTTCTGCCCTTTCTTCCCTACGGTTTATTGTTAATGCAGCAGCAAAAGAGATTCTTTGAAAACAGAAATTCTGTTCTCTGCTTTATAATGCTCCAGTGGTATGGTTCCCATCTCATTTAGAATAAAACCCACAGGGCTTACCATGTGCTTCAAAGTCCTATGTGATCTGGCCCACTCCTTCTCCATCTCCCCTGCACACGCCACTTCTTATATGCGCCAAGCACACTCCCACCTCAGGGCCTTTGCACTTGCTACTCCCTCTGCCAGGAAAGAGTCTCTTCCACATATCCGCCTGGCCTCCTCTTCCCTTTGTTCAAGTCCCTTCTCAAATTCCAGTTGGGAAACGGATACAGCTCAATCAATTGGGCACCCGTCTACCATATAGTTGGTCCAGGGTTCGATGCCCAAGGCCTCCTGGTGAGGGCAAACTGGCCCACACAGAGTGCCAGCCCACACTGGAATGCCGCCCCATGCAGGAGTGCACCCCTGCATGGGAATGACTCCCAGCGCGAGAAAGCTACCCCGCACAGGAGTGCCAGCCAACGCACAGAGCTGGTGCAGCAAGATGATGCAACAAGAGACACAGAGGAGAGAAAATAAGAAGATGTAGCAGAAAAGGGGAGCTGAGGTGGCACAAGAGAGTAATCGCCTCTCTCCCACTCTGGAAGTTCCCAGGATTGGTTCCTGGAGCCACCTAATGAGAATACAAGCAGACACAGAAGAGCACACAGTGACTGGACACAGAGAGCAGACAATGGGGGGGATGGAGGGGGGAAGAAATAAATAACATAAATCTTTAAAAAAAAAAATTCCCTCCTAACCTAAAATAGCAACATCCTCCCTCTTCCTGCACCATGTCCTTGGTGTTTCCCTTCTGGAGAAATCAAACGTAAGGCCTGAGCCTCCTGCACAGGCTCGGCCCTCATAGCCCAGCATCCCTCTCCACAGCAGGTCTTTCCCTGTGGTGGATGTGGATGAACCAGCCAACCTCTGGTTAAACGTGGGCACCTCACACAAATTCTGCTACAGAAAAAAGATGCCTTGGTCGGTAGGCATAAGTCTCTGGCTTGCCAGAAAATTCTATTTCTCATCATAAATTATGGGTTTAAAGACAATTTTTCACTCCTAAAAGGGTAAAAACATAACAGGACTGTTGGACAAGTGGGTAAAAGACCAGGATTATGATAATCATGATGGTGGTGATGCTGTAGAAAAGACGCTGTATTTTAAAAAAAGAAAAGAAAAAAAGGCAAGTGAAGTAATGTTAGCCCTAATGCTTCTTTTGGGCCTTACAAGGGTTAACTGAAAGCTTAAACACCATGTCCATGAGAGACTTAGCTAACTACCATAGAGACCAATTAGAGATTGATCTGATACCCAGCCAAATTTATGTCTCCCTCTACTGGTGGGATGAGTTTCTGCATTGGCCTCTTCACTGAGACTTGGTCAGTGGCTTTCCAGAGTCTGCTCTTTCTGACTCTTACCTCCTTCCTCACCATCTCTAGACCCCTGCCCTATATCTTACTAAGGCCCCATCCCACAGGTTTGCATGATCAGATATATCAATTTCAAACTGTTATAAATGATATTTTACATTTGTCCAATAGCATAAGATTTATAGTTTGCTTTTACGTCGATCGCCTCATTACATCCTATCCTTGTGAGGTGGATATACCCATTTTACAGGTGAACATATTAAATCTCAGAAAGGTAGAGACTTACTCAAAATCACTTAGCAAGGAATGTAATTTTCCATTTATATCACAGCAGGTTTTGGAAAGGGGAGCTTATCTGGTTAATATGAAAGGCAGAGAAGAAAGAAGAGAGGTGTTGAATTTCATCTTTTTTATAAACATCATACGGGGAGGGGAAAAAGCACTTAAATGAGGCCTGGTGTATGGGAGAGGATTACACTGCCTCTAACCAAATATGTGACTTGGGCCTTGAAAGAGTGATTCATATAGGTTCAGTAGTGTTATAGTCAATGGCTTCTAGGGTGTTATAGAATCAGGTTTTACTGGAAATGGTGGAGGAAGCCAGGAATGCAAATAGCCTAGGACAGACAACAGCCTCTCAGTGGGGAGGAGGCTGGGCCATGCTCCCTAATGAATTGTCACATTCCTATGTATTCCAGCATACTTGAGAGATAGCTTCCTTATAGACACCATGTCATACAGACGAATTTTGCAGCTAAAGATATCTCCAAATAACACAGTATTATTTCCCAGTGGATGTGTGAGGCTTCCTCCTAGCATGAGGACTTTTCTCTGACCAGCATGCCAGTGTCAGCCCTCTAAGGTACCAAAAGTTACCAGTAAACTGGTGGCCCCCAAAGAATTCCGTGCTTCATGTTGGTTCACCTCCAACCTTCCTCCCATCCTCCCTTCCCAGGCAAGGCTCCTGAAAAGGCCCTTCACAAAAGAGATTTATAAATGGCAAATAAGCATATGGAAAGGTGCTCGGTTTCATAAATCATATGTAAATGCAAGAGAAATTATAATGTGATAACTAATATCACACACAAAACAGAAAAGCTAAAATGAAACACAATACCAAGCCTTGGCGAAGATGCGGCGCTCCTGGAAGACTCACATACTGCTGGTGGGATCCAGCTTATAGGAGTGTGCATCCAACTTATGACCCACCCCTAGGTATACACCCAACAGAAATGCTTGTGTGTTCAATAATCTACATTACATAAAAGTTCAGATCAGCTTTATTCCTAATAGTGCCAAACTGGAAAAGATCCAAATGCCCATCAACAGTAAGAAAAGATAAATTACGGCATATTCAGAAAATGGCATATGATAAGAATATGAGAATAAACAAATTATTGCTACATACAACATAGATGAATCTCACAAAGAGAATGCTGACCAAAAAAAAAGCTAAAAACACACAAACACAGAGCATATAGGTCTATAGATGTGAAGTTCAAAGGCAAAACAAATATATGGTATTAGAAATTAGCATAGCAGCTCTTTTAGGGAGGGGACATAAAGTAGGTTTCTGGGGTGCTGAGAACATCCTATTTCTCGATGTGAGGGCTGGTTAACCGGGCTTTTTCACTTCAAGATAATTCCTCATATTACCCAGTTATAATATGTTTAACTTTCTTAATGTATGCTATACATCAATAAAGACATTTTAAAACTGTTATTTTAAAAGGGAATGCAGGATGCACAGCAAAAATAAATAAAAATGGTGATACCTGAAAATGAATGGACAATCTGGCATATCTTCAAGTTGGCGGAGCAGCCTGGCTGGTGGCTGGGGTCATGGAAATGGAAACATGGAGCTGAAGGAACAAAGAAGAATTAAAGCAGACTGAAGGAAAGCCGGTGGTGGGAAAGGTCTGTGCCACACCTGCATGTGTGGATAGAGATGGCTGCCCAAGCATTCTCATCCAAACTGAAGGAAGGCTTTTTATTGGCTCCCTGTGAATATGTGCCACGGCAGGTGTCTGCTGCCTGTTGAGAATGCTATTTCTATGCCACTGCTGTAAGGATGGATGCCTGGAGGACTTTTACAACTACACCCCAGGACGAGCAATGTTGAGGAAAGCAGAGGTCCTGGCCAGACCAGCCGCTGCTTCCCTCTCTCTGGAGATATCAGAGGCAGGGACTTTCACTGCACCTTGCGAATGGCCAAGAGGTGTCAGGAAGACTATGGCATTGAGCAGGTCAGAAGGCGGTTTCCTCCCCAGCTGCTCTGGGTTCACTAGACGAAGGCAGATAATCCAGCAGAATCCAACATTGCAAGAGGCCTCAGTTACTTGCTCACCAACTGAGCAGATGCATGAACCTCTGGGGACCCGAAAATCTTATCGGAGGTCCAGCACCCAGCATTCATCCACAGCCCCAAAAGCTGCTGCTGCTCCAAGGTCAAGTTGAGAGCTGGCAAGGAAGAAGCCCAGATCCAGTCCCCATCATGAAAGCCGGAGGCTGCTTCAGTTGTGTGTAAGGATGTTGTCTCTAAAGGCAGGGTGGCCCCAGGGGACCTTCCTTGGACATTTTTTATATGGGACACGGGATGATGCTTCCCACCCATCCTGTCTGAAAGGAAATGAAAATTTCCCTGTTAAAGGACCATAAAAGGGGGAAAGTTTAGGTTATATATCTGTTACTAGAATAATTAAAAAAAAAATAGGACTGAACAACATAAACAGTGAACTCTAATGGACTATAGGTAGTACAATTATAATATTCTTTCATCAATTGTACCAAATGTACCACACTAATGCAAGGTGTTAATAAAGGGGGATATATAGGAACTCTGTATGTTCTGTATGATTTTTCTGTAAGTCTACAACTTCTCTAATAAAAAAAAAATTTTAAAGGAGATCACAAGCATGAGAAACCCTGAACAAGAGAGCCAAAGCATTGTGCTAAAAATCAGCAAGAGATAAAAAGATGGGAAGCAGGGGAGAAGGTGTAGCTCAGTGGTTGAGTACGTGCATTCCATGTATAAGGTCCAGCCAGGGTTCAATCCTTGGTACCATCTTAAAAAAAAAAGACAACGGGAAGCAGATGTGGCTCAAGTGACTGAGCTCCTGCCTACCACATGGGAGGTCTTGGTTGGGTTCCATGTGCCTCCTAAAGAAGACAAACAAGACAGCAAGCTGACATGATGGGCTGGCACATCAAACTGACACAACAAGATGACACAACAAGAGACACAAGAAGGAAAAACATAATGAGAGACACAACAAAACAGGGAGCCATCTCTATGGCTCAAGTGATTAGGCACCACCCTCCCACATGTGAGACCCCAGGTTCGGTTCCCAGTGCCTCCTAAAAAGGAAGATGGGCAACAACAAAACAGACAGCAAGTGCAAACAACAAGGGGATGGGAATAAATAAAAAATAAATAAATCTTTTTTAAAAAAAGATAAAAAGATGTCTATGGCAGAGTCCCTTGAAAATCATGTCACAATATTCTGTTAGGGGAAAAAGCAAGCTACAAAATAATATGTCTTATATAATCTCAATTTGCTAAAATACATGTGCACAGGGAAAAAAAAAAACCCAGGATGGCTAGGTAGCCAAAGGTGTTCTCTCTGGATGATAGGATTGCAGGTGATTTTATTATTTGCTTTCTGTATTTTCTACATTTTCTACTACAAATATATATTACTTTGAAAATCAGGAAAATTCTTTTAAAATTATAAACATTAATTATTAAAGGAAGATGACCATTCCTAGCCAGAAGGAGCTTAAGTCACAAAGAACCTGGCTAAATATTCTAATGTCCTTACATAATAATAAAAAGAATTAAGCATGTGCTATTATTTAATGTAGGTCCATAACTCAGCTTTTCTAGCCTTGATCTTATCTCCAGTCCTCAGTTTCTGGAAGAGAGGGAACAGGAAGGTCCAAAATTGCATTTAGGCTAGAGTAGAGTGCTTGGAGCAAGAAGATGCCTGTAACAAACAGTCATCATCACCAGACACTGCCAACAATGGAGGGTCTGGCAAATTCCAGGCACTGTTAGAAGCACTTTACAGGTTTTAACTCATTTAATGTTCACAGCAACCTTCTGCAGTAGATAGTATTATAATCCTCCATTTACAGATGAGGAAACTGAGGCATAGAGAAATGAAGTGGCACTGGGTGGTAGAGGAGGGCTGAACCTAGCAATGGACAGCCAGCCTCAATCCCTTCACTAAAGGTAGGAGCGGCAGCCGACAGCATCTTTGAGCCCTTTCTCCGAGAGTGTGAAGAGCCTGTTTTTTAGTTTTACATCCACGGTATCACCTAATTCTTGAAATTTCTGTGAGATTCTGTTATTATTCCCATTTTAGAGTTAAAGAACTGCAATTAACCAAGATCTCAAAGGAAGTAGGAGAGGGAGCAGAACTCACATCCAGGAGGCCAGGGCTAGAGCCCACTCATGCAGTTCCACCAAATGCCTGCATGCTGTTAGGTAACGCTTGTCCAGGGTAGCACTTCCAAAGCAAACCATAGATCCAAACAATGGAATATTACTCAGCCACGAAAAGGAACATGGCTGCACATGCTACCACGCGGATGAACCTTGAAAACATATTAAGTGAAAGAAGCCAGACACCAAAAGTCACTACTATCATTCCATTTATATGAAATACATAGAATAGGCACATTCATGGAGACAGAGGCAGGTTGGTGATCTTTCAGGGTCCAGGAGGAGAACAGAATGGGGAAAAAGCTGCTTCATGCACAAAATGTTTATTTTGGGAACTACATAGAAGCGGTGGTTGCACAACATTCTGAATGTGCTAAATGCCACTGAATGGTTTCCTTTAAAATGCTAATATTATGTTATAGAATTTCACCTTGATAAATTATCTTATAAAAAAAAGAAAAAAGTAAGGCTGAAATCTGGGGTTTTATCCAACTTTTTATGGGGCTAAAAAAAAAAACCCAGCAATGAGACTCCTGGGACTAGAGCCTGGGGGAAGGGGTGGGAGGGAAGGAAGGGCTGAGGGCTCTCCTTTCACTCAGGGGATAATTACCCTGAGAACAAAGACTTCTGACTTCTTAAGTCTGTTACACGGCCCCTTGAGGTGATAAAGTGGGTTGGAGAATGCAAAGCATTTTGACATCTCCCAGGAAAGCATGACAGAACGTATTAAGCGGTATGATGCTGAGACTCCATTTTCGTTGTTAATGACTGATTTAATCAGCCAAAGGGGTGCTGATGCAAAGGACCGGAAACCTGTTGGCTTTTATAAAGGGTGTTTATTTGGGATAAAAGCTTACAGTTACAAGCCCTAAAGAGTCCAACTCAAGGTTGCTTTCTCACCAGTCAGCCATCACTGTGTTGAAGCAAGATGGCCGCTGCTCTCTGCCTGGTCTCTCCCTCCTGGGCTTCCTCTTCCTCTTCAGGCTTCGTGGGCCCAGCTTCTTCCCAAACTCGGCTATATGCTGCACAGCGCTCGCCTCTCAGGGCTTCCTCTCTCTCAGCCGCAAACTATCAGACGAATGGCTCATCTCCTCATGGGGTCGCAGGATCAAAAATGACAGAGCTCTCTCTACTCCCACGTGTCTTCTTGAGGGGGCGGCTGTTTACACCGACCCACGATGGGGCAGGGACTCAGCCTGAGTCACGCCTTATGGATGTAGCCCAATCAGAAGCCCTAAATTGATTTTATCAAGTAAACTTAATCAGAGGTCCCTCACTGAATTTAATACAATCAAAGGGTATCACACCCTGAGGAATTAATTAGCTTACAAACATAATCTTTCTCTTTTGGGGATTCATAAATAATCTCGAATTGACACAATGGCCATGTGGGATTAGAAAGGAAAAAGCACCGACACTGTGGGGTGGTTCAGATGAGGCTGGGTATGGGGGTGTAGCAGTTTGATATGGTTATGAATTCCAAAAATAGACATTGGATTATGTTTGTAATCTGGTCTTAACCTGGGCATGATTAAATTATGATCAGGGCTTTGATTGGGCCATGTCATTAGGGCATTGAGATCCCACCCCTTGGTGGGTGGGGACTCACAGATAAAAGGCAAGGCAGGGAAGCAGACTTGGCCCAGTGGTTAGGGCGTCCATCTACCACATGGGAGGTCCGCGGTTCGAACTCTGGGCCTCCTTGACCCGTGTGGAGCTGGCCCAAGCGCAGTGCTGATGCGCGCAAGGAGTGCCCTTCATGCAGGGGTGTCCCCCATGTAGGGGAGCCCCACGCGCAAGGAGTGTGCCCCGTAAGGAGAACTGCCCACCACGAAAGAAAGTGCAGCCTGCCCAGGAATGGTGCCGCACACACAGAGAGCTGACACAACAAGATGACGCAACAACAAAAAAAGAAACACAGATTCCCATGCCTCTGACAACAACAGAAGCAGACAAAGAAGACGCAGCAAATAGACACAGAGAACAGACAACCGGGGTGGGGGGGGAGGGGAGAGAAATAAATAAATAAATCTTTCAAAAAAAAAAAAGGCATGGCAAAGGACAAAGTTGAAGGTTTTTTTGTTGTTGTTGTTTTAAAGATGTATTTATTGATTTCTCTCCCAGACCCATTGTCTACTCTCTGTGTCCATTCGCTGTGTGTTCTTCTCTGTCTGCTTGTATTCTCATCAGGCGGCACTGGGGATCTGTGCCTTTTTGTTGTTGTTGTTTTGCATCATCTTGCTGCGTCAGCTCTCTGTGTGTGTAGCACCTCTCCTGGGTGGGCTGTGGTTTTGCATGGGGCAGCTCTCCTTGCACAGGGGCCACTCCTTGCACGGGGGCACCCTTTCATGGAGGCATCCCTGCGCGGGCCAGCACTCCTTGCACACAGCAGCACTGCCCGTGGGCCAGCTCACCACACGAGCCAGGAGGCCCTGGGTATCGAATGCTTGGACCTCCTAAATGGTAGGTGGACACTCTATCTATTGAGCCATCTCCACTTCCCAAGTTGAGGGTTTTTATGTTGGAGTTTTGATGTTGGAGTTTGATGCTGAAGCCTTAAGCTGGAGCCCCAGGAAGAGAGGAACCCTGAGCCCAGGAAGAAGCAAGCCCTGGGAAGAGAGGAACCCAGGAAGCCTGAACTCTCAAAGACATCAGCAGCCATCTTGCTCCAACACATGAAAATAGGCTTTGGTGAGGGAAGTAACTTATGATTTATGGCCTGGTGTCTGTAAGTTCCTACCCCAAATAAATACCCTTTATAAAAACCAATCAATTTCTGGTATTTTGCATCAGCACCCCTTTGGCTGACTAATAAGGGGAGTGCCTGCTTCCCATGTATGAGGTCCTGGGTTCAATTCCCTGTACCTCCTAAAAAAACAAAAAACAAAAAAACCTTGAGTCAGAAAGTTGAGTTTCTTTCAATCAAAAGAAGTGCACTTCAGGCTGACTTTCTGGTTCATTGTTTGGGTCTTCCTCAGGCTTCCTGGAGGCTTTTGAGGAAGTGGACAAAATGTGCTTAGTAAGACCAAGGGCAGGGGGCACAAGGCCAGCAGAGGCATTTAGTGAACCCTTATTGTGTTTCTCTGGCCACTCAAAACCGAGGTAAGGACCAGCTGTTTGCAAACCTGGCAGATTGCATTGTTCCTTGAGTCACCTACAAGGGTATGGACAAGGTGCAATAGATTTCAGTGTCACAGAGCAGCAGGGGAGTGCTCAGGCGTGAGGCTGTTGGTTATTAATTAGCAACATCTTTTGAGAGTTTGGAGGGAAGTCAAAGCCAAAACTTGGAGAGACAGAGAGGATACTTATACAGGGAATTGCTCTTTGATGAAAAAGAAAGATTGAACCAAAGCCATGGGACTGATGGTGGTGGTGACATAAGAGCTAATGACATAAGCGAGTGAGAGCTAAGGACAGCAGAGCACCTGAATGTCCATCCGCATTGACCCCTTTATTATCTCGTTGAGACCTCACCTCAGCCCTGTGTGAGGTAGGATCACTATCCCCATTTCACAGATGAGGACGATGAGACCCCCAAGGTTGAGTACCATAGTTAAGGTCTCCCAGCTACTAAGCGGCAGAGCTCTGATCCCCTCCCTCTGCGTCCAGAACCTTTTGTTAGAACTGGGGTTTGAGAGGCTCCAAAAAGGCAGCCTTTGAGCAGGAAGGTGAGACACACTGGCAAAGAGACTGGTGCAGACAAAAGAAGGGAAGGAGCAGGGACTGCAGGGAAGAGTGAGCACTCATGCCAGCTCAATTTACTAGGGAAGCCTGGGACTGGAGCAATGGGGAAAACGAGTACAGAAAAGCCCCAGCCGGGAACGGACTTGGCCCAGTGGCTGGCGTCTGTCTACCACATGGGAGGTCCGCGGCTCAAACCCCAGGCCTCCTTGACCCGTGTGGAGCTGGCCCATGCGCAGTGCTGATGCGTGCAAGGAGTGCCCTGCCACACAGGGGTGTCCCCCGCGTAGGGGAGCCCCACGCGCAAGGAGCGCACCCTGTAAGGAGAGCTGCTCAGCGCAAAAGAAAGTTCAGCCTGCCCAAGAATGGCACCGCACACATGGAGAGCTGACGCAGCAAGATGACACAACAAAAAGAGACACAGATTCCTGTGCCGCTGACAACAACAGAAGCGGACAAAAGAACACGCAGCAAATGGACAGAGAGAACAGACAACTGGGGCGGGGGGGGGGGGGGAGAGGGAGAGGACAGAAATTAAAAAAAAAAAAAATCCCCAGCCATGTGGTTCTTGAAAAGCAATGCTACTTTTTTTAACGAGCCCAAATTAGCAAATCATTGGAAAGAGAATGTTTTCTTGAATATCTTAGGGGGCCTTGTTAAGGTTATGTCTACAAGTAGAAGGCTGGAGAAGTCACTTTTTTTTTTAAGATTTCTTTCTTTCTCTCCCCCCCGTCGTTGTTTTGCATTCACTGTCTGCTCTCTTCAGTTGTTTAGGAGGCACCAGGAACTGAACTGGGACCTCCCCTGTGGGAAGGAGGTGCTTGAGCCCCCTCCGTTCCCTGCTTATGTTGTCTCTCATTGTTTTATCTTGTTGCATCATCATCATCTTGCAGCATCAGTTCGCCACACCACCCCTCATATCAGCTTGCTGTCTTGCTTCTTTAGGAGGAACCAGGGACTGAACCCGGGACCTTCCATGTGGTAGGTGGGCGCCCAAGGGCTTGAGCCACATCCGCTTCCCAGAAGTGACTTTTATCAACAGCAAAGAAGACACTGAAATTAGGTTCTACACTTACATAGGAATTGGTTTTGTATAACAAGTTGTTGTTTAGGTCCTTGGAGATTGTACTCTCCATAGATTAAATATTGGCCCAGCTCCCTCTTCACTAATTTTTGGCACAGTTCATTTGTTCAACAATTTTTTCCCCCAGAAACAGACAGCTCAACTTGCCTATTTAAAATGAACAGCCTCTGAATTAGTGAGGTCTGACCCCAGTTAGATATCTGTTTCAGCCCGTGCTCACTGAGTCCATGCAGCCTTGTGGCCACAGTGAGATGGAGAAGACACAGCCTCTGCCTGCCCGGGCAGAGCTGCCATCACGAGAAGGAGACTGGCCCGGCGACAAGGTCTTGGGGATCGTGTGCAGGGTGCTTGAACCCGAGTTCATCCAGGAGGCCCTCAGTACTTGCTGCCAGCACCGTCTCCCACTCCAAGGAAAGGTTAGAAAACTGCTCAGAGGACAGGCCATTACCTACGGCCACAGGGTGCCAGGGAAGCATCCTTGGTCATCAGCCCAAAGACGTACCTAGGAACAGCTACAAAATCTGGGGGAGCCAGTGCAAAATGTAGACGTGGGGCCCCTTATTAAGACTTTCAAGATGGCGATGGCGGAACGGTAAGCCGAGCAGAGGCCCTGGGTGACTGCGCGGCCACTCACCCAAGACGCCAACCCTGTCCCAACCCCCCAGACAAGGCTGCTGCTGCTCTCTGCAGGGCTTTCCACTGCAGGAATCCGGTCTCCTGGAGAGGCTCCCACACAGGGCTCCCTCTTGGGACATCCCCCCTCCTGGGCACCCCGCCCAGTCCTGGGCCGCTTGGGCCTGGCCAAGGCCCGCCCGGCAGCCGACGTTAGCTAGAGAGCCCACGCGGTGCCCTGGAGTCTGGGCTTCCTGGAGTGTCCCTGCCGTCAGCCTCTGCCACAACGCACCCTCAGGATGCCGTGTGACGTGCTTCCACCTACCTGGGCTGGCTCCGAGAAGCTGACCAGGCCCTCTGGGGTAGGGAGCCGGCGCAGGCCTGCTAGGTGCTGAGGTTACACGTCTCAGACAGAGGGCACCCTGGGCTCCCCAACAACAGAGATGCTCCAGACGCTAACGTTTTCAGGGACAGGGCTTCACGGAAGGCACAGATATTTACTGAGGCTCTTCAAGCAGGCAGGTGGGGTGGCCCTCAAAGAATTCACAAGCCACAAGGGAAATGTGTATCACTCATAAAGGGCGAAGGCAGTAGGACTGAGAATTTGGGCACCAGCCCTCCCTAGCTGTGTGACCCTGGCCAAGTTACCTAATTTCTCTGTGCCTTTTGTCCTCCTCTGTATAAAGGCATTAATAATGCTTCATTGAGGCAGGATGGTGGGGGCTGAATGAGATAATATGTGCAGCGCATTTAGCCCAGGACCTCGCCGGAGGTGAGTGCCCAATGGATATCTCTGTTATCAAGAAAATTCTGCTGAGGGCAGAGATGAGAGCCCTTCCCAGCCAGCTGAGGGCTAAGGGGTGAGGTTTGGCAGAGTGAAGGAAGGTTTCAGAAAAGCTTTTGATTTGGACTATGGCACAAATGGAGGGAAGGCAGGGGACAACAAATCCTTCTTCTAAATGACGAGGACCTCTTTCACACACTTCTCCATCCAGCGCAGTCCTGCTCCCTTTTGGTTTGTTCAACCCACAGACATTCCCGTCTTCAATTTTCTTTTCTGTTGATTTACAAAACGTCATCTTCTCCACGACCGTCTGGCAGTGAACAGTGATCCATTCCTCCGGCTTTTAGACATGGGTTGGACCAGGGGGTGTGTGCTACCTGCCTATTGCCCAGCCCACTGCAAGACTAGTTGCTAATTACCGTTACATTTAATTAAACATGAATGGGCCATTGCACTAACTTTGGAACTACAGGGAGTGAAAAGTACTAGACTCGAAATCTGAGAGACCTAACTGACCTGCTGAGCCACTTTACATATTTGTTCCTTCAACTTCTCAAATGGAATCAGCATGATTACATTTCCGCTCCATCCCAAGACTATCTCGTCCCCTGAAGACCCTTTCACATGTTGGGTGGATAAATAGGACAATTGGCGTGTGATGCCCTGAGCTATTTTGTGTAAAAACACAAGAACGTAACTATTACTTGTATTTCTTTGCCACTACATTATCACATTTCTAGTTTCAATGAATGGGTCAAATACGTGTTCTTTAAATATATTTTTTATTTTTAAAAGATACTCAGACTACATAATATGCTACACCAAAAAAACACAAGGAATTCTCACATGCCCCGCTGCCCACACCTCTCATGTTTCCCCATGCTAACAACTTCCTTCCTTAGTGTGGTACATTCATTGCAACTGATGAACACATCTGGAGCAATGCCACTAAGCATGGATTATAGTTTACATTGTATTTACTCTCTCTCCCTCTCCATTCTGCAGGTTATGGCCTGTATGTCTTTACAATACCATTCAGGACAATTCCAAGTCCAATGGCCTGTATGTCTTTACAATACCATTCAGGACAATTCCAAGTCCCAAAAATCCCCCATGTCACACTCCTTTTTCCTTTCCCTGCCTTCAGCAACTCCAGTGGCCACTCTCTCCACATCGATGATATAAGCTCTTCCACTGCTAGAATCACAAGTCTATAGAAATATGTGCTCTTTTGGTCTGTATTTCAGAGTCGCAGTCTTCCTCCATGTTCAGAACTTAGCATTCTGTGATCTATAATAGTTATACGAACTGTACAATTGCCCTCTGCTTGGCCCACGGGGTCATTGTGAAGGTTATTTCTCTTCTTCTCCCCCAGGCCGCCTGCTTTCCCTCTTCCCTGGGAGCCATTACCCACTCACTGGCAGGTAGTAGACTCACAAACCGCAAAATCATCTGGACAAATTAGGAAACAGGACCGAGATCGGCCACAGCAAAACACAGGGGGAAGCTTCCCCAGTCTCCTTCTCAACTGAGGAGGTGGTAACCTCTCTGGGGCAAGAGTACAGCTCTGTCTCTGTGGGACCTTAAGACGTGCAAGAAATTTAAAGTAACCTATCAAGTTTCATTTGTAGTCGTGTCATGGGACGGATTTATCATCATCCACACAGCAGTAACCACCTATTACATGTTGTGTCTCAGAGCACGATGAGTTCAGTCTGACTGCACACACCAGAGGAAAGGTGGCATTTATGAGTCAAAACGGCGTATTGCCGATACAGCACACATATACCCAACTTGGCATCGACCACTTGGCTGAACGTATCTTCTTAGGGCTGAAATGTGGCCTGAGGAAATCATTTATACATGTTGGAGTGCACAGAGAGAGTTGGGGTGCAATTATCATGCCACTATCATTTAGCCAGATATATACAAGCCTGAGCATGTTGCATGTATAATTAAACATGTTAGGGCGATTTTAAAAGGAAACAAATATACCAGTTTTCATTGCATTTAAGGGAACAGCTTATGATTTTACAACTGAAAAACGAGTAATTTCTAAAAACAGCTTCCACAGGAAATAACAGTTTTCAAACCATAAAGGACGTAAGAATGATCAGGTGAGTTGGTTAAAGATGAGTCCTGGGGTCTTCTGGTAACCAAGATAGTGGCATAAGATGCTCCAAGGTGTCATCCCCGCCCCCCCCCCCCCGAATCTTTGCATAATTACCCAAAACTGGCAAAGCCATCTTTCTCAAAACTGCACAAAACAGTTAAAGGATTGCAGTAACTGGGCAAGTGCCAAATCAAGGAAGTGCAGCTTTGAAAATGGTAGGAACTCATGGCGCCCTGCTGGCTCCATCCCCTCAATGGGATGTGGATCCAGCTTGCACTCCCGCTGTGGGCCCCTGGCTCCGTCCCAGAGGGAGCTGAGTAACTGCTATATGCATACTAGGGTGCCTGTATGTTGGTTGGTGCCTCTCTATTGGGTGGCAGCCTGAGTGACTGAAACAGGAAACTCATCTCTGGCTCACCCTCCCAGAGCTTGAGCTGTGGTCAGAATTAGCTTGTTGACAGGTAAGGCAGTATAAGAAATAATTAAGTCAAAGCAGCCTGCGGCAAAGGATTATCTGCTTAAGTCATATAATAGAGTACCCTGGAGGGAGAGAAGGGGAGAAAGTCTATTTCATAGGGAGTAGAGGAAGAACTCAAATTCCTGTAAATGGGGGAATTTCTAAGGCCAACAAGCAAGCACAAGCCCAGGAGAAGATGAAGACTCAGAAAAGATGGAGATGATCAAGCACTTTACATTTTCCTCGGGCTGATCCTCTCGATAGGAGGGTTAAACCCTGAAAGAGAGCACTAGCCAACACAGAGAAAATTTGCAAAGCCTGAAAGATATTTTCTTTATTGTTCTGTTTCTTTTAACTCCTGGCACTCAAGGAAATCCATCATATACCTATCTGGATACAAACTTAAGGAACAGACAGCACAGGGGCTAAATCTCAGTATTTAAAAATAATAAAATGTATAGTGCACAACAAAGGATTATAAGACTAAAAAGACTTTTAAAAAGTAATCTTCAACATGCTCAAAGAGCTAAAGGAAAACACAAAGAAGAATCTATAGGATACCAGGAAAATGATGAAAGAACAATATGAGAATCTCATTAGACAGGATAGGAATATTAAAAAAGAAACAGAGATACTTGAGTTGAAGACCACAAAAATGAAGTAAAAATTCTCTAGAGGGTTTCAACAGCAAATTAGAGCTGGCAGCTGAAAGAATTAGTGAACTCAAAGATAAGACAATTGAAATGATTCAGGCTGAGAAGAAGAAAGAAAAAAGAATGAAAAAAAGTGAACAAAGTCTATGTGGGACACCATCAAGTATACAAGTATACTTATTATGGGAGTCCCAGAAGATGAAGAAAGAAAGAGAGAAAGGGGCAGAAGGAATACCCAAAAGAAATAATGGAAGAAAACTTCCCAAATTTAATGAGAGACATGAAGATACACATATAAGAAGCCCAACAAAACCAAAACAGGATAAACTCAAAGAGAACCATGTCCACATTGTAATCAAATTACTGGATGCCAAGGACAAGGAGAATGTTCTTAAAGCGGAGGGAGAAAAGCAACACGTTATATACAAAGAAGCCCCAACAATATTAAGTACCAATTTCTCAACAAAAACTGTGGAGGCAAGAAGGTGGTAGGTGAAATATTTAAAGTGCTGAAAGAAAACCATGGCCAACGAAGAATTTTGTATCTGGCAAGCCTGTCTTTCAAAAGTAAGGGAGAGATTAAGACATTTCCATATAAATGAAAGTGATGTTAAAAGTAGTTCTTCAGACTGAAAGGAAAGGACACTAGGCAATGGATCAAAGCAGCATAAACAAATAAAGATCTCCAGTAAAGGTAACTATATGGGCAATTACAAATACCAGTATTGTATTTTTTTGGCATGTAACTCAACTTTTTTACTTCTTACAGGTTATAAGATGCAAATGAATAAAAAGAAATAACCTGTAGTTTTGGACATAGAATGTATAAAGATATAATCTGTAAAAAGTACAACAAAATGGTGAGGGGATGGAGAAGTACTGGAACAGTGTTTGGGTATGCTATTAAAGTTAAGTTGGTATAAAAAACTCAAACATGGGAAGCGGCTGTGGCTCAATCAGTTGGGTTCCCATCTACCATATGGGAGGCCCAGGGTTCACATCCTGAATGCAAGCTCACCCACACACTGGAGAGCCGCCGGCCCGCAAGCGCCGTGGAGAGCTGACTCAGCAAGGTGACTCAACAAACAGGCAGACAGGCAAAAACACAGAAGAATGCACAGCGAATGGACAAACAGAGCAGACAGCAAGCCAGCCGCGAAGAGGGGCAGGGAAATAAGTAAAATAAATACAGACACAGAAGAACACACAGCGAATGGACACAGAAAGCAGACAGAAAACAAAAAAAGTCACAAGGGGGGATGGATTAAAAAAATAAAGGGGGAAGCAGACTTGGCCCAGTGGTTAGGGCATCTGTCTACCACATGGGAGGTCCGCGGTTCAAACCCTGGGCCTCCTTGACCCGTGTGGAGCTGGCCCATGTGCAGTGCTGATGCGCGCAAGGAGTGCCGTGCCATGCACGGGTGTCCCCGCGTAGGGGAGCCCCATGCACAAGGAGTGCACTCCATAAGAAGAGCCGCCCAGCGCGAAAGAAAGTGCAGCCTGCCCAAAAATGGTGCCGCACACACGGAGAGCTGATGCAGCAAGATGATGCAACAAAAACATAAATTCCCATGCTGCTGACAATAACAGAAGCAGACAAAGAAGACGATGCAGCAAACAGACACAGTGAACAGACAACCAGGGTGGGGGGGGGTTGGGGGGGAAGGGGAGAGAAATAAATAAAAATAAAGGAAGTGGATGTGGCTCAAGTGGTTGAGCACCTGCCTCCCACAAGGGAGGTCCTGAGTTCAGTGCCTTCTGAAAAAAACAAAAAAAGAAACAAAAAAAATCAAACATTATTGTTATATATTTAGGATGTTAAATTTAAGTCCATGGTAACTACAAAGAAACTATCTGAAAAATATAAACATATGAAAATGAGAAGAAACTCAAGATGCTTCACTACAAAAAAGCAAATGAATATGAAAGTAGGCATTAACAGAAGAAATGCATCACAAAAAAGGTATAAGACTTATAAAGACCAAATAGCAAAATGGAAGAAGAAAGTCTTGCATTATCCAGTTACTTTAAATGTAAATGGATTAAACTCTCTAATCAAAAGGCAATGAATGGCAGAATGGATAAAAGTATTATTCGACTAGATGCTGGATATGAGACTCACCTAAAATTCAAAGACTCAAGTAGGTTTAAAGTAAAAGGATAATTATTCCATGTAAAAGTAACCAAGGGTGAGCTGGAATAGCTATACTAATATTAGATTTAATAGACTAAGTCAATAACTGTTACAAGGACAAAGAAAGATACCACATGCTGATAAATGGGTCAATTCAACAAGAAGGCCTAACAATTATAAATATACTAATACATGCATACAGCAGGAGAGTCCCAAAATATATGGAGCAAATATTAACAGATGTGAAGGGAGAAAAATAGATCATTCTACATTAATAGTAAACTAAAATATACCACTTTCAATAATGGATACAACATCTAGACAGAAAATCAATAAGGAAATAGAAGACTGGAACAATACTCTAAACCAACTAGACCTAACAGACATATAGAACACTTTACCCAACAACAGCAGAATACACATTCTTCTCTAGTGCACATGGGTCATTCTACAGGAGAGACCATATATTAGGTCACAAACCAAGTCTCAATAAATATTTAAAATCATATCATGGGCACAGATGTGGCTCAAGCAGTTGAGCATCTTATTCTCACATGGGAGGGCCCAGGTGCAGTTCCCGGTGCCTCCTAAGAACAAAAACAAGCAAAACAAACTAAAAAACCAACACAGGGGAACCAGTGTAAGCTCAGTGATTGAGCACTGGCTTCCCAATACAAGGTCCTAGGTTCAATCCTATATCTTCTCTAACCACAGTGAAATGAAGCTAAAAATCATTAACAGAGGGGGAACCAGAAAATCCACGAATATATGAAAATTAAACAATATACTCCTAAATAACCAAGGGACAAGGAAGAAATAACATGGAAATTAGGAAATATCCTGAAAACAAATACACACACACGAAAACTTTTGAGATGTAGCAAAGACAGTACTACAGGGAAATTTATAGCTCTAAATGTAACATTAAAAAAGAAGAAATATCTCAAATCAAAGACCTAACCTTACAACGGGTGGATCTAGAAAAAGAAAAGAAAACCCAAGGGAAGGATATAAAAAAGATTAGAGCAGAGATAAATGGAATAGAGAATAAAAAACAACAGAGAGAATCAGTGAAAGCAACAGTTAGATCTGGGAAACAGTTATGGCTCAAGCAATTGGGCTCCTGTCTACATATAGAAGGTCTAGGGTTCGATGCCCAGGGCCTTCTGGTGAAGGCAAGCTGGCCCATGTGGCGAGCTGACCCATGCAGAGAACTGGCCTGCACAGGATTGCTGGACAATGGAGAGAGCTGGCACAGCAAGAAGACAACAAAGAGAGACACAGAGGAGAGATAATAAGAGATGTAGCAGACCAGGAAGCAGAGGTGGCGCAAGAGAATGATTACCTTTCTTCCTTCCACTCCAGTAGGTCCCAGGATCGGTTTCTGGAGCCACCCAATGAGAATACAAGCAGACACAGGAGAACACAGAGTGAATGGACACAGAGAGTGGACAACAGGGTGGGGTGGGGTAGGGGGAGAAATAAATAAAATCTTTAAAAAAAAAAAGTTGGATCTTCAAAAAGATCAGTAAAATCAAGAAACCTTTAGCAAGACTGACGAAGAAAAAAAAGAGAGGACACAGAAATAGAAAGTATTATAAGAGGATATGATGAACAAACTATACACCAACAAATTAGATAACCTAGATTAAATGGACAAATTCCTAGAAACACACAAACTCCCACACTGACTTAAGGAGCAGCAGAAAGTTTCAAGAGACCAGCTACAGGCAGGGAGACTGAATCAGTAATCAAAAACTTTCCAACAAAGAAAAGTCCAGGGCCAGATGGATTCCCTGGAGAATTTTACCAAACATTCCAAGAAGAATTAATACCAATCCTGCTCAAACTCTTCCAAAAAATTGAAAAGGGAACATTCCTCAACTCATTCAATGAGGCCAATATCACCCTAATACCCAAACCAGATAAAGACATCACATGAAAAGAAAATTACAGACCAATATCCCTTATGAATACTGATGCAAAAATCCTCAACGAAATGCTAGCAAACCAAATCCAACAGCTCATTAAAAGAATTATGCACCATGATCAATGGGGATTTATCCCAGGTATGCAAGGGTGCTTTAACGTAAGAAAATTAATTAATACACCACATTAACAGAATGAAGGGAAAAAAAACATATGATCTTCTCAACTGATGCAGAAATGGCACTGGACAAAATCCAGCCCTTTTCTTGATAAAAATACTTCAAGAATAGGAATAGAAGGAAATTTCCTCAGAATGATAAAGCGCATATATGAAAAAATGCACAACTAACATCATACTTAATGGTGAAGGATTGAAAGCTTCCTAAGATGAGTAACATGACAAGGATGTCCACTTCACCACTGTTATTCTATATTGTACTAGAAGTTCTGACCAGAACAATTATGCAAGAAAATGAATAAAAGCTATCCAAACTGGAAAGGAAGAAGTAAAACTTTCCCTGTTTGAAGATAACATGATCCCTATATATAGAAAATCCTGAAAAAATCCACAACAAAGCTACCAGAGCTAATAAATTCAGCAAAGTGGCAGAGTATAAGTTCAACACCCAAAAATGTAGTGCTTCTATATACTAGTAATCAACAATCAAAAAGAAAATTCCATTTACAATACCAACGAAAAGAGTCAAATATCTAGGAATAAATTTAACCAAAGATGTAAAGGATTTATACACTGAAATCTATAAAACATTACTAAAATAAATAGATCTAAATAAATGGAAGGACATTTTATGTTCATGGATCAGAAGATGAAATATTACTAAGATGGCAATTCTATTCAAAGCAATTTACAAATTCAATGCAATCATGATTAAAATTCCAATATCCCTTTATACAGAAATGGAAAAGCCGATCATCGTACTTATATGGTGGGGAGCAGATGTGGCTCCCATAGTTGAGTGCCTTACTCCCACATGGGAGGTCCCAGGTTTGGTCCCTGGTGCCTCCTAAAAAACAAAAAAACAGATGAACCATTTTGAAAAAGAACAAATTTGGAAGACTCACACTTCCCTACTTTAAAACTTATTACAAAGCTTCAGCAGTCAGAACAGTATGATACTAGGATAAAGACAGACATATAAGCCAACTAATTGAGAGTTCAGAAATAAATCTTCATATCTATGGCCAACTGATTTTTGAAAAGGTTGCCAAGTCCACTCAATTTAGAAAGGACAGTATCTTCAACAAATGGTTCTGGGAAAACTGCATATCTATATGCAAAATAATGAAAGTGAACCCCTACTTCACACCATCTACAAAAATTATTCGAAGAGGATCAAAGATCTTAATTTAATAATCAGGATTATAAAACTCCTAGAAGAAACCCTGGGGAAGAATTTTCAGGATTTGGTGTTAGGTAATGGTTTTTCAGAGTTTATACTGAAAGCATGAGAAACAAAAGAAAAAACAGTTGAATGAAACTTCATCAAAATTTAAAAGTTTTGTGAACCAAAGGACTTTATCAATCAAGGAAAAAGGTAATCTATAGAATGGGAAAAAATACTTGGAACCACATATCCAATAAGGGTTTAATATTCAGAATTTATAAAAAGACGTACAACTCAACACATAAAGATAACCCAATTTTTAAAAATGGGCAAAAGACTTGAATAGACATTTCCCAAAGAAAGATATATAAATGGCGCAAAAATTCACATGAAAAGATACTCAATTTCATGACCCATCAGGGAAATGCAAGTCAAAACTACAGTGAGATACCATTTCACATCCACTAGAAGGGCTATTAAAAAATGGAAAATAACAAATGTTGGAGAGGGTGTGGAGGAAAAGGAACACTTGTTTATCGTTGGTGGGGATGTAAAATGGTACAGCCACTGTGGAAGACAGTTCGTTGGTTCCTCAGAAAGTATAGAATTACTGTATGACCTGGCATATATATATATGTATATATATATACCTGCTTCTAGGTATATACCTAAAGGAATTGATAGGACTCAAACAGATATTTGGATATCAATGTTCATAGCAGTACTATTCACAATAGCCAAAACATGGAAGCAATCCAAGAATCCATCAAGAGATGAACAAAATGTGGTATATATACACCATGGAATATTATTCAGCTGTAAAAAAGAATGAAATTCTGACATGTGACAACACGGATGAACCTTGAAGACTCATGTTGAGTGAAGTATGCCAGACACAAAACAAATATTGTATGATCTCAGTGATTTAAAATAAGCAAATTCAGAGCTAGAAATTTGAATACAGGTTACCAGATGAGGATAGGGTATGGGGAATTGATACTTAGTTGGTACAGAGTTTCTATTTAAGGCAATGGAAAGGTTTTGATAATAGGTGGTGGTGTTACTAGAATAAAAGTTTTTAAAAACCACAGCGCTGTACAATACAGTGAACCCTAATGTAAACTACGGACTACATTAACAGTATAATTATAATAATAGTTTCATCTATTTTAACAAAGGTATCACACTAATGCAAAGTTTTAATAATAGGGAAAACTTGGGGGGAGTATATGGGAATTTATATTTTGTATGATTTTTCTGTAAACCTACAACTTTTCAAATGAAAAAAAAAAAAGAGTAAGCCAACAAGCAAAGTGTCCTAGATCCTATCCTCAAATTTTGATTGAAAGGCTCTGGGATGAACTCATGAATTTACATTTTTAACCACTACCCCAGACATTCTGATGTAGTGATCTATCCTATAAGTGTCTATAAGTTCTAGTTTGCTCAGAAACCAGGGGAAAAAGTGAAAAATAGGTATGTTACCGATCATATTAACAATTCATTTCCTAGAACTTTTCAAATGAGTATCGGGGCCAAATATTCCTCGTAAGAGTTTAAATATGCTTTTCAACTCTAACATATTCCTTATTCTTACATTATAAGGTGTACCCTTGACTTAGTGTATTACTAAATACTATCTCCCTGTACTCAGTAAGAACTAAAGTTGAATATGCTGGATAGTCAAAAACAGATTCTAGTAAATGCAAACAGCCTAGAAATAATTGTTATAACTTTAAGAATTGTCATCGAAACTCTGATTTGCCCCTAATGACATCATGCAACCCATGATCAGTTATACCTTCTGTATTAGTCAGGGTTCCTTAGGGAAACAGAATCAACAAGAGATATCTGTCAAGAGAATGCAGTTTCATAAGAGTCTCTCATGTGACCATGGGGATGCACAAGTCCAGGTTCCACAGGCAGGCTATAAATATGGGTTCCGATGAAAGTCCAATGAATGTTCTTGATGAGTTCTGGGAGACACTGGCTGTCCAAAGACAAGCTGGGAAATTCTCTCAATGCTGGAATCACTTCCCCTTTTAAAGCATTCAATTGATTGGATAAAGCATCACTCATTATCGATGGCAATCTCCCTGACTGATGTAATCGTAATCAGCTATCTATGATTTACCACTGCAATAAAGTCAATGGTGACTTAAGTCCATAAATGCCCTTGTATTATAGTTGGCCCGGTGCATGCTTGACCAAACAACTGGGCACAATTACTTGGCCAAGTTGACACAATAGCCTAACCACCACACCCTCTCACCAGAAGTTAATATTCAGCACCTATCTGCTTGCTGGACTTCTCTCAAGAATGTGAAAATATTTAGATTAATCAAGGTATCTATATTAATTGCCCTAGTTTTGGTGTCAGAAACTCAAGACTGTAATAGTCTGCTTCATGTTTATTTTCAAACACACTTAATAAATAAATAGGAACATATTGCTGTGTAAACTTTTTATTTTGGGAAAAAAAAAACACAAAACTATGAAACCAGAGAATTAGAAAGATTATTGCCACAGGCCTGTTGAGGCTGGCAAATAAATAAATAAATAAATTTCTAAAACAATCATTATCAGGTACTTCACATGTGTCAACCACAATGCTCTACAGGCATTTAGTCCTCAAACCTTGGGACAGGTACCTAATTGTCCCCATTTCACACGGCCAGGCATGCAGAGTTTCACACGCAGCCAGTAACTGATGCAGCTCTGATTTCCAGACTCCTCCACATCCCCACACTTTCTATTCTCAATCCAAAACTCAAGGCCAGCAGCTGCTAATAAATATACTAAAAGAAAAGCAAGGGTCTATAATGATAACTTCTAAATGTTTAAAATAAAGTTGATCTGCTGACATGAAGAAAACTATGTCATATCTAAAAATACAATGATAAACTGAAAATTATTTGCTCTAATTACCTTATTAAAGCTTAAAAAAAAAAAGAGATCCTGTTATCGGTTCAATTTTTTTGCTGTAATACAAATCTAGGTCCTAAATATTTAATATATCATATAAATTAAAAGCATACATGGACAAACCATCCTCTTATAATTAGAAATGATTCACATTCTCAATTTAGGAGAAAACCAGTCCATCAACAGAAGTACAGCTGGTTCAAGTAGGGGAAGAGTCTAGGAGTCCTGGTTTCCATTTACCCCTATGCTGAGATCCCAGGAGACAGATGTGTACATAGCAAAAATTCTTAATCAACTTCATGTTGAAGTTCCAGGGGGTAACTTCCTGTCTAAAGGAGAACTAATTACTTGCTGTGAAATTGTAACTCACCCTAAGAAAAAGCTGTAATTATTTGTCCCTAAAATCTATCAAAATTATTTAAAGTTATGAGGTAAATTTATGCAATGCTCTCAATTTCAAATGATCTACATACCTAAAACCTGTATTTCTCCTTAGTGTCATCCAACAGTTCATCTTCCTTGCTCACAAAAGCTAATTCAAGACATTCTGCAATATGCCACGCAGACTGACCACCTCTCATTCAATATTTACGAACATCATGTATTTACAGAGATGAAGCGTGCAGGCCAACACCCTGAAGATGACAGGTCCCAACTCCAGCCTCATGTACAAAATAGCAGCTTCTCTTCAGTTTTCCCTTTAAAACTCACAAAGACCGGATCAAATGAGGTACCCTAACGATATGCACCTAAAATCCAAGTGTAACAACTACTTATTAAACAAATAGTCAAATGACACAGCAATCCTACAGTGGTTCATGTACCTGGTAGCAGTACATCATCCTGCCTAAAGGTATTTAAAAGTTTTTTTTTTTTTAAGGCACCAGGGGCTGGAGAATGAACCTGGGACCTCATATGTGGGAAGCTGGCATTCAACCACTGAGCCACATCAGCTCCCCTGAGTTGGCTTCCTCATCTGTTTGCTCATTGTTTGTTTTCTTTAGGAGGCACTGGGAACTGAACCTGGGAGGTGAGTGTTCAATTGCTTTAGCCACATCTGCTCCCCCGAGTTGGTTTTTTTGTTTTGCCTGTTGTTTTTGTTTTTTCAGGAGGCACTGGGAACCGAACCTGGGACCTCCCATGTGGGAGGCAGGTGCTCAACCACTTGAGCCATATCTGCTCCCAAGTTTTAAATTCTCTTTTTTTATATACTGGGGATGGGGACTGAACCCAGGACCTCACATGTGGGAAGCCAGTGCTCAACCACTGAGCCATACTGGCTCCCTAAAGTTTTAAAAACTGATTCTTTCATGTATCAGTGGACTGATATTAGAATTCAAATATAGAATGGAAACTTTGAGTCACATAAGAATACTACTCTACTTTAGGAATCAACATTAGGAAATCAACAGCAGCTCGTTTGCAATAATGTTGAATTATGTCTTATTGGCCCACATTTCTAATGTTCTCAAAGAATTAACCACACAGATGACTACTGAATATCCTTCATCAGCTCTAAACAGTGAAAAAGACACATCTAAATAATGATGATTCAAAGAATTGAGCTCAAATACAATAACAAAATAAGAAAGGAAAGATACTCATGTAGGATACCAGGAAGTGTTTTTTCTACTTAAATCATAAAGAAATTATCTATCTTTTCAGTTTACCATTCCAGGAAATCAGTTTAATTTATTTTGAAAATAAGATTTTGAAAGCATTCTGGAGACCTGAAATGAACTAGAAGGGGATGATGGAAAAACAGGAATAAATGTTGCCTAAATTCTTAACATTAAATGCATCAAAATTTCCAGTGACAAATGACTATTTAAATGTAATTTCTTCCTGAAATAGGAATAATTCCTGATACCTACCTTTTGACAAAAAATAAAAATAACCTTTCTTCACATTCAATTTGTTTCTTTAAACACTAGTTTAAAGAAACTTCAGCAAAGAGAAAATCTATCATAGTGACTATACCACAGAGAGAGAAAACAGAATAAAAGAAAATAAAAGATTTACTGTTTATTTCTTTGTCACACAAAGAAAATTTAAAGTGGTCACAAGATATCTTAGTCCATGTCCTTTCCGACATGATGAGGGCATACAAAATAATGACAACCTAGATTATGAATCTAGTTCTGGGTCAAGTTTTTCCACTTTAATTACTATCTCAGGAGGCAAAGCAGCAGTACTGGCTTGTTGGCTCTCTGCTTCCGACTCAGACAACACTTCCTCCTTGATTTTTACAGGCTTATTACTGGCCTCCTCCTCTTCATCTGAAGACTCATCGAGCTCCCATTCATCATCTATGTCCATCTCAAATACTCTCACATGACGGAGATTTGAGCTTAACTAAAGAAGAAAAGGCCACACAAAGAGCTTTAAAGTAATGGCTTAACTAATATATTACATAGAAGGAATAATACATCAGAGGGTCAAATCAACGAATGGCTTTATGGAAAGTTAAATTCCCATCAGGTTACAACAAAATCACTAAACACAGCCTTCATTTTGTATAAAAGGATCTCCATCTACAACCGTGGCAATTTCATGACTGTTAAAGTGTAGTATTGTCAGTACTTATAGTAAGCTTTCTCAGAACAGGAGAATTACACAGCTTAGGTCACTAACATGTTCATAATCAATAAGCACTATAAATTGCAAAATTTTTGCACAGTAATTCATGCATTTAATGAAGCTTCCATAGAAGTAATACCACTTCCATGTTACTTCTAGTTAGTCAATAATCTGTAAGCACTTACCACACAGGACACTTTTCGAAAACCATTTCCAGCAACATACTGTGCTTTCATACTTTCCAGTAATCTCCAATGCTTCTCAAAATGCATGGTGCGTGTGGGAATAGCACTACATTGCTCATCCAGCCTAGACCGGAAAAAAACCACCCAGGAATGAAAGGGGATCTCTTCTCAGGTTTACCAGGGCTGATGTATCAGGGTCGAGCATAAGTTCAACTTCTACTCATATTCACATTACCAATTCCACCAAACTCTATAAAAAGTATTTTTCTATTAAAAATACTGCATTTTCAAGTAGGCAGAATACCATCTTAGTGAAGTTTTTGATTCCCTTTCAAAGAAGGCAATTGGGCTCATCTTTAAATTAGAGAATGGATCTGGTTACTTAAATCTCAGTCAACTAAAGTGATCTTGTAGATATGGCCCTGTGTTCTCCATGTGGATACTGAAGTCCTAATTCTGGAAGGAAAACACCAAAGGCAAATCTGAAATAATAAATTCTACTACAAACTGGGGTTAATGCTACCTTTGAAAACAGAACTAAAAGAGGCCCCATTCCCCTACCTTGATCCAGCAAATACTTGATTTACTTTAATAACACAAAGGAAAAAGAGCAGTTAAAGTCAGTATTTGTTGAATAAAAAACAGGAATATTTCTATTTCTGCTCAGCTCACTTTTCAATTATTCCTAGTAACTAGATAACCATTACGTAAAAAATCAGAATCTATAATGCACATTGAAAACATGTATCTGGTATATCAGAAAGAATTTTAGCTATGAATCTGTACCTGGTGGAGTAAGTCCCAGTGAACTGATAATCTGCAGCATCTTCACTGTTATATACTAAAGACAACGGCAACTGGACCAAGAGTCTATCTCTTCCTTCCCGTCCTACAGTGTCTTTAAGGACTACCGTTATAGTTTCATCATCATAAAACTGTGCATCTAAACAACTGTAGGTGCTGGAATTGAAACAAGTTTAGTTATATCAAAGATGAGCATCAGTACTGAGAAAATACTATATGCATAACATTATACTGGTACCAAGCAGCAAACATGATGATTAAAAAAAAAAGACCAAGTGACATTCTGCACAGTAACATTTAAAATCTCTTGTTAGTTTGCACTAAAATTACAATTATCTGTTGTACTGGTTATTCCCAAACAGGACTTAAAAAGAGGTAATCAGAAGAAAAGAAAAATCTGTGAAATTGGTTCACAACTCCAGAAATTCTTGCCATCGATGGTCAGGCCTTAAAAGCCTGTGCTAATTGTAAAAATGATACCTTATATATACTTTAGGTAAACAGAATTAACCAGAGTGATTCTAACAGATGCAGGGAAATAAAAATGAGATTTTACACATGAAAAAAGGTCAACAACTCCAAAGACTTTATCATAAAAATTACTTGTAAGTAAGGAAAAGCAAGTGAAAAAAGATCAGTCTACGATTAGTGTCACTTCTTACCCTTGAAAAGTCTCAAAGATGGCTTATATTGCTACTCTTTTATATCCTAAGAAAATTTCGGATCAGAGAGAATGATACCTAACATTTATTTTGGTCATAATGAGCACTTCAGCCCTGCAGGCCATCTGCCCCCAGAAGCCCCATTATTTTCCTAGGAGAAAGAGAACTCAGAAGTGTAAATTCAACGAAACCACACTACATAACTTTCCACCAAGGGGTAAGATTCTTTTCACCTGTAATCAAGTCATTCTCGCTATAAAAAATAAAGAGTCTTGCAAACTAAGCTGCAAGTGGCAATGCCCTTTCTACCTCTACTTTCACTGTACCGAGTCTGACTCTATTTCTATAACTATATTCATTAAACATAAACACATAACACGTACATATGCATTTTACCCGAACAAGATTCAAGATTTACCTTCTTCTCACTTTTTCAGTTGTGGCATATGTGAAGCTCCCAAATTTAATAGCAATTAGTCCATTATTTACAGATCTTGAAGAAAGAAGGGAGAAAAAAGAGACTGTGGAACAACCTGGATAGCCAATAATCTAAATGCTTGAAAGAACATGATTGTCAGTGTTAGTACATTGAAAATACCATTACTCTCACTCCAGTATACTGATAACTAATTTACTTAAAACACCTAGGCAGATAAACCTAACATCAAAATTATAACTTGGTTCAAAATCTTAGTCACCAGAGTAGCTAGATATCTTACAAAATTAAACACATCTGGGACAACCAAATTATTTCTCTTTGGCTTCAAACATTTTCTTCTAATTCAGATTTAAGATTATTTAAGATACGAATGGCTTCCTGAATATGATTTGTCTTTCTGGACTTCTGCGTTGGATTTTCAAAAGAAGTCCCTATGGGGAAGTGGATATGGCTCAAGCAACTGAGCTCCCGCCTACCACATGGGAGGTCCCTGGTTTGGTTCCCAGTGCCTCCTAAAGAAGACAGTGAGCAGGCATGATGGGCAGGTGCAGCAAGCTGACGCAACAAGAGACACAAGAAGAAAAACATAATGAGAGGTACAACAAAGCAGGAAACGGAGGTGGCTCAAGCAATTAGAAGCCTCCCTCCCATAACAGAGGTCCTGGGTTTGGTTCCCAGTGCCTCCTAAAGAAACAAGGAAGATGAACAGATACAGCAAGTGCAAACAACAAGGGGGTGGGGAGAAATAAATAAAAATTTAAAAAGAAAAATTAAAAAAAAAAGAAGTCTCTATGGGCAAGACCTCTTGTTTAATGAAAAGGCAAACAAACTGAGATAAAAATCCATTCTGTAAGTACCCAAAAATACAATTTGAACTTCTAAAAATTCATGAGATACAATGTAATCCTGAGTCTTCTATTGCCATATTTTTCCTAACCCTAAAATAATACCACATCCTACAATCTGATTTATTGGATTCACCTCACTCAGCTAAGATGGAGTTGAAGAAGGACAACCACCACACCATGGAGCCTAGAGTGCCTACAACTGAAAGCAGGAGGATTGCATCCAGTATCCATGTGGAATCTGAGCCTCCTCTTGACATAGAGGTGCAACGGACACAACCAATCCAAGGTCCACAGAGAAAAGGTGGCATTGGAGTGGGAAAAGTGGACATGGTGGCTGATGGGTAAGGGGAATGGCAGGAAGAGATGAGATGTGGAGGCGCCTTTGGGATTTAGAGTTGCCCTGGATGGTGCTGCAGGGGCAATCACCGGACACTGTAAATCCTCCCAGGGCCCACTGGATGGAATGTGGGAGAGTATGGGCCATGATGTGGACCATTGACCATGAGGTGCAGGGATGCCCAGAGATGTACTTACCAAATGCAATGGATGTGTCATAATGATGGCAGTTAGTGTTGCTGGGGGGGGGGAGTGGTGGGGTTGAATGGGACCTCATATTTTTTTTAATGTAATATTTTTACAAAATCAATAAAAAAAAAAAAATAATACCACAAACCAATACAAAATTAAATGATCTAGAACTAGAAGGGGTCATATAGCTTCCTAATTTGGCATTATCATTTTAATGATGTGAAAACTAAAACTGAGAACAATTAAGTGACAAGTCTAAAGTCTCAGGGTAGCCAGAAGCAGGGTTTGTTTGCCTAACTAAAACCTGAAATGCTGGGAAGGGAGGATGAATGTTTTATTATTAAAAATAAGAAAATCTTATTTCTACTAATTCATGCTTTAGATTACTACTTACTGGGAAATATCAGTATGCCTCCTTAAGATGCACATTTTATAAAGTGAATCTTCTAAAATAGTAAAAAGAAGGTAATGTAGATTTGAAGTTTTATTATTCCACCTAAGGAAAAAAATTAATGTCAATACATGGTATTTAGCTATCAGTACTTAAAAAAAAAAACTTTACTTTTCACATAAGATAGAAGAGAAAAACATACTTACAGAAAAGGAAATTTGAACAATCGACGTGTAGAGTCCACACTGAAACAAAAGGAAGGAAACGTAAGAAAAATTTAAATTGGGTACTGAATTATACCACACAAAAGGTAAACAGAATTACCTTCTAGCATCTTTATACAGTGGAATACAGATTGCTTGATTCATCGATTTTCCAATTACATCCTAAGAAAATAAGATTTAAAGACAACTAGAGCATTTATATACACAGATAAATATCTACAGAAAGTAATTGAGGGTCCTGTTCAAGCCTGGTAAAACATCATCTATATCATCAAACTTTCACACAGGAAACTTTCATGACAGTTCTAACAGCAAGGAAAAGAGAAAAAGAAAATTCCAAGTTGAAAGGGACCTTAGAGACAAGAGCATGGCAAGTAAGAACCACTTCCTCTGGGCTCACATCAGTCGTGCCTGATTCATTAGTAAGCACAAGATACACCAGCTATGTAATGAGGACTGTTTGTTCTAGGAACAAGTAAAATACTAAAGATGCCAAGACTTTCCATAATCTTGTATTTATTTCCTTTTTACAAATTTAAAAATAAAATGAAGTATGCAGTTAAAATTGCCATTTTCTGAGTCAG
Organism: Dasypus novemcinctus; assembly: GCF_030445035.2. Classification (NCBI taxonomy): domain Eukaryota; kingdom Metazoa; phylum Chordata; class Mammalia; order Cingulata; family Dasypodidae; genus Dasypus; species Dasypus novemcinctus. The sequence goes on from NC_080673.1 coordinate 183,304,708, forward strand.
AAAGACTTCAATATCAGCATTTTCATGTGGTTGATCCTAGTAACTGTGATTATTTACATAAGTGAGGCACATACTGTAAATGTGGTTTTTTTCCAAACTTACTGCTGGCTTTTGCAAACAATGATCAATAATGTTCTCCATCCGCCTTTTCACAAAATGCAATGATTTTCGAGGATAATAAGGAAACAGCAAAGGACTTTCTGGTTTCAAACAAAAACAGGAAAAAAAAAAAAGCTGTAGATGATTAGGAAAAATTTGTTAGAGCCAGCCCACAGGGCCTAGCTCATGCTATTTGCACACAACCTCACTAAAAATGAACATGACCTTCTGCCCGTCATCAGCCCCTACTACCAGCTCACTAAAAACGACCACACTGATTGAAAGCTTAGTCCTAGCAACTTATTAGTCTTTATTCTACTTCTCTCACCAAAATCCCATGGTATATTTCTGTTGACTGTATGAAAGGAATGATTTGGGAACCCTATGACACATAATGAAATAAAGTTCATTCTTCTCTATTCTTGCCACAATAGAACAAGAGCAGTCCAGTCCCTTCTGGAAGAATATGACACTAAAAATAAAAATGGGACAAAAAACTATGTAAATAAGCTTTTACATTTGAAAAGGCTGCTTTATCAGTAAAAAGTAATGTAAAATTTAGCATTTACTGACCACCTACCACACTAGGTTATTTCTATTTCTCACAACAATGTTACAAAGAAAGCATAATACTCTCCAATTTACAGATGTAAAAAATTAGGCTTAGGGGGGTTAGGCAATTGCCCAGGGTAAAAGTGACCAGATCTATGAATCAAACCCAAGTCTGACTCCAAAGCATCCCCTCTTCCACTGAGCTCTGAAGGCCTCTCTTACATAAAGCATCTCATGTCCCAGCCTGCAGGATAAAATGAATTTTAATCACGTTAACATTTTCAGCTCACATGGGGAACAGATTCTATAATATGAAGGAAACCCCCACAAATATATTGCTAATACCTACTGTTAGCTTACTATGTGCCAAGCACTACTCTAAGGGTTTTAGCTAGCTTAATGTATTTCACCTTCACAACAACTTTTTGAGGAAGACACTACTTACCTCATTATACAGATGAGAAAACTAGGGCACAGAGAGGTTAGGCAAATGGCCTGTCATAGAGCAAGATTCCAACCCAGGCAGTCAGCTTCTAGAGCCCCCTTTCTCACCCACTGCATGATACTAACTCTCTAATGCACTCTAGTAAAGTGCATATATCAAGTATTTAGCACTTGATTTTTGCACTTACTCTTTGGACATCCTGTTTAAATACACTAAAAGAAATGAGTCCCTGTATCTTTCTTCTCCCTCTATCAACCTGCACCAATGCATCTCTCTAGAGATATCTTTTTTTTTTAAAGATTTATTTATTTATTTTCTCCCCTACCCCCCCACCCCGGCTGTCTGTTCTCTGTGTCTATTTGCCTTTGTCTACTTTGTCTGCTTCTGTTGTTGTCAGAGGCATGGGAATCTGTGTTTCTTTTTGTTGTGTCATCTTGTTGTGTCAGCTCTCTGTGTGTGCGGCACCATTCCTGGGCAGGCTGCACTTTCTTTCGCGCTGGGCAGCTCTCCTTATGGGTAGCACTCCTTGCACGTGGGGCTCCCCTATGTGGGGGACACCCCTGTGTAGCAGGGCACTCCTTGCGCGCATCAGCACTGCGCATGGGCCAGCTCCACACGGGTCAAGGAGGCCCGGGGTTTGAACCGCAGACCTTCCATGTGGTAGACGGATGCCCTAACCACTGGGCCAAGTCCGCTGCCTCTAGCGATCTTAAATAAGACACTGAAGGAATACAAAATAGGTCCTCCTCTGAAAAGTAATTTGGACTTTTAGGGTTAAAACAAAAGAGCCATAAGCAAAGTTCTGGGCCTCAAAGAATTCCCTCCCTCCCTCACTCAACCAAATCAAAGTGGCAGAAATTACTACAGAGTCGTTAAAAACTTAGGCTTCGAAGTTGGTAAAATCCTAGCCCCAACATTTACTAGCCTTTGCAATCTTGGGCCTTCTCTGACCTTCAGTTTCCTCATTAGTAAAATGGGGATTACAAACCTTACATAGGTTGTTGTGAGGATTGAAAGCGGTAATATATGTGTGTGGTACAGAATAAAAACTCCATAAATGCTAGCTATTAAACCCCAAGGAGGCAAGAAATTGCTAATTTGTGGTCAGATTTACTGTTTAAGAAAACAAAGAAATATATGGTTTGAAAATATTTTCATCTAAAATGCTTAAAAGTTTTGACATATTCAGTTAGTTGCTGCTAATTTTTTGTTGCATCCTCTTAATGCTGATAAAGTCTTACTATGGTAACATTTTAATTTAAGGGCCTGGAGAATTAAAGGCAAAGAAAACACAAAAAAAGAACTAAAACCTCAAGAGAATCCAGATAAACCTCATTATGCTTTTAGGAATTAAAAATTTAAATTGACAAAACAGACTTCTCTCCCTAGGAGGCTTTATAGCTTTTCCCCTTATTTTTCATAAGGTACAAAGACAACAATATTAGAATACTTAAGAGTAAGCAATCTTACTACATCACAGTTAATTTCAGAATTTTTTTATCCATTTCTATCCATCATGGTGAATCATACATTATTTGTTATTTTGCTGTTTCGCTAGGCACACAAAAAATAAGCATAAATAACTTAGATAAATATTTGGCAAGTATTCAGCAAAACTGTTAGCTACAAAAGACCAGGTCTCGAGTAAATTCAAATATGGCTAAAGTCTACTTAGTACATGAAATACCTTTAAGGTGGCTACTATTTTGAAGAAAGTCATACCACTGGTTTCCCTCCGTGTTAGGGGGTGACACAAGATCATCATCTTCATCTTTCAAGTACTAGAAACAAAGAATTAAAAATAAGCAAACCAAAAGAACTGGGCTCCAAAAAATGCTTATATTTAATATTTTTCTATTTATTGTGTTGTTCTAATTTACTGCCAAGTCCTTTGAAAGTACATTAGTACCACTCTAAGTGAGGTGACCAAAATGTGCTTAATGCCAAGCAACTAAACAAACTAGGAACTACTGAGGGATTAGAAAGCTGTATTAGAGACTGTAAAGTGAGTTTAAATTTTGTGCTCCATATCCTTGAAGCATATTTTAATTTTATATATGTAAGTTATAAATTAGTTTTACAAGTTTCAACTGTCAATATACTCTAAGGTCTGTGGATCCCCCAGGAGTCCCCAAAATACTTTCAGGGATTCATGAAGTCAGTATAATTTTAAAATAATACTAAGATGTTATTTGATTTTTTTCACTGTGTTGACAGTTGTACTGATAGAGCAAAAGACTGGTGGGAAAAATTGTTGCTGCCTTTATAAGAGTCGAGGTAGTGATCAAAGCCATACTAGTAATCACTGCACTCTTAACGACCACATACTCATAGTTTCACTGATCTTTGATAAAGCTGTTTAAATTATTAGTTTTATTAAATCTCAACTCAAGGACAAATCTTTTTCATATTCTCTGTGACAGAAATGGCAAATACAGATAAAACTCTTGCTGCACACCAAAGTAAGACCAATACCTTTAGGAAAAGTACTTAAATTTTTTGGTTGCAAGTTAAGCTAGGCAGTTTCTTTTATTTTCAAATGGAATTCCATTTTCACTTGAAAGAACAACTAACAAACTATGATTATTCACACACTGATATTTGGCAGACATTTTCCCAAAACCAAAATGAGCCTATCACTTTAAGTAAAACAACTGACAATATTTGTTGCAAATGATAAAATTTAAACTTTAAAAGCAAAATCAGAATTTTGGGAAACCTGTATCTGCCACTGTGTGTTTAACAGCTTTTCAGTACTCAAAAGACTTTTCTGATGAGATTGGTAGTGATATTAATGAAATATAACTTATGAACACTGTATGATGAAAGGTTTCAGCATTTGGCAGATCCGCATAATTCTGTGAACCAGTATTTTCCAAAAGACCAATGACTGATTTTACAAAATCATATATGGGTAAAGGATCCACTCAAAGTGTAGGGTGGATCAATGGATTTTAATATAATAGAAAATGAAAAATCCAGTGATATACTTTCAAAAAAAATTTATTGAAGCATATCACGCATACATGAACATACATAAACAGTAAGTGTATAGTAATAGTTGTGAACTTACAAAACAAACATACACAACATCATACAGGGCTCTCATACCTCATCCTACACCAATACCTTACATTGTTGTTAAATATTTTTAACGTGATTAAAGAGCATCCTCAATATATTACTACTAACCAAAGTATTTTCCCCCAACCCACCCTATTATTACTTTTAATTACTTATACATGAACATACATAAATAATAAGTATATAGTACAAGTTGTGAACTTACAAAGCAAACATGTAAACATCATACAGGGGCCCCATACATCAATCCTCCACCAACCTTGCATTGCTGTGAGATAGTTGTTACAAATTATGAAAGAATATTATCAAAATCTTACTACTAATTATAGTTTTTATCTTACATTTGGTGTATTTTTCTCCCAATCCACCCTATTATTTTTTAAATATATTTTTATGACAGAAGTTATAAAAGTACAAAACAATCATGCACATGTGAAGAATTCCCAAACAACAACCCTCAATCAACATCCCACACCATGGTGGAACATTTGTTAAAGATTATGAGATAATATCATGCAATTATTACCAGGTCCATGGTGTACACTTGGCACACATTTTCCATACTTCCCCAATATCAACACAGTACTTCTTTTGTATAGATGCAAAAATATTACATTATTACTGCTAACCACAGTCCACTGGTCACTCCAGTTGTACTTTTGCCATGCTTTTCCACATTCCCACCACCCTACAGTAGGGACGTACATTTGCTCTAGCTCACAAAGACACTCTTACATTTGTACCATCAACCAAAATTTTCATCTACCTCTGGGTTTACTGTGCTATTCAGTCCCTAGATTATTCTCTAGCATTCTGTCAAACGGCATTTACATCCCTAGACTACCATTTTCAGTCACATTTCTATTTAAAAAACCAGCTGTTACTCACTATAATGTGTTCCCATCAACTCTACATTTCCACACTTTTATAGTAAAGTTAATTAAAACTGCTACATATGTTAAACATCAGTAGTCCATCTCAGTCCTCCTCTTATCTCTTTTAGGAACCCACCACCTACCACCAGGTCTTGAAGATATTTTCCTATGTTTTCTTCTAGAAGCTTTATGGTTCTTGCTTTTATGTTTAATTTTTAAATTCATTTTGAATTAATTCTTGGATAAGGTGTGAGACAGGGGTCCTCTTTCCTTCTTTTGGCTATACATATCCAGTTCTCTGAGCACCATTTGTTGACTGGACTGTTCTGCCCAACAAGGGTAGGCTTGACAGGCTAGTCAAAAATCACTTGACCATGCATGTGAGGGTCTGTTTCTGAACCATCAGTGTGGTTCCACTGGTCTATGTGTCTGTATTTATGCCAGTACCATGCTGTTTTTACCACTGTAGCTAGGTAATGTGATTTAATGTCGGGAAATGAGAGTTTTCCAAATTTGCTTTTCCTTTTTAAGATGTAATCATGTTTTCCATTTATTTAAAAAATGCTGGTAGAATTTTTATCGGGATTGCATTGAATCTGTGTATCAATTTGAGTAAAACTGACATTTTAATGATATTTAGTCTTTCAATCTCCAAGAGCATGGAATGTTCTTCCAATTATTTAGGACTTTTTTCTTTCAGCATTGAGTTGCAGTTTTCTGACTACAAATGCTTTACATCATTGGTTAAGTTTATTCCTGAATATTTGGGTTTTATCTGCCATATTTTATTTTCACCACTCTTAGTTACTTTCATTGATATAATCCTCATTTCTAGACTCTTCCAGGCCTCTTTCTCATGTCTTTTTCAGGTTGTAGCATACCCTTTAGTTTGTCCTGCAAATCCAGTCTCTCAGTTACAAATTCTCTCAGTTTCTGTTTATCTGTCAATATTCTAAACTCACCCTAATTTTTGAAAGACAGTCTTGCCACATATAAGATTCTTGACTAGAAGTTCTTCTCTTGCAGTATCTTAAATATATCATACCAATGTCTTCTTGCCTCCATGGTTTCTGGTGAGAAAGCGGCACTTAACCTTACTGGGTATCCCTTAGGTTACGCATTGCTTTTCTCTTGCTGCTCTCAGAATTCTTTGGCATTTGACATTCTGATTACTTTGTGTCTCAGAGTTGATCTATTCAGATTTTTTCGGATGGGAGTACATTGTGTTTCTTGGGCATGAATATCTATGTCCTTCAATAGGGTTGGGAAATTTTCTACCATTATTTCTTCAAATATTCCTTCTGCCCCTTTTCCCTTCTCTTCTCCTTCTGGGACACCCATGACATGCATGTTTGCACATCTCTTGCAGTCATTTGATTTTCTGAGACTTTGTTTAATTTTTTCCATTCTTTTCTTCATCTGTTCTCTTGTATGTTCACTTTCAGAGGCCATTTCTTCAAGCTCACCAATCCTTCTGCCTCCTCAAATCTGCTATTATATGATTCCAATGTGTTTTTTATTCTATTTATTGTGCCTTTCATTCCCATAAGATCTATATTCTTTTTCTTTTTCTTTTTTTTTTAAGTTCAATGCTTAAATCTAGACTCTGTAAAACAGTACTGGGAAACTTGAAAAGCCTAGGATAAAGACGGGGAGTTTACTGTCTTTCGTTGAAACTGCACCACATCAGGCACATTTTCTTCAGATCCTCCACATTGCTGCACGATCTGGTTACCTGCAGGGGGCGTAGGGTGGGGATGAGACCCTCCCACCACTGAGGCTTCCACACCACCTGAGCAGAGCAGGTGGCCCCCTCCACCCAGGAAGGGCCTGTCCCGTCCCCAGTGGGGAGTTAGGAGCCAAGTGACAGCAGTGAGAAAGCAAGCGGTGGCCCCCTCAGGTGTGGTGCCAGGGGCTCCCCCAGAACCAGGGGACGCGATGTGAAGGAGGGGTGCAACACAAGGGGCAAGCAGGAGGCACGGGACGCAAAGGTGTGGGGTCAGGGAGTAGCATGCCAAGTCAGCACCCCTGGGAGCCTGATTCTTCCTCACAGTCTCCGCCACCGCCCTGCTTGGGCCCTGTGACACAACACCTCGTCGCCCTCTACCTGCCCAGGCCCCGAAGGTGTGCACTCATCTGGTGGCAGATGTCTGCCAGACGCCCAAGTCTTGCCACCACCATCAGCCTGCATGACCACTGGCTCCTCAAGATCTATTTTCTAAGTATGCTTTCAAATTCTTTCTGTTCATCCAATGTCTTAATATCCTTAATCTCTTCAAACATCTCACTGAATTTATTAAGGGGATTTGTTTGAATATCTATGATTAGTTGTCTCAACTCCTTTAAGTCATCTGGAGGCTTATCTTGTTCCTTTAACTGGGCCATATCTTTCTGTTTCTTGGTGTGGGTTGTAATTTTTTGTTGGTGTTTTGGCATCTGGCTTACTAGAATATTTATTATGAGGGCAGTTACTCTCTTTAGTTTAGAGCTTCCTGCCCTTTCTCCCTCGCTGGTTGTGCAGTAGGAGCCAAGGATGTAGTTGTTGCTGTAAGCTGTGGAGGCTCAAGCTGCCCTAATTGCCCCAGGGACTGATGAAACTTCTCCCAACTTTCTCCTTTACCAGGAGTAGGGACAGAATCACAGCTGTGTGGAATAATCCAAGTCATGTAGGCCTATGCTGTCATTGCCCAAAGACTGATGAAGCTTCACGCCCTTTCTCCCCTGCCTGGGGCAGGAATGGAGCTACTGGGGTGAGCAGCAATCTATGTAGAGCAGGTCCAAGATGATTGCAGTTGCCCCAGTAGACTTACAATTATTCATTCTGTGCCTGCCAAACGTACCTGCAGTTATCTGGGTAGGATGGTGCAGGGCCCACCAACTTTCTCCCTGCCAGAGGTGGGGCTGAAGCCTAGGCTAGGGATACAGGCCGATCTCGGTGAAAGAAACTTGTCTCTACTGTCACTTTGATTTTCAGTCAGCCTGGCTTCCCCTCATGGTGGGGGTAGATTTAAATGGCTGCTACCAGCCTCTTTATGACTTGGACAGGTTTAAACTTTAGCTGTTCTTAGGGTTATACTTTACCCAGCTGCATTTACCAATCAGTAGCTGAAATCAGTGGCCAATCATCTCTTCCTCCCATTTCTGGGAAATGGAGCTTCCAATTCCAGCCACAGAATAGCTGCTGGGGTGGCTTGCACTGCCAAAGGAGGATGATCACCGGCCTCTGAGGCATGGCCTGTAGTGTCCTGGAGAGGCTGAGGCATGTCTCCCCAGCCTCCTCCCTGCCAGAGGTGGGGCTGGGGCTTATGCTAGAGCTGCAGTCTGGTCTGGATGGAAAAAGCTGGTCCTTCCCAGCACTGTGATTTTCAGTCTGCCCCGCTTCCCCTCGTGCCAGGTGTGGAGTTAAGATGGCGGCTACCAGCCTCCTTCTGACTTGGAGAGGTTCAAACTTTAGCTGTTCTTGGGATTATACTTGAGCCCACCAAATGTACTAATCAGCAGCTGAAGCTGGTGCCCAACCGTCTCTTCTTCCCCCATTTATGGGAAGTGGAGCTTCCAATTCCAGCCATGGAGTAACTCCCGAGGCGACCTGTGCCTCCAGTGAAGGACAGGCATCGGCCTCCATGGCATGGAGTGCTCTACTTACAAATCTTCTCTGCAGATGAGCAGTCTCCTTCTTCCAGTCCTTCAAGGATGTTGTAGGATGTTCTTCTGGTCTCCTGGAGCCCCCAAACTGGTGCTTTAGATAGCCTTGGGTATTTACTAACTATCCCGCAGCAGGAGCTGACTCTAGGAGCTCCTTACTCTGTCACCATCTTGCTGGTTGTCCACTGATACACTTTTTGATAATACTTTACAACTAACTTTTAAGAACCTATCACTTGTCAGAATTTGGTGTAGTAACCAAGGCTTCCCACAATTATCGGAAGCGCTATTAAAATACTCCTCCCTTCTCCACCAACACATTTCTGTGAGGTCAATTTTCTTTACACACATTAACCCAAACAACATACCACATATGATTGAATCCAGAAGTAGATATGAGAATACAGCTGTCTTCTATTAAGTGGGACATCAAACAATGACACACTTTAGTAAATTTATTTTGTTTTGTAAAATGTAGCTGTTTTTCATTAAAAATAGTTCTGTTTTCATGTAATGGTAATTGGGTTTACTGTTATTTGTAAATGAATTAAGAAATCAACATTTTTTATTGTTCAATTTCTAATATATATTAATATCTACCATTGATAAATGGAACCCACATAAATAAGAACTCTTTGGAATCATCAATAATTAAAAATGTAAAGGGGTTCTGAGACCCACAAATTTAAATCCTGCTGCTCTTTGGTTAATTTTTGTTGAGGGGGCAGGGCTTCTATATAACTTGGCATGGTATCCCTCTAAACTTTGGATAATAAAGATTAACACTTCTAAAGTTTTAAAGTTAGTTCTTAAAAATAAAAAAAATAATAATAACTAAGTTCAATCCAAAGACCATACCTGACCAACTTTTTCAACATTAAAGTATTTGCCTTTTCGGTTATAAAGGTCTGGAGCCTAGAAAGAATAAACATAGTTTAATTCTTAAGTCAACTCACAAACAAAAAAGAAAAAACTTTAACTTTAAATTAAAAACTGTATTTTTTAAGATAGGTGTTAGTAGCAGATACTCTTTACTTTTTTGGATTGTAAGACATGCAAACAAAAGTTCAAATTAAAGCCTTTAAATTAATAAACATTGCCATTAATTAGTTCAATAATTTAAAAAACATAATTGCTAAGGATGGTTATTAAGTTCAATTAAGGTTGATTATTTCTTACCATTACCCCGGTTTATCAGTTACTTTCAGAAAAAACAGCATTATAAACATGCCAATTTCCTACCTCATTGAAATGTTCAGTAAGAAAGTCAGCAACAAATGTGATATCTTTTTGAGTCATCTATCAAAAACAAGCAAAAAGAAAAAATCAAGATAAAAGAAATCTTCCCAATAAAAGAAATACGAAGTAATAATGAATGTGACTTTTTTTTTAATCCCCCTCCACCGAGGCTTATTGCGTGCTGTCTGCTCTCTGTGTCCATTTGCCGTGTGTTCTTCTGTGTCTGTACTTATTTATTTCCCCTCCTCCCTTGCCGCTTGCTTGCTGTCTGCAGATCTCTTAGTCATCCAGTTCACAAAGCCTCATTTTAGTACTCGCCATTTTCTCAGTCTCAAAATTACAGAATCTACCTGAATGAGACAATTTGAGGGGCTGAGGAGGAGCATGCCACAGGAGTCAAGTAGCAATTTTGCTCTGGTCTGTACGTACTAACTCCCTGGAAAGAGACTACATTCCACTGCTGCCACTTGTCACAATCCTTACGGTCAGAAGGAAACTCTTGCTCATGAGACATTAACACAGGTACTATATCTAAGCACTAGATTTTCAACATAAATAAAAATACACCTAAAATTTTAGAAAGTACATTATAGACTATGAAACCATATAGCAGGGGTTCTTAACAAGGGGTCTGTGAGCTTGAATTGAAATTCAAAAAGATATTATTTTTGTGGGGATGTGTTGGTGTGGGTGTGATATATTTATTAAGTAATGCACAGTATAGTGTGGACTTAGTAAAGGGTCCATGGTTTTCACCTGACTGGCAAAGGGGTCCATGGAACAAAGAAGGTTAAGAACCCCTGCCTTACAGAAAGGCTAAGATATGTCTAATATTTATGGGTCTGACAACCTGTCAAGTAATCTATTACTTGCTTAAGAGTACCAAAATAATCACCAAACTTGAGCTGAATCAGAGTAGTATCAGCACATGAGGAAAATATATTACCTTATTTAGCTCAGGAAGCACATGGTCTTCTGTCATTCTCAACATTGCTGGAAATACAGAGTTAAGACATTCTTTAAAGAAAACTACAAATAAAATTGTAATTATAAATGCATTTCCAAAGACTAAAGATTTAGTTTCACTCAAGACTAAACCTTCGATTTGAAACAGCACCTAATAGGGTAAGATATTTGTAATATTTTTACTTTCTCCAAGGAAAACTTATTTTTCTTTTGAAAACTCAAGGGTAAAGAGCCTAAATTTGATTTTTCAGGTTTAAAACTGTTAGCCTAACCATTCTAGACTATTCTTTCTTTTTCTCCTTAAATTCAAGAAGCTGCCACTCCAGACAAATTTATCTGCTGTCCTGTGCTAAGATTTTGTGTACATGGGTTTTTCCTTCAAACCTACTGATGTTTCCTCCCTTAAAATATGCAAGTGATTTTTTCCCAAAGCCTCAGAATACCGAGAGAGGTTTACCTCACTTAGGCTTTTTTTTCCCTACGCAGACATCTGCACTGATCTTTATGTGTATACACACACTTACATATATGCGAATTTCCATATTTTTCTTTAATATCTATGGTTGACTCTTTCCTTTCATAGGGTTGTCTTCATCAGTAGTTTTTGTATGCTGTCCATCTGGGTCAGGAATAAGTATGCTGCATGTCCTTCTGCAGTGCTGGAATATGCTTCTTTATAGTGTCAGTAAGAAGCATGTTGGACATACTTCTGCTAATGCAGACTATTTTAAAACTGTTTCTAATTAATTTGAATATCTAGCTTATCTCAAAAACCTGCCATAATCCAGTTCAACTCCTCCATTCATCTATCTAAGAAATATTTATCGAGTATACTACAGGTGCTAGGAATACAGTAATATGAAGGAAAAAAGTTACTGCCCTCATAGAGGTTACATTTTACAAAAGAGAAAACCAAGGCTATACAGCTAACATTTGGCAAAGTTGGAATTGCAATTAGGTCTCCAATTCTCCAATTCAGTATCCATTCCACAATGCCATCCTCTAACAAAAGCATGAACAGTATTTTGTTTCTCTTCTAATTCTGCTTCTTATTACAGTTAGGACATTCAAATAAGAATATTAAGAATATTAAGAATAGAAGCTGCCTAAATTACCTCCAATAATTGTAAGTAAAACAAAACTACTTCTTCTGTAAAGGAAAATGATTTCTAAGGTCTCATTCAGTTGTGATATTGCAAGACTCTTTGCTGTAATTAACAACTCTCAAATAGGCTGGCCTAATAAACACTCTGGCTCCCCATTCTGGCTAGTGCTGGTAGTTTTGAAAAAATCGAAAATGTTCAAATATCAACATTTGTAGATCACATCAAGTTTTTAAGCAAAAGCAATTATATTAGGTCAATAAACATGAAGTTTGCTTTTATAACATGAAAACTGAAAACATGGCTATTTACTGAAAGGATATTAACACATTACAGGGAATTTATCGTTCATTTCACTCATTAAAATTTTAACAAATATGGAAAAAATGCTACTTAAAACTGAATCTTGCCTATGTTGGAGGAAAATGAATTCTAGATTATTTCAAGGATATTAACAGGTCACAAAAACAGCAGTGAAAATGGACTTAAATAAAAGATGCACACACCAAAAAGTGATTAAAACATGTGATACAACCTTTCAATAAACACTTAACTACTCACCCCAGTGCAAAGGCGCTATGGAGACACAAGCAATCTATCGGTCTAGGCCCTCGCCCACAGTAGCCTGTGCTCTACCCAGCTGGAACATCACAGTCCCATGTGCTGGCCACTAGCCACATCTGGCCACTGGGCACTTCAACTATGCCTAGTATGACTTTGGAACTCAGTTTATAATTTTATTTACTTTTAATTAATTTAAATTTTGACAGCCACATGTGCCTAGTGGCTACTCTACTGGGCAATGTTGAGCTAGAGACAGAAGACCAAAGTTTAAAACAGTAGATAAGCCACTCAAGAGCAGAGGCTTATTTTTTCCCTTTTAAATCTAACAGGGCTCACCACATAGCAGGGATTCAAAGATATTTAATCCACAGAGACATTACAAGGTAGAAAAGGATGAACTATCAGTGAGTGATGGAGGCAATAAGTACTACAAGATAGCTTCAATATATCTGCAGGGAGGTAGGGATAGGTTGATAACTGCTAAAGCTGGTGAAGGGTACAGGGAGTTCATCACACTATTCTCTCAACTTTTATAGGTATTTGAAATTTTACTAGAGCAACTGAACCATTCTAAGATGATACTCCCACCGGTTTTTAAAAGGTGTTAGAATAACAGAAATGTCTCATTCCATTAACTTACCCACATACAGCCACCGAAAAAATGCTTTGAAGTTTTTCATGCTACTATCTATAACTCTAAAAAGATAAAAATAGAAGGAATCAGAAAACAAAATTATTGTGTGAGATTTATGTATCACTGCTCAATTGTCATGGAATGTAAGAATCCTCACTTTTATATTTTATCCTATCTGGATGACCTTTAAACCTTTAGAATAGCAGTTTTTACAAAATCAAACACACACCTAAAAATAAAATTTTGAAAGAGCAAATCCTGATTCTTTTAAAAAATACAGCAAATAACTCAGATTCTAACTGGTTATAACAGCCTTGCCACAAATTGCGTAATATTCTTTCCTAGCATTCAGTAAAGTGTGAAATCCTTTTCTAACTTTGCAAATAAAAGATATCAGGAAAACAACATTTTCAGCATTTGCAGTTTTTAAAAAAATGCTCACTGGTCAGTAAGGAAAAATAAACCATCAACCCAAACAGAAAACCACTATTATAAATTTGTACTATGTCACTACCACTGACATTAAAGAACATTATTTTTGGAAGTTGACTTTTGATCCTTACAATAGCTAATGAGATCTCAAAAACTAAATTTCCCTGGGCAAAGGTACTCCCCAAAATTAGTCTTACAAATGGAAGTCATCTTCATTTTGATGAAACGTTCTCTGAATATAGAGATGCATAAAATTTTTTTAAATCTCTTTAAGGTCACATCTAAAGATATTTATTCTAAGCAAATAATATCTGCCCTCTTCATTACTAAATCTCAAAACCCTGTCCAAACATGAAGTCTTACAATACTACTGGAGAGGCAGGTCGGTACCATTAACCTTTCTGAACAGAGTAGAACACTTGAAAGAAAACAGTGACATCTCTTATGTTACCAAGCAATATGGTCAAAACTCCCTTGCAGTAAAAATGAAAAAACAAAAACAAAAACTCATCACTTTACGAGTTTACCTGAATACTAATTTGGCATACATAAACTCTATTTAAATATTTTCGCCATATTTATCACTACCTTCCTATTTTTTTTTTTTTAAAGGTACCAAAGATTGAACCCAGGACTTCATACATGGGAAGCAGGCGCTCAACCACTGAGCTACATCCACTCCCCACCAGCACTCATCTTTTAAAATAAACTTTATGGAGGTGCAATTTACATAAAATTAAAGGTACCCATTGCAAGTATGTAATTTGAAGAACTTTGATGAGTTTATACAGACATGTAGCCACCACCACAATCAAGTCAGAGACCATTTCCATTGGCCTGAGAAATTCCTTTGAGTCCTTTCTCTTGATCCTCCACCCTTACCCATGCAACATTAAAATTCTCTCTGCTTCATTTCCTCCATTTGTAACCTACAATAATAATGCTATAAACTGTAACAATAATGCTATAGTCTACTTAGCTCAAAGGAATGGGAAAGTAAACTATCTTTCATTCATATTCAAAGGTGTTCATAAAGAGCTTAATAGTTTATATTTACTCGGTGAATCAAAACATAACTCAACATATGGGACAAGTAATCTCATTTCTCTTCTGAATATAGTGTCTATAGTCTCCACCTTCCAAGATTCCCTTAAAATGACAGTGGATGGGGAAGGGGGGCATGTGTATAAACCCATGATAACAACAGAGAAAGGAGAAATGAGATGAAAATAAATTTCAGAAATGCCAAGAGTCAAGGGAGGTCTGGAAACTGACAGAGCTCAGCGGAGGAAGTCATCTGCCAGAAGGTGGACAGAGGGCAGGAAGGAGCCGCCACCCTGGAGAACCCCAGGAATGCTCAGATCTTAGAATGTCAAGTTCAACAGAGGCACTAAGATGATGTGTGGGCTGGAGATAAGGGGAAAACTAAATATGAATAAACAGGAAAGCATCAGAGCATCTCAAGAAAGCCTGTAATTGAAATGTCTCATAGATATATATTTTTGAATAAAGATGGTGTTGTTGGAAAAAAAAAAGCCTGTAACAAGAGAACAAGATAAACAGAAAAGTGGTCCATGAAGCAAAGATAATTCAGGGCGTAAGAGAGATCTTAAAAATACCTAATTAATATCCTCAGAGATACTGGAGAAGAGTTACATCCACAAAACAAGGGCACAGCATTGGCAAGACAGTAAAGAAACAAAAAAAAGCTTTTTGAAATTAAATGACTGGATTGCCATAATAGAAAATTCAATAGGTGGTTCGGTCAGTTCATTAATATTGTCTTCCACCTTAACTTTGGTAGACTGAGTTATGTATCCCCACCACCAAAAAAAAAAACCATGTTCTTAATTTTAATCTGCCTTCTTGTGGGTGTGAACCAGTTGTAAAAAGGACCTCTGGAAATGTTATTTTAAAACATGGCTCATTTGGGGAACGCGTGTAGCTCAGTGGTTGAGTACCTGCTTCCCAAGCCTGAAGTCCCAGGTTCAATTTCTGGGAGCTCCTTAAAAAATAAAAAAGGCTGATTGAATGAGTAATCCAGATTACTGGAGGCCCCTAAGGAGGCCACAGCAAGGAGCAGGAAGTCAGTGGGAACCCAGAAGAGAACGGACAGGACAAGGACCCCAAGGACTGCACAAGCCAACATGAGGAGCACACTGCCAACCCCAGGAGGAAAAAAGCCGCCTACCCTCAAAACTGCCAGCCAATAAATTCTTGTTGTTGAAGCCAAAGACAGTTTGTTGTTATTTGTCAAACTGAGGCGCTACCTTAATTACTTATCCCTAAATTCACAGCCCAGATCTTATCATTACCAACTTCAACTTTCCCAAATCTCATTTGCAGGTATCCCACTTTCTGTATTTCCAGCATCCTCTCTCCAGCAACCTGGCATTCGCCCCACTGGAACATGCTGAGTGTGGATTCTACCACCCTCTAACTTTCTCTCACAAACTCCCTCCCATGTCCTCACTTCTGTCAACCAGATCAGACTCCAGGTTCTCTGTTTTAATCAGACCCTTGCTTCAACTCACATGCCCCTCTCTGGTTTCGTTACACTTGCCAAGCCCAGGACATCTAACTGTTGAGCCCCTGCAGCAGACCCTGACTGGAGAAACCCACACAGCCATGCTGGCTGCTCTCATCGTTAACACCCCCATGGGCACTCACCGTGGGCCCCCAGCTCTGCTGGCAACCCTGCTGTGTGCTGCGGGTCCCTTCTCTCTCCCTCTCACTCTAAACCTCCATCACCTCCTCCCCAACCTTACTTTCAGCTGATGACAGACTATTTCCTATTTCATTAACATATAAAAAATATTTAGAAGTGAACACCTGCAAATTAATTCCAGAATCTTGGGAAACGGACTTTGGCCCAGTGGTTAGGGCGTCCGTCTACCATATGGGAGGTCCACGGTTCAAACCCCGGGCCTCCTTGACCCGTGTGGAGCTGGCCATGTGCAGTGCTGATGCGCGCAAGGAGTGCCCTGTCACGCAAGGGTGTCCCCCGCGTGGAGGAGCCCCACGCGCAAGGAGTGTGCCCGTGAGGAAGCCGCCCAGCGTGAAAAGAAAGTGCAGCCTGCCGAGGAATGGCGCTGCCCACACTTCCCGTGCCGCTGACGACAACAGAAGCGGACAAAGAAACAAGACGCAGCAAATAGACACCAAGAACAGACAACCAGGGGAGGGGGGAAATTAAATAAATAAATCTTTAAAAAAAAAAAAAAAATTCCAGAATCTTCACACGCACACACACACACACACACACGCGTGCCAGTCTTCCCCTTTTCAGTAAATGTCAAGTCTAAAACTCATTTATTTCTGTGGTCACCGCTCGGGCTGAAGTGTGGTTTGCTGGCCTGGTGGGGGAGCAGCCGCGGCAGGCCAAGCCGCTGCCCCCATAATAGGGTGGCTGGTCGGACTCACTGCCACCCCTGACGGGAGCTCGGCATGGGCGCAGAGTGCCCTCGGGTCTCCCCTTCTCGGCAGCCATGCTTCCGCGGCCGCCCCTCCTCCCGGATGGCGCCACACGATGCCTTGTGGGGCGGCACCCTTCTTCTTCTTTCTCCCTGCGCAGGCGCAGGGCGGAAAAATCCAGTCTGCCCTTTTCCCCTCCCCCGACAGCAGCAACAGCCAGGCGTGGGCAGAAAAATCCAGTCTGCCCTTTTCCCTCCCCCCGACAGCAGCAACAGCCAGGCGTGGGCGGGAAACTCAAGTCTGCCCTCTACCCCAGCAACAGCAGCCACCAATCACTAAACCCTGCCCCTTCCCCCAGCAACAGCGACAGCCAATCCCTAACCACCACCCCTCCCCCGTCCAGTACCGCCCACTGACCTTTCTCCGGCAACCAATCAGAACAGGGCGTGGCTTCGACCAATCAGCCTTCCCCAGCCCCTATAAAACTGTTGCCTCTCCCTCAATAAAGTGGACTTGCGTGTTTACCTTGTCTCCGCGGTAGTTTTTCTGCCGTGCGCCCTCCAGTCCTGAGAGCCCCCGACAAGGGCCTGGCCTCCCTTGTCCCCAGTTCGTCGCCTGCTTCTCCGGGCGACCCCTTCGTCGCCGGCTTTGCCGGGCGACCCCGTCAGCCGAACTGCGCAACCCCCGTGAGACCGACCCCTCGTCTGCTGCCGGACCGACCCCTCGTCCCAAGCGGGACCGATCCCTCGTCCCAAGTGGGACCGACCCCTCGTCCTGAGCTGGACCGACCCCTCGTCCGCAGCCAGACCCCACCTCTACTGACTGAGCAAGCCGCCGCATATTTCACCAGCAACATCCAATCATTCAGTCAACCTTATTTCAACTTTCAAAATATATCCAGATTCTGACCACTTATTAAGTCACTATTGCCTCTGTCCTTGCCTTCCTATTATTCTCAAGACTAAGTAAGCCACATGAAGGATCTTTTTAAAATTTAGGTCCTATCTGGTCCTCTCACACATCATACCTCTGCTTATAACTCCCCCAGGGCTTCTCATTAGGGAGCGAAATGAGTGAAAGCCAAAGTCCTTCCACCTGCCTACAGGTTCTATGAGGACATCACCTCTCTCAATTCATTCCCCACCTCTCATGCTTACCCATTCACTCATTCATTTTACATTAGCTACAGTGGCCTCTTTTGAGGTCCCTGAAACATGCCAGGCAAACTCAGTGCCTTTCCATGTGATATCCTTTCCACCCCCAGGTAGCCAAAGGGGTTGCTCCCGCCTGCCTGGTCACTCTGCAACTCACCTTCTCAGGGAGGTCTCCTGACCACCTACTTAAAATTGTAACCACCACTGCTAGCATAACCAAGGTTCTTCTTCCCTGCTTGAACTTTCTCACCACTACCTACTGCTATCTGACATACCACATATTTTTTGTTGTTGTTTTATTTTATTTATTATTTGACAAACCATACATTTTAACTAAACATTTGTTTATTGTCTGTCTCACATTAGAATATAAGCTCTACAAAGACAAAGATTATCTTTTTGCTCACTGCTATATTCTCAGCATCCTCAACAGTGTTTGAAACGTAGTTGAATACTTAATAAAGTCTACTGAAAAAATGAAAGCATTGGACAATAAAGTCAAAAACATTTCTCAGAAAACAGAAAAGACAAGTATGAAAAATGTAAGAGACAAAGAAGATCAACCCATGGAGTCTAATAGCTGACCAATATATTTCTATAACAAAAGTCTAGTTTAAAAAGAAAAAGAAAAGGAAATTATCTGAATAAAAACACAGAATTCCCTAGCACTAAACAAGGTTCTTTAACAATGAATGAAAAGGCCCACAATGAGAAATGCTATTGTGCAATTTTAACATATCAAGGATAAAGAAAAAAGCTTTCAGAGATGAGGAAAAAAATACCCTATAGAGGAATGAGAATAGAAGGGCACCAGACCTTCCATTAGCAACCAAAGGCCAGAACACAATGGAGCAATGCCTTCAAAGTTCCGTGAAAGATTATTTCCCCCTTAGAATCATATACCCAGCCAAAATCATCAATCAAGTGTGAGGGTAGGAGAAAAGACAGAAAGGACACAAAGTTTATCTTCCATCATCTGTTTTATGAGTAAGTCACTGGAGAATGTTTTCTAGCAAAATGATTAAGAAACCAAAAAGGAAAGGAAATCCTGGAAATCCTGACAAAAACCCCTGCAGGGCAGCTGAGCAGGAGATCTGAGGCACAACTGTCCAGTTTAACACTGGGGAATGGATGGCTATGGAATGGAATGGGACAGAAAGGAATACCTGGGACATGATACCACATTTGAGAAAGTGAAAGAGCTTAAGGATATGATAAAGGCAGACAATACAATGAAAAAGGAGAGCCAAATAGAGTCTAAGAAATCAAAACAAACAGAAGGAAAAAACAACGATTTAAAAAAATTGATAATTAAAAGAAATGGCAACATAATCATCTAATTTAGAAATAATGAGGTAGCCGATTAAAGAAACAGATATAAGAGTTAAAATGATTCCCTCTGGATGGAGGACCTGAAGTGAGGATGGGTGGGACAGGAAAATAGCATTTTATAAGATCTCTGTGCTATTGGTTTAATCGTATAAAGATATAAAATTTTCTATAAAAATACTCATTTAAAGACAATTATGACAACTTGCTGGGTTCTTATTTAAGTTAAAAAGTAAGATACTCTCAGGTCAACGATATCAGGTATCCACAACACTTACTGAAGAAGTTCATTTGCCTTGAGTATGAAAGAACCCACAGCAGTGATAGCACCTAAAGGGAAAAAATAGGCAAATATCATTTGTCAAATAAGTAAACTATAATAAGGTATTCTACTGAGAAATGAAATTACTACCTTTACCTTCAATCCCTGAAGCATCTAGTCCAAGAGGTTCATATTTTTGCTTCCATGATGCCATTCCTTTCAATTCACTCAAATGGTATAATAAAGACTCTGAGCCACTATCAAACCAGAGCAGAAATGAATGAGTATCATTACTATCATCAAAGTGGCAGGTTACTACTATCTTTTGCCTGAAAATTTCTAAATTTTAAAAAATAAAATCTAGAAGTAACTTTAATCTTCTTTCTATGAGAAATGGTTATTTCTCAAAACTATTTCTAAAAACTGCAGCAGAATCATTTGGTCATTATGACTTCTAAGATGAACATAGGCCCACAGAGTAAATTTTGTAAGAGGATTAAATTATGTTCCACAATTAGTCACGACATTTAAAAATTGTTATATGATCATCTTGTTCACTCAAAAGCTACATCTTAACCATTCAACAAATATTTATTAAGCATCAACTTTCGGTCAGGAACTGTGCTAGATACTGGGAACATAATGCTGACCAAACGACAGGGTCTTTGTTGCTCTGAGAGTCTAATGGGGGAGACTGCCATAACCCTACAACCATACAGTGTGCTGCTCTAAGTACTGCAAAACCTTGCAGGAAACTGCACAAGGTGCAGGTCCAACACAAAAGCCTGATCTGGTCTGGGGCATTAGGGAAAGCTGCTCTGAAGAATGCAAGTGAAGGGCAGGGGAGGAGTATTCCAGAAAGGGAGACGGACACACAAAAACCCTGGGGTGGTACACAAAATGTGAAGTTGAGAAACTAAATGGCCACACCAGTATGGGCAAAGCAGAGAGGCAGATATGCTAAAGCCATGCAAAGGATTCTGGTCTTGGTCCTAAGAGCAATGGGAAATCACTGGAAGTTTGTGAGAGAGGAACATGCTCAGATGCACTGTGAAGAATACATCAGAGGGGCACAATGTGGCCTGGAGAAGACCAGTCAGGAAGCTACTGCAGTGGACCAAGGGTGAGGTGATGGTAGCTGGGGCCTAGGGACTCAGAGCATAAAGGGATTTCTCAAAATTTAAGTAGGAAACTCAGTATGTACTTGCAAATGGTTTCACTGAGGCAGCTGTGGACAGAAATAGCATGAGATGTGAAGATCTGGGATGGAGTTTTGGCTCTGACAGTAATATTGGGCCAGTCATATAACCATTTTGAATATTAGTTTTTTGTGTAAAATGAGGATAATCATAAGCAACACCTTACTATGGTATTAAGTTTTAAAAAAATATCATGCACTTTGTAAACTATAGGATGATACACAAACAGATATACTTTCCCAACCTCAAAAAAGGGGCATGTGTCCTATTTCAAAATACACCTCATGGCTGTTTGGGTGAGAAAAGAAGCCCAGACAGGACCTAGCCTGGGCTAAAGATGTTAGAAATTATTTCACACACCCAAATTAGCATTACTGATTCTTTAAGTCTTGATTCCCCTCAAATGTCAATCAACAATTCTAACTAGAAAAGGCTAAAAAGAGGATGAAGTGAAAGTTGCAAAAGAAAACCAATGCCATGGTACAAGGGTTCCATGTACATGTGGATTTAATACCAGAAAATTCTACATCACCTGCATACCTCTGTAAGTGACTTATAACCAATTTTTGTATACTGGAATATGATGACTCTATAGACTGGCCAAGCTTTTTTAAGCCCTAATTAAAAGAAGAAAATATATTTAGCATACAACTAGGACACTATATATCATTCTCTTATAAATAAATGAGAATGTGTTCATAGATACTTGAACTGTACCTTTACTGTTAACTGGTTCATTAAGAGTGTCTGAAGTTCAGCACTACAATGAAAAATAACATATTTTTAGTCATTTATCTATTCAAAACATGAATATATCACCTCAACTTCAAAATTTCAAAGTACAAACAAGATTTCTAAACAAAGTAAAAAAAAAGAAATAGCCCCTCCCTCCAAATTAAGACTTTGTGGTACTCACAAAGGAAAGAACAAAGAACAGAAAACAAAGTCCAGAACAGATTAAAGCACAAATGAGGATGTACTGTATGCTAAAACAACATTTCAAACCAGAAAGGAGAAGGTTAATACTCAATAAAGCACAATGGGGAATTATCTAAACACCAAGGAAGAAAAGAAGTTAGCCTTTTAGGACATAAAACCAAATAAATCACATGTGGAATATGTAAAGGGGAAAAATATAAACCATAAAAAAGCGCAATCTTTGAATACTGGGCCAGGCATTTCTAGAAACAATAGCAAAGGCAGATACCATAAAGGGAAGAAAGATTTGGACACATACAAGTTTTTTAACTTTTATATATATATTTTTTCATGTAAAAGCAATCGAATATGTGTGTGTATACACATACAATACATAAACATATGTATATATAATAATCACATTTATATAAAAATATGTGCATAGGAAAATCTAGGACTGTTAACAGAAATTATGAATGTAATAGTGGCTTTGGAGAGTAATGGGATTAAGGGACGTTTTTACAGTCCTTTTTTTCTGTTCACCAATATTTTCTAAAATTTTTTACAATGGATATGAATTATTTTTAAATAAAAAATTACCTTAAAAAAAGGAAGAAAAGCGAAAGCACCTAATAGGAGCTTATTACCTTGCTTTCCCCCACAACAGCAGGTGCATGAATTCATCTTGCACTGAGGTGGTTGTGTTCTTTTCCTAGAAGAAATGAATAAAATGGCGATATATATGCTAATAAACTACAAGCATATATATTTGAAATTACGGGAACAACACAACTCCCTCCCTGTTCCCCTGCCTTCCCTCACATCCCTATTTAAATTGATCACCTGTGTATCAGTGGCTGGAAGACAGCCAGTCAGCTATTCCAGCACCTGTCCTCCTCCCCCAAGCTCTACCTGCTCTACTCCAGAACCCTGTCCCTACCTAGGCCCTGTCAGTAGGGAGAGAGACGTTTTTCCAAATCTCTCTGAGAAGGAATTCTACTTTTGAGAACAGTTTGAGGTTAGACTTGGTCATTTGAGAGAAATCATGACCTTCAATTAGACTTTTACAAATCAGACCTCTTGTTCTCATGTACCTCAGAAAGTGCATACGGACATCATGCATTCTTGAAGTCTTTCCATGGGAAACTTCAGTTATGTTACCTGTACAAACTTGGTGAGACGAGAATCCATCTGCATCAGTATTTCTTCCCATGCTTCACACATACATGTTAGTGACAAATTTATGTACTATTAGCAAGAAAAAAAATGAAAATAGTAAAAAAAAATTTAAGCTAACATGATTAAACATGTGCTTCCTATAGTCAGTCATCTCAAAGGAATCCAGAATTTACTTTCAATCACTCTTTTAACTCCCTTAAGCCTAAGAAAGAAAGCTACAGCTAGCATTTAATAATCACTTAACTATAATAAACATTTAGTAATTCTTAGTATTTTATAATAAAACATTCTTAAATAAAGGCTTTATCTATTAAAATAAATATTCCCAAACTTTTTATATCTAAGATAGGATTTATGAACACTACCTATCAAAATGACGGTTTGGTAAGCTTTTCAATTTTAAAACAGGATTCTCAAAAAGATATTTATCTTCAGAAATGACATCAAGTCATTCAGTGATTATGGGAGACTGATAAACAATTCTCTGTAGCTCCTTCCATCAAGAGGTAGTGTCAATTTCTCCAGGTCTTGAAACTAGTGTCTTGCCTTGACCAATAGGATGCAGCAGAAGCAACACTGAGTCTGGGACCCTAAAAGGTTTGCACACTTCAGAAGCCTGCCACTATCACCATGGGAACAAGCCTGGGCTAGCTTGCTGGAGGATGATGGACACTGAGATCAGCAAGCTGAATACAGCTGCACCACCCGGTACCGCCCACAGGAGCCCAACTCAAACTACCAACCTACAGAATTGTGAGATGATTTGGAGTGGATCTATTCACACAAAAGCCAAATGACACAATGACTGTTTTTCCATAGTATTTTGTGAGAAAAATTTTAAAATTCCAAAATGGTATTTTATTTATGGGATTATTTTTAAAGAGTTAAGCTATTAATTTTTTCTTTGGCAGGTGGTAAATAGGGTTGGATGGGAATATTCTCAATTAAATTTCCTTTTCTTGCTTTCATGGGGATTATAAAATTATCTATCAGACTAGACACCTCCACCGCAGATAGCTTTACAAAATTAAATTTTGTAAGTTTTTTATTTATTGGATTTTAGAAATTTATAATAAATATTCAAAAAAACAAGCTATAAATACCTGTAAAAGAGCTGAAATGTGAGTAAACTTTCTGGCCATCCGAGTTACTTCAGGTAAGAAAGAGTACAACAGATTGGTTTCGAGCTGTAAAATCACAAAAGTAAAGTGCAGTCATAATCAAACACACTTGCTTCTTTGACCCTCTCATCTCAAAAAAATTCTACAATATAAAGTAGACTCTAGGTCTAACTATATTTCAGAAAGACAATAATTCTGCTCCCTTTGACATGTACAGTTCAGAGACTAAAAGACCATCACCGGGGGATTTTCATACCTGCTGCCTCAACTCACCCTCTCTGCACAGCTCACCCTCTCTGGGTTGATAGCCTCTACAAAGCTAGGGTAACATAATAACTTATTTTGTAACACTATAATAAGGACTTAAAATGATCACAAATATATATAAACTTCTTAAAGGAAAGAGAGGCTATTGATAAGTACAAGTAAAATACCTATGCAATGAAATGTGAATTATATCCCAGTAAAGCTGTTATTAAAAAATACTACAGGGAGTGAGTGTAGCTCAAGTGATTGAGCACCTGTTTTCCCACATATAAGGTCCTAGGTTTAATCCCGGTACCTCCTTAAAAATTAAATTAAAAAATATATATATATATAAATAAATAAAACAAACTTCACAGAAATAGTGATTCACTTATTAGACAATGCTGGGAATATTTTCACAGAACCTTAAGTTGAAGAGTGATATCAACAGTAGTTACAGTGAATCAATAAGTTCAGAATTCTCTTAAGGTCTGAATTTAGCAAAAAATGCTGGAAAACATACACATTGCATCTTGCATCTTTATTTGTTCTACTTTTGCTTGAGAGTTCACGTACACTTAAGTGGCTGGGATATTAAGATGACGATTTTGAGAGGATTTCTTGAAGGCAAGGCAACTTAAATTTAAATACTATAATGGAGTCCAGTCAATCTACAGTAAATAAATCTATTGCATTTCCTCAATCTACAACACAAACAGCACAAAACAAAAGTTTTTCCAGCATTAAGTGATCATCTTCATTCAAGAGTCAAGTGGTGGTAAAGAGCACAAACTCTGGAGCCAGAATGCCGAGCACAACTTTCTAATTTGGTGACGTCGAGCAAGTTCTGCAGTTTCTCTTTGTGCCCATTTACTCATTTATAAAATGGAAATAATAACAGTATCTACTTATTAGGTTACTGTGAGGATTCAAATGAATTGCAATAAAGGTTTTAGTATGTGGCATACATAAAACAATCAAAAAGCATTTGTTTCTATTATTTCTAGGGCACAGTCCTGAGAAGACAATTGGTACAACGTTGAACTGGTATAATGACTAGGACACTACTAGACCATTGTGGTGGCTTACAGCCATGTACCCTGAGAAAAAAACATAAGCTTAATCCATTCCTGTGCATTGGAACCCATTATAAATGGGACCTTTTGATGAGGCTATTTCAATTAGCGTGTGGCCCAGATGACTCAGGATGGGATGTAATCCTATTACTGAAGGCCTTATAAAAAAGACTACGGAGAAAGAAAGCCAAAAGCTGAATGTCAGGGAAAAAGAGATGCCAGGAGAGGCCACCATGTGTACCGCCATGCGACAGAAAAGCCAAGGATCAGGGATCACCAGCAGCCAGCCCCAAAAGACCAGTCTTCTGGGGGAAAGCATCGCCTTGATGACACCTTGATTTTAGACTTCTCCTGGCCTCTAAACCAAGAGCCAAAAATTCCCATTGTTTGAGCCAACCCATTGAATGGGATTTGTTTTAGCAATGAGGAAACCAGAACAACTATCAAAACACTGTTTTTAGAAAACTATACTGGAGCATGGACATAATAAAATGGTATTCACTATAAGAAGATTCTATATATTCAAAATTTGTAATCTCTAAATAGATTTTATATGGTTTTGTTTTGTTTTAATGGCCATTAGACTTCAGTGTATGAAATAAAAACCTATGAAACCTATAAAAATATATTTACTCTTTATCGTTAGCAGGTTTCCAAACTCACCTGGAAATACGACACTTCCGAAGCACCACTGGTAGAAACCTCTGTGACCACGGATAATGATTTCAAATCACTTGATAAACATAATGCAAGACAAGTACCAGCAATCTGTGAAACAATGAAATCCACCAGTACGTTTGGTATTATTACGAGACAGCATGTGCTTGTAAGACAGGAGGTAAAAAATCTCACAGGGAGCTTTAAAAATGGGAACACATACACCTGGCTCCTGCTGCATGTGTGCAGCAGATGAAGGTAGGCACCCACCACTGTGGCCCTAATTTACCACAAGGACACACAGACTGCCCGCTCTCCTATCAAGGTTCCATTATCACATGCAGGAGAACCAAAACCTGCCACAGAGCCTACAATATTTTCTACCCCTGTAGGGAATGATAAGAGTAGGTGAAAAGGCTATCAAGAGGAGTAGATGTAGCTCAAGTGGCTGAGTGCCTGCTTCCCACTTTTGAGGTCCTGGGTTGGAGCCCCAGTCCCTCCTAAAAACAAACAAACAAAAAACAAACTAAAAAGTCAACTCTCATTGAGGAGCAGATGTAGCTCAGTGGTTGAATGCCTGCACCCCATCTACGAGGTCCTGGGTTCAATCCCTGGCACCTCCCCCACCCCCCCAAAAAAAAGGTTATGGAGAAGACCAAAACTTAGCAATGACAACAGACTCAACGCTGAGCCTCAGAGCGCCTCTAATGACTCTCATTACATTCCATTCTCAAATTGTAGTTCCTTGTCCATCACAGGCCAGAGCGAAAGCATATTCAATGCTAAATCATATTCAAGTATATCATACACATCTCTTTATTAAAAAAAAAAAGACTAATTCTACAAACAGCCCGTTTGTAGGTTATTATATCACCACTATTTTATCTTAGTAAGAAAATTATCCTCTTACCATTTAAGAACTAATAATTTCAATAATTGAAAAGGGGAAAAAAAAACAACTAGTGTTGTACTGATTTTTCCACAAATCAATTAGCTGCTAATGCTAAGAAAAATGACACAGAAAAGTTTAAAGAAAAACTTACCCCTGTGACACGTGCGATTTTGAACATTCCATAAGCATAAAGCTCAATAAATCCAGAGCTTCCTCCAAGGACAAGAATATTAAGCCTAATTAAAAATAATACAACAAGCTGAGGACCAATCAACAACGGAGATTATGGAGTTCTCAAACCAAGATACAAAATATTACTGCTCTCATGTAATCTCCATGCTAAAGCTCCCCTGCAGATAGAACTATCAAGCAAAGCCTGATACTCATACCCCAAATTCACTCATATTGGGTTTATTTCTTTTTTTTCCAAAAGAAAACATAACTTTTCTCTAGTCTAAAAACACTCAATTTTATGGCAAAATAAAAACAAATTATTTTAACACAATTGTATTTATTATCAATAACAGGACAATACTTTGTCCAGTGAATACAAAGTAACATCAGTTTTACCACGGTTATGATGTTAAATGTACTAAGTAAGCTTAAAGAACTTGAGTATTTAAAGTTAAATTTTAGAAACTCGAGTTCTTCTATCCTCCTTTACTTCTTATCAAAACAAACAAAGGTGTATTTATAATATTATTAAAACTTGACAAAATGAAGAAAGGCCATACAACAGAAATAAGTAGCCAATACATATTAACTCTGTTTATTGCTTGGAGCTGTTAATGTCAGTGATGAAAAAACATGACAAAAAAGGCCTTGAAACTTAAAACTTCTTAAAACTGCCTTAAATATTAAATATCAACTTGAAGAAATTAAAATTGCTATTCGCAATATCGGTAAGATTTACCTGACATCTCCCAAGAGTTTAATAATTTCATCAGAATTTTCTTCACTAAAATACAGAAAATAATTAGGTTACCTTCCAAGTATATATCATATAAAAAAAGATGATTACCTTTCTCAAAAATAAAAAAGGCATATCTTACCTAAATATTTTTGAGGTGTTGCTATAACTAGAGAAAAACATATATTAGGGTAAGAAATATTGTCAATAGAAATATATTTTTAAAATTGTCATGGCTTGGAATTATTTATCCCAGGAAAAAACATGTTTTTAAAGATAATCATTCCCGTGGGTATGACCCCACAATAAGACCTTTGGACGAGGTTACTTCAGTTAAGGTGCGGCCCAACTGAATCAGGACGAGTCTTATTTCTGGCCTCACAGGGTAGGTCACAGACAGAGAAGCCATGGGGAACAACCAGAAGCAGGGAGTCGACAGTGCCCGGAAGAGAAAGAAGAGGACATCTCCACGGCACTGCCATGTGTCAGAAAAGCCAAGGGCCCAAGGTTTGCGGGCAGCCAGCCTCAGAATGTCACAGTCTTTGGGGAGAAAGCATCGCCCTGCTGATGGCCTTGGTTCTGTTTGGACTTCTAGCCTCAAACTGTGAACCAAGAAATTCCTATTATTTAGGCCAACCCATTGTATGGTATTTGTTTTAGCACCAAGAAAAAAAAAAATTTAACTACGATCCTTACTTTTTAGGCAAGGTAGGTAGCTTAGGTAAGAGAAGATTCGATTCATCCTCAGCATTATAAAAGGATGTTAGGACACTAAGAAAAAGAAGAAGAAAAACAAATTTTATTATAAAAACATCAAAGATGTTACTTCTCTTTCAATTAAAAAAAATGTTAATTTTTAAAAGCCCAATTTTGTAACATCACTAAGTAAATTCATGCCACAAACATTTTTACTATTGTAAGTCACTTGAACAATCACAAACATGAAATAGAAAAGTAGGAAGTTCTTCATTTACAAAGGGCTTTATTTTGCAAAAGAATCAGTTGTCCCCTTTACATATAAAGGAACAGATATTAATAATTTTCTCAGCATACAAGATCAGTATTCAGATACTGAGAAATCATGATTTCTTAACTCTCATCTAAGTACCCATATTAAACATTTGAGCACCAAGAGTAATTTTAAGGAACATTGCAATTATTATATCATTTATTTACAGGTTCTATGGCTGATCAACTCTTAGGGACTTGACAACCCAGCAGGTCTACAAGAATACAACATATTTTCAAATAGTCTCCTTCATCCCCTCCAAATAAGGTTAGAAATAAATGTATGAGAAAGTGAAAAAGTGGTGACTTGACAAGCATTTTTTCCCACTTTCACACAAAGTAGCTGTCCTGAAAGACCCTGGAATTTCCACATAAACATTTATAAATTATTCATAGGAAGTGTATTAAGAATACATTTAGCAGGTAACTGGACTGGGATAGAAAATACATCGTACAATCCGCTCCTCCAACCTTTCATAAATTCACATAATCATTTGCAATCCTTGATTAGTTGATGATGGATTAATCACTTTGTTTTATCTACAGCAAATTTCAAACCCCAGGCTAGATCCTTGTCATCATATTCTTTCCAGGCTCTCCCTAGGAAAGTTGTCACTTAATATTCAGGATTTACAAATTAATTTGATATTAACTTAATGAAATTTAATTAGAAAGGAAAAGCTAATGGAAAGAAAATGATCACATTTCTCCAAAAAAGAAAAACTTTTTTTTCAGTATTAGTCAAACCCAATCATCCCTTAGGCCATTTTTACTGCAAATCTGGTGGTATATTATGTGTTACTTGACTATGCAGACAAAAGCAAAATTATTTTCATAACACAAGAAAACTATCAGGGACTATGAACACAGAAAGAATCTGTTCAGCATCAGGGCAGAATGCTCAATTTAGCACTTTTCATGATAAGAATATTTACTAAGGCACAAAAAACAAAGTTCCAAACAAAATATATGATGAGAAGAAATCAGAACAATTTCCTAATCGGTAATTTTAATTAATAATTACTTGAAAGGATAAATCACTGATACGATCAATTACTAAAAATGACTAAAAAGAAAAAAAATCTAACAAAGCATTAAAAAATTTGAACTTGATAAAGTTAAAACCACAATTTAAATGCAATACACACACATAATACTCAGGTACTTGTAAGTTATCATTTTAAAAAATGAAAATTCATGTATATTCTATAACAACTACCATAGTTTTTTCTTCTTTTATTCCTCTACCTGCTTTCTATAGTCACTTCCATCCAATGCATACAAGAAACTGGAGCCTCCACAGTAAAAGAATGCAAGCTTTCAGGTTTTTCTACATCACATAAAACAATTTTTTTGGTGTCAGCAAGAGCAAAGGCCAAAACTAAAAATGAGATAAGAGAAGAAATAATCAGAGTAAGTTAGTGTAACATATGAGAAAAATGGGTATTTCACTTATAGCCTATTTTTACTTTGTTAAGCATATCTTAATCACAGAAATTATTTTACCTAACAATTCTCTTAAGTAATAATTTACAAACTAAAAAGAAATCTTTGCATATAATTTTTCACTTTTATCTAAATTCATTTTCAAGTGCTCAAACTTTCACGAGCCATCTACCACCTCATCTGTACTATATTGAACATCTTACACATCAAAGTCTCTAGGCTGGAAACTGTCAAGCAGAAAATACAGAACAAGTCTCAGTAGATAAATAATAATACCTTATCACCTAGACATATGGTCCCTTAAACATGCCTACAAGGTAAGAAGTGATTCCACCTGTCTTGTTCTCAAAAGGTGTCTTTTTTTTTTTCCTTTTATGTTCCTAACCCTTAATGGGAAAACAAGGCCATCAAATATCGTGGCTGAATACGGCTGAATCATTTAGTATAGTTTCAATACGTAAGTCATTAATATCTTCCTAACAAATCAAATTTAAGAATTTCTAAGTGGGGACAATGAGTTTCTCTGTTCACCAGCACATGCAGGCTGCCCTAGATGTGAGGCAATTCTGGCTTCCTCATCTTAAAACCAATTTAAACTATCCTGAAATTATTGTTATCTAAGAAAAATTATATTTTACTATCCAAAACACTAGTATTTTTTAATGATAAACACATCTAATTAAATAAATTTTAACACACGCTGACTTCTAAGATTTATTCTGATATACAGGTATTTTTTGATAAATCATGAAAGGAGATCTCAAGAGTATTTACAAAGTCCTCTAATTTTATACTCAAAAAAATAAAATAAAAGACAGCAAAATGAGTACAGAATGAGTATAGTATTTTAAAGCATTTCTGGAAACCCTACTTTTGGGGATTAAGCTAAGGAGCTAATCACACCAAGTTCTTCCCAGTGTTCAGAATGTTTTATGCAGAATTGTCTATAAAAGACAAAAATTGGAACAATCTAAATGATTATTAAGGGGGACAGATCTAGGAAATTCCAATATATATATAAAATGATTGTTATGCAGCAATTAATATTAATGTTGTAAATATATACACATTGACATAAAAAGGGTGAGCCCCCTCAAAAAAAAACTAACAAAATAGTGTGTATTATATGATCTTCTTTTGATAAAACTATATATACATGTATCTTTACATGTATATATTTTATCAGGAAATGTCTGGAAGGATGTTCACCAAACAGGAGCAGTTGATATCTCTAAATATGGGTTTTCAGGGCATTTTTACTTATTTACATTTGTCTAGAAAAAAAATTAAGGAATGAATATATATATCCTTTTCCAAAACCAGTCCAGTTTTGTTTTTAAGCACCAATGATATAGATGAATTTTAAACTGCAGAAATTACGGTATTTTATTGTACTGACTGGATATGTCACCAAACCAAATAAGGACTGCCAT
The DNA here is from genome assembly GCF_030445035.2 of Dasypus novemcinctus. NCBI lineage: Eukaryota > Metazoa > Chordata > Mammalia > Cingulata > Dasypodidae > Dasypus > Dasypus novemcinctus. Next base: position 183,336,590 of record NC_080673.1, read on the forward strand.
GTAACAACACCAAATAGGAGAGAATGGAGGGATTACAGTCATAACTAGCTATGACATAAAGGGCACCAGGAGAAAAGAGAAAATACAGAAATGGAAGGAATGGGGTTAGATAATACTTCAGGTAAGGCAAATATACATGTACAGAGAGAAAGGTATTTATGAGCCACAGATTTAATGTTAAGATACATTTTGGGGGAGGAAAAGGCCATTTTGGCACTGAACTGACTGGCAAGTGGCAGGTGGAGGTTGAACCAAATGGTGTGGGAGAACAAGATGACAGAAAGAACAACATCAAAGTATTCTGTAAATCCCATCAGATTTCATTTTAGAGTTATCTTTGTCAAGAAGCCAAATTTCATTTCAGAGATAGATTTGCCAAGAAATAAGATGGCAGAATTAACCCAAGTTCTATGAAAGAATTTTAAAGCATTCCGAAAAAAAGTTCTCAAACTGGTAAGAACAATAAACTCTTCTCAAAATGAGCTTTTTTGCATAATATTTTTTGGGAATAATAAAAATACATTTTCTTATAATACTATCATTACGTTTGCCATCTGGTCTCCAAGCCAAGCAGGTCACTTCCTTTCCTGTATTTTCATTTGGTGGAAAACTCCAAACCCGGTGAAAACTTGCAAGTCGATGAAGTAAAACCTAAGATAAAACAACATAATGGCAAAAAATAAAAAAATCAATTTCCCAAAATAAAATAAACCTAGATTTCCCACTACAAAATTTTACAAAATGATCTTGAGTATACTATTCAGCTATCAAAAGAAATTATAGGAAGACAGCACCCAAATGAACTTAAGATATTTTTAAAGAAAGGCATGAAGCAAGGTCTAATTTAACCCTATACCCTATACATTTTCTAACCTTTTACATATCAGGAGACTTATATTTTAGAAAGGAATAAGGAATTGTCCAAGAAGACAACCAATAAAAATACAGAGTATACAAGAAGTACTAAAAAAAGAGCTATAGCATGGTCCAAAAATACTAAACTTGCAATCAGACAACTTGGGATTGAGTTTCAGTGGTGTGCTTCTTAGTCGGGGACCTCAGACAAGCCACTTAGCCACTCTCAGTTTCCACTTCCGCATTGGTAAATACTCATATTGGAGAGTCAAGATGATGCCCCAGGGCAACCTGGGCTTCAACTAAGACCCTCCCAACTCCAGCCTCAACACAACCAGTGAAAAGTAAGGAATAAAGGGTATCAAAGACCCTCTTCCCCAAAACCTCTTTTAGGTCCCCGCACTCACAGCTCTACCACCATTAGCAGCCTCCTCATTGTTCAGAGTGTCCTTCACTCCTGGTTCCACTGGTTACCACAGGGAACGCAGGACTCCCAAAGTCTCACTCATTCCCTGGGCTCAGCACTCTCTTTTCTGAACCCCTTTCTGTCACTCCTTACTTCAGAAACCCTTCCTTTAAAACCTCTGGAATGCATGGTCAGGTATCATCAAAATCCCCTATACCTTCATGCTCTTCTCTGACATCTGCCTCTCACTTGAGGGCACTGCTTCTCTGAAGCCCTCTCAAGGGGTGACTATTTTGCATCCTATTACCTAGACATATGGTGCCTTAAACATGCCAGTAGTACACCCTGTACTACTGGGCTAAGAGCTGAAGTAGGTGACCTCCTTAATCTTCAATGACATTCTTCTCTAAAATCCTCTAACTTTGAATCACATACAATCAGACCAAACTATCTGCTATCCCTCTCTGATGTCCTCAAATACTCTAGACCCTTCAACTCATTCCTAAAAAATATGGTTTCCTGGATCATTCAGGCTTCCCAACACTACTTATCATCATTCTTGGCAATTTCAAGATCCACAATGTTCTTGCTTTTTTGGTTCTCAACTATTCCTCCTCCAATAATCACAGCTTCTCCCTTACTTCCATCACTCCCAAGTGTTACCAGTATAACACCACCAGCATCTGTTTCAAACTTCCATTTCCTACCCACCACCTGTCTTTCCAATTCCAATTCACCAACTTCACCAAGACACACAATACATTGATCCTACCACCTATTCACTGTCCTTCACTTCACATATTTCCTCACTTCCCTTAATCAGATTAGAACTGATGGTTCTCATTACAATCACTCCCCTTGAAGAGAACCTCCACTCTCTTGCTTCTCTCTTGCTTTGTCACACTTGAAAAACAATAACCCTGGTTAAACCTGACCATGCCTACACCCACAGAAGTGGATTACCTCAAATTACAAGACCACGAAATTCATGTGGCCTACAATGCTGATCAGCAATCCTATTAGACTGCCCCAGTCCACTTGCCTTGTCAGCTTCTTCATACTTCTCCTTTCACCTCAAACTTCCAATATTTCCTCCTTCATTAGCACTCGATAATGACAACACCCTTGCTTATTCCCTGAATGAGAAAAAGGGAAGCAACAAGCACCCATTATCACACCTACCCATCTGGCTGCACTGGTGGCCCTATTCTCTACCTCTCCCCTAGTGCTGTGGCCTTAACTATCTGCACTTCTATCCACTCGTATCTCAAGCCATTACAAAGTTAGAAAGTGTCCTGGCAGAGAAGAGAGATTAGAAGATTTCATGGAGGAACGAGACATTTAGGAACTTAAAGATTGCATCCTGAGGGGCTACATATGATGACAGGTTCATGGCAGACATGGCGAAGCAGTTTTGTAGACTGCTAGTTTTCCTTATCATCTAGTTTCCAAATGTGGCTGCACACACCACTAGCTAGATTCTGGCGGACAGAAAATTATCAGGCAAACTGCCAAGAGGCCGAGGAAGGAAAAGATGCACTGGTGAAGGTTTCCTTAAAAAATGGCTGCCAGAAACTCTGGGCAAAATGCTGGGTACATTCTGGTTACACCAGAGGAAGGGTATGGAATGTGAAGGAGAAATGCTTATTAACATCAGGGCACTTTCTGGCAGAAACTCAGCAAAGCATGACTCTTACCTTATATTTAAATGTTTAGTAATGGGAGGTGGCTGTCCAATCCATGTATAAAACTTGGACAACACAATATAGATTCTTAAACCTGTATCTGTGACAGCTATATGCATGTTGATTTTCGGTGAGCTTAACAGTAACAACTCATTTTTCTTCTGCGACTAAACTGTAAGCACACTTCGGTCTGTGGATCTACACCTATACTTGCTCAATGAATGAAGGCGACTTGGGGATACAGGATTGTGTTAAGTGTGTGAAAACTTAACACAATCCTGAAAGATAAATCATCTTTCGCGTACGTAGCCCTGCAGGCTCTCTCTTAGATAAGACTTCCTGGGGGGGTGGGGGGCGGGAAGCAGGTGGCCTGCCATGTCCACAGCAGAAGAAACTGAGGCTCAGGCAAGGTGTGACCCGCACGCGCAGGGTTGGGTTCCGCGATCTTGGGGTCATGCCGCGGGGAGGCTCTGTCCGAGGCGGGCTCGGCGCCGGCTCACCTACCTCGCCCGCGGTATTGGCCAAAGCAATGAGATCCCGCTTGGGAGACCAGACCAGGAAAATGATCTCCTGCGGCAGCTGCTTCTCTCCCACCACCCGGAAGGATGGGAAACAGGTCGGAAAACGCAACATGGGGGCGGCCTGCAACGAAATCCCAGTTAGCGGCCGGTAGCATCCCCCCGCCGGCCCGGGGAGCCCCGGGCGCCCAGTCCCGGCCGGACGCGGGCGCCGCCTTCGCCCCCGGCCCACCCCCGGGAGCTCGGACCAGCGCGGTACCTGCGGGAGTGCCCTCGGCGGCACAGCGTCCCCCGCGGCCTCCTGCCAGGGCCGGGCCCGCGCAGCAGCCTCCCGGCCGCCCGCCGCGCGCTGCGGCACTTCCGGCGCCGGGGCTTCCTCGCGAGAGGAAGGAGGCGCGCGCGGCCCGGCCGGCGGCGGGCGCTGGGGGCCGCGGGGCTCCGGGCGGCGCGCGGGAGGGCGCGGGGCGCGTTCCTCCGGCCGCACCGCCGCCGCCTTCGGGTGAAGGGTGTGCGGACGCCCGCGGGTCTTTCCCGTTTTCCCGGAAATTCGCTTCCGTGAGCGGAGGGACGGGCAGCCCTTACGGCTGAGGCTTCGTGTAAATTCGAGGTTCTGGTCGGCTGAAGCCGTCCGGGCCCCCTTTTGACAGCCCCTTAAACAAGCGGTCTGCAGTCCTGGTTACACAGTAGAATCATCTGGAGAGGTTTTTAAAACCCTCCTGCCCGGGCAGCCCTGCAAACGAATTAAAGGACAATACGCACCGGGTAGGGCCCAGTACTGACTAAAATAACCTACATGATTCCAGTGTGCAGCCAGCATGGGAGACCCTGCCCTAAACTTTTCTTCCAAAATGAACGAGGAGTGTAGGCTTACCGAGGACTTAGCTGAAGCTATCTGAGCATCTCCCATGTTAAAGAATCTGGGGCTACAGAAATGCAATGGACATGGACTTCACCCAAAAGGCTCACAGGCCAGCCTGGGAGAAAACACGTAAATGCTGACCCTTCTGGCGGGCCTTTATAAATGACATCTTTAAATGGGTCAGCCTATTCAACAGTTCCCCACAGATGTGACTTGGGCTAAAAAAATGTCATCACACCATCCTGGGATTATGGTAGAAAGCCCTCCGCGTTTCACTTCTTTTACTTGTTCAGAGGAAAAGAGGTGTTAAGACCTTCAACTTTCAAGCCGCATCTCCTAGCAGTCTCTTTGGATCTAGCCCCAGGGAAATAGATGACAGAGATAGATTAATTCATTCAAAGCCAGATATTCCAGAAGCTATTTTTGTGCCAAGTGCTGTTCTTAACCGGTCCCCCCACCCTGGAGATTGTCTTTTGCACCCATTACCTTCGTCGCAAACAACTCAGCATGTCCCCCAAATTCTTCCAAAGTCAACATTTCTAATGTGAGAATAAACATGACTTTCTTATTCACGAAATGTATTTTCAGGTGTTGTTTTGGGGTGGCGATAATGGATAATCTGGAAGGTGGGGATCCAGAGTCTATCCACTCAACATTCTTATGAAAATTGATTATCCATTTTCTTTGAGCTTATACTGAATATGAATCCAAAAAGGATTGATGAACAGGAGAGTGTGACTACCTGCACACTAAGAAATCTTAACAGAAGAATGACATTACATTACAGAAGAATGTAATGTCTAGGAAGAAGACATTACAGCTCAGGAAACAGGATAGGTCTGGAGTTCCAGATGTGGTGAAATAACAGCCAGCAAATAATTTTATGTGGCTATGGGACCTCATGTGCATTGGTGGGGAGTAGAGAGCAGGCATTGTTAGTTACTGAAAATGACCCTAAATAGAGAAAGGACTATTAGTACTCAGTGTTTTCAGTTTTTCCCTCACTGCCCAATGAAGATTTTGGCTTTATCCCCATCTTTCTTTGCTTTCCTCATCTGTGTAAGAACTGCTTTGCAGAACCAGCTCATTTATGCTTTGTGGCACAGAATCAAGAGGAAACAGGAGAAAGCAGTCCAGAAATCAGACATCAGTGCATTTTGGGAGGTGGGGGTGGGGTGGGAGGCACCAGGGATCGGCCCCGGGACCTCTATATGGGAAACAGGTGCTCAACCACTGAGCTACCTGCTTCCGTTAACATCTGTGCTTTTTGAGGAACAAAGCAGGAGATATTTATGTATGGAAAGGGGACAAGTGAGGGAAATGGAAGAGAAAATAGGGAGACTTTAAAGTATTTCTGTGTGCTATATATCCTGTCCCCAGGTGTGTGTTTTTGTTTTAAAGATTCCCACCTCCACTGTTGTTTGTGCTCGCTGCATCTGTTTGTTGTGTGCTCATCTTCCTTTTAGGAAGCACCAGACCCAGAACTGAACTCTGGACCTCGCATGTGGGAGGGAGGGGCCTAATCGCTTGAGCCACCTCTGCTCCCTGCTTTGTTGTCACACGTTGTTTTCCTCCTTGTGTCTCTTTTTTGCATCAGCTCCCTGTCTTGCTTGTTTTCTTTAGGAGGCACCAGGACCTCCTATGTGGCAGGCAGGAGCTCAATTGCTTGAGCCACATCTGCTTCCCTGTTTTTTTTAAAGATTTATTTATTTCTCTCCCCTCCCCCCTCCCTGGTTGTCTGTTCTCTGTGTCTGTTTGCTGCGTCTTCTTTGTCCGCTTCTGTTGTCAGCAGCATGGGAATCTGTGTTTCTTTTTGTTGTGTCATCTTGTGTCAGCTCTCCGTGTGTGCGGCACCATTCCTGGGCAGGCTGCACTTTCTTTCGCACTGGGCAGCTCTCCTTATGGGGTGCACTCCTTGCACGTGGGGCTCCCCTACGTGGGGGACACCTGTGTGGCAGGGCACTCCTTGCACGCATCAGCACTGCGTGTGGGCCAGCTCCACACGGGTCAAGGAGGCCTGGGGTTTGAACCACGGACCTGGTAGACAGGCCTGGTAGACAGACGCCCTAGCCACTGGGCCAAGTCTGCCGCCCCTGTTTGTTTTTAATGCAACAAAATACTAGCTTTTTCAAGATAGATTTTTGGCTTGGAGGCTGTTTCTTTAATCACTACACTCCTTGGGCTCAATCATACTGATGTCATCTTTCTACATATTATAATGGTATGGGGTCAGATTGGAAGAGCCAGACAGCTGCCAACAGAGATTAATGGAGGGTAGGGGGGTCTGAAGAGCATCACACTGGTTATTCAGGACCTTAATTCTGTGACAAGGGTGATGAAAGGAATAGACTGGCAGTATAAAGCTGGCAAGAAGGCTAATTAAAGTCGGGGTGGGGTAGATTAGAGACATTTTTGAAGTAGAATACCAAAAAATTGATTACTGATTAGGGGAATAAAAGCAAGGGGAATAAAAAGACTAGGGGAATAAAAGTCAAACTCTGAGGTTGGGATAGTTATGTGCAAAGAATTAGGGACTAGAGGACAGATTGTTCTTTTACTGTAGAAGGGAGGTATGGGGAAAGACCAGAGCAAAGGAGTTCAGTGAGAACTATGGTAAGGTGGAGATGTAGTGTAAAAATCAATCTGCAGTGGAGTGAATGTAGTCCAAGTGGCTAAGCGCCTGCTTCCCATGTATGAGATCCTGGGTTCAATCTCTGGCACCCCTTAAAAAAAATCAATCTGCAATGGCCAACAGGCAGCTGGAAAACCAGTTTTGATGGGGAAAGTTCAGGGCCTGAGAAAAGATTTGAGATTCCTTCTCCTGTGTACAGAGATGGAAGATGAAATTGTGAGATGTGACTAATGTAGACCCATGTGTAAGCCTATTTTGAGAGGTCTGTTTCGAAGTCATAAAATGGGTGAAACACACAAAATAAGCAACTTGACTGTGTTTGCCAGAAAGAGAAACGTAAATGGTTGGTGTTTGGACCCCTCTGCTCTACCATAGTTGCATCCATTAGGCAACAAAAAACCTAACTCAAACAGAACAGGCAATAACAAGAATGCTGTGGCTCATGTAAATTAAAAATTCAGGAGAGCAGAATCCAGGCCAAGCTAGATCCAGGAACTTGGCTTCAGCAGGGGCCCAGTTACCCTCTATCTTCTACAGAGTTTATATCATCATGAAGCTAATACCCATGTGGTCATAGGAGATTGCCAACAGCCACTGGGGCTGTGTGCATTCTCACTCAGACCAAAGGAAGAATGAAGGCCTCTCACCAACCATAAGACAAAAGTCTGGGCTTCACTATGATTAGACCAACCTGTCACCAGCCTAGCCAGAAATCACTTGCTGGTAAGGGCGATGGGATTACGCCAATTGGTGTAGCTCAGTAAAATTCCCACCCCCAGGCTGAAGAGAATGCCAGTTATTCTTCCCCTAAATCCCATGGCTGGCACACAATGGGAAGGTTTGGAATAATGGTGCTGAAGCAATCAACACTGCTCAATACAACAATCAACCCTAACTAGTCAAGGGGTAGCTTTAAGTATTATAAACATTGGGGCATGTCCTGTTTTGGCAAAATGAGTAGAAATTGTGTGGATTACTGGGTTTTTGTTTGTTGCTCACAACCTTTTCAATTGCTTTTCTGGTAAAGAAATTCAGAGACTAACTCACAGGAATCCAAAAAAGTCCTAATAAGGGTTACAAGTCCAGTATTCATATGTATAGGAATTTATCCTAAAGAAGCAAGTAGAGATCAGCTTATAAGGAAGTTCATCATAGGTTGTTTACAATAGTGAAAAACTGATACGACTTCAGGTATCCAACCGTGGAAGACTAATACACACACACACACACACACTGAATAATACTATTGTAGACACAAGCTGATAGTCATACTATATTTATGAAAAAGAGTAGGGTACAAACAATATGAATTTACAATTCTGTTTTTTTTGTGAGGGGAAATTTAGTGTGCCTATCTATTTAACTATCTAGGCAAGAATTTATCTTTAGAAGAATACACACCAAAATTGTAACAGTGGTTATCTTTGAGTGGCAGAATTAGAGATGATTTTAATTTTCTTTGCTATATTTGGGTCATGTACTAATTTTAAAGATAGTAAGCATAAAACTTTCCTTTTATCCTCTTTAAGCATGAACAATGTTTGGGCTTTCTCTAGTTTTCTCCCACTCCTCATTCCCACACTTGCATACAAACAGGCCCACTTACGCAGACTGCTTCTTTGAGCTCACTAGATATTATGCCTCATCTAACCTGCAAGCTATTTAACAAGAAGGCAGTTTGAGGATCTTGTGGCTGTATAGCTAATAGGATAAAACTCACCTCTCAGAGCTCTGAGATCTGCTTTCTCACTTTTGGTCTTGCTGAATGTAGCAGTTTGATATTATTTATGAATTTTTAAAAAAAGATATTTGATTATGTTTGTAAACTTGTATTCCTCTGGGCATGATACCGTTTGATTGTATTAGATTTAGCTGAGATGCCTTTGATTAAATTAGTGAGATTTAGGGCTTTGACTCGACCATGTCATTAGGACAGCTCAGTTTGAGTCCCTGTCCCCTTTGCTATATAGATGGACACTCACTCAAGGAGAAACACAGAGGTAGACACACAGAGGTAGACACACGGAGGGAGGGAGCTCCGTAAACGTGGAAGAGGATCCTGCAGTCCCGGGAAGAGAGATGGGCCATTCGCCTGATAGTTTGCAGCTGACCTTGTGAGGAGAACTGAGCAGCTGAGCCCGGAAAGAAATGAGCCCTACAGCCTATAGCTGAGGTCAGAAGGAGCTGGGACTACACAGCCTTAAAAGGAGAAAGGAAGGCTGAACTCTTGCAGAGATTGCTCACCATCTTGCTTTGATGAGGAAGTATCCTTGAGCTGGACTCCTTAGGGCCTTCTAACTGTAAAATGCTACCCCATATAAATACCTTTTATAAAAGACAACAGATTTCTGGCACTTTGCATCAGTATCCCTTTGACTGACTAATACACTGTGTTAACATTTACTCTAAGTCACCAAAATCAAAGAGTAGAGACTTTCTCTTTATTATGGTGACCTTAGCTGACCCCCAGGTATTTGTAATTTGTAATATAATCTCAGGGTAATATGTGAAAGTGCCTCAAATGTGGTGCAGAACACTAAGGAGTTCAGAGAGGAAGGTACTGGTTTTTATCATGGACTCATAGGAAACTTCCCAGAAGAGAACAGGACTTGAGCCAGTACCTGAAGGCTGCAAAAGGTTTCAAAAGATGGCTAGAAGGACAGAAACATTCCAAAGAGAAAGAATAGAATAGGATAAAAGGTTGGGGCATACTAGAGAAATAAGTTAGTCTAAATACCAGAGTAATAGAGTAATGCAAGAGAATGCTAGAAAAAGGCCTGAACCCCAATCATTGAAGGCCCACAGAACTACTTTGTATTGCATTAGATTTTGTAGTTAAGCAAAATAAAATTTCACTGTAAATTTTTAAGAAAAATGCCCTTTTAAAAAGCCTGGGAAGTTTAACCTGTCAAATTGCAGGGATTTTCTTCTATTGATACTTTAAATAGGTTTCTTAGTGGTCAGATATGAAGATTTCTAATAAGAACAATAGACCTCAACTCCCTTAACACTCTAATCTGTTTTTGACATCCTTCCTATTAGTTTATTCTTTGTAAAGAAAATTGAGATTAAGTGCTCAGTACAAGAATAGAATTGCAAAATTTCCTATTTTCAACTTTCTAAGAAGGTAACAAAGTTTTAAAGTATACTATTCCTGATTTTAACTACTACCCTATGTCCTCAATTCTAAGATGTACTTTCTTTTTAATATTTCTGAAGTCAAATGCATCTAAAAATTACTATGTACAATTAATGAGGTATAGTTTCTTTTTCCCGTGAAAAGCTATGATTAAACCAGTGGTGTGTTTTACAATTGATGGTATCTCAAAATTAAAGAAGTACACTGATGATAATAACCACTGACCATGAGGACCCAATTCTTCAGTAGTCATGGTCCCTCAGGCATCTGAATTTCAGAGGCAGATGCTTGGGAGATTTTATAGTTAACATGATATGGTGGACACTATAAAAGGCAATGTTCCTTATCCATGCCTGAATCAGTGAGGGGAACTCTCAAAATCACTTCACCAGGTTCAATTCTATCATATCTCAGTCAATCACCTCCAGCTTTGCCCCACCTGCCACCATGGCAATCTACATAACAAAGGGGCAAGAAAAGAGTTCTTTGATGCTCCTTTAACCCAGGCCTTTGGTTCATCCTGGTGTACACCACTACCATATCCACCAGGGCCATGCTTGAGAATTCTATGTCATGTATCCAGAAGTCCTAACTTACCTGGAATTTAAATAAAGCTGGGGTGCAGTTCCTCTACCTGTATAGAAGACTCTAACCTCAAAGATGTCTCCAAATAGTGCTCTAACACAGTTATTTGGGAACAAAAAAAAAGTCATTACACTAAATAATCCAAGCATTCAATCTTGAAGAGATAATGTCAGATTTATAGCAGAGAAATGGGGAGATAAACTATTGGTTCCAAGTTCACACTCCTCCCTGTAATGCTTTGATACTGGGCCACCAGAAGATTAATGTTAACATTTGCTATTGGACCAACCAGTGGATAAGGTCTCTGTAACAGTCTTTATTTGTTAAGGTTACTAACCAAAGACAGACTCCTCTGTGAGTCAGATACGTGTTTAATCACTAAAACAAACCTGAGGTATATAACTATTATTATCCCTATTATAATAATGAAGAAACAGGAGCCTCTAGAAAGTGAGTGACCTAGCAAAAGACACACAGTCAGGAGTGTTAGGACATGAATGAGGGTTTTAACCACCCAATTATCCTACCTACTGCTACTAACTACTTTTACATAGAGATAAACTTACAACATAGATTAAAAGATGAAATGACAAAGCAAGGCATAATTCCAAATGTCTCGTTTAACAAACATTTAAGAGATTCTATACCATTAAAAAATACCTGCAAATGGATGTTTGGGGTATGTTTAACCATTAAAAAAACAGAGAAATGCAAAAACGTACTTTAAAAATAAATATTTAATAATAATGTAACCATAATCCTTATTTCTTTAGCATGCCCTTTTCAAAATTCTTTCCATCATCTTCAGATTCAGTCTAAAAATAGCTGTACATGGTACTTTTCAAGGAGTTGAAAACCATCATGTAGTATTTTAATATTTAACTTAAAATATTTCCATATCTAAGTTAACAATTTTTCTGTTCAATGTAAACAAAACCTCATAGATTTCAACTTTTATTTCCCTCTGCAAAAGAATTTTGCAAAACAATGCTGTAAGCCCACTTTTCAGATAAAGGAGCCTAAAATAATATGAATAGGTGAGATTTAAAAAGAAAAAAAGGCATGCAGAGAGAGAGCTAGTAAACCAGCTAAGGATGGTGACAACTCCCCAGGTCTCCAGAGAGGCTGATGAGAGGGTCTATAAACCAGCAAATAATGCCTGCCTCGATCTAGCTTACCAAGGTGCATACATTTGAAAGCAAGTGAATTTAAGTCCAGTGTGGCACTTTCAAAAAATGGCATCAAAGGTTGGACTATAAATCTTTCTTATTCTCAAGTCACTGGACATTTAAGAGCAAAGATATTGATGGGCTCTTTCCCTCCTTTTGTTTTGCCTTGTAACAGATATATGATTCATGGATGCTCCTTTAGTGGTCTCCATTTTCATCTTATTATTTTTTCTTCGCTTCTGCTTGCTGACAGCCCTGAAAAACAAGGTGCTAAATTATTTTAAAGAATGAGCACAGTGAATTATATAATTATGTTGAAGTTTAATTAACTAGCCTACCAAATAAGAAAACAGAAGGGAAAGAATTTAATGTATTATAAGCATAAATCCACAGAATCCTAACCAGAATAACAAAGAGATTGTCAGAGACCTGACCAAACCAAATATTTGAGAAAAGAAATTTCTCTGAAAGAGGGTTACTACAGATTTAAAACAATCTATTTGGGACAAACATACCACAAAGGTAAACAGCCAAGACAATGGGTTGGGTTATTTTTGTTACTGTTATTGTTGTTTGGTCTATCCATACTGCTCAACTCAGTACTTCAATCTCCAATTCCCTGTATTACATTTTTTAGAAAAAGGACCAATATGTTTGGCAGTTTAGCAGAGGTAGACAAAAGAAAAAGCACAATGGAAAAAAAGTGGTATCATTTGAAGGGACCCGTTTTATAGGTCCTCAGCTAATTTTCCCCTCCTCAGTAGATCTACTAATAATGTCCTGACAAAAGTGCAGCCCAGGATGCATGTTGTGGTCCCTGACTTCTTAAAGACTACCATCATGGGGAAGGAGACGTGGCTCAACCGACAGAGTGACCGTCTACCATATGGAAGGTCCAGGGTTCAATCGCCAGGGCCTCCTGACCTGTGTGGTGAGCTGGCCCACGTGCAGTGCTGCTGCACTCAAGGAGTGCTGTGCCACGCACAGGCACCCCTGTCTAGGGGTGCCCCACACACAAGGTGTGCGCCCCACAAGGAGAGCCACCCTGCATGAGAAAGCGCAGCCTGCCCAGGAGTGGTGCCACACACACAGAGAGCTGACACAGCAAGATGACGCAACAAGAGAGATGCAGTTTCTGGGTGCCGCCTGATAATGCAAACAGACCCAGAAGAACACACAGCGAATGGACACAGAGAGCAGACAACATGGGGGGGGGGCAGGGAAAGGAAGGGGACAGAAGTAAATCTTAAAAAATAAATAAAGATTACCTTCACAATGAATAAGCTGAAACTTGCCCTCTAAAAACACTAAGCCTTACCAGAGAAAACAGATCCTTTGCGTCCAGTATTCTCTAAGTCACAGGGGATCTGTGACCGAAAAAGATTATTGGTGTATTCACTCACTTTCTCCAAGCTAGAAGAACCATGCCATTTACTATATTATGAACCAAGGCATGTGCTGGGGCCCACAGTACTGGCAAACCTGAGAATTCCCACCCCCTACCCCCCAACCAGCAATATCATGTGTTAGATACACCTCTCCCATGCCACAGCAAGTCCTAGAAAGAGGCTTATCTTGATCTTCCCAGGATCAAAACCTGGGAAAGGAGCTTATAAAATCTTTCATAAGCAATATAACCCCCTAATGAAACAAACTTAAACCTCACTTTTTGTTCATTCACCATATGCCAAGTGTCAAGAATAGAAAAATGAATGGGCATCATCTTTGACTTCAAGGAGCTAGGAGACAGATAGGCAGATGTCACCCTCCCTTTCCTAATTCTTTTCAGGTGAAGAAATTGGCTATGAAAGCTTACAATCACCTACCAAGTAAGTGGCAGAAATAGCTTGATGCCAAAAGTTGTGCTCTTAATTACTTTGATATCATAAATTTTACTATAAATTATTCAGGTATGTAAAACGCTAAGCATATAGTAGTCACTCAGTAAATGTTAGCTATTAGTAATAGTTCCACATAACTAAGTATAATTCAGAATTTTATGTGACAACTTTACATTTTTCCATACTTAGATTTTACACTATGATTGGGATATTTTATCAGTTTAAAATAAAACAATCATCTTTTCACTGTTTTGTGAATGTTATAAAAATCTCCTCTTTCCCCCAAGCCATTTTTTTAATGTAGGATAATTTCCTAATAAATGATGATTTAGCAAATTTAATGAGGTATAGCATAATCTCTTGATGGCAAAGTCAATGATGCTACAAATGCCTGTATGCAAAATTTAAACAAATTTCTCTTTGGCTCATCCACTCATGAGCAGGACTAAAAATGAATACTATAACCAAATTTTACTAGAGGATATAGGTAAACAAAAACATAAGGACATTTTTAAAAATATATATTCATTTGTAATATGAATAAGCAAATCTTTCTAAGGATAAAGTCTTTAAACTGTCATGAACTGAGTAAAAACCAATTAATTGCTTTATTTTTGCCTTAAAATTGAAGTGACCTAGTATTTGTCCTCTAAATTATAGGTATTTAACTAATAAAATGAGCTTTAACCACAAGAGGGAGCCAGCATCATTCCAGTTCACGGCCAAAGGAAAATTAACACTAAGGAAAAACTAATATAGAACAGCTTTAAAAAACATAAGATGAAATGTTCTTACATGCCATGTTTGACCAAAAGGCTACTAAAATTATTTTTTACTACTTATTTTAAGGAAAGAACTAATTTTGTCTCATCAATTTTCATTATAAAAATTATTTAAACCAATACTCGAAGACAACTGTTAACAGAAGTTTAGGAGTCTTCTCTGAGAGAAGAAAGTAAAATAAGATTTAAGAATTATCAAATATACTATATCCTCAGGTACTTGACCTTGGAATTAAACCTGATAAAATCTGAATTGAAAGATACTGGATGATATCTCGCAATGAAAACAATACATTACTACCAAATAGACTAGCTGAGGCTATTTAAGAAGCAATGAAGTGCCTAGAATATATTACCAAAATGCACATTTTCAGTTTCCAGGCATCATAACTCCACAAAACCAAAGGCTGATCATATTATCTAATTACTGTGTCCACAAAGAACTACACTTTAAATAGCTTAACAGTCTCAGACCAATAGCTCATTCAGTTGTTGTCTACTCTTAAAGATGTCTAAGGAAAAATATTTTATAAGATTCTTTAGTAAACCTCTTTAAGTTTTAAAAATTCCACTTCTACCCTGGGTGACTTAGTAAAAATAATTATTTAAAACGAGAGTAAATTAGGAAGCGGATGTCGCTCAACTGATAGAGTGTCCATCTACCACATGGGTTCAAACCCAGAGCCTCCTGGTCTGTGTGGTGAGCTGGCCCACAGGCAGTGCTGCCGCCCAAGGAGTGCCTTGCCACACAGCGGTGACCCCTGCGTAGGGGTGGCCCAACAAAAGGAGTGCACCCCGCAAGGAGAGCCACCCCGCACGAGAAATGCAGCCCATCCAGGAGTAGCACCGCACACATGGAGAGCTGACGCAGCAAGATGCAACAAAAAGAGACACAGATTCCCAGTGCCGCCTGACAAGAGTGCAAGCAGACACAGAAGAACACACAGTGAATGGACACAGGGCAGACAGTGGGGGGAGGGGAGAGAAATAAATTTAGGGGAGAGAAATAAATTTTAAAAATAATAAAATCTTTAAATAAATAAAATAGAGTAAATTATTAAAAGTAATGAATGAGGCAGTTTAAATAGTAGGGAGAATTCATGTGGCCTGAGCCTTAATGGAGAAAATAATTTTCACTGACCAAGAAATACAAGTGAAACAATAAAGAAGAATTCTAATACAATCCTAAAATAGTTGCTGAAGTATCAGTCACTTCTAGTACTAATAAGTGCTTTTGCCTCACAACTCATATGCCAACTCAGGATTTTATATTGATTTCAATCATTATGTAATGTTAAATTTAGATATCTGATGATCTGCAACTAGTAACTATGTGACTTTAGGCAAGGATTTCATTTTTCTTATTAATAAAATGAGAGAACTCAATCCCTAGCAATCTTTTAAGTTAAAAAAAATGTAATTATATGCAAATTAGCCTACTTCAAATAGCAATGTTTTTTTTTCAAATATGATTTTGTCATTGGTATAACTTTCCTCCGAGTTATAATCAAGACCAAATACCAGTAGAAGTTAAAGTAATCACAGAAAAAAAATGGTAAAAATAAAAATTTAAAATATTTAAATGTATAAATATTTCTAAATAATTTCCTTGAATATAATTTAAAGAAATACCTTCATTTTACAATTTCCTCACTATAGAATTACACATTACATTCAATCTGAAATGCATTCTCCAGCCTTTCTTGCCACCTATCTGTCCCTTTAAATATCATGTTCCTGAATAAAACTTGAATTCTTACTCCACAAATTACAATTGCAAATGAACCATAGGAGATGTAAAGTTTATCACTTACTACCTTAAATGTTCATTATTTTCATGTCTTATCCTGTAAATTGTAGCTCCTCAAAAGTAAGATCTTTGACTCTTCATATCCACCCTCCCTCATCTAGACAATTTTAAAATAAATGATTACTAATGGATAGAGTCACTTTAAAAGTTTTGTTAGGACCGCCCCAATGTCTGATAAATAAAATAATTCAACTAACTTGTTAGCGCTCTTAGATGAAGAGATATTAGGACAAGTAGTACGTTTGTGATCTAATTCTCCACAAATAAAGCAGCCATTTTTAGGGCTCTTGCAAGAATGATCTGGAACAGCACAGTGATTGCAAATGCTACAGTGGATCCAGGCTGAAAAATAAAAATAAAATTTTATAAGTTCATTTAATATAATTTTCATTAACTTTTATTTATGTATTTATTTCTTTTTAGAAGGTACCAGGGATTGATTCCAGGACCTCATACATGGAAGCAGGAGCTCTACCACTGAGCTACATCCGCTCACCAATGAGAGTTGGTTTTTCATTTGCTTTTTTAGGAGGCACCAGAAACCGAACCCAGGACCTTCCATGTGGGAGGGAGGCGCCTAATCGCTAGAGCCACCTCCCCTCCCTGCTTTGTTGTGCCTCTCATTATGTTTTCCTCTTGTGCCTCTTGTTGTGTCATCTTGCCGCACCAGCCCATTGCATCAGATTGCTGTCTTGTTCATCTTCTTAGGAGGCACCAGGAACCCAATTTGGGACCTCCCATGTGGTAGGTGGGAGCCCAGTTGCTTCAGCCACATCTGCTTCCCCCCATTAATTTTTTTTTCCACATCAGACGGGTAATGTGCTGACGTCACAACAAGATTGGAGGGAGGCACATTTCACACAAGCGTGTGAACACCCATTCATCATGCTTATGAACCACAAAAGGATCCCCATTAACTTTTAATATAAGGAAGCATGAAAAATATTTAAATATTGTGATTGGTTTGTATAACTGGTTATAATTTGGCTTAGGTCAAGGTTAAGAGGTCAGAATTCCATATTAACCAGCTAACTTCTTTTTTTTATATAACAACAAAGTTGGCTCTTCTCCAATGAGTGATGCACTCAAAACCACTGACACCATGGGGGCTGGCTGGGCAATGTAAAGCTGTCAAACTAAATGCTGCACTGCAAACAGGTTAGCAGAGTCATCTCTCTCTATAAAGGAATTCCAACAATTAAAACACAAATAAATAGATGTCTCTACATCACTTACTTTTAAATTTATATATACAATTAAATAACAATCCTATTTAAATGAAGAAAAACTCTAAAATGTTTTAATAGGAGCTCAAACACTAAATTTCAATACTTACAAGGTTTTACACATTTTTTGCAGAGAAAGCAGTGGTTCCATTTTCTGCCATCCTACAAAAACAATTTTAAATTATGTTTAATTCGTCATTAAAAATCAAGTTCCACAATTAAAAATTAAAATATCCTATTAAAATCTGTGTAAATTATTCATTCCTTATTTCTCACTTTCCTGGGCTTCACAATTATAGAATTTGATTTAATTTATACATTTCTCTACTCAATTCAAATGCCTCCTTGCTGTGCCTCAATTTCCTTAACTATAAACCTAGAAGATTTATATAAATGATCTAGGAAGTACCTTCTAGTTCAAGCAGACTGATCTGCACAAAGAAGAAAGATTCCATAAAAATTTCACAGGAACTAATGATTTATAATTTTGTTTATAATGCACAATCCTTAAGAAAATTCAGATTTGAGAACTTTATATAATTTCAATAAGAGATTGTAAGGTACTGTTTGGATAATTTTAAAACTATGAATAAAACATACCTAGAGTAGTACATAAAACATCTATGTCCAGCTTAATGAGTATTATAATGTAAACATCAATGACAGGATCAGACGCTGGACTTTATATATCCTGCCATAACCCACTGAATGTACTGGGGGAGAATGTGAACCACAGGATAAACTATTATGTATGTGGTGCAGCAGTGCCCCAAAATGTGTTCACCAAGTGCGATGAGTGTGCCACAATGATGGGGGAGGTTGTTGGTGTGGGAGGAGAGGGCTGGGGGTATATGGGAACCTCTTATATTGTTCTAATGTAACATTTTTTATGTGATGTATATATCTTCAAAAAAATACAACTTTAAATAAATAAATAAACAAACATCAATGAACCCCACCAGGTCAGAAACAGAATACCACCAGCTCCCTAGAAACCTCCCCAGGTACCCCTTCCCAATCGCAGCATTCCTCCTTCCCCACTAACAGCTGTACTGTTATTTTTTTTTTTTTAAAGATTTATTTTTATTTATTTAATTCCCCTCCCCTTCCCGGGTTGTCTGTTTTCTGTGTCTTTTTTGCTGCGTCTTGTTTCTTTGTCCGCTTCTGTTGTCATCAGCGGCACGGGAAGTGTGGGCGGCGCCATTCCTCGGCAGGCTGCTCCCTCCTTAGCGCTGGGCGGCTCTCCTTATGGGTGCACTCCTTGCGCGTGGGGCTCCCCTACGCGGGGGACACCCCTGTGTAGCACGGCACTCCTTGCGCGCATCAGCACTGCGCATGGGCCAGCTCCACACGGGTCAAGGAGGCCCGGGGCTTGAACCGCGGACCTCCCATATGGTAGACGGACGCCCTAACCACTGGGCCAAAGTCCGTTTCCCTGTACTATTCTTGTGATAGTCATTTTCTTGCTTTTGTTTATATTTTTATCACCGGTGTGTGCACCGTGAAATAACAGTCTTGTTTTCCTCTTTTGAACTTTATATGATCTGGGCATAATTTTTTTTTTAATGAAGAAATACAGATAACTTCTAAACTAATTAAAAGAATATATAATTATATGTGTTACCATAGCTGAAAACAAGAATAACCAGTAATAAAATTATACAATTATGAAAATGATATTTTCTAATACTTACATAAATATAATCTTTTCTTTGGGGAATAATTTGTGCTTACCAGCCAAACTAAACTTCATATGCCTTTCTGGCTGGATTAAGTTAAAATAAACAAAGGAACTTAAGGATCATCCTAGCTTCTAAAAAATAAATAGGGGGTTTGTCTTTTGTAGTCTTTCCTCATCTGTAAAAAGTGGAGAGTAACTGTATCTCCCACATAGGGCTGTTGTGAGGATTAAATGAGCTAATCCATGTAAAGCCGTTAGGAAAATGACTGGCACATAAAAAGTGCACAGTACATATTTTTATTATTATTTCATCAGAACAGTGATGATTATCTAATAATTCAATGCCTTATTTAAAACACCCTAATTTTGCCCTCAAACATTAGCATTTATTTAGTAATTTGTTTGAAATATGCATAATTTCAAAGTCATACCATACTATATAAACATGAATTCAAATAATTGTTGATGATGATGAAGGCCAATAAGTATTTTAAAAAGCCTGTTGTCATCCAAAATTAGAAATAAAATATAGCATTATAGTATAATTAATAATACATATAAATGTACATTAGAATATTCACAAAATAACATTTAATAGATGTAATGAAACTAAAAAACTAAAATTATACCTAAAATGTTTGAATAAAAATGCATCCTATAAGAAAACTAAACCAGGAAGTAGATTTGGCTCAACTGACAGAGCAGCCGCCTACCATGTTGGGAGGTCCAAGGTTCAAACCCAGGGCCTCCTGACCCGTGTGGTGAGCAGGCCCACACACAGTACTGATGCGCGCAAGAAGTGCTGTGCCACGCAGAGGTGTCCCCAGCGTAGGGGAGCCCCATGCACAAGGAGTGCACCCCGCAAGGAGCTGCCCTGTGTGGAAAAAAAGCACAGCCTGCCCAGGCGTGGCGCCGCACACACAGAGAGCTGATGCAGCCAGATGACACAACAAAAAAAAGAGACACAGATTCTCGGTGCTGCTGAGAATGCAAGCGGACACAGAAGAACATACAGTGAATGGACACAGAAAGCAGACAACAGAGTGGGGGAAGGGGAAGGAAAGGGAGAGAAATAAATAAAAAATAAAATAAAAAATAAATCTTTAAAAAAAAAAAGAAAACTATACCTTGGATGTACAAGAATTGCAGTGCTCACAGTGTTGATTCTGTGGAGAAACATATCGTTGACAGAGTGGGCAAAATCTAAATGAAAAGAAATAAACATAGAAAACTGTTTTTTGAGATACACAGAGTAGATAAACGATTACATGCCACCTATTACAGAAATTGGATATAGTCCAAATTCAATTCATTTTGAAATTATGAACCAAATTTAAAAAAAATTTTTTTAAGATTTCTCCTTGCCCCCCTTGTTGTCTGCTCTCTGTATCCGTCTGCTGTGTATTCTTCTGTGTCTGCTTGTCTTTTCTTTAGGCGGCACTGGGAGCCAATCTTGAACTTCCAGGGTGGGAGAGGGGTGTTCCATTTCTTGCGCCACCTCGGCTCCCTGGTCTACTGTGTCTCTTTTTGTTGCTTCACCAGCTTTCCACCAGCTCGCCATGCAGGCCAGCACTCCATGCGGGCCAGCTCTGTGCTTGGGCCAGCTCGCCTTCACCAGCAGGCCCTGGGAATCAAACCCTGGGCCTCCCACATGGTAGATGGGAGCCCAATTGCTTGAGCCACATCCACTTCCCCCAAATTTAAAATTAGTAGATGAAATTTATGTGAGTTAACACTGAAAACATTTTACTTTTAGATATATGTTACTTTATTTTTGGTGACTCCTATATATCAAAGTCCTACTGTGATCTTACCTGTACCCTTCTTCGGTAGGAAGGATTATTTTGTTGGGTGTAATATTAGTGAAGATACGCACAGGAGACTGTTTTCGACCAGTCTTTCCATGTTTGTAAAGTGCATGATTATCATAATCTACCTAGAAAATTTAAAAAAATAAATAAATGCAAAAAGAATAGACTGAAATGAATAAACAACATTCATTAGAATTCTTTAACCAATAAATGAACAAGATGATGCCAAGATACAAGTTAAACCAAAGTATTTAATAAGAAATTCTTAAAAGGAAGAGTTTACTTATTAATCAACAGCCTCAGACAGGCTTCTATGGCAGTGAAATTTCTTTATAAAAATGATAAAATTTGCTGTTATGATAAATTCATATTGCCTGGTATTAAGGAAACAACCCTAATCTTGTATCCTAATTTAATGGACTTTATAAGAAAGTCAATAATGCAATTAAGAATTTAGCTTTTGGGAAACGGACTTTGGCCCAGTGGTTAGGGCATCTGTCTACCACATGGGAGGTCCGCAGTTCAAACCCCGGGCCTCCTTGACCCGTGTGGAGCTGGCCCGTGCGCAGTGCTGATGCGCGCAAGGAGTGCCGTGCCACACAGGGGTGTCCCCCCCCGTAGGGGAGCCCCACACACAAGGAGTGCACCCATAAGGAGAGCCGCCCAGCGCGAAGGAGGGAGCAGCCTGCTGAGGAATGGCGCCACCCACACTTCCCGTGCGGCTGACGACAACAGAAGCGGACAAAGAAACTAGACGCAGCAAAAAGACACAGAAAACAGACAACCAGGGGAGGGGAGGGGAATTAAATAAATAAAAATAAATCTTTAAAAAAAAAAAAAGAATTTAGCTTTTGGTGTTTAAAAAAAATCCGCCTTTAAAGATGTGAGCTAGTTTCTCTAGGGCTTTTCATTTTTTTAAGAGTGAAGTTTGCTGTTATGTCCGTATTCAGCCCACCAAGTCTAAGAACAGCCTTGTTCCTCCACCACTCAGTATTTGTCCTCACTTTCTGATGGAGCCCAGGTTCAGGAGCCAGACAGTGGTTCTGCCACGCATTTGCTACGTGATCTTAGGCAAATGTATATAATTTTCACCTCTAAAAGGAGGTTACTGATACTTATCCCATTAGGTGCTGTGGAAGTTAAGTTAGATAAATCTATGTAAAACACTTAGCTCAGGGGCTGGCCTATCATACAGACAGGAGCACGGAGGTGAAGAGAGACATTCACAACCTACAATGACCATTTAAACACTGACCTTCTCTCCTTGAGATCCCCAATTCAACTTTCAATTTCAGCAGATTATCTTGAAAGTATATTAAAGCCAACAAGCATGATTTCTTCTTGCTTTTTATTTCTCCCTCTAAACTCTCTATTATTCACATACATTCTCAATTTGGTTTTAAACCAATTATGAATGCACCTGGCCACTAAATCCACCGTTTTCCCCCTTTCAGTTCTCAAAATGTTGGGTCTGAATCAGCAACATCAGCATCATCGCAGATCTTGTTAGAAATGCAAACACTTGGGCCCTGAAACAGTTTGATATTATTTATGAATTCCAAAAAAAAAAGATATTGTTATAAACTAGTCTGTTCCTCTGGGCATGATACCCTTTGACTATATTAAATTAAAAAGTTTTACATTTACTTGATTAAATCAAGATTAGGACTTTGATTCGGCCATATCATTAGCGTGTGACTCAGAGTTGAATCCCTGCCCCCTTGGTGGGCTGACAGAAACAGACACTCACTCAAGAAGATACACAAAAGAAGATATACGGAAGAAGACAGAACTTAGTCAGTTTGATCCTGTGGCCCCGGGAAGAGAGATGAGCCATTCGCCTGATGGTTTGCAGTGCTGAAAAAGCCCAGAAAGAAACAAGCCCTATGCCAACCTGTAGCTGAGAGGGAGGAAGACTGGATCCTCCCAGAGATGAGCAAGCATCTTGCTTCAACATGTGGCAACTTTGGTGAGAAACCAACCTTGAGTTGGACTCTTTATGGCCTGGTAACTAAAGCCTTTTAGCCCCCAAAAAATACCCTTTATATAAGCCAACAGATTTCTAGTACTTTGCATCAGCATGTCTTTAGCTGACTAATATAGGTCCCATCCAGGACCTAATAAATCAGACAACTTGAGGGGCAGGCCTAGCAATTTGTATTAACAAACCCTCCAGGCATACTAAAAAGTTTGAGAACCGCTGCTTTAGATTATTCAGAAGAATATCATGAGATTTTTATGAGATCAATGCAAGTAGATCCCAATTTTCAAATACTTTGTAATGAATTGTTTATATTCTAAGAACACACTTAAGATCTCACAACAGAACTTGCTTGCAAACTAGCTATTTAATAAGCAAATCACATTACTGACAGTGAAAAGAGAGGGTGTTAATAACATATCCCATAGCTCTCTCGTGCCCTGTCCAGTTTAACACCATGGCCCTTGATGAAGTCATAAAAAGACTGTCTACTAAAGTTACAGGTGAACAAATTCAGGAAGAATAACTAATAAGCTTAAGCAGTGGGGGGAACAACATATACACAGGATAAGGAGACCGGGCTAAAGCAGGGACAGTGTGAAAAAGCCCTTGAGGTTTTTGGTTAACTGTCAGTGTGGGGAGTCCATCATATAGCCTATGTAAAACTTGGGGTGGATTGAGACCTCATAGAAGTGAAAGAGCAGAACAAGCAAAGTATGACATTTCATCATACTTGAAGCTCTGCATTCAGTCATTACATTTTGAGAGACATTGATAAACTGGTTCATTTCTACTGAAAATAATGGGAATCAATAAGATTTATAGTTTAACAAATTAGATGTATTTATTCAGAAAAGAGAAGACTTGGAGGACCTGAGAGCTATTTTACAACTGAAGGAGAAGAGAAATTAAGACTTATCCCTTCTTGCTTCAGAGAACAGAACTAGCACCAATGGCTAGAAATTAATGGGGAGCATATTTTATCTCAATATGAGAAGATTTTCTGATGATTAGGGCTATTAAATAAATTGAGTTGCCTTGTAATGCTGTAGGACTCTGCTCACTGAAAGCATTCAAGTGAAGCTAGATGAGGTTTGTCATGAATTTAGTGGATAGGATATTACATTGGGAAGTCAGCCTAGGGTACCTCTATGCTTCTTTCCAACTTTAAAATTCCATAAATATATGTAACCTATTAGAGACTAAGACACAAAAACAGATTTGACTTCAAAACCACCTTAAAATAGTACCTGAAATAGTTTTCTTTTCAATGATTTACATTCATTTTTCCCTTATGTACTCCTGTGTACTCAATAAATTGTTGTTTTATTAAATTCAACAAAGATGTTCTGAACATTTATGAGTATCATAAGAAAAAAATGTACTTCCCAAGAGAATCTTACAAAGGTTTTCAAATGTTGGAAATAATATTTTAGAAAGATTTCTAGTACATGGAATATTTCATGTAATATAATAGCAGATGGAAGAGAGGGGGGAAAAAAAAAGAACAATTTCTTTACGGTTACCCAAGGAGTCAGAGAATGTATGTGTCAGGAAGGTGGCTGATTGCTTGATTTTGCATAACCTAATTGAGATTATTATTATTTTTAAATGCGGGTTTGTTGTGCTAATTAACCATAAACATATGGTATGTAAAATGCATGCTGCTAGGGTAAATTAATGTACCTCTAACATGCATCCATATTTCATAGCTTCATCCACACAAATAAACCTCCTATGGAAGTGCTGTAAAGCAAACACAATTTTGCAAATTGCATATCACTGGTAGTTGAGCTGATACACCATTTTCTTGTCATTATCCCTGACATTTCACTCACAATGATGATGAGAGGCATTTTCAAATAGAAAATTTCTCCCATGGAACTGATTAATGTGATGAAGTACTGTATAGAAATGAGGCAAAGCACAAAATCTCTGCAATTCCTAACTTTTAATTTTATCTATACGCAAATTTCTTTGGTAGCATCAGACTGAAACTACTTATATGGTGATGAAGACATTCAAGTCAACAAACATTTATTATGCACCTAATGTGTTCCACACATCATGCCACAAAACAGAGATTAAATAAGACAGACTACTTCCATTTTGTAACTCAATAAGGATTGTGTTACATTTAATATTTAATTTCCATATACTCTAAAGGTCCCAAGTATACTCTTTAATGTCATCAACCAATTTCCACCACACCAATTAGTTCTTAGAGTCCTATTCCCCACATCCCAAGTAACTTCTTATTTAAAATTACTATATATACACATAAATAATTACTATAGAAATTATTCTATATAAAATTGCCCTTTTCACTTCAAACCCATTGAATGTTTCATGTATATTATAAATTGAGTTTTAAGAATTTAAGTTGTTATCTTGTAATTTGCAACAATTTCTCAGACATACCTACTAAAATATCTTCACTTCCTAATGTGAAACTAGCCCTGAAAGACAGAGAGCTTCCTATATAAGCTGATTTTTTTAAAAAAAGAAATAGCTAAAATAAAAGCAATAGCTCTACTGTTAACAATTCAAGCAAGTGTCCCATATTAAGTAGAAATAAGAAATCAGAGACTGTTCAATACAGAAGATATATGACATTATCTAGTTCAGATATGGTTATGAATGACACACTCCCTGCCCCTGGCCCCGTGCAGACATCACTAATTAGTCATGTTACTCTTTGCCACTGAGACTGGTATTCTCAAAAAATTCTCCAGAAAGTCACTCTCAATTTATCAGGCTTAGCACTAAAAGTGAAACTTATCTGCCATCCCTGCTCTGGTTCAATCACTATATTTTATCCGTAAGACAACAGAGATCTGGAAAGATAAAGTGACTTCCCCACAAGATTAAATAGCCTCCAAAAGGCAGGACAAGGACTCACACTTCTTCTGACTTTAAATCAGAATTTCTTTTCATTATCACATCCTTCCTCCCTAATCTACCCTTAATAAAACTCTTGGCTTTCTAAGTCTTTGATGGGTATTTTGTTCTGTATTCATTAACCGCTTTATCACTGAAATGTCTACATAATTTATATTTTATGAAGATTTGCAGCATTTCCTTCCTCCTCTTACCTGAAAAGTATTTGAAATAAAAGACTTCGTGAATTTGTTTTTATACTGCATTGTGGTTTGGGGACTTATTATCATCTTAGACAATGTCAGAAGAAGGCCTAATCAAGGACTATGGGAAAAGATCAGTGAAAGAGGAAACTTTCAAATTTTTTATTTGTCCCTCTCAATCAGAATCAGAGTGAGTATCATCAATCTAAAATCCTCAAAATCTGAGGAATGAACAAAGAAGGGGGAATGCAACTGTGGATAAAGTAGACATTATTATTCTAGCAATGGAAGATCTTGTAAAATTGATGTAAAGGCAGTGGTCACCAGAGGTTCTGAGGGGAGGGAGAGGGAAGAATTGGTGTAACATGGGGCATTTTGGGACACTCGAATTGTTCTGAGTGATACTACAGTGACGGATACAGGCCATTGTACATTTTGTCAGAGCCTATAAAAAATGTGCAGTGCAAAGTGTAAATTATAATGTAAACTAGTGTCCATGGTTAGTGGCAATGCTTCAATACGTGTTCATTAATTGTAACAAATGTGCCACACTAATGAAAGATGTTGTTAATGGGTTGAGGTGGGGGTGTATGGGAATCCCCCTATATTTTTGATGTATAGTTTATGGAATCTAAAGCTTCTTTAAAAATAAAATAAAAATAAAATTTTAAAAAATGATTTGATGAATAAGGGGGGGGGAAGTATCACAAATAAGGTTAAAGGAAGAAAAGGAAGAAAATATAAGGCTCAGAAAGGGTTAATAATAATAATTCCAGAGAATTTTTTTTGAAATTTTTAAAAATAGAAGATAAAGACTCTTTGGAGACCAAGCCCCAACAGAAGCTTTGAACACCCAGCAAGAACTAGCAGAAACACAGTTGAAGGATGGCAGTAACAGGGCAAGTTTGAGTATACTACTGAAGTGAAGTTGGTATCAAAGCAAACAAGACTGTTACAGATTTAGAATATTAAATTTAAGCCCCATTCTGTAACTACAAAGAAAATATCAGAGAATATGTAAGCTCATAGAGGCAGAAATTAGAGTACAGGTTACTTGAGAAGGGGGGCAGGGGGAAGGGGAGTTAATGTCTAATAGGTTTAGAGTTTCTGTTTGGAGAGATGGAAAAGTTTTAGTAATAGAAGTAGTAAAGTTACTGCAACATTGTGAATGTGATTAATCCCACTGAATGGTATGTGTAGGAGTGTTGAGATGGGAAAGTTTATGTTAAAAATAAAGAAAGAAAGAAACTGAAGATCAATGATAGTTAAATTAAATACATGATACTGGATGGGGTCTAGTAAAGGAGGACAAAAGGCTCGAAGGGACATTATTGGGACAGAGGAAATATTTGGAATACAGAATACAGGCTTTATATCAAAGCAAAATTTCTTGAACTTGGTAACTACACTTATGTCATGGTTACAGTGAATATCCTTGTTCTTAGGAAATAAATGATAGCATTAAGTGTTCAAGGAGCATGATGTATGCAACCCACACTCAAATTTCAGAAACTGAATTAATACACAAGTGGACTTGGCTCAACTGATAGAGTGTCCGCCTACCATATGGAGGGTCCAGGGATCAATATCCAAGGCCTCTTGACCCATGTGGCGAGCTGGCCCACATGCAGTGTTGCCTCGTGCAAGGAGTGCCATGCCACACAGGTACACCCCTGCATAGGGATGCTCCACATGCAAGGAGTGCGCCCTCCAAGGAGAGACACCCCACGTGAAAAAAGCACAGCCCACCAAGGACTGGCGCCACACACACAGAGAGCTGATACAACAAAAAGAGACGCAGTTTCCTGTTACCACATGACAATGCAAGAGGACCAGAAGAACACACAGTGAATGGACAGAGAGAAGACAACATGGGAGAAGGGGAGAGAAGTAAATTTTTAAATCTTAAAAAAAAAAAAAAGAAACTGAATTAATAGAGAGATGGATTGAAGGGAGGAAGGGAGGGAGGGAGAGAAGGAAGGAGGGAGGTAGGATGGAAGGGAAGGAGGGAGGGCAAACATAGCAAAATGTTAAAATTACTGCATCTGGTTAGTAGAGGAGTTGGAAGTATGTTGTAGTTCACTGTATGGGGTTTATATTATTTTTGTAACTATCTAGTAAGTTTAAAGTATTTCAAAATGAAGTAAAAAAAAGAAATAGGAAAATCATCAAAAGGGAGGTATAATGTTTCAAATGGGGTGAAATTAGTTTCTCCAACATTAGCAGATCATGGGCAAGACTGTTTTTACCTTTAGTAAGAATCATGAAAGACATGTATTTCTTTTGATTTATAGATTTTACCTCATTTTTCTTTTCAAAGGTTGACTTTCTCTTTATTGAAATGACAGCTTTTCACCCTGTCAGATACATATGACCTAATGGGAACATTTTTTCACCACTACACTGCATTGTATAATTATTTTCAATAAGCTTAGAACTTGGAACTGTTTATCAGAAATAAAACTCCAACATTTCCAAAAAGGTCTTTCTCAGTAACACAGGCTGCCTAAACAAATAGTTACTTCACATTAACCTTTTTCATCCATTTTATTCTGCATCTACCTTCTTTCGCTTTGGCACCATTTTAAACTTCTGCCCAGAATGAAAACTCTTCTTCTCTGAATGTTGAAATGTTGATGCAGTAATTCTCTGAGGGACCTTGTCTTATGCGGTTTAAATGTCTCAGATATTGTACAAAGAAAGGATCTGAGGAAGAGTTTTACCCCCACCTTGAAACTATCTGAATGGTAATAAATAATGCTGTTAGCAACATCCTCTACTCCCCACTTGCTATAGATTAGGAACTGAGCTAGGCCTTTTCATAAACTATCTCATATAATACTCAAAATCTTATAAGGTAGATATTATTACTATGCTCATTTAGCAGATAAGGTCTTCAGAGATGTTACCTAGAAAGTGATAGAACCAAGACTGTAACACAGATCCTTTTCTTTTTTTTCTTTCTTGAGGTACTGGGACTGGGGATTGAACCAGGACTTTGTATATGGGAAGCCAGAGCTCAACCACATCACCACATCATCACATCGGCTCTCCTGAGTTGGTTTTTTTCGTTTGTTTGCTCTGTTATTTGTTTTTGTTTTTAGGAGGCACCAGAGACAAACTTGGGACAGCTCATGTGGGAAGCAGGTGCTCAACTGCTTGAGCCACATCCGCTCCCCCCAGATCCTTTTGATGTCAGAGTTCATGCTCTTTTCATACACTTATAGGGCTCCAACTATACGCCAGACATTGTACTAGACAATAATTTACTGTCAAAGGCAGTAAGTACTGCTGGAAACTAAAACCAGTTTACTTAGTTAATATCTTTAGGATATGTCAGCTATCTCTGCTTTGCAAATGTCAATACCAGAAACATTCCTTAGACAAAGAACAGAAAACTAGGTACCCTAAAAAGGAGAGTAAACCAGCTTTGAAAGGAATTAAGATACAGATTTTGCCTGAAGCAGAGCTCAAGAAGTCCAGGCTAGTTGTACCACACACTTTTGGAAAGGAACCTGTAAAATGTGTCAATAGCCATAAAAATGCCCATTAAATTTGACACAGTAATCTCAGCTTTCGAAATCTATTTTAAGGAATTTATCTAAAATATGGGAAAATTATATGTATAAAAAGATGTTTATGGCAGTGTTATTTATAAAACCTTAAAGATGGAAGCAAACTATAAGTTCAAAAAGGGAATGATAATATGGTCTGCTTATGAAATATTAGTTACTAAAAGCATGAAGATTAGATAGTTACATTCGAAAATGTACATTTATATAAGACAAAATTTAAAAAGCAGAATTCAAAATTGTCTAGTTGCTGTTTACGATGGAATCAGAGGTAGGGTTTGTCCCCTCATTTCTGATAAAATCATTTCTTTCAGAAAACCAAAACAATTTTCATAATGGCAGTTGCCTTCAAGATTAGAAATACTGGAAACAGGTATTCTCTTGGAAAAACTAGTGAAGACACTTGGAGTTCTAGGTTAAAAACCTTTCATCAGAGGCTGGCTCTTATTCAGGACACTGAGATGGAAGAATGTCATTTGAGACAGAGGAAGCAGTAACCACTTGGTTACCATGTGAAAAGATAGTGACAATGGGTTAACATCAAAGCCCCAGGGAATGAATATAGGAAAACCGACATTAAAGCAGGAGAACCTGAGTGGCAGGATGGAGCTGCCACAGATGGGAATGGCACCTATTCCCTTCTAAGGCATGGGGAAAATAACCATTAGCAGGAATGTGAAGATCTACTCACTTCAGTAAATAGCATTCTGAATCAGCATACTTACAATCAGACCTCAGCATCTCTGCCTTCTCTGATACCCCAAGACCTTGTAAGATCTTGTACACACCCCTCTTTAGGGTTCCTGACATCTTCTGAGTGGTAAAATAAAGCATACAGTGCATTCTATCAACTAGAAAAAAAAATGATTTACTTCTTTACAACCTCTGAACAGAGAAAACTGATTCCTGGGGTGCTAAGAAATTTTCTGATGATTATAAAAGATTAGACAGTTGGTCTTAATAAAACCTATCTCCCTTCAGAATCACCTGGGAAGCATGGAAAAATACTTTTTCCAGGGGTTTTACCCCCCAATTTTGATTCAATAGGTTTATTTTGGTACCCAAGAATCTATACTTTTAACAAGCACCCTGGATATCGTGGCATTCAGGAACTACTGGCCTAAGCTATACATGGTATAATTTTAGTGTTCAATATAGCATATAACATTTTAGCTTACAAAAAATGATGGAACAGGTTTATTAGAATATTATTTAAGCAGAATAGCCATCCCCGCTGCCCAACCATACCAGATGACATAATATTTTTACTCTACCTGGTAATCCAGCATGCAGAAGCTTGGAAAAAACTGACAAATTCGGGATTCAAAAAAATAGGGGAAAATCCAGAAAATGGGTAGTTCTTTGTGACTGTCATCTAATGGATCACAAAAAAGGAGAAAAAAAATCAGAAACCAGTATTAAAGAAAAAATTAGGCAGCTATAACTGAAAAACTTCTGCTATCAGAAGTGCATTTGTCCAATAAACTTAAAGTGCAATTGTCCAATAAACTTAAAACTCATAAAAAAAAAATAGAGAATGCTCGCTAGAGTGCCATTTACAACTTGACCTTTCCCAAAGATCAACAGGAATGTTTTTTATATCTAAACACAGGTACGAAGAGTATATAAAAGCTATGTATATCTCTCTCTCACTATAGTCTAGGAAACGACAAAGACACTAACAAAAAAAGAAAATGAAAAATAGAAGAAAAAAGAAAAAGAATAAAAAGAAAAACAAACAAACAAACAAAAATACATTTGTACCACTTTGAAGCCCTTGAAGGTATCTGTGATACAGTGGAAGGAAGCCTGGACCAGGGAGCAGAAGGCCCTAGGTCTGAATCTTAGCTCTGCCACACCTCACTATTTCAGTTTACAGGAGCAAATCAATCTTCTGAATTGTGAAAGATTCTTAAAAACAATATTCTCTAAATAAACTTTTGTGAGACACAGAGAATGGTACTATCATCTACAGAGCACCTAGTTTAGGCCAAGCACTATGCTAGGTTTCTATATATTGTTTCCTTACAATTACCCAGATTTGATATTAATAACCCCTTTTTACAGATGGGGGAATGAAGCTGCACTACACTAATTAAGTAGCAGATTCAAGTCACGCAGTTAATAAATGGCAGAGCCAGATTTCAAGCTCACAAAGCTCTTTATTGCTTCCCAAATAACACTGATTTTATCTACTCCGGTAAGTGGATAAGAACTATAAATAAAAGAAATACCTAAGGATATGAATCATATTTTAGACTCTGTTTGCATTCTGTCCTCAAAGCACACATGTAGCACAATTAATGGAGAAGCCTGATAACACAATTTCTGACATCTTTTCACAATTCCTGACTATCAATTTGCAAATTAGCAATTATATCTAAAAAGTGATTGCATTGACTAGATAATTATGTAAAATACTTTGAAGTCCTAAACACTTCAAATGGAATAATAAGGCGGGTCATGAAGCCACCTTCAGGTGACCCCTTCAGGATCAGGTATCTATTTGTCACTGATAACACTATTAGGCTACTGTAGTCTGCTCTTCACACCTAAATCTTGGCAAAGTTTAGAGTTCTTAGCCGGAGATTAGGTGCCTTCTTTGCGCCTTGGGACAGGGAAGGTAAGGTCCATGAGGGCAGAGATTTGTGTCCAATATATTCACTAGTCTATTCCCGAACCTAAACTTGACCCGTAGTAGACACTAGGTAAATATTTATTGAAAGAAGGACAATTCATTGCCTTTCTTCATAGTGTCCTCTATCCCCACCAAAAACAAATATTTTCATTCAAGCCATTTTAAGAAGACATAATGAGGATAATACAAAGTGTATCATGATAATGAAGATTGTCACATGATCAAATAAGTCTGTTAAAAAAAGAACTCAAGAGATGTATACTTAGCAGTGCTCTGATCCACTGGACTCTGCTAATATTTGACAGCAAATAGATATATGTTTATTTTGTAGTAAGTAATCAATTATACACCTTGGCTTTGACCTTCTTTCCACATAGCAATTAACTTCTTGAATGTAGCAGCCAGAGGTTCAACCAAGCCACCAAAAGGAGGATCTGTCACCATAATGGCTCCTTCACCTTTATCTTCCCGTAAAAATGCTCTGCATATGTCAAGGGCAGCCTGGAACAGATAAAAACTCATTTTCAAAATTTCGAATAGAGGGAAGCACTTCATCCTATTTAGAAGAGAACACATTAGATTCAGGGACACTCTCAGTACTGAAAACTTTACCCATCCAGCCACCCCAGAGCCCCTCAGCAACATATTGAAGAGCAGCCTCTCATGCCACTCCTGAAAGATTTTATTTTTGGGTTCCTTGACAAGCAGGTTTTTTAAATTGCAAATTCGAACACCGTCACTATCAGAGGACTACACATGCCAAATGGTTAAATTAAAAAACTAAATTTAGTAACCTAAAAGAGTGATACATTGCCCATAAAGACTATCTAAAACATTCAATTCAATTCAACAAACAGAACCAAGGACTGTGCTAAACACTAGGAACACAAAGATCAATAAGGCACATTTTTTCCCTATCTGGTTTGTCCACTACCATGAGTTCAGTTTAATAACAGACACAAAGTATATCTGTGTTTTATCAGTTAAATGTTCATGTCTTGGAGAATCAGAAAATTGACAAGATATATTTGAACATGCACAGTAAGTAAATAAACTGAAGGTCACAAACTACAAAGCTTATCCAGGCCATGAAACCATTCTATTAACACATTTTACCAATAAGCTGATAAAAGTATTTTATAGTAATTGAGACATTAACATTAACCAACATCTAGGGTATTTACCATTTTTTT
This sequence comes from Dasypus novemcinctus, assembly GCF_030445035.2. Classification (NCBI taxonomy): domain Eukaryota; kingdom Metazoa; phylum Chordata; class Mammalia; order Cingulata; family Dasypodidae; genus Dasypus; species Dasypus novemcinctus. Next base: position 183,370,056 of record NC_080673.1, read on the forward strand.
GCTTTGGAAGAAGTTGGAGCTAAAAGTCTAACAGTATCTCTGATCTACTGACTTTGTAGTAGTTTTCAGGTACTCATCTATAAAGGTAAATGAACATTTACAGTATACAAAATAGCACAAGATTTTAAAGTTTAATGGCACTTTAAACTTTAATAAACCTATGTGTTTTTTACAATAAAAAAATATATTGTTCTACTAAGTCAATTTAGAAGATACAACTGAAGAGAGGAAAAACTATAACATCCTATTTCTTTTTCCCTAAGAGAGTCTTTATTAACTCCCTATAGGAACTCCTACAGCAGAGAATGTGTGTAAGGAGGTTAATCATATAAGTGCTGCCAGGTAATTCCTTAACCTACCTACATGAACAAGGACTTAAAGCAAAGATGATGATATTGAAAAACATTCAAATTCATTAAAAGTTAAAAGTGGAAAAAAGAAAATAAACAAGTAAACAATGCCTAAACTTCTAACCAAACTTTAAAAACAGCAAAGAATATTTTCCCAAGTATGATGTCATAGTATAATATCCCCTCATGAGCTGCGGGAGGTCATAATGTTGGCCACCTATGGGATACAGATGCCTGCTTTTGCCACCAAGGTCAACACTTCCTTGACTCTTTCCTTTATCTCAGTTACCATGAAAAAAGTTCTTGGTACTTTAAATAGTTATTCTCTATATATATTTTAACCCCTTTATGCTTAAAGCACATGAAAAAAACTGCATAACTGGTAAAGGCATATGCCTTAACTGTGAAAAGCTTGAAATATGTATAGAAGATGGCTATTTTAAAACTATGTTATTTGCTATGAGAAAATCCTGTGCTAAGAACTCCCACTTTTTAATGTAATGGGCTGTAAAGTATTTATGTGGAATGGCAGAGTCTTATATCTTCTAAAGCATCCTGGAATCTAATGGTATCTAGTACACTTAAATACCTAGTGATTGATTAGAAGACAGAAAATCTCTACTGAAAAACTTATTACAGGGAGTAGGGAGAAAAAGGACATACAGTAAAACGATTAAAATACTAGTTTTCTGTGTAACAGTCTCTATAGTTGCAATGCTTGTTAAAAGTTGCTTCTAAAATATAGAGGAAGGAAAGCCTGAGCTGAATGACTGCTTTTTTCTAGGAAAGGTAAAAATCAGTCTTAGAAGCTTATTCTATTAATAAGTCATTCAATTAACTTATTCTATAAACTTATAAAGTTATTCCATAAACTTTCTATAATAAGTTACATAGATTTCCTAGAAAAATATACATGCTACCTTTTTGGAACATATAAAATTGCCAGCCAACTGTTTCGAATTGAAATACAATTTCACCCTTCTTATGTCTTTATTGTTCAAAATAAAAAGTAAAATGATGGTATGGTTTTAAAAAAAATTTCACTAGTTCACTAAGCAGCATTTGGTAGTAAAACAAATTTGGTTTGCTATGATAGTACTAGCTCTGGCTCACCCCGGACCCTAAGGCCCCACACTTCCAATTGACCCTACTGGTAACTTGACATCAATACCCACCAGCCCCACAAACTCAACATTTCCAAACTTAACTTCCAAAATTCCCTTCCCCCTGTTTTAGGAAGAAAATATGAATCCAGGCTGTAGCAGCAAGTCATCTTTGGCTTCTCCTCCAGTATACCTGAATACCACATCTTGTTTGTTCCTGTGAAATGCCTACAGAATACATTTTTTTCCTCTTTTTCCCACTGCCACTGTCCTAGATGAGTGCTCCCTCATCATCTCTTCTCAGGTAGCTTCAACTCCCAGTTCTCTTTCACTCTCATCTAATCAGTTCTCAAATCCCAGTGATCATCAACCACACACACCCTTTGGGAAACAGTGAAACATGTCTAATTTTTACTTTTGTTTATTTTGATACTTGGTTCTAATGTTTATCACAGCTGAAAAACATAAATTCCAATGTTAGAATGATTCAAATGGAAAGACTTCATCAGTGGTTATACTTTTAAAATCAGGACAATCATTTTTCAATCCCAACCAGTGATTTAGAGCCTGTTTTCATTTCCAGATTGTTTAGTTTTTAGTCTTACTAATCATGATTTCATTGTCTCATTAGCTAATATCTCAAAGCACAATATATATTTACAGCATGGGTCACAATAAAAAAGACAACATGGGGAGCACATATAGCTTAAGTGGTTGAGTGCCTGCTTCCCACGTATAAGGTCTGGGATTCAATTCCCCAGCACCTCCTAAAAAAAGAAAAAAGAAAAAAGAAAAGATGATATATATCCATATATCCATGTGTATGTTTTAAATAGTGTCCTTAGTAATTTCAAAATATTTTTGGCCAAGTTCCCATCAGGTGTGATTAGTTGGTTGGTTAGTTTTTATTTTGTAATAGGCCTAAAAATGCACTCCAAAATAGGAGAAATACCAGCTCTGCTATGTTGCTCATTTATAGTGACATTATTAGCATCATATTGAAAAAACCTTTTTTAAAGTCACCTGTGTGTTTTTTAAGGATTAGTTTAATATAAACATAAATTTCTTAACTGGGACACAAAATTTATCAGGGACGCAGATACCAAACTGAGAACCACAAAAAATTAATTATTTAATTATAGTAGTAAGTTTACAGAGAACTTTATCTTGTCTGGGAGGCAGGGGAGGCTGGTGTTAGAACAGAAATCTGAAGGAGGAGTTGAAATTAGTAAGGCAAAGGGATGAGTGGAAGTCAGAGGGAGCAGCATGAGCAAGAGCCCTGCAGTAGAAAGGTATCTGACCAGTCCAAGATGAAAACCATGTGCTCTGAGCCCAACAGCAGCAGGGGGAACAGGGGAAAGAGAGACTGGAAAGGTAACAGGGGTCAGAGGACACAGAGCCACCCAGCCCTGGTTAAGAATGTGGGTCATTATCCAAAAATAAGTGAAAAGTCATGAAAGAGGAATAAAATGATCACTTCTAGGTACTCAATGAAGTCAGTGAATGAAAAAAAAAAATCAGTGGTTGAAGGGCCACAATTTGATCTTGTGGGAACTTAGATAAATCACAAAGGAAGTATTCTTGAGTCTGTTATTCTGCAATAAAAGAAGGAAGAGATAATTGTCATAATTCTTACCTTTCCATCAAAGAAATGATGGTTAAACATGTTATAATGGCAAAAGCTATCTTCCATATAAAACTGTGAATACCTGTAAAATAATTGTTTTAATACTGGAGTTACTTGACCAGTCACAGCTTTACATTAAATAAATATAAACCAAATTTTAAAACTAGGAAATCACACCTTTAATAAAACGAATTTCATCATTCTTTAGTTTTTTAAAATAGAGAATCTTTTCAACAATCCCAGGGCATCTTCAACAGAGGATGGATAATGAGCTTAAATTACTTTTTCCAAGTTTCACAAACCCATGGCAAAACTATAGAATATACAAAACACATACATAAAATACATATATAAAATACACATGTACTTATGGACCAAAGATTATACTTAAATAGTCAGGATGCTGGTAGATTATTAAGCAATTTAGGCTTGAGAAGAATTGGCAATTAAAACACCTCTCTCATAGTTATTAATTTTAAGGAAAACACTGAATCAACTTTTCTGCTGAACAGCTTTTGTTTTCTCCTGAAGTTAACAAAAAAGTACTTAATACATAAAAATCTTGTTTATGCAAAGATTTTCTTGTCTAATGTAGATCTGCTTAATAAAATATGCTTGTCAATACAGAAGGAAAAAACACATGCCATTTCATATTTACTGAATTAGTGTTAGGAAAAAAAGGATGTTTATTTACTGATAGAATTATTTTATTCTTCTAACATACTATTTTAAAATGCCATCAATAATGAATGAGAGTACTAGCTTTGGGTATTAACATTTTATAAATTTTTGCTAATCTGCTAGATAAAATTAATATATTATGGTTTAAATTTGCATTTATCTGATTACTTGAAAGACGGAACTTTTTCATTTTCCAATTACATTTGTATAGTTCATATGTTTTGCCTATTATGCATAAGGGTCTTAATATATTTCTTGCTAATTTCTGAGTTCTTCAAATAATATAGAAACCTCTTTGCGTTCTCAATAGGATTTGAACTGTCACAATTTTGTTATGTACAATTCACATATGTACCACAGTATTCTTCTATGGAATTCATAACCTAGTGGAATTACTGAGAAAAAAAAATCAGGGACACATTGTTACTTATAGGATTTCTTAAACAAATCATGACAGCAGCACTTCTTTGCTTCTATTACTCACATTCATCCACTACGATCTATAAATGACTCACCATCACTGGTGAATACTTAGAATAATGGGCAACTCTGGTTAATCCTCTTCCTATTACACTGTGGTTAATACCACAGGCACTTTCATCAGGATGTTCTAGCTTCCAGCTCTGGGGCTTTCATTTATTAGATGTGTAATCTTAGTGAGATATTCAACGTCTCTGAACCTTAGTTTCTTCATCTACAAACTAGGGATAATGATAGCTTCTAACCCTAGGGCTTGGCAAGAATAAATAAAATAATATATGTAAACTGCTTAATATAATGTCAGCTACATGGTATATACTCAAAGGTTAAGTATCAATATTCTTAATATTAGCTATAAAGATGTATCTTATTACTCCTAATATTAGAAATTACATTATATCCAACCAAAATTTTCCCTCTTATAATCTAAATCCATTTCTACTTGTTCTTTATAGATGGAAAAACAGCTGTTCACCATCCAGTACACAGTATCTCTAGGTATCATTTAAGATACTGTAGGAGTGTTATTGGGGGGAGAGTGGTGGGGTGAGGGCGAATGGGGACCTCATTTTTTTTAATGTAATATCTTTTTTAAAAAATGAATAAATTGAGTAGAATTTGAAAAAAAAAACTACATATTTTCCATGTGTAACACATGACACACTTAGATTTTTTTAAAAATAAACATTACCAGAAAATCTAAAAAAAAAAAAAAAAAAAAGAAGATACTGTAGGTAAGCATGTCTGCTGATTTCAAAAACATAAATTTGTACTAAAGAAATAAAGAGTTTGGAAGAATCAGAAAATATATAAACTATATATTTAAATTAATGAACATTCTAGAACCTGTGGGACAATATTAATTACCATTAATAAACAAGTATGTCTTCTAATTAACTAAATTCCAAATAACTGATAAAAGAATATCATTACAAATACACTCACAGGTCAAAGATTATTAGAAAGTTTTCTCCTCTTTTGTATTGCATCATGAGTGTGAGCAAAGGAAAATATAATCCCTTTTTTATTATGTTGCTACTTCCTATTTTTTTATTGCTTCACAAAGATACAACAGTCATTTAAAAATTAAAAACAAATCTTAAATGGCATAAAATTCAACACAATACACCTGTCCAAAACACTCTGCAGAGCCAGAAAGAAAAAGTCAAGATTTCAGTTCCAAGTTTTGTCAAACACAAAGAAGGGAATATAATTATTCATATATTAAATTATGAAAAATCACTCAACATTGCCCTCTTAAAATGAAATTGGCCACAAAGAATTATTCTCGTCATTGGATAAGGCAAACAAAACCAATCAGGAATGCACAAACTTGGAAACTGCTCAAAAGGACCTTCATTTAATTTGGCCATTCATTTTCTTTAAATGAGAATCAGTTACCAAGTGTGAAACATGCTTTACACACAGGAAATGTAATCAAGAACTGAATAAAATTAGTTCATGAGATGAACCTAAGAAATTCTTTTTTTTCTTAATAACTGAATTTGGATGTGGTTTGCCAAATAGAGTTTCACATCTTTCATGCTAAAATTAGAGCATACAGAAATCCATCTTAACAAATGTTAACTTCATAAACTTTACCCCCAGGAAAGAATATTTATAGCATGTTTACATAAAACAGTGGCATAGAGGCAGCTCTCTGCAGCCGTATATAAACCTTCTGTAGGGCCAACAGTAAACCAAAGTCAGAGTGGCAAAAGTAGCTTTTCATTGCCACACTGCACCACACAAGAATTTTTTCCTGAATAACTATCTTTGTGAGAAACAGCCTCGGTCAATCACACACTTCATTATATCACAAACACAGGCAACAAACTGAGTTCAATGTTGATACATATGAGCTTAAAAAAAACAAGTTCTCTCTTAATATTCAATGTTGACCTTTTACAGGACTCAGGTAACAATGGACAACATTATCAAAGAAATAAGACACTATCCCCCAATAGGACACTATCAGCTTGTCTATTCATATCATACCAACAGAGGTTTATATAAATGAAAAGAAAATAAGTAGCAATATATTTAATAAGCTATAGAATGATGTAATAAGATATATATAAAGTATTAAGAATGGCAAATGGTAGGCCATTAGTGGTGGCAATTGCTATTATAATTCCTTGACTCAAATATCCACATCTCCCTACTCCCTACCCTGATTAGGAGACTTCAACTACAGGCTAAAAAAGGTAAAACTACAAAGTATTACATTAAAGACAAATAGTTAAGAGGCCAAGTGTATCTTTCCAATTAAAAGCAATTCAGGGTAAACAACCAATGGGAAAAAATCACAAGGAGGGAAGTAGACGAGGCTCAGCTGATAGAGTGTACACCTACCATATGGGAGGATCAAGGGTTGGATACCAAGGGCCTCCTGACCCACGTGGTGAGCTGCCACATGCAAGGAGTATGGTGCCATGCAGGGGCGCCCCCATGTGGGGGTGCCCCACGTGCAAGGAGTGCACCCTGCAAGGAGAGCCACCCTGCATGAAAAAACTGCAGCCTGACCAGTGCCACACACATGGAGAGCTGACACAGCAAGATGACATAACAAAAAAGAGACACAGTTTCCCAGTACCACTGAGGGTGTAAGCGGACACAGAAGAACACACAGCCAGTAGACACAGAGAGCAGACAATGGGGTGGGGCGGGGGGGGGGGAGTGAAATAAATAAAATAAATCTTAAAAAAAATATCACAAGGAAAATCAGGAAACATCTTGAGACGAATGATTGAAAACCCAGCATACCAAAATTTATGGGATTCAGCAAAGGCAGTACTTTAGAGGGAAATTTATAACAGTAAACGAACATTTAAAAAAGAAGAAAGATCTCAAATCAGAAACCTAACCTTTCACTTGGAGGAACCAGAAAAAGAAGAGCAAACCAAGCCCAGAATGAGAAAAAGAAAGGAAATAAAGATTAGAGCAGAGATAAAAGAAAAAGAGAAAAGAAAAACAGACAACAGAACCAAATTATGGGTCTTTGACAAAATCAATAAAATTGACAAAATTTTAGCTATACTAACAAAAAAACAAAGAGGAACACACAACTAAAATCAGAAACAAAAGGAAGGACATTATTATCAACCTTACAGAAACAAAAAGAACTATAAGGGGATACAATAAGCAATGGTCTGCCAACAAATTAGATAACCTAGATGAAAGGGACAAATTCCAGAAGTATACATATGACTATACCGACTCAAGAAGAAATACAGGATCTCAACACACTAATAACAAGTAAAGAGATCGAATCAGTAATCAAAAACCACCCAAAAAAGAAATGTCCAGGGCCAGATGGCTTCAATGTTGAATTTTACCAAACAAGTCAAGAAGAATTAACACTAATCTTCTCAAAAAGTTCCAAAAATTGGGAGGGAATACTTCTTAATTCATTCTATGAGGCCAGCATCACTATAATAGTAAAACCTGGTAAAGATATCACAAGAAAAGAAAATTACAGAGCGATATCCTTATGAACAGATGTATAGCTCTTCAACAAAATACTAGCAAACCAAACTCATTAAAGGGATTATACATCATGAATGCAAAGGCAGTTCAAAATAAAAACATCCACCACAATGATGAAAGAGGTTGTTGATGTGGGAGGAGTGAGGTGGGTGGGTGTGGGGTATATGGGAACCCTTTATACTTTTTAATGTAACATTTTTTTTGTGATCTATGTATCTTCAAAAAAATACAATAAAAAGAAAAATTTTGTTTAAAAACCATCAATCAATGTAAGACATCACATTAGTAGAATGAAGGGAAAAAACACATGGCTGTATCATTTAATGCAGAAAAGACATTTGACAAAAACCAGTACACTTCCTTGATAAAAAACACTCAGAAAAAGAAAAAGAAGGGAACATCCTTAACATGGCAAGTAAGGGGCAAATATGAGTAACTCAAGTTAACATCATACTCAATCGTGAAGACCAAAAGCTTTTCCCCTTAGACCCGGAACAAGACAAGGACATCCATTACTCAACATGTACTAGAAGTTCTGACCAGAGCAATCAGACAAAAAAAAAAAGAGAAATAAAAAGCAACCAAATGGGAAAGGAAGAAGTAAATCGCTTTTTGCAGATGACATGATCCTAAATATACAAATTCCGAAGAATCTACAAGAAAGCTATTAGAGCTAATAAATACATTCAACAGTGGTGGGGTACAAGATCAACACACACAAATTAGTGGTGTTTCCAGTAATGAATACTAGTAATGACCTATATAAAAAAGAAATCAAGAAAACAATTCCATTTATAATAACAACTAAGAGAATCAAATATCTAGGAATAAATTTATTCAAGAATATAGAGGACTTATACACAGAAAACTACAACTCACTGCTGAGAAAAAAATTAAAGAAATCTTAAATAAATCGAAAATTATCTCATGGTCATGGGTCATAAGATTTGATATCCTTAAGATGTCAATTATACACAAAGTAGATTACAGATTCAACAAAATCCTAATCAAAGCTACAGCATTTCTTTGCAGAAACAAAAAGCCAATCATCAAATTCATATGGAAAGGCTCTTCTTGTAAGCAGCCCAAGGTGGTATCTGAAAAAGGTTCACTAGTTACCTGACCCAGAAAAAAAACAAAAAATCATGCAAATCAAGAGGTTCAACTCTTCGTGTTCACTTTAAGAATACCCATGAAACTGCCCAGATCATCGAAGATATGAATATTTGCACAGCCACCAAGTATCTGAAAGATGTCACCTTACAGAAGCAGTGTGTGCCATTCTGTCATTAATGGTGGCATTACTAAGTGTGCCCAGGCCAAACAGTGCAGCTGGATACAGGGATGGTGGCCCAAAATGAGTGCTGAATTTTTGTTGCACATGCTTAAAAAATACAGAAAGTAAAATTAAGGGCTTAGATGTAGATTCTCTGGTCACTGAGCACATCAGGTAAACAAGCCCCCAAGATGCGCCACTGTACTTACAGAACTTGTGGCTGCATTTACCCATACATGAGAATGTCTGGCATTGGCACACTGTTATTGGCCCATACTGGACTGAGGGCTGAATATAAACTGGACATCAAGTTATTTAGAGATTGTGTTTCTTAGTGGCCATCAGTGAAGAGTGCAGGGGGGCAGGGGACTGGAGGTAGTTAAGAGGGCCTGGAAGAAGATGTGTGTACCTAATGTCAATCCTTACCCATGGCTGGGCCAGACAGTGCTGCTGTGTGCAGGGATCAAAGACAAGGAAGGGAAAGAGGCAGCAAGGGCAGCAGCTCATCAAGAATGCTGCTTTACATCCTCTGCCTTGCCTTATGCCAATTAAGATAAGGCCTTCAGGGTACACAGTCTCAGCAGTAGACGTTGAGGGAGGTCAATGGGAGGCTGGAAAATCCAGTCACCAGTTGGGGTTCTGTGACCATGTCCCTCCCTCCCCCTCAGACAGACACTGCCTTTCTAGAAGGCTGCCCTGGAGCATGAACAGGCACAACAGCCATTCTCTCATCTCCCCCATGTCTGCCACAGGAACCTGAAAGGGGTGTTTGCTGAACTCCTGACACCTCCAGAGGCCAAAGGACAATTAAATACATACAGACTTCTTCCCCCTCAACCTGTCTTTCACCCAGCTCCTGGGGAGAGAGGTGCTACCTGGGAAGAGAGCACACACAGATAAAACACGCACGAGAGGGAAGTGGGTACTTCCTACAATCCTTCTGTTCCCAGCTGCTAAAACTGCATTAATTAGTACAATGTAAAAGTATCCTGAGGGTGGGGAAGAATGTTTAGTACAAAATGTCAGTGTGGAAAAAAAAAAAAAGAATAAAATACATAGAAGTAAATTTAAGAAAGAAGTACAAGACTGGTACACCGATAACCATAAATTATCAATTAAAGAAATTAAGGAAGCCCTAAATAAATGAAAAGATATCCCATGTTAATGGGTTCAGAGACTTAATATTGTTAATGATGACAATTACCACCAAAATGACCTACAAATTCAGTGCAATCCCTATGAAAATCCCAGCTCTCAGATCCCAGATCCCAGATCTGTCTGTAGAAATTGACAAGCTGATCCTACAATGCATATGGAAATGCAAGGAATCATGGAAGCCAAATTGATCTTGAAAAAGAAGAAAGAAATTGGAAAACTCATACTTCTAAATTTCAAAACTAACTACAAAGCAAGAGTAATCAAGAACAGGTGGTACTGGAATAATGATAAGAAAGACAGATCAATGGAATATAATTGAGAATTCAAAAATAAGCCCATATATTTGTAGTCAACTGATTTTCACCAAGGCTGCTAAGACAATTCAATGGGTGAAAGAATACTTTTTTCAAAAAATGTTGTTGGGGCTATTGGATATCCATACGCAAAAGAATGAAGGTAGGCCCCTACTTCACATCATATACAAAAATTAACTCAAAAGGGTCAAAAACCTAAACATAAGAGCTAAATTATAGAACTCTTAGAAGAAAACAAAGGTGTATATATATTCATGATATTGCGTCAGGTGATGATTTCATAAGCATCACACCTAAATCACAAGCAACCAAAGAAATAACAGGTAAACTGGACTTCATCAAAATTAAAAATGTTTGTGCATCGAAGAACACTATGAAGAAAGTAAAAAAAGACAACCCACAGAATGGAAGAAAATATTTGTAAATCATATCTGATAAGTGTCTAATAGCCAAAATATATTAAGAACACTTACAACTCAACAATAAAAAGACAATGAATTTAAAAATTGGCAAAGAATTTAAATATACATTTCTACAAAAAGATACACAAATGGTCAGTAAATACATGGAAGTATGCTCAAGATCATTAGCCATCAGGGAAATGGAAATCAAAACCACAGCGAGATACCACTTCAAAAAGACAGACAATAACAATTGTTGGCAAGAAGTGGAGAAATTGGAATCCACATACACTGCTGTGGGAAACAATTTGGCAGTTCTTCATAACCCAGATTCCCACTCCAAGGTATATGCCAAAGAAAACTGAAAACATATGGGCACAGAAAAGCTTGAACATGAATATACATAGCAGCAATATTCATAATAGCCAAAAAGTGGAAACAATCCAAATGCCCATCAAGTAATGAATGGAAAATGAGATAGCACTTAATATAATGGAATGTTATTCATCCATACAACAAAATGAAGTTTTGAAACATGCTACAACATGGATGAATCTTGAAAACATTATGCTAAGTGAAGGCCAGACATAAAATGTGACAGTGTATGATTCCATTTATATGAATAGCAGTCTAGGATAGGCATACCAATAGAGACAAAAAGTAGTAAGTGATTGCCATGGGCCTGGGGAAGGGGAAATGAGGAGTGCTGACTGGGATAGGATTTCTTTATGGAGTATTGAAAATGTTCTGGAATTAGATACTGGTGACAGTTGTACAACTTGCAAATATACCAAAAACCAGTTTTATGTATGTGCATATATCTCAAGTATGAGGCCAAGGAACTAGACTGGACTAATGCTTGCTATATCCTAGACTTCAAGTAATATGACTCAATAAATCCTCTTTTACATGAATGGATATCTGGGACTCCAGTGAAAAACTTCTGACTAATATAGTGTCTCATTCTAAATACATGAATAACCTGGAGTGATGGTGTGAGGCTTTATGGACCCCAGGAAATTATGGCCTTAAAGTTAATCTATTCATATAGAAGTAAACCCATTTTAAGTATGGTCTTTTGATTAGGTCACTTGAGTTAAGGGCCTCTTGATTGAGTTACTTCAGTAAGGTGTGGCCCAGGATGGGGGTTAACTGTCTTTAATTAGAATATTTTATAAGAGAATGAAATTCAGAGGAAGAGAAAGCTGAAAACAAGAGGCTGAAAGCAACAAAGCCCAGAAGAGAAGGCAGAGCCCAGTAAATGCTACCATGTGCCTTGCCATGGGACAGGATCACTGGAAGTTAGTCTTCAGAGAAAACATCACCTGATGATACCTTCATTTGCACATTTTCATGGCCTCAAAACTGTACACTTGTAAGCTAATAAATCCCCATTGTAATGGCTAACCCATTTTGGTATGCTGCATTTTGGCAGCCTAGAAAGACTAAAATAGATTTTGGTACCAGAAAAAGGGGGTGCTGCTATTACAAATACCAAAAATGTGGAAACAGCTTATTGGTTGAGTATGTGGGAAGATTTGTGAGGTGCTGGATAGAAAAAGTCTAGATTGTTTTGAAGAGACTACTAGTAGAAACACGGACACTAAAGGTCCTTCCAATGAGGCCTTGACAGAAATGATGAAAAGGTCAATCCAAACTAGTAAAAAGGCAACAGTCTTAGTTTGCTAATCCTGCTAATGCAAAATTGCCAGAAATAGGTTGGCATTTATAAAGGGAATTTATTTGGGGTAAAAGCTTATCGTTCCAAGGCTGTGAAATGTTCAAATCAAAGCATCATCAGGGCAAATGGTAGTGGCTTAATAAGTTGGGCTCCCGTCTACCATATGGGAGGCCCTGGGTTCGCGTCCCAGGGCCTCCTTGTGGAGGCAGGCTCACCTTCATGCTGCGGAGAACTGCCCGGCCCACACACGCCACGGAGTGCCACCCGACCCGCAAGCACTACAGAGAGCCAACTCAGCAAGATGACACAACAAAAAGGGAGACAAGTAAAAACACAGAAGAGCGTGCAGCGAATGGACACAGAGAACAGACAACAAGCAAGCCGCAAGGGGTCAGGGGATAAAAAATAAAAAATAAATTAAAAATTTAAAAAGGTATCATCAGAGATGCTTTCTAACCAAAGGTTGGCTGCTAGCAGATCCTGGACTCCTGCCATGTGGTGAGGCAAGATGGAGGGTCTGCCAGTCTCTACTTTCTCCTCGAGCTCAGCTGTGAGTGATCAGGTATCTCTCCCTGGGTCTCATCTCCTTAAGCCACCTGGGGCTTCTCTATCTTTCTGCAGTTACAGGCGAACCTGAAATCCTCTCTCTCACATGGCAGAGTCAAAATGGCAAAGCTCCCTTTCTGTGTCTTTCTTCTTCCTCTTTGCATGCTCTCTGGTTATATAGAAATGAATTACGTAAAAGGTTATATAAAAGTACAAAAGCAAAGTTATTTCTAGAGAATAGCTTATTTTTTTTGGAGCCTGACCATCTGGGTTTGAATTTTAGTTAAGCCACTTATAAAACTGTGACTTTGGTCAAGTTATTTAGCCTCGTTGTGTCTTAGTTTTCTCATCTGGAAAATGAGGATGATAATAAGAGCTGTCTTTTAGGGATATTGTGAGGACCAGGTGAGTTAAATGAACAGGGCTGTACACAAGATAAACACTCAATAAATATCAGCTATTACTGTCATTACAAGAGGAGAGGTAAAACTTCCACTTTTAAGTAATGAGTTTGTAATTATTTAACAATAATACTTTAGGAAATGAATGTGGCATTTAAAAAAAAGAACTTCATATATCCACAAAATGTACTATTCCTCTTTTAAAAGGAATGAAGTACTGTTACATGTTACAAAATGGACGAATCTTGAAAACATAATGCTAAGGGAAAGAAGCTAGAGACAAAGGGTCACATACTATATGATTCCACTCATGTGAAATGCCAGAATAGGTAAATCCATAGACACAGAAAGTATACCAGAGGATGGGAGGAAGAGTGAATTGGGACTCACTGCTAATAGGTATGGAGTTTCTCTGTGAGGTAACAGAAGTATTCTGGAATTTGATAGTGATGGTGGTTGCATATCATAGTGAATATCTAAAAACCACTCTAAATTGTACACTTTAAAAGGGTACATTCTATGGTAAACTAGATCTCAAAAAAAAAAGAAAAGAAAGGAAATTGAGTTTATCTTTCGAAGAAGCTACTATTCACTTATGGAATTCCATTTTGCCAAGGATCATGCATACCAACCAGATGTAAATAGACTGTGTAAGTACTATTAACAAAGGCCAGGTGGTAACAGAAAGTGTGGGTTATTTCCACAAAATAGAGCTGCTTATATTAAATAACCTAAAGGTGATTTAGAAATCCAAAAGAAAAAATAAATGGGCAAAAGAAGTGAATAGGCATTTGTCCAAATAAGAAATACATATGGCAAAAAAAACACATGAAGAAATGTTTAAATCACTAGTGATTAGGAAAATGCAAATCAAAACTACAATGAGATATCATTTAACACCTAACAGAATGGTGACTATTACAAAGACAGAGAGGGGAACTGATGTGGCTCAGTGGTTTGTGTGCCAGCTTCCCACATACAAGGTCCTGGATTCAATCCTTGGCCCTGGTACCTCAAAAAAAGGAAAAGAAAAAAAAAAAAAAAAAAGAACAACAAGTGTTGCAGAGGATATGGAGAGATAGGAACACTTATTCACTGTAGGTGGGAATGTAGAATGGTATAGCCACTGTGAAGGACTGGTTTGGCAGTTCCTAAAGAGGTTGAATATAGGTTTGCCATGTCACTCGGCAATACCTCTACTAGGTCTCTAACCAGAAGAACTGAGAGCAGTGACAGGAATAGACATCTGCACACCGTGTTCTTAGAGGCGTTATTCATGACTGCCAAAAGCTGGAAACAACCCATTTGTCTATCAACCAATGAATGGATAAACAAACTGTGATGTATTCACATGATGGAATATTATACAGCTGTAAGAAGAAATGAAGTCATAAAGCATATGACAACATGAATGAACCTGGAGAACATTTTGTTGAGTGAAGCAAGCCAGTCACTATACTGTATGACTGTGCTACTAAGAACTAAATATATTGTGTAATCTCATGGAATTAATAATTGAATATAGGTCACCAGAAAACAGAATGAGGTTAGATAATGGAAAGCTGAGGATTAACTTGTGCAGAACTGGTAAAAAGGATGTGTATTAATCTTTGGAAATAAATAGAAAAGGTGAAAGCCTAATACAATATTAGTAACTAGCAGTAGTATTATGTGGGTATGACAGTTGTTTAAAGGGAAAGTCTAAGTTCACATATATTTCTAAAAGGAAAGCTAAAAAAATATAACACGAAATTGTATAGCATAGTTAAAATAGCATGTGAAATATGAATACGGGTTAATATTATGCTAAGTGAAAGAAACCAGGCACAAAGTACTGCATATTATATTTCAATTTTATAAAATGCAAATATAAATCAATTTATAAAGAAAAATTAGATGAGTGGTTACGTAGGGCTGGGGAAGGAATGCTAAAGGGTGTGGAGTTTTTCTTTTTGGAGTAATGAAATCGTTCTGAAGTTTTTTGTTGTGATGAATGCACAATATTGTAATTATACTAAAAGCCACTGATTATACATTTTGGATAGATCATATGGTATGTGAATATATCTCAATAAAACTGCTTAATAAAGAAATAATGTGCAAAAATAGCCAGAAATAGCAGCTATATACAACAGGTAAAGCACAGAGAGATTGAGAGGTAAAGAATTTTTTTGTTTGTTTTTTATTATTACTGAAATAATGAAAATGCTCTAACAATGATTGAAGTGATTAATGCACAACTATGTGATTATACCAAATATCATTAATTGTACACTTTGGATGAACTGTAGACTTTATTATCAATAAAACTGAGTTGTTTGTTTGTTTGTTTTAAAAAAAAAAAAGACTGGTCCCCAAAATAAAAGGGCCATTAATTGAAACCAATAATATTACTCATCCACTAGCACTTAAAAGTATTAGTCCTATATTAGGAATAATATAATACCATCTCATTCTTATTTTATATTATAACTATCATGTATGTATGAATATATATTTAAAAATAGGGCCACCATATGGTGACTGGACAATTATAGAATAAATCCATAGTCTACATCACAGCATACTTTAATCATTTATACCTTAACTGCTCAATAATACCGGAACAAATTTTCATTAAGCATACAAATAATTTCCAATAAAATAAAAATTCTGATTGCAGTTAAAAAAAAGGAAAAAAGAAAAAAACCTGTATGAAATGATTTGATGCTGGATGCATCCCAGAAAATTATGTCCTTAAAAGCTAATCCATTCCTGTGCTTATTAACCTACTGTAGGTGGGACATTTTGATTAAATTACTCCAGTAAGGCATGACCCAGGATGGATCTTAATCCTCTTACTAGAATCTTTTCTAAACAGGATGAATACAAAACACACAGGAGCTCAGAGAACCCAGAGAAGGTGAGAGAGAAAACCAAAGATGGAGCAGCCAAAGGAGCTAATAAATCTCCCAGAGGAGAAGGCAGAGATTGGCAGGCACTGCCACTTGCCCTCCCATGTGAAAGAGGAGTCCAGGATCACCTGCAGCTGGTCTCCAGGAAGAGAGCATCCTCTGATGATGCTTGATTTGGACACTTCTGCTCAGCCTCAGAACTATAAGTTTGCAAACCAGTAAACCCCCACTGTAAAAATTAACCCATTACTGCTATACTGCTTTCAGCAGTTTTTTAATATACTAAAACATTCTGTGTGTGTGTATATATTTTTTTTAATGGAAAAAAGATTTTTAATAGACATTTCACCATGAAGATATACAAATGGCTAGCAAGCATATCTCACTCACCCTTCAATTCATGCTCCCAAACACTGTATTTTTTAAGGTGACTTTTTACACTTTAAAAATACATCTGCTTTGTTTTTTAGGTAGAAAACATATTTCATTTCATAGATTCTCCCCAACAAATACTGGAATAATGGCAAAATAGATTCAATCAGATCTTAAAAAGAAAAGGAATACACACCCTGATTTCTTCAATACATTCGAGAACACAGGAAAAATACTAAGGACACAATGTAATAGAGACAGTCCATGAATTCCTGGAATTCAAACAATTAAGGAAACTAGGAATAGTACTTTAAATTTACAGAATGAACCACCTATAAATCAAAGGTCTCTTAAATTTCCACCAGAGGGTATATGGGAACACAGTATTTTATACATGATTTCTCTGTAAAACTACAAATTCTCCAATTAAATTTTAAAAATCCAACAGCAGAAGCTTCAAGGTATGTTCCTCAGTCTTTCTCAGCTCTGTTTTTCCCAACACACCTACTGTCATTGAATTCTAATACTCTCCAACAAAGTGTTTCCTAATCTTCCTTCGGACCCGTCTATTCCCTAGTTGGCACTCACTTCACTTCAGGTTACATCCAGTGAAAGATAATATGCACATCATACAGTAAAATATATTAAAATAAATGTCTTACCACATCTCAAAATCTGCTGAAGAAGCAAAATTTGAAAACCTAATTAAGAGGAAGTTCAGAATTATCTTAGAAAATATATGAGAAGAAATTTTATTCAACAGGAATTTATCTCTAAGCTTTAAGTCAAGGACAAGCAGACACATTCATAGAGAAAATCTGGGAAGCACACTAGGAAAAAGAGAAACCTACAGCCTCCCTGTTAAGACATATGGAAGATTACATCATGAGTTTATATGACATTAGCTATAAAGATGCCTCAAAAGCAAGTACTACGTTTAAATACCAATTAAAGAGGTATAACAAACTATAAACAACTAAGACAAAAACATTTAAAAGAAATAGGGGATAACGAAAAAGAATAAATATTGTACTTTGTAAACCTACCGAAAATCAATATCCAATAAAAGGCTTTTAATGTTCGACTTCTTGTCACCTGATGCATTCAATCTGATCAGTTCATGCAACCTAAAGCAATTAGTGAAAGTGAACCTAATAAGAAATTATAAATACCATAGACAATAACAACAAAAAACACACCAACAATGTTATTTTGCTGTTTCTGATATTTTAATAAAACATTAAAGAGAATTTGACATGTATGACCAAGTTTTGTTTTGCAAATATTTTTAAAAGAGGGTAGAACTTACCTGAAACTGCGAAGTGTCAAATTTTAAACAATTTCCTATCATATACCAGAAATATATAAAGATTCCTCTCAAATGGCATACATGTTGCAAACTCCTTAAGTAGAGGGACCATAAACACTTAATGCTATACCCTGCATATAGTAAATAATTTCTTGATATATTTCCATATAGTTTAAATAATGGCAACAGGAGAATTTTTAAAAAAGAACATTTAACATACCTTGGTGTTCCAACACACAGTACCCTTCTGAATCCCAGGGTAGATAGCAGGTCTACTAAGAACTGACAGCTTCTCTCAGCAAACAAATACTGAGCATGTGTCTTCTTATTTTCCAATGGATAAAGGAGCTGACTGGGCCTTTTTAACTGGTTGACAGAAACATCACCCATCATCTGATGCTCACGATGCTTTCCCCAGTCATCTGGCAGAAGCAATTGCTGACATCTTTGACAAAACTTTCTCTGAGATAAGGGCAACTCAATAAACTTCAAGTACCTTCAAGACACAATAACGTAGAAGGTAGAATATATTAAGTTTGTTGTTTTAAAGGCAATGGATTTTGCTACTTTTACTATTCAAAAAGTATTCCTTCTTGGTAAAAAGTATTGAGTAGAGGAAAGGTGAAAAAAAATTGTGGAATGTTGGTTAGAATTTATATCTGGCTGCCTACCTTCAAAGTGGAAAAGAATCAGCAATTTCGTAAGAATTGATATGTTCCAATTTAGCCACTGAACGAAGATCAATATCCATTTAAAATGTGAAAATAATATATTACTCAAACAAGTTAGTAATGGAAACTACTATCTAGTTTAAATTTATTGACAAATCCATGTTTTCTAACTCTGAAGTGCTAAACAGTCTGGCTCACGTGGCAATCACTTTAAAATGAGAAATTAAGAGCATTCTTCAAGTTACGGCATAATTAGCAAGAAAAATTACTTCCTAAAAGAAAAGATGTTCCTACAAAGCTCCTCTATTCTTAGCAGTCCTGACAGAGGCAGTTTCAGAAGAGCAAACATCCCCCAAAACAGCAAGACAATATTCAAAGCCTTTAAAAAGACTGTTAGATATCTCATTTCATCTCTTTCAAGTAACTCTTACATCTGATTTCAAAGTCACTGTTTTCTTTTGCTTTTCCATCACATTAAAGATGACTAACAAGAGAAAATAATCATGTTTAGTGGGTTTTAAAAACTATCTTTGTATATGCTGATAGACAGAGGTTGTGAAATCAGAAGAAAGTGCAAGAAAAATAAGATTATTGAGGACTATAGAGTCTGAATGTGTAAATCCAAACAGTACTTTAAAAGGATTCTTAAAACTTGAGAAAAATAATATGGTTTCAATGGAACTAAACACAGAAACTACACTATAAAAACTCTGAACTTAAAATAGAATCACAGAGATTTTAAAAACTTTTTGTATCTAAGCACAATTTCATCTCAAAGTATCCAACGTAGTAACAAATAGATATTCAGAATGTCTGCAGTAAAAAATGAATTATCATGCCAGTAATTTAAATGTTTCTATTCATATGATAACTCTTCTTTTGACAGCCTTATCCATGACTAGAAAGAAAAATAGAGAGATTAAAAGGAACTGCTTAATAAGTCAAAGAAAGAATGTCACTAAAGAAAAAGGCCCCTAAGACATAAGTACAAGTAGGAAGAAGCAGTAGACTCTTCAGCAACAGAACCACTGCACTTACTGTGGCTTTCATTATTAAAGGTTAAGCATAGAAGGCATCCACATCCAGCTATGACAGAGTATCACAGACTAGATTTACCATCCTGCCTTAAGAAGTTTTAAACAGACAAAACTGATGAAACAACAGTTTTCTGATACTGGACAACTGGCAGCCCAAAACGGTGGAACCTGAGACAAGGGGAAGAGATGAGCTGAGGCAGACAGCGGCCCAGGCTACCGCCTGTAGGGAGGCAGCAGCGAAGGGAGCCAGAACCCACACAGGGCTCGGCGAGCTCAGAGTCCTTGAGACAGAGGTGAAATCTCGGGGAGGCTTACAAAGCTACAACTTACAGGGCAGGGAGTGGAGAAAATATGCGGGGTGCATGGGATACGAGGGGAGGTGAGAGCTGCACATGAGGAGATAGAAAGCAGGAGCACCAAGATCTGCTGTCGATTCTCCTCAAGTCTTCAGCCAAGCATTGATCAGCACGTGCACGTGAGGAAATTACCCAAGACCAAGGAAAGATCCCTTGGAAAGGTGCAGTAGTTGTGGAGATTCACAAAGGGCCCAGAATTGTTTGTCTTCTGACAAACCAGGGTGGAAAAAAGCCTCTTAATACACAAAAAAAGCATTAGGATCCTGTGGTGTCCTGGATGTCCCACCTCTCATCAGCTAAGTGTCGGATTGGCCTGTGCTCCCAGGGCAGACCCCTGATCTCAGTTCCCGAGGAGCAGAGTAACCCTCGGGCTTGTCTGCCTGGCCCAGCCTGTCTGGTGGAGCCCAGAAGGACCTGCTGTCTGAACCCGCCCTGTGTGTAGAAGGCAGTTCACAGAGCTCTGCCCTCATGCTGCCTGGGGCGAGGGACTGCTGGCTGTAGGACATACAGAGCAGTGCCCAGGACTGGGACTGGGACTGGGACCCTAAGAATCTGTTTCCTGGGGAACAAGGGACATTCCTATCCATTTAAAGGGGAATTCCTAGCACCACAGGTGCAGGTTTAAGACAAAACTGTTAGTGCTGAAACCTTTCGCCTGAAGCTATTCTCTAAACTCCCCTTACGGATAAGCCCTGAAGAAGAATGCTCTCACAGGACAAAGTGCAAAGACTGGGAGAAGTATTTTCTTTCTTTTCATTCTTTTCTTCTTCTTCCTTTTTTTTTTTTGGTTTGCTCCTGGTATTTAAGGAAAACTGTCATACACTACCTGGACACAACCTTAAGGAACAGGCTCCTCGGAACTAAATATCAAAATGTCCAGGTTTCAACAAAAACATATAAAGAAAGAGGAAGTGATGGCCCAGGCAAAGGAGAAGACCAAAGTGTCAGAAGCCATCAGTGTGGAGGAGGAGGAGCAGACCTGGAACATAGCAGACAAAGAAGCCCATTTAAAAAAAAAAAAAAAGGTCATAAATATGCTTAAAGAGCTAAGAGCTAAAGGAAAACTTGGATAAAGAATTGATGACAAAGGCAGGGACAGGAGTAATGAGCTTTGATGACAGAGGAGGAGGCCACAAGCCAAGGAATGCAGGTGACCTCCAGAAGCAGGAAAAGGCAAGGAAATGGACTCTCCACTCAGAGGACAGAGAAGGAACCAGCCATGCCAACACCTTACAGTCTGTGAGACTGATTTTGGATATTTGATCCCCAAAACTGTAAGAGAATAAATATTTTGTTGTAAGCCACCAAGTTCGTGATAATTTGTTACAATAACAACAGGAAACTAATGCAGGTACCAAGGTAATTCAACAGGGGAAGGATGATGTTATCAACAAACGATACTGAAAAAGTTTGAAAGCCACATGCAGAGAAATGAACCTTAACTTTTACCTCACACCATATTCAAAAAGTGATTCAGGGAAATGGATGTCTCTCAAACAGTTGGACACTCGCCTACCACATGGGAGGTCCTGGGTTTGGGTCCCAGTGCCTCCTAAAGAAGACAAGTAGACGCCTGCATCCGCCAGAATGAGAGCTAGACACCACATCCCGCCACAACCAGAGCTAGATGTCACATCCCGCTGCAATGAGATGACGCCTAAAGCAAGCAGATGTCATGAATGGTTGTGGCTCAGGCTGTTAGACATTCACCTCCCATGTGAGAGGTCCCATATGCTATTCTTGGTGCCTCCTGGAGAAGATGAGCAAACAATGAGCATTCAGAGGAGAAAACCATCTGGGGGAGGAGGAATAAATAAATAAATAAATAAAGTAGAATAAATAAATCTTAAAAAAAAAAAACTAATTCAAAATGGATCACATCTAAATTTAAGAGCTAATATTATAAAAAATTCTAGTAGGAAAATGTATAGGAGAAAATAGTAATGAGTTGGATTTGGTAAACATTTCTGAACTAGGACACAAAAAACACGACAGAAAAAAGAAAAAGATCAATAAAATTGGCTTCATCAAAGTTAAAACACTTTTTTTTTTAATTAGAGAAGTTGTGGGTTTACAGAATAACCATACATAAAACACAGGATTCTCATATACCATCCTGTTATTTACCTTGCATAGTTGTGGTACATTTGTTACAACTGATAAAAGCACATTTTTATGATTGTACTATTAACTGTAGTCCAGGGTTTAACATAGGGTTCACTGCATAATGCAGTTCCATGGATTTTTTCTTAATTTTTTATTCTATTACCATATATATAACCTAACATATCCCCTTTTAATCACATTCAGATACATATTTCGGTGCTGTTAAATACATTTATAAGGTCAAAATTCACATATAAGCATATGTCTGTTATCACTCCAAGGGCTAAAAACACTTATAATCTTAATTCAAAGCAAAAGAAACTTGAAAAAAATTTCCTTCCAAATTTGGTCTATCTTCAGAGATGAGGATGAAGCAAAAACAGGATGCTACATCAAACAAAACATCAGACAAAAAACAAAAGAATCTGATAGCAGAAATGAAAGCTCTCTAGATAGGCTGGACAATGTAGTTGAGATTATCACTATGAGAAAAAGGAGCAAAAACAAGGTGGGATGAGTAGAGATGAGAAAATGAAGTCTAGTTGAGGAGGTCATGGTTACTATGAATAATAATAGTTTTTCATTAAGAAATAATAGTGGAAAAGAAATCTTCAACTATATAATCTGGGAAATTTCTCATAACTGACAGTGAGTTTATATTTTGAAAGGGTTACTTAATATCCAACAAAATGGCACAAAACAGGCTCACATAAAGACAGATCACTGAGAAATAAATGATCATTGAGGAATAAAAAGATCTTGAAAAAATGACAAAGGAATCAAACAGATCACATTTAAGAGATCAGGAATTAGAATGGCTTGGATTTCTCAGGAGTCATAAAGAAGACAGAAAGCAAGAGTAGTGCCTTCCAAATTCTGAAGGGACAATATTTCCAACCTAGAAGTCTATATTATGAATAGCTACTAATCAAGTATCAGCATAGATTAAAAATATTTTCAGAAAACGTAATTATCAAGTCACCTGACAGGTGGTAAACATCAAGCTGACCCCAAACTTCTCTAATACCTTATTTAAGTCTAGAGCAGGCCTCCTCAAATGCTGGCCATGCAAAGAAGATATTGTATCAATTCTAAGGGCTAACAATAGAGAGGAATAAGGAGATAAGGGATTTTTCCTTTGGGAGTAATGAAAACGTTCTAAAATTGAGGCAATAATAGTACAACTCTGTGATGAAAATGAGAGCCACTGAGTGTATACTCTGAATGGATTGTACAGAGCATGGGACTATATAATACAGTGAATCCTGTGGTGGAAGATGGATTGTGGTTAACAGAACAAATATGAGAACGTTCTCTCATGAAATGTAACAAATACATAATATCAACACAGGGTGTTAATAATAGGGTAGGCTGAGGGGAAAATACACCAAATGTAAGATAGGAACTATAGTTAGTAATAATATTTTGACAAATGTAACAAATGTTCCACAACAGTGCAAGGTAGGTGGTGGTGGGGTGATGTGTGGAAGCCCTGTATGATGATATGCATATTTGTTTTGTAGGTTCACAAATTTTACTATATACATATTGTTTACATATGTTCATGTATGAATGATATATGTCAATAAAATTTGTTTAAAATGAAAAAAAAAAAAATGCTGGCCATACACTGGTGCTGGTGACCAACTGTTACCAGTCCATGATTATACAAGGACAGAAATCAAGAACACATGCTTGAGACTTTTACACCAATTAACCAGAGTAATTGTACGTCTGTTCAATTTAATAATAAAAATTTTGGATTTGTATTTTGTATGTCTTCTTTGTTTTTGTTTCATTTTCTAGTAATTTATTTTTACCATATTAACACAAGTATCTAACCCCAATGGACTGGAAATAAAAACAAAAACACAAACAAAACAAACATAAATCTGGTCCTTTAACACAGATAATATAAGTATGGCACTAGAGGGCATGAAACAATCCTTCAAAGTCTCCAAGGTAAACATATGTAACCAGAATTTTATACTTGGCTAGACTGCCATTCAAGAAAAAGAGGGTAGACAAATGTTTTTTGACTTGGAAGAATTCAAGTTATATAACAATATAACCTGGGGCCTTCTTGAAGGAATTATTGGACAGCTGGGTGCCAGATAGAAAGAGCAACCAAACAAGTTGGTTTGAAATCTAGAATAGATTTCTCCAAAAAGAAGAAATCAATAGATTATGCTATAACTGAATGTTCTGAAACTGTTTAGACAAAATTGGCAGAGGGTATGCCAATAAGTCAGTGATAAACACAAAAATAACCAAGCAAATAACAGCAGCAACAACAAAATATCCAACACTATCATTAACTCCCAGGAAAACAAAAAGCTGTGCAGGAAAGAAATTATGACTTTTTATTACATGATTCAAGCTATGAGCAGCATTTGTACTGTCATAACAATGTAAACACTAAATTCTGAGTCTAACCAAAATTATGCATAAATATAAGATTATGGGGGATGGTGAGAAGGGCATGGATTATGTAGGGGAGGGGGAGAGGAAAGCTAAATCCTCATTTTTCAAAGTGGGAAACAGATCATTCTAAAAATTGATAAATCAGAAAGTAGCAACACAAGCATGTTTTTTAGAGACAGGAAAGTAAATTCTAAAAGAATTAGCCAAAAGAGACAACTACAGTCGCTGCTGGGGAAGGGGAAATATAGGTTAGAGACAAGAGTGCTGGAAATCTCTTAGAACTGGTTTGATTCTATTGCCACACGTAAATTTTTTTTACTGAGATATTCACATACAATAAAATTCACTCTTCTAAAGACTAAAATTCAGGTTTTTTAAAAGTATGAAATTCAATGGTTTTTAGCATATTTGCAAAGTTGTACTACCATTATCACTATCTAATTCCAGAACATTTTCATCACCTCAAAAAGAAACCCCATACCCATTAGCAACCACTCTCTATTCTCCCTCCCCACCCAGCCTCTAGCAGCAACTAATCTATAATTCTGAATCTATGATTTGCCTATTCCGCACATTTTGTATAACCACAGATACATTTTGATTCTATTTTTTTATCGAGACTTTTGTTTAAAAAATAAAAACTTCCGGAGGATGAATCTCAATCAAATAGGAGATGAATGAAGAAACTACTGTTAAAAGTGCTGCCAGTGAGCACTGAATCCATTTAACCACAAAATAACAGAAATAAATGTGGAGATAACAGGTATAGTACAAAATGTAAATAATATAAATCCAAACAAAAGTGGTAGGGGAAGAGAAAAAGAAGGCAGGAGGTAGTTTAAGTACACTGATTTGCTCATGTTTTAGAGCCAAGTGTGAAAAGATGTAATTTAAAACTGAAGAATCAAGTTATAGAGCTAAAAGCAATATTCAAAGGCCTAAAGGTTAACACTAAAAAGTCATAAGTAAAATCAGATCATGATTGCAGAGAAGGGAAAGAGACAGGAAGATACACTGAGTTTATATACTGAGTTTATCGTTTCTCTTTTTTTTTGGCGGGGGGGGGGTGGATGGATAAATACTATCTAAACAAAAATGAAAGGATTAAATGTGGTATTAAAAGTTATATAGGCAACAACTAGAACAAAAATATAGAAGAAACACGTTACAAAAAAGAAAAGCAAAGAAGCACAGACTATATAGTGAAAAAGAATAAAAACACGCAAAAAATAGCACTTAAAATGACATAGCAAAACTAAGACCAAGCCTATCTAAACCCATTATGAAAATAGATTAAATCCACACTATTAGTTAAAACTGTCAGACTGCACCAAAAAGTAAAATCCAACCACTCTATATCATCACTTCTAAGATGCATGTTTTTCACATATTAATATCTATACCAAAATACAATTTATAATTCCCATCTGCCAGATGGAGGTCATAATGTAGTCTGGATTGTACAAACTTGGTCCTAGCTCTGCATACTGTTATTATTTCAATTCAGTAGTGTGCACTGCTGGAACCACACACAGAGTGTAACAGCATCACAAACTATGATTTGGCACCACACTCAAAAAGACTGTGCTCACACTCAGGAACCAAAAGAGAGCAATAGGACATTCATTTGATACTGAAGAAGTAAATTCTCATTTTGGAAGAATGATGGCAACAAACTAGAGCTTTACAGGATCTAAGATTTTCAGTATTTCCAAATTTTCTTCAGAAAGCTTTATTGCTAGTTTATTAACCATCTCTTGAGAAAAGATACACTGAGATTTTATGTCTGTTTCTCTCTATTCAAAATCGCATCATAATCATTCAACTGAACTGCCTTAAATTTAACAGACACAAGATTTTTCTCAAGTTTGGGTAGAAAGAACTGGAAAGTATGAAGAGCTACAGACTACTCAAGAGTTCCCTCCTTATTCATATTTACTACACATACCCAGGGGAGAGAAATTCATTCTGCTGCATGGCTCAGCATAATTTACAAATTACAGGCCAGCATTTTGAAATGCCACTTTTATTGATCTCCATTTGATGTTTCATTTGCCTTTCCTGGAGTACACAAATTATGTTTATGGCATTTTCCTAATAGCAGTCCTTGAAAATCTGAGTTTAAATGAACAGTGGAAAAACATAACCAAATGAAACAACTAAACAAAGCTATCTGGATACACGTAAATTATTGATGATTTTAGCATTCAAATATATTTTCCCTAAGACTCCACAGGTCACAATAAGAGTGCCAGCATACTACATAATAGAATAATAACCCATTTCAGGGCATAACAGACAGATAAAAACTATAAGGAGAGGCAAATCTCAGTCACAAAACGTAAATCTGTCAAGTAAACACATATGACACATACAGCATGCTTCAAAGGGTGAGAAGATTACAAAAATAAATATCAAATCCAATTCTATAGAACCTAGGGATGTGTGCAGTATGCCATCCCATAATAAAAATGAGGTAATAAAGATCCGTTTATCTTGCTAGCTATCATCATTGCTTTCTAATGATTTAAAAAGTATATCAGCCAATGAAAAGTTGTTACTTCACAGTAAGAGATGACAAGTTTGCTTTAGAAAATGGGCATAAAGTTTAAATGCATTTTAATACTTTCAAATATGGTGGTTAATTTAGTAAGCTAACTTATAAATGAGTCTAAAACAATTACACTCTCAAGTAATAAATGGTTTGTCATCCTTAGGTCCATTTACATACAGAATGAACTGCTAGTCCCAAGCTGAAGATATAATGAGAGAATAAGTAATTTACTAAGTCTTATAAGTAATTTAGTAAGCCTTTGATCTTAAAAAGCCAAAATATTAATTTCAAACCTTTTACTCCATAGAAAACATAAAGCACAGAAGTATCGATTATAAAAATGGTGCAAAGAAATTAATGAGATTATATTGCAAAAAGCTTAAACTTCTACTCATCCTCCAAAACTGCTAAAAAACCATGTCCTTAACATGATGCCTCTATTGATCAACAAGGTACAAGTTGGCTTTAAGGCCTCTGATGCAGACCACTTCATCTTTTCTATGAATTCTGATGACACTCAATACACTCTTTGCATTATAGAAACTGCGTACATCTCAACTCCATTACTAGTATTTTAAGGTTTTTTTTGAGCCCTCAACAAATACCTGCTGAATGAACAAATGAATGGATGGATGGATGGTTGGATGGAAGGTTCTGGCAACAAAACCCATTGACCACAGATGAAGATGTTAAAAATCATTTTGTCAAGATGCAATGTCAAGGACCAGCATAAGATAACAGATGATATAATGCCCCTCCCCAAGAAATAGCTTTTTAGAAATTCTTTAATAATTCATATTTCACCTAGAACACTATTTTTATATTCTAATTAATATAAAATATGAATTTAAAAATTATTATCAAAAAACCATAGTATGGCAGCACAAAGACAAGAAGAGTGCTTTAGCCATAGACCAAAAATTTCTTTATACAGGGAAACAGCACCTAGATTTTATTATGAAATTTAATTAATTCATCAATATTCTTATGTTATAACATAAAAAACATGCTGGGAAGCAGACATGGCTCAACTGAGAGTGTCCACCTACCATATGGAGGGTCCAGGGTTTGATATCCAGGGCCTCCTGACCTGTGTGGTAAGCTGGCCCATGCACAGTGCTGCCGTGCGCAAGGAGTGCCGTGCCATGCAAGGGCACCCCGCGTACGGGAGCCCCACGCACAAGGAGTGCGCCCCGCAAGGAGAGCTGCCCTGCGTGGGGAAAAAAAAATGCAGGCCGCCCAGGAGTGGCACCACACACACGGAGAGCTGACACAGCAAGATGACGTAACAAAAAAGAGACACAGTTTTCTGGTGCCACCAAGAATGCAAGCGGACACAGAAGAACACACAGCAAATGGACACAGACAGCAGACTATGGGGCGGGGGGAAGCGGTGAGAAATAAATAAAATAAATCTTAAGAAAAAAAAGCACAAAAACATGCTTATCTGATAAAAGCAAGTGATAAAGGCAGAGTACAAAACTATGTATTTATGATGACTAGAACCTTGTAAAACAAACAAATCCTGGCACAGACAAAAGACCAGAAGGATATATTCTACCAAATGTCCAAAGTGGTAGATGCAAAGGAATGGGTGATGTGTTTCTACTTTCTACTCTTCATGTCTTCAATATTCTATTTTATCTCCTTAGGATAATCACATTACAATATATCTCCATATAACTCCTTACATTTTATCTCCTAATATCTCCTTGAGTTAAATCATTTCACATCGTATATTAGTTACTCTGTTTTAACGTTTAAAACTAATATTTTAGATCAGAGAGACATAAGTTTGAGTCTTGCTCTAGTAGTGTGACCTTGATGAAGTTACTCAAGTTCTCCAAGTCTCAATTTCCTACTCCTAAGTAAACCACTCTGGCAGGATTAAATAACATTACATGTAAAACACTACTACAGTGGTGCTCAGTTTCTATTAATACCCTTTTCAACACTTTTTATTGTTGACTGAATTCCCATACAGTAAGTAGACATCTCTGATGGTAGTTCAGATGTAATCAAGTTATCTTAAGAAAAGCCTCCTCAAAGAGAGAGAGAGAAAGAAGCCTCTTTCATCAAAGAACTTTAAAATCTACCAAGAAGCCCAGGAAAGACATTTTTAATAGATCCTCTGTTAGTCAGCCAAAGGGCTGCTGATGCAATACTAGAAATCTGCTGGCTGTTATATAGAGTATTTATTTGGGGTAGGAGCTTACAGATACCAGGCCATAAAACATAAGTTACTTTCTTCACCAAAGTCTGTTTTCACATGTTGGAGCATGATGGCTGTCGACATCTGCCAGGGTTCAGGCTTCCTGGGTTCCTCTCTTTCCAGGTCTTGCGTCTCCTGGCTCAGGTCCTCTCTTCCTGGGCCTTGTTTCTAATTCCTCTATGTGCTTACTTCCTGGGGCTCCAGCTTAAGACTTCAGCATTAAACTCCAACATCAAAACTCCAACATTAAGAACCCCTAACTCTGTCCTTTGGCATGCATTTTATCTGCAAGTCCCCACCCACCAAGGGGCAGGGACTCAAAGCCCTACTGACACAATAATCAAGTAAACCTCTGAATCCAATATAATCTCATACGCCCAGAGGAAAAGACCAGTTTATAAACATAATCCAATATTTCTTTTTGGAATTCATAAATAATATTAAACTGCTACAGATCCCAATACTCTCTCCCACTTAGAAAGGCCTCTGAATCCTTCTAAACACAGCAGTCCAGGTAGCCTGAAGGAGGTGACATGATCGTGAAAACCTATTTGTCATCTGCATCCAGATGGCAGGTTTCTTAAGGAGCTTCTCCCAGCACACAAGCATGGTGCTTATGACACAGGAGTGAAATCACTGATTGCTAAAGGAATGAATTTTTATCACAGGTTTGCCAAAGAATTAAACCTAAGATTTAATTACAATTCACCCATAAACAACTTAACCAGAGTTTTTAAAAAAAATGTTTAAGCTTAAACTTTTAAAAATTCTTTCAGTATTTCAAAAACAAAAACATTACAGTGAAAATAATAAAGAAAAATGGCATCACATCAGTACCTTTCCACACACTGTTTTCGAGATAGGGGAGGCTGACACCTTCGGTTATGAGCTTCTCGTGCAGCCAGTCTAGCTCCTGACACCTGAAAGAATATAAAGCCCATTTAGTAAACTATCAAACTTGCTAGCATCTTAGGAAAAACTGTCACATTCTGATATCAGGAAACCAGAAATTCCAGCAGCTCAATGTTGAAAACAAGTATAAATTTTCAGGGGGAAATAAAACAAAACACAGGAATCTGGAAGGATTCTAGAGTAGTCTGAAGCAATATTAAAGCACTGAGATTAACTCTCCTGAATATTAACAAATCTGCAGAAGAGTGATAAATAAGACCATTTTCCAATAGACATGAAAAAGC
This sequence comes from Dasypus novemcinctus, assembly GCF_030445035.2. Classification (NCBI taxonomy): domain Eukaryota; kingdom Metazoa; phylum Chordata; class Mammalia; order Cingulata; family Dasypodidae; genus Dasypus; species Dasypus novemcinctus. Next base: position 183,400,694 of record NC_080673.1, read on the forward strand.
TGAAAATTCTCTACTCAAAGCATTCAAAACTTTAACTGTAGCTGAGCCCAGGAGGATACCTAGCTCATAAGCATATCTCTAAGTGTCTTCACTGGGTCATGCAGTAGTTTCATAAAGGATGTTCAATGCAAATTTTCCAAAAAAGTGTTTTTTGAACATTTCCTGAAAAGGATTCCTAGCTCATAAGCATATCTCTAAGTGCCTTCACTGGGTCATGCAGTAGTTTCATAAAGGATGTTCAATGCAAATTTTCCAAAAAAGTGATTTTTGAACATTTTCTGAAAATGATGATGACCTAGACTCTTTAGGAAGAAATCTATATTTGCAAATGGAAGATCAGCAACCCAATACTAACAGAGGAACTTAAGTTTTTGTAACAGCAGTTTAAGACAACAGTAATCAGAGTAGACTTATACATAAATCCAGTCTCCTAAACTAAAAACAAACAACAACTTCATCACTTTTAGATACATATCTCATATCATGTTCAAACTGTATCCATCTTTATTGGTTTAGACATTCCCAATAAAATTTACATACATCAAAAATTTAAAAGCATAGCTCCAAAAAAGGTTAATATATATACCTTTTCATCTTCCCATTGAAAAAAATTACAGTCTTTTCTATCTCTACAGGCTGAGCAGGCATAAAACCTTCGTGTTTCTTCTTTCCCTTGGTTTACCTTTACAAACAGAAGAGTTGGTCCTAGTTCCAGAACAGGAAAAAAAAACACGTCCAATAGTCAACATCAAGTTCATAGTTTTCACCACCCTTAAATAGAACTTGTTTTGGTTCTATAAGCAATTTATCATAATTAAACCCACCATTCATGAACTTTTTTTTCCCAGTCACAATATTCAGGCACTGACTGCTTATTAGATATAAACATTAATCTCTGAAAACAGAGAAAGTAAATAGTATTGTCAATATAGCAGCTGCATACAAAGTGAAAGATACGGACCTGGGTCGTGAGACTAAAACGAGGAGGGGTTTTAGAGAACCGAGCACTTTGCCAACTCCTACTCCGTTACCCTTTCAGTATAAACGCAAGCTTTTAGATTTAGACACAACTCTCTGTAAGTCAGGGGAAAAAACTAGGCCTGGTTTCCAGGAAAGAACTAATTCAAACCGTTTCCCCTAACGTTTTTTATTGAAAAGACAAACAACATCAAATGAAATCTCCGAGGGGTTAGCAACGAAAGATATTGGACACCGTGCATCCTCTCTGCCTACATTTACCATTGCCTTCACACAAACATATACACACAAAAACGGGGACTTTCTATGGCAGTTTTTTAAGAAAACTGAAAACAAAGTGCGTTTTCCAGACATTACACGTGGTGGTGAAAAGGGCAAATAAAAATCCAGCTCGGAAAGCCCACGGGTCCTCCAGGCCAACTCCCGCCGACACCCCAAGCGCCCGACAGCCCGGCTGAGACCAGACGTGGACCCACCGTGAGGGCACAAGGGGGCGGGAACGGCAGAGTACGAAGGAAAAACCACCTCCACTCCCGAGCCTCCCAAGCACCCAGAGATCCCCTCAGCCTCCACAGCTTCAAGCTGGTTCCTGGGGGCCGCCATCTTCCCGCCGCCGTCCCGAAAGCCTCACCCGAACCAATGAGACTTAGAAAGAGCGCCGCCGCGACCCACGGCGATCCACAGCGCCCCCGCGCGGAGGAGGGTCCGCAGGCGTGAGGGCGGAGGGCACGCCCTGACACGCAACCCTGCGGGCAGGGAGGCTGCTGTCAGACTGCGACTAGGTGTGGGGCTCGCAGGCCGCCAGTCGGGCCTCCAGTACGAGCTGGATACGCGCCTCACGTTCAGTAGCTGCAAGAATCCTCCTTTCAAAAAAAAAAAAAAGAGAGAGAAATCAAGAAGATTTTGGACGAATTGGACGCCCAAAAGGCAGCATTAGCACCAACAGCAGCTAATGATAGCAGTGCTATCCCTGTTTTTTAGGCCACATTCAGTGTCATCTTCCAATTGAACAACGTTTACAGCTGCATATCCATGAACATTTATACATGTGTTTAAATATACAAATCTTTTTTTAAAATTATTTATTTATTTTTAAAAATTACATTCAAAAAATATGAAGTCCCATTCAACCCCACCGCCCCCACCCCCACTCCCCCCACAGCAACACTCTCTCCCATCATCGTGACACATCCATTGCACCTGATAAGTACATCTCTGAGTATCACTGCACCCCTAGTCAATGGTCCACATCATAGCCCACACTCTCCCACGTTCCATCCAGTGGGCCCTGGGGGGATCTACAATGTCCTGTAATTGTCCCTGAAGCACCACCCAGGACATCTCCTCGACCCGAAAACGCCTCCACATCTCATCTCTTCCTCCCATTCCCCAAACCCAGCAGCCACCATGGCTACCCTTCCCACACCCATTCCACATTTTCTCTGTGGACATTGGATTGGTTGTGTCCATTGCACATCTATGTCAAGTGGGGGCTTAGATTCCACATGGATACTGGATGCAATCCTCCTGCTTTCAGTTGTAGACACTCTAGGCTCCATGGTGTGGTGGTTGACCTTCTTCAACTCCATGTTAGCTGAGTGGGGTAAGTCCAATAAATCAAAGTGTAGGAGCTGAAGTCTGTTGAGGCTCTGGGCCTGGGTGTCATATTATCAGTCCAGAGATTCAAATCCCCTAAATATATCTAAAACCCAAGCACCAACTACAATTCCATTAAAGTAGCATGCAAGTCTTGTGAAAAGAGATCCCCTCTGAGTCCAATTCCATCATGCAGAAACACCAGTTCCAAAGAAGGGCCATCTGCCATGGTAGTGAACCCCATCTGCCATGATCATAGAACCCGTGGGTCTCTTTATTCCTCAAAAGAACCAATACCTGGGGTTGTATCTACTTTATCTGTCTCTCAGACTCTGCTCATTTGTGCATAAGGGCATTCCTTCTGACAACCTTGTATATTTGTAAATATACAAATCTTAAGATGCATCCTCTTTACTCTTCTTCGTGTTCCTGTAGGGGGAGAGGGTATCACAGCATTGTTACTATTTTGGCTCAAGTCAAAACCTTGGCATCATCCTTAACACCTCTGTTTCTTCCCTCTGACCATCAGAAATCCTGTATACCTTCAAAATAGATCCAGCATCTGACATCTACTCACCACTGTGGTAGAAGTCAAGAGAGGTTCAATTATTTGCCTATAGAAAGGCCAGGACTCAGGAATGATTTTGAGAAGGAAAAATGGTTTATTGACAGCCAGCCGGATTCAGGAGTTTGCTGTTTGAAACCGGAGCCTCGAACAAGATTTTCAAGTTCCTTTTATATAGGGCGGGGAGTCAAATGGTGCTTTTATCAAAGAAAACTCCTTTTTTGTTAAAGCGTTTGTCTGAGTACCAGATAGGTTTTGAATTAACATATTGCCCAAATTTCAGGTGAGCTTGAATTAGCATATTGCACACATTCCTTCTGGATGCAACTTTGCATACACGTTCAGTCTTACATCCTTTCTGAACATTCAACGCCCATAGGGCCTATATCACTTAACTGGATTCCTGGAGACTAAGCACACTTGGATACAGAATTAGATGATTTTGAATTTATGCACAGGCTATATTATATTTCCCATTCGAGGCCAAGTCCAAGTTCCCTTAAGCTTCTGCATCACCGCCATCAGAGTTTCCCTGGACTGACTGGTATGTTTATAGAGTTTGCATTGCTAAATTGCCTCCCGGGACTGGAGTCGTTGCCGTGGTCACCAAGGGCAGGACTGCTGCCTCTTACCATCCCACACCCACAAGTCAGGACACAGACAGCTTAGGTTATCTACGAAGAGAGAACAGCCTCCCACCCATAGCCCACATCACCACCTCCTAAGCTACCTCCTCTGGTCCAAGCCATCATCATGGCTTTCCTGGGCCATTGCTCTCTCTTTCTGACTTTGCATGCCTAGCACCTGCTCTCAAGAAGTCAAAGAGTTTATTTTAAAGCCTAAGTCAGACTATGCCCCTCCTCTGCTCAAACTCTCCACTGGCTCCCATGGCATTAGAGTGAAAGCCAAAATCTTCATGACTACCTATGATCTGCCCTTTCTCATGCACCTCTCTGACTTCTCTTCTATCCTCTTCTCTCACCTCATCCACTCCAGCTACATTTGCCACATTGCTGCCCTTCAAACTCTCTGAACATGTTCTTGCCTCAAGACTTTTGCACAACATGCTTCCTCTTCCCACTCCGTGAAACACTGGTGGAGTTGTCCATCTTTGGGAAGATAGACCCGGGGAAAGAGGCCCTGAGGGATCTTATGGTGTGCTCAAGGTCATGGCAGGGGAAGAAGAGGCCTACAGGTAGGTGTGTCCCCTTGCCCCATAAATTTCTGACCCTGTGGGACCTGGTTGGAGGAGAGTCAGAGGGAAGGCACTCCCGCCCAAGTCTAAGGTGGTGCTGAGCCTACCCAGCAACAAGAGTAATCAAATTAAAATGACATGCAACAGCATGGGTAACCTCACAAGTAAAATGTCGAACCAAACAAGCCCAAAGAAAAAGAGTTCACAGTGTATGGTAGTATTTATATAAAATTCGAAAGGGGATAGCGGTAATGGTTACAAAACTGTGAATTGTACACTTAAAAAGAGTTGATTTTTAGAGAATATGAATTATATCTCAATTAGAATAAAGTTATGAAGGGCAAAATTAATCTCTGATGTCAAAAGTAAGGACAAAATTACTTTGATGTGTTGGCCAGTGAGGTTTGTCTCTGGAAGAATGTGGCATAAGCAACGTTTCTTGATCTCAGTGCTAGATACACAAAGAGCAGTCTCAAACAGCTAATCTCTAAATGCCATGAAAGCAGCCAGACTTGGGTGGGTTTTGTTTTGTTTTGTTTTTGGTAAATCTCCAGCTCATAGAATGGTGCCTGGAGATAGGAGGTATTAGGTATCTACTTATTAGGTAAATGAGGAATGCTAAGGGTTATGCATAAAAAAGGACAGGTATTCATCTACCCAACAGTCATTCCCTGTCCACTTCTCCCTGCTGGCAAATCCTGCCTTCCTTAAGAGAAGATGAAAATGTTGTGTTTCTGCTTTCCAACTTTCCTTAAAACTAGAGTGCAGTGAGCGTGGGTTCCAAACTTGATCAGTGGTACCTAAGGTGAAGCCTGCTGGGGGCCCTGACAAATGATCCTTCATAATAAAAAGAGAAAGAGAGAAACAGCACTCCCTGTATTTAATTTGGTGAGAATATGATGCCTGGAACAGAGGCAGCTATCTTGAAACCATAAGAGCACATGCCTACGGAGGAAAGTCAGCCGGTGATGGATTAGGAAGATGAAAGAAGAAAGGGCCTGTCCCTCTGATACCATCAAATTAATCAGCTTTGAACCGTCCCCACCCCGAGACTCCTTGTTACGTAAGACATTAATGTCCTTATTGCTGAGGCCACATTTGTGTTACTTAAAACCAAAAGAATCTCAACTGACAGGTACAGTAGAACCCTTTTAGCAATTTTCTTTCAGCCAGCTATTCAAGAAAAAAGAACTCATGTTCATGGCCAAACAAGGGATATAGTTTAGGATGATACCAGATAGATTTATGTGAGCCTAAGGACTATTTCCTGAGCCTCTACTTACTATTTTAATTTTAAAACAAAGATATTTATACATTAATCTACAATTCAGGGACTTCTGGTTCCAGGAATATGGAGTAGACCTACTTCTCCATATTCTCCCTACCATATACAACTAAAACCCTGGACGTTATATATTTAAAAAAAAAAAAAGGGGCGGAGAGCAGATTTAGCTCAACAGATAGAGCATCCACCTACCACATAGGCGGTCCAGGGTTCAAACCCAGGGCCTCCTGACCTGTGTGGTGAGCTGCCCATGTGCAGTGCTGATGTGCGCAAGGAGTGCCGTGCCACGTAGGGGTGTCCCCCAAGTAGGGGGACCCCACACGCAAAGAGTGCGCCCTGTAAGGAGAGCTGCCCCTCACGAAAAAAGCGCAGCCTGCCCAGGAGTGGCACCACACACACGGAGAGCTGACACAGAAAGATGATGCAACAAAAAGAGATGCTGACAAGAATCCAAGTGGACACAGAAGAACACACACCACGAATGGACACAGAGAGCAGACAATGGTGGTGGGGGGAAGGGGAGAGAAATAAATAAATAATAAATCTTAAAAAAAAAAAAGACTCCAAAAGGCAGAGAGATAGAGAAAGGTTGGCTAGAGAATTTGGAACCCAAGGAATGACACAGTGAGTTCTCTGGTGTAGCAGTTTGGCATTGTTTAAAAATTCCAAAAATAATTATTGGATTATGTGTGTAAACTGGTCTTTTGGAGGTGTCATTCTTAATTGATTAAGTTATGATTAGGACTTTGATTGGGCCATGTCATTAGGGCATTGAGACCCCACCTCTTGGTGGGCAGGGACTCACCGAGAAAAGACATGGCAAAGGACTATCAGCCATTTGCCTGATAGTCTAGAGCTGACCTTGCGGAGAGAGCACAGCAGCTGAGCCGGGAGAGAAATGGAGTCCCAGGAAGAGAGGAACCCAAGAAGTCTGAACTCTTGGCAGATGTCAGCAGCCATCTTGCTCCAACACGTGGCCACAGACTGGCGAGGGAAGTGAGTTATGCTTTATGGCCTGGTACCTGTAAGCGTCTATCCCAAATAAATACCTTTTATAAAAGCCAACAGATTTCTGGTATTTTGCATCAGCACCCCTTTGGCTGACTAATGCATCTGGGATTCCTTGTTGCCTCATTTTTCCAAGACCTAGAGTTAAAGAAGGGGACGAGCCAGAGCCATTAAGAGGCATGAAAAGCTGATGGAAATGTAGAATGGTACAGCCACTGTGGAGAATGATTTGGTGGTTCCTCAGGAAGCTAGGTATAGAATTATCACATGATCTGGCAATCCCACTACTAGGAATATACCCAAAGAATTGAAAGCAGGAATGCAAACAGATACATGGACCAATGTTAATCACAGCATTATTCACAATTGTCAAAAATTGGAAGCAAGCCAAGTGTCCCTCAATGGATGAATGGATAAACAAAATGTGGTATATACATACAGTGGGATATTACTGAGCTGGTGCAAGGATATGAATGAGGTTGACAGTGCTGGAGTGTATGAGCAGGGTTGTAGGGGGTGGGTTGGGCTATCCAGAGAGCTAGGGGGAGGGCTGGAGGAAGGAACAGGTGAGCTCTGGGGAGTAGAACTGTGGTTGAGAATATAATTGTGGGAGTGCTCTTTTGGCAACTATGGCAGGGGAGGGTCCCTAGTGCAGGGTATCAGTGGTGGAGGGATGTGTGGGAAGGATGCATCTGAGGCAAACTCCTATGGAAAATGAATGTGTTCACATGATCAAAGGGTGTCATCTCAGTAGGTGGAGAGTTTACTTGCTGAGTTTGGCTTAGAGAGAGTCCACATTCGAGTAAATAGAAGATTTTCAGTAGGTAACTCTTAGGCAGTAGATAGATTAGGCTAAGCTTCAATTTTACAAGAATAAGTGGGCATTATCATCCCCAAATTCTCAAGATTGAGGAATGAACCTAAGGGGAGAATGCAACCATGGACCAAAAATAGACTTATTATATTATAGTAACAGAAGAACTTGTAACACTAAAGTAAAGCTAGTGGTTACCAGAGATTCTGAGCAGAGTGGGAGGGAAGAATTGGTGGAACATAGGGCATTTTTAGGACATGGAAATTGTTCTGCATGATATTGCAATGACAGGTGCAGGCCATTATACATTTTGTCAAAACCTATAAAATTGTACAGTGCAAAGTATAAACCATAATGCAAACTATAGACCGTGGTTAGTAGCAACGCTCAATATGTGTTCATCAGTTGTAACAAAGGTAACACACTAATGTATTAATAAGATGTTATTAATAGGGGAAAATGTGAGGGGAATGGAGCATATGAGAATCCCATATATTTTTGATGAACTTTTCTGTAATTTAAAACTTCTTTAAAAATACAGTTAAAAGAAAGAGGCACAGAAAACGACAGCCCCCAAATAGCCAGATCTCTCTAGCCAAAGGACCAGGAAAAAAGGCAGTAGGAAGAGCAGAAATTTTTAAGACAATAACCCTTCTACTCCAGCCAGAAACCATAGGGAAAAAAAAACAAAACCTGTGGCTTCATCCTCACCCACACCTGCAAAGGCTGAGGGGAAGCCTAGACTACCACATTTGCCCAGCTGTTTTGAAGCACTTCAACCCCTGCTGATGGGATATTGTCTGAGAAGGCCAAGTTGGGGTCTGGAATTTTGATCCCCACCAGGAGGTAAGTCAGTGGAGGCCACGTGGGGATCAGTAAAGAGACCCTCCCACCATTCCAGCAGGAAGGCATCAGTGGAGGCTTAGTGGAGGACCAGAATCCCCACTCCCACCAAGCAATAACAAAAGGCTCCCTCCTAAGGTGTCAGTGGGGGACAAGTAGGGAACCTTTACTTCTAGCCTACCTGATAGACACAGGGAGTAGTTTGCTTTCTCTTGCTGGAGCAGTGTCAAAGTAATCCAGTTAAAACAGAGGGTTTAAATAAAATTCAGAGTCTCATAAAGTTTAACACCTAAAATTGTCCAGATTTCAAAAGAAAAATCATCCATCATACTAAAAAACAAGAGGATAACAAACTGAAGGAAAAAAGACAATTAATAGTTGGCAACACCAAGATAACAGAGAAGTTAGAATGTAAAAGTAGATGTTTTAGTTTGCTAAAGGCTGCTAGGAGCAATGGATCAGAAATGTGTTGCCTTTTATAATGGGAATTTCCATTCTGAGGCTGTGAAAATATCTAAATCAAGACATCATTATAGGGAAGCAGATTTGGCCCAATGGATAGGGCATCCACCTACCACATGGGAGGTCCAAGGTTCAAACCCAGGGCCTCCTGACCCATGTGATAAGCTGGCCCACACACAGTGCTGATGCATGCAAGGAGTGTCGCACCATGCAGAGGTATCCCCCACGTAGAGGAGCCCCACGCGCAAGGAGTGCACCCTGTAAGGAGAGCCACCCACATGAAAAAAGTGCAGCCTGCCCAGGAATGGCGCCACACACACGGAGAGCTGATGCAGCAAGATGACTCAACAAAAAGAGACAGATTTCTGGTGTCGCTGATAATAATACAAGTGGACACAGAAGATAGACAACTGGGGGGAGAGGGGGAGGGGAAGGGGAGAGAAACAAATAAAAAATAAATCTTAAAAAAAAAAAGACAACATCATTATAGATGCTTTCTCACCACGTTGCAGCTGAGGGAGATCAGGAGTGTGGCAGGGCATAATGGTGGCTCTGTCGATCTCTACCTTCTCCTCCAGGCTTACTTTCTCCCCAAGACCAGCTGTGAGCAATCAGCCATATGGCTCATCTCTCCCCTCTCCTCCAGGCTTTGTCTCTTTCAGCCTCTTGGGGACCTCTTTCCTTTCCTCTGTGCTCCACTGATTCCAGTCTCTGATCTCCATGATCTCTCTCTCAGCCTCTTGGGGTTTCTCTGTCTCTGCAGCCTTTTTCTGTGTCTGCTGCTTTTAGTTCTCCATTTACAAAGGTAAGCGGACTAAGACCCACCATGGGTCATGTAATCTAATCAAAGGCTCTTAACAAAAGTGATTTAACCAAGAGTTCCCATCTACAATAGGTTTACATGTACAAGAATGGACTAGTTCTAAGGACATGATCTTTTCTGCTACTCACAAAAATCTTCAAAGTATCAAAGCAGCCTTCATAAAAATGTTTTGCTGTGCAATTATGAACATGCTTAAAACGAATGAAAAAAGTAGAAAGCTTTAGCAATGAAGCAGAAGATATAAAGAAGAACCAAATGGAAATTTTAGAACTGAAAAACACAATAACCAAAATTAAAAATTCAGTAGATGGACTCAACAACAGAATAGAGGGACAGAGGAAAGAATCAGTCAGCAGCATGATAAAACAATAGAAATTACCCAATCTGAAGAACAAATAGAAAATTGACTGGGCAGGGGGTTGGGAAGAGACCCAGGGACCTTTGAGACTATAAAAAATGTACAAAATTAATATCATTGGAGTCCCAAAAGGAGAGGAGAGAGAGAGTGAGGGGGGAAAAAAGAACTTAAAGAAACAATAGCTGAAAACTCCCCAAATTTGGCAGACAGAAGCCTACAGAATCAAGAAACAGAGCAAAACCCAAACAGGATGAATGCAAAAGAAATCCACACTATGACATGCCATAGTCAAACTTATAAAAATAAAGACCAAAAAAAAACCCTTGAAAGCAGATAGAAAATGACAACTTACCTTCAGGGGGAAACCATTCAAATGACAATGATATATCAGAAGAAAGTGGCACAAATTTTTTCAAACACTGAAATAAAATAAATGCCAATCCAGAATTCTATATCCAGCAAAAATATCCATCAGGAATGGAGGGGAAATCAAGACATTCTTAGAAAAACTAAGAGAAATTGTTGGGAGAAGGTCTACCTTAAAAGACTACCTAAAGGAAATTCTTTAAACAGAAAGGAAAGGATAAAAGAAGGGATCTTGAAATATCAGGAATAGAGAACCTGCTAAGGAAAAATATGGGTAAATACAGTAGACTTTCCTTCTCCTCTTAATAGTCTAAATTACATGTGATGGTTGAAGCAAAGTTATTACACTGATGTGGTTCTAAATATATGTAGAAAAATATTTAACAAATTATATTAAAATTGCAGGATAAAATGATATAAAAGGATATAAGGTTTCAGTACTTCACTTGAATTGATAAAATGATGACACTAGTAGTTAAAAGATGTACAAAGAGGGGAATAGATCTGGCTCAAGTGGTTGAGCACCTGCTTCCCATATATAAGGTCCTGGGTTCAATCCCCAGTATCTCCTGAAAAAAAAAGATACAAAGAGATACACTCAAAAAAACAATATATCAAAATGGAATTCTAGTAAACTACAGGAAGACAGGAACAGAAAACAGATACACTAAAAAGGACAAACAGAAAGAAAAAATAAAATGACAGACTAAAACCTAATGTATCAGCAATTATATTAAATTTAAATGGTCTGAGTACTTAAATTAAAAGACAGAAATAGGAAGAGTGGATTAAAAACAAGACCAAACTAGATGTTCCTATAAGAAACTCACTTCAAATATAATGAAATAGGTAGGTTGAAAATAAAAGCATGTAAAAAGTTATATCATGCAACCATTAATCAAAGGAAAATAAGAGTGGCAATATTAATATTAGACAGAGCAAAGAAAATTTTCAGAGACAGAGAATGGCATAATATAATGATAATGTAATTTATCATTGGTGGACAATCCAATAAGAAGACACAATAATCCTAAATGTATATAACAAAACAATAGAGCCGCAAAACATGTGAAGCAAAAACCGACAGAACTGAGAGGGAAAATAAACAACATACTATTATAGGTGGAGACTTCAACACCCCACTCCCAACAATTGATAATATAACTAGACAAAATCAGCAAGAATATGAGGAATTCCATGATACCATCAGCCAATAGGATCTAATTGACAGTTATAGAATAATTCATCTAAACAACAGTAAAATTCACATTCATTTCAAATGACCATGGAATTTATGAGAAGATACATCCTGAGCCAGAGAACCAAACTCAGCACATTTTAAAGAATGAAATCATACAGACTGTGTTCTCCAGCCACATGGACTCAAATTAGAACTTAAAAATAAAAAGGTTACAGGATAATCTTCAAACACTTTGAAACTAAAGAGCACATTTCTAAATAATCTGTGGGTCAAAAAGGAAATATCAAGAAAAATAAAAACATTGAATTGAGTGAAAATGAACATTCAACATGTAAATCTGTGGGGGCAGAGCTAAAGCAGTACTGAGAGGAAAATTTATTGTACTAAATGCATATATTAGAAAAGAGGAAAATGTTCAGATCAATAACCTAAAATATCAACTCAAGAACCTAGGAAAAAAGAACAAAAAGCAAGCAGAAGGAAAGAAAGATCAGAGCAGAAATAAGTGAAAATGGAAACAGTAAAAACAATAGAGAAAACTAATGAAACAGAGCTGCTTCTCTGAAAACATCAATAAAATTGAGGACCTCTAGCAAGACTGACAAAGGAAAAAAGAGAGAAGACATAATATCAGGAATAAAATATCCATTACCAATATCAGGAATGAAACAGACATCAGAGGATAATAAGGGAATGCTACAAATAACTCTATACACATCAATTTGACAACTTAGACAAAAGGGACCACTTCCTTGGAAAAAAAGCTACCATAACTCACCCTAATGAATAGGTCATTTGAAAAGCCATGTAACTATTAAGGAAATTGAACTTGTAATTTGAAAACTGCCAAAAAGAGAAATCTCCAGGTACAGATGATTTCACAAGAGAATTTTACCAAATTTTAAAGAATAACAAAAATTCTATATAATCACTTCCAAAAAAAAAAGTAAAGAACACTTCCCAATTCACTTTATGAAGTTAGTATTACCCCAATACCAAAACAAAATCAGACAGTACGAAAGATAACTGAAGACCAATATCTCTTATCCTTCCGGAATGATGAATATATTATGAATATATTATGAATATATTCATAGTAAAATATTTGCAAATATATTATGAATATTATGAATATATTCATAGTAAAATATTTGCAAATATATTTCAGCAATACATAAAAAGAATTATATACCAAGACCAGATGGGATTTATTCTAACGTTGCAAGGCTAGTTCAATATGTAAAAATCAATCAATGTAATCCATCAACATATAAAGGAATAAAAATGACATGAGCATATCAACTGATAAAACAAAAGTATTTGACAAAATTCACACCCTTTCATGACAAAAACTATTAGAAAAATAGAAATAGAAGGGACTTTCCTTAACTTGATAAGGAGCATCTCCTAAAATAACCTACAGCTGACATTATACTAATGATAAAAGACTGAATGCTTTCCTCCTAAGATTAAGAACAAAGCAAGGAGTTCCATTCCCACTACTCTTACTCAATATACTGCTGGAATATCTAATCCAATAAGGTAAGAAAAAGAAATAAAAGATAAATCTGAAAGGAAAAAATTAAACTGCCTCTATTTGCAGATGACATGATTGTCTACATAGAAAATCCAAAGAAATCTACCAAAAAAACAAACAAACAAACCTCCTACAACTAACGTGTATGGTCAGCAACATTTCAGGATATATTCTTGCAATGGTCATTGAAATAAAATATAGAGTTACCATTTACAATCTCTCATATAAATGAAGTACTTTGGTGAAAGAAAATATGTACCAGACTTGTATGCTAAAACTACAAATTGCTGATGAAAGAAATTAAGATCTAAATAATGGAGAGACATAGACAGATTGGAAGACTCCACACAGTAAAGATGTCAATTTTCCCCAACGTGGTATACAAGTTTAGTGCAATTTCTATAGAAATCTCAGAGAGGATTTTTGTAGATATAGACAAGATTGTTCTAAAATTTATGTGGAAAGACAAAGGAACTAGACTAGCTGAAACCGTTTTGAAGAAGAATAATAAAGTGAGGGGATCAGTCTACCCAATTGCAAGACATGTAACCACAGTAATCAAGAACTGAAGGAGGGCTAGACATACAAGTCAATGGCACAGATTAGAGAACCCAGAAACAGACCCACCCATATATGCCCCAATGATTTTTTTTAATTAGAGAAGTTGTGAGTTTACAAAGCAATCATGAATAACTTACAAGATTCCCATATATCACTCCACCACCAACACTTTGCATTGTTGTGGAACATTGGTTACAAATGATGAAACCACATCATCAATATATTACTGCTAGCTATAGTCCATAGCTTACATTCAATGTATTTTCCCAAAAACCACCCTATTGTTAGCATCATGTCTTAGTATTGTATATTTTTAATAGTTCATGAGAGAACATTCTCATATTTGTACTGTTAACCACAGTCCATTTTCTACCTTGGGGTTCACTGTGTTAAATGGTCCCAGGCCTTGGACAACCCATCCAAAGTATACATTCAGTGGCTTTCAGTTTCATCATAGCATTGTGCTGTCATCAACTCAGTCAATTTAAGAACATTTTCATTACTCCAAAAGGAAAAAAATCCCATACCCTCTTATACCCTGCTATCGTTGACACTTAGCATTGATATAGTACCTTCTTTGTCACTGATGCAAAAATATTACCCTATTACTGTTAGCTATAGTCCATAAATTACATTAGCTGCATTTTTCCCATGTATCACCATGTTCTTATGACCTTGTATTAGTGATGTACATTTGTTCTCATTCATAGAAGAACATTTTTAAATTTGTACTAATAACAATCTGCATTCACCATTTAGTAAATGGCAGAGCAGAGGTTTGGTGAATTGCACAACCAACATGTTTTTCTCAATGGGTTTCAGGGAGGAAGACTTAAGACAAAACATCTGACATGGTGTATTAGTTTCCTAGGGCTGCTGTAACAAAAAGCCACAAAATGGGTGGCTTAAAACAACAGATATGTATTGTCTCACCATTTGAGAAGCCAGAAGGCTGAAATCCAGGTATCAGCAGGGCCATGACCCTCTGAATGAGCTGGGGAAGAATCCTTCTTTGCCTCTTCCGGCCCAGGCATTCCTTGGCTTCTGGCAGCACAACTCCAATCTCTCCCTCCATCTTCATATCACCTTCTTTTTTGGAAATTGTTAGGCCCAGGTTTAGACTCTAGTTCTGCCAGTTATTATCTGTGTGGCCTTGGGCAAGTCCATTTTCTCCCTATACTTTGGTTTACTTTGTAAAATGGCAGCGATAAAACCTCCCATAGAATTGTTGACAGCTTTCATCATTTATGCATTAACAGATAATTGAGGACTGTATTCATTCCTGGGGCTGCCATGGTAAAGTACCACAAACCAGATGGCTTAAAAGAACAGAAATTTACTGTCACCCAGTGCTGGAGGCAAGAAGTTCAAAATCAAGATGTCAGCAAGAAAGAGTCTTTGAAACCTGTAGGGGAGAATCTTTTCTTGACTCTTCCAACTTCTGTTGGCCCCAGGCATTCTTGGCTTGTGGCAGCACAAATCCAGTCTCTGCCTTCCTTTGCCTTCTTCTCTGTGTCTCTCTGTGTCTTCTTATTAGGACACAAGTCATTGGACTTAGGGCCCACCCTAATCCAGTATGGTTTCTTCTTGATCCTTAATGAGTTACATTTACAAAGACCCTATTTCTAAGTAAAATCATTTTCTGAGGTTCTGGGTGTGCATCAGTTTTGGAGGTGGGAGCACTATTCAACCCACTAGATGTGGAATTCTACTTTTCAGCAAATTTATTTATCCCAAGGTTTTGTTCTATGTGTTTACAAAGAATGGTAACTTTCGCACACATAATAGATCTTCTCTTCTGCACCTAGTTCACCTCTCAACCAGAGAGGCATATTTAGTCAGGAAGAAAAGTGAAGGGGCTGCCCCTTCGGAGCAGAGCTGGAAGAATGCCTCCCAGAAATTCCATTCCCACAGGTCTTTACTGGCTTCTGGAAGGCCCTCTCCATCAGAACTTCTTCTATCATGCCCTAGGGATGCATGCCAAGCCCAGCACATCAGAAACAAGAAGCGAATCTCAAATGTCTTATCAAAAAGTATCCTTACTTTCAGGGTATTTGGTTCAGCAGTGTTGTGACTGTTTTTCACTGATCTGAGAAAAACTTCACAAAGTCTGCTTCTGTCCAAGATCTTTCAGCCAAATTTTCTCAGTCAAGGCTGAGTATCTGCTAATCTTTACAGTCCCACCCAGATTATTTGTTCTTATGCACAATTTGTTCAATCACAATTCCCTGTCTTTGTTTGTTTTGTAAATTTATTCTCCCCTCCCCCATCATTGTTTACATTCTCTATCTGCTCTGTTTCTACTTGTCTTCTCTTTAGGAGGCACCAGGAACAGAGCCTGGGACCTCCCATTGTGGGAGAGAGACACTCAATTGCTTTAGCCACCTCAGCCCTCTGCTTTGTTGTGTCTTCATTGTCTTTTCTCTTTCTGTCTCCTTGTTGCATCATCTTGTTGCATCAGCTTGCTGTCTTGCTTGCCTTCTCCAGGAGGTACCGGGAACCAGACCCGAAACTCCCGTGTAGTAGGCAGGAGCTCAGTCACTTAAGCCACGTCTGCTTTTCCTCTATCTGTTTTTGACTGTTGGCACAAGATGTTTCATCTGCTTATTAAATGGCTTGGCAAAAACCATTTTTATTATTGATTATAACCACTTTCATTTCAATTGCCACTCAATCTATACTAAATATCTCATAGTTTAACTGATATTATTTTTCTCAGCATAGTTGATACTCATTTTTTGCAATAGTTATGTTGTATATAGCCACCACAAATATTGAACTAGTGAATATTGAAATATTGTACCTAAGGAAAATACAGGTTAGGTTCCTGCAATCCTGTGGTCTCAAAGTTTTTGTCAAGTAATCAGTACATAACCTTATTTTATGTATATTTCTGTTTAAAGACACCATATTTAATATATATTGATTCATTAACATTGTACATACAGCAAACAGCACTGTAAATCATGCTTGAAAGAAGTTTATCTAACACCTGTTTTCTCTGGAAGGCATATCATAGCCTTCTTGCATTTAGAAACTCTAAACAGCACTTCCACACTACACTTGGGGGCCATTTTAAACAGTGAAATCACCACCAAAAAGCACAAAAAAATAAGAAAAAAATTGGCACCAAATATACTACAGAAAGGAAACTTGTTTGTAGTATAAGGGCTGAAACAAGAAGGCAGAAAATTACCTTGTTTGACTTCACCTGGGAACATGAATTTTGAGTGACATAGTTTGTTTCACAAATGACCATGGAAGTGCTATGAGTATTGATTTTGGGGTAGAGAAGTAAATTTTTGAGAATAGGCAAATTTGCGAATAATAGAATCAACAAATACCGAGTATCTACACAACACCTTGCACACTGAAAGCTACATCTACAGACACTAGGTCCATTCTTCACTGCCTCATGGGCCCCTTCACCTAGTCACCCTTCACAGGACAAGGTGCAGTGGTTCACAGACCCTGCCATCTTGTTTGCTGTATTATTCAGCCAAAGGTTGCTGATGCAAAACACCAGAAATCGGTTGGGTTTTATAAAGGGTATTTACTTGGGGTAGGAGCTTACAGATACCAGGCCATAAAGCATAAGTTACTTCCCTCACCAAAGTCTATTTTCACATGTTGGAGCAAGATGGCTGCCAACGGCTGCTAGGGTTCAGGCTTCCTCCCTTCCAGGGTCTTGCTTCTCTCTGGTTTCAAGGTTCTTTTATTGGTGGGGCTGGCTTCTCTTTCCTCTGTGAGCTTACTTCCTGGGGTTTCAACTTAAGTCTTCAGCATCAACTCTAACATCAAAATTCCAACATCAGAAAACTCTCAACTCTGTTCTTTGCCGTGCCTTTTATCTGTGAGTCCCCACCCACCAAGGTGTAGGGCTCAGCACCCCCCAATCATAACTCAATCATACCCAGGTACAGATCAGATTATAAGCATAATCCAATACCTATTGTTGGAATTCATAACCATATCAAACTGCTACATTTGCCTTCTCAGCAGCCGCTATACTATTCTCAGACCCAGATATGGCCCAGTCTGTGCTGACCAGCCAGGGCCCCTACAGTTGGACATTAGTACCCTCTGCTCTCGATGTCCCTTGGTTTATAGCCACTTAGGCCATGCTTACAGATTTCTTCCCTAAATTTTTTATTTTTAAGGTCATTGAGAAATAATCTCAAGTGAGGCAATTTCACAGGTTCCCAAACTGTTGGATGATTTTCTTACCTTTAGAACAAGGTTCAAAGATAGTGTTTTCATTTGTCTGCTTGTTTTTTGCTTTTTGTTTGTTTGCTTATCTGTTAAATAACACTGATCCATAATTAAGGCCAAGTTCAGAACAGAAAGTCTGATTTGTTTTTTCTTCCTCTGAGAAATGCAGAATAGTCTGTTCATCTGTTATTTATCTTCTTAGTTTTTATTTACAAAAGTTTTACATTCTTACTCTTAATAATTCAAATAATACAGAAGCAATATTGAGTGAAAAGTCAGTTTCCCACTTCCCAGTTGATTTTTACAGTTTGCTGCATAATCTTTCAAGCGAGGTGACTGCTTTGTATCATGGAAAGGCCAAAAATGCTGGCTTTAAGTCCCAGCCCTGTCACTTACAAACAATGTCTTCATGTACCAGTTAAACTCTCTGAGCCTCCACTTCCTCATCTATGATGTGGGCTGATACTCATTATCTCCGTCCCAGGCTTCCGAGGGATTTAAATGAGGCAGAGAGTGAAAAGTGCAGCGGTTGTCAGACATTAGCCAGCATCGAAATCATCTGGAGGGCTTTGAAGATGTGATCAGTTAAGATGAAGCCAAACCGAATTAGGAAGGGCCTTAATCTGATATGACTGGTGCCTTAAAGAAGGGGAAGATTGGGCATATTCAGACAGACAGATGAGGGGAGAACACCACGTGACAACTGAGGCAGAGAACATCATGGATTGCTGGCAATCACCCCAGGCTGGGAAGAGGCCAGGAAGTGTTCTCTCTACAAAGTTATGAGCACAGCCCTTCTTATACCTTGATGTTGGACTTCTAACCTCCAGAACTGTAAGACAATAAATTTCTGTTTTTTGAAGGCACCTAGTTTGTGCTACTTTATGGTAGGTTTCATCATTACCAATGACTCGCTTGAGGCAGGTGTGGGTTCGAGTCTCCAGCCTTAGGAAGCATTGTGACCGCAAGCAGGTTCTGTAATCTCTCTCTCCCTTGGTTTCCTCATTGGTAAAGTGGGAATCGTAATATCTACCATGGGGTTGTTGCAAGGCTTCAGTGAAATGGCACTTCAATGAAATGCTATTTTGAAGGGCAGGGCTTGACAGCATTTGGCCAGGAAGGGGAAAGATTTGGTGAGCTTTGCACTCAGAAATGAAAGCAGCACGAGGAAGTCAATGGGGCTTGCTGACCATCTCAGCAGGGGAGTCAGGATCCAGAAGCAGGGAGCAGAGGCGGCCATGTAAGGTCTTTGTGGGATTCCTTTTTTCTGGTGGTCTTCCCTGACAGTTTCCCTTTAAGAAGAAATGGGTCTGTGTGCTTTCTTTGGAGCAGCAAGGCAAAAGGCAGCTGGGGAAACGGGGTTCCATTCCAAGAGCCAGAGAGGATGGAGGGAGGAGAGAAGGCAGATTGACAAGGATCGTGGCAGGGTGGGAAGAGAGCAGGGTTAGCTGGGCTGGGCTGGAGAAGGGCTTTGAGGCAAATCAATTATGGTCAGGTCTATCTATTCAGTATTTTAGCTGCAGTCATAAAGTATTTGTCAGCATTCTTGGCTGCGAGTGATAGAACCCCATCTAAGACTTGAAGAGACAAAGGCATTTAGGATTCATGTAACTGAAAACTTCAGACATGACTGACACTGTTGATCACATGGTATCATCATACATTTCTATTTCCCAGTTTTGCTTTCCTTTCACGGGCTTCATGCTAAGGCAGGTGCTCCATCATGGTGAAAAACACTGCATCTGGCCACTTGGAAACCTCAGTGAGAGAAGATTGGGGCATTGGCCCCAATTCTCCATATGTTTCTGATTCACACCCTTTGCTATATGTCTTAGTTTTCTGGGGTTGCTATAACTAAGTACTATAGAATAATTGGCTTAAACAACAGAAAAGTATTGTCTCTTGAGACTGGAAATCTGAAATCAAGGTGCTGGCAGGGCCAGGCTTCCTCTTAAAGGGGAGACTCATTCCGTGCTTCTCACCCGGCTTCTGGTGGATGGCCAGCAGTCTGTGACACTCCCTGGCTTGGGCATAACTCAATCTCTGCTTCTATCACAGGACTGTCTCTCTCTCTCTGACTGCCTCTATGTTCCAAATTTCCTCTGCTTATAAGTGCACCAGTCATATTGGATTAAGGGATCCACCCTAATCCAGTTTGGCCTCCTAGTAATTAATAACAACTTCAAAAATGTTGTTTACAAATAGGTTCATGTTCATAGTCCCTGGGGTTAGGACTCGAGTATGTCTTTTTGAAGGACTCGATTCAATCCATAACACTTTATAACTTTGCAATCTTTGGCCATGTAACTTGCTTGATTGAGTCAATGGAATGAAGTGGAAGTGACAGTGTGGCTGACCCAATTCTAGACCTCAAAAAGCACTTTCGGTACTTGGAGTTGTCCTCAATGCCATTGCAGGGACAGATGCAGGACATTATATATCCTGCCATAAGCCACTGAATGAACTGGGAGAGAGTGTAAACTACAAAATAAACTATAATCCATGCTGTGTAGCAGTGCTTCAAAATGTATTCATCAAATGCAATGAATGTACCACACTACTGAATGAAGTTGTCAATGTGGGAGGAGAGGGGGTTGTGGGGAGTAGGTTATATGGGAACCTCTTATATATATATATATATATATATATATATATATATATATATATATATATTTTTTTTTTTTTTTACTTTTTAATGTAACATTTTGTGTGATCCATGTATCTTTGAAAAAAAAGATAATTAAAAAAAGGATATTAAAAAAAAGCATACCTGTTTCTATTAGCTCTTCCCTATCCCCATGAGAAAAACATTCCCAGGCAGTAAGAGGCTGAGAGAAACAAGGAGCAGAGCTGAGTTACCCCAACCAAGGTGAACCTAGACACCTACCCACTAGATGCATGACCTTGCCCAGCCAAGACTGGAGAGCTGCCCAGCCTAGATTGAGTGACACCTGCAGACATATGAGGAACCACCATAATGGAATACAACCGAGATGACAAAATTTAACTATTACAGCTTCTTTCTCCTTCATTCTTGCTGATGCCCCAAGTTACTGGCCCAAACCAGGTCAGTCCCTGTGGTTCTCCTTTGTTCCTCCCAAACTACATGAATGTGGGAGAGGGTTAACCTCTCAAAAGAAAATGGGGGTGCTGTTAACAGAAAATTGAGAAATGGAATATAGGAATTCACTACAGAATGCTCTTCTGGCTTCAGCCACCTCGCTGAATAATAGCTGGGGCTTTGAGGTCTTCCAAAACAGACACTTACTGATCCCAATAAGAAAGATCAATGTATGAGACTTTTTGAAATGCCTTCCGGAAGTTAACCAGTTAGTCCAGACTCTCTGGTTGTGGAGTCAATGAATTAGAGCATGACTTTAGCAGCATTAGAGATAATGCTTTGTATGAAGGGCTTTATCTCAGTGTTCAGACCTCAAGGAAACTATTTTCAGCTCTGTCACTGGTTTCCTTTGAGAATCCTTTTAAGTCTCTCAACATTTCTCTGCTCAAGGATTTTCCTGTACAAACTAAAGACACTATTAGGTAATACAATGAAACACTCTTAACTTATTACTCATATTTATAACTCCCTCAGCAAATTCTCAACATAGGCCACACGTAGTCTGAAATATGAGATTTTCCTTCCCAAATTTTCCCTTAGAAAATAGAGAACTGGGGAGGAAGTGGAATGGGGTATATGGGAATCTCCTATATTTTCTATGTGACTTTTCTGTAACCTAAATCTTCCCGGAAAACAAAGTGGAAAAAATAAAAAGAACCTGGGGAAACATACTGAAGAAAATTGTCAATATACATAAAAAATAACAGATCTTACAGTGATGAAAGGCACAATGCAAAGATTTTAAAATTCTTTTAGTTTTTCTTTTTTAAAATTTTATTATTAAAAATTTTTTTTATTATTTTTTGTTGGCTTTGTTTTTGGGTAGTTTTGGGTTGCTGAAGGGTTGCAACTGTGTCAAGGGAGGACCACTTGCTTAAAGTATCAGTGGTGGGGAGACGTGTGGGGAGGGGTACACCTGGGGCATGCCTCTGTGAAATATGTGTGTGTTCATGTGGTCATGGATGTTGTTTCTGAAGACCCACAAAATAACCGATGGAATATTGAATTCACATCCCAGGGAGTCCTGCTACTTACTCTCATACAGTGGCAAGAATCTCTAGAGTGCATGGGCAGTGCCTAGCAAAGGAGGACAGACCAATACTCCAGGGCCTTGATATTGATGCTTGTACTTACGAAGCTTGCTCTTGTGAAAGTGAAACTTAGCCTAGTGATATTTATTGCCTAATAGTTACCTCCTGAAAGCCTCCTTGTTGCTCAAATGTGGCCTCTCTCTAAGCCAAACTCAGCAAGTAAACTCACTATCTTCCCACGGATGTGGGATAGGACTCCTAGGGATGAGCTTCCCTGGCACTGAGGGATTAATACCAAGCGCCAACTAACAATGCATTTGGAAAAAGGCCTTGACCAAAAAGGGTGAATATTAAATACAAATGAGTTTTTATGGCTAAGAGATTTCAAAGTAGGTCAGGTGATCATTCCAGAGGTTACATTTACACACATCTCAGGAGGATCTCACTTACTGCCACAATAAACGGTGCCTCAAGTAGGAGTGTTCTTAAGGGCTCTAGAGACATCCAGACATGATACCCTGGTATATTTGATAACCCACCTTACCCAATGTATCAGAGTTAAACTCATCTATAACTTTTCTACAAATGGTTCTTCGGCCCCATTTATTTGAACCTATAATTAGGACTATGCCATTAAATATTCAAGTCCCAGAGACTTGAATCTTCCAGCTATTCATATGCTGGGTAAGCCCTGAATCTCAACATAGTTGCAGCCAACACCTACTCTCCAGTTCATCAGACTTGCCCAGTACAACCAACAAAGGGATGATGATGGACAATGAACAATCATAAGAGGTGAATGCAACTATGAACTAAAGTAGACGTTATTCTAGTTACAGAGGAACTTGTAACATTGATATAAAGGCAGTGGAAACCAGAGGTTCTGAGGGGAGGGAGAAGGAAGAATTGTTGTAACATAGGACATTTTTAGGACATTGGAATTGTTCTGCAGGATATTGCAATGATGGATACAAGCCATTATACATTTTGTCAAAACCTATTAAATTGTGCAGTGCAAAGTGTAAAACATAATGTAAACTATATACCATGCTTAGTAACAATGCTTCAATGTGTTTTCATCAATTGTAACAAATGTACCACACTAATGAAAGATGTTGTTAAAAGGGGAAAGTGGGGAAGGGGGAGGAGGTGGGGTATATAGGTATCCCCCATATTTTTGATGTAACAATTATGTAATCTAAAGCTCCTTTAAAAATACAGAAAAATAATAATAATAATAAAGAAAAGAGAACTGCTTTATTTTTTAAAAATTTATTGAAGTATATCACTCATACATAAACATACATAAACAATAAGTGTATAATAATAGTTGTGAACTTACAAAACAAACACATATAACATCATACAGGACTCTTATAACTCACCCTACCACCAATAACTTGCATTGTTGTTAAACCTTTTTAACTAATGATTAAAAAGCAGTGTCAAAATATTACTACTAAACAAAGTATTTTTCCCCAACCAATCCTATTATTATCTTTATATCATTTATATATGAACATACATAAACAATTAAGTGTATAGTAAAAGTTGTGAACTTACAAAGCAAACATGTATAACATCATACAGGGGTCCCATACATTAACCCTCCACCAACACCTTGCATTTTCATGAAACGTTTGTTACAAATTATGAAAAAATATTGTCAAAATCTTACTACTGATCATAGTCCTTGTCTTACATTTGGTGTGTTTTCCCCCCAACCCACCCTATTATTATTTTTAAATATATTTTTTATGACAGAAGTTGTAAACTTACAAAACAATCATGCATGTGTGCAGAGTTCCTGAACAACACCCCTCCATCAACATACCACAATGTGGTATGTCATTTGCTACAGATAAAATAATATCATCTGATTGATACCGTGTCCACAGTGTATATTTGGCTCACATTTACCATACTGCCTCAATATCAACACAGCACATCTTTCACATAGATGCAAGAATATTATATTACTACTAACCACAGTCCACAGGTCACTCCAGCTGTATTTTTCCCATGCTTCTCCACATTCCCAGCACCCTGCAGCAGTGATATACATTTGCTCTAGCTAACAAAGGACACTCTTGCTTCTGTACCATCAACCACAATTCTCATCTGCCTCTTGGTTTACCATGCTATCCAGTTCCTAGATTATTCTCTAGCATTCTGTCAATTGGCATTTACAGAACTAGACTACCATTTTCAGTCACATCCCCATTTATAAACTAGCTGATACTCACTGTGTGTTACCATCCACTCTATATATTTCCACACTTTAACAGTAAAGCTAATTAAAACTTCTACATACATTAAACTTCAGTAGTCCACTTAGTCCTCCTCTTATCTCCTTTAAGAATCCGTCTCCTACCACCAGGTCTTGAAGATATTTTCCAATAATTTCTTCTAGAAGTTTTATGCTTCTTGCTTTTATTTTTAGTTTTTGATCCATTTTGAGTTAATTTTTGGATAAGGTATGAGATAGGGGTCCTCTTTCCTTCTTTCAGCTATGGATATCTAGTTCTTTCAGCACTATTTGTTGGATTGTTCTGCCTGAGCTGTGTGAGTTTGACAGGCTAGTCAAAAATCACTTGACCATACCTGTGAGGGTCTGTTTCCAAACCATAAATTTGGTTCTATTGGTCTACTGTGTCTGTCTTTAGGCCAGTACCATGCTGTTTTTACCACTACAGGTAGGTATTATGATTTAAAGTCTGGAGATGAGGGTTTACTTTTCCTTTTTTTGATGTTTCTGGCTATTCAGGACTCCTTACCCTTTCAAATAAATTTAACAACCACGTTTTCAATTTTTTCTTTAATGCTGGTGGAATTTTTATCGGGAATGCATTAAATCTTTATATCAATTTGAGTAGAATTGACATCTTAATGATATTTAGTCTTCTAATCCATTAGCATGGAATGTTCTTCCAGTTATTTAGGGCTTTTTTGATTTGTTTTAACTTTGAGTTGCAGTTTTCTGAATACAAGTCCTTTACATCATTGGTTAAGTTTATTCCTATTTGAGTTTTATCTATTATATTTTATTTTCACCACTCTTTTGACACCTTTAGTTACTTTTATTGACATAATTTTCATTTCTAGACTCTCTTCCAGGCCCCTCTCTTCTGTCTTTTCTTTTCAGTCTCTAGCACACCCTTTAGTATTTCCTGATAATCTGGTCTCTTGCTTAGAAATTCTCTTAGTTTCTGTTTATCTGTGAATATTCTAATCTCACCCTTATTTTTGGAAGACAGTCTTGTTGGATATAAAATTCTTGGCTGGAAGCTTTTCTCTTGTAGTATCTTAAATATATCAGACCACTGTCTTCTTGCCTCCATGGTTTCTGGTGAGAAATCGGCACTTAATCTTATTGAATATCCCTTATATATTATGCATTGCTTTTTTCTAGCTGCTTTCAGAATTCTCTCTTTGTCTTTGGCATTTGATATTCGGATGAGTATGTGTCTTGGAGTTGTTCTATTTGGATTTTTTTCGGATGGGAGTAGAGCTGCCTTATTTTTAAGCCTTCAAAGCATCACACATGTTGGGATGCTTTCTCATTTACCTTATTTGGATCAAGAAAGTACTGTTTGGGGAGGTCTACCTATAAAGACTGCAAATCTACACTGGTTTGGGCTGCTTATAGAGGTCAGTTCACAGAAGCAAAATTATTAAAAGAAAAAATAAGATAAAGATTCAGTAAATATTTCTGATGGTATGATTTCACAAATTCAATTGTGTGTTTTGCAAACAGGTCTTTTAAAGATCACATATCTGTTTCCATAAGCCACATTTTTGTGAAAAGTGTTAGTGTGAATGGGTAGTTATATCTTGATATAAAATTTTCTAAAACATCATCATCTCTGTGTCCAGAAAGTTCCCATCCTCAAAAGACAAAGAGTTGCAGATGATGGGCTCTAGAATTTGTACTGGACAACTTGAAACACAGTGTTGTTCTGTCAAAGACGCTGAAGGATTTCAGTAAAACTGTTGTATGAGATGTGAACAGAAAAGAACAATATATCTCAATTAATATACCCTTGTATTAAATGTGTGGTGTTAGATATTATGTCTAACTACAATTCTTTAAATATTATAAGAAGATATTTGAGTATTTCATCAACAGCCCAAGAAGTCTGTGTTAAAAATTCATATGTGTTTCCCACTGGGAAATGAGAAATACCTTCTATTTTGGGTCTCTGTACATGGTATATGTGGTTTCCTTATATGCACATAGGACAATAAATTCAACAGGACGCCATCCACTCCCTTCAGTGGTAGAATAAATCTGTGGAAACTATGCTCCCCAGTCCCTAACCTCAGCATGTTCTTTCCACAGGGCTTTGTCCACAGTATCAGTGTGAAGGGTTGTGGAGTTATAAGAGGCAGCAGAGTGGAATGATTAAGTACAGTCAGCCTAGGTTCAAGTCCTTGTCTCCTTGCCATTCACCTTCTGCCTGTGTTGGGCAAATTACTTAAATTTCCTAGGTCTCAGTTTAGTTATCCATAAAAAGGGCTAATAACACGCTTAACTGTTGAGACTTCAACTAAATGGATACTTTTGACTAATAACTTGCCCCACCCCAAACCCAAGCCACTACACTATACTTTAAAGCGTGGTTATGTTATAAGGATTCAATTGCATGTTTTCATGTTGATTGTTGCCCCACCCCAGAGGACACTTGCAGGCAATTCAGTGATGTTATAGAGACCACTGGCAACAAAAGTCCATGTTTATAATTCAACCAAGAAGAGTCTTGCTGATAGGAGCCATTTGTAAGTTTTGGCCATAGAAGCAGCAAAAACTTTAAGGTTCATCAATGACCTTCTTAATTACATAACTTCTTTCACTGGTAAGATTTCTGTTCATCAGTATTTTTTTTTTTTTTTTTTTTGTCTTTCAAAGAATTTGTCCATTTTATCTTTATATAAAATTGCTCACACTATTCCCTTACTTTGCTTTTAATCTCTGTGGCATCTGTAGTGATTTCCCCTTTCCATTCCATATTGATAAATTGTGCTTTAAACCTTTTTTCTGATGTTCATCAGTATTGTTAAGAAATAGTGTATGTTTCTAGCATGTTAAGAATTCTGGAAGACTTAATACTCTAGGCCTATATAAACCTAACTACGAATAACCTTATAAACTTGTTTGGTTTCTGAAACAAGGGTAGCTAATGTTCATGAAAGAATATTACTGACGATTTTCAGAGGAAAAGATTCATTCCCCACTCTTTTGCCCAGATGAGAATTGGCATGTTATTACTAAAATAGTAGAATCCTTTGGCAAGGATAAAATCAGATACATTGGGGTTCTAGAAAGGACTTTAATATGGGTGGGGAAAATTACCAAGTTATTGAGGGCATTTAAATAAAAGTGTACAGAGAATTAAACAGCCTTCATCAAGACAGTTACTATCTTACATACACACACACACACACACATATACACTAATCTGTAGATGGGCCTGAATTCTGCCACTCTTGGTTCTGTAACTTTAGACAATTTACTTAGCATCACTGAACTGCAACCTTCATTAGTAAACTGGGGATAATAATTGTACCTACTTTATAAGGGTTCTTGAACAGATTCATTTAAAGTATCAGACTCAGTGTTTGACACTGATAAACTCACAATAAATAGAACTCGTTTTTATTGTTCCTTACATGTCATTCTTATAATCTTAGGAATAGTACTGTAGTATTTCAATAACGAGACCCCAATGTCCCTAGACCTTACCAGGCTGTGACTGTAAAAAAGGTAACATTTCCTTTGATAGCAAAATTACAATGATCCAGAGCTTTCACTTTTATTTGTTTTAATGTATGAATTTCCCATGGGTTTTTATTTTTTTTAATGCTTTAATTTTAGAGACCTAAGCTTTATTTTTGTTCCCCACCTCTCCAACATGACAGGTCTTTTTCTGTACCTTCTTTGCTTTTGCTATAAAAATATTACAATATTATTGTTAGCTATAGAATTGAAAACAAGGATGAGAACAAATATATGCATGCAAATATTCACTTGGAAACAACCCTGTGTCCATTAACTGAGGAATGGATAAACAAAATGTGGTATATACATATGATAGAATACCGTAAGAAGAAATGCAGTTGGGATGCATGTGACAACATGGATGGACCTTGAGGACATTACTTTGAGTGAAATGAGCCAGATACGAAAGGACAAACACTGTATGGTGTCACTTAAATGACTCCAGAATATAGTTTACTAGGAGACCGGATAAGGGTTGAGAAAGAGGAGCTGATACCTACTGAATATAGAACTTTTATTAAGGTTGATTGCAAATATGTGAAAACAGAACGAAGATGGAAACACATTTTAGTGAGTATAACAGTATTAGTCAGCCAAAGAGGTGCTGATGCAAAGTACCAGAAATTTGTTGGCTTTTATAAAGGGTATTTATTTGGGGTATAAGCTTACAGTTTTAAGGCCTCAAGAAGTCCAACTCAAGGTTGCTTTCTCACCAAAGTCGGTTGCCATGTGTTGAAGCAGGACCCTTGCTGCTTTCTGCCTGGTCTCCCCCTCCTGGGCTTCCTCTTCCTCTTTTTTTTTTTTTAAAGATTTATTTATTTATTTAAGTCCCCCCCTCCCCTGGTTGTCTGTTCTTGGTGTCCATTTGCTGCATCTTGTTTCTTTGTCCGCTTCTGTCGTCGTCAGCGGCACGGGAAGTGTGGGCGGCGCCATTCCTGGGCAGGCTGCACTTTCTTTTCACGCTGGGCGGCTTTCCTCACGGGCGCACTCCTTGCGCGTGGGGCTCCCCCACGCGGGGGACACCCTTGCGTGGCACGGCACTCCTTGCGCGCATCAGCACTGCGCATGGCCAGCTCCACACGGGTCGAGGAGGCCCGGGGTTTGAACCGCGGACCTCCCATATGGTAGACGGAGGCCCTAACCACTAGGCCAAAGTCCGTTTCCCTTCCTCTTCCTCTTGAGGCTCCATGGATCCAGCTTCTTCCCAATCTCAGCTGTAGGCTGGCAAACGCTGTCTCTAGGGCTTCCTTTATCAGTCTGACTCTCCTCCCAAGGTCAGATGAAAACTATCAGACAAATGGCTCATCTCTCTATGGGGCCCCAGGATCAAATATGACAGAGCTCTCTCTTCCTGCATGTCTTCTTGAGTGAGTGTCTGCTTACATCAGCCCACCAAGGGGGAGGGGAATCAACTTGAGTCACGCCCTACTGATATGGTTGAATCCAGAGCCCTAAATTGATTTTATCAAGTAAACTTAAATCCTTTGAATTTAATACAACAAAGGGTATCACATCCAGAGGAACAGATCGGTTTACAAACATAAGCTTTCTCTTTTTGGGATTCATAAATTATCTCAAACTGCCACACTTTCCAAATAATCTTGGAGAAGTCACTATCTGAGCTTCAGTTTCCTCATCTGTAAAAGGAGGATAATAATAATATATACTGCCAATGAGCGGGGATATTAGAGTACATGAGAAAATGCACATGAGAGCACTTAGCAAGCAAATGATATATTAGCATTAGTTATTATATTATTTTATATCTGTGTTCAAATATGTAAAGGTGCTATTATATAGAAAAGAATTCTACTGGAACTCAGAGAAAGCAGTTTTATGACACCTTCCCAACTGGTCAAAGCAGGCCTCAAAATCAAGGGGTAGTTTGAATAGACCTTTTCCGAAGAGGAAAGACAAATGGCTAAAAAGCACATGAAAAGATGTTCAACATCACCAGTTATGAGGGAAATGCAAATAAAAACTACAATGAGATATCATTTGACACCTTATAGAATGACTATTATTAAAAACTAGAAAACTTCAAGTGCTGGAAAGGATGTGGAGAAATAGGAACACTCTTTCACCGTTGGTGAGAATGTAAAACTATGCGGTCTCTGCATTTGATATTTTGGCAATTTCTCAGGAAGTTAAATAAATAATCGCTGTATGATCTGTAATAGCAATCCCACTCCTAGGAATCTATTCAGAAGAACTGAAAGCAGGTAAACGAACTGACATTTGCACACCGACGTTCATAGCAGCATTATTCACAATTGCTAAAAGATGGAAACAACCCAAGTGCCCATCAACTGAAGAATGGATAAACAAAATGTGGTATATACACGTGATGGAATACTATTCAGCCAGAAGAAGAAATAAAATCAGGATGCATATGACAACATGGATGAACCTTAGGACCTTATGTTGAGTGAAATAAACCAGGCACAAAAGGACAAATATTGTATGGTCTCACTAATATTTACTAAATATGATGAGTAATCTCATGGAGTTAAAACCTAGAGTATAGGTTATAAGGAGATAGAATGAGGGTTGAGACGGAGGAGTTGATGCTATAATGTCTGCAGAATTTTTAGTAAAAATGATTGTAAATGTTTGGAAATGGATAGATACCATGGTGACACATTATAGGGAGTAAAATTTACATCACTGATTTATAGATGTGATAGTGGCTGAGAAGGGTAGTCTAGAATTGTAATTGACAATAGAATGAAAGCTAGAGGATAAACTTGGTGGTGGATTAGGATTGTGGTTAATAGAATGTTCTTAAATAAACTAGAAAAAAATGTATGTCACTGTTACAAGGTGTGAAAAATAAGGTGATATATGGGGGAAATACAACTACTGGAACTTATGATCTATAGTTAACAGTAGTACTGTAATATTTTTTAATCAATTGCAATGAAGGGATTATAATATTCTTTCCTCAGTTGTAGCAAGAGCACCACACTGGTGCAAAATTGTCCACAATAGGGTGTCATATGAGAATGTTGTATTTTTTGCATGACTTTTCTGTAAACTTACATGTTTTCTAATAACAAAACAAAACAAAACAAAAAAACCATGGGACAGTATAACACAGAGATCACAGTTGTCAACAATATTTTGGTTAATACTACAAGTATAAGAATGTTCTTTCATGAGCTAGAACAATTGTACATCATATTACAAGGTGTTAAGAATAGGTTGGTATATGGGAAAAATACAACTAATGCACACTTGGACTGTAGTTAAAATAATTTTTAATATCCTTTCATTAATTGAAACAAAATTACTTCTCCAATGCTAAATGTAAATAACAGGGGAGTATAAGAGGTTTTTCTTTTCGGGGTAATGAATATGTTCTGAAATAGATTGTGGTGATAAATGCACAACTCTGTGATTATAATGAGAGTCATTGTACACTCTGGATGGATTGTATGGTGTGTGAATATATTTCACTAAAACTACTTAATTCAAAAAAAATCGAGAGGTGGAAAAGTAAAAATACCCTCCTTCCTGCAGAGGTGGAGGGGAGTAAATAGTTTTGAGCAAAAATCTAATCCACCAGATGAGAGGAGGGTTGTAAAGGAGTACTAATACTTAATATATATAAAAGTTTTAAATAACTTGACTGTAAATGTGTGGAAATGAATAGAATTGATGGTAACATGTTATAGTGAGTAGTAGCTGGTTTATAAATGGGATTGTGACTGAAAAGTGTAGTCTAAATGTCCGTTGAAAGAAAGCTAGAGAATAATCTAGAGGCTGAATAACCCAGCAAGCCCAGAGGTGGAGGAAAATTGTGAGCTAGAACAGATGTACATCACTATTGCATGGTGATGGGAATGTGGAGAAAATGAGAAAAATACAATTAATGTAACCTGAGGACTTAGTTAACAGCAATACTGTAATATTCTTGCATCAATGCCAAAGATGTACTGTGTTAATAATAAGGGAGTAGGGGGAAAATATGCCAAGTGTACACTATGGACCATAATTAGTGGTAATAGTCTGATGATATTATCTCATAATCTATAACAAATGTTCCACAACAGTGTGGTGTGTTGGTAAAGGGTTGTTGTACGGGAATTCTACACACGTGCATGACTATTTTGTAAATTCACAACTTTTGCAATAAAAATAGATTTAAAAAAACTAATCAATATCAGTGATGCTATGTGAATATATTTAGCTCTTATTTCAAAATGTTATAAAGAAAAAATTAAATAAAATTCCATCTATTTTGACCACTTTAAGAAAGTGCATGCATCTTACTACTTCATTGTAACTTTCAATATGGTCATGCCTCAACACTTAAATATGAAATGCACATTTTATGATAGGTAATCGGTTCTTTTATTTTTTAACACCATATATCTTTTGTTTGATATTGGGCATTTAGGTCAATTATATTATTTATGAATTTCATTTCAAGAGAGCAAGAGGGGCTTGGAAAATATTATTTTTTTAATCCCCCCCCTTGTGGCTTTTTGCTTGCTGTCTGACCTGTGTCCATTTGCTGTGCATTCTTCTGTCTGTATTTATTTATTATCACCACTCCCCCACCCATTGAGGCTTGCTCGCTGTCTGTTCTCTAAGTCCATGTGCTGCAACGCTCTTCTGCATTTTCGCTTGTTTCCCTTTTTGTTGTATCACCTTGCTGAGTCGGCTCTCTGCAGTGCTTGCAGGCCGGTGGCACTCTGGGCGCCCAGGCTGGCAGCTCTCCACAGCATGAGGGCGAGCCTGCCTTCACATGGAGGCCCCGGGATGCGAACCCAGGGCCTCCCATGTGGTAGATGGGAGCCCAACTGATTGAGCCACAGCCGCTTCCCTATTTTTTCATTAAAAGGGGGCACTGGGCCCATCAGGGTTGAAAACCATGGAAGTCATCCAATGTAGCTCAGTAGAGGGAGAGGCGGTGGAACTGAGTCAGACAGACCTCCCTTTGAATCCTGCTCTACCGTTTACAAAATCATGTAACTTCAGGTGAGTTGTTCAACAGCTTGGAGTCTTTCTCAGGCTTATGATGGGTATAATGACACACATGTCTTCTGGGATGCAGTAAGAACTAAATGAGGCCGATGGGCATCGTGTGGGATCCTGGCAGGAAAGAGATGGCACTCATGCGGGGTAACTAAGGGGTGTTTTATAAAGGGACTGCTGAACTAAGGGAGGGTGCTTTACCCTGGGGCTCTTAGAGCAGGGAGCCAGACTCACTCATAGCTCAAAGACAAGGGGAGAAAACAACTACCAGAACCCAGAAAGATCAGTTTTATGGAAAGGGCGATCCTACAGGGCCCTGACTTTCAGTAGGGGGCATAGCCAACCAGGGCACACCCATAAGAAAGAAGCTGGAGGATAAATCCTCCAGCCACTCTCTCCTTCCACCTTCAGATCTTTGTTCTGTCGGTATCTGCTATTAGCAAAAGTCACTGGAAGTGAGAAGTGGAGCTCTGTAGCATGAAAATCACTGAGATGAGAAAAAATAAAACAAAAACAAAAAACCCTGAGAAGAGTAGCTGGGGTAGTAAGAACTTTATAAGCAGTAGCACTGTTAGACGTAGCTGGGAGAAGAAGAGCAGGAAACTCAAATAACTTGCCCCAAATTATATTAGAATCTCCATCAGAATCTAGTTTGATTTCATCATGCAAAGGCTTTTTCTATTTCATTCCTCTATGGATTATAGTTTTCTACATCAACAATGACAACTTGTCCTCTTGAGTTGCAGACTTTTGAAACTTAAAATAAAGGTAATAATATTTGCCTTAAAAGTATATTGGAAGAAGAAGTGTGATTTGCGGGCATTTTCGGAACTTGGAGTTGGCCTGAATGATATTACAGGGACAGATTCAGGACGTTATATATTTCGCCATAGCCCACTGAATGGACTGGGAGAGAGTGTAAACTACAATGTAAACTATAATCCATGCTGTATAGCAGTGCTCCCAAATATATTCATCAAACGCAACGAATGTGCCACACTGATGAAAGAGGTGGTTGATATGGGAGGAGTGGGGGGTTAGTTGGGGAGTGGGTTATATGTGAACCTCTTATATTTTTTTAATGTAACACTTTGTGTTATCTATGTATCTTTTTTTTTAAAAAAAAAAGCATATTGGAGGATGCTGTACTAGTAAATGAGCAACACTTTCGCTAGAGATTCAGGAATTATGCACTTGCAATTCCTCACAGACAGTGTGGATAGCGAGTATAGTTCCATTTTAAATTGCTTGGAAACTACGCTAGAGCAGTTGCCACAGGTATCTTGGTTAAATGCAGTTCATGATTACCTTTAAGCACTGCAATTTAAAACAAACTGGTTGAAGGGAAGAAAAGCATTCTGGGTTGTTCTCAGAGCCACACTGAGATAAAAGGCAGTCTTGTTCACCCCAACTGGGGTTTAGGAATAGGCATCTCTGAATCTGGTTAAACCAGTTCAGTCTGTCCCTCTGATAGGCCTACAGATGTTTACTCAACTTTCTGCTCATGGGGGAAAGGCAAGCCTACCTGAATTTTCTGCTGCTTCCCCAGAGTTTCAAAAGCTTAACTGTCCAGTATGAATTGCGTAACAGTTTCTGGAGAGGGTAGCGTTCCTGGAGTCAAAAGAAAAATAAACCCATCTTTTGCTTACAGAGGAGATGAGCCCCTGCTTTTAAAATCACATGCTTTCCATTTTCAGGTGTAAAAAACATCCTTGAGGTGACCTGCAGGGGCACTAGTCACTGCCAGGTTAGCATTTCATCAGATGAAATTGGGTGTCAGAATTCTGAACAAACACCTTTTGAAATATTTCTTTTCCTTGCAACTCCCAATTAACTACACATGTGCCATACAACAGAAAGCTTTAAAATATCATCATGGCTCAAATTTGTCACCGTGCTCCAAGAAGGAAGATATCAAATCTAGGAATTTGTATGTGTACAGACTCCCTTTACGCAATAATCCAAACCCATAAACACAGATGCACGTCTTATTTCATCAACATCTAAAACCAAAACTCCAAAAGTGCAATTAATAAACACAGACAACAGCTCAGATGGAAACTGAGTACATAACTAACAGCTAACAGCATTTATACTGCACTTTCGACAAAATATACTCTCACTTCGTGCTGGTACCGACATCTGAAGTAACCATCAGCTCATGTATTTTACATGTGGAGAGAAAGCTTGTCAGCGAAATTTGACGATCTGCCTCAAGACATAGAGCTAATAAGATGCAGAATCAGAACTTATACACAGCTTCCAAATCCAAACCTCTTTTAAGAATTGTGGCATGTTTTCCATTTATTAAACAACATTAGAATATAAAATAAGTTTACAGTTATATTTTGAAATAGCATAAAAATCTATTAACACTGCTTAGTATTAGGATAAAAATTCTAAAGCTGAAGGATTTATTTTCTCAAAGAAATCATTACATGGATTCTGAAGCATTTATTTACTGAAGAAAATGAT
This sequence comes from Dasypus novemcinctus, assembly GCF_030445035.2. Taxonomy (NCBI): domain Eukaryota; kingdom Metazoa; phylum Chordata; class Mammalia; order Cingulata; family Dasypodidae; genus Dasypus; species Dasypus novemcinctus. The sequence continues at coordinate 183,435,887 of NC_080673.1, forward strand.
GCTGATTAATAATGCAGTTTGGTTAAATACATTTTTATTATATACTTAGTTTGATTGTCATATGAGATGCACTAGGTAAGAACAAAATAGCTCCCATTAGTGAATGAAAGATAACAAGAAATTGTTTCAAACTACATACTTCATTCCACTGAGATTTTTTTTTTAAGAATTATTTATTTATTTCTCTCCCCTTCCCTCCCCCCACCCCGGTTGTCGGTTCTCTGTGTCTATTTTGCTGCATCCTATTTGTCCACTTCTGTTGTTGTCAGCGGCACGGGAATCTGTGTCTCTTTTTGTTGTGTCATCTTGTTGTGTCAGCTCTCCATGTGTGCGGCACCATTTCTGGGCAGGTTGTACTTTGTTTCATGCTGGGCAGCTCTCCTTACCGGGCGCACTCTTTGTGCGTGGGGCTCCCCTACGCGGGGGACACCCCTGCGAGGTAGGGCACTCCCTGCGCGCATCAGCACCGCACATGGGCCAGCTCCACACGGGTCAAGGAGGTCAGGGTTTGAACCGTGGACTTCCCATGTGGTGGACGGACGCCCTAACCACTGGGCCAAGTCCGCCGCCACCACTGAGATTTTATGCTTAATTAGAATTCATTCTTTTGCTACTGTGACAGAGTGGTAAATTTGCTTGATGAAATTTTTTAAAAATCACCATTGTTATCAAAAAAGAAACGTAATTAAGAAAAACTCATTGATAAAGTAGATGGGTCAAGTATTAAGGATGGTTTGGAAGAAGTGGGAGGAAAGATCTAAAAACACTCAATCTACATGGATAATAAGAACATTTAAGGCTTTGTGAACAGAGTTCCTGCTGCTACAGAGCTCTGGGTCCTTTGGGACCTCCTCTCTTACCATGATGAATTTCTTCAACAAAAATTAAATATCTCTTCTCTAATTCCTGACACAAATGCAAAATGTGGGACATTCCAAAAGTAAATGTCATGGGGGAAAAATTGAGGGTTCTAGACTAAAAGCAACTAAAAAGCTAGAACAACAAAAAATACCTTGTATAAAATTGATTGGTTCCTGACTCAAAAAAATAGCTATAAATTATATGTTTGATGAATAACTGAAGAAATTTGAATATAACCTGTTTATTAGATATTAGGAATGTTTCATTAATTTACTTAGTTGGGATAATGATGTGGTGGTAATGTAGAAAGGTCTTAGTCTCTTTCTCTTTCAATATGACCTCTCTGGGAGACTAGCTGGGGCTTTCTCATAACATGGTGCACTCGAGGTAGTTGGACTTCCTAAATGGCAGCTGACTTCCCAGGATGAGAGTGGAGGCTGCCAGGCCTCTGAAAAGCTAAGCCCAGAATTGCCATAGCTTCACTTTTGCCACATTTTTTTGGTCAGAACAAGTTGCAAGGCCTCCTGAGATTGAGTCCTGAGATTGGACCAAACAGTATGCACTTATAAAAATGAGACTATCTACTCTCCCACCCCGAGAATATATTAAAGATATCAAGAGGTTGAATGAAAGCCACACTTCCACAACCTGAAACAGACATTGAAAATATGCTTCTTTTATGAATAAGAAAAATGCTGACAAGTTAAAAGCAATCAACAAGCATTTAATTTACAAGCATTTAATGTCTTCTCCTTGTATGGGAAGACTTTATCATCTAAAAGTCAAAGGTAGAAATATCCGGGTGGAAGACACACAATAGCAAGAATCAAGACATTATTCCCCAGAAAATATTTGACTTTGGGCCTATTATCATTTTCAGGTTTTCCTCCTCCCTTTAAAGAATGGGAATCCAAGAGTTAAATCTGTATTTTACTGATTTTTGTATTCCTACCACTTGGCATTCAGTGACTATCCAAGAATGTTTGTTGAATCTATCATACAAACTGTTAAGACTATTCAGGAGTTGGTGTGGTGGTTTGAAACTGTATATCCCTCAGAAAATCATATTATTAAATAATTCACTTCTGTAAGTGTAAACCTATTAGTAATATCTTTTGATGAGATTACTTCAGTTAAGACATGGCCCAGGTAAGTCTTAATTCTTACTGGAGTCCTTTTTAAGTGAATGCAATTCACTCAAAGTGAGAAAAAGCCACAGAAGCAAGAAGCTGAAAGCAACAAAACTGGATGTGAAGTGAGAAACCTGCAGATGCTGTCATGTGCCTTGTCATGTAACAGAGGAGTCCAAGATTGTGGGTAGCCAGTCTTCAGGAAGAAAACATCATCTTGATGATGCTTGATGTGGATATTTTCATGGTCTCAAAACTGTAAGCTTATAAGCTAATAAATTCATATTGTTAAAAGCCAACCCATTTCATGGAATACTGCTTTCAGCAGCCTAGCAATCTAAAACAGTTGGGATTTTAGGAATTGAAATTCATGTGTCTATCCTGACAAAAGTATGTAGAACAAAACCAAGAGCCCAGTGGAAATTTCTCTTAGTAGCCAAAATAGTTATTATAAATCCAGGCTTAAATATTCCTACATTTAATTAAGAAAAAAGCTTCTCAGACCCACTTCAGAAAATATTGACAGGTGGATGAAAACTCAGAATGTCAAGAGCCTGATCCTACTATCTTGACCTTCCATCAGGGATGTGACTAACAAAGATGGCTAGGACCGTAGGAGTGGCTAAGGTGGAGTCTGATTCTGGCCACATTCAGAGAGACCAACATGTACATAAGTGTTCAAAAGAATTGAAACATAATTTTAAAAAGCATACTCTATTACGTACTGTGCGGATTGCAACAAATGTAGACATCTGGTCATATTTGCTGCAAATCTTTATTTTTTAAAAATAAAAATAACATTTTATGCTTCAGGTGAGCTTTGCACCCTTTGGATTCACTTCCCTATCCTCCTGTCCCAGGGGTAACCACTATTCTTAAGTTGGAGAAGACCATTCCTGCCCACGATTTTTATAGATTTATATGTCCATAAACAGCATATGGCACTGCATTGTATTTACATAAATGATTATATGTATAAATACTTGTGTAAGTTAACTTTTCTTCAACATTGTTTTGAGGTTTATGAGTAAATTTTAATACATATAGCTATAGTTTATTTTCACTACTCTTCTGTTGTTGAATATATCACAATTTATGTTTTCCTGCTGATAGATATTTAGTTAGTTCTTAATTTTTCAGTATTATAAATACTACAACACCGAATGACTTTGTGTCTTCTGGTGTGAATTTACATCTTTAGTTTTATGAAGTATTGCTCTCAAAAAGGACCATATTAACATTATAGTATATTGGCATTTTTCACAAAAGCCAAAAGGTGGAAGCAACACAAATGTCCATCAACAGATGAATGCATAAACAAAATGTGGTAATATCCATGCAATGGAATATTATTCAATCATAAAAGGAATGGAGTTCTGATACATGCCACAACAAAGATGAACCTTAAAGATGTCATGTATTTCAGTTACATGAAATAACTAGAATATGCAAATTCATAGACAGGAATTAGATCAGTTTACTAGGGGTTGCAGGGGAATAGGAACGGGGGAGGTTATTGCTAATGGGTGCAGAATTTGTTAGGGGTTGTAGCAGTTTGATATAGTTTATGAATTCCAAAAATAGATATTGGATATGTTTGTGAACTGGTCTGTTCCTCTGGACATATTAGATTATATTGGAATCAGAGGTTTCACTTTTACTTGATTAAATGATGATTAAGGTTTTGATTGGGCCATGTCAGTAGGGCATTGAGTGCCTGCCCCTTGGTGGGTGGGGACTAACAGAAAAACTGCACCACAGAGAAGGGAGGTTGGAGTTTTAATGCTAGAGCCCTGGGAAATAAGTAACAGAGAAGCAGACATGCGAAGAAAGAAGGCTCCATCAGACATGGCAGAGGCCCTGGGAAGAGAAACAAGCTATTTCCCTGATAATTTACAGCTGGCCTTGTGGACAGAGCAGAGCAGCCCAGAGAGAAACAAGCCCCAAGAGAAAGATGAGACTTGCCCCAGCCTATAGCTGATATTGGAAGAAGCTGAATTCTTGCAGATGTTGGTCGCCATCTTGCTCCAACATGTGGCAACAGACTTCGGTTAGGGAAGTAACTTACCCTTTATGGCCTGGTAACTGTAAGCTTCTACCTCAAATAAATACCCTTTTATAAAAGCCAACAGATTTCTGGTATTTTGCATCAGCACCCCTTTGGCTGACTAATACAGAGGTGATGAAAAAGTTTGGTAATGGATGGTGGTGATGGTAGCACAACACTGTGAATGTAATTAACACCACTGACCTGTGTATTTGCAAGTGGTTAAAATGGGAAATCTTATGCTATATATATGTTCCCATAATAAAAAGAAAAAATGATTGTACCAATTATCAGGCTTTTATTTTTTCCCAAGTCTGATTGCTTACTGTTTTATGAAGCATATATACAATAAGTGGGGCAATTTGATGAGTCTTAACAGATGAATTCACTTGTGAAACCACTACCACAACCCAGATAGACTATTTCTATCATTCTGTTTTAGTTTCTTGGCTGCCAGAGCAAATACTATGCAATGAGTTGGCTTAAGCAATGGGAATTTATTGCTTTGAGGCTGTAAGTCCAAAACCAAAGTGTCATTAAAGTGATGCTTTCTCCTAGAAGGCTCTGGCATTCTGGGGCTGGCTGCCAGCAGTCGTTGCTCCTTGGCTTTTCTGTCACATGGAAATGCACGTAGTGATCTCTCCTGGCTTCTTGGTTCCACTGACATCCAGCTTCTGGCTGCCTCCTGTGACTTTCACTCTGTGACCTTCCTTTTAAGACCCCCTATAATAGGATTAAGACCCATCCTGATTGAGCTGGAACACACCTTAACTGAAGTATCTGCATCAAACCATCATATTCACAAGATTTCACACCCATAGGAATGGATTAAGAACAGGTTTTTCTGGGGTACATAGCTCCAAGCCACCACATATCCCAATGTTTTCTCAACCTCCTCTTGCCATCTATCCCTCCTTCCACCTCAAATCCCAGGCAACCAACCACTGGACTATTTTAATGATAGGCTCATTTTCATTTCAGAGAATTTTATATAAATGGAATCATACAGTAAATTCTCTTGTGTCTGGCTTCTTTCACTTAGCATAATGACTTCTGAGATTCATCTACGTTATATCAGTAATTCTTTCCTTTTAAGGTATGGATTTATGACATTTTACTTATTTACCTGTTGGTGCACATTTTACTTATTTACCTGTTGGTGGACATTTAGGCCATTTCCAGTTTTGGATATTACAAAACAGGCTTTTATGAACAAGTCTGGGTGGATTATTTTCACTTCTCTTGGATAAGTGCTAAATGGAATGGCTGGATGGTATGATAGGTGTTATGTTTAACTTTACTTATTCTGGTTTTTATTTGTATTACCCTAATGACTAGTGATGCTGAACATCTTTTCATGTGCTTGTTGGCCACTCATCTATCTTCTTTTGCAAAGTGTCTAATTAAATCTTTTGTTCATTTCTTACTTGGTAATTTTACTTATTTTGGAGTAGTGAAATTTCTTACTTTTATCTTTCTAGATTCAGATCCTTTATCAGGTATGCTTGACAACTACTGTCTCCCAATTTATGGCTAAAATTTCATTTTCCTAAGTGTCTTTTGAAGAGAAAAAGTTTTCAATTTTGAGGAATCCCAATTTAGCAATATTTTTTCTTTTTTGGTCTGTGCACTTTGTGGTCTAAGAAATCTTTGCAAACCCAAAGAAATCTTAGCAAAATCACTTAAGATTCTCCCATTTTCATCTAGAAGTTTTAGCTCTTATAATTAGGTCTACATATGAGATGAGGGTGGAAGTTCACATTGTTTGTTTTTGCATATAACTAATTAGAACACCAATTGTTGAAGAGATTATCCTTTCCCCATCGAGAGACATTGGCACCTTTGTAGAAAACCAGTGTACCATATATGTAGGGTTTATTTCTTGACTCACTTTTGTTCCATTGATCTATATGTCTATCTTCACACCATTATCACACTGTTTTCATTTCTATGGCTTTAAAAGAAGTCTTGATATCAGGTAGTATAAATCCTCCAGCTGTGCTCTGCTTGTCAAAGTTAAGCCCAAACATTTCTATATTTTAGAACCAGTTTGCCCATTTCTACAAAATATTGATAGAATTTTGACTGGGATTATGTTGAATCTATAGATAAATTTGGGAGAACATCTTAATATTTCAATATGTGAACATGGCTTGCCTTCCACTTATTTATTCTCAAGTTTTATTACAATATAAGCATCTGATTTTTTTTAATGCTACTGTAAATGGTATCTTTTAAAATCTTCTAACATGTAAATATGTCGCCTGAAAATATAGTCAGCTTTATTTCTTCCTTTCTTATCCTTACATCTTTAATTTCTCTTTCTTGTCTTATGGCATTGGTTAGGTTCTCCATTACATCACTGAGTAAAAAAATGAAAGCATACTTGTCATGTTTCTGATCTCAGAGGCAAAATGTGGTAGAAAGAACAATGGCCCCCAAAGACATCGATATCCTAATCCCCAGAATTTGTGAATATGTTACACGGCAAAGGAAAATTCAGGTTTCAGATAAAATTAAGGTTGCTTTTCAACAGACCTTAAAACAGAGAGATTATCTGGGCAGATCCAATGTAATCAAAAGGATCCTTAAAGTTGAAGAGGGAGGCAGAAGAGTCAGAATGAAGCAATGTGAAAAGGACTCAATACAAATAAAGCTACCTTTGAAGATGGAGGTTAGAGGGCATGAAACAAGGAATGTAGGTAACCTCTAGAAACTGGAAAGGGCAAGGGAAAGGATTTTCCCCTAGAGCCTCCACAAAGGAACACAGCCCTGCTGACAACTTGATGTTGACCTAGTGTGACCCATTTTGGACTTCTGAACTATAGAACTGTAAGATTAATTTGTGTTGTCTTAAGTCACTCAGTTTATGGTAATGTTTTCTCTGAAGTGTCAGTTCTTATGCTATTGCCTATTGCTTACCCTTTTGATTTCTGAGCTTTTCCAAATTTGATTTTATGTTGTTTTTAGTTTCAATAATTTCCTAAATTCTTTCAGCATGTTTAAAAATATTAGATTACTGTTTTCCTCTGCTTTGTGGATATATGTTTCTGGGATATCTTCTTCTATGGGTAGGTTGTGCAGATTGCTATTGTTTTCTTAGGACATATTTTAAAATGTAGTTATATTAATGGAGATGTGTTTTCCTTTATTTTTCCTCCTAAATTTTTAGAAGATTCCTGTGTAGGGGGGTGAAGGTGGGCCTTGACAGTTTTCTAGATTTATGGTTTTAAAGTTCTCTGTTCTGTAGTTACAACAAAGTCTTAAGATAAGAAGGCTTTCTGTGCAGCTCCCTCTTCAGTACTTTCTAAATTCCACCTCATTTGATCCCCTCTACTACCAGTATTGGAATCTTTACTTCCAGAGTCTGTCTCTTGTCAATGTGTGTTCTACCTCCAATAGTGCAGGCCTATATCCACTCAATGGCTATTTCTGAGAACCCTGGAGGCCAGATGGCCCTAGCACCCTCATACCTATCTGCAGGCCTGTTAGTAGCTGCCAGTTGGATACTGGGCACCCCTCTCCCAGTTCTGATTGTGGTTTGTGAAACCATCAGTTCAAATTCCTAAGACTGAAAACTTCTCCTTTTGAAGATGACTACATGTTGGCAAATTCTGGTGTTTATGACTCTTGCTGCTGTTGATGGTTTAGTACAAACTGCTCCTATAATGGGATTATAGGGATACTCTATTACCTGCTTTTAGTGAAGATGGAGTCACTGTGTTCTATCTTTTGCTAAACTACTTACTCTATGGGGACTTGGGGAAATGTACAAGCTTTTATTTCTTGCTAATACCACAGTCCAGTGCACTCAGGAGGATATCCTATAGCTTTCCTCCAAACAGTGGCTCATATGCCCTAGCTATTTCCATTTTGCAAAGACTGTTTATAGCCAATGGGAAAGCAGGAAAGTGGTCACTCATGGCAGTGGGTTTTACTGCCAGGCCTGGAAGTCACATATATAACTCGTCCCCATAGCTCCTTGATCAGAACTCAATCACATGGCCCCAAACTAACTAACTGGAAAATACAGAGCAGCAGCACCAAGAATCTGTGCCCAGTCAACTTTGGGAAAGAAGGCAGACTATTATAAAAATATAAGATGTTACCTGTTTCTTTTTATATAATATCTCTAAATAGATTTAAGATGTAACCTAATCAAAGAACATGTCATCATAGTTTTTAAATAAAGTTTTAATACCAATAAATACATTAAAAAAATTTTAAATTGTAAATCAAATTGTTTTCAAGTTTGCAAACCATGTCTCTAATTGTTAACAAATTTGAGTAAAGGGGAGATGAGGAATTTAATTAAATAAAATTTAAAAAGTCTCCAATTACAAAGATTCCAGTTAAATATGTCTTTTGGAATTATAATGGATCAAACTATACCACTAACAAATGATATAAGAAAATGGTGGTTTATTATTATTTATAAACGTATTTGTGTTCACTTTCTAAATATTCAAAATAGTCAACATACATACTCAAATCTAGTCCTTAGACAATGATTTTATTACCTTCAGGCTGTCATGTTTGATACTATAAATAAATTCATTGAAAAATATAACATAATATTTAAGTAAAGAATTAAGTTTGTGAAAGCTTGCAAAATACAGCCAATGAATTCTACCTTGTAATATTTTAAATATCTGAACTTTACTTTAATGGCATGGTCAGGCCACTCAATAATATTTCTACATTTTTAAAATTTTAGGATATAAAACAGTGGCAATCTACTAAAATTATAATTATTTAATAGAGTATAACAACTCTCAAAGTACTGAAAAAACTGTTTAATGGAAGCAATACCCACATCATAGCAACTGGTTTCTTTTCTCTTAGGACATATCTTCAAAAGGCATATTTTAATTACTAGTATTTATCTAAACATAGCAGTTTGAGTTTTGAATTTCCAGTCAATATTCTATTATCTTGAGATTAAGATAATGTGAGGTGGGAGGAGGTAGGAGCACACAGATCTCCAATTAACTTCCATCAGAGTGACAGTGTTCTTATTTATTCAGCACGTTCATGAAGACCAAGAGAAAGATATAATGGGAGGGAGAGTTACAGATCTGTGTTCCACCCTAATTAAACCTTCAGGAATTACTTTCACACAATCATACTTAACTTAAAAAAACTGTAAGACAGTAAAACAAAGGCCAAGACTGCTGCCTAAGTAAGTCTGGGTGGTGATTTTATTTGATCTGAGCCACAAGAAGAGAACAAAGCGTCCTCTTGTCTAGATCACATTTTTAAAACAGGGCTCATTTCAATTCAAATAACTTAGTGAGTTAAAAGTGCTACAAATTCTCAGAATGCCAGACATACTAAAGTACAAAAATAAATTTCAAAATCAAATATAAATGATTTTAATGTATTTCTGTCATGCTCGCCTTTAATTAGGGCTGACAATCTAAAGTTGACTATAATTTCAAGTACCCTACAGTATTACAATTATTATTAAGAGTTATGTCCTAAGACCCCAAAATGCAATACAATTTACACTTTGGGCATGGTTTATTTTTCAATGAAATATACTATCTGAAGTACTAAATTGATAAAGATTAGTACTCTAAAGTACTAATTGGTCAAAGCACTTGATCCCATGCAAGAAACAATAAAATGCATTTTTAATGTTGAATATATTGAAATTTCAAATACCTTAATATCTTAATTTCATCCATTACCCTCAACTCCTAGTTGAGTGTTTTCATTTAAAAAAAAGGGTGTGTGTGTGTCTTTAGATTTCTTTCCTACTACAACAAAATAATTAAACAGAAATATTCTAAAGTACAAAAAAGAAAAATGGCTTCATTTTACTTAACCAAAATATAATTTCCTGGTCCCTAAAAATGGCCTTTTTTAGGGCACTTATTCAAGTTCTAAAATAGCAGCTTTTTATATTAAGGCAACATTACTTTATTCTTACCTGTTTTTCTATGAATTACTCTATTAAAGTTCAGAAGATCAGTTGCAGACTTAGGCACCCTCAAAGGCCTTTTATACTGTAAGAAGACTTAACATGAACCATTTAATCTTTAAAAAATATATAAAAAGTTATTGTACTCAAAGTTAACAAATATCTTATTTTTCTACTTGGAATTCTACAGTAATTACAGTCATTCCAGCATGTATAAACTCTGAAATTACCTTTTTAAACTAACTTCAACATAAAATACAAATTTTCTACAAAAATACAATATAGGAGATTTATCATTTCTTCCCTGAAATAGAAATTTAATATTTGGACAAAAAACTGTAAACTTTTGATAAGATTCATAAAATATAACCTTTTAAAGACTTAAATTATTTGAGGTTTTGGCAAATGGTGTTCTTTTCAGCAGATTTACATTACTGTAATACTTTAACACAATAATGTGAACCAACAGATGAAAGGTTTCTTTCTCTTAGGTCTTATATCTGCTACCAGGAGGTAAAAAATGGCTTCCTGCAATGGACAGTCTGGGTAAATGCATTGCTTAGGTGGACAATCCGACCCTGACTTCCACCTTGGCTGCGTTCCACAATCACACAAGGCATCTGTACTAGCTGAACAGGACTCTTCCCATCTCTCAATGCCTGAGTAAGATTTAAGATCTGTGGAAGGAAGAGAGACTTTTACCAATTCAAGAAAGATAAAAATAATTTCAGAACATTGGCATTATTTTAACCATAATTTTTACAAGAATTAAACAACTATAATAAATATCTATGTACATATATTTATTTACACACACACACATAAATGCACAAAATTAAACAACTCTTGCCAATTGATAACTTTAAAATATTCTAAATACATCTATGTCTAGGAGCAATGGATTCAGGAACTGAATAAAGTAAATGGTTCTAAATATTCTATTTGACATAGAAAATAAAACAAACAGTGGTCTAAAAAGTTTGATGGTAATTAAATTAAGTACTTGCCTTATTCATTCATTCAACAAGTAAATTTATTGCATGCCTACTACTGTTTTGGTGCTAGGGACACAACAGTAAACTAGCAAACAAAATCCCTACCTACATAGAGCTTACATTTTATAGCAGGAGAGAGAATCAACAAACATAAATAAGTAAATTATATGATGTATTAAAAGGTGAAAGTACCATTTGAAAACATGAAGCAGGGTGAATGGGCTAGAGAATTTTAAATAAAACTTTACTTAAGTTATACTTAAAAAAGGAAAAACCAAAGGAGAAAAAGTAAAATGTTACATTCCATGTTTAAAGATACCCTTGGAATTTCTACGTAAGCATACAAATGAAGTTGTGAAAGTTCATAGCCTATTCTACTCTCTGTTCAGATAAAATAAAATTTTAATAATTCTTTTGTTTTTTTGCCTTTGTAACAGGAAAAAAAATTCCCTTTGTTATGTACTTTAGAAATAAGGATATCTCCTTCAGGTATTTGAAATACGTAATGTATAGATGCTATGCATTTTGCTGGTTCTTGTAAAAACAATTTGATAGTATAAGCATGCTAATAACCTTCATATTTTGATTAGTATGAACTAAATGGTTTCGATCCTGGAAGATATGGAGGATTTAGCATATCAGGGAAACAAATCTTTACTAGCAATAGTTACAGATTGATTTATGTTTTAGGTTCTTCCCTTAAAGTTTTCTAAGCTGGCTAATTTGGATAACAAAAAAAGAACTTAAGAAATTTAGGTTTATAAGCATTGTTCTTACCATGACAACAAAATATATGCACTAAACATGGCTAAGGAATGAAATGTTCTGGGTTAGTTTCTTGTTCTGGGTTTTTAAAAATTCTATTCTAAAATGTTGGCTAAACATGCTATGTAGGGATTTCTTACTAAGAGAAGTGTTAAATATAAGTTACCTCTAGTACCCTGACTCTAAGAACAATACATAAAACTATCTTGAATATTAATAATTCTTGCAGGGTTCAGAAGACAGTTGATAATATGGCATTTATTTACTGAGGAAACTCAGCACTGACTATGTTGGGGAAGAGAGAAGGCTAAAGAAGAGGTAAAAGATCATGTGAGCACTTAAAGAACTCACCTTCAAGAAATAAAGGACCATATGAATAATTGCAAATTTTGTAATACAACAGTGGGCTTATGCCCTGATTTAAAAAATCTGCCGCTCTCCCCTTTTTCATTTCTCAAGAAATGAATCAATCTATTATTATATGTTTAAATGAGAGAGAATTATTTTTTAAAAATAGAATGGAGTAAACACTGCAGGCAAGGAGAAACACTTCAGAATTCTCTTTCCATAGCTTGATAGGGATGCAACAGCCATGTCAAAGCAGATGGTTTAACCTGCAAACTTCTGTGTATAGACTTTGCTTTGGACTAGTTTATGGGTCCTCAAATTCTAGTCAGCATAAGAATTACTGCACAATATACATACAACCATTACTTCTTGGTCAGTTTTAAGCTATTTTTCAAATGTTTGTCTGATATGCCGATTTTAAAACCTTTTTGACATTAAAAAAATAACTTTCTTAAAATAAAGATACTATCTCATGGGATAAGAAAATTCCAGAAGATTGAGCATACTGATATTTCAAATTAACTTGTTTCAAGCAAAAAAGTCAAAATTAGGGCATAATTATCTGTGCTTGAAAATTGAGCTCAAATATGCAACTTACTTTGATGATCTGATCCCTTCCTTTGTGCTTGAACTACTAAAAAAAGTCTCTTAGCTAGCTCCCTGGTTCTAGACGCCTCATAAACTAAGATTAACCTTCTGTTGCGGTTCTTAGGATTTTTTGTGCCATTGAGGAAAATAATATCCTGGCAACAGAACTTGGCATTTAAAAGTTCAAACACATGGATTTGAGGAAGAAGAAGAGAATAAAAAGTAGGAGGAAACAGAGCTAAATAAACAATATGCAACAAGGTAAAAAATGCCTAATTTAGAAGATAACACAGGAAAAGATACTACTTAAATAAACTTTATTTCTAACTTGAACTCTTTTGGTTCAACACAGCAGGAAATATTCAGAGTTGCAACTCTGGATTATAGTGGAGAAAAAAACTGACAATTACTTCAAAGGGATTTTTTTCTTAATGAAGAAAAGGTGACCTACCTGACCTCTCATTACAGACATCTGATTTTCAAAAGTGGCCTTGTCAAAATTTTTGTCAATCTACAAAAAGAAAAGACAAAAATTTAAGTCCAAAACATGAAGATCTTTGAAACAAATATTTGAAAATAACTCTTCAACTTAGCATGTAAGGTCTTTAGAAAACTTTCTTAATAACATGAAAACAAGTATTTTTACCAAATGAATTTGTGGGACACTCAAAATGACCAAAGAGTTTTATTTATTTATATCCCAACTTATTACTGAAACGGTTTAAGATAACTTTCCATCCAGTGGATTTGGGCTTTTTAAGAGAATTAAATCAGAGTGGAAGGTCACCGACAAGTATTAGTATTATAAATTACAGGGTAATTTTGTAAAAATTCAACTTTTGAAGAAAGCAACCTCTCAAATTTAGATATAGTCTCACTTCAAAGAACATTCATAATAGTGTAATTTCACAAATTTAAGTTCTTGAAAAATAAAACTAATTCCTTTGTTATGTCAGGTTTTACTGTAAGCAGAAATATAAGAAATAGTAAACTGTAAACTAGCTTGACTAAGAAAAGCTCTATTTTAAGATTCATTTCACTTTCTGCAATAATTAAAACTAAAAATATATTTACCTTAAAAAGCTCATAAAGATCTTCGCATAAATCTTGCACAAAGTTCATATCAGAAATAAATGGTAGAACCAAATTTCTGATTTCTTCAGAAAATGGAACCTTTGCTTGAGGAAGCCAAGCCCAGTGAAATGGATCTGAAAGAAAAAAAGTATTTTTCTATAATCAGTAGGGAAAATGGTTTCTTCAGATTCATCTTTGTCCTGGTTCTTTCCTACAGGTGCCAGGTTCCCTCAAAAGAAGGAAAGGAAAAAGAAAATAAGCTATCAGAGTACAACTATTCTTTGCCATCCAAATTATTTGGATCCAAAGTTTGGATAGCAAGAATGTGGATAACCAATTCAGATGGTAAAACATAGTAAGGTATTACCCGAACCAATTTAGTTTCTTAGTTTTGGATTGTAAAAAGAATGGTTAAAGAGTCTATCTCAAACAGGCCTATTTCAAAAAATATAACTCAATCTATCCAGTTCCTGGGTTTGGAAATTGAGTTTACTCAAACACCAGATGGAAAACCTTGGCTGAGATCCCCCGGCTGCCACAGCTACAAATCAACAGGAATTGATCACTCATTTGTATACAGAAGATGTCCTAAAATGTAAAATAGGGTAAAGAGGTAAATGGCTTTGAGGCATAAAAGACTTATGACTCTAATTCTCCCCCACGAAAACTATAAAATCTATTCAGTGCCAGGACTAGAAAGATTTGTAAAGTAGTGGACTATTCTAGAGAGGGGCTGTATATTCAGATTCCTGCAAGGAAGTATAGGCTTTATGACAATCTGATCATCCATAAAGCTACCATGGGTAAATCCCATGAGAATTCCCAGCTTTGGGGGATCTTATCGTTTATAGTCCCGAGGAAGAAATCTGCCTTTAGCTTCATTCCTTCTATTTCTCACATGTCTACCTCTGTGCACTGTGTTAAACACATAATCCATAGCAAAGAAAGCCTTTCTTCTGGTCTACATCTCCCTACAGCTAAGATGAAATTTCCCTTCTATCTTTCCCTGACAAATCTCATAAAAGAAAAGTACTTATTCTGTCTCTACTTCCAGTAACTATCTCTCAACTTGTGTTAACCTATCTTCTACTACCACCATTCAAACTTACTCCATGGAGATTACCGTCAGTCCTCTCCTAAGGGTCTCTCCAAAAACTCATTGCCGTCCTTATGCTACCTAATCTCTTTGTAGCAAGTGGCATTGTTCTTCATTAACTCAAGCGAAACTCTCTGTGACTTTGGCAATACTACCCTCTCAAAGTTTAGCTCCCATCTTTAAGCCATTCCTTCTTTTTCTTTTGCTGGCTTCTTGTCCCCTCTCCAATGTCACTGTTAACCCAGAGTCTGTACTTAGTCCTTTCTCTTTTTCATTTGCTATGCATTCATGAAATGTTGACTGAGAAATTATATACCTGGCATTGGGCTAGGAAGTGCTGTTTGTTCTCCACAATTTCTCTGAATGATAGCAGGGAAACACTACCATGGCTTTCACTATCAGGTTGACAGTTCTAAACAATATCCTAGCCCCATCCCAATCAAGATGGCAGAGTGAGACACTCCAGGGCTCTGTCGCCCAAAAGAAGCTTTGAACAACTGGCAAGAACAATCAGAAACAGATTTCTCAAAGCTCTGGAAAAGTTAAAGGATTGTAGTAACAGGATGAGCACTGAATCAAGAAAAAAGCTACCAAAAAGCAGTCAGACCTCATGGTGTCCTGACTGACCCCTGCCCCACCACTCACTGTGGTGCCTGCAGTGCTCCCATTGCACATCTCTGATCCCGGTTCCAGAGGAGTAACCTTCATGCACACACTGCCCAATGTGTTTGGTAACAGCCCAATGGACTAGCCATCCCAGGACTTGCCCTGTGTGTAGAGGCAGCTCACTGAGCTCTCCTACAAAACACTGTGGGAGAGCAGTTAAGTAGCTGCCTGGAGCAAGGAATTGCTGACTGTAAGACATACAGTGCAGTACCCAGACCAAGAGCCCTGTTTCCTAAGGAAGAGAAGACACTCTCATTCGCATAAATGAGGGAATTCCCAGGGTCACATGACTACGCCCAAAACAAGAGGCATGCACAGAAAAGATCAGTGAGGTCCCTATACTCTGGCCTGGTTTAGACAATCTCTGAAGGAGAGTGCTTGCACAGGTCAATCTGCAAAGACTGGAAAAGGTGTCATTCCCTAATCCAGCTCCTTTTTCTGTTAGCCCCTGGCATGCAAGGAAAGCTCTTTCAGAATACTAGCTGGACAAAAGCTTAAGAAGAAATGCCTCAGAGTCTAAATTCCAGCAATAACACATTAAAATATCAAAATGTCCAGGACTCAAACAAAAGATTACAAAACAACCAAAGAAACAGGAAGCAATACTCCAAGCAAAGGAGGAAATTAAAGCATTAGAAATCATCAACAACAGGGACCAGACCTAGGATACACCAGATAAAGGCCTTTAAAAAATGGTCCTCCTTATGCTCAAAGAGCTAAAGGTAAACATGGACAAAGAATTAACGGAAATGAGGAAAACAATAGATGAACACAAAGCGAACATCAGTATAGAGATGGAAATTATGAAAAGAAATCAAACAGAGCTGGAGGCTACAATTCCTTAGAGAAATGAAGAAAAGTGAACAGAACCTAGGAACCTGTGGGACAGCATCAAATGTACCAATATAAACATGGTGGGAATCCTGGAAGGAGTATTAAGATGGAAAGGAGCAGAGAGAATAGGCAAAGAAATAATGGTTGAAAACTTCTCAAAGTTAATGAAAGACATAAATATATACATTTAAGATGCTCAATGAACTCCAAACAGGATAAATTCAAATAGACCCACATGGCATCATTTTAGTCAAACTGCTGAATGCCCAAGATAAGGAGAATTCACACGCGAGAAGCAAAGTGTCAATACAAAGGAGCTTCAATAAGTTTAAGTGTTGAATTTTCATCTGAAACTATGAAGGCAAGACAGTAGTAGGATGACATACTTAAAGTGCTGAAAGCAAAAAACTGCCAACCAAAAATTCTGTATCCAGCAAAACTATTTTTCAAAATTGAGAGATTAAAATATTCCCAAACAAACAACAGCTGGGAAGTTTGTTACCACCAGACCTGGCCCTATAAGAGATGATAAAGAGATTCTGGAGGTTGAAAGGAGAGGACACTAGCCAATAGATCAAAACCACATGAAGAAATAAGGATCCCCAGTAAGGATAACAACATGAATGAATATAAATGCCAGAACTATTGTGTTTTTGGTCTGTAACTCCCCTTTTGACTTTCTACCAGATTTTTAAAGAGGCAAATGCATAAAATACAATGATAGAGCAGTAGTTTTGGACTCATAACTTACAAACATGCAACATGTAACAAGAACTACATAAAGATGGGGGGATGGATCGGTACAGGAGTATAGTTTGTGTATAAGACTGAAGTTAAATAAATATCTAAGCAAGCAAGGGTGTTACAGATTTAGGATATTAAATTTAATCCCCATAACTATAAGGAAAATAGCAAGCTCACAGAATCAGAAATTAGCATACTGGTAGTGGGGGAGGTGGAGGCACGGAGAGTCAATGCATAGCATGTGTGAGGTTTCTGTTTGGGGAGATGAAAAAGTTTAGGTAATGAAAGTTGGTAAGAGTATCAAACAGTGTACAAATATAAGTGATCTCATTGGATTGTATGCTTTGCTTGGGTGATTGAGATGGGAAAGTTTATGTTATATATGTGTCCCCACAATTAAAAACAAAAAGCAACTGAGAAGACATGACAATTGCATGGAATACATGATCTTGCATAGGATCATGTAAGGGAAGAGAGGGGCTGAAAAGGACATTTTTGGGACATATGAAGAGATTGGAATATAGCTTTCTATCAATATTAATTTCTTGAATTTGAAAATTTCACTTAGCGTGAAATTATACATAAGGGAATATCCCTGTTCTTAGGAAAGTACATGGCAGTATTAAGTGTTCAAGGAACAGTAAGAATAATGAGTTCTTTGGGTCATTCCAGTGAATTATTGAATCTAAGGGGTGGTGGGAACTTCCAAATTTGTAACCAGTTGGTCAGAAATGTCAGCGGCCTGGGCCCCAAAACTTGTAACTGGTGTCTGAAGGGCATTCTTGTGGAGGATTGTCCTTAATCTGTGGAGTCTGGCTTCTGAATAGTTAAAAGAACTAAGCTGCTGTTAGAAGGATCTGAAGTATTGTAGTAATCTGTAGCTGGTGACAGAAGTTGCTGAATTTTTGCATTCTATATAAAAGTCTATTAACAAACAGTAGGAATTAAAAAGGGAAATAATTGTAGATAGAATTTTTACATTTTAAAAATGTATTATAGAAATTAACTCCATATTCCCAATAAACTAATTCAATAATTACTAAATTTTACAAAATTTGCTTTATCTGTATCCCCTCCTGGTTGTTTTTACCCCATGAAGTATTTTAAGGAAAATTCCAGGCATCATTTCATTTTACCCCTAAAATCTTTAATATGCACACAGATAATTTTTTTTAGGAGGTACCAGGGATTGAACCTGGGACCTCATACATGTGAAACAGGTGCTCAACCACTAAGCTACACACACTCCCTCCAAAAATTTTTTTGAGGTACTAGGTTCTGGAGATTGAACCTGGGACCTTGTATGTGGGAAGCCAATGCTCAACCACTGAGCCAATCAGCTTCCCTGAGTTGATTTTATCATTTGTTTTGCTTGTCTTCAGGAGGCACCAGAACCAAAGCCAGGTCCTCCCACATGGGAGGTAGGCCCTCAACTGCTTGAGCCACATCCACTCCCAGAACTTGTTTATTATAAGAGAATTCTACATACAACTTTACACCCCTAAATCTAAAACTCAAGATGTCATGGACAATTTCAAGGAAAATGAAAATTTCTAAAACTGTCTCAAGATGTAATAAAACTGACAAATACCATAAAAGAGACTGGTAAGGTATGAATAAGGCACTGCTCACTAAAATAAGCAGAGAAGGGGGAGAGGCCTAAAGTGTTTTACATGTGAATTCTACTCAAAATCTTATAAAACAGTTCTACCAAAGTACTAAAATAATTTCCATGTATTACATGTTTTAAAAATTGGAAAGCTATCAAACTCATTTTACCAAGCTAGTATATAAGCCTAAAAATTAAAACCAGACACAGTCATCCGAAGACAGACAAATAATAGATGGCAAGACCCATGTAGTACACGTCTCTGACTCCCTCGTACCTGAAATAGTGCCTTAATGAATGATTATACTACATCCATTTTTTCCTCTGTTATTGTGATATCCATAGATTTGTTCCCTTTCCATAAGTATTCTAAAATACTCACATGTTCTCCACTCATCAGGATGTTTAAAAGGAAATGCTAGCCCATTATCAATTGCAGCTATTTTAATAAGTGATTCTTTATCAGTATCCCAGTTTGTTTCCTAAGGGAAGAAAAATGGTATGTTGATAAAAAACTTTAATTAGATATTTAGAATTATTAAGGTTTAAAGACAGATTCATGCCGAAGAGCTTACAAAAATAAATAAGGTGCAAGAAAGAATACGAATTCACCCTGGAAATAAAAATCAGAAAGAATTTCATATTCATTTCTAAAAAATTTTTGATATTATATATTGACCGAGTAAAGGTCTTATTTTTGCATTTTTAAGATATTCATATAAATGAAATCACTTGGCTTTGTTTCCTTTGTGTGCACTTATTTCACTCAGCATGATTTTGAAATTTATACATGTTATTGCATGTGTCAAAATGTTCTTTTCATTGCTAAGTACTATGAATGCATATTTTTTAAAAATACAAGCTTTTAAAAAGTGATGCAACAGCTTTAAGAGTTAATTTGAGAATATACAGATTATAAATATTAGAGAAATAATTTTTTAAATATCAGTTAAAATTTTCTCAAATGTCTATTTTTTTAATTAGAGAAGTTGTGGGTTACAGAATGTAAAAGTTTGATATTATTGATGAATTTCAAAAAGAAACATTGGATTATATTTGTAAACTGGTCTTTTCCTCTCGGTGTATTAGAGTGTCTTGGATTCAGAAGTTTTACTTTTACTTGATTAAATAATGATTAAGTCTTTGATTGGGTCACATCACTAGGATATTGCATCCCCACCCACTCATAGAAAAACCGCACCACAGAGAAGGAAGGTTAGAGTTTTGAGCTGGAGTGTGGGAAGTAAGCACACAGAGGAGCACAGCAGCTGAGCCCGGAGAGAACTGAGCCCTGGGAGAGAGGAGCGCAGGAAGCCTGAACTTGGCAGACGTTGGCAGCCATCTTGCTCCAACATGTGGCAACAGACTTTGATGAGGGAAGTAATTTATGCTTTATGGCCTGGTAACTGTATGCTTCTACCCCAAATAAATACCCTTTATAAAAGCCAACAGATTTCTGGTATTTTGTATCAGCACCCCTTTGGCTAATACACAGAACAATAATGAATAAAATACAGGATTCAGATTGTTTTAAACTTATAAAACTATTGTAAAAATCTTTTATGTAAATAACTAAAATTTGAACCTGGTTATACAGGGTTGATAGCAATGAATTAAAAAATCCATAATTATGATAGTGTTGAAGATCTATTAAGTCTAGTATGTAAGTTAAAACTAGTTTCTTATAAGCAGAATTAAAAAAAAATTTTCAACAGATTATGATTCACAGGCAAAGCACAGATTTTCCATTTTATACAGTATTAGGTAAGACTGAATTCATAAGACTCAGAAAGAAGTGAATTAATGAATACACGAAGTCTTTCTTAAATAAAGGAAAAGAAATCTGATGGTTCTACAACAAATGTCCTAAATTCTAAAATGTACTGAGCTGATATTACTCTTCTATTCTAACACAAAATAAAAGAAAAAGCTGCACAGAGGTAATAAAAAATAGAATCAAGAAATACAATCAAATAAGGGAAAAGGATGAGAAAAACTAGGAGAAAGGGGATAAAAACTAAGGCTCTAAGTAAAGGAAATGGTGTTAATTTCAAGGCCTCTTTTAAAAAAGATGTTACAAAATTTGATTGCAAATGTATTTTATTTCCTTACCTTACTGTTAGTGTTCTTTCCACGACTCTGCTTTTCATATTTGATTAACCAATTATCATTTCCCCTGTCTTTCAAAACATACATACATATATGTTACTTCATTTCTGTGGACACTACAGCTTAATAACAAGGGGAAGAAAATCTAGTCAACTCTGGGCTACTGAGACCTTTGGTTATCTATGGCATGTGTTTACCATCTTTAAAGGTTCCAATTTAACAAATGCAAATCAAAAACCCCACAAATGTCAGCTAATATTTATTGAGCATTTATTCTGTGCCAGACATTGTTATAAGTGCTTAATATGTATCTATTTATTTAGTATTCATAACTACCCTGTGAGGCAAGTACAAACATTGTTAAAAGTTATTAATTAAAGTTATTAAAATCAAGGATAACGTCTTTTCACCTTAGGAAGAAAAAGTATCTACCCTAACTGCCAGGCAACTTTCTAGGTAAGTTCTAGGTAAGTTCTAGGTAAGTTCTAGGTAAATGTCAGTATAGTAGCACTTTGAAACTTTACACTAATTTAATATTACCAAAAGTCATATCCATTAAAAAGGTGAATCTAGAAAATAATTATATAATGTATAATGCTTTTTCGGGAACTAAAAGAAAAAACATTTTTTGAACCAGGGTTCTTTTACTTCAGAATACAAAAGAATTACCTGATGCACTCAAGTAATCTGTTAAAACATAGATTGCTAAACCCCACATGCAAAGTTTCTGCTTCAGCAGGTTGTGGGGGAAGGGGGGTTGAAAAGTTGCATGTAATTGTGACCTGGCCAGTATAAGGCACCACATTTTGGAACTACCATTTTGACTGTCTAAATCAATATTTCCTTCCAGCTGCAGGTAAAGTCAAACTTAATATATTTATAGGCTATACTAATAGTTACATAAGGTAGAAATAAGCATCCAAAATACTGTACACAATCAAGTTTTCATTACTCATATTCTGTAGATAACATTTCTAATAACTGGCTTTGACCTGCTGCTAGGAAATTCCCTCTTAGGATATAGGAAATGATCTTTATCACCTGGACAGAAAACTGCTATGAGTCAGAATCTACAGTACAAGATTAATTCTGCCCAGGAGGATCAGTACTTTATCTCTATTTTTTTTTAAGACTTCTGCATCAAAACACTATGTCTTTAGATAACAAGAGTTGAATATATTTTGAAAGCTAACAAGATTTGAGTGGACAAATGAGAGAACTTCAATACCTGTATTTCTGATGATATAATCCAAAATAACTAATCTTTCAAACTGTGACTGAAATTGTTTTCTAATATTCTCAGGCAAAGGGTCAGCTTCAAATTTCCTGAGCCAAAATTCAGCCTCCTTGTAATCTTCAACAAATAACTGAAAGGAACCAATCTATAATTTTAAGAACTATAGTTAGAAAGTTCAAGAACAAAGGGATTAATATTTTTAAATTTCTCAGCATTACATCATACATTATACATTTTATAAACACAAGAAAAACAGAAGTTAGCACTAATTTAGATAAGGCACATTTATCAAGAAAACTATTTTTATACACTAATTTTAAATAATCACAAAGAATATATAGTAAATAAAAATGCTCAATCGTAGACTTTCAAGCAGCAAAGCTGCTACTTTAGGATAATTTAAAGGAAAAATAAACGTGATTAAAATTAAGGTGATATCTTAAAAATAATGTTTTCCAAAAATATTCATTAAAATGAATTATATTATGGAGGTCAAATTTTACACTTAGTCTGGTTTTTAACAGTATAATTTTGTCTTACTGAAGAAATATTTCAGAATTTTTTTTCCAATATAAAATAGTAAAAATTTTATTTAAAAAAAAGGAATGGGTTCTTTGACCATGCATACTACAGATACTGTCATAAATTTTGAAGGATTATTCACTTAATCATAACCTCTACAGTGTTTAATAGGTAAATGTAAACAAACAATTCACCACAAAGAAAATCTATTTCTTATCTTAACATTTTATCTTCTTGTTATTGGCATGAAATTTTACTGATTTCATAAAGGTTTTCACTAAAATACTTACAAGTAATAGTAGTCATATATATGGAAATAATATCATTCTTTAGTCATACTTATATAAACTTATTCTAGGAATAACAGACCTTGTAACACATTTCAAACATCCTACTTGGAGTATAATTTTAAAAAAAAGTTAACCAGGAATTTCTATGCAAAGTTTTTCATCTAGAGAAAGGAACAGCGAAAACAATACAAAATTGCAAGTCAAATATATTTTTAATAACGCCTTGAGCTTTCCCAGATTTGCACATCCTTTTTTCAGAATGCCTTTCTCATTAATCTTCCCCCACCTTGCTTAGTAAGCTTCTAATTATCCTGCACATTTCTTTAAAAGAAATAACAAGAAAAAACAAATCTAGTATGTAATGAGTAAACATTCACTACCATTCACTAAACCTTCAGTATGTGCCAGATGCTACCAAGTATTTGACATGAATTTCTTTATTTTAACCTCACAAGAACCTTCAGAGATATTTATTCATCTTTATTTTATGGAAACTGGGGCTTAGAAAGTAAAAAACTTGTCCAAGGTCTCATACCTAAGGAGAGGCTGGAACTGGAACCTAAGTCTGATTTCAGACCTGTGCTCTTTTTTTTTTTTTAACCCCCCCACCCCCACCAGTTGTATGCCCTCTGTGTCCATTTGCTGTGTGTTCTTCTGTGTCTGCTTCTATCCTTATCAGCAGTACCAGGAATCTGTCTCTTTTTGTTATGTCATCTTGCTGTGTCAGCTCTCTGTGCATGCAGCACGACCCTGGGCAGGCTGTGTTTCTCTCATGCAGGGTGGTTCTCCTTAAGGGGCGCGCTCCTTGCGCGTGGGGTTCCCCTATGCAGGGGACACCCCCGCACAGCATGGCACAGCACGGCACTCCTTGTGTGCATCAGCACTGTGTGTGGGCCAGCTCACCACATGGGTCAGGAGGCCTGGAGTTTGAACCCTGGACCTCCCATGTGGTAGGCGGATGCTCTATCTGTTGAGCCAAGTTCACTTCCCCAGACCTGTCCTTTTAACCATTACTTTATAAAGCCTTAGATGCAACTTCTTCTTGGGAACATTCCCTAGCCCTCCAACTGATTAAGGCATCCCTCCTCTATCCTCTCAGAGCTCTCTGAATTTATTATCCTAACAGCTTCATCATCTTGCACTGAAACTGCTTTGAACACGAAAAAACGCTTGCTTTCTTTTCTATTATATCCACAGTCCACAGCACACACCACAAAGGAGCTCAGGACACACACACTGAATCAACAAGCTGACCCCCAAAATAAAGATTAGAGTAACTTACCTTAGGAGGGAGTCCTATCCGATGAAATTTTCTACCTACTTTTGGCACTTTCTGTAAAGCATACTTTTTGCCTCTTGATTTTGCACGGTCAATTGCACTGTAGTTAAATGTCTCACTGACAAGCCAAACCACCTAGAAACATATATTTTGGCAAAACGGTCAGAATTTACATTATGGTATTTCCATTCATATATGCCATAAAACTCTCACGATGCAAATGAGTAAAGCTCAACCCTATATAAGAAATGTCCCCAGAGAATCTAAAATAAAACCCAAGAGATTTTGCAAAGCCCTTTGATAAATAATACATGTTTCCTTTTGAGACAGGTATAAAAGCAAGCTAAAATTTTTAAGTGAAAGAAAGAGTCTTGAAATGTAGAATTAGGAACAAACATTTTGAGAAAGTCTGTAAGTAAAAATTTATAAAGGCCAAGAAGACATTTTGGGAACATTCATTATCTTTACTAGAATCTCTAGAACCCTAATCCCTTTCTCCTTTCTAAATGCTAGCTCTTTTCAGTCTTCTCTTTAACATCTTTTGATCTTGTATGAATAAGAGACATTCCCTTGGATACTTTCGTGGTGACTCTCAGAATCCAAAAAAAAAAAAAAGGGGGGGGGAGTTCAACTTTAGGTTCTGTTGTTGGGAATTATTATTAACATGTTCACAGGTAAGTTGGCTGAAAATTTTAAGTAGAAGATTTTAAAAAAAAATCTTTTACCTTTGTTTTAGGTACAATGCCCAGATGAAGCTTTTCATCCACAAGGTAAGCACCAGCTTCGGAAAGGTATCCCTGATTAGGAAGCAGGCAGCCTCTGCCAAAGCAGCAAGGGCAGCAGACCTTATGAACGTATTTGGTCCATTTTGGATTTAGATGACCATAAGGCTCTTCTGATTTGGGTTTGAACACACCAATAATTTTCTGAAGGGAAAGAATAGAAATTTTATTACACTTTCAATGAATAATTTGTAAACTCTTTGCATTCTGATAAATCTTTTTCTACTGCTTCCTACCACAAATCTGGGCATAAGTCCCAAATATTAAGGTGTTTAGTTCCTACTACATTTTTACTTTTTTTTCATCATCATCAATAATCCTTTGGGTCAGTAATTTACAAAATGTGCTGTGAGATGCACCTAGGAGAAGGAAGTGAGGGCAGGGTCCCAAAACCCTACTCTACTTCAACCAGATCAACTTAGATTTCACTTGTTTTACATCACTGTACTTCCAAGTAAGAGTTCCACTGACTATAAAATGTTTGAAAGCTATTATACTAGATCAAATAATGTTATTATTTGGTATTTATTAATATCAAAATTATATACTTATTCATTTATTGCTTACTTGACCCACCAGAATGTACATTCTGAAAGAGTAGGATTTTGTTTCTTGGGGCCAGTACTCAGAACATTACCTGGTACAGAGTAAGTACTCAAATATTTGTTAAATGAATAAATCCAATGACAAGAGTCTCCAAAATACAAAGGTTATGCTTTCAGATTCTCCTATCCCAATCCTTTTCTAATTATTTTTTCATGAACCCGTTTAAAATAAATTCTCTCCTCTTAAAAAAGGAGAAAGATTTGTTCATAGATATTATTACTGGCCTGATAAAATATATTCCTATTAAATCTAGAGACTGAATCATCTTTAGACAAGAAATAAAAAATCTTATTATAATTTTAAGTATATAATTGCTCTATACTGCAATAAAGTCTGAGGTAAAAAGTCAACAAGAACAAATTAAGAAATCAAACTTATAATAAAGATTGAGAGATTGACATTACCTACATTTATGCTCTCAAAAAAAAAAGACTATATTCTAAAATCATTTTTAAAATCTAACTTCAACCTTTTCAAAAATTTAAGTGAAATTATAATCTTTCTTCATCCTGAAAAAGGATAGCTGGTTATGCATCATTCAGAAAGTTTTCACAAAAGAGAACATGGACTTTGAAAAATTCTAAGCTAAGTAAAACGAAGACTCATATCAACTTCTCTTTTCTGCTCTAGAATAATACTTAGGTTCGTTTCACTTTGTCACATTCCAATGCCTTCTAACTTCAGACTGCCCAGCTGTATTCCCTGGTATATGATGGGAAAAATATTCCCAGGGTAAGATATGTCTTTGAAAAAAAATCAAGCACTTTGGAAATAACATTAGATAAGTTTGAAAGTTTAAACATCTACTCTGCTTGGCTAATGTATTATAAGCTCCTGTAAGGTAAGGACTTATGGATACAAGCTCAATAAATTTACAGCCAAATATGAGTTTTCAATAAATGATTTAAACCAAATATAAAATAATAGAACAGCAACCTCTGATTTAAAATAAATAGCTCTATTTCTAAACAAGAGTGCTTTAGCAAAAAAACAAAACTGACCTTTCTTTTGAAAAGAGGGTGCAATCAGATTTATTAAGAAAATATCTTCAGTTAACTCACAATGACTTCACATTTAAATTAGTGTTTTCCAAAATTTCTGTTATATATACTAGGTCTGTGAAATTCTCACCCTCTTGGGATCCTTCACAAAGTAACTTCCACTTGAACCTTGAGGTATTCTTTCCGGAAAAACTCCAAATTCTATTGCTTGCTCTGCCTTCAATACAACATCAGCAAATTCTGGATCATCCAAGAATGAATTCATCTCTGAAGTACAACGAATTACTGCATTAAGAAAAATCAATGTTAATATAAAATATGAAGAAGAAAGACCAGCTATGAGAATGCTCAGAGTATGGAGCTGTAATATTTGATGAGATTATTAGCATTAGGACAGTAAGGTAGAGAAAAATGTCATCAAGTATTGTTTGGGCTGCTTTGATCCTCTTCCCCCTCCCTCAACCCCCCACTGCTCTTTAAATTCCAAATAATGACACATGGAAAAAATGCACTATTTGTTGAAATAATCACACTTATTCCTCTCATTTCTTTGAAACCCTCCTCCAAGGATTTTGCTCTCCATCCTACCTCAGCCTACTCCATTGGCATACCTCAGAGCTTGAATTACCAATACCTGGAAACTCTCCATACATTCAATGTCAAGCACTTCCTATTTTTCCAGTTTACTGCCTCTAGCATTCTGAGCTCCTAAGTTCTTTCACCCCACTGGACCTACACAAACACTGTTTATACCATGTTGTTACTGGTCTTCACTCCCTTTGTATCCTTACTTCCCACTTTGGTCAGCTTAAATTATGGGCAACCGTCATATAACCATTCTCTTTCTCCCTCTATTCATCACCGTCATTTAGGAAAATCCCAATCTTGGTTAAGTACAAATGTCAGCTACTCTATTCTTGCACCAGGGCAGCTGAACTGGGAACTTGGCTAGAAACACATACAATCATGATGTCTGGTGTCACTTTAAATTCATCACCACGAACCTCAGGTGGGCACTTCATGGCGCCTGAGAATCATACTAAACTCTCCTGGACCATGACTCTTCCCACTCCACTGGACAACTATCCACTTCTCTCTTTAAACTCCCAATAACCTCCTCTCCATACTCTCTCTCATCAGATGATCTTGCTTTCTATTTCACTGAGAAGCAGCCAAAAAAGTACTTTCAAACGCCCCAGCACACCTATCCACACACCTAAGACTGTACCTGTATATTCTGCCTTTTGCCTATTTATGTAGAAGAATTATTCAAGTTGTACAACCTTTCAAGTTAGTTGTATATAAGTATATATGGTGACCTACCAAGTGGTCATGTTAAATAAATAAAATGATTTCTCCCTCACTGACCAGAATATTTTTTAGAAAAAAAGGAGGTACTGACAAGTGTGTTGAACTGAACCCTACCTCTGGTGTTCCAGTGATTACTGATCCTTTGGGGCTCTAAGGGGTATTTCATAGTTAGTTATGAATTAATTATCACTATGCTTTAGCTTGCTCTAGACTTTGTCAAATACCTTGTTAAAGAAGACACATATGACATTCTTCCACTGGCTAAAGGACATAAAGCTCCTACTTAGATAAAAAAAAAAAATCATAAATTATGTTAATATTAATCTAAAGGCAAGAATTTGTTAGAACCAGAGCGGTAGTTTCATGGAGACTGGATGGTAAAGGACAAAGGAATCTAAAGGACTCATTAAAAACTTAACTTTAAATTCCACAATTTAATTAGTTCAATTAATCCTGTTCAGGATACTGGCCTGAAACTTTTCATTTTAAAGTTTTCACAATTCAACACTATTTTGATATACCATTAAAAATAAAACTTCCATAATAACCAAAAGTAACAATTATTTCCTAACGCTCAGAGATCTACAGCAAAATGGGAAAAATGCAGGTTATGAAAAAGAAAGAACAAGGCTGAGTCCTGCCTTTTTCCCTAACTGGCTATTGGGTTTTGGGCAAACCATTTATCTCTGAAGTGATCATGACAGTTTAAAAAATGTTTTGAATCCTCACAAGGATGAGGGTTAGTAACAACCACCTGGTTGTGCTGTTATGAGAATGAATGAAATATACAAAAAAAAGAGATCTTACTGTGATATAAATTCCTACTGTCAAAGAAGGTAGGATTTCTCTTTTAATAATCCATTTGTATTCTAACTATTATGCTGTATCCCCACTTTTATTTTTTTCTAGCCTTAATGTTTTTTGTTTACAAAGGGCTTCAGTTTTACAGAACAAAGTCAGTTTCAAGGCTTCAGGACTTTTTAAAAATCTACCCAAACAATAAGGTAACTTTGGTAGAAAGGGGCAAGTTAGCCATATGGATCTCAGTTACTTCACAGACTGGTTGCTCTGTACAATATACGCCCAAATTGTCAATGTACCAGGTGAATGTGCGTCATTTGTGTTCTGGTTTCAATTTCAGTTGCTTGTCTGTAAATGTTGTCAATGCATCCACTTATTAGTACCTACCATTATGACAGCAAACTTGATTGTCAGATCAGATGCTAAAGCTATAATAATGAAACGCTTGTAGTGGAAAACTGCTTGGTTTGGGTAGCTTTGATTTATTTATCTAGAATATGACTGACTATAAGTTCAAAGGATATCGGAAAGACTCCTATTCAAAATCCTTTATTTTGTAGAAAGCACGTTAGTGTATTAGTAGCAGACATGTAACGTCTAACAACTCCAGAAAAACCTAACAGTAATAATAAAAACTATATTTTCTATGGCTTTTCTTTAAGGAGCCACCTATGGAGTGACGCACATGGCACAGAGTACACACCATCTCATTCAATCCCTGTTAACAACCACAGAGTAGGTGTTATCAGTTTACAATCTATCTTGTCTCTAGTGGGGACACTTTGAAAGTTACTCTATTTACCATTAAATTAGGCTAATTCAACTCCACATGCCCAAGTATCATCCACAAACACCCAGGCCTGGAAAGGCAGGCTCAATATTTTCTAACTTTCAACATCATTACAATTACCCTCTATTTCACCTGAGGCTATCAATCCCTTAATAGTAAAAAAGGAGTTTTAAGTGAAAGAACTCTTAGAAAGAAAGAAAGAAAAAAACCTTTGCAAAGAGAGGATACAGGGACAGGAATTCAACTGCCTCTGCCCTCTGTGGCTAACGTCACAATAACTATATTAAACAGAAAAAGGTTTTTTGAAACGTGTCCCAACGGTAGCTGGATATTCTTGCCGTATTGTCGTCCACCTCGCAAACTGCAAAACTCGGAAACTTTCTTGAAAGCTGAAAGATCTTAGTTCAAAACCGAGTCCACATTTCGGCAACTTACATCGCTTCACAGTGTTAACGTTTTTCTCGGTGTCTGAGTCCAAAAGTTTAGACTCACTCCTGCGGGAGGCCTAAAGGAGTAGCGCTTAGTGGCAACGAGGCGCCTCACGTGAGACCCCAGACCCCCCGGCTCGTCACGGAAACGGAGCGAGTAAATGGGGGAGAGAGAGAGAAAGGCAGGGTGGCCCAGCCTGGGCCGGCGCACGGCTCCTGGGGCTGCGAAGGGGAAGCCTCTCCCACCAGGCAAGCGGCGGGGCAGCGCGAGGACCAGGGACGCCGGGAGCGGCTGAACGCGGGGCCGGGCGGCGGCGGCGGGCGCTCTGGCCCGGCGCGCGCAAGAGGGAAGGGCCGGGTCGCACCTGAACACGGGAGGCTGTCGCGGCTGGTGGGCGAGGCCCCGGGGCCATTCAGGTTCCAGGAGGGGCAGCGGGACACGTCCCCCGCAGAGAGCAGCACTTCCTCGTCGCCCGCCAGGCGCGGGGAGGCCGCGCTCTCCTCCCCGGCGGCCGCCGCCACCAGCCTCACGGCGCCCCCTGGGGCGTCTTTCCGCGTCTGGGCCCAGGCGATCCGCGGCAGCAGTGGCTCCCGCTCCTCGTCCCCCTCCTCCTCCGGGCTCTCGCTGCCCGCCGACTCCCGCCGGCCGGCTTCGGACGGCTCCGCCATGGCTCCGCTCTGAGCTTTCCGGGCCGGGACTGGCTCATAGAGGGGAAATGGCTGGGTCTGGCCTCGGCATCGTGGGAACGACGGGAACAGGGACTGGCGCGGCTGGGCGAGGGGGACGCCACTTCAAACGTTCACAGCCCCCGCGCAGGACGCGCCAGGCGGTTGCCGGGTCGCGCCTCAAGCAGCGCCACACCTCGCGCCTCCGCCCCCACGCCGCCCCCGCGCCTGCGCGGGAGGCCCGGGACGGCGGTGGGCGGGGCGCAGCGCGGCTCTGCTGGGCAGCCACCTGTTTCCAAGGCCCGCGCAAGGCGTGGTACCGCGTTGATGTTACTCTTTGAAGGTGGGGCTACTGGAGTTAGTTTACCAGCACAGGGGTGCCACCCTCCAAACTGAATCTGCCTCTCTTTCCGCCCCCCTCCCCCATCCTTTCATAGAGTTTGCCACAATCTATACCTATGCATTTACTGGTAAAACTATTTAACATTTGTGTCCTTTCCTCCCATTCTCCAAGCCTCCCACTACGTGAGAGTAGGTACCTTGTATTTATTGAGACATTTCTGATATTGGTAGTTTCCGTTTTCTCTCTTTTTTTCTTGACTTATTTAGTCATTTCCAAAAGCCAGTTTCTATTCCTATTGTTTTCTGTCTCATGGAGTTTTGCTCTTACTTACTTGGATTTTAATTTCTTCTTCTATGTTTAAGATGGTTAGAGTAGGAGATTATATTATTGATCTTCACCCTTTCTTTTTTTTAAAGAATTTAATGCTATGAGTTACCCTTGAAGCACTGCTTTAGCTGCATTCCACAATTTCTGATATATTGTGCTTTCATTTTCATTCAATTCAAAATAATTTTAATTCCTCTTATGATTACTTCTTTGGCCTTTACGTTTTTTAGAACTGTGTTGTTTAAATTGTAAATATTTAGCGGCTTTTCTAGATATTGTTATTTATTGCTAATTTAATTCCCTTATGGTAAAAGAATATGCTCTAAGGTTTCAATATTTTGAAATTTACTGAGCCATTGTATGGTCCAGCATATGATCTATCTTGGTGAACATCCCATGTGCACTTAAAAAGAATATGTAGGAGCGGATGTAGCTCAAGTGGTTGCATGCCTACTTCCCACACATGAGGCCTGGGTTTGGTCCCAAGTACTTCCTAAAAGCAAAACAACAAACAAAATAAAAAACCAACTCAGGGAGCTGATGCAGCTCAGTGGTTGAGTTCTGGTTTCCCACGTATGAGGTCCTGGGTTCAATCCCTGTTACTGGAGCACCAGACTCCATTCTCTAACTCCTCAAGCTGTTAAAATTGTGATTTTCTGATTGCATTCCAGATGCCTTTCACAGTGCAGACTGGGAAAATTTGTATAACGTGAATCTTACATAGTACATTTCACTTCTTTGAAAGACTGACATCCCTTCCATTTCTGCCGCCTGCTTTTGGTTTCCGTGCCTTCAAATAGTTTTTACATTTTTTTCTTGAAGTTTATCATTTTTACCCGTAAAAGGGCTAGTCTGATACAATCTATAACATTTTATTAGAAACATATCTTTAAATGAGATGGGTGGTGCTATATTTTCCACAGTAGTTCATGTGTTATTAGTGGACTATTACTTATTGCTAATGAGACAAGATTTAGCCTAAGTTCTTCTCCTAGTTTTAGGTTTTATAATCATAACACTAAAGAAATCTATTAATGATAATTAATAGATGGTGTGGCAGTTTGAAGCTCTATGTACCCCAGAAAAATATGTTCTTAAATCTAATCCATTCCTGTGGGTGTGGACCCATTTTAAGTAGGAACTACTGATGAAGCCATTTCAGTTAAGATGTGACCCACCTCAATCTGAATGGGTCTTAATCCTTTTACTGGCGTCATTTATAAGACAATGAAATTCAGACAAAGAGAGAAAATTATAGAAACAAGAACTGTAAACAACAAAACCCAGAAGAGAAGAGAGAACAGATGCCATGTGCCTTCTACATGACAGAAGAGACCAAGATTGTTGGCAGCCAGTCTTCAGGAAGAAAGCATTGATCGCCTTGATAATAACTTGATTTGGACATTTTCTCAGCCTCAAACTGTAAGCTAATAAATCCTCATTGTTTAAGCCAGCCCATTTTATGGTATCTGCTTTCAGCAGCCTAGGAAACTAAAACAGATGCATATGGGAAACATTTTACTTAGCAATATCACTAAGCCCTTGATCTCTCTCCAAGTTTTATGCTAAAAATCACATAGGACTCTATCAACAAAAATTATTTTATGATCTATTATCAGATAGATTTTAGTCTTCCTTTGTTTGAGTTATTCACCTTCTGAATTCCTGGGACATATATAAAAAAACTTTTAAAATACTTATAAAATTATTAAAACGTATTCTATTCCTTTGAGGCAACTTATTTTTTAACTGAGAAAGAGTTGTTGAGAAACTAG
The DNA here is from genome assembly GCF_030445035.2 of Dasypus novemcinctus. NCBI lineage: Eukaryota > Metazoa > Chordata > Mammalia > Cingulata > Dasypodidae > Dasypus > Dasypus novemcinctus. Next base: position 183,468,837 of record NC_080673.1, read on the forward strand.
AAAAAAACAGTAGTTACTTTTATGGTCCTTCATTCAAGGAGGTTTTGCCAACACCAGTATTTCAAATCCAACCTTTGGAGCCTCAGGTTTGTTTACATTCTGTGGCAAGAGTCCATTAGAATATTCAGGATAGGGAGAGGTATGTAAACTAGGAGGATGACTGTGAAAGTGCAAATGGGAAATGACAGTGTTCAGGGACCTCATTTTAACATCCCCTGGCTTAAGATTTTCTATGAGAATGGCATCATCTTTTTTAGAGAAGGAAGAGGGAAAGAATCATGAGAAACTCTACACCAGTGTTTCTCAAAGTGTGGTTCACACATCACCTGCATCAATATTATCCAAAGCACTTGTGAAAACCAATGCAAATTTCTGAGCCCCACTATAGACCATCTTTGTTAGAATCTGGGGACCTTTTAAAGTTCTGGAGGTATTCTTTGTGCATACTGAAGTTTGAGAACAACTGCTCTAATCAATAGGTGTTCCCTGGGATAATTTACAGTATTTATTTTTAGAAATATCTGCATGATTAGAGATTTTAGGAAGACAACAATATTAGAAGGTCAGGGTAGTTTGGGAATTTGGGGGGACAATTATCCCCTCAAAATTATAATAAATAAAATTGTACTGATCCATAGATGGAGTCACAGTATCCCCAAGATGAAGATTCTCATGAAAATGGGAACCACTCACAAATTCATTTGTTTTATAAGCACTATAAAGACTGCAAAACCTTCTATTAGTACCAACTCAATTCAATTCAATTTAGTTCTGACTCTCACTACCAGGAATTAGACCATACTCAGCATTTTAAGAGTAATTCTCCTCTGGACTGACAATGTGATAGCCAGGTCCTGAGCCTCAACAGACTCCAGCACCTACAATCTGACTTATTGGGCTCACCACACTCAGTTAAGATGGAGTTGAAGAAGGACAACCACCACACCATGGAGCCTAGAGTGATTACAACTGAAAGTGGGAGGATTGTATCCAGCATCCAGGTGGAATCTGAGCCTCCTCTTGACATAGAGGTGCAATGGACACAACCAATCCAATGTCCACATAGAAAAGGTGGCATTGGATTGAGAAAAGTGGACATGATGGCTGATGGGTATGGGGAAAGGCAGGAAGAGATGAGAGGTGGAGGCATCTTTGGGACATGGAGCTGCCCTGGATGGTGCTTCAGGGGCAATCACCGGACATTGTAAATCCTCACAGGGCCCACTGGATGGAATGGGGGAGAGTGTGGGCCATGGTGTGAACCGTTGACCATGGCGTGCGGGGGTGCCCAGAGATATACTTGCCAAATGCAATGGCTGTGTCATGATGATGGGAGGGAGTGTTGCTGAGGGGGGGGAGAGGTGGGGTGGGGGAGGTAGGGTTCAATGGGACCTCATATATATATATTTTTAATGTAATATTATTACAAAGTAAATAAAATAAAAAAATAAAAAATAAAAATAAAAAAAAAAGAGTAATTCTCTAATTCTCTACAGGCTTGCCCTTCAGATACCAGTTGCAAGTTCGGGGCCTCAGGCCACCCCCACTTCTGACCAACTGACTGGAGACTCGGGGGGTTCCCACCACCCCCTTGAATTCAGGACTCACTGGAATGACTCACAGAACTCACTGCAATATGGAGGGTGGTTTGAAACAGACAGAATAGGAGAAGACACACAAAGAAAAGAAGGCCATGTAGAGGCAGAGAGTGGAGTGAGACAGCCAAAGCTCAGGAATATCAGGGCAGCAACCAGAATCTGGAAGTGGCAAGGAAGGATTCTACCTTTCAGCCTCCAGCAAAAGGGTGGCCCTGACAACACCCGTGCTTTCAGACTACAGGTCTCCAGAACTTGGAGAGAATGAATTTCCATTGCTTTAAGCCATGGAGTTTGTAGTAATTTGTTATGCCAGCTGTGGTAGATTGAATTACGTACCCGTACCCCGATTTAGACATAATCTTCATCCACATTCTTTTTGGTGTGAACCCATTGTTTAATAAATAGGGCCTCTTGAAGATGTTGTTTTTAGTTCAGATATGGTCCCAACTAATTGAGGGTGAGTCTTAATCCAGATGACCAGAATCCTTATGTGGCTGTTTGGTAATTATTTATGAATTCCAAAAATAGATATTGCATTGTGTTTATAAACTGGTCTTTCCTCTGGGCATGTAGAGTGTATTATATTCAGAGGTTTCACTTTTACTTTATTATATCTAGATTAGGGCTTTTATTTAACCACGTCATTTGGGTGACTTGGTTTGAGACCCTGCCTACAGCTGCTATCCTACAGCTGTGGGCTATATAAATGGATGCTCAATCAAAGAGGGAAGTAAATACATGAAGAAGGAGAATACAGAGAGATTACTTTTGGAAACTGGAGCCCTGGGGAGAGAGCTGAGCCGTTTGCCTGATAGTTTATAGCTGAAGAGACCAGGGCCCTGAACAGCTGAGAAAGCCCAGAAGGAAATGAGCCCCAGGGCAAGAGAAGTCTTATGCCAGCCAAAAGCTGATATTGGAAGAAGCTAGGACCACAGAGCCTTAGGAGGAAGAGGAAGGCTGAACCCTTGCAGAGACTGGCAGCCATCTTGCTTCAACACATGGCAACAGACTTTGGTGAGGGAAGAAACTTACTCTTTATGGCCTTGTGACTGTAATCTTCTACCCCAAATAAATACCCTTTATAAAAGCCAACAGATTTCTGGTATTTTGCATTAGCACCCCTTTGGCTAATATACCTTATAAAGGCCAGAAGCTGGAAGTGTGGATAACCAGAAAAGCAGAAGAAAGGAGAGTATATCACCAAGGGATGGGAAAGCAAGGGAGCCCCAAAGAGTGCCAGGAGCCAGCCCCAGAACACTAATCTTTGGGGAGAAAGCAAACGTCACTGATATCGCGATGTTGGACTTCTGGCCTCTGAAACTGTGAGACAATAAATGCCTGTCGTTTAAGCCAATTCACTGTGTGGTAATTGTGATAACAGCCTGGCAAACTGACACAGCAGCCCTATGGAACAAATTAGATTTTTCTACTGGGAAGTGAGATGCTGTTATGACAAAATGCCTAAAAATGTGAAAGTGGCTGTGGAATTGTGTAATTGGCAGAGGCTGGAAGAAATGTTGACGTACATGATAGAAAAAGCCTAGAATGCCCTGAAAAGACTATTGCTAGAAATGTAGACATTTAAGGTGAATCTGGTGTAGGCTCAGAAAGAAGTGAGGAACTGTAGAGAAAGCTTCTGTCACCTTAGTGAATACATATATCATCATGAACCGAATGTTGGTGGAAACAAACATTAAAGTCACTGATGGGGCTCAGACAGAAATGAGAAACACATTATGGAGATTGGAGGAAGGGTAATATTTGTTATAAAGTGGGAAAAATTTGACTGAATTAAATTCTACAGTTATATGGAAAGCAAAACTTTTAAGTAGTGAACTTGGATATTTAGCTGAAGAGATTTACAAACAAAATGTTGATTTCTCCTTGCTGCTTATAGTAAAATGCGAGAGGAAAGAGAGAAACTGAGGAAGGAACTGTTACAAAGGGAAACTACTTGATGATTTGGAATGTTCTTCTTCTCAGCAGATCCAGATTACAAAGGATGTTAATATTGGGAGATTTACTCTTCGGAAAGGTATTCTGGAGCAAGGGCCAAGGGTGTGGGTGGACAATCTTTTGCTGAAGAGATTAGACATGTGATTCATGGATCCACTCAACCCTCAGCAGAAGCCAGGAATAGAGATGGCATTATCCAGGGCAGAGCTGTGGAGGACCCTTGTCTAATGGCCTAGACCCCATGACATACACGCGAGATCCACAAGGATTTTGAGAATGTAATATCAGCAGGAATACTGCAGCTTGGACTGAAAGAGGTAGAGTCAGAGGTCAATGGAGCCACCACAGGGGCAGAGGCAGAGGCCTATGAGCTGCCACTGGTGCAGAGGCTTGTGGAACCACTGCGGGCCCAGAAGGAGGAAACTCAAACCACACAGGTTTATTCTCTGGCTTTGAAACCTAAAGGAATTTGCCCTGCTGCATTTCAAACTTGCTTGGGACGGCTGAGTCCTTTATTCCTTCCAAGTTCTTCCTTTTGGAATGGGAATGTTTATCATATTACCATTCCAATACTGAATTTTGAAGCAAATAACTTGTTTTTCAGTTGTATAGGTCAATAGATGGAAAGAAATTTTACCCCAGGATGGATCATAGAGACTCACCCATATCTGATTTAGTTGCTTTACATGATGTGTTTTGGCACTTTTGAAAAGATGCTATTTTGATGAACTTTTGTACTATGAGCTGATGCTTTAATGGATTGACACTTGAGAATGAGAAGAGGTGACTGTATTTTGCACATTAAATGGACATGAATTTGGGGGACCAGAGAGTGAACTATAGTGGGTTGAACAGTGGCACCCAAAGAGAGATGTCCACATCAAATCCCTGAAACTTGTGAATTTGACCTTATTTGGAAAAAGGCTCTTTGCTGTTGTATATAAGTTGAGGATGTTGAGAATCACTCATTCTGGATTATCCAAATGGGCCCTAACAAAAAACAATAAGTATCCTTATAAGAGAAAGACAGAGGGAAATTTGCCACAGACAGAAGAGGAAAAGACATACATAGAGAAGGCCGTGTGAAGACAGAGATTGGAGTGATGTAGCCACAATCCAATGATGTCAAGGAATGCTGACAGCTGCAAAAAATAATAGTCAAACATTTGAAGAGAGTTTTAAAGGAAGTGAGAGAGTAAGCTTTGAGATTATCTGGGAAAAATAATCCAAACACGTAGTTTCTTCCAAATCCTTATGAATGGAAATTCTGGAGCCTCTATTTCTATATCTATTTTTACACTTTTTGAATTTTTATTGACCAAAAATTACATTAAGGAGGCGGACTTGGCCCAGTGGCAGGGGCGTCCCTCGCGTAGGGGAGCCCCACGCACAAGGACTGTGCCCCATAAGGAGAGCCACCCAGCGTGAAAGAAAGTGCAGCCTGCCCAGGAATGGTGCCGCACACACAGAGAACTGACACAACAAGATGACGCAACAAAAAGGAACACAGATTCCCATGCCGCTGACAACAGAAGCGGACAAAGAAGATGCAGCAAATAGACACAGAGAACAGACAACCAGGGTGGGGGGCGGGAAGGGGAGAGAAATAAATAATTTTTTAAAAATTACATTAAAATGGATGGTGGTGATGGTAGCACACCATTGTCAATGTATTTAATGCCTCTGAATTGTACACTTAAACATGGTTAAAATGGAAAATGTTTTGTTGTATATATGTTACCACGATAAAAATTACATTAAAATTATTTTAGTGTATTACAAGGTTTTATAGCAATGGAATCAAGGAAATAAGAATACTTAACTAAAGTCTTAATTAGGTGTGGTCAATTTTTAACTTTGTGAATCAATAGTTATGTGATCAGTAATGGATGGAAAGCAGAGAGAACATAAGTGTATTAGTCAGCCAAAGGGATGCTGATGCAAAATACCGGAAATTGGTTGGTTTTTATAAAAGGTATTTATTTGGAGTAGGAGCTTACAGATACCAGGCCATAAAGTATAAGTTACTTCCCTCATTTTCATGTGCGCGAGGGTTCAGGCTTCCTAGGTTCTTCTCTTCCAGGTCTTGCTTCTCTCTGGGTTCAAGTTTCCTCTCTTCCTGGGGCTGGCTTCTCTTTCCACTGTGAGCTTACTTCCTGGGGCTCCAGCTTAAGTCTTCAGCATCAAACTCCAACACCAAAAACCCTCCAACTCTGTCTTTTGCCATGCCTTTTGCAATGCCCCAATGACATGGCCCAATCAAAGCCCTACTCATAACTCAGTCATGCCCAGGTACAGACCAGATTATAAACATAATCCAATATCTATTTTTGGAATTCATAACCATATCAAACTACTACAATGAGCCTTTGAGTAAATCCGATAATAGCCACTGGACAGGTATCTTTATTGGCTTTGTTTAACTAACTGCAGTGGACTTTTGCTTCACAGAGAATCTCTAGTACAAAGAGAGCATTACTTTTCACTGAGGAAACACAGAGATGCTCTAGGTGAACACTCCTATCTTTGTATTTTGTCCCATTTCAATATTTACATATATATATATGCTGTGATTTGAATACAGATACATTTAGGAAAACTATAATTATGAGTTTTCTGACATTCCCAGAAATCGTTTTATAATACTGGACTTAGTTTTGAATGGCATGTGTTCCCAAAAATTTAAGTGTAAATAAAATGCTCTTGAAACAAATCCTGCTTTAATGCAGTAATAATAAAGCTACAGTTTATTGAGAGCCAGATGCTTTTCCAGATGCTTTAAGTTTATTAGTGCATATGCCTTCACAACAAACCATTAAGTCAGAGGTTCTCATCATCATCTTTTACACTGGGAGAAACTGAGGCATAAAAAGTTTAAGTAATTTGTCCCAGATCACAGAGATGTAAGTGGCAGAGTCAGTGTTAGAACACAAGTGGTCTGGCACCATCCTCTTAACATTACTAAGCAACCTTCCTTTACTTAGGAAACCAGTGGAGGGCTCATTCTAAACCACAAATATGATTATTGTCACCAGCTTCTAATGGCATTCCAGTGCTGACCAGAAAAAAAACTAGAAAAATTTTTTTCAAAGTGTACAATTAATGGTATTTGGTATAGTCACATAATAATGCTTCAATCATTATTACAGCATTTTCATTATTTCAGTAATAATAGTAATAAAAAAACCAAACAAACGAACGAGAAAATTCTTAAACTCTTGATTTCTGTTTCCCCTGCTGTACACAGCTGCTATTTCTGGCTCTTCTTGCACAATTATTTATTTATTAAGCAGTTTTTATTGAGATATATTCACATACGATATGATCTACTTAAAGTGTATAATCAATGCATTTTAGTGTAATCACAATTTGTCATTCATCATCACAAAAAAATTTTAGAATAATTCCTCCCACACACCAGGCTCTAACCTGCCTCATAAGCCTTATGTGTCACCTAGTCCCAGCTGCAGGGGACTAGAAGCTGAACTATTTCTAGAACAAGGCATTCTTTTGCTTCTGTGTCAGTTTTTACTGCTCTTCTCTACTTGACCAACATGATCTAGCCTTTAAATCCTAGTTTAAATGCCAATTCCTTTGGGATGTGCAAGGAAGTATTGGATGCTCTCCTCTGTATTTCTCTATCTCCTAGAGCATAGTAGGATGCTTAGCAAATGTTTTTAAAGGGACAAATTAACGAATAAAATGAATTATTTAAATGAACTCTGTAAATAAATGTAGTGAAAGCCATCAACCCCCAACTTTCCTTCAATAATGAATGCCAGTTCCCCAAATATCGCCAAGACCATCTGTGTTGGAGGTAACCAAGACCAGGTTCAGTAATTCACTAGGAGGACTTACAGGACTCAGTCTCTAGTCATACCCATGGCTGTGATTTATTACAGCAAAAGAATACAAATAAAATCAGCAAAGAGAAAAGATGCATAAGGCAAAGTCCCAAGGAAACCAGGCATAAGCTTCTAAGAGTACTTGTATTAGTCAGCCAAAGAGATGCTGATGCAAAATAACAGAAATCTGTTGGTTTTTATAAAGGGTATTTATTTGGGGTAAAAGCTTACAGTCACAATACCCTAAAAAGAGTCCAACTCAAGGTATCATACAGGTACTTTCTCATCCAGGTCAGTTGCCATGTGCTATAGTAAGATGGCGGGCCTGTTCTCTATTTCCTTCTTCCTCTTAAGGCTCCATGGGTCCAGCTTCTTCTGATCTCAGCTGTAGGCTGGCAAATAGGGTTTGTTTCTTTCCAGGTTTCCTCAGTTCAGCTGCAAACTGTCAGACAAATGGCTCATCTCTCTTCCCAGGACCTCAGGATCAAGTTCTCTCCTCTGCCCTGTCTATGGAGATCTATTTCTTCCTGTGCCTTCTTCTGTGTGTCTCCTTGAGTGAGTGCCTGTTTATATCAAGCCACCAAGGGGGTGGGGACTTAATCTGAGTTATACCCTACTGATGTGATTGAATCAAAGCCCTACTATTAACATAGTTTAATCAAAGACATCTCAACTTAATCTAATATAATCAAAGGGTATCACACCCAGAGGAACAGACTAGTTTACAAACATAATCCATATCTCTTTTTGGAATTTATAAATAATATCAAACTACTACAGTCCTATTCCAGTGAAGTCAAACAGGATTATCTTAATTCCCATGGCAGGGATTGTGACAACATACGTGAAATGTTGTCTACCACGAAAGCTCAGTAGAGACTCAGTACCCAGAGTTTTCCCTGGAGGCTGTCTGTCATATAGGCAAACTCCACAAAGAAAGCACATGCTCAGCATAAACTATATTGTTCATACAATTTAGGGAAAATGAGCCACTCTTACCAGAAAATGGTGGGAATCCCCCCGAAACCCAAGTTCCCAGATACACCAACAGCAACCTTGCAAGCAAGCCTTTCTAGGGACAGCAGTGTCAGGCCTGCTTTGTGAACTACTGTGAACACAATCTGTTGATAAGTCAAGGCTAAATTTTTTTGTTTACCATGGTAATGGAGACCACTACTTCGGCAAAGTTTGGGAGTTTCTCAGATGCGGAAGGCAAGGTCAGAATTTATTAAGATTGGGAGTTTGGTTTAAGATGAGTCTTTCAATGTAGGGCATTGATTAGGATTGAATTAGGGTGATTGTATAAAAGTTTAGGATTGGTGGAAACCTTAAGGCAAGGGTTTTTTAGGGTATAGATGAAAAATATCTCAGAGAAAAAAAAAAAATCTGTTGATGCTTTTTAATGAAGAGTTGATGGAGCTTTCAGGAAGGTCCTAGAGTGAACATCAAGTTATTTTCCTGAAAAAGAGTGTCCTAGAATAGAAAAGTCATGTTAGTGTGGACAGTTAGCTGTGAGAGGACAGATACTCTCCCCTCCCAGTTAATATGCATTTAAATAAATATATATATGTATATACATACTATTCAGAAAGTACACAAGTCAATCCTCATTATTTGCAGACTAGATGTTTGTGAATTTGCCTACTTGTTAAAATTTATTTGTAACCAATATCAACAGCCACAGTGCTTTTGTGGTTGTTCATGAATATGCACAGAGTGGTGAAAAATTTGGGTCACCTGCCAAGCACATTCCCGGCAGAAGTTAGACAAGGCAATTGTTTCATCTCTCATATTGCAAGCAAGTTTCTTTTTTGTGATATATTTAGTGCCATGTTTTTCTCATTTTTATGTGTTTTGTTGGTAAATTGCTGTTTAAAACATGTCCCCCAAGTGAAGTACTGAAGTGCTGTCTAGTGTTCCTAAGTGCAAGAAGGCTGTGATGTGCCTAGTAGAGAAAATACATGTCTTAGATAAACTTTGTTCAGGCGTGAGTTATAGTGCTGTTGGTCGTGAATTCAAGGTTAACAAAGCAACAAGATATATTAAATAAGGTGTCTTTAAACAAAAATACCCACAAAACTAGGTTATGTATTGACTAGTTGACAAAATGTTGTGACCAGAGAGGGTCAAGGAACTTAACCCTGTATTTCCTTCAGGAGCAATGGTTCAGTATTCACTAATTCCATGTTCATGATAACTTTATAGAACATAACTGTGAACAATGAGAATCGACTGTATTTTGCTAGTGAAAGCTGAAGTTAACTTATACCCCAAATTTCTAAGAGAAACAAATAGCAATTAATTCAGTGTACTCTCTGGATGCATGAAAATTACACTGACTACTCCTAGAGATTTGCCCTCCAAATCCCCAACATTAATAATGGAGAATGATCCCAAAAGACAAGATGTGTGTGTTCTTTTGATGTGAAAGATTTGAGGTAAGAGAATACATGCCACATAGTTATCAATGCCCACCCATCATTTACAGAGAATCTACTACAAAGAAGGCACTGCAGTGACTCACATTACCTCTATCTTTACACCAACATTAGAAGTTAAGTCTTATCATCTTCATTTTACAGATGAGGGATCTGAGACCCAGAGAAGCTAAATAACTCATCCATGTTCCCACTGCTGATAAATAGAATAGAATATGAACCCAGTTTTCTTAGTGGACCGAGAGCCCATGATTACTTTGCTTTTACAATATTATATCCCATCACCTCAGATAACTTTAATTTTTATAGATACTTATAGGTGCCACAATTCCTAGTAAATTTTCAAAACTCTATGACTTTTCTATACTCTTGCTTTGCTCTGGCTGGCTGGCTAATTAATCTGTCATACTTTATGAAACAAGCCATTAGGTAGAGGAGAGGATTTTCTTTCCATTTAGCTAATACTATTCACACATACCATGTAGCAGGGACTTTTTAGGTACTAAAGGTATATAAAAATGAGCCCACTGTCTGGGCTTGGAGGTTGAGGAGGAGAAGGGAATATATAGAGAGGTACATGAATGCAATCATATATACAATATGATTGTGAAGAATAACCTAGAAATGTGGAAACATACAAAGCCAGCACCAGAAGAAAACAAGTCTACCTGCATGGAATGGGTTATATCTCTAATCTTATTCAGGGAGTTTATGTATCCATGATTAATTCAAACTAATCATGGGTCTCCCATTCCCCTTTGTCAGATTCTCACTTTTCTGGTCTCCTTTGCAATTCACTGTGTCCATGTGACCCAGTTATAAGATATAAGGTAAATTCTGCTGGGAATTTCTGGGAAAGATTTTCCTTCCCAACGGATGAAACTCCTCTCTTCCTACTTCCTTCCTTAGTACTAATGTGAAGATGTGATGCGTGGAGCTTCAGCAGCCCTTTGGCAGCGAAAAGCAAGTAAAACATAGTCTATAAGCAAGGACAGAGAAAGACATGAAACAAAGAAATATAAAAATAATTGATAAGTACTATGAAGGAAAAATGTGGAGTGTTATAAAAATACGAAAGACTGGGAACTGTTCAGGGGTGGTCAGAGATGTCTTTCTTGAGAAGGACTTATGTAAGTGAAGAAGAGGGAAGAATCTTTTAGGTGGAGGGAGTAGCACATGGGGAAAAGGTGAGAGAACTGCCCCTTGGAGCAAAGTAAGTTAGAAGAAGTGTAACATGAGATGAGGATGAAGAGATAGGCAGGGACAAAATCTGAACTGACTGTATTAAAGATCTTAGACATTTTCCAAAGAGCAATGGGAAACACTGGTGATAAAGAATTTAACCACCAGAAATGAGATGGTTGTGCAGGCTTTGTATGTTTCCTAGGGCTGCTATAACATACTTGGCTTAAAACAATAGATATTTACTGTCTCATAGTTCTAGAGGTTAGAAGTAAAAAATCGAGGCAGCAGGGTGATGTTCCCTCGGAACCTGTAGGAGAGAATCCTTCCTTGCCTCTTAGTTTTTGGTGTTTGCAAATCCTTGGCCTTCCTTGAGTTGACTTCTCTCTTATTGCTCTGCCCTTTCTACGGTCTTCCTTTTGTCTACTGGTCTAACATGCCTCACCAGTTACTCACCCTGCATCCAGGGAAAGGTGGAGTGATGTAGGGGAAGACTCTCCACTTCCGTTTACAGAAAGGCAGGATGTTACAGGACCTCTCATTCAACTGACCATATCTTAATCATCTGGGAGGGTTGGGAAATGTCTTAATTCTCAGAGGTCACACAACAAGCAAAAAACTCCAGTATCTGGGGGACAATGATGAGTTTCTGTCATTGTACCTTATATTTCTTGATCATCTTTAGATCCTGAGGGTCAGCTCTAAAATAGCAGTGCTCACCATATGATACCGATACTGAAGATAGAATATTTCCTATTTCATGCAGTTTGGATTCTTAATTGATAAGGATTTCCTTGTGTGGGAAATGACCTAGGCAGAGGTATAGTGTCACCAAGGCTCAAGTGACCACCCATTTAAAACACGTCTGAAAAAAAATAAAGACAAAAAACCCCATGTCTGCATCTCCTCTCTGCTTTGATGGACCCTTCAGTGATGATCACAACTTCCAACTGAGAAGAGGAAAGGATACACTTCAGGAAGAAAAACAGGAGGGCTAGTTAGCCCCACGCCCCAGAATGAACATAAAGGGTGGAAGCCTACTTCCTCAGAAACCATCTCAGAAGGGAGTTAGGAAAAGAATTGCCAGGTGTTACCTTCCAAAATCCTGGTCTGAGATGGGGTTGGGTTGGTTCATGGGACGCAAGGCTGTGGTGGTGATTAAAACTGTATGCATTTAATTAAAATTCTCTGAAACTCTCTATAGAAATAGATAATTCAGTTTTTCATTTTGTTTTTCATCTTAACATGTAAACAGGTAAAATACCCAGATGTCAATTTAATTCCAGATGCTAGATAATTCTACTCAGGAACAGAAGCACAGGAATTACAGCTTAACAAGTTTGATAAACCTTGTAATTTCCTCAGGACTCCTATTTGTGCGGTTGTCTGCTTGCTTGTAATTAGTAAGAAAACCAATTAAAACAAAATAAGGACTGAAGGCTTGTCAGCAGGAAAGTTGGGTGTTGGGAAAAGTGTGTATCTCTTGCTGCTGAGCTTGGGCGAGACAGAAAGGAGAAGGGGTGATGACAATAGCAGACGGAAGAGGAAAATAGGCCAAACCCCTAAAACTCAGGCAGAAAAAAAAAAAGATGGTAGAGAACAGGTCTGGGCCTGCAGCGAGGCCTGTGGCTCAGCCCTTAAAACTTATATTAGTTTCCCAGGGCTGCCGCAACAAACTACATGAACTCTTCTCTACCAAACTATTCTTACAGTTCTGGAGGCTAGAAGTCTAAAATCAAGGTGTCAGCAGGTCACGCTCCTTCTGAAGGCTCTAGAAGAGAATCCTTTCATGCCTCTTCTTAGTTTCTGGTAGCTCCCAACAATCCCTGACTTATAGACACATCGCTCCAATCTCTGCCTCCATCTTCATATCCGCCTCTTCTCTTTGTGTCTATCTCCTCTTATAAGGACACCAGTCATTGGATTTTAGGGCAACTCTACTCCAGGTCAACCTAACTAATAATGTCTGCAAAGACCGTATTTCCAAATGAAGTCACATTCTAAGGTTCCAGGTGGACATGGATTTTTGAGGAATACTATTTAGGCATCACGGAACCTCATCACAGTAAGTATTATTGCCAGATGGAAGGTCCCCATCAAAGCCTCTGTTTGTCTATTAACGTAACTGTGACTATTGCAGAGAGGACTGTTGAGCAAACCTAGGAAGTGGTCCAGTAAAACTGGAGTAAATCTAAAGAACACCGCTCCCTGTTTGTGACCAGAAATATGTTATGATGTGGATGAAGAGAACAGGATCCCACATTTCAGACAACAAAAGCTCTTTGTTTACAAAACCTGCAGACAATCTGTCCATTAAACACCAAAATGCCTAACTGATTTCACTAACTCCTCAGGACATTTTGAATGAGCTCTGAGCATCAGCACAGTCTCCTCTTCACTGGTTTGTGATGGTCCAAGTGCAGTCTAAGGCCAAGGAGAAAAGAGGATGTATATACCTATAAATGTTTCCAAACCTGTCTAGGCCACTCTCTAAGAGGACCTAGCTACACTAAAAAGACCTCCGAGGACTCCCTTATGGAGTGTGCTCCTCTGGTATGCTTTCTCATCAAATGGCCTCAGGATAAAGGAAAACATAGTTTGTTCAAGGAAGCTGTGGCAATTCAACAGGGGAAATTATCGCTTTCAGGTCTATGCACATCTTGCTGTGAGAAAACACTAGAAAACTCCTGCATAGTAGTTTCTGCTCCCTGAATTAGACTATGGATTCTGACAGATATATATTTCTTTAATTACACATTGATACTGTTTTAGACTCTGTTTTAGAAATAATTTTGGCTGATGAATAAAATGCAAAAGGCCATCAGAAGCACAATCATTTCCACTCTATAAGAACTTTGCAAATGGCATATTAAGCTATTAAGTAATGGTCAACATGTATGGAATATTCATGATTTAATCTATCCATCCTTCCATTCATCCACCTCTCACTCTATTGCCTATGCCTGAAATACCCCTTGAATTCATCCATTCTCTTTCTCTCCAACATTACCACCCTAATCCAAGCCAGAATCATCTCTAGTTTCAATACAGCAACAGCATCCTAGTTAGACTCTCACTTTCACTCTAGCCCCTCAAATAGTTAGGGCATCATAGGCAGGAGACACAGAAACCCCCAATCAAACTGGCTTAAAGGAAAGTCAATATCTTGCATCAGAAGAAGACCAGCAATAGGGCAGGTCTGGAAGCTGGGTGACTCAGTGGCTCGTGATTGCCTCCAGGGACCTAGATTCTATCTTTTAGCCCAACAATGCTTAGTTTGTCAGTTTTATTCTTGGGCTGCCATCCCCATGGCAAAAGATGGCTACAGCTGACAGCAGGATCATACCTAGACTTGGCTACATCCACCCATGGCTACAAGCAGAAGCAGAAAGGGACTGTCTTCTAGTATATTCCTGCAAGTAAGGATACCTTTCCCAGAAGCCTCACATGAGAGACCTCCCCTCATAGCTCATTGGCCAGAACTATGTCCACTAACAAAAAGAAGGGGACCATCTTTTTTTTTTGGACCAATCAGGATTTATTGCTTGAGTTAAGAACATGATCCAATTTCCCTGATCTATCTGGGGGAGAGATAGACACCAAAATAAAATTATAATTCTGCCCACTATAGGGAAGGAAGGAAAAGATATTGGGCCAGGTCCCTTGCCATAGCCAGAGAGATTTTCCCAAAATACATTTCCAATGATGTTATTTAGCTGCTGAAAGCTTCAGTAGCTTCCCAGGATACTTAGAATATAATCTAAAAGCTGTGTTTGGTCTTACAAGGCCCTGAAGACTCTGGGTACTGCCCTCTTCACTAACTGTAAGCCAGTCCTTCTGGCTTTCTCTGAATTATGATGCCTAGATATATGCCTTCACTGTATCAGTCAGGGTTCTCCAGAGAAATAGAACAGGATATATATATTTTTAAAGAGATTTATTTTAAGGAATTGACTCACACAATTGTGGGAACTAGCAAATGTGAAGTTTGTAAAACAGACTGACAAGCTGGAAACTCAAGCAGGGATTGATGCTGTGGTCTTGATGCAAAATTCACTCTACTTCAGGAAACCTTAGTTTATTGCAGATTTGCTACCCCAGAGCTTGCCCTTTATGTCAGTGCAGCTCATAGAGTTCTCCTACATAACACTGTAGAACAGTCAAATCGCAGCTGCCTGGGGCAAAGGATAACTGGTTGTGGAACATACAAGGTAGTGCTTGAGACCAGAAGAACACTGTTTCCTAGGAAAAGGGGACATTCAGATCTGTGTAAACAGGAAAATTCTTAGGCCCAGGCACACTTGCCCAGGACAAGATGCAGGCTCAGAAAAATCCAGAGAAGATCCTATAGTTTTACCTTAGATGGTTCTCTAAACTCATTGTTAGCAGAGCCAAGCAGTGATGGAGAATACTTGCAAATCCCAAACTGCAAAGATTGGGAAAGGTGTTTTCTTTTTTGTCAGCTGGTGGCATTCAAGGAAATCACTTTTACAACAATAGCTGGATAGAAACTTAAGGAACAGATGCCTCAGTGTCTAAATTCCAGATATAGCATGTTAAAATATAAAAATGTGCAGGGTACAATAACACATACACACACAGGGTACAAAACATACAAAGAAATAAGAAATGATGGCCCATGCAAAGGAGAAGGATAAAGAAATAGAGACTATCAATGAGGAAGACAAGACCTTGGGCATACAAGACAAAGAATTTTAAAAATGGACCCAAATATGCTCAGAGAGCTAAAGGAAAACATGGAGAATGAACTAAAGTAAATCAGGAAGACAACAGATAAACACAAAGGGAATACCAATAGAGAGATAGAAGTAATGGAACTAAATTGAGCTGAAGACCAGCATAACAGAAATTTAAAATTCCCTGGAGGGGTTCAATAGCAGATTGGAGCTGGCAGAAGAATCAGTGAACTTGAAAATAAGACAATGGATATCATCCAGTCTAAAGGGCAGAAAGAAGAAAGAATGAAGTAAAGTGGACAGAACCTGAGGAACTTGTGGGACACTGTCACACTTACTGATATGTGCATTTTGGGAGTCCCAGAAGGAGAAGAAAGAGAGAAACAGGCAGAGAGAATATTCAAGGAAATAACTGCTGAAAACAGCCCCAATTTAAAGGAAGACAAAAATATACACAGTCAAGATGCTCAATGAACTCCAGATGGGATAAACCCAAAAAGACCTACATTGCTACGTATTATAATAAAACTGTTGAATGCCAAAAATACAAGAGTGTTCTGAAAGTCACAAGAGAAGCAATGTGTCATGTACAAGGGAGCCTCAATAATATCAAATGCTGATTCCTTATCAGAAACAATGGAGGCAAGAAGGCAGTAGGATGACATATATAAAGTCCTGAAAGCAAAAAATTGCCAACAAAGAATTCTATATCCAGGAAAACTGTCTTTCAAATTGAAGGAGTGATTAAACATTCCCATAAAAACAAAAGCCGAGGGAGTTTGTCATCACTAGATCAGCCCAATAAATGCTAAAGGGAGTTCTTCAGTTTGAAAGGAAAGGACATTAGGCAATAGATCAAAGTCACATGAAGAAATAAAGATCTCCAGTAATGGTAATGACATGGGTAAATATAAATGCTGGTACTGCTGTATTTTTGGTTTATAACTCCACTTTTTATTTCCTACAGGATCTAAAATGCAAATGTATAAAAAGTAATGTTAGGGGAGCAGAGGTGGTCCAAGCAGTTGGCACCTACCTCCCACATTGGAGGTCCAGGTTCAGTTCCCTGTGCCTCCTGAAAAAACAAAAACAAACAAGCAAAACAAATGGAAAAAAAAAACCCAACTCAGGGAAGCCGATGTGGATCAGTGGTGGAGTGCTGGCTTCCTACATAGGAGTTCCTGGGTTCAATCCCTGGTACCGTGTACCTAAAAAAAAAATAATAATAATAATTATAAATCAATGTTCTTTTGATCATAAAGTATAAAAACATAATTTGTAACAAGAACTATATAAAGGTGTGGGGACAAAGGGCTTTAGAAACATTCTGTGTATGCTCATGAAATCAAATGAGAATGTTACAGATACAGGATATTAAATTAAACTCATGATAATCACAAAGAAAATATCAGAAAATTACGAGTAGGGGTTCTAAAGAGTTCACTACAAAAAACCAACTAAATAAAAAAAATAAGCAGTAACGGAAGAACTGAGGTAAAGGAAAAAATGTAAGACTTACAGAAACCAAAGAGCAAACTGACAGAAGTCCTGCATGATTAGTAGTTAGTTTAAATATAAATGGGTTAAACTCTCCAGTCAAAAGGCAGAAATTGGCAGAATGGATATAAAAGTGTGACCCAACTATATGCTGTTTATAAGAAACTCACCTTAAATTCAAAGACACAAGTAGATTTATAGTGAAAAGGATGAAAAAAAAAAAAGCATGCCAATAGTAAACAATAAAGTGCAAGGTGGTTATACTAATGTCAGACAAAATAAACTTTAAACAAATATCTGTTAAAGGGAAAATGAGGGGCACTATATATTGGTAAAAGGGTTAATTCATCAAGAAGATATAACAATTATAAACATATATGCACCTAACAACGGATCTCCAAAATATGTGAAGCAAACATTGGCAGATTGGTAGGGAGAAATAGCATTTCTACATTAATAGTAGGAGACTTCAATACATCACTTTCATGAATGGACAGAACATCTAGAAAGAAAATCAATAAGGAAATAGAGGACTTGGACAATACTATAAACCAACTATACCTAACATAAATATATATAGAACATTTCATCTAACAATAGCAAAATATGTATTTTTTTTTCAAGTGCACACTGATCATTCTCTAGGATAGGCAATATCTTAGGGATAAAACAATACTCAATAAATTTAAAAAGACTGAAGTTATACAAAATACCTACTGCGTGCTCACTTTGGCAGCACATATACTAAAATTGGAACGATACAGAGAAGATTAGCATGGCCCCTGTGCAAGGATGACACGCAAATTCGTGAAGATTCCATATTTTTCTATCACCAAAAGTTGGAATCAACCCAAATGCCCATCAACAGATGAATGGATAAAGAAAATGTGGTATATACATACAATGGAATACTACTTGGCTTTAAGAACAAATACACTACAAACACACATGATAACATGGATGAATCTTGAGAACCTTATGTTGAGTGAAGCAACCCAGGCATTGAAGGACAATACTACATGACCTCAATGATATGAAATAAGTAAATCAAGCTGCCTCAGAGAGCTAGAGACAAGATGATAGGCTTACAGGAAATTGGGGGGTAGAGGAAGGATGTAAGCTGACATCTACCTGGGTGAAATCTATGATAAGCTGGAGGTAAGTATGTGTACAAGGAAGGGATAAAATGGGGGCATAGGGTTACCTTTGGGTGGAGCTTTGCAGGCTTGAGGGGGGTTAGGGATGGGAGGATGGGTAATATTGCCCAAGAAATTGGGGGGAGGGGGAGGCAACTTACGAACATAGGAGATTGTCAGGTGTTCGTTGAGAGTGTAATGCTGAGAAAACCTTTTCAAAAATATAATAAGGAAACTTACCTGTTTAAGAGACTTAAAGGGGATAATCTGATGCAGGACAGACTCTTAGGGAATATGTGAATGCTCATTTTGCCAAAGTGGGTTATAGCATTGGGTAGAGACCCATATAATGAGAGTGAAGGTATACCCACATCCTGGGGAGGACTGACACCATCAAATAGAGGGAACTGTATCTCTCAAGAGAAATGGTGGCTCCCAGGGCATTAGGGCAGTTGAGCATGTCAAGCCCTCAACACTGTTGCAAGTATCTCTGAACATAGCTCTTCAAGAAATGAAGATTGACTGTCACTGTGGGCCCTAAGGGGAGGGGGAAATAAGTATTGAATAGATGGAACCAATGTAACTGTGTGGGCAATAGAAGTGTTTCACAAGAGTACGCAAGGATGGACATAAGACATGTAAAATTACACCAAAAATATATAGGGACTGATAGGCTAAAATGTAAATCATAATGTAAAACATAAGATAACTAAAAATTTAGAAAATTGTATAGTCTAAAATATAAACCACAATGTAAACACAAACGTTACCTTGTTTGAAAGCTATTGTCTCAATATCTGTACATCAGTTTCAGTAAATATGTTATGAATATGTTAAAAGATTATTGCTGTGGAAGGGAAAAGGTTCTGTGTTGGATATGTGGGAGTACTGTATATTGTATATATGAATTACTGTGATCTAAAACTCTTGTGAAGATAAGCTTAATAATTAGAAAAAAGAAAAGAAAAAGATATGATGTAGAATTTTTCCAAATTAATATGTATTCTATATCTAACCTTTAAACTCATCGCTATATTCCGTTTTACTATTAAGGGAACCTGGCAATATATTGGGCTTCACTTTTCAGGAAGTTTTGGATCACAGAGAGGTTTAACAGTGGCAGTGGAGGAATACTGGTATGGGATGTTCTTGACAGGGAACACATGGTTGGCAGGGCATATATCCAGGGTACATAAAAATGTTTGGATATTTTCATAGTGGAAACAATTAAAAACAACAACTGAGGGAGTGCTGAGTTCCTAGCCAGGGGAGCTCTATCACAGTCCCTAAAGGAACAGCAACAATCCCCGAAGTGCAACGGCAAAGACCAGAAAAGAATGAAGTTCCAACAATGAGCCCCTGATACTAATGACTATGCTTGTGAGCCTGTGCACCTGAAATAAGAACAAGGCCTAGAGCAGCAGTGTGCCTAAGAGTTACCTCCTGAGAGCCTCCGTGTTGCTCAAATATGGCCAGTCTCGAAGCCAAAATCAGCATGTAAATTCATTACCTTTCTCCCAGCATGGGACATGACTCCCGGGGATGAGCCTCCCTGGTGCCGAGGGATTACTACCGAGTACCAGCTGATGATGTAACTAGAAAATGACCTTGAATAAAAGTTTCAACTCGGACCAGCAGAATATCTCTGTCTACATATACTAACAGGAGTTAAAAATGCTATTTGACCTAAATCAAGGGGGAAATGGAAAGGACAAATGAGTTTATATGGCTATGAGTCTCTAAAAAAGAGCCGGGAGGTTATCAGAGAGGTTGCCCTTATGCACACCTGAGCAGAGTCCCAGAGACAGATAAAGTAGATACAACCCCAGATATTGGTTCTCCTGAGGGCTACAGAGACCCACAGGTTTTATGGTCATGGCAGATGGAGTTCAGTGCCATGTCAGTTGGCCCTTCTTTGGAGTTGGTGTTTCTGTGTGATGCAGCTAGACTCAGATGTGATCTCTTTTCACAAGCCTTTCCTTTTGCTGGGGTTTAATATATACCCAGGGCATCTGAATCTCTGGACTGACCATATGATAGCCAGGCCCTGAACCTCAACAGACTTCAGCTCCTACATTCTGGTTTATTGGACTTACCCCACTCAGCTAACATGGAGTTGAAGAATGTCAACCACCACACACCATGGAGCCAAGAGTGCCTACAACTGAAAGCAGGAGGATTGCATCCAGCATCGATGTGGAATCTAAGCCCCCTCTTGACATAGATGTGGAAAGAACACAACTAATCCAAGGTCCACAGGATGGGGGAATAGAATATGGATAGACTGGACTTTCTGATGTTCTATTCATGAACTATTGCGATTAGTAATTGAAGAAAATGTGACATTGGTGTGGAGAAAGTGGCCATGGTGGCTGCTGGGTGTGGGGAATGGGAGGAAGAGATGAGATATGGAGGCATTTTCAGGACTTGGAGTTGTCCTGGGTGGTGCTGCAGGGACAATTACTGGACATTGTACATCCTCCCATGGCCCACTGGATGGAATGTGGGAGAGTGTGGGTTATGATGTGGACCATTGGCCATGAGGTGCAGCGATGCTCAGAGATGTATTCACCAAATGCAATGAATGTCTCATGATGATAGAGGAGGTTGTTGTTATGGGGGGAGTAGTGGGGTGAGGAAGGTGGGGGTATACGGGGACCTCATATTTTTTTAAAGTAATATTTAAAAAATGAATAAAGGCAAAAAAATAATATTAAGGGGAAAATTAATGTAATTAAAAAAATAGTGAACAATGCTGCTATGAAAAAAACAAAAAAAATACCTACTGCAACCATTAAGGAATTAAGCTAGGAAGACTTCTGTCCATTCCTCCTTCTTCAGCCTGATAAAATGCCCCTCCTTTGTTCTTCCAATGCATACTGTATTCTAACTTGGCACTAACATTACACTACTTTTTATTTTTTATTTTTTATTTTTTTTTAATTTTTTTATTTTTTATTGACTTTGTAATAATATTACATTAAAAATATATATGTGAGGTCCCATTCAACCCCACCCCCCCACCCCCCCTCTCCGCCCCCCCAACAACACTCGTTCCCATCATCATGACACATCCATTGGATTTGGTAAGTACATCTTTGGGCACCTCTGCACCTCATATACATTGGTTCACATCATGGCCCATACTCTCCTCTATTCCATCATGTAGGCCCTGTGAGGATTTACAATGTCCGGTGATTACCTCTGAAGCACCATCCAGGGCAGCTCCATGTCCCGAAGATGCCTCCACCTCTCATCTCTTCCTGCCTTTCCCCATACCCTTTGTCCATTATGTCCACTTTTCCCAATCCAATGCCACCTCTTCTATGTGGACACTGGATTGGTTGTGTCCATTGCACCTTTATGTCAAGAGGAGGCTCAGATTCCACCTGGATGCTGGATGCAATCCTCCCATTTTCAGTTGTAATCACTCTAGGCTCCATGGTGTGGTGGTTGTCCTTCTTCACCTTACACTACTTTTTAATAAACTGTTTACTTTTCTTTACCACCAACTAAAACATAAGCCTGAAGTTTAAAAACTGTATTTTGCTCATTATTATGGCTCAGTCACCCAGCACAGAACTTGCCACATTGTTTGCATTCAATAAATATATACCAAATGAATACATCTGGTACAACTCAGTTTTCATAGTTGAAGTAATAGGTTTAGAGAGGGTGTAGTAGTTTGATGTTATTGATGAATTCCAAAAAGAAATATTGGATCATGTTTGTAAACTGATTTTTTCCTCTGAGAATATTAGATTATATTGGATTCATAGCTTTGCTTGATTAAGTAATTATGTATACCTCTTGTGCTAGTAGGGCAAAGTTAAGGGTTCTGATGTTGGAGTTGGATGCTGAAGCCTTAAGCTAGAGCCCCAGGAAGTAAGCTCACAGAGGAAAGAGAAGCCAGCCCCAGGAAGAGAGGAACACTGAGCCCACAAAGAAGCAAGCCCTTGGAAGAAAGGAACCTTGAACCCAGAGAGAAGCAAGACCCTAAAAGGGAGGAACCCAGGAAGCCTGACCCCTCACAGATGTCGGCAGCCATCTTGCTCCAACACATGAAAATAGACTTTGGTGAGGGAAGTAACTTATGCTTTATGGCCTGGTATCTGTAAATTCCTACCCCTAATAAATACCCTTTATAAAAACAAACCAATTTCTGGTATTTTCCATCAGCACCCTTTTGGCTGACTAATACAGATGGTAAGCCTTTTCTCATGATTACATGATAAATCAGTAACAGAGCTGAATTAGATCTCATGCCTACAGACTAGAACTTCAGGCTCCTTTTTGCCTTCCTATTACTCTGTGTACCTGAAGGTTAAGCTCCTCCAGATGTGGTGAGGTCTATTTTTCAGATGTATATGTGCATGTTTCTTCATGTGCATATGTGTGTGTGTTTGGCTCTTTTTTTTTTTTAAGGATTTATTTAATTTATTTCTCCCATCCTCATTCTCCCTGTTGCCTGCTCTCTGTGTCCATTTGCTGTGTGTTCTTCTGCATCTGCTTGTATTCTCACTAGGCAGCTCCGGGAACCGATCCTGGGACCTTCTGGAGTGGGAGAGAGGTGATTACTCTCTTGCGTCACCTCAACTCCCTGTTCTGCTATGTCTTCTTCTTATCTCTCCTCTGTGTCTCTTATTGTGTCATCTTGCATCTCTGCATTGGCCAGCACTCCTGCGCAGGCCCTGGCCATTGAACCCTGGGCCTCCTATATGGTAGCTCTTTTGAGTAAGAAAAGAGAGGCCCACTCAGGTTACCGCAAGTAATAAGGGTTGTTTGTTTGCTGGTTGGTTAGTTGGTTGGTTGGTTTTCTTCTTGCCACCTGACTGATTCTCTCTTCATTTTTTCTAAAAATAACTTCTCTCTAAGACACTGTCATGGGCCACTTCATAGTGCTGCCCATTGGACAGGCTGCTTTTAGGTCCAATCCACTGTGACAGGAAGGTAATGGAAGGGGCAGGTCATGTGGAATCAAACATGGTTTTCTGGCAAAACTGTGGGTGTAGTATTTTTTCCTTTTCAAACGACTAAGCGTGAGGCAGGTGCCATCACTGACCTGCCCAATAAAGCAGAAAAAGATAACCACAGTTTTGGAGAATAGCCTAAAGTGTTATCCTAATAGCAAGTTACAGAAGTAATTTGAAGAGACTCAGGCTACCTGATTTCTCACATATAGTGGCTCTAGAGTTTCCTTTTCAGGTTAAGGGGGTGAGGATAAAACATTCTGGGGGTGGTTGAGAAGAAGAAAATGGAAGAAGTAAAATAACCCTGTTATTATAACATTATTGGGCTTAGACAATAGCAAGTGAATTTAAATGAAGCTAGATCTCAAAGAAATTTCCATGAAAACAACTCTTTTCCCTTCTCTGCTTCTCTCTCTCTCTCTTTGTTTTTCCTTTGATTTAAATCTAATCTGGTGAGTAGAAGAAAATAACTCAATATTCTGAAAATAAATTTCCTGAAGGAGGCCATTAAGGCAGCCTTTCGTTTCCTGTCATACTCTGAATCAGTTACAAGGACAAACTCTATTTGTTTGGGTACATTAATTTTGCTCAATGGCCTTTCTATAAAATGAGCATCAAATTGATGGGACTGGACCTCAGTAAAGATGAAGTTCCAATTTTCCCTGGATGGATTGCTCTGGACGTGCAATGGAAAATTATTATTAATAGAGATTCATGTTCACTACCCAGTGAGCACAAGAAGAAGATGGAATTTAGAAATGCAGCTGTATCCAACGAAGCACTGAGCCCCATAGGACAAATTACTAGGGAGTGATGCAGCCAATTCTTCAGTGCCTGTATAGCTGGTGTTTTGGGGCCATTTTGGGTGTGTTGGGCCATAGGTTTTCTCTGGCTGTGCCTTGGTTCAGGAACTTCGGGAAAGCAAGAAAGGATTAGATAGAGCTAGTCATTTGGGTTGTCTTGCAGGTACCACACAGTGCTCATATCCTGGATGCATCCATGGGTTTATTTTAATCATTCAACTAAGTAAAGGTTGAGAAATGAGCGGACATGCCCCTTACCCACATGGAACTTATATTCTAGTGTTTAGTCTGATTTCTAGGCTTTTCTGATTCTAACTCAGCCCTTTGAAGGAAACCCAAAACTAGACTTATGTCTGTTCTCATCTTCCTCGGGCTCACTACCACCCCAGCTTAGTCTGTGTGGGTGGGGTGTGTCTTAGTTTGCCAAGGGACTGCTGATGCAAAGTACCAGCAATGGATTGACTTTTATAATAGGAATTTTATTCAGAGGAAAATCTTACCGTTCCCAGGGCTGTGAAATGTCCAAGTCAAGGTATCAGCAGAGATGCTTTCTCATCGAAGATTCACTGCTGGAAGATCCTGTAGCCCTACCACGTGGTGAGACAAGATCACAATTCTACTCTTTCTTTTCTTTCTCCTGGAGCTCAGCTATGAACAATCAGGTCTCTATCTCTCTCTGTTTCCATTTATATCAGACCCAGCAAGAGGGTGGAGACCCAACCTGGCTCATGCGCCACTGACATAATCCAATCAAAAGCCCTAAATCAATCTTGTCAAGTACTCTAATCAAAGGCCCCTCAACAGAATTTAACACAACCAAAGGACCCTACACCCACAGGGATGGATTAGTTAAAAAATATAATCTTTTTCTTTTTGGAATTCATAAAAGAACTCCAAACTGTCACAGTTGGATATGGAGAGTAGCTTCCATCGTCATTTCCCATAATATATATGACTTTTCCATTTACATTCTGTGTGCTAAGCTTATTTCTGAGTCCATTCCTTTCTTTAAATCTTTACCTAGGTTCTTTCATCTATGTTAACTTTTTAATCTTTTGACTTAAGCATATCTCTAAATAGTTTTCAACTCTGCAACTTTCATGATACATTTTTTAAAAACCTTTTTATTACACAAATAATGTCTGTTCACTGAATAAAACATTTTACAATATAATCCCTTAGGGCTTTGTACATTCATAACGCTCTTATAGTGTGTGTTTCTCCCATTGAGCATTTGCAAAGATGGGGAATATATCTTATTCAACCATTTACTCCCCAAACTTTTAATGGTGCATTAAACATGGCAGTATGTTCAATAAAGATTACTTGAATATTTTATTTTGAACCACATGATGTTGTCCAAAAATGATCAAATAATGGCAATTTCATGTGGTTAAATCTAATGGATGGATGGATGTATGGATGGATGATCAGAGGAATGAAGGGTAATGCCCGCAACCATTGCCAATTCTATTCCACACAATTACTGATTTAAGCATCAAAATTCTGAATAAATATTCTGTGGCCTTTTGACAATGATGGGGAAAATTCTGACTTCTGCTCTCAACTTAGTTATCTTCCATTTGTCTATGACTGTGATTTAGCCAATTACTGGATGGCAGTGTCAATCCTTTTATCCATAAATGCATTCAACTTTTTTTTTTTGTAAGACTGCAGTTTCCCTGTCATAAGTAGATGGATCATTTTAATTTTCCAATTATTTGAGCTTCAGTTTAGGACTTTGGGAAATAGTTTTGCATGACATTAATTAGAGAGGTCTTTTTCTTTCCTGATTAGAAGCATGTATATCTTCTCTCCAGCTATGTTTTATTTGTATCTAGTAATTGTGGATCTAAATATATTACTATGGCGATCTGTCACATGTTATATTATGTGAATTTTTCAAAAAACAAAAGTTATTTTTAAATAATTTCAGGTGGTTGTCATTATTCAGACTAAGGCTTTTGAAAGTAAAATGAATTGTTTTCAATAAAACACTATAACAGCAAATCACTGTTGCCAACTCCTATTCAATACAGGAATCCCTCAGAGATATTGCGTGTTTGGTTCCAGATCACTGCAATAAAGTGAATATCACAATAAAGTGAGCCACGTGATTTTTTTGGCTTCCCAGTACATATAAAAGTTATCTTTACACTATACTGTAGTCCATTTTAGCATTATGTCAGAAAACAATGACTATATCTTTTTTTAAAATAAATTTCACATTTTTACTTTTTTTTTTTTAAGATTTATTTATTTTATTTATTTCTCTCCCCTTCTCCTCCCCGGTTGTCTGTTCTCTGTGTCTGTTTGCTGCGTCTTCTTCTTTGTCTGCTTCTGTTGTTGTCAGCGGCATGGAAATCTGTGTTTCTTTTGTGTGAGTGTGTCATCTTGTATCAGCTCTTTGTGTATGCGGTGCCATTCTTGGGCAGGCTGCACTTCCTTTTCGTTCTGGGCAGCTCTCCTTATGGGGTGCACTCCTTGCGCGTGGGGCTACCCTATGCGGGGGACACACCTGCGTGGCAGGGCACTCCTTGCGCGCATCAGCACTGCACATGGGCCAGCTCCACACGGGTCAAGGAGGCCCGGGGTTTGAACCGCGGACCTCCCTTGTGGTAGATGGATGCCCTAACCACTGGGCCAAGTCCACTTCCCAAATGACTATATCTTAATTTAAAAATACTCTATTGCTAAAAAAATGCTAACCATCATTTAAGACTTTAGCGGTTATAATCTTATTTCTGGTGAAAGGTCCTGCCTCAAAATTGATGGCTGCTGACTGATCAGGCCAGTAGTTGCTGAAGGTTGAGATGGTTGTAGCAACTTCTTAAAATAAGAAAATAGTGAAGTTTGCCACATCGATTGCCTTTTCATTTCATGAAAGATTTCTCTAGAGCATGCAATGCTGTTTGATAACACTTAATCCACAGTAGAACGTTTTTCAAATTGCAGTCAATCCTCTCAAATCCTGCTACAGCTTTATTAACTCAGTGGATGAAATATTTTAAATCCTTTGTTATCATTTCAATGATGTTCACAGCATCTTCACCAGGAATAGATTCCACCTCAAGAAACACTGTGCTCATCCATAAGAAGCAACTCCTCATCCATTCAAGTTTTATCATGAGATTGCAGCAATTCAGTCACATCTTCTGACTCCACTTCTAATCTCTAGTTCTCTAATGCTAGTTCCACTATGGTGGAAATAGCAGTTACTGCAGTTACTTCCTCCACTGAAGTCTTGAACCCTTCAAATCATCCATGAAGGTTGCACTCAACTTCTTCCAAACTCCTATTAATATTAATATTTTGACTTCCTCCTATGAATCAAATATATTCTTAATGGCACCTGGAATGGTGGATACTTTCCATCCTTTCCAGAAGGGTTTCAACTGACTTTGCCCATGTCTGCGGTCACCCCTCGGGCTGAAGTGTGGTTTGCTGGCCTGGCAGGGGAGCGGCCGCGGTAGGCCTAATTCCGCTGCCCCCATAATAGGGTGGCTGGTCGGACTCACCGCCACCCCTGAAGGAAGCTCGGCATGGGCGCAGAGTGCCCTCGGGTCTCCCCTTCTCGGCAGCCATGCTTCCGCGGCCGCCCCTCCTCCCAGATGGCGCCACACGATGCCTGTAGGGCGGCACCCTTCTTCTTCTTTCTCCCTGCGCAGGCGCAGGGCGGAAAATTCCAGTCTGTCCTTTTTCCCTCCCCCGACAGCAGCAACAGCCAGGCGTGGGCGGGAAACTCCAGTCTGCCCTTTTCCCCTCCCCCGACAGCAGCAACAGCCAGGCGTAGGCGGGAAACTCAAGTCTGCCCTCCACCCCAGCAACAGCAGCCACCAATCCCTAAACCCTGCCCCTTCCCCCAGCAACAGCGACAGCCAATCCCTAACCACCACCCCTCCCCCGTCCAGTACCGCCCACTGACCTTTCGCCGGCAACCAATCAGAACAGGGCGTGGCTTCGACCAATCAGCCTTCCCCAGCCCCTATAAAACTGTTGCCTCTCCCTCAATAAAGTGGACTTGCGTGTTTACCTTGTCTCCGCGGTGGTTCTTCTGCCGTGCGCCCTCCAGTCCTGAGAGCCCCCGACAAGGGCCTGGCCTCCCTTGTCCCCAGTTCGTCGCCTGCTTCTCCGGGCGACCCCTTCGTCGCCTGCTTCTCCGGGCGACCCCTTCGTCGCCGGCTTCGCCGGGCGACCCCTTCGTCGCCGGCTTTGCCGGGCGACCCCGTCAGCCGAACCGCGCAACCCCTGTGAGACCGATCCCTCGTCTGCTGCCGGACCGACCCCTCGTCCCAAGCGGGACCAACCCCTCGTCCAGAGCTGGACCGACCCCTCGTCCGCAGCCAGACCCCACCTCTACCGACCGAGCAAGCCGCCGCACATGTCCATGGGATGAATCACTGCCTTTGGCAGCTATAGCCTTATGAAATGTATTTCTTAAATAATAAGACTTGAAAGTCATAATTACTCCTTGATCCATGGGCTATAGAATGGAGATTGTATTAGCAGGCATAAAAGTAACATTAATCTCATCATCCATCTCCATCAGCACTCATGGGTGACCAGGTGCACTATCAATGAACAGTAATATTTTGATCCTAAGGAATCTTTTTTTCTTGGCAGTATGTCTCAACAGGGGGCTTACACTATTCAGTAAACTATGTCATAAACAGGTGAGTTGTCATCCAGGCTTTATTATTCCATTTACAGAGCACAGGCAAAGTCGATTTCACATAATTTTTAAGGGCCCTAGGATTTTCAGAATGGCAAATGAGCATCAGCTTTAGTTTAAAGTCACCAGCTACATTCACCCCTAAGTGACTCAACCTCTCCTTTGAAGCTTTGAAGCCAGGCATTGACTTCTCTAGTTATGAAAGTCCTAGATGGCATCTTCTCCCAATTGAGGGCAGTTTCATCTACACTGAAAATCTGTTGTTCAGTATAGCCACCTTCATCAATGAGCTGAGCTAGATCTTCTGGGTAACTTGCTACAGTTTCTACATCAGCACTTGCTGCTTCATCTTGTACTTTTATGTTATAAAGATGGTTTCTTTTCTTAAACCTTATGAGCCAACCTCGCTAGCTTCAAACTTATCTTCTGCAGCTTCCTCACCTCTCTCAGCCTTCCTAGAACTGAAGAGTTAGGGCCTTGCTCTGGCTTAGGCTTTGGCTTGAGGGATGTTGTGGCTGGTTTGATCTCTCCAGATCACTCAAACTTTCCCTGCATGAGCCATGAGATTGTTTGGCTTTCTTATTTGTGTTTTCACTGGAGTAGTGCTTTAAATTTCCTTCAGGTACTTTTCCTTTGAATGCACAACTTGGTTAACTGGTGCAAGAGGCCTAGCTTTGGGCCTATTATCAGCTTTTGACATCCTTTACTCACTAAACTCAATCTTTTCTAGGTTTTGATTTAAAGTGAGAGATGTGTGCCTCTCCTTTCACTTGAACATGTAAGGCTATTGCAGGGCTATTCATTGGCCTAATTTCTATATTGCTATGTCTTAGGGAATAGGGAGGCCCAAGGAGAGGGAGAGAGACAAGAAATGGCTGGTCAGTGTAGCAGACAGAACACACACAGCATTTATCTATTAAATTCACCATCTTATGCAGGTGTGGTTTTTGGTGTCCTGAAAGATCACTGATCACAGATCACCATAACAGATATAATAATGAAAAAGTTTGAAATATTGTGAATGTAACACAGAGACACGAAGTGAGCACAGGCTGTTGGAAAAATGACGCCAACATACTTGCTCAAGGCTGGGTTGCCAAAAACCTTTACTTTGTAAACAACAACAACAACAACAAAACCCACAATATCTGTGAAGCACAATAAAACAAGGTTTGCCTGTACTGTATTCCTCTTATAATATCTGGGTATAATTAACTACAGAGGAGTTGCCACACAACTTATGCTAAGGCTGTTGTCTTTAGGACTTGGTCCTTAAAAGACTATAGTTGTTAGTTCCAGCTCTGTCTCTTACTGAGTTCTTTGACCTCAGGCAAGTTACCTGCCCTCCTGGAGTCGCAGTTTCCTCCTGTGTAAAATGGTGATATTACACCTAGTAGGAGATATTCATTCTTTCGTTTAATATACGTTTCTTATGGTCAGGCCCTACTCTAGGTTGCATTATTGGGTTCATGTCCCATGTACAATACATCCACATTGCTTTTGTTAAAGAAAAACATTGCACTGGAGAGTGTTAAACAGGCAAGGATGTCTTTATGCAAAGCGATATGCAATAGAGAAGAGAGAGACCAGAAGAATATTATTGTAAGAGAGAGAAAGAAAGAGAGAGAGGGGCTAGATTTTCACAGTAGGGGAGAGGGCTCAACTCCACTGAAGCAGAGGGCAGAAGAGTTTTTAAAAGGACTGGGATGAGCTAATGGAAGAATACTGGAGGGGGAGGTCAAGCAATGAGGTGCGTCCATTACATGGGGTTTACGCCTGAGTTTACTGCTCAGGCCAGGTGGAACATGTTCTGTTTGGATTCTGGAAGGGTCAAGGTGAGGGAGGTCAAGGCCCTGGAGACAGGGAGAAGCCTGTCTAAAGTTTAGTCAAGCTAAGGAGAAGTTAAGGCCTTCTCAGTCAGTAACAACGAGAGGGCGGGGTTTCCTAACCTGTGCTGTTTCCAGGACCACAGGGTTCAGGTAAAAATCAGCAAGGTTACTTCCTAGGCCCTGGGGATATAATGGGGAATGAGGCAGGCAAGGCTTTTTCCAAGCTTCTGAACTAGTGAAATATCATGGGTAACCCAAAGATATGTCAAATACCAGCATGCGGTAGTTACAGGAAGAGATACTTAGGTTCAAGCCTGCTATTGGGGAACTTTTGAACTCGTCCCTTCTCAGTTTCCTCCTCAGTAAAATGTAAATAATGGTTTCTGCTTCACTACCTGCACAGAATTGACTAGGCAGTTACTACTATTGGCAGTTCAACTACATTATCTTAATTAAATGAGATCATCAAAATAGATAATCTCCCCAAGAACGCCCAGTAAACTGTAAATAGGTAGGTTGCCATTACAATTCTTTTAAAAAAATCAGGTTGGTTTGAGAAATGCAGTGTTTTTGTTTATTCAGTTGGAGTTAAATTTTCCCAGAGGTTTTTGAACTCTTTCCTTTTTTTGCATGGAAAATTTATCCACAGCATTGCCCTAAGGTGTCACTTTCCACCTTGCGCATTTGCATTAACTGGGAAGCACCTCAGACTCACCCCAAACAAGTGAATTGGAATTTCTGGGGGTGGGGCCCTGGCATTGGCAGTTTTAAAAACTCCCCAGATTTTAATGTGCAGTGGGGCTGAGATGAACAGCCCCAAATAATGCTTTTCTCTTATCTAACACTGCGGTTTGGCTAGGAAAACTATTAAGCATTACAATTGTCCTGGGTGGGTGGGTAGCCCAGCTCTTTTCCCACCTGTGGGAAGGTGGCGGTTACTGCAGTAAAACTTGAATTCTTGGGCAGTTGGATAGAGGATTTCTGGCCCTCCGCCACTTCAAAATGACATTGCTAGCATTTAATATGCTTTACAGTAGTAATAAAATCTCTTTTATCATTGAAGTGCTTCACGGATTACAGTGCTTTCAAATGCATCATCTCACTGAAATAAGTTTATTCTTTTTTTGCCCCTATAAAGAAGCATAGGCTCCTACAGGAATCTTAGAAATTACAGAAAAGCGGAAAGAAGATATACAAAAACTCCAAAATCCCATTACTCAGGCAGTTATTGTTAATATTTTATAAATTTCCTTCCAGTTGTTTTCAATAAATTAGTTATATTTTTATCATAAAACTATGCAGGCTCATTGTAAAAAAAAAATTCAAATACAGTATGTATAAAGCAAAAAAAAAAAAAGAAAGTCCCAGGCCTGCCCTTACACACCCACTTCAACACAACCCCCTCTTCCACCTGGCTATATCACATCCTTCAGAGGGTGACATTGTACTTTCACACTTTTTTTCCCCTACATGCATACGTTTTAACATTTTTGTTTTACATGGTTGTATTCTTAAAATATATGCAATTCCTATTCAGTTTTACCACTGAACATTATATCATAAGGTTTCTTGGGCATACTTTTTAATGGCATATTAAATATTGAATAGTCTATTGAATATATGTATTATAATTTGCTTAATTATATGCTGTTGCATAATTAGGTGGTTTTCAGCTTTTCACTCTTATAAATTCTGCAATGACTGTCTTTGCACATAAAGCCTTTTTGTTTTAGTTAAGGAATTTCTGTAGAAAAATCTATACTCCAAAAGAGCATTGTGGGGTCACAGCAATGATTCTTTCATTGGAAAATTCCTGGCTATGTAGATACCTGTCCATTTTATAGTAACACCGAAAAAGGAACATGGACTTTAGGGTCACACAAACTTGTACTCAAATTCCAGGTTTACCAATGAATAGCTGTGTGACCTTGGACAAGTAACTTAACCTCTTTGAGTCTACATTTGTGGTATAGACATAATAATGCAAACAATGGTATATTATGATTATTTTGGTAGGCACTTAGTGTAATACCTTTCCAGAATGAACACTGAGTAAAAGATATTTCCTGTATCATCTTTAAAAACACAAAATCTTTTTTGGCCTTAAGAAAATTGAGATAACATATATACAGTGCACATATTTTAAGCACACACTTTTTTTTTCTATTTATTTTTCTTCCCCTCCCCCTCCTCCACCCTGCTGTTTTTGCTGTCTGTGTCCATTCGTTGTGTGATCTTCTGTATCAGTTTCTCTTTTTGTCTTCTCGTCTTTTTCCTCTAGGATTCACTGGGATTCGATCCTGCGGAACTCTGATGTGGAGAGAGGTTCCCTGTCAATTGCACCAACTCAGTTCCTGGTCTCTGCTGCACTTCACCTCTCTTTTTTGTTGTGTCATTATCTTGCTGTGTGACTCACTTGCGCGGGCACTGGCTCACCATGTGGGCACTCGGCTTGCTGCACGGGTAGTCAGCTCATCGTGCGGGTGCTGGCTCACTGCAAGGGCACTCAGCTCACCGCATAGGCACTTTGCTCGCCATGTGGGCACTTGCATGGGCACTTGGCTCACCACATGGGCACTAGGCTCACCACGTGGGCACTGGTTCACTGTGCAGGCACGCTTTCTCTTCTGTTTTCATCAGGAGGGCCCAGGGATCGAACCTGGGTCCTCCCATATGGTAGGGGGAGGCCTTATCACTTGAGCCACATCTGCTTCCCAAAGCACACAGTTTTGATGAATTTTTATAACCACATACAACCACAACTCAGATCAAGACAGAACATTTCCTTTACCCCAGAAAATCCTCTCATGCCCCTTCCCCATCAATAACCATCCGAATGCCCAGAGATAATCACTGACTTCTAGCACCATGAATTCACTTTTTCTGTTCTTGAACTTCATTTAATGGCATCAAATAGTACATATTCTTGTGTATGGTGTCTCTTGCTCAATATTATGATTGTGAAATTCATCCATGTGTTGAGAGTATTAACAGTTTCATTTTTTTATATTGTGTAGAATTCCAGTGTATAAATATACCAACATTTATTTACCCATTCTCCTGTTGATGGACATTTGAATTATTTCCAGTTTAAGGACTATCCTGAACACTTTTTTTTTTTTAAGATTTATTTATTTATTTAATCCCCCCCCCCCCCCCCCCCCCGTTGTCTGTTCTCTGTGTCTATTTGCTGCGGCTTGTTTCTTTGTCCGCTTCTGTTGTTGTCAGTGGCTTGGAAAGTGTGGGCGGCACCATTCCTGCGCAGGCTGCACTTTCTTTCTCGCTGGGCGGCTTCTCCTTATGGGGCACACTCCTTGCGCGTGGGGCTCCCGTACGCGGGGGACACCCCTGCGTGGGGCGGCACTCCTTGTGCGCATCAGCACTGCGCGTGGGCCAGCTCCACACGGGTCAAGGACACCCAGGGTTTGAACCGCAGACCTCCCATGTGGTAGATGGACGCCCTAACCACTGGACCAAGTCCGTTTCCCTATCCTGAACACTTGAATGTGTATATGGTGAACAGAAAACACTCATTTCTCTGGATGTAAACCTAGGAGTGGAACTGTTGGATAATAGGGTAGGCGGATATTTAGCTTTGTTAGCTATGAAGATAGTTTCAAAAGTTAAAACCATTTATTGATTCCCTAGCTACAAGGAAGTCTGAGAAAAAAAGCTTCCAGCATTTTTCACCTTCTATAATGAGAAGCCTGTTCAGCCAGCAAGGAAGAAGGAAAATAGCTATGAGGAGGCAACCAACAGTGTCTACCATTGCATTTTTTAAAAAAGACTTATTTATTCATTTCTCTCCCCTTCCTCTCCACCCCCCTGGCCCGGTTGTCTGTTCTCTGTGTCTTTTTGCTGTGTCGTCTTCTTTGTCCACTTCTGTTGCTGTCAGCAGCCACAGGAATCTGTGTTTCTTTTTGTTGCATCTTCTTGTGTCAGCTCTCCGTTTGGGTGGCACCATTCTTAGGCAGGCTGCACTTTCTTTTGTGCTGAGCAGCTCTCCTTATGGTGTGCACTCCTTGCCTGTGGGGCTCCCCTACACGGGGGACACCCCTGCATGGCAGGGCACTCCTTGCGTCTATCAGCACTGTGCATGGGCCAGCTCCACACGGATCAAGGAGGCCCAGGGTTTGAACCATGGACCTCCCATGTGGTAGACAGACGCCCTAACCACTGGGCCAAGTTCACTTCCCATCATTGCATTTTTAAAATGCTTGGTCTTGGGCAAGTGACTAGGCTTTTCTCGAAGCTTTCCCATCAGTAAGATGGGAATGATAACTCCTGCTTTGAAGATTAGGCTCAGTATTAATGAAATAAAATAAATGTGATATGATGGGCATATAGCAGGTACCAAATAAATGCTAGTCCTCTCCCTTTATATTCTTTTTTAAAAAATACATTTTTAATTTATTTTTAAAAGATACATAGATCACACAAAATGTTACTTAAAAAAATATAGGAGGTTCCCATATGCTCCACTCCCCACACCCCCCACTTTTCCCAAACCAACAACCTCTTTCATTAAATGTGGTACCTTTATATTATTCTTATTCCCATGGCACTCAATATTTGTGGAGATTTCAGCAGGAATTCTAAAAAGGAAAGACCAATTGGAAAAAATGAGAAGAAACAAAGAGAATGAATTTCATGTAGTGATATGTCTATACAATTTATAAATTATCTGACTGGAGAAATTGCAGAATCAGTTACAGGGAAATATATTGTAGATAACCAAAGTTTGTGGCTTCACAAATACATGAAAATATATGATCATGTGAAAGATATTGGATACCAAATGGGCTTTATTTTTAACTGTTTGTTTTAATAGCTCTTGAAAATATGGTGGTGCTTTTTATGGCTGTAATGAATTTCAGGAATACGAGACTTCACTGTAGCTTTGTAGCCTTACATCTTTTTAGTGGAGAGATAGAGACTTAGTATGTCTCACCTTCCATGCTGGTGGCCAATTCCTTCTTCTGCTGCTATTCACATTTTTCTGAAAATTGCACAGTGTGAGTGTGAGTAGAAGGGGTAATAATTCCATGAGTTGGTGTCTAGGAAATTGGTAGAATCTCCTGTGAGCTTCACTCGTCCTTTCTTAGGTAGATTCTCAGTATTAAATAAAAATCTTTCTCCCTTCCTTTGTAGGGTATATGATAGTGTCTTTGACATTGGAACTTTAAAAGCAGGAAGAATTTGAGGCTGTATTAAGACTCTTTGATTTTCAAGTATTAGAAACTCAGTTAAGGTGCTTAACCATAAAAAAGGACTGAATTGACTCATATACCGATAAGTCTAGGCCACTGACTTCAGGCATGGCTGGATCCAGGAGTTCAAATGTTGACAAAAGGATTGCATCTTTCCTCTCTGTGACAGGCTGGTCCCTAGAGGTGACAGGATAACTGTCAACATCCCATCTACTCAGTAAACCCAGCAGCCAAAGCACATTCCCACCCCTCACCCCCACAATGGTCCTAGGAAGAAGTTTCCACTCTGGAGGATGAGGGATAAGGAGAGGGCTGGTGCTGAGCCAGAGAGAGCACCAGTAGAGGTGGAACAAGTTTGTGGTCAGCATCTGTTTAGATTGGGCAGTGCCCAAGCTGCACCTGTTGTTAAATTTTTTGAAGTAAGGAGAAGTGGCAAAAGACCTATCCTATTAGTTCTTCTTCTTTCATCTCATTCATCTTTACCCTTATTTTCCACTCACCTTTCTTTGTCCCCTCCAGTCTCAAGAAGTGGGTAAGATTCGATCTCAATTGGAGCTAATGGTGTGATGTGGTTGTAGTTATGGTGATTGCATATTTAGGGAGTGGAGTGGGGCCTGATTATTTCAGCCCCTTCTTTCTGCCACAAATCTCAGTGTCCAAAAAGAAAGTAGGCAAAACTTCAGCATTACTAAGGCAAGGGTCTAATGTCTCATTTACCATGTATTTCCAACTCATTGAAATCCAATGCCTGGCTCCTCAGAAGTATTCACTAAATACTGTTTGAATGAAGAAATGGAGAAACTTGAAGAAGCCTAGATTTTTTTCTCTTTTAGTTGTCTTGAAGAGTATGGGTTCTGAAGCTTGAGTTCCTGATCTCAAAACCAGGCATCCCAACTCTGCCACTTAACTAGTTCCATGACCTTTCTGTACCTCCATTTCATTATCTGAAAAATGGAGATAATAAAAGGAAATAGTTGAGAGAATTAAATGATTTAATAAACATAAAAACACTATATGTTTGATGGTATTTCTAACTCCCTTGATCTCATTAGCTACAGGAGGGATGCAATTCCCACCCCATTTTAAGTCAGGCTTGGCCTTGTGATTTGCTTTACCCAATGAAATATGAGCGGAAATGCTGTTTATTACTTCTGAGTGTAAGCTTTAAAAGCCAATGTAATTAACATCTGCTTTATTTCCCTCCCTCTAACTGGGCAACTGAAAGAGAGGTTAATAGATTAAACTGAATGAGCATTAAAACTTTTGAATAGAAAAATTAAATAAGATACAAGAGAAAATCATAACATTCAAGAGATAAAGGTGCTATTCTTAACATGAAAGAATTCTTAAAATTAATAGTAGAAAAAAAAAGGGACCCAAAATCATACTAAAACCATCCTCCAAGAGAAGAACACAGTTGGAGGACTCACCTTTCCCAATTTCAAAATTGCAAAACTTAATATGCAAAATCAATTGAACCTCTATACATTTACAATGAGCAAACTGAAAATGAAATTAAGAAAATAATTCTATTTACAGTAACATCCAAAAAGAGTAAAATATTTAGGAATAAGTTTAACAAAAGAAGGGCAAAATTTATACTCTGAAAATAACAAAACATTGTTGAAAGAAATTAAAGATCTAACTAAATGGAAAAACATTCCATGTTCAAAGATGAAAAAACCTAGCATTGTTAATATGGCAATGTGCCCCGAACTGATCTACAAATTTAATGCACTTCCTATCAGAATTCTAGTTGACTTCCTTGCAAAAATCAACAAGCTGTTTCTAAAATTTATGTGAAATTGCAAGGAACTCAGAGTAACAAAAACAATCCTGAAAAAGAAGAATAAAGTAGGAGGACTAAAACTTCCTGATTTCAAAACTTACTACAAAGTGACACTAATCAAGACAGTGTGATATTGACACAAGGATAAATGTATAGATCATTGGAAAAGGATTGTGAGTCCAGTAATAAACCCATACATCTATGGTCAAGTGATTCTTGACAAGAGGGCAAAGACCATTTGAATTAGTCAGCCAATACCAGAAATTGGTTGGTTTTTATAAAGGGTATTTATTTGGGGTAGGAGCTCACAGATACCAGGCCATAAAGCGTAAGTTACTTCCCTCACCCAAGTCTTTTGCCACATGTTGGAGCAAGATGGCTGCTGAGGTCTGAGGGTTCAGGATTTCTGGGTTCCTTTCTTCTTGGGGCTTGCTTCTGTTTCCTCATGACCAATTTCCTCTGTGTGCTTACTTACCGGGGCTCCAGCTCTAGACTCCAGCAGCAAAACTCAAACAGCAAAACTCCAACTCTGTCCTTTGCATGTCTTTTATCTGTGAGTCCCCACCTGCCAAGGGGTAGGACTCATCACCCTACTG
Source organism: Dasypus novemcinctus (assembly GCF_030445035.2). Lineage (NCBI taxonomy): Eukaryota > Metazoa > Chordata > Mammalia > Cingulata > Dasypodidae > Dasypus > Dasypus novemcinctus. The sequence continues at coordinate 183,507,055 of NC_080673.1, forward strand.
ATGTGGCCCATATAAAGCCCTAATCATAATTTAATCATACCCAGGTACAGACCAGTTTACAAACATAATCCAATATCTATTTTTGAAATTCATGATCCATATCAAATTGTGACCAACACTGCACCCTCTGAATTCCTAAAAGACATTATAATATTCAAAAAAACCCTTAAATCAGTAGCAATGCTAACTATAGAATCACATTGCAATCAGTTTATGGAAATACAGTTTGTCTTGGGTCAAAGTCCGTCTGCTATAGACCTCTGAAACTTATAAAACAATTTATCTGCTTCCAATACACAAACGGACAAAGGATAAACATTTTCATTACAATAAGGAGAAATTAGGAGGGAAATATGAGTTATGGGTCCAGAACAGTTCAGTAAACCCACAGGACAATCCATTTGATTTCAAAGTCTGAGGGTCATTTTAAGATGATGGTTTCTTCTCCCTGGTGCCTCATGAGGACTCACCCTTTCCACAGGCTTGCCCAATGGCCATTTTCTTGGTTCCACCCTTATCAAGCATCTGGGTGGTGACTGAGCTCCATACCTCACCCTCAAAGAGCATTGGGGTGTTTGCCACACCTTACCCAAACTTTGGGTTAGAGACTTAACACCCTTAGTACAGTGCTTAGTAAAGCAACATTCTCCCTAACCTTTGGCAAACAGGCTCAAGCCACTCAGGGTAACAAGTTGAGCACCTAGCCTTCCCTAATTCATTGGTGACAGGTGCACCCCTCTCAGACCTATGAGTTCTGGCCTTAACTGCCCTAATCCTTGAGGAATGTCCTCCTCCCTCTCTGTACCCTGGGGTGTCAAAACTCTCCCTTGAGTTGGGAACGTCCACTGTCTTCAACTGCTGGAGGAAATGCACCTTCTCTGTATACATGAGTGGGGTTCTTCTCTTGGCCAAGGCAAAGTCTCAGTTCCAGATCTCAGCTTCCATGGCTTTCCTTTTAAAGCTGTTTCTCCTTCAATGTTCCCTTTCCATGTCCCTTTTAGTTCAAGCTGACAGTGGTTTTGTTCATACAACTCCCTCAAAAAGTTTGTTGGTTTAACATGCAAGAAGCAGGAGTCTAAACCATTAGACAGTAAGACTTTTCACAAGTCTTTCTGAGATATCTGCATCTTCAATCCTCATTTACAAGTTCCAAGATTAGTTAAGTCCTCACAGGGGGCACTATCATCAGGGAGCGTGCTTTCCAGAGGCTTGGAATTTACGGAATCAGTTTCTGGTTTCTTTGTCCCACCAGTTTAGTCCTCGGCATATTTCTCTCATCTAGCTTTTTGCTATAAGCTGCAAGGAGAAGCCAAGCCCATTCTCTGAGCTTACTTTGGAAAGTTCTTCATCTAAATGCCCAGGCTCACCATTTTCAAATTCTGCCTTTCATAAAACACCAGGAGTTAATCTTACTAAGTTCTCTGCCACTTTAAAACACAGATCGACGTTCCTCCAGTGTCCAATAATAGTTTCATCATTTACTTCTAAGGCCTCATAAAAAGTCTCTTTAGCATCCATATTGCTATCAACAGTCTCTTCAAAGTGATCTAGGCCTTTTCCATCAAGCATTTCACAATTCTTCCAGAAATACTCCTTCCCATTTATAAAACCATTGCAGCATTTCGGTAATTGCAAAAGCACTACCCCACTCCCAGTACCAAATTCTGTATTAGTCAGCCAAAGGGGTGCTGATGCAGAATACCAGAAATCAGTTGGTTTTTACAAAGGGTATTTATTTGGGGTAGAAGCTTACAGTTACCAGGCCATAAAGCATAGGTTACTTCCCTCACCAAAGTCTTTTGCCATGTGTTGGAGCAAGATGGCTGCTGACATCTGCCAGGGTAAGGCCTCCTGGGTTCTTCTCTTCCCAGGGCTTCCATCTTTTTCCTCACAACTAAGCTCCTCTGTGTGCTTCCTTACTGGGGCTCCAGCTCCAGACTCCAGCATCAAAACTCCAACAGCAAAACTCTAACTCTGTCCTTTGCATGTCTTTTATCTGTGATTCCCCACCTACCAAGGGGCAGGGGCTCAATACTCTACTGATGTGGCCCAATCAAGGCCCTAAAGGTAATTTAATCATGCCCAGGTACAGACAAGTTTACAAACATAATCCAATATCTAATTTTGGAATTCATGAACCATATCAAATTGCTGCACCATTCAATGGAGAAAGAATAATCTTTAAAAAGAATATGTTTGGACAATGGGATTTACTTCACACCATATGCAAAAAAATTAACGAAAATGAACCAAGGTGGGGAGGAGATGTGGCTCAGTGGTTGAGTTCCTGCTTCCCATGTACAAAGTTTCAGGTTCAATCCCTGGTACTCACTTAAAAAAAAAGAACAAAGGACTTAAATGTAAGAGTTAAAGCTATTAATTCTGGAAGCGGCTGTGGCTCAAGCAATTGAGCTCCTATTTACAATATGGAGCTCCCGTTTACCATATCAAACCCAGGTTTGATCCCCGGTACTTCCTGGTATAATGAAAACAAAAACAAAAAACTGTAAATTCTTAGAAGAAAAATAAGGGTAAATAGTCATGACCTTAGATTGGACAACAATTTTTTAGGTATGGCACCTAAAGCATGAGAGCAACCAATGAAAAAATAGCTGTTGGTCTTCATCAAAATTTTAAAACTTTTGCATTTCAAAGGACACCATTGAGAAATTGAAAAGTCAGCCCACAGAAACAGAATGGGAGAAATATTTATAAATCTTACATCTGATAAGGAGCTAGTATCCAGAATATACAAAGAACTCTTACATCTCAACAACTAAAAGAAAAATAACCCAGTTAAAAATGGGCAAAGCATTTAAATAGACATTTATCAAAAAAATATATTAAGGTCCAATAAACACATGAGAGGAAGCCCAACATCATTACCCACTAGAGAAATTCAAATCAAACCCACAATGAGACACCATTTCAGACAAGATTGGGCACGTTCAGGGTGGTATGGCCATTGACGAGACCATTTCAGACCTACTAGGATGGCTTTAATAAAAAAGGTAGAACATATTAAGCGTTGGTGAGGATGTGGAAAAATTGGAACCCTCGCATGTTGTTGGTGGGATGTAAAATGGTGCAGTTGCTTTGGAAAATCGTCTGGCAGTTCTTCAAATAGTTAGTACAGAGTTACTATATGCTCCAACAATACTACTCCTAGCAATACCCAAGAGATCTGAAACCATATGTTTACAGAAAAACTTGTACATGAATATTCACAGCAGCATTATTCATAAGAGCAAAAAAGTGGAAACAACTCAAATGTCCATCAATTGATGAATGGATGAACAAAATGTGGTATTTCCATGAAATGGAATGTTAATATCCCAGAAAAGGAATGAAGTATTGATACAGCAACAAAAACAATATGGACATAACTTGAAACCCTATGCTAAATGAAAGACCCTAGACAAAAAAGACTACATATTGCATGATTCCAATTAAAAGAAATATCAAGAATAGGCAAATTCACAGGTAAAGAAAGTAGATTAATGGTTATCAAGGACAGGGAGGAGGGAGGAAAGGGGAATGACTGCTAATGGGTTCAGGCTTTCTTTTCTGGATTATGAAAATATTCTGGAATTAGATAGTTGTAATATCTGTGAATAAATAAAAGCCTTTGAATTATGCACTTTGAAAGTGAATTTTATATGTGAATTTTATCTCAATAAAAATAATCAACAGTAGAGTTGAAGCCCAATAAAAAATGGATTAAAAGCATGTGAAGAACTGAAATGGACAATAAATATATGATAGAAAGTTTATCCTCACTACTGAAGAAATGTAAATTATAACAAGATACTATTTTTAAAAATATCAGATTGGCAAAGAATGAGAAGTTGAGAAATGGGTGGGGATATAGTCATTCTCATGTAATACTGAGGAGAGTATAAAGTGGTACAATATCTCTAATTTAGAAATGTTTATCACAACTTTAATTGTACATACTCTCTGACCCACAGATTCCCCTTCTGGGATATATATTATGACAAGAGTGCAAAATATATGTATAAGATGTTCATTGAAGTATTATTTAGTAAAACTGGTGTAGCAGTTTGATATGGTTACGAATTCCAAAAATAGATATTGGATTATGTTTGTAATCTAGTCTGTACCTGGGTGTGATTAAATTATGATTAGGGCTTTGAGTCCCCACCCCTTGGTGAGTGGAGAATCACAGATAAAAGGCATGGCAAAGGACAGAGTTGAGTGTTTTTGATATTGGAGTTTGATGCTGGAGTCTGGAGCTGGAGCCCCAGGAAGTAAGCACAAAGAGGAAAGAGAAGTAAGCACACAGAGGAAAGAGAAACAAGCCCCAGGAAGAGAGGAACCCTGAGCCCAAGAAGAAGCAAGCCCTGGGAAGAGAGGAACCCTGAACCCAGAGAGAAGCAAGACCCTGGAAGACAGGAACCCAGGAAACCTGAACCCTCACAGAGATTGGCAGCCATCTTACTCCAACACATGAAAATAGACTCTGGTGAGGGAAGTAATTTATGCTTTATGGCTTGGTATCTGTAAGCTCCTACCCCAAATAAATACCCTTTATAAAAACCAACCAATTTCTGGTATTTTACATCAGCACCCCTTTGACCAACTAATACAACTGGCAATAATCAAAAATATCCATCAATAGCACATAAATTATAATAACTTTTCTATATATATATGAATATTGTATTGAATACTACTGGAATGCCTAGCACTTGTTAAAAAGGATATTGTGAGGTATAACATGGGGCATTTTTGAGACATTGGAATCATTCTGCATGATATTGCAATGATGGATACAAGACATCATAACTTTTGACAAAGTGTATAAAATTGTGTGGTACAAAGTGTAAACCATAATGTAAATGCTTCACTATGTGTTCATCAATTGTTACAAAAGTACCATACTAATCAAAGATGTGTTAATAGGGGAAAGTGTGGGAGGAAGAGGGCTGGGGTATATGGGAATCCCCTATATTTTTGATGTAACATTTATGTAATCTAAAGTGACTTTAAAAATAAGAAAAAAAAGAAAAGAAATAAATCATTACTACTAACCATTAAAAAAAAAGGATATTGTGTTGTTAAGCCAATGGCACTTTCATCCCCTGATATTTTTTCCCTTTCTTGTGGAGATGGAATGGAGAGTCTAGGACAAATGTCTACTTTTCTTATCATCTCTGGACCTAATTCCCAGAAGATGGACCACATATTTGAAGCAATGGAGAAGAAGATGATGTTTACAAATTCCTTTTTTTAAGTTGCTTTTGTTGGTGGTTATGCTGAGTTGCTGGAGAACTGGGGGAAGAAAGACGTCCCTTAGTATCCTGAACGATAGAAGAGAATTGTGATTGGGAGTGACCAAAGCTTCACAATTTCTGCCTGGAAGAAAGCTAATGAGGGGCAAGACAGTGATCACCTTGGAAAGACAGCCCCCCAGGCTAGCAGAAACAGATCTCTCAAATCACTGAGAGAGCTTAGCAGGCCTGGGGCCACACATCGTTTGGCAATCTACATATGTATCCCACCTTTAGGCAGAAGCTACTCCTGAACTTTGTTTAGCCTTGAGTGGTCTTTGCTCCTTTTAATTCTGATGCTTCCACCTCATTGTAATGAGTCTACAGAAAACCTAACCCTGGGGTAGAGGCAGGGGTGGACAGCTTGAATTTTGATAGATCCTAAATCATCTATTTATTGAAAGGGAAGATGCCCATAATATGCTGTTAAAGAGGGAAGGAAAAAAAGCTAGGAAAAAGTATATTTTATTACTTCTATTTTGACTTTTAAAAGGCATATATATATTTGCATATAAAAAACATTGTGGGAAACGGACTTTGGCCCTGTGGTTACGGCATCCGTCTACCACATGGGAGGTCCGCGGTTCAAGCCCCGGGCCTCCTTGACCCGCGTGGAGCTGGCCCATGCGCAGTGCTGATGCGCGCAAGGAGTGCCGTGCTACACAGGGGTGTCCCCCGCGTAGGGGAGCCCCACGCGCAAGGAGTGCACCCATAAGGAGAGCCGCCCAGCGCGAAGGAGGGAGCAGCCTGCCGAGGAATGGCGCCGCCCACACTTCCCATGCCACTGACAACAACAGAAGCGGACAAAGAAACAAGACGCAGCAAAAAGACACAGAAAACAGACAACCGGGGGAGGGGAGGGGAATTAAATAAATAAAAATAAATCTTTAAAAAAAAAAAAACATTGTGAGTGACATCCAGTTAACCTGTTAACAGTGGCTATCACTGGGCCATGTTATTTTCTTCTACATACTTCACCAAAGTGTCTGATTTTTTTTTTTTGCAATGAACACATATTGCTTTTATAAAAAGAAGATACAAAACTGTATTATAAAATATGCTAATGTAAGAGGATATGATGGATTGAATCATGTCCCCTACAAAGACACTGTGAAGTCCTAACCCCTGGTCCTCTCGATGTGAAATCATTTGTAAATAGGATCTTTGAAGCTGTTATAGTTACAATAAAGCTTAACTAAACCAGGGTGTGCCTTAAATCCAGTTTGACTGGAGTCCTTATAAGCAGAAGAAATGTGGACACAGCAGGAAGAGATGGAAGGAGACAGAAGGAGGCCGAGACTGAGCTATAGATTGTTAACCAGCCACCTGCAGAATGCTACAGACTGCAGGGAAAGCGTGGTCCTGCCAACATCTTGATTTTGGACTTCTAGATTCCAAACTGTGAGACAATAAAGACGTGTTGTTTAAGCCAACTAGTCTGGTACTTTGTTACAGTAGCCTGGCCAGCTTGGACAGTCAGATAGATCTTATTGGTCTAAATAGGTGGACTTTGGACCTTGACCAGCCAATGATGACACGTGGAAAAGCATATAATGCAAGGGTGATTCCAGATTGCAGGGCATAGGATGTGTACTTTCTACCTAATTTTATAAGCCTTCCTAGATACTAATGGTCGTGTGTAATGTGGAGGATAAAGGGGTATCAGAAATCAGTCTGATAAATGGAGGATAATTGCAATTTTAATTTTGCATGTTAAATGTGTAAATATTTTAGCCCAAATATTTTCACAAACGCTGTCTTTTATTACTTCATCCAAAGTACCTTTCTTCAACAAATATATCATAAGAAAAATCTCACACTTCTCCGAAGAAGAAATACAAATGGCAAGAAAGCACATGAAAAAATGTTCCAAATCTCTAGCTATCAGGGAAATGCAAATCAAAACCACAATGAGATACCATCTTACACCCATAAGATTGGCAGCTATGAAAAAAACAGAAGAATACAAGTGCTGGAGAGGATGTGAAGGAAGGGGAACACTCATCCACTGCTGGTGGGAATGCAGAAGGATCCAACCATTCTGGAGAACAGTATGGCGGTTTCTCAAAAAACTAGCCATAGATTTGCCATATGACCCAGCAATACCACTGCTGGGAATATACCCAGCAGAACTGAAAACAAGAACACAAACCAATATATGTACACCAATGTTCATAGCAGCATTGTTCACTATTGCCAAAAGTTGGAATCAACCCAAATGCCCATCAACAGACGAGTGGATCAATAAAATGTGGTATATACACACAATGGAATACTACTCGGCTGTAAGAACAAACACACTACAAACACATGTGATAACATGGATGAATCTTGAGAACCTTATGTTGAGTGAAGCAACCCAGACATTGAAGGACAAATACTACATGACCTCAATGATATGAAATAAACAAGCTGCCCTAGATAGCAAGAGACTGAACGATAGGCTTGCAGGAAATCGGAGGGTGGAGGAAGGATATGAGCCGATGTCTGCAGGGGTGGAATTTAAGACGAGATGGTGGTAAGTATGAACACAAAGAAGAGATAAAAGGGGGGCAAGGGGTTGCCTTTGCTTGGGGCTTTGCGGGTTTGAGGGTGGCTGGGGAGGGACGGGTGGGTAACGTTGCCCAAAAGTGGGGGGAGGGAGGGGTAGCATACGAACCAGGAGAGGGTCAGGTGTTGGTGGAGAGTAAAATGCCGAGAAAATCATATCAAAATATAATAAAGAGGGTTACCTGTTTAGAATGCTCGGAGGGGAGGGTCTGATGCAGGACGGGCTCCTGGGGAATGTCTAAATGCTCATTCTGCCAGAGTGGGTGACACCATGGGGTAGAAACCCAAGTAGTGAGAGTGGGGGTGGACCCACATCCTGGGGAGGACTAATGCCATCCAATAGAGGGAACTGTATCCCTCGAGAGAAAGGTTGGCTCCCAGGGCATTGGGGCAGTTGAGCAAGTTAGGCCCTGAACACTATTCCATCTATCTCTGGAAGTGGCTCCTCAGGAAACGGAGGTTGGCTATCACTGAGGGCACTAAGGTGGAAGGGAAAATGGACGTTAAATGTGTGGAACCAAAGTAAATGGGGGGTAAGAGAGGAGTTTCTTGAGAGTACACAAGGATGGATATAAAACATGTAATATTACACCATAACATATAGGAGATGACAGACTGATAATGTAAACCATAATGTAAAACATAGGATAACTAAAAATGTAAAGAACTGTGTATCCTAAAGTATGCACCATAATGTAAATACAGATGTCACCTTGTTAGAAAGCTAATGTCTCAGACTCTGTACATCACTTTAAGTAAATATGATATGAATAGGGCGTAAGAGTATCACTGTGGAAGGGAAAAGGTTTTCTGGTGGATGTGTGGGAGTGCTGTATATTATATATATACATTGCTGTGGTCTAGGACTCCTGTGAAGAAAAGCTGAATAATTAGGGGGGGGGGGGGGAAAAAAAAAATAGGATGTGGAATTTTTTCAAGTCAACATTCTTTATCTAAGTTCTTTATCTAACTTTATCCAAGTTCTTTATCTATCCTTTAAACTCATCGCTATATGCCATATCCTAGTAAGGGACCATGACATTATATTGGGCTTCAAATTTCGGGGAGTTCTGGATCACAGAGTGTTTCAACAATGGCAATGGAGGGATACTGGTATGGGATACCAATGACAGATGATATATGACTGACAGGGAGCTGTACAGAACATATGTCCAGGGTGCATGGTAATGTTTGGATATACTCATAGTGGCAACAATTAAAAACCACAGTAGGGGGGGTACTGGGTTCCCGGCCAGTGGTGCTCTGTCGTGGTCCCTAGGGGAGCAGCGACAGTCTCCCAGGTACAGTGGTGGGGACCGGGAGGGAGTGAGGGTTCAACAGTGAGCCCCTGATACTAATGACTATGCTTGTGAGCTGATAAACCCAAAATAATAACAAGGCCTAGAGCAACTTTGTGCCTGGGAATTTCCTTCTGTCAGCCTTCATGTTACTCAAATGTGGCCAGTCTCGAAGCCAAACTCAGCATGTAAATGCAATGCCTTCCCCCCAGCGTGAGACATGACACCCGGGGATGAGCCTCCCTGGCAACGAGGGACCACTATCAACTACCAACTGATGATGCAACTGGAAAATGACCTTATACGGAAGGTTCAATGCGGATCAGCAGAATATCCATGTCTACATAAAATACCATGACTTTAAAATGCTGTTTGACCTAAAGTAAGGGGGAAATGGAAAGGAGAAATGAGTTTATATGGCTACGAGTTTCTAAAAAAGAGTCTGGAGGCTGGCAGAAGGTTTGCCCTCATGCACAACTGAGCAGAGTCAGAGAGACAGATAAAGCAGATACAACCCCCAGATATTGGTTCCTTTGAGGGCTAAAGAGACCCATGGGAGTTATGGTCATGGCCGATGGGGTTAACTACCAGGGCAGATGGCCCCTCTTTGGAAATGGTGTTTATGTGTGATGAATCTGGACTCAGATGGGATCTCCCTTCATAAGACTTTCATGCTAATGTGCTGGAGGTGCAGTTAATGTTGGGGTTTAAGATATATTTAGGGGATTTGAATCTCTGGACTGACAATGTGATAGCCAGATCCTGAGCCTCAACAGACTCCAGCACCTACAATCTGATTTATTGGACTTACCACACTCAGCTAAGATGGAGGTGAAGGACAACCACCACACCATGGAGCCTAGAGTGATTACAACTGAAAATGGGAGGATTGCATCCAGCATCCAGGTGGAATCTGAGCCTCCTCTTGACATAAAGGTGCAATGGACACAACCAATCCAGTGTCCACATAGAAGAGGTGGCATTGGATTGGGAAAAGTGGACATAATGGACAAAGGGTATGGGGAAAGGCAGGAAGAGATGAGAGGTGGAGGCGTCTTCGGGACATGGAGCTGCCCTGGATGGTGCTTCAGAGGTAATCACCGGACATTGTAAATCCTCACAGGGCCTACATGATGGAATAGAGGAGAGTATGGGCCATGATGTGAACCAATGTATATGAGGTGCAGAGGTGCCCAAAGATGTACTTACCAAATCCAATGGATGTGTCATGATGATGGGAACGAGTGTTGTTGGGGGTGGGGGGAGAGGGGGGGTGGGGGGGTGGGGTTGAATGGGACCTCACATATATATTTTTAATGTAATATTATTACAAAGTCAATAAAAAATAAAAAAATTAAAAAAAAAAAAAAAAAAAGAAAAATCTCAACAAATAATTTGTCTCTATTTATGGTTCTGCATAATTACACTTTTTAATATCAGGTTGATGATGGGTAGCAAAGAAAGAAAACATGTAAATGCTATATTGAAGTATGTTTCTATATGTGTATCAGTATTGTCACAAAATTTTGTAATTTGGTTATTCTGTGTATACATAAAAATGTTTGCAAATTTTAGCAATTTGAAAAAGTTTGAATATTTTTCTTTTTCAATTGGTAAAAGAATTATAGTTGCTGTGTTTTCCCCCAACAATTTGGATGTAACTTCACATCCATACCCAACTGCAAATAAATCTCTTATGTGACTTTATGAAGTACATTAATTTTATCAAAATTTGTATTCATATTATAACCACAAAAATGAATAATTTTTTCCCTCAGTGTTCACATTTTTAGCTGAGCATAAAATAACAATCATAATAATTTCATATGATTTACCTTCAATAGTATAAACTCCAAAAAGCTTTGATTCTGTGAACTATATGAAAAAAACTGAACAATTTTTGTACCGAACTGGAATTCTATATGAAGCATCTGACGACAGTGATATAAAACTGGGCACAATTTAACCTGTGAAGTATTTTTCTTTACTGGAGCCACAAAACACTGGTAGTACTTCATATTTTCTACATAAACAAGGGAACATGGGGGTGGGAATGAGCAAAACTAATTCACAGAATGTTGCCTGACCTAAATGAAAAGCAATGCCTCAAAGAGTGATGAATAAATTCACTTTTTTCAGTATACCTATTTAATGGGCAACTTAAGGCACAGAATTATTTTTCTTAAGATTTATTTATTCCCCTCCTCCCCTCTTGTTGTTTTGTGTTCTCTGTCTGCTCTCTGTGTCCATTCACTTCTTCTGTGTCTGCTTGTCTTCTCTTTAGGTGGCACTGAGAACAGATCCTGGGGTCCTTTGGAGTGGGAGAGAGGTGCTCTCTCTCTTGCACCACCTCAGGTCCCTGGTCTGTTGTATCTTTTATTGTCTCTCCTCTGTGTCTCTTTTTGTTATATCATCTTGCTACACCAGCTATCTACTCGGTCCAGCTTGCTTCGCAGGTCAGCACTCCTGCTCTGTGTGGCTAGCTTGCCATGCAGGCCAGCCAGCTTGCCTTTGCCAGGACACCCCAGGAATTGAACCCTGGACCTTCCATAAGATAGATGGGAGCCCAATCGCTTAAGCCACATCTGCTTCCCAGGCACAGAATTCTCAAAATAATGTCTTCACTTTAAAAGGAGATGCTGAGGCTTCTTCAGAAATATGTAATTACCACAAGATTAGTGATATCATTATGGCCCTCATAATGATGTTAAATGCTGACAAATATTAAGTGCAAATATCTTGTCATCATCAACTTTCTTGAGAAACAGATATTCGATACTTAAGTTTTCATTAAATATACACTCTGCAATTCTTGAAAGGGCCAGGCAAAGGGACATGGCTTATTACTGGTCATCTTTCAAATTTAAGGTGAGAACTCCCTTTGTTGTAAATGCATCTCATGACTTCTAAATGAGACCAGGGAAGAAGCTGGAGGTACAAAGGGGAGGTCTGCCAAACCTCTCCCATTTTATTTACTGATTTACTTTATTGAGGTAAAATTTATGTACAGTGAAATGCAAAGATTCTAAATGTATTGCTCACAGGATTTTAACAAATGTATATACCCATGTAACCCACACCCAAATAGAGTATAGAGCATTCTCATTGTTAGAAAGAAAGCTGTACCTGTAAGAGAACAAAAGCTCACCTGATTGTAGAGGAGAAAAGAATTTTATTAACAATCTTGCAAGAACAGGTGCACAACCTGGATAAAATGAGCAGCATGCCAAACAAAAAACAACAACATTTATACCCTAAGCCTAACATGCAGGTCCGTCCCCTGTTCCCCATTGATTGGGTATTTTAGAGGTTACAGCCTATCTGAGAGGTCTAACTAACTTAAGTGGATTCCCACTCTTAGTTACCACTCCCATTCCCTACATTTTGGCAGCTTGGTAGTTGGCACCACATTCAAACCTGGCCCCACTTTCAAACTTGGTGCTGCCTTTGAACTTGGCTCCACCTTTAATTTGACACCACTTTCAAATTTGGTCCCGGAGCCATTAGAGCCCTTTTCCCTCATTACTTTAACTTCAGAGCTGGTTCTAGCTTCACCTTCAGGTGAAAGCTAAAGTTAACATTTTCTCTTACGAATCTCCCCTCTTGTTTTTGACTCCTTTTAGTCTTCACAATTTAGTTTCCCAAATTTGCTAAGAGCTTCTTCACATTCTTCATTGTAGAGATCTTCTTCTTTAAGGGGGTATAAGTTTTTTTTCTTATACTGTATTGTCATGTTTGGTTAGGGTTGTTTCAATGAGTGTTTCAGCTACCTTTCAGGCACATGGGATGATGCAACACCCAACTGCTGTAAGTACCCCAGCTATGATGATAAGGGAAGTCAGGACAGACAGTGCCACCCCTTTCCATTTTCTAAACCAGCTTTCTAACCATCCTGTGAGTGGGTTGTCAATGCCAGAATTTTCTACCAACCCTTCAGATGAGGCTATTAAGCCTTGCACAGCTCTAGTGATAGTCCCGTCTGGGGCTGTATTATTGGGGATGAATGTATAGCAACTACCTCCAATCATAATACAGATGCCTCTTTTTTTCTGCTAGCATCATGCCTATAGCTATCTTATTTTCCCATGCCATTCAGCTAGTAGCATCCAACCGTTCTACTATTCCCTTAACTGCATCCCTGATATAATTGATAAATAATTGCTGATTGTAATATATATAATTAATCCAATCCACATTTTTGTTAACAGTGACCCATCAGAACAAGAATGACTCAAATTCTGCAGTTACCTGATTTCTAGCTTTAAATTCCTCTGGGACTCCCCAGGGAACCCTGTACTATCTAGATAAATTCAGTCATCAAAGGAACCAGGTAAACTTCTTTTCTTCCTCTTTCCCTAGTTTTGTGTTTCTTCCTTTTTCAAATGCGAGGGTAAATGGAATGGCCAACTGAACCAGAGCACAGGTTCCTCCCCACTTCTCAGGTAACACTGGTCAGAGGATGCCCTTTCCACAGTACCACCAAAGGTCTGCTCGGGGTATGGTCAAACTGAAGAAATTTCCAGTACTATCCTTATGTTCCACAGTGGTGTACACAAGGCCATGGTCCCAAGGTCCTGGAGCCCTTTTCACCATCTAGAGAGACAAGCAGAGTGACTTCCTGGACCAAGGCAGGAAGCCGTTGCAGCTTGATGTTTCCCTTTTTGACTGGAGGAAAGAGAGAGGACAACATACTACAATTTTTACCAGGAGGGGAAGCAGACTTGGCCCAGTGGTTAGGGCGTCTGTCTACCACATGGGAGGTCTGCGGTTCAAACCCCGTGGAGCTGGCCCATGCGCAGTGCTGATGCACGCAAGGAGAGCCCTGCCATGCAGGGGTGTCCCCCACATAGGGGAGCCACACGCACAAGGAGTGTGCCCCGTAAGGAGAGCTGCCCAGTGTGAAAGAAAGTGCAGCCTGCCCAGGAATGGCGCCGCACACACGGAGAGCTGACACAACAAGATGACAACAAAAAGAAACATAGATACCCGTGCTGCTGACAACAACAGAAGCGGACAAAGACGACACAGCAAAAATAGACAGAGAACAGACAACCGGGGCAAGGGGGTGGAGGGGAAGGGGGAAGAAATAAATAAATAAACCTTAAAAAATTTTTCTTTTTTACCAGGAGTAGCATTCTGAAAGAGGAGTACCATGCACTTAAAGTCCTTTTCATGCTTTTCCATACTGAACGGAAAGGGTATGATATGAGAAGTGGGCTGGCCTGTATCACAAGGGTAATAGTTGCTTTTGTTCAGGCTCTGGACTGTATATTTGACCCATTCTACCTAGGCATTTGTGTCCCCATATCCTGTCTATTCTATGGTTTGCTTTAAATCTTCTGCCTTAAGTGTGCTCACTGCTTTGGGATCATTCTGAATTGGGGAACTGACTTTTCTTTGGTTTTCCTTTGGTATCGCTGAATGGTTAGCTGGAAGGGGCGTTGTTAATATCATATCTGCAGGGAGAGGAAGGACTTGAATATGGAATCTCCCCAGGGGATCTTTACCTGTAACTCTGTTCCCATTCCACATACTCTGTCAACTACTTGATTCTTGGTGCTGCTCCCAGTTTCTAATCTGTCTGCCCTCTTAATAGTTATTATTACTGGATTGCACTGAAGATTTTTGCAGTCTGATAGGGTATTGCCTTTATAAAAGGTTATCATACCCTTTAATGGTCTCAAGATTGGTGAGACCCATCCCATCTTCATGACTCATTCCTTATACTGGGTAGTCCACCATACATTGTCCCAAGAGGGGCACGGGGTGGGGGACTTGAGTATAAACATTCCCCAGCAGCTCTGGGCATAGGTATTTATTTTCCCCACTCAGCCACTGCTTGTGCTCCAAATTCCCACAGTCTATTACTTGGCCAGGTGCCTATAAAAGCTGCATCTTCCTGAAGTTGGTGGACTTTATTTGCAGGTTTTAAATGCTAAACTACAGGAAATGAAAACAGACAAGGTTTCTTAAGGGGTACCCTATTTGCCCTCCCCCTAGAGCAATAGGCATTTGGGTTAGAGTTAGAGGGAACAGCTAGTTTTGACATAGACCCTCCTTAGCTTTGTTTCTTGAAGAGTTATTTCAGGCCGTCCGATGACTGAACTTATATGACCTGTCAGGTGCTTCTGGTGAGCTGGAAATTCCTTGGGCAGCTGGCTTCACTTGAGATAAGCACACCCACACAGCTATCAAAGGTAAAGGAATTGCTATCCATCCCAGAATGTGAGTGGGACAAGTTTTGGAATAAAGGCTGGGACAGAGACTTGGATTAAGCGTGTTTATTAACTGCTTAGAAAATGAAGTTTACCAGGACCTTTTAACATGTTTAATATCCCTCTGCATATGATCTAGAAAAGATATCACCATAGTCATTAAGTATATATATAGAATAGGAGCGATAAAGGTACAGTACTTGATTCTAATCAATGCACTAACTAGTGCATAAGCTTCTTTTTGAGTTGCAATTAACAGGTCTAAGTTCCAGGTTTGCAACACCGTAAAAGTTGTTTCTACATGGGAACAGATCATAATGCCAATTATGGTTAAGTTCCACTCACAGCACCCTGGTAATCACTTAGCATGCCCTTCACATAGCTAGCACGCTGCAGCCCTGTTGACCTTAGAGAAAAGCTGGGAAAGAAGGGTCTAGTATTTCACCGGCCTGGTGTATAGTGCCTTTCAGCACCACAAAGCTTTTTACTTCTACACTTTTACTATGAGGGCATTAATTAACAAGTATTTTACTTTAGCAATACAGATGTCTAATGGAATCAAGATTATCTTCTTTTACCAGCACTTGAATATGCAGATTGAGGTGGCCTTTGACAGTTTTTCCTATTATGAAGTTACTTTTTGTTATTAAAATCAATTCAGTTTCTGTTTAATAATAACTTACTGGAATTAGCCATTCAAATATTTCGGTTTAAACAATGCTTCTACAAACTTCTTATTACTATCCAGAACCACACAGAAACTAGTTGCTTCATCTCAAGACAAATTCAGCCTTCACAAAACACATTTCCTTACTTGATGCTACTACCTTTTGCAATACCTTCTATAACTTGCTATATGCATTCAAGTTTTTTGTACATATTTTCATTCTGATTTTATAAAAATCAACTATCTTAAGAAAAAACACATTTCTTCAAACTTATCAAATTTTAGTCAGTATTCTCATAAACCTCTTACTTCTTTATCTACTTAAGTCTCATATAACTTCTCAGAGTTTCATATTCCTCATTTGGAAAATGATTACAATAAAGTCTACCTTAGAGAGTGGGTGTTAATTAAGTTATTAGCATTTAGGTGTTCAACAAATATAGTTCAGTACAACTCATCTTAATTTTTGTTGATCCTCTGAATGCTTTACAAACAGTCCAGCCCATTTCCTCATGTTCTCTTTCACTTGTAAGAACTGTGGTGGTTTGGAGCTGCATGTACCCCAGAAAAACATGTTATTAAACTTAATCCATTCCTGTGACTGTAAACCCGTTGTAAGTAAGGCTTTTTGATGAGGTTACTTCAGTTAAGGTATGACCCACCTCAATCAGGATGGGTCTTAATCCTGTTACTGGAGACCTTCATAAGCAGAATGAAAGAGAAAGCCACAGACAGAGCAGCCAGAAGCTGAAATCAATGGAACTCAAAAGAGAAGGGACAGGCCAGAAGAGGGTGCCATGTGCCTTGCCATGTGATCAGCTAAGGACCAAGGATTGCCAGTAGCCAGCCCCAGGATGCCACAATGTTTGGGGGAAAAGCATTACCTTTTGATTTGATACTTTGATTGATTTAGATTTTCTTTTGACCTCAAAACCATGAGCTAACAAATCCCCAATTATTTAAGCTGACTCATTGCTTGGTATTTGCTTTAGCCGCCAAAGGAAACTAAAATAGACTCTGAATTAATATTTTTACAAGTAATCATAACAATCCTTTAGGTACTACTTGAACCTGGCAACTCTTTGAGGCATTATCTTTATTTGGAAGATGGTAAAACAGGCTAAGAAAACATGAATAAGTGGTCCAAAGAAACAACTAGGAAGTGATAAAGCATTTGAATTGGCCTGAGTTCAAAGATCATATAGCATCCCCTATGTGCCTTTGTCTGCTCAATTGGAACTGATATTAGTGTTTAACATGGTCTTTTGGGGTCATTTGAACACCTTGTAGAAGGCATTCAATGGTAAATTTCATTTCTGCCTGGTTTCAAACATTGCTTTCCTATCATATCCTCCACCCCAATCATGCTGTTCTCTCAGGCACCATGAACGAGCATCAGGTAGAACTCCTCCACACCTTCATGCCTTCCATTTGAAACGCCTCCCAGATTCTTCTTTGTCATTCTTCAGTGCTTCCTCATCCAGGGAAGTACAATTATCCAGGGAGTATTTGGAAACATGTAGGAGCATTTTGGATGACAAGCACTCAGCCAGCATGGAACAGGGAGGCTAAATATCATGCAATGCCTGGAGTACACAATGGATGCTGCCCACCCTCCCCCCCGCCCATGCCCATAGCACCCCCACTAAGATTTGGCCAAATCCTAACTGTCTTTAGAAGCCCAACTGAGTTCCTTTCCTCTGTGAGTTTTCTCTCCCCAAGTCACCTCTCCCTCTTGAATGACCATGCCATTACTCCCTCCATTGATGCTATAGTTTTTAGTCTTCTGTCCCCTTGTTTTGTCCTCTTCTTAATATAAATGCCTGTTTGTAGGGCATGTGCTAGGCACCATGGCTTCAAGAAGCAAATGTGCTATTTCACTGTATCCAGCAATGAATGAGCACAGACAGCACTTTGCTTAGTCAGTCAGTCAATAAAATGATTTTAAAAGGCTGCGATCAGCAGTGCTGAAGGAATTTTTTTACAGATTGTAGCTAGAGGGACTAGAACAGGATGCCTTTCCACAGAATGAACATGAATGCGACCAGGGCTTATGAGAGCGCTGGAGTGGGGAGGGGGTATTTCACCCATGGCTGACCTTTGCCTGGGGCTCAAGGTGGCATCAGAATCTCTCACCCAGAAACCCCCTGTCAGCACTTAACTCTGCGCTGACGATCACTGTGATTCATGCACCAGGCCATTAATCCAGTAAGAGGCTGCTAAATGGGCAGGCTAACAAACACAGGAGGCCCTTCTGAGAGCTGTAAATTATCTCTCATAACAGCTTTATATACTTGAAAGAAGGGTATTCCGGGAGCCCCGTGAAAAGTACCTGGAACCTCTATTTCTAATAGAAAATTGGGAAATTTGATTCAGCTGCTAACAAATTGAGGCCATTTTGTACAAGTGGCTGGGTTGGCGCTGAGATGAATATAACGACAGTATTTAATCTTTCAGGGGCTCAAAAACTAGTGAGAATCACCCCGGAAGCCTACTTTTCCCTCCCCTGCTCCCAGATGTATTCCTAAGAACTGCCCACTTACTACCCTCCCCAGACTTTCTCCTCCTCTTCATCCCTGTTGCCACTGCAGAGCTTTCATGATGTCTGCATGACAGCATCAGCCTTTTATGGTTTCCCTGACTCTCCCAGCCCCATTCTGATCCAGCATCCACACACCAGTAGTGTTCCCAAAAGTCCATCTGTTCATATTCCTCAGTAACTGATGCATAAGGCTCTCATTTGGGTTACAGATAAAATTCAGACCCCATCACCAAGGACCTTCCCTGTTATAACCCTTTTTACCTCTTTAGCTTTTCCACAATATATTCCTCCAATCCAGACATATTGACTCTGTGGTTTCCCAAACCTCTGGGCTCCTACCTGCTGCTCTGTCTGGGAATGTGTGCCAGCCTCCAACCCAGTTAACTAACCTTTCAGGATTCAGCCCAGGCAACATCTCCCGCTCCTCCTGCCACAAGGGCTAGGGGTGCCTCCTACTTGTGCTCCCACTGTCCATCATGTGCACAATACCTGATTCCTTAGTTGTCTCTCTCAGGCAACTTTGATCATCTTGACTAAACCATAAGAACTATATCTGATTCGTTTTTGACTCTTCAGCATCTAGAAGAATGCCTGGTACCTGCTAGGTGTACAATAAATGTTTGCCAAATGCATTTGAATGAGTGCCTATGCAACATCATAACAAATTAGACAAGAATGGCTCATTCAGAGCTGGCTGGAATAGCATTTATTTCTAGGTGCTCCCAGCTTTGTTTCTAGTACAGCACCAGCAATTCATTCACTCTGAAACATTGTGCCGGACAATCGAATGCCTCATTGTTCCTGAATGATGTATGGGAGTGTTATAATCTTAGAAAAGAGACCTGGTTTGTTTTCTTTGGGGAAATCAAAATAGAAGTGTCCAATATTATTCAGTCTCAAAAATGATAAGAATAGCCCCAATCAAGATGGCACAATGAGAACTGGCAGAAACATCTTTCTTAAAGCTCCAGAAAACAGTTAAAAGGAATGCAGTAACAGGGTGAGTGCTGAATTAAGAAAAAGGCTACTTAAAAGCAGTAGGGTCTCCTGACTCCTTGGTTCGCCCTTCCCCATCCCCTTACCAGTTCAGCATGGAGCACTCCCAGTGCAGGTGCCTGGTTCCCCATTCCAGAGGGAAGTGACCCTCATGCTCATGCTGAGAGCATGTGTGTCTGGTCTAATCTGTCTGGTGGTGGCCCGAGGGACTGAACCAGGGCACTTGTTGGCCAGAAAGATAAATACCTAAAGAGATGTCAACCCACTCCAAAACAGGTTGGGGTCGGTAGTAAAAGCATGACTCACTCAAGCTCTGATGGAAACATGTTTCTTCTCACATAGAGAAGAGACAGAGCAAGGTCAGCTTCACTAGTGGGTGTCAGTTCCCCATAGGCAGCAGGCTGATGCAGGGAGATGTTCTATGCACAGCAGTTCTCTTGTGTTCATGGGCTGTCACAGTGGAAAAACCTCCACTCCCTCCCTGCCAGGGACAAATAGACCATAGGGGGGTGAGCTGGATGTTTAAAATATGCCCACCAGAGTCAAACTGCCTCCAGTGAATGTTTATATATATTAGAAAGAAAGCTGCACCTGTAAGAGAACTAAAGCTCAGCTGACTGGGGAGGAGAAGAGAATTTTATTAACGATCTTGCAAGAATGGGTGGGCGACCTGGACAAAATGGTCGCTGTGACAAACAGCAAGAAACAATGACATTTATATGCTAAACCCTCCACTGTTCCCCACTGATTGGGTGATTCAGGGGTTACAGCCTATCCAAGAGGTCTAATTAACTTACCTGGCTTCTGGCTCTGAGTCATCGCTCCCCTTTCCCTATGTTCCAGTGGACTTGGCACTGCTTTTACTCCTGGCACCACTTTTCTAATTCGGGACTGCTTTTCACCACTTTCGTGCCACTTTTCAGATTCTTGGCACCAAAGCCACTAGAACCCCTTTCCCTCCCTCCTCCAACTGTGGAGCTGGTTCAGCTTCACCTTTATGTGAAAACTAAACTTAATCCTTTCCTTACATATATACTTAAGACAATAGGGGAAGGAATGTACCAGTAGTCCCCTAATCTACTAGGGGTCTGTGTTTTAACCTGCCAGGCAGACACACCCATTCTTAAGCACAGTGCATATTTGTGGGTCCCAGGGAAAGGTGCCAGGCCACACTAGGACTGCCTCCAACCATAACTTTCATGGCAGGCTTGCACTGCAAGTAAAAGGCAGCACACAGGGCTCTCCTACAGAATACTATGGGAGAGCAGTCAAACTGTGGCTGCCTGGGGCAAGGGATTGCCAGCTGAGGGGCATACAGAGCAGTGCCTGGCACCATGAGAAAACTATCACCTAGAGAAGAGGAGACATTCACATCCATGTAAACTGAAGAATTCCTAGAGCTGCATGCATGCCCAAGACAAGATGCAAGTGAAGAAAGGACAAGGGAGATTCCAATGCTTTGGCCTCAAGCTATTCTCTAATTTCAATGTATGGATAAATTCTGAAGGTGACAGTTGCACAGGCCAATCTGAACAGACTGGGAATAGTGTTCTCTCTCTCTCTTTCTCTTGCTTGCTCACTCTCGCTCTCTCTCTTATTCTCACTCTCTTTCTTTCTTTCTTTAGCTCCTGGAATTCAAGGAAAGCTCTGTCATAATATTAGGTGACACAAGCTTAAGGAATAGACACCTCAGAGTCTAGATTCCTGTAATAGCACATTATAATATCAAAAAGTCCAGGTTTCATCAAAAGATTACAAAACATACAAAGAAACAGGAAGTAATGTCCCAGGCAAAGGAAAAGAGTAAAGCACTAGAAACCATCAAAGAGAAGGACTAAACCTAGGAATTTCAGACAAAGACTTCAAACAACTAGTCCTAAACAATGCTCTAAGTGCTAAAGGAATATATGGACAAAGAATGAAATCAGGAAACAACAGATGAACACAAAAAGAACATGAATGGAGAGATGGAAATTATGAAAAGGAACCAAACAGAATTGAAGACCACAGCAACAGAAATTTAAAATACCTTAAAGGGAGCCAACAGCAAATTGGAGTTGATGAAAGAAATCAATGAAGCTGAAAATAAGACAATTGATATCACTCAGTCTGAGGAGCAGAAAGAAGAATGAAGAAAAGTAAACAGAACCTGAGGAACCTGTGGAACACCATCAAGTATACAAATATACACATTGTGGGAGTCCAGAAGAAGAAGATAGAGAGAAGGGGGCTGTATTAGTCAGCCAAAGGGGTACTGATGCAAAATACCAGAAATTGGTTTGTTTTTACAAAGGGTATTTATTTGGGGTAGGAGCTTACAGATACCAGGTCATAAAGCATAATTTACTTCCATCACCAAAGTCTATTTTCATGTGTTGGAGCAAGATGGCTGTCGACGTCCTTGAGGGTTCAGGCTTCCTGGGTTCCTCTGGGCTCAGCTCTTCTCTTTTCTCCACAAGGTCAGCTGTAGACTATGAGGCTCTCTAGACTTTGCCTCTCTCCATAAGGTCAGCTGTAGACTATCAGGTGAAAGGCTCTGTCTCTCTCCCTGGTGTTTCTACCATGGTAAGGAACCATCTCTATTCCTCTGTGTTCTTCTCCTGGCTCAGGTCCTCTCTTCGTGGCACTTGATTCTCTTTCGTCTGTGTGCTTACTTCCTGGGGCTCAAGCTTAAGACTTCAGCATCAAACTCCAACATCAGAAAATCCTCAACTCTGTCCTTTGCTGTGCCTTATATCTGTGAGTCCCCACCCACCAAGGGGCAGGAACTCAACACCCTACTGATGTGGCCCAATCAAAGCCCTAATCACAACTCAATCATGCTCAGGTATAGACCAGTTTACCAACATAATCCAATATCTATTTTTGGAATTCATAACTATATCAAACTGCTACAGGGGCAGAGAGAGTATTCAAAGAAATAATGGCTGAAAACTTCCCAAAGTTATTGAAAGACATGAATATACACTGTCAAGATGCTCAATGAACTCCACACAGGATAAACCCAAATAGACCCAAATGTGGCATATTATAATCAAACTGTTGACTTCCAAAGATAAAGAGAGAATTCTGAAAACCACAAGAGAGGCAATCTGTCACATACAAGGGAGTATTAAGAAAGTGACTATTTCTCATCAGAAAACATGGAGGCAAGAAGGCAGTGGGATGACATATTTGAAGTGCTGAAGGCAAGAAAATTGCCAACCAGGAGTTCTATATGCAGCAAAAGTGTCTTTAAAAAAACTGAAGGAAAGATTAAGACATTCTCAGATAAAAGCTGAGGGAGTTCATCACCACTAGACTGGCCCTACCAGACATGCTAAAGGGAATTCTGCAGGTTGAAAGAAAAGGCCACTACACAATAGATCAAAGCCACATGAAGAAATAAAGATGGCCAGTAAGGGTAATGACATGAGTAAATATAAATGCCAGTACTATTGTATTTTTGGTTTGAAACTCTACTTTTTACTTCCTATAAGATCTAAAAGGCAAATGCATGAAATGTAATGATAAATTAGTGGTTTTGGATTAATAATCTATATTTTGGATCACTTTTTAAAAAGTATTAGTCTGGTATGTTCACCATCTGGTCTTTTTCATTGATGGTTTCTGGATTTTTATCCTGTTTCTTTGGATGAGCCATCATTTATTGTTCATTTGTCTTTTAATCTTTTGTTGCATACTGCAAATTTAATATTTTAAAGTGTTAATCTGGGATTTTCCCCTTGAAATGTCTGTCCTTTAAGTTTGTATTCAACTCATATTATGACAAATATTTCCTTAAGTGCCAGGAGCTAACAAAACCAAATCAACCAATGCAAAAACACCTTTCACAGTCTTTATAAGTTTATTTGTGTTGTTAGGGACTCTCCTTCAAGGTTTAGGCCCTCTGTCAAAATATCAGCCAAAAGGTGAATGAGAAGAGAAGGGTCCTCTCTGTCTTTTTCTGGGACTGTGGCTTGTCCTAGGCCTGTGCTTGGTAGTGGGCTTAGGAATCCCCCCATTTCACAGAAATTCCAATGCCCTTTCTATTTCCTATGAAATAGACTTTCTCCCTCTCCTGGGTGCTTTATTGTGTGACTTAAAGAAATAAGTCTTTTCCCTGGGTTGCTTGGTTGTTTCTTACACTGCTTTAGCTGTCCCAAGCTGCTTTTGCTTGGAAGGCAAATTCTGAGATGGTAGGCCTGAGAAGAGTTTCCTAGGAAAGTCCTTCATGCTGCTTCCTGAATGACTGGCAGGACATCCGGGAACTTCAGGGTGCCCACAGGGACTACTCTGCTTCTGCCAAACAGGACCAGGGCCCCACACTGGAAGCCCAGGTTAGTTCCACACTGAGCTGTGTGGGATGGGATGAGGGTAGAGTCAGCAAGGGTGCTAGGAGCTTCTGCTACAGCCTTTGAAGCTGTGCTTTCTTTGTTCAGCACTTGCCCAGTTATTATTGTAGCCCTTTAACTGTTTTCCATAGTTTTAAGGAAGGGTACTACTATCTTTAAGACTCCTATGCTGTTACCACCTGAGGGGATTTGGAACAATGGCTACCCTTAGAGCCAACCCCCAGCATCTGAAGTAGCTAATCAAAAGGAGTGATAATCAGAACACACATCCACAGATTTTGGAGAACTCAGTCTTTCTATCCCACCCTGGCACCAGTAAGGAGCACCAGGAGCTGGGGCTGCACACCCACTGCTGCCTGCTATTATGCTGGGGGATGGCGGATGGTACCTGCTGCACACAGGGTGAAATTCACCAGTGCTTACTGCAATTTATCAGCCTTTTCCTTTAGCTCTTCCTTGGATGCCAGCCTGTGTTTCACTAGACTCCTCAATTTCAAAAAAATTGATTCAGAAAGTTCCTATTAGTTCAGTAGCTGTTTCGGTGGTGATGTAGGCTATAGGGTGTGTGTGTGTGGGGGGTGGGGGGTGGAACTGCTCATCTCTTTGTGACCTGAGCTGTATGTGTCCTGAGTTGTGTGTTTGGGACAGTGAGAACTGCAGACCTGCCCTTGGTAACCATGACAACAACTCCAGTTCCAGAAAAGCAGTTTAGCAATGCAAACTCTATAAACTTTAAGTATTCAGGGAAAATGCAAACCAAATGTGCTAAAAGCTTACCTAGGATGTGGAAGATATATGTTACTTCAAGCTTATTGAGCACTGAAGCAAAGAAGCATTTGGCCTTTCCTCTGTACAAAAAAGAACTCGAAAATCTTGTTTGGGGCTGGATTTTGGAATGAGAAGCTCCAAGCCCAGCCAGTCGTAAATAAATCTTTTTTTTCTTCCCAAAATTATTCCTGAGTCCTGGCCTTTCTATATGCAAATAATTGAACCTCTCTTGACTTCTACAACAGTGGAGAGACTGATTTCTGGAGCTTCCTACTGTGCCATTTTTCCCAATACACTTATAATGTATAAATATGTTATTTGTGATAAGAACTACATAAAAATGGGGGGAATGAAGCAACATAGAAAGATAAGTTGTTATGTATTATTGAAATTAAGTTGGTTTCAAAGCAAAGGAGACTGTTATAGATTTAGGATGTTAAATTTAAACCCGATGGTAACTACAAAGAAAATATAAGAGAATATGCATGCTCACAGTGACAGAAATTAGAATATGGGTAGTAAAGGGTGGAGGGGAAGGAGTAATAGGGAGTTAATGCATAACAGGTGTAAAGCCTCTGTTTGAGGAGATGGGAAAGTTTTAGTAATGAAAGTTGGTGAGGGTACTGCAACATTGTGAATATGATTAATTTCATTGAATTGTATGTTTGGGAGAAGTGGAGACGGGAAAGTGTATCGTATATATACCTCCACAACTAAAAACAAAGAACTGAAGAGATAATAATTAAAGCAATATGAGATCCTGGGCTTGATCTAATAAGGGTGGAGAAAAGACTCAAAGGTATATTATTGGGACATATGAAAAAATTGGAATATAGATTGTAAGCTTTATATCAGTGTTAACTTGCTTGACCTTGATCAATGCACTTATGGTACAGTTATTCACATAAGTGAATATCCTTGTTCTTAGGAAATGTACATGGCAGTATTGTTTTTAAGAAGTATGATGTATATACTCTATACTCAAGTGTTCAGAAAATGGATTGATAAATAGATATACAGACAAATGATTGATAGATAGATAGAAGGATTGGTTGATAGATGGATAGAGTTTATATTATTTTTGTAACTGTCCTGTAAGCTTAAAATGTTTCAAAATAAAAAGTTTTTAAAACATTATATGAAATTTGAAAATAAAAGGATATGAATTTTCATACTCAAAATGATACAAGCGCAAAAAAACTATAGTTTAGCAGGCTGGATATTTGGACCTTTTGGGGAAGAAAGTACTTGACTTTGATGCCTCAAGATTTTATTAAACAATCAGCCTTGCTTTTGACCTGGTTTTATTCATTTTAACCTTGTGTATTAGTTCCCTAGGGCTGCTGAAACAAATTATCACAAACTTGATGGCTTAGAACAGCAAAAATGAATTCTCTCACAGTCCAGGAGGCCAGAAGGCTGAAATCAAGGTGGCAGCAGGCTGTGCTCCCTCTGAAGCTCTGGGGGAGAAGCCTTCCTTACCTCTCGCAGCTTCTGGTGGCTGTAGGCTTGTGGCAGCACAACACCAACCTCTGCCTCCATCTGCACATCCTTCTCCTCTTCCCCGTGTCTTCTCCTCTTCTATCTCTTAAAAGAACACTTGTAACTGGAGTTAGGGACCATCTGGTTAAGTCAGGGTGATCTTATCTTGAGATGTTTAACTTATTCACACCTGCGAAAACCCTTTTCCCAAATAAGGTCACATTCATAGGTTCCAGGGAAATAGGGTGTAGACATATCCTTCCGGGGGGAGCCGTGGGGGGGGGCACCATTCAACCCACTATAGAATGTAAATAATAAGTTTCAGTACATTTATAAAAGCCATTGGGATGGAATTCCAGTAGATTCTATGATTATTTCACCTTAATTATGAATAACTATTTTGAAATGCTTGAAAGGGATTTTATTTCCTCATGGTACAGAGGGCTACAACTGGGTGAGAATTTAAATTAATATTAAATGGTGATGCCATTTACTGGTTGCTAAAATTTACAACTAGCTAGGCTCAGAGGTAATAATAGTGAAAGCAGAATAGCATATGGCAGCACTGATAATAATCCTAATTATGGGGTCCCTGTTAGCACATTTGAAAATGTAAAATGACTATTTGAATTCGTTGGATATGTGGAGTTCAGTGACTACAGTTGGCAAATTAATTTTTCCTTTGGGTTTTTTTTTAAGATTTATTTTTTATTTATTTCTCCACCCCACCCCTCCCAAGTTGTCTGCTCTGTGTTCATTTGCTGTGTTCTTCTGTGACCACTTCCATCCTTATCAGCAGCACTGGGAATCTGTGTTTCTTTTTTTTGCGTCATCTTGTTGTGTCAGTTCTCCATGTGTGCAGTGCCATTCTTGGGCAGGCTGCACTTTCATTCGTGCTGGGCAGCTTTCCTTACTGGGCGTACTCCTGGTGCGTGGGGCTCCCCTACGTGGGGGACACCCCTGTGTGGCACGGCACTCCTTGCGCGCATCAGCAGTGTGCATGGGCCAGCTCCACCCGGGTCAAGGAGGCCGGGGGTTTGAACCATGGACCTTCCATGTGGTAGGCGGACGCTCTATCCAATGGGCCAAGTCCACTTCCCTTCTCTTGGGTTTTGAATCCATGAGCTCAAAGGGATAAGGACTGAGTCATTTTGCCCCTTAGGGGTGATGATATTCTTCATTTGTTTAGGAAGAAGCCAAGACAGGCAAACTAACTCTATCAGAATATTTGAGCATCAATCCTAGATTCAACAATCAAAAAGGATGGGAAACTAGTGTATTAAATAGTACTATGCTCCTGTATTAGGCAGGGTTCTCTAGGGAAACAGAATCAACAAGAGATATCTGTCAATAGTATGCAATTTTATGAGTCTCTCATATGATTGTGGGGGACACAAGTCCAGGTT
Source organism: Dasypus novemcinctus (assembly GCF_030445035.2). NCBI lineage: Eukaryota > Metazoa > Chordata > Mammalia > Cingulata > Dasypodidae > Dasypus > Dasypus novemcinctus. The sequence continues at coordinate 183,534,607 of NC_080673.1, forward strand.
CTGCAAGCAGGCTGCAACCAGGGGCTCCCATGAAAGTCCAGTGAGGGTTCTTGACGAGTTGTGTGAAACATTGGCTGTCTAAAAACAAGCTGGGAAATTTTCACTCAAGGCTGGAATCACTTCCCACCCCTTCCCTTTTTTTTTTTTTTTCGTGGATACTTACTTTTTTTTTGTCTTTATTTTTTTAATATTACATTCAAAAAATATGAGGTCCTCATATACTTCCCACCCTCCTCACCCGACTCCTCCCCCCCATAACAACAACCTCCTCAATCATCATGAGACATTCATTGCACTTGGTGAATACATCTCTGAGCACCGCTGCACCTCATGGTCAATGGTCCACACCATAGCCCACACTCTCCCACATTCCACCCAGTGAGCCATGGGAGGACATACAATGTCCGGTAACTGTCCCTGCAGCACCACCCAGGACAACTCCAAGCCCCCAAAACGCCCCCACATCTCATCTCTTCCTCCCACTCCCTACCCCCAGCAGCCACCACTTTCTCCACTTTCTCCACACCAATGCCACATTTTCTTCAGTTACTAATCACAATAGTTCATGAATAGAATATCAGTAAATCCACTCTAATCCATACTCTTCCTCCATCCTGTGGACCTTAGAATAGTTGTGTCCACTCCACATCTATATCAAGAGGGGGCTTAGATTCCACATGGATGCTGGATGCAATTCTCCTGCTTTCAGTTGCAGGCTGTCTTGGCTCCCTGGTGTGGTGGTTGACCTTCTTCACCTCCATGTTAGCTGAGTGGGATAAGTCCAATAAATGAGAATGTGGGAGTTGCAAGTCTGTTGAGGCTCAGGGCCTGGCTATCACATGGTCAGCGCATTCAACTGATTGAATAAAGTGTCACATTGCTGATGGCAATCTCCCTGAATGATATAATTGTAATAAGCTATTTATGATTTACCACTGCAGTAAAGTCAATGGTGACTAAAGTCCATAAATGCCCTTGTATTACAGTTAGCCCAGTGCTTGCTTGACCAAACAACTGGGCACAATTACCTGGCTGAGTTGATACATTAGCCTACCAATCACAGTTACCTTGGAATCAATCAGTTCATCTTGTCCAGGGGTTGGCACACTATGGCCTTGGATCAAATCTGATCCACATCCTGTTTTGGTAAATAAAGTTTGTTGGAACATAGCCATGCCCATTTATTTATGCATTATTTGAGACTGTTCTTACACTACCCTGCAGAGCTGAATATTTGCAATTAGTGATGTACAGCCTGCAAAGTCAAAAATATTTGCTATCTGACTCTTTATGGGAAAAGTTTGCCAAACCCTGATTCTAGTAAATCAATATTTAACATTCTTGGGGGATATATATTATGTGCTAGACAGTGTATTGTTTTAGATGCATTGCTTCATATAATTTCACTTCATCCTCAAAGCTACACTACACAGTAGTTACTATTTCTACTTTGTATATAAGGAAACTGACACTTAAAGGAAAAGTAACTTGTGCTAGCTGCTAAGTGACAGAGGTGGGACTTAAATTGATGTCTGATTATTAAACTAGAGTTTTCATTCAACAAATGAAATGCAAAATTAATGCCTCTTAATGACCTAAATGATCACAGAAGAGTTTTTACACACTGAGGACCAAAAGAACACAGTATATATTGGCATATACTTGTTGCCGTTTTTCCAAATATAAAAGTGCTTTTTAAGCCTTATTGGAACAATATTGAAAAATAATCTGTCCTAAGTGCAGAGTGGCAATGAATTCACCTGTGAAGTGAGCACTCTTCCCTTGGTTATAAACATAATTAAAGGGAGTTCTCATTCAAAAACCACACAATGGATGGAATCTTGGCCAACAGACTTGAAATAATACCGTGGCCCTATTGGCAAGACAGTCTTTATAGTGGAGAAGAGTGTTTCAAGCCATACTATTTGAGCACTAAACCCATCCCACCTGAGTCTCCTCACCCTGGTTCTATGTTCAATAATCAACCTTCTTATTATTTAGGGCTATTGCACTGCAGAGTTGGGGAGTCGGTACCATTCATATTGTAATACACTTGAATGGCACCCCCAAGGGTTCTCTAATGCACAGCTTGGGCAGCTGTATGTGGATGGCCCTGGATAGAATGAACAAGTCTTGTTGACACCTGTAATTTCAGTGAGAGTTATGCCACTCATCAAATAAATTAGCCTTCTGGTTGTATACATTGCTACCTGTGAATGTGAATTAATGTGGGTCTACCATTGAGAGACTGGACCATTTTCTATGTGCTCCCACTATCAGAGGTTTGGTTCTGACAGACAGAGGACCAGTCCCTGGGGTGTTGTAAAGTTGCCAAGGAAATAGAAGCCACATTATGAAGTACCTTGCTAAAGAGCTATAGAATTCTTTGGCATTACCATATGTCTTCCTAATTGGGGAGGATGTTTTTCTCTGCCACTCAGATTCCACCTTGACAGTGAAAACCTCATCCTCATCCCCATAGCATGCTTTTGTTTCAGCAAAGAGGGGCTGCCTTGTCCCTTCTCTCCAATTTAGGATAGCTCTAAAGGTGAACCCATCTTCAGAATCCCTGTAGTTGGCTGAGGCTTTCTACTGAAGCATCACAGCTCTATTCCCTCTGCCCAATCCTGCTTCCATCGTTTCCTCCCAAGGTGTGATAAACTTCCTACATGTTAATCTCCATCTCAGTGTCTCTTTCCTGGAGACCCCAACTGTGACACCATTCAAGCCTCTATGTTGGAGGTCCATACCTTCAGGGACTGGCAATTACAATGAAGAAATCTCCACTAACCAACAAATATTTATTGAGCATCTATTAAGAGTCAAGTACCTTTCAGGCACTAAGGATTACAGCAGTGAATAAGAAAAGTGTCTGCTTTTCTGGAGAACTTTCTACTGTGGGGGACATAGGAAAACAGATGACTAATGCCAAGCAGAGATACGTGCTTGAAGAAAAACAAAGCAGGGTGAGAGGTTAAAGAGTTTTAAGGTGGGGATGGGCTGCTGTAGGGTGGTCAGGAAAGGCTTTCTGAAGAGGTGGTATTGAACAGGGACCTAAAGGAAGTGAGAGTGTGTGTTGTAGACTGAATTATGTACTGCACCATATATATGTTCATGCCACATTCCTGTGGGCATGAACTCATTATAAATAAGACCTCTTGAAGTTGTTATTATATGTTAAGTTGTGGCCCAACTGAATGACAATGGGTCATAATCTGTATTACTGCAGGCCAGGAGAAACTGGGAGCCAGAAGTTAGAAGGTCACACACCAGAAACTGAAAATCAGCACAATCTGGAAGAGAAGACAGGAAGGAGAAGACATTGCCATGTGATAGGAGGCAGAGATATAAGCCAAGGAAGCCCAAGGATTGCCAGCAGCCAGCACCAGAATGCTGCAGTCTTCAAAGATAAAGCAAGCCTTGCTGATATCTTGTTTTGGACTTCCTCTAGCCTCTAAAATAAACCAATAAATGCTCATTGTTTAAGCCAATCCATTATGTGGTATATGTCATAGCAACCTGGCAAATAAAACAGTGAGTAATGCAAAGATTTGGGATAAGAGCAGCCCTAGCAGAGTCATATGAAAACAAAGGCCTGAGGTGGGAATGAGCCTTGGGTTTTTGAGAAACAGTAAGAAGGTTAGCATGGCAGAGTGGAGTGAGCAAATCACAAAGTGGTAAGAAGGGAGGGGAGAGACACAGGTAGGCACAGTCTTGTATTTTGAGTGCAATGGTAAGCATTAAAGAGTTTTGAGCAGGGGAGCACAAGATATGATTCAATATTTAAAAACATCACCCTGACTGCAGCTTGGAAAAGAGTGGGCTAGTGCTGAGTAATCTAGGGGAGAGAAGATGGTGGCTCAGGCCAGCGTTGGAGATGTGAGAATTGGCTAGACCTGGGATATATTTTGAAGCCTCAGGATTTGCTGATGGATTAGATGAGGGGGTAGGGGCAGGGAGAGAGTCAAGGTGGCTCCCTGCTTTCTAGCCTGAGCACATGGATGAATGGTGGTGCCACTTACTGAGATGGGCATCCTCCCCATTTATAGATGTACAGAATCCCTTGTGCACAAGTCAGAGGGCCCCCATGGTAATACCGCATTTGCAAATGCATCCTTCACAGAACGCGTGGGTAGAACTAGTGATTTAGGAAGTAGGGGAGACAGCATTTTTATTTAACACAAATATGAGCTAATTGTTTCATAAGGATTATTCCTGGTGGAGAAGGAGGGGTGCTGGGGATTGTAGTCAGGGGCATTGTACTTTTTCTGCCATTACTGAGATAATTGTCACCTCAGTTGTAGGACAGAATTAGGGATGATAAGTAAGTTTTAAAAGCAGAGGAGTATTGAATACAGATAGGTCTTGCTAACTGGTTGATTCCTGCTGGCATTTATTGATATAATTACAGCTTTCTTCTTTAACTTGATGAAATAAATTTTATTGATATATTTCATAATATTGAACCATTCTAGCAGTGCTGACATACAACCTACATGGACGTAGTATACTATCCTTTCAACATACTATTGGGTTTGATTTGCTAATTATTTATCTACTTACAATCTGCGTTCTTTCAAAAAATAAGTTTAGGGTATTTTCCTTCAACTGCCTTTAGTTTTCTATTTCATTAATTTTAGCTTAAAATATTTTTAAAAATTAGATTTTGAAAAATATTTCCTGTATTAGTCAAGTTTCTCTAGGGAAACAGAATCAGCAAGAGATATCTGTCAATAGTATGCAGTTTTATGAGTCTCTCACACAGCCGTGGGGATGCACAAGTCCAGGTTCCACAGGCGGGCTGCAACCAGGGGCTCCAATGAAAGTTCAATAAAGGTTCTTGACCAGTTCTGGGAGATGTTGGCTGTCCAAAGACGAGCTGGGAAATTCTCTCTCAATGCTGGAATCACCTTCCCTTTTAAGGCATTCAACTGATTAGGTTAAGCATCCCTCATTGCTGATGGCAATCTTCCTGATTTGTGTAATTGTAATTAGCTATCTAAGATTTACCACTGCAGTAAAGTCAATGGTGACTAAAGTCCACAAATGCCCTTGTATTACAGTTAGCCCAGTGCTTGCTTCACCAAACAACTGGGCACAATTACCTGGCCAAGTTGACACAATAGTCTAACCATCACATTTCTACCTTAAACTTTCTTTTATTTTGATCTCTTTCTACCTTCTTAAGTTGAAATACCTTCACTTATTTCATTTGTTTGCAGATTTTTTAAATAATGAAAGCATTTAAGCCTACACATTTCCATTTGAGTATAATGTTAACCATATCCATAGGCTTGGGCATAAAATATTTTCCTTTTTTGTAAATTTCTATATAATTTTTTAGTTTTAAATTCTCTCCTTGACACAGGTTGTTTTACTCTGTTCTGTTTTCAGAAGACAGTTCTAAAATTTCTAATTGCTTAAACATTTTGTTTGTTTTTTGGTCATCATTTTGTTGGTGACTTATAATTTTATTAGATTATGGTTAGAGAAATTGGCTTATAGAGATAGTATATTTCAGAATTTATTAGGGTTGTCTTTGTGACAAATGTATGATAAATTTTTGTGACTATACATGAACATAAGAGTATAAGGTACATAGGATTTATTTTAAGAAACAATATTCAGTACAAATTGTGGAATAGAGCTGTTTTTTTCTACTGTGTAAGAGTTTTTTGTTATTGTTGATAATTTTTAATTAAAGAAGTTGTAGGTTTACAGAAATGTTGGTAGAAAATACAGTATCCATATACCCTCCATATTATTATACTTTTCATTAGTGTGGTAGATTTGTTACAATTGATGAAAGAATATTATCATTATTGTACTATTTACTATAGTCCATTAGGGTTCACTGTTTGTATTGTAAAGTCCTTTTAAAAAAAAAATTATTCTAATAACATACATAGAATCTAAAATGTCCCCTTTTAGTTACATCCAAATAAATAATTCAGTGTTGGTAATTACACTCACAATGTAATGTCACAATGTAACATCACCACCATCCATTACCAAAACATCGCCATCACTTCAAATAGAAACTGTACAATTTAAGCATTAAATTGTTATCCTTACCCTGGCTCATGGTAACTTTTATTCCAATTTCTGACTCTATGAGATAACTTATTCTAATTATTTTATATCAGTGAGATAATATAATATTTGTCTTTTTGTGTTTGGTTTATTTCATTCAACATAATGTCTTCAAGGTTCACTTATGTTGCATATATCATTACATTTTATGGCTGAAAATATTTCATTGTATGTATATACCACATTTTGTTTATCCATTCATCGGTTGATGTACACTTAGGTTGGTTCCACCTTTTTGGCAATTGTGAATAATATCCTTAGGAACATCAGTGTGAAAATACCTGCTTTCAGTTCTTTTTCAGAAGTTGGATTGCAGAGTAATATGGTAATTCTATACTTATCTTTCTGATGACCTGCCAAACTGTTTTCAACAGTGGCTACATCAATTTATGAATGAGTGGTCCTATTTCTTCACATCCTCTTCAATAACTGTTATTTTCAGTTTCCTTTTTTTTAGTAATATCCATTCTAGTGGGTGTGAAATGGTATCTCATTGTCATTTTAATTTGCATTTTCCAAATGGGTAATGATGTTGAACATCTTTTCATGTGCTTATTGGCCATTTTTAATCTTCTTTGGAGAAATATCTATTCATGTCTTTTGTTCATTTTTAATTGGGCTGTTTGTTCTGTGTGGTTGACTTGCAGGATTTTAAAAAATATTCTGGATATCAAACCCTTTATCAGATATGTGGTTTCCAAATATTTTCTTCCATTGAGTAGTTTGTCTTTTTACTTCTATAATAAAGTCTTTTGCTGCACAAAAGTTTCTAAATTTGATGAAGTTCCCTTTATCTACTTCTTTTGTTGCTTGTTGTTTTGAGTATGACATCTAAGAAACCATCGCCTAACATAAGGTCCTGAAGATGCTTCCCTATGTTTTCTTCCAAGAGCTTTATAGTTTGGGTTCTTATATTTAAGTCTTTGATCCTCTTTGAGATGATTTTTGTATATAGTGTGAGATGAGGGTCTACCTTCATTCTCTTGCAATGGATATCCAGTTTTCCCAGTACCATTTGTTGAAGAGACTGTTCTTTCCCAATCATTCAGACTTGGCACTCTTGTCAAAAATCAGTTAGCCATAAAAGTTAGACTTTATTTCTGAACTTTCAATCCAATTCTAGTGGTCCATTTGTCTGTGCTTGTGTCAGTACCATGCTGTGTTTTCTTTTTAAATTTTATTGAAGTATATCAATCATACATGAACGTACATAAACAATATGTGTATAGTTAAAAGTTGTGAACTTGCAAAACAAATATGTATAACATCATACAGGGGTCCCATACATCAACCCACCACCAACACTTTGCATAGTTGGGAGACATTTGTTAGAAATTACGAAAGAATATCGTCAAAATATTACTAACTATAGTCCATATCTTACATTTGGTGTATTTTCCCCCCAATCCATCCTATTATTATTATTATTTAAAGATTTATTTATTTGTTTATGTCTCGTCCCCTCCCCCCCGCCCATTGTTTTGTGCTCACTGTTTGCTTGCTGTGTCCATTTTCTGCGTCTGCTTGTCTTCTTTTTACGTAGCACCAGGAACCAATCCTGGGACCTTCCAGAGTGGAAGAGAAGTGCTCAATTTCTTGCATCATCTCAGCTCCCTGGTCTGCTGTGTCTCTTATTGTCTCTCCTCTGTGTCTCCTTTTGTCATGTCATCTTGCTGTGCCAGCTTTCTTTGTGGGCCAGTACTACTGCATGGGCCAGCACTCGTGCACCAGCCAGCATGCCACGGATGTCAGCACTCTACGTGGGCCAGCATTCCACACGGGCCAGCACTCTGTGTGGGTCAACTCTCTACTCAGGCCAGCTTGGCTTCACCAGGAGGCCCTGGGAAACAAAACTTGTACCTCCTGTATGGTAGATGGGAGCCCAATTGTTTGAGTCACATCCATTTCCCCCATTATTATTTTTTAAATATTTTTTTTATATATTTGTGAATTTACAAAACAATCATGCACATGTGTAGAATTTCCTTACAACACCCCTTCACCAACACACAACACCATAGTAGAACATTTGTAACAGATTACGAGATAATATCATCAGACTATTACCACCAACCATGGTCCTAGTATATATTTGGCACACTTTTTCCATATTCCCCCATTATCAACATAGTACATCTTTTGCATAGATGCATGAATATTACAGTAGTGCTGTCAGTTACAGTCCATAGGTCTCACCAGTTGTATTTTCCCTTATGCTTCTCCACATTCCCACCACCATGCAATAGTGACGTACATCTGCTCTAGCTCACAGGACACTTGCATCTGTACCATCAATCACAATTCTCACCCATTTCTGGGTTAACTGTGTTATTCAGTCCCTAGTTTATTCTCTAACTTTCTTTCAATTGACATTTACATCCCTAGACTACCTTTCCAGCCATATTCCTATTTGTAAACCAGTTGCTACTCAATATAATGTGTTACTGCCAACTTGATACATTTCCACACTTTTACAGTAAAGCTAATGAGAACTTCTATGTACATTAAGCATCAGTAGTTCTTCTCAGTCCTCCTAACTTCTAATAACCTACACTCTAGGTTTTAACTCCATGTGTTTATTCTTTGTATTTATTCATTTTCATGAGACCATGCAATATTTGCCCTTTTTTGCCTGGCTTATCTCACTTAGCATAATGTCTTCAAGATTCATCCATGTTATCATATGTGTTCCAATTTCATTTCTTCTTACTGCAGTATAGTATTCCATCATATGTATATACACATTTTGTTTATCCATTCATGACTGATGGACACTGGGTTTCTATCTTTTGGCAACTGTGAAAAATGCCACTATGAACACCAGTGTGTAAATGTTCGTGTCACACTTGTCAGTTCTTCTGCATATATTCCCAGTAGAGGCACTTCTGGATCATATGGCAGTCCTATATTTAGCTTCCTCAGGAACCATCAAACTGTCTTCCACCATTTTACAATTCCACCAAGAGTGAAGGAGTGTTCCGATTTCTCCATATCCTCTCCAGCACTTACAGTTTTCAGTTTTTTAGTAATGGCCATTCTGTGCAGTGTGAGATGATATCTCATTGTTGTTTTGATTTGCATTTTACTAATAGCTAGTGGTATGGAACACTTTTTCACATGCTTTTGGCCATTTGTATCTCCTCTTTGGAGATATGTCTATTTAAATCTTTTGCCCATTCTAAAATTGGATTGCTTGCTCTTTTATTGTTGAGTTGTACGATCTCTTTATACAGAATGGAAACCAAACCCTTATGGGATATGTAGTTCCCAAATATTTCCTCCCACTGAGTCGGCTACCTTTTCACCTTCTTGACAGTCCTTTGAATCACAAAAGTCTTTAAGTTTGAGGAGGTCCCATTTATTAATGTTTTCTTTTGTGGTTCGTGCTTTCAGTGTAACGTTTAAGAATCTACCATGAACCTCCAGGTCTTAAAGATGTTTTCCTACATTTTCTTCTAGGGTCTTTATATATATATATATATTTTTTAAAGATTTATTTTTATTTATTTAATTCCCCTCCTCTCCCCCGGTTGTCTGTTTTCTGTGTCTTTTTGCTGCGTCTTGTTTCTTTGTCCGCTTCTGTTGTCGTCAGCGGCACGGGAAGTGTGGGCGTTGCCATTCCTTGGCAGGCTGCTGCCCCTTCGCGCTGGGCGGCTCTCCTTATGGGTGCACTCCTTGCGCGTGGGGCTCCTTGCGCGCATCAGCACTGTGCATGGCCAGCCCCACACGGGTCAAGGAGGCCCGGGGTTTGAACCGCGGACCTCCCATGTGGTAGACGGACGCCCTAACCACTGGGCCAAAGTCCGTTTCCCTAGGGTCTTTATAATTATTGCATTTATGTTTAGGTTTTAGATACATTTTGAGTGAATTTTTGTATAAGGTGTGAGAAAGGGGTCCTCTTTCTTCTGGCTATGGATATCCAGTTCTTCCAGCATCATTTATTGAATAGACTGTTTTGTCCCAGCTGGGTGGGTTTGACAGGCTTGTCAAAAATCACTTGACCATAGATGTGAGGGTTTATTTCTGAACTACCAATTTGGTTCCATTGGTCTATGTGTCTATCTTTATGCCAGTACCATGCTGTTTTTATCACTGTAGCTAAGTAATAAGATATAAAGTTGGGAAGTGAAAGTTCTCCAACTTTGCTTTTCCTTTCTAAGGTGTTTCTGGCTATTCAGGACCCCTTACCTTTCCAAGTAAAATTGATAATTGTGTTTTCCATTTGTTTAAAAGATGCTGGTGGAATTTTTATTGGGATTGCATTGAATCTGTATATCAATTTGGGTAGAGTGTACATCTTAATGATATTTAGCCTTCTAATCCCTGAGCATGGAGTGTTCTTCTAATTATTTAGGACTTTTTAAAATTTCTTTTAACAATGCTTCATAGTTTTCTGAACATAAGTGCTTTAATTCCTTGATTAAGTTCATTCCTAAATATTTGATTCTTTTAGTTGCTATTGTAAATGGGATTTTTTCTGGAATTCCTCCTGAGATTGCACATTACTAGTTTATAGAAACACCACAGATTTTTGCATATTTATCTTGTATCCTGACACTTTTCTGAAATCGTTTATTAGCTCTAATGGCTTTGTTATAGATTTTTTGAGACTTTCTAGATATAAGATCATATCATCTGCAAGAGTAAAAGTTTTACCTCTTCCTTTTTGATTTGAACGCCTTTTATTTCTTTTTCTTGCCTGATTGCTCTAGTTAGAACCTCTGTCACTATATTGAACAACAGTGGTGACAGTGAGCATCCATATCTTGTTCCTGATCTCAGCAGGAAATCTTCCAATCTTTCACTTGAGTACAATGTTAGCTGTGGATTTTTCATATATGGCCTTTATCATGATGAGAACGTTTCCTTCAATTCCTATCTTTTGTAGTATTTTTATCAAGAAAGGATGCTGTATTTTGTCAAATTCCTTTTCTGTGTCAATTGAAAGGATCATGTGATTTTTCTTCTTTGATTTATTAATGTGGTATACTACACTGATTGATTTTCTTGTGTTGAATCACCCTAGCATGCCTGGTATAAAACCTACTTGGTCATGATGAGTAATTCTTTTAATGTGTTCTTGGATTCAGTTAGCAAGTATTTTGTTGAGGGTTTTTGTGTCTGTATTCATTAGAGAAATGGGTCTGTAATTTTCTTTTTTTGTAATATCCTTATCTGGCTCTGGTATTACAGTGATAATGGCTTCATAGAATGAGTTTGGTAGCATTCCTTCCTGTTCAATTTTTTGGAAGAGCTTGAGTAAGATTGGGATCTTCTTCGAATGCTTGGTAGAACTCATCTGTGAAACAATCTGGTCCTGGGCTTTTCATTTTTGGGAGTTGTTTGATGACAGTTTCCATCTCTTGTGGGTTTTTTTTAGGTCTTCTGTTTTCTAGGGTCAATGTAGGTTGTTCATACATTCCTAGGAATTTTTCCATTTCATTTACATTGTCTAGTTTTTTGGCATACAGTTGTTCATAGTATCCTCTTATGATCTCTTTTTTATTTTTGTGGGGTCAATAGTATGTCCCCATTATCATTTTTTATTTCATTTGTTTGCATCTTCTCTCTTTCTTTTCTTTGTCAGTCTAGCTAAGGGTTTATCGATTTTGTTACTCTTCTCAAAGAACAAAATTTTGGTTTTGTTAATTCTATTTTTTTGTTTTGTTGTTCTCAATTTCATTTATTTCTGCTCTGATCTTTGTTATTTCATCCCTTCTCCTTGCTTTGGGAATAGTTTGCTGTTGTTTTTCTAGTTCCTTCAGCTGTATAGTTCCTTTTTTTAAATTTAAATACACTGTTCATAATTTAAGTCCTTTGAATTTGTTGAGGCATGTTTTATGGCCTAGCATATGGTATCTTTTTTTAAAATAATTGTTTTCCTTTATTGTCTTTTTTTTTTTAAGATTTATTTTTTATTTATTTTTCTCCCTTTCCCCCCCTCCACATCCTGAGTTGTCTGTTCTCTGTGTCCATTCGCTGTGTGTTCTGTGTCCACTTGTGTCAGCGGCACCTGGAATCCGTGTCTCATTTTTGTTGTGTCATCTTTCTGCATCAGCTCTCCATGTGTGTGGTGCCACCCTGGGCAGGATGCACATTTTTCACTCTGGATGGCTCTCCTTATGGGGTGCACTCCTTTTGTGTAGGGCTGCCCTACCCGGGGACACCCCTGTGTGGCACAGCACTCCTTGCATGCATCAGCACTGGGTGTGGGCCAGCTCATCACACGGGTCAGGAGGCCCTGGGTTTGAACCCTGGGCTTCCCATGTGGTAGATGGACACTCTATCCATTGAGCCAAATCTGCTTCCCAAGTTTCTATTTTAATTTAAGCATTAAGGGTTATAAATTTCCCTCTCAGCATTGCCTTCATAGCATCCCATAGGTTCTGATATGTTGTGTTCTTATTGTCATTTGTCCTGAGATATTTACTTATTTCTTTCGAAATTTCTTTTTCGACCCATTGAGTATTTGAGTGTGTTGTTTAATCTCTGCATATTTGCGAATTTTCCCTTTTCCTGCCCCTTGTTGATTTCCAACTTTATTCCATTATGATCAAAGAAAGTGTTTTGTATAATTTTGATCTTGTTGAGTTTATTGTGATCTGCTTTGTGACCCAACGTATGGTCTATTCTAGAGAAAGATCCATGAGCACTTGAAAAGAATGTATATCCTACTGTTTTGGGGGTACAATGTTCTGTATATGTCTATTAGGTTTAGTCCATTTATTATGGACTAAGCAGCTTATTCAAGCTGCCTAGATGCTCTATCCAATGTTGAGAGTGGTGTATTGAGGTCTCCAACTATTACTGTAGAGATATCTATTTCTCCCTTCAGTTTTGCCAGTGTTTGCTTCATGTATCTTGGGGCATCCTGGTTAGATGCACATAAATTTATGATTGTTATTCCTTCCTGGTGAATGCTCCTTTTATTACTATATAACATCATTTCTTGTCTCTAATAACAATTTTGCTTTTAAAGTCTACTTTGTTTGATCTAAGTATAGCTACTCTAGCTTTTATTTTCAGTTATTCCATGCTTGGAATATCTTTTTCCAGTCTTTCACTTTCAATCTATTAACATCCTTGGGTCTAAGGTGAGTCTCTTGTAGGTAGCATATAGATGGCTCATATTTTCTTATCCACTCTGCCATTCTATGCATTTTTATTAGGGAGTTTATCTATTAACATTCAATGTTATTACTGTAAGGGCTGGTCTTATTTCACCCATTTTAACCTTCAGGTTTTATCTATCATATTTTATTTTCACCATTCTTTTGACATATTTAGTTACTTTTACTGATATAATCTTCATTTCTAGACTCTCATCCAAGCCTCTCTCTCCTGTCTTTTCTTTTCAGGCTGTTTCATTCCCTTTAGCATTTCCTGCAAGGCTGGTCTCTTTGTTATAAATTCTCTCAGTTTCTATCTATCTGTGAATATTCTAAACTCACCCTCATTTTTGGAAGACAATCTTGCCGGATATAATATTCTTGGCTGGCAGTTTTTCTCTTGCAATATCTTAAATAATGCTATTGCCTATTGCCTCCATGGTTTCTGATGAGAAATTGGCACTTAGTCTTATTGGTATCTCTTATATGTTATACATTGCTTTTCTCTTGCTGCTCTTGTAATTCTCTCTTTGTCTTTGGCATGTGTCATTATGATTAGCATGTGTCTCAGAGATGGTCTATTCAGATTTATTTGGATGGGAGTACATTGTCCTTCAAGAAGGTTGGGAATTTTTCTATTATTTCTTCAAATATTCCTTCTGTCCCTTTTCCCTTTTCTTCTCCTTCTGGGACCCCCATGACATATGTGTTTGCATGTCTCTTGCTGTCATTTAGTTCCCTGAGACCCCATTCAATTTTTTCCATTCTTTTCTTCATCTGTTCTTTCATACGTTTGCCTCTGAAGACCATGTCTTCAAGTTCACTGATCCTTTCTTCTACCTCCTCAAGTCGGCTGTAATATGACTCCAGTGTATTCCGCCCCCCCCCCCCCGTCAAGGTGGCACCCTTGCCTGCTTTGCTCATTGTGTTCACTGCCTGCTCATTGTTTTTGATCACTGTCCACTTGTTGTTTTTTGCTTGTAGTCTACACATCGTTTGTTTTTCTTTAGGAGTCACCGGGAACCAAACCTGGGACCTCCCATGTGAAAGGTGGGTGCTCAATTGCTTGAGCTATATCTGCTCCCTGCTCATGTGTTTTTGCTTGTTATCTGTTCATTGTCTTGCTTGTTGTTTTTGCTCATTGTCTGCTGGTTGATTTTGCTCATTGCTTGCTTGTTTTTTTTTTTCTCATTGTATGCTCACTGTTTTTGCTCAATGTCTAATTGTTGTTTTTGCCTGTTTTTGCTTGTCTTCTTTAGGAGGTACCAGGAACCAAACCCAGGACCTCCCATGTGGGAGGTGGGCACTCAGTTGCTTGAGCTACATCTGTTTCCCATTCAGTGTTTTCTTAATTTCATTTATTGTGTCTTTCACTCACATAGATGTGCTATTTTTCTATGTATGTTTTCAATTTGCCCAGTGTCTTCTTTTTTTTTTCCTGGAAACCACCCCGCTATTGTTTGTGTTCACTATCTGCTCTCTGTGTCCATTCACTGTGTGTACTTTCCATGTCTGCTTGTCTTTTCTTCTCATCTTTCTCTTTAGGAGGCACCAGGAACTGATCCTGCGACTGCTGTGTGGGAGAGAGGCACTTAATTGCTTGAGCCAGCTCCTATCCCTGGTCTGCTGCATCTCTGTCTCTCCTTTGCACCTCCTTTTGTTGCATCATCTTGCTGTGCCAGCTCAGCTCTCCGTGATGCAGGCTATCAGTTCTCTGCAGTGTGCCTTCACTAGAAGGCCCCAGGAATCAAACCTGGGACTTCCCATATGGTAGACAGGAGCCCAAGCACTGAGCCACATCTGCTTCCCAAAGTGTCTTCTTAATATCCTTAATCCCCTTAGCCATCTCATTGAATTTATTAGGGAGATTTATTTGAACATCTATGATTAGCTGTCTCAAATCCTTTATATCATCTGGAGGTTTATCTTTTTCCTTTAACTGGGCCATATCTTCCTATTTTTTGGTATGGATTGTAATTTTTTGCTGGTGTCTTAGCATCTGGCTTATTAGATGTGTTTACTCTGGGTTCAGTTTCTCTCTTTAGTTTAGGGCTTTCCTGCCCTTTCTCCTTTGCTGGTTGTGTATAAGGTGCCAAGGATGTAATTGGTGCTGTATGCTGTGGAGGTTCAAGCTTCCTGCATTGCCCCAAGGACTGATTAAACTTTTCCTGCCTTTCTTTTTTGCCAGGGTGAGGACAGAGTCTCAGCAGTGTGTAATAATCCAAGTCCTGCAGGTCTAGACCATCTGTAGTTGCCTGGAGAGACTGATGAAGTTTCAGTCCTCTTCCTCCCCTGCCTGGGGTGGAGATGGACCTGCAGATATGGGCAGCAATCTATGCCATGGAGGTCCAAAATGACTGCAGCTGCCCAGGTAGACTTTTGTAGCACTGGCCAAGCCCTCCCTTCCATGGGTGGGGATGAACTGTCTGGACTGCCCACCAATCTAATTCATGTGGGCTGAATGTGACTTCAGTTGCCCCAAGAGCTGAGGGAGCACTGTCTCTTCTGCCCTTTAGGGGGTGGGAATGGAACCACTGCTGCCAGCCAATTCAGTTTATGTAGGCTGAATATGCCTGCTATTGCCCGGGAGGCTGAGGAAACACCAGGCCTCTCCAATCTGATTGGGGGGTGGGGGTGGATCCACAAGTACCCAACAGTTCAGTCCCTGTAGGCTAAAAGTACCTGCTGTTGCCCAGAGGGACTGAGGAAACACCAGCCTCCTCCTATCCTATTGGGGGGATTGGGAGTGGATCCACAGTACCCACCAGTCCAGGTCATGCAGGCCAAAAGTGCCTGCTGTTGCCCAGAAAATCTAAGGAAACACAGCTCCCCTTCTGTCTTACTTGGGGACAGGAATGGAGCTACAGGTACCCAAGTATCTGTTCTGTATGGGCTGAAAGCACCTACAGTTTCCCAAAGAGCTGAAGAAATCCCAGTCTCCTCCTATCCTATGGGGTTGGAGTGGTAGAGGTGGAACTGAAGGCACTCAAGAGACCAGTTTGCATGGGCTGAAAGCACCTGCAGTTGCCCAGAAAGGCTGAGGAAACACAGCTCCTCTTCTATCCTATTAGGGTGTGGGGATGGGCCCCAGGTGTCTGACTATTCAGTCCGTGCTGGCCAAATGCACCTGCAGATACCTGGAGAGGCTGACGCAGGTCCTGTCCGCTTCCTCCATGCCAGAGTGGGGCTGAAGTCTAGGCTAAGGCCGCTCCAATCTGGGTGGAAAAAAGCTGATTCTTACCATCAGAGTGATTTTCAATCAACCCTGCCTCCTCTCATGTTGGAGGTGGAGTCAAAATAGCAGTTACTGGCCTCTTTCTGATTAGACATGTTCAAACCTTAGTTGTACTTAGGATTATACTTTAGTCAGCTGAATTTACTAATAAGTAGCTGCAATTGGTGCCCAACTATCTCTTCTTCTCCCACTTTTGGAAATGGAGCTTCCAATTCCAGCCACTGAATATCTCCTGGGGTGGCTCATGCCACCAGTGGAGTATGTGCACTGGCCTCCAACAGTGTGGTATGTTCTCCTCATGAATCTTCTCTGCAGATGGGCAGTCTCCTCCTTCCATTCTTTCAATTTCAAGGATGTTGCAGAATGCTTTTCTGGTCTCCTGAAGCCCCCAACCAGGTGCTTTTTTTTTTTTTTTTTTAAAGAAACTTTTATACAACTTTGCTACTTCCTTTTTTTCTTTTGGAGGTCCTGGCACCAGGGATTGAACTTGGGAACTTGTATATGGGAAGCCGGCACTCAGCCGCTGAGCTACATGAGCTCCCCAACCAGGTGCGTTAGATAGCTCTGGGTGATTACTAACTGCCCTGTGAGACAAGCTGACTCTTGGAATGCCTTACTCTGCTGCCATCTTGCCCCTCCTCCCTCTGAACCATGCTGTTTTGATTACTGTGGCTTTGTTTCAAAATTGGGATGTGTGAGTCCTTCAACTTTGTTCTTTTTCAGGATGGTGTTGGCTATTTGGGGCCACTTACCATACCATATAAATTTAATAGTTGGCTTTTCCATTTCTGCAAAGAAAGTTGTTGGAATTTTGATTGGGATTGTATTGAATCTGTAAACTGCTTTGGGTAGAGTTGACATCTTAACACTATTTAGTCTTCTACTCCATGAGCATGTAAAGTCCTTCCATTAATTTATGTCTTCTTTAGTTTCTTTTAGCAATGTTTTTTAGTTTTCTGTGTACAAGTCCTTTATCTTTAGTTAGATTTATTCCTAGATATTTGATTCTTTTAGTAGCTATTGTAAAAGGATTTTCCCCCTTGATATCTCCTTCAGATTGTTCATTACTAGTGTTTAGAAATGCTACTGATTTTTGTGTTGATCGTGTACACTGACACTTTGCTGAATTCATTTATTAACTCCAGTAGTTTTCTTGTGGATTTTTCAGGATTTTCCATATACAGGATCGTGTCATCTGAAAATAGGGCAAGTTTTACTTCTTTCTTTTCTATTTGGATGGCTTTTTTTTTCCTGCTTAAATTGTCTTGGCTAGAACTTCCAGTACAATGCTGAATAATACTGGTGAAATTGAGCATTCTTGTTTTGCTCCAGATCTTAGAAGGAAAGTTTTCAGTCTTTCACCACTAAGTATGACGTTAGCCATAAGTTATTTATATGTGCTATTTATCATGTTGAGGAAGTTTCCTTATATTCTTAGTGTTCTAAGTTTTTTTTTTTTTAAGATTTATTTATTTATTTAATTCCCCCCATCCCCCAGTTGTCTGTTCTCGGTGTCTATTTGCTGCGTCTTGTTTCCTTGTCCGCTTCTGTTGTCAGCAGCATGGGAAGTGTGGGCGGCGCCATCCCTGGGCAGGCTGCACTTTCTGTCGTGCTGGGCGGCTCTCCTCACGGGCGCACTCCTCGCACTTGGGGCTCCCCTACTCGGGGGACACCCCTGCGTGGCACGACACTCCTGGCGCGCATCAGCCCTGCGCATGGGCCAGCTCCACACGGGTCAAGGAGGTCCAGGGTTTGAACCGCGGACTCCCATGTGGTAGACGGACGCCCTAACCACTGGGTCAAGTCCATTTCCCCTCTAATTTTTTTTTTTAAATCAAGAAAGGATGCTGAATTTTGTCAAGTACCTTTTCTGTATCAATCGAAATGATTGTGTTTTTTTTTCTTTTCTAATAATGTTGTTTATAACATTGATATTCTATATTGTACAATCCTTGTTTCTCTGGGGTAAATCCCAGTTGATCATGGTGTATAATTCTTTTAATATGTGTTTGGATTTTTTTTTTTAGGAGGTAGCAGGGATTGAACCCGCGGCCTTGTACATGAGAGGTGGGTACTCAGCCACAGCACTACACCTATTCCCCTGTTTTGGATTTTGTTTGCTAGTATTTTGTTGATGATTTTTGCATCTTTATTCATAAGGGATTTTGGTCTGTAGTTTTCTTTTCTTGTGATATATTTTTTCTGGTTTTAGTTTGGGGATGATGTTGGCCTCACAGAATAAGTTAAGGAGTGTCCTCTCCTCTTAAATTTTTTGGAAAAGTTTGAGTAGAATTGGTGTTAATTCTTCATGGAATGTGTGGCAGTTTGAGAGTGTTTATGAACCGCCAAAAAGAGAAGGATCATGTTTGTAAAGTGGTCTGTTCCTCTGGGTGTGATACCCTTTGGTTGTATTAACTTCAAAGTTTTAAAGTTTACTTCATTAAATCAATTTGCTTCAACCACGTCAGTAAGGTGTGACTCAGAATAAGTCCCTGCCCCCTTGGTGGGTTGATAAATGGACACTCACTCAAGAAGACACACAGAAGAAAATATACAGTAAGAGAGAGAGAGAGCCATAGATGCCAGAGGAGAGAGTGCTCAATCAGCTAAAGCCCGGGGAGAGATGAGCCATTCACCTGATAGTTTGCAGCTGAAGAGAACAGAGCATCTGAGTAGCTGATAAGGCCTGGAAGGAAAGGAGCCCTTTGTCAGGCTGATATAGGAAGCCCTGTGAGACAATCCTATGCCAGCCTACAGCTGAGATTGGAAGAAGCTGGGTCCATGCAGCCTTAAGGTGAAGAAGGAAGGAGAGAAGAGGCAGAGATCGCCCCCCACAATCTTGTTTCAACACATGGCAACTTACTTTGGTGAGAAAGCAGCCTTGAGTTGAATTCTTTAGGGCCTTGTAATTGTAAGCTTTTATGCCAAATAAATATCCTTTATAAAAGTCAACAGATTTCTGGTACTTTGTATCAACACCCATTTTGACTGACTAATACAGAATGTTTGGTAAAAGTCATCAGTTTCTTTGTTGGGAGATTTTTTGATTGCTGAATCAATCTCTTTACTAGTTATTGGTCTGTTGAGATCTTGTATTTCTTCTTAAGTCAGTGTAGGTAGTTTGTGTGTTCCTAGGAATTTACTTATTTCATCTGTGTTGTTTCCAGCAAACGCCTATAATTCTTTTATTTCTCTGGGGTTGGTGGTAATTCCCCCCTTTCATTTCTGATTTTAACTGCATCCTCTTTTTTCTTTTCTTTGTCAGTATAGCTCAAGGGTTCTTAATTTCTTTTTGTTCCACAGACCCCTTTGCCAGTCAGGTGAAAAACCATGGACTGCTCACTAAATCCACACTATCCTCTATGTTATTTAATAAATATTTCATACCTGCACCAACATTTCCCCACAAGAATGTTTTGGGGTTTTTTGAATTTTAATTCAAGCTCACGTGACCCTTGTTAAGAACCCTTGGTCCAGCTAAAAGTTTGTTGATTTTACTGATAATTTCAAAGAACAATTTTTGGCTGTGCCTCTCCTCTCTGTTGTTATTTTATACTCTATTTATTTATTTCTGCTCTAATCTCTGTTATTTCCTTTCTTTTTCTCACTTTGGATTTAGTTTGCTTTACCTTTTCTAGATTCTCCAGTTGTGAGGTCAGATGTCTGACTTGATATTTTTCTTCTTTTTTAACATAAGCACTGAGAGCTGTACATTTCCCTCTCATCACTGCTTTTGCTCTATTCCATAAGTTTTGGTATATCGTTTTAATTTTTATTCATCCCAAGATATTTTCTAATTCCTCTTGTTTTTTCTTCATTGATCTATTGGTTAAGAGTACATTTTTAATTTCTACCTATTTGTGAACTTTTCATTTCTCTTCCTATTAATTCCTACCTTCATTCCATTGTGGTTGGAGAAGATACAGTGTATGATTTGAATATTTTTAAACTTATTGAGACTTACTTTGTGACCCAACACATGGTCTCTTCTGGAGAATAATCACATCTACACTGGAAAAGTATATATATTCTGCTGGTATTGGGTAATTGTTATACGTATTCTGCTGGTATTAGATCTAATGGGCTTAGAGTATTATTCAAGTCTTGTATTTCCTTATCTTCTGTCTAGATGTTCTATCCATTATTGAAAGTAGTGTATTGAAGTCTCCCACCATTAATGTAGATCTATTTCTCCCTTCAAATCTTTCAATATTTGCTTCATATATTTGGGGGCTTTAACTGTCATGTTTTCTTGTTGACTTGACTCTCTAGCCATGCATATTAATCTTTGTCCCTCTTAAGAGTTTTGTATTTAAAGCCTATTTTATTTTCTTTTAACCACTCTTTTTTTTAGGAGGTACTGGGAGTTTGACCCAGGACCTCATACATGGGAAGCAGGCCCCCAACCACTGAGCTATATCTGCTTCCCAATGAGAGTTGGTTTTATCATTTGTTTTTTTTGTTCTGTTTTTAGGAGGTACCAGGGATTGAACCTGGGATCTTGTACATGGGAAGTAGGCACTCAACTACTTGAGCTATATCTATTCTCCAACCACTTGGATTTTTTAAGTTAAAATGAGTCTCCTGTAAACAGCCTACAGTTAGATCATGCTTTTAAATCCATTTTTGCCAATCTCTGCCTTTTGACTGGAGAGTTTTAATCCATTACATGTAAAGTAACTACTGATAATGGAGGACTTTCTTAGACCATTTTGCTATTTGTCTATGTAAGTCTTATATATTTTTTTGACCCTCAATTCTGTTAATGCCTACTTTCATATTTATTTGATTTATTATATCGTACCACTTTCTATCCCTTCTCATTTCTTTCTGTCTATATTTTTCATATTTTTTTTTTTACAGTTACCATGGGGCTAACATTTAACATCCTAAATTTATAACAATCCACTTGATTTGCTACCAATTTAACTTCAATAACATACAAATATACTTTTCCTATACCCTTCCATCTTCCACATTTTTTGTATTTGTTACAAATTATATATTTATACATTGTATGTCCAAAACCATAGCTTTATCATTACTTTTTATGCATTTGCATTTTAGAACCTGTAAGAAGTAAAAAGTGGAGTTACCTACCAAAAAATACAAGGAAATGGCATTTATTATTACCTATATTATTACCTTTACCAGAATTCTTTATTTCTTTATGCCACTTCCATCCGCTGTCTAGTGTCCTTTCTTTTTAGTCTGAAGACTTTGCTGTAGGGCAGATCTAGTGGTGATGAACGCCCTCAACTTTTATATATCTGGGAATGTCTTAATCTCTCCCTTATTTTGAAAGAAATTCCATCAGATATAAAAGTCTTGGTTGGCACTTGTTTTTTTCAGTACTTTAAATATTTAGGTCTTGATCTGATGGGGATAACTCATTGCTTTTCCTTTGCAGCTTTCCGAACCATCTCCTTTTCCATAGTACTGGGCAGTTGGATTACTATGTGTCTGGACATGTTACTTTTTGAGTTTATCCTGTTTAGAGGTTGTCGTCATCATTAAAGGCTTGATCCCAAGGACAGGGGTAGAGTACTAAACCCCCTTTAAGGATCCAACCACTAAATACTAGTTGCATTATCTTCTCTTCCCTCCCTTGTCCCATCCACTGATTTTACTTTCATCTCTTTTCCAGCTGGAAAACTGGCCTTATATCTTCATGCATTCTTTCTTATTTTATGTTTTATGGTAATAAATTATTATCTGAATCCTCCAGACTCAGTTTTCCAAGGCCTAAAAAGACTTTCTCTTTCATAAACCCTAGCCCTTGCAAATTAAGAGGATTTAGACTTTCCAGCCCAAACCATCTCTGTCACACCTACTGAACTCTGTTGTTGTAGCATAAAAGCAGCCATAGACAATATGCAAATGAATGGGCATGACTGTGTTCCAAGAAAATTTTATTTATAAAAACAGGCCGTGAGGCCAGATTTGGACCACTTGCCATGGTTTGCAAACCCCTGTGCTAGAGAGTAATTACAAGAGAATTCATTTGTGATACTTCAGAAATTCCTGATTATCCATTTAACAGAGAGCAGCGTAATTTCGGTAAATGAATTGTAGATAAAGTTCCACTCTATCCACGCAGTTCTAACCGGACAAAGAAGCTCTGGAGTCTACTAAGGAAAGGAGGGAGTCTGTGATCTTACCCGAAATGAGCTTTATGACGGGTGAACCAAAGCAACAAGGATCTCTGCATGTATGGCTGTGGCAACACTGGGTGTCTTTTTGCCCATGGGTTCAGGCCTGCTCCTCACTGGAACTAACTAGGTCTTTGAGACGTAAACATTTATTAGCCCATTTAGATTGGCATCTTGCCTCTGAACCATGGGTAGAAATAAGTTCAGGTGGTCAGAGGAAGCACTTTTATCATTCTCCACCACATCTCTGGGGGCATTGATTAATGTTAGTTATATTTTCTTCAGACATGGGGAAAAAAGGAGTTCATGGAGATTAACAAACTGGCCTGATTCCATCAAAGAGACCCAGTCTCTGGGAGTTCTCTAGAAACTATTTACTGTGAAGTGAAATATGTTAGTGATGATTTGCTCTTGAAAATGTAGCTGTTGTTGTGTGTGTAGCCTGAGGCTATCATTTCTGAGAATTAAATGTGTCCTAGAAGTCATGACATTCTGGGTGTGTTAGCCTTATAGAGGAGGTACAAGTGACCTGGTAAATGGGCACCAGAATACTAATTAATGCCTCATTATCTCAGAGAAGAACTGAGGGGCTGAGGTGGTGTGGAGAATGCTAACGATGTGGGCTCCTGCCCAAGGCAGACCTAGGTTAAATTGTAGCTCTGCAAATAACTGGCTGTAACACCTGAGGCACGGTGCTTACCCTCTCTGAGTCTGTTTCTTCATCTGTAAAGGTGGGAATCATTCACACATTCCTTTATGTATGGAAGCACCACTATTTAGGCACCCACTATGTATGTGCTTGTGGCTGGGGATACAACGGTAACAGATAATAATTCCTATTTCATAGGTATGTTGTGAGATGGGATAATTCGAATAAAGGGCTTGTTATACTAGTTATTGGTATTCTTATCATTAAACTTAAACTTTATTTCATCCAAGTACCTAATTAGAGAGGCTTGCCTTGGATCTTGACCTTATTTGTTGAAGACCTTCAGCTTCTTTTGAATACTTGGTTCTTACTCTTTGCTGCTCTATTTAGCCTACAGAAGCTCAACCACTTCATCTAGCTGGGTTAGCTCTTCGGATCTAACAATAGGTATTATGAAATTATTAGGTATTATGAATTTCAAGGCCTAAGGAAGGAAGGGGCCTGGAGAGCTTTCATTCTTTCAACGTTACTGAATATCTTTTATACACTAGGTAATATGCTAAATGTTGAATATATGAAAATAATGAACAACGGTCCTGGCCTTTAAGAAGCCAAGAATATTCCAAACCCAAATTCTAAAAATGGTCCAGGCAGACCTCAATGTTTCCAAGAATATAAGAAAGGTGTTCTTCATCCACTGTTTGGGCCAGTATTTGGCCAAACAAAGGTCTCGTATTTTTTAAAATTTCAAATGCAACATAGTGCCACCTGGCATAGCGTTTTCCTTGATATCTTAATCAAGGAAACCAGCTTCGTGTTCACTTTTCTTTTATTTCCACTGGACATCTTCTAACATCCTGAAAAGGAAATGTTTCTAAGCTATAAAGACCTTGGAATGTAATTTTTCAAAAGTACATTTTCAACATTCCAGGAATTTCAGGAAATATATCATTTGCCTAAGGGCAGAAGATTTAAAATACCTCTCTTGTGATGGCTTCAAATAAGTTGCTGATTAGAAAGCTGATGCATGAATATAAAGCATTATTATTCTACACTGATGCTTCAGAGGAGGGAGCTAGTCAGGGGAATATTTTCCTCCCTAACATTTTATCCCTGCTGAAATAAGTCAAAATACCCAATGTTCTTTGTATTCAAAGGTGACACTGATGACAGCACGACTGTCAGCTGCTGTCAATCCCCAGCTTTTGGAAGCAATGTCATGGTGCTTTAACTTGCTTTTCAGTTTGCTCAGCATGTCTTTGAAGCATCGCCTCTACTCATCTCTTCCACAGCTCACTGTTCAGCCAAACTGCACTATTTCAGCAGGAAATCAGCTAAATACGTAAAAGCCGTGGGCTAGCCTCCTGCCTTGGTAAGGATTTAAAGCTGTGTTTTTCAAAATGCCATGCAGACTGGTGGCATCAGCACCCCCGAGTTACTTGTTACATTGCGATTCCTTTGCCTCCTTCCCCAACTGAATCAGATAGGCATTCAGGTAATCTGCATTTAAAAAAAATGTCCCTGTTGATTCCTGTGCCCTGATGGATAGGGCCTCTGAGTTGAGGGCTTCTGTGGTTACCATGTTTTGGTTGAGCCATGTATGTTTCTTTATATACAGAGACCTTGTTTTAGGGTTCTTCAGGGAAAGAGAACTGACAGGAGATACATACATATACATATAAATATATATATGTAATGTAAATATTATGAGATTTGTTATAGGAATTGGATTGGATTGATTTAAACACAGTTGTGGGGATAGGCAAGCCCAAATTTCATACAGCACATTGCAAGCTGGGAATGCCAAAGGTTTTTGGTGAATTTCCTAGGAGAAGCTGGCTGGCTGAAGTAGAGATGGAAATTCCTCCTTCTGAAAGCATCACTCCTCCTTTTAAGACCTTCAACTGATTGGATGAGACTTCTCTCACTGTTGAAGGCAATTTCCTCTGTTGATTGTAGATGTAGTCAGACATAGATCGACACAATTCACTTACTGATGACTTAAATCCACAAAATATCCTCAGTAACAATCAGGCCAGTGCTTGCCTGACCCAAGTGTCGCGTTAACACCATGACCTGGCCAAGTTAACACATGAACTTAACCAACACAGACATCAACAATTTGCAGGAGCTAGTCTCAGATAAGCAACTGAATGCTGTGGGAAACTGGCTTACCTGTTTGCTTCGTGCCCCACATTGGGCACCACTTGCTGCAGTCAGCTCACAATAGGTTGGCTCGAAGGGAAGGCAACACAGAATTTTACAGAAATAATGAACAAAGAGAAATATGAGAGAGGAACCAGGGAGCTTGCAGCTTCTGGAACTGAGAGCCCTGACCCTAGTTTTCACATCATATTTATTAGGAACTCCAAAGCAGCTGTTCCTCATCAGCACGGCAACATTTCCAATAATTGGGGGCAAGTGCAACAAATAGGGAACAGGTATGCCAGTTTCCCACAATACCTGAACATCTCCACAAAAGGCAGATCTATTATTATGATCCAAATCTTCCCGAAAAATCTTTGTTCTTTAAATACATTATGACATATTTGGAAATAGGCTGACTCGCAATCAAGTATACCTTTCTAGATGGCTGTGTAAATCCTGAACAAAGACAGAAAACAAATCAAATTTTTAAATTTACATTAGCATATCTTGAAAGAAGAGGAGCTTGAATAGTGGGAGTAGAATTATAACCTTCAATGGGAAGGGAAAAGCCCTCAGTTTGGCTAATACACAGGCAAGATCTCTTTCAGCTTTATTTTAAGAAAATGAAAAATAACTGTCAACACCTTGGGGCTCCCTTCCTCCAGGGAAATCTTCAGGTTGGCTGTACTTTCTCCTTGGCTCCACTGCTCAGGGCTCCACTTCTACCTGCAATGTTTCTATGATCACAGATGGCAATTTTGTTTAACATTTTTGTTTGAAATAATGATAAATTTATAGGTAATTGCAAACAATGTACAGGTAGGTCTTTTATACCCTGCATGCAGTTTTCCCAATGGCAACATCTTGCATCGCTCAGCACCAGGAAACTGACATTGGTTCAATCCACAAAGCTTATTCAAATTTTACCAGTTTACATGCACTCTTGTGTGTGCATGTGTATATAGTTTTACACAATTTTTATCACATATGTAGATCAGTATAAGCACTACCACAACGAACTACAGAACTGTTTCATCACCACATGGCTCCCTTTAAAGCCTCACCCACACCCCTCTACTCCCATCCCTCATCCCTAGCAACCAACAATCTGTTCTCCATCTCTATAATTCCACTCACTTATTTTTAATAGCATTTTTAATAGCCCTTGAGGCAACCTCTAACCATACTGAGCTTCCTGCTTGGACTGTCCAAGTTACTCTCAAGGTACCAATTACTGATTTATTACTGCATTAGTTACAAATTTGCATGAGTTTTTAGTTGTCTCACTATAACCCTAATTTTCCTATAAACATTATTTTTAATGGACAACTTTGCTGAACATGTAGTTTTTCAGAAATGTCTATTCTGTGTCACAGTAGAAATATCTACATAATAGCTCGAACATGATAGAAGTTTATTTTTTGCTCACAGAAGGGTCCAAGGAAGACATTCTGTTTGACAAGCATTTCTTCTCCCACTGGCAATCATGTTACCCAGAAACCTTTCGTCTTGTGACCCTCCCATCCTCTAGAGTCATGCTGGTGTTGCATCTATCCAGTGGAAAGGAACAGAGAAAATGGAAGGGGTACACTTGTTTCTTCAAGCTTCGACTAGGAAATACACATATTCCACTGGCTAGAACTCAGTCAATGGCTAACTGTTATGGCTAACACCTAACTGCAAGAGAATCTGAGGAAAGTAATCCAGCTGTAGGCCTATGAAAAAAAGAAATGGAATCTAGGTGAACTACCAGTCTCTGCCACTTGACTGCCACTCAATTTGAAATTTTCCCTTCTCCATCTGATAATCTAAATTTGACACATTCTTCAAGACCTAAATCAGTTCTCACATTTTCCATGAAGCCTCATTAATCACTCTATCCATCCTGGACTTTTCTTTTCTTTGCGTTCCAGTTGCACTTGGAAACAGGGCAAAAGATTCTGTGTATCTATCTATATTATATTCTATCTATGTTGGTTTATCTCTGTAGGTTTTTTGGAATAGGATTTTCTTTTTATATTTTCACAGAATCTCAAGTGACTGGAAAGTTTAGGACGAGTGTGGAGAGACACCAATGTCCTCTGTGTGGACTCTGAGGTCAGGCTTTCTTTGTGATTACTACAGAAATCTACTGGGCAAAGTAGTTGGACCACTGAAGGCTGCTTATAGCCTACTACTCACCTATGTCACAGCTTCAAGCCAATGGGAACTAACACAGAAGGAAGGCTTTAACCATCACTAATAAATGAGAGCCTTTCTAGAAGGTGTTCTCAGTTTACTGGTGGTGGGAATTGACCTGAACCTGAATATCTCATGTTCTGAACACATTTGGGATCTATGGAAAGAGTCATAGGATGAAGGTGATCCGAATACAAATTGAAGAAATTGCTACCTCCAAAGCTGTCTGTCTGCCCCTCCTCAGGGTTCAGGTCACTCTGCAGAGTGGCTAATTTGAGATGTGTGTCAACCATGCTCCCAGGGACAGACTACCTTCATACTTTTTATTTGGATCGTCGTTGAATACAGTTTTTGAATGCAGTCCAATCACCGGTGCAGCCCCATCTAAACATTAGTCAACTTCAACTGGTTCTTGCTGTTCTAGGCATCATGACCCCTGATGATAGGGATGGGAGAGGTAGTGGCAAACAGGGATTTTCCTCAGTTGTCTTTCACTTTTTATCAGTAAAGGGAAATATCCTAGTAGTCTCCGCGGCAGACTTCTCCCTTCATCTTATTGGCCAGAAACGTGCCATATGGCCATTGTTTCCAACTAGTCTCTCAAATGAATAAAAGCAAATAATTATGAATAAGCCACATGCAGATAATGAAGAATGGACCAATGATTATATGTTTTTCCATTTATTTGGCCTGCATGGCAGGCTTTGGAGTAGGAAAGGGACTCAGAGTTTATGGGCTTCTCACCTCTACTTCAGAGTTTGGACTTTAAATATACTCTATTGGTTCACAATTTTTTCTCACTTCTCTTATGGAAAACCAGCTCTGGTTGAACTGAGTCATTATAACCAAACTCATATGAAAGGCTGAAAAAAAGAGACTAGATTGCTAGTTTATTAGTGTCCAGGAAGATAAAGAACTGCCAACCACACCAGCACAGGTAACAGATGGTCAGTATCACCTCTTGTCAACAGGCAAACTAAGTTAGTATAGGAAGGTTGGTTTATTCCCTGCCTCCTTCCAAAAAGGACTTCAGTGCTGTTGCGAGGGAGTTGGCTATTTTTAAGGAATAAGTCACCAATGAGGCACAGTGAGTCATTATTGATTAAAAGGTCAAATCTGCCAAGTTCTTGGGAAGATTCATATCAACTATCAACACTCTACCTCTCCTGGACAATGCTTGAGAAATTATTTTTTTCTCTTCTCTCTGTTCTTAATATTCCATAAGAACATCAGGACTGGGGTTCACCTTACTGGTTTGGGATTCTGAAATCTGCTCTGTCATCTCAGATTATTACATTCCCAGCATTATATTTGTAGTTTGAATGACTGTCATCGGGGGATGCCAATGCCCCTTAGTTATATAGGGATGGGATAACTAGTCAGCATTTCTATAAGTGTGAATAACTCAGGAAAAAGAAAAACACAGAATCTCCTGAGTACAGGGGAAATGACTACTAGAGGAGGATGTACAATTTATGGGTCCTTGATAATGATGACTATACTTATGAACCTTTTTTTTTGAAATTGAAACTTAGCAAAATATTATAGGTGCCTAAACGTTACCTCCTGAGAGCTCCTTGTTGCTCAAATGTGGCCTTTCTCTAAAGCAAAACTCAGCATATAAATGCATTACCATTCCCCCTAGTGTGGGACATGACTCCTGGGGATAAGCCTCCTTGGCACTGAGGAACTGGTACCAAGAGCCAACTAGCAATGCAACTGGAAAAAGATCTTGACCAAAAGGGGGAAAGGGTAAAGACAAATGAGTTTATATGGCTGAGACTTCAAAGTGAGTTGGGAGGTCATTTCAGAGCTTACACTTATGCACATCTCAGCAGGAACTCCTTGACTGCCAAAGTAAATATTACCTCACATAGTGGGGCTCCTGAGGGCACTGGAGACATCCAGACACTATAGGCAGGGCAGATAGCTCAGGAGTTTGGCACCCTGCCAGTGGATCCTACTTTGGAATTTATGCTCCCCAGTGTGATAGATTGGACTCAATTGTGTTTTCCCTACACGTGGCTCTGCTGCCACTCTATTTGAACCTGAAGTTAGTACTGGAGTTGACAGTTGCTATGTCTAAGAGACTTAACTCTTCGGGCTGTCCATGTGCCAGTTACACCCTGAATCTCAACAGACTTGCAGCACCTACTCTCCAGTTCATTGGACTCACCTAGGACAACTAACAAGTAGATGATGACTGAAAACCACCACCTTAATGGACAGAGAGAGTCCACAACTGTAAGCAAGAAAGTCCCAATCATTTTCCCCATGGGATCTAAGCCCCCTCTCAATTAGAGCTGAAGTGGGCATCACTATCATGGAATCTTCAGGAATGGGGAATGGATGATGGACTAGAGTAGACTTATAGTTGTTCTACTGTAGACTTGTTGTGATTCTAGCAATAGAAGAACTTTTCTCATGGATGTGCAGGCAGTGACCACTGGAGGTTCTGAGGGGAGGGAAAGGGAAAAATAGGTGTAATTTGGGGGCATTTTCAAGACTTGGTAATTACCCCAAATAACATTGCAATGACAGATATAGGCCATTGTGTAACTTGTAATAACTTGCAAAAATGTGCGGGAGAGAGTGTAAACTACAGTGTAAACTATAAGCATCACTTAGTGACAATGCTTCAAAATGTGTTCATTAATTGTGGCAAATGTACCACACTAATGAAGGATATTGTTAATGTGGGAAATGTGGGAGGGCTAGGCAGTAGGGTATATGGGACTCTCCTATATATATATATATATTTTTTTTGCTTTATGTATTTTTTTTTATTATTCATTTAAAAAATATATTACATTAAAAAAATATGAGGTCCCCATTCACCCCCACTGCCCCCACCCCACCACTCCCCCCACAACAACACTCTCCCCCATCATCATGGCACATCCATTGCATCTGGTGAGTGCATCTCTGGACATCGCTGCACCTCATGGTCAAAGGTCCACATCATAGCCCATTCTCCTATATTTTGTGTGTAACATTTATGTAATCTAAGTTTCTTTTTTTAAAAACATATTTTTTTAAAAAAAGGAAAAAGGAAAAAACAATACCAGGTGAAGTGAATGATGCTTTCTCTAAAAAAGTATTTCTACTTACAAAAAAATGTGGTACACAAAATGTGAAGGAAAGAAATGCAAACCCCTAGTCTAGCAAATGGGATTGAGGAAACAGAAATTACTCTAGATATTTTAATGATGAAAAGGACTTAATGCAGGGAATAGGATATTTACAAAAAGGGAATAAGATGTTTACAAAATCATTGGAAGGTCTGAGGGTATGGACTTGAAGATGAGTTTCTAGAAATAACTGAGAGCACTTAAGAACTGATAAACCATACGTGCTACCACCACTTTGGTTAGTGATTTCAAGAATGCACTGCTGAGACTGTGTTCCTGGTAACAGGAAGCTGTAGTTAAGGAGACACACTCCCATCTCACACTGCTTTTATTTTTTTAATTTTTTTTTTTTTAATTTTTTTATTTTTTATTGACTTTGTAATAATATTACATTAAAAATATATATGTGAGGTCCCATTCAACCCCACCCCCCCACCCCCCCTCTCCGCCCCCCCAACAACACTCGTTCCCATCATCATGACACATCCATTGGATTTGGTAAGTACATCTTTGGGCACCTCTGCACCTCATATACATTGGTTCACATCATGGCCCATACTCTCCTCTATTTCATCATGTAGGCCCTGTGAGGATTTACAATGTCCGGTGATTACCTCTGAAGCACCATCCAGGGCAGCTCCATGTCCCGAAGACGCCTCCACCTCTCATCTCTTCCTGCCTTTCCCCATACCCTTTGTCCATTATGTCCACTTTTCCCAATCCAATGCCACCTCTTCTATGGTCACACTGCTTTTAGACACCCAGAAAGCCAGAGAAGGCTGGGGCTGAAAACCTCACGTTTCTATTCCCTAGCTTGCCAATGACAACAGTCAAAAAGGAGCAGGAAGATGCCTCCACTGTACTGCTTTCCAGATCTCAAGTGAGCACATTTAATTGACCAAACTCAATTTGCTTCTAGGAATGCTAGTTGGGACAGAGCCTGGAGAATGTAGTTTGTAGTTTTCAAGCCTCAGGCATATGGTAAGGCACAGGAGAAGAGGGCTGAGTGAGCCAGTCTACACTGCACGTTCCTAGGCTCAAGAGGCTCACCCACTACCCAGTCTATGCTAGCCCTAGTAATAGCCATGATGTCCCCTCTTTCACTGAGCGCTCCCTGAGTGACGCATGCTATGCAGAGTGCTGGAGGAAGAAGAGGTGCTGAACTTTGAAACACATTTGCCTGATTCCAGACACCACAACTCCCCACCATTACTTGACTGCCCAAATACCTGCTGTTATTCATCACTTCTCCATCCACTGCCATCATTCTAAGTCAAAGGCTTCTGAAACTCTCCCGCACTCCATTTCAAGTGTCAGTATGCCCAGGCTCTGGGCGTTCACAGCCTCCTGACCTGTCTCCTGTAGTTTTTCTCTTACTCCTTTCATGGGGGAATTGTAACTATCTTCACTGTTTAGTGCTTAGGGGAAGTCTTCTCTACCTATCTGTCTACCCTCTGGAGAGAGAATTGCCTTACTCATCCCAGGGAAGATCATAAATTACCTTCTGCTACATCCATATCTACTTTTATGTCATCTCTCTATCAGAAATAGAGAAGATGAAGGCGAGACTAGGCTGCCTGAATTCTCTTAGTCTCAGCAAAATGTAATTACTACGTTTTTTTCTTTTTCTGATCACCGGAGACATGTACGAGCAAACCTGGTTACTGATGTCACCACTCCCTCACTCACCCCTTCCCGCTGCTCTTTGAATTTTGGCTTTGGTGTGGAAGTTATTTCATTAAAATTGCTTAAGAATCCTCATTAGAGAGGTTGGCAACAGCCAGATCCCGCTGTGCCTCTTAAGAGACTCTCCCCTCCCAAACATTTTAAAGCACATGGGAAGGGGATGGTAAACTAGTGTGGTCATTCTTTGCATATTTGCATCTGCCATTGAAAAACAACTCTTTCTTAACTTAAAACATCCTCATACGATGAGGTGTCACCTCTTTGCTCCTGTTCCCTGCTCTCTCCCTTCTCTTCACATTTGGGTTCATTCAGCAACCACCAGAATGGTAAACAATCTTTGGGACTCATTCTTATGATTTATTCATCCAACAAACATTAAGTGAATGCTTATTGTGTGCCAATTGTTGGGAAGAGTAGGTGAATAAATAGTCAGGAACCCGCCTACCAGAAGCCTTCAATTCCGACATTAAACAAGTCAAAAAAACTTGAACAGAATATATATAGTATTTATTTAAAACTAGGCTCCTACTTAGATACAGTGTTAAAGAAAGGCTTCTCCGAGGAAGTGACTGTGGAAAGATAAATTGGAGTTAAGTTGCAGATTACAGCATTTTATTCAGGACACCAAGGAAGTGCTGCAGCAAGGAAGTGGATCACTTGCCAAAATGAAAGCAGCTTGGAGCTTCTAGGGATGGTAAGCAATTTTTAATGCCATAGAAAAAAGTTAGATTGACTCCTATTGATTGTCTTATAGAGGTAGGTTTAGGGAAGGTGAGCTTTATTTTGTAACTGAGTCAAACATAATGAACTGGGGGCTTGATTGGCTATTTGGGTTTGCTGCCTGGGTGAGAACTGCAAATTTCAAAAGTTATCAAGAGGAAACTCAAGAAGGAGTTCAAGGAGGAATTAGGGCACTTTTTTTTTTTCCTCTGAGGGGTCCCCAAGGCTTTCTCTATTATAATTTTATCATGACACTTACCCTGAAGGAAAAGCAGGAACTAGTCATGCAAAATGAGGAGGGGAAGAACATTCAGGGCAGCAGGCACCTCATGTGGGAAGGTCTGGAGGTGAGAAAAGGAAAACCTGGTATGTTCCAGGGCTTGCAAGGAGGCCAAGTGGGGTCAGAGGGAGGAGGGCATTTGATGTTGTCAGCAGGAGTGAGACTTTGAAGGACCTTATAGGACATGGTAAGAAGTCTGAATTGTATGCGCAGTGTGATGGGAAATTGTTGAAGGGTCTATTGAAGGGTTATAAGAAGTGATGATGTGATATATATGTAAGAGATAATTCTCGCTGTTGAGTGGGGACTGGACTGGGATGGGGGTGGGAGAAGAGTGGAAGCAGAGAGGCCATGGCAGTTGTCCAGAGCGAGATGACAGAGGCAGGGGAGGTAGAGAGAAGGTGGAAGGGATAAGACATGAAGACTTGGCTGATAGATGAGATGTGAGTGGCGGTGAAGGGGAGGAATCCAGGATGCCTTCTGTTCTTTCAGATGCTGATAGGGCTCATCCTCAAGAAATCCTGACTTGGGGCTTTTCTGCTCCTGGGGGCTAATGGGCTTTAGGACTTAATAATATGTTTTTGGCAACCCGTCCTTTCTTCCCTTCTAGCTATATTCTTGTGATTTCTTTCAACTCTCAGTCTAGGCTACCTCCTGTCCAAAGACTAGACCATGAAATGGTCAGTGGGTGAGTGGTAAAGAGCACAGTCACAGAAGCCAGACAGGCTGGTCCAAAACCTTGCTAGTTCCTGATCTCACCTGGCTTCTCTGAGGCATAGCTTCCTCAGTTATAAAATGGGGTGAAGAAATTAGTACCCACATTGTAGGGATACAGGGAGGATTTGATGAGCTCCTACAGGTAAAGTCTTTGGGGAAAGTGGACGTGGCTTCCACCTACCATATGGGAGGACCTGGGTTCAATCCCTGGGGCCCCTTGTGAAAAAGAAGAGAAAGTGTGTCTGCGTGGTAAGCCAGTGCCCACACGAGTGCCTGTGTGGTGAGCCAGTGCCCTGCACAAGTGAGTCACACAGCAAGATGATGACGCATCAAAAGAGAGATAAGGGGAAGTAGAGCAGAAACCAGGAACTGAGATGGTGCAATTGGCAGGGAACCTCTCTCCCTGGCAGAGGTCTCCAGGATCAAATCCCAGTGAATCCTAGAGGAGAGAAAATGAGAAGAGTAGACAACACAGACAGCAAAAACAGCAGGGTGGGAGGAGGGGAAGAGGGGGAAATAAATAAATAAATCTTTAAAAATAAATAAATAAAAACAAAATCTTTGGAACAGTGCTGGCACACAGGTATAGTGTTATTTTAAGTGCAAATCAGTGGGACCAGGTGCTTTTGAGCTGCCTTTATTTTATTCTGCACCCACCCTTAAAGCAGGATTTAGTGCTTCAAGTCAACCCCAGAATAGATTCAACCCCACAGTGGATTAAACAAGACTATTTGACTAAGTATTTCATGGCACTAGAGGATGGGGAGTTGTATTAGTCAGCCAAAGGGATGCTGATGCAAAATACCAGAAATCGGTTGGTTTTTATAAAGGGTGTTTATTTGGGGTAGGAGCTTACAGATACCAGGCCATAAAGCATAAGTTATTTCCCTCACCAAAGTCTATTTTAACACGTGTTAGAGCAACATGGCTCTGATGGCTGAGAGCATTCAGGCTCTTCCTGGGTTTCTCCCTTCCAGGGTCTTGCTTTTCTCTGGGTTCAAAGTTCCTTTCTTCCCAGGGCTTGCTTCTTCTTGGGCTCAGGGATCCTCTTTTCCTGGGGCTGGTTTCTCTTTCCTTTGTGAGCTTACTTCCTGGGGTTCCAGCTTAAGGCTTCAGCATTAAACTCCAACATCAAAACTCTATCCCCTGCCATGCCTTTTATCTGAGTCCCCACCCACCAAGGGGTGGGGACTCAACACCCTAATGACATGGCCCAATCAAAGTCCTAATCATAACTCAATCACGCCCAGGTATAGACCAGATTACAAACATAATCCACTATTTTTACAATTCATAGCCATATCAAACTGCTACATGGGCTTCCTCCAGAGTGCACAGCATTTTGCTTTAAATTTTTTCTGAAAGGTTGATGCCTTCTCTCTCCCCTGCCACTAGCTGTTGGTCCTCCCTCCCCCTGCAGTTCCCCCTGTAGTCTCCCTGCCACCTGGGACTGTACCCTCCTTCCCACCTCATCCCTTAGTCTTTTCACAGAAACAAGTGATGGCTTTTTTGGTTCTCTGTCTTTTATTTCCCTAACTTTTTGTCTTTATTGTTTCTTTCCTTCTATTTTCTTCCAGTTTAATTTCTGTTCTTTTACTAATCCTTGAGATAAAATTTTAATTCACAAATGTTTAGCC
Organism: Dasypus novemcinctus; assembly: GCF_030445035.2. Taxonomy (NCBI): domain Eukaryota; kingdom Metazoa; phylum Chordata; class Mammalia; order Cingulata; family Dasypodidae; genus Dasypus; species Dasypus novemcinctus. Next base: position 183,570,342 of record NC_080673.1, read on the forward strand.
TTCTTTTTTCATTACTATTAAAACATTTCCCCCTAAGCATGGATTAGGGCTGTTATGCATAAGTCTTGATAGATGGTATTTTTATTATCATTTGGTTCAAAATACTTTCTCATATCTGTTATAACATTTTTTGACCAAAATTTTTTTAGAAGACTATTGCTTAATTTCCAAGTATGGTTTGTTTATGTTATTTATTTCTAGCTTAGCTGCACTGCAGTCAGATGACATACTTTCAAAAAATATATTTTAATTTATTTTTAAAAGATACATAGATCATAAAATATGTTACATTAAAAAAATATAGGGAGGTGGATTTGGCTCAATGGATAGAGCACTTGCCTACCAAATGGGAGGTCCAGGGTTCAAACCCAGGGACTCCTGACCCATGTGATGAGCTGGCCCATGCGCAGTGCTGATGCACACAAGGAGTGCCGTGCCACGCAGGGGTGTCCCCCATGTAGGGGAGCCCCACGTGCAAGGAGTGTGCCCCATAAGGAGAGCCGCCCAGCACGAAAAAAGTGCAACCTACCCAGGAGTGGGGCCGCACACATGGAGAGCTAACACAGCAAGATGATGCAACAAAAAGAGACACAGATTCCCAGTGCTGCTGACAAGAATACAAGTGGAAACAGAAGAACACAGTGAATGGACACAGAGAGCAGACAGGGGGGAAGGAGAAGGGGAGAGAAATAAATAAATAAATAAATCTTTAAAAAAATATATAGGAGATTCCCATATGTCCCACTTCTCACACCCCCCACCTTTCCCACATCAAAACTTCTTTCATTAGTGTGGTACATTCATTGCATTTGATTAATATATTTTGCAGCACTACTACACAGCATGGATTTTAGTTTATATTGTAGTTTATACTCTCTCCCAGTCCATTCAGTGGGTTATGGCAGGATATATAATGTCCTGCATCTATCCCTGCAATATCATTCAGAACAACTCCAAGTCCTGAAAATGCCCCCATATCACACCTCCTTTTCCCTCTCCCTGCCTTCAGCATCTCCAGTGGCCCCTGTCTCCACATCAATAATATAATTTCTTCCATTGCTAGAGTCACAATAATTCTGTAGTAGAATACCAGTAAGTCCACTCTAGTCCATATTTTATTCCCTAATCCTGAGGACCCTCAGGTGGCGATGCCCACTCTACCTCTCAATTGAAAGGGGGCTTCAATCCTACATGGCTGATGGATGGGACTCTCATGCCCACAGCTATAGACCCTCTCAGTTCCTTGGTATGGTGGTTGTCCATCCTCACTTCCCTGTCAGCTGACCTGGGTAAGATGCAACTCCACTGAGGCTCAGGACTCAGTTGGCACATGGACAGCCCAGAGATTCAAATCTCCTGGGTATACGCCAACCCAAGCACCAATCACAGGTTCAATAAAAGGGACAGAAGAGGCATGTGTAGAGAAGTGACATCTAAGTCCAACTCTGTCACACTCAGGAGCACAAAATCCAAATTAGAGCCCACAGGCAAGGTACCAAACTCCAGAGCCATCTGCCATGACCATAGGACCTAGGTGTCTGTAGCCCTCAGGAGCACCACTACCTGGGGTAGTGTCTACTTTGGCTGTCTATGAGATCCTGCTGAGATGTGCATAAGCATGACCCCTCTGATAACCTCCCGGCTCATTTTGAAGTCTCTTAGCCACATAAACTCATTTGTCTTTGCCACTTCCCCCTTTATTCAAGATCTCTTTCCAGTTGCATCACCAGCCAGTGCTTGGTTAGTAATCCCTCAGCACCAGGGAGGCTCATCCCTAGAAGTCACGTCCCACACTGGGGGTAAGGTAATGCATTTATATGCTGAGTTTGGCTTAGAGAGTGGCCACATTTGAGCAACATGGAGGCTCTCAGGATGTAACTCTTAGGCACCGTGCAATGCTAGGTCAAGTTGAAATTACAAGCACACAGGTTTATAAACATAGTCATTAGTACCAAGGGCCCATCACTGGACCATCCTTCTTCATTGGTCATTGCCCCTGCACTTGGGGGATTGTTGCTGTTCCATTGGGGAATGTGCAGAGCTCCCCACGATGGCAGCACAACACTCCCTTAGTTGTGATGTGAATCTCTACCCACAGATGATGTACTTTGTATTATTTCACTGCTTTGAAACTGGTTGTGACTTTTTGTATGGCCTGGCATATAGTCAATTTTGCTAAAGGTTCCATGTGAGCTTGAAGAGTATGTGAGCTTTGCAGTTGTTTGGCACAGTATTTTATGAACATACATTGTTAAGTTTGTTAAACATAGTATGTCTATATCTTTACTAATATTTTGTGTTAACTTGTTTTATCGGTTGCCAAAAGGTATATTAAGATCTACCGCTGTGATTGTAGATTTATCTATTTTTCCTTGTTTGAGCAATTGGGTTTTAAATGTTTTTAACTACTTTATTAGGTATATACAAATTTAGACTTACTATATCTTCTGGCGAACTGAAACTTTTATCAGTGTGAAATATTTCTTTTTATGTTTAGTAATGCCATTTGCCTTAAAATCTACTTTGTCTAATCTATGCCAGCTTTTTGTTTGTTAGTATTTGCATATTTTATCTTTTTCAATTCTTTTACATTCAACCTTATTGCAGTATTCTGTTTTAGATGTGTCCCTGTAAACAGAACGTAAATGTTTTTTAAATTCTAGTCTGATAATTATTGGCTTCTAATAGGAGTATTTAGCTCATTCATATTTAATATGGTTTCTATACATCCTATCTGTTCTATGTTTTTCCCCCTCTTTCCTTGCCTTCTTTTGAACAAATTATTTTATATTATTCAAATTTTCCCTTGTGTTAGATTGGAAATTATACTTTTACTATTCTTTTAGTGGTTACTCTAAAGATTACAAAATATATTCTAGATTTATAAAAATCTAATTTTGATTGGTATTTTCACTGTCTTCTCAGACAAGAGAAGCATCTTGGGAACAATGCTTTCCAAACTTCAGTGTGCATATGACTCACAGGGAATCTTATTAAAATGGAAATTCTGATTTAGTAAGTCTAGGGAGATTTTCATTCGAACAGGCTCCATGGACCATTTTATGAGTAGAAAGGCCTTAGAACATTTAACCCCATTACTGTCTTAGTTTCCCAGCCATAAAATAAAGACCATACAATGGGTTGGCTTTAAAACAACAGTTTATTTCTACTGAGCTTATCTTTAAAGGTTTAGCCTAAGTTTCCCTTGTTCTGATCATTTTAGGCCAAATGTCACAAGGACTCCTATAGCCTACTTAATATATATTAGCTTGCATGGTTGGCTGCTTTTTAATGTTTATGCCCTGTTTTCCAAATAAAATAATAGGATTCCTGAAGGAAGGGTATGACATACTTCTTATCATGTTAGCCTTGTCATTAACAATTATTATGTTATGAATGTACATTGATTTTTCCTTCGTTTTACTCTCTATACAGCAGAGAGAGATCCTTTAGTTGTGTATATGATACATTTCAGCTTTTGGTCACTTTTAAATGTATTGAGGTACAGAAATAAATGAAGACCATTGTGACCATTTGAAGTTCTTTTTTGAACCTCACAAGATTATTCTTAAACTAATGTGTGTAGTTGATTGCATTAGATTCACTTTGATTAGATCACCTTTGATAGGACTGTGTCAGTGAGACATGACTCAGGATGGTTTTCTGCCCTCTTGCTGGGTCTTATTTAAACTGAGAATACATATAGAGAGACAGAAAAGTGAGACTACCATTTTGATCTTGTTATGTGAGAAAGAGGACTCGAGGACTGCTGGCAGCAGAAGCTGAAGCAAGAAGGCCTCAATAGGCTGGGCCCCCAGAGCCGCTCAAGGCTTAGAAGATGAGCCATATGTCTGAAGTCCTACAGCTGAACTCTGGGAGACGGCAGATTCTGGAGGTAAAGGGAGAGACCTTGGCAGAGATTGGTACCATCTTGCCTTGCCACATGGCAGGATGCCAGCATCACCAGTAGCTGACTTTGGTGAGAAAGCATCTCTGATGGTGCCTTGAATTGGACATTTCATGGCCTTGGAATTTTATGATTTTCCCCTAATAAAATTTCCATTCTAAATCCATTTCTGGTACTTTGCATTGGCAGCCCTTTGGCAAACTAAGACAACCACCCAAATGAAAACAAATTGAAACCACTAATCCAGAACTTTCTATAGCAAGGCTGTCAGTCACCATCACTTGCATCTGACAGAAACACAAAGGAAAGCAGGACAGTAAGAAAAATTTATAGTGAAAGTAAGGGAGTTTCAGATGTGCTCTGATAGGAAGTTGTTGGTACATAGAAGCTGGAGATGAGATAACTATAAATAGGACATCTTATGTGATTGGTTTAGGGAGCATATTTGGTCTTTTGTAGTTGGTATTGATCTGGAAACAGAATAAAATCTCATAGGCAATGAGGATCAACTCTAGATAGACAAGTAGGTTTTCCCTTAATGCAAGGTATATTTAAGTACAGAAAGATGTGTAAGAAATGGCACAATAAGAAATCTAGAGTAATGCAATTGTCTGCTACTACTCATGCCAAGAAGTTGTGACTGTCTGTATTCCATCTGAGCACAGGAGGTATCATTAAAAACTTCTGCCTGAGTTAGTGACAAATTTCTTACAGACTTTTCTATTTTTATGATTTCTACTACTGGGAACATTGAATTAATTGCATAAACAATGGGTCAGTAATGCCCCTAAGGAGAACATCTGAGTAATCAAGGGTAGCCTTGATTTGGAGCTTGTATATAAATTGGAATTTCCAGCCTTGGTGATTTAAAGAATTAGGATCTCTGTGTTACAGACAAGTTTAGAATACTATTCCTAAAGTGCATGAGGTGTTACTCTGAGGTGAATAGGACCAGGCTCCTGGATACAAAGTAGTATCTGGTAGGGGTACATGGAAATCTGGGGAAAAAGTTGTTTTTGATCTATAGATTGGAACCAAGGCCTTACTTGAGCTGAGATACATATTTGGTTCTCAATTAGTCATTTCCAAGTGGCAAGTGTTTTGGCTCATCACCCTACGAAGGGTTGTTGAATTCAAATCTAGAATGACCTAGAATCTGATCAATAGATTGTAATAATTGATTCCTTTTCAGGGAGAGAAAGATGCTCAATATTATTAGCCATTAGGGAAATAACAAATCGAAGCCACAGTTGAAAACCACTTTACACCCACTAGGTTGGCTTTTAAAAAAAGGAAAATAACAAGTGTTGGGAAGGATGGGAGAAATATAGGAACCATTATACATTGTTGCTGGACATGTACAATAGTGCAGCTGCTATGGAAAACTGTTACTTTCTCAGAAAGTTAAGTATAGAATTAGCATATGACCCAGCCACTCCATTTCTAGGTATATACCCTAAAGAGTTGAAAGCAGGGACTCATATTTTTGTACACCAATACTCAAAGCTGCATTATTCACAATAGCTAAAAGGTGGAGACAGCCCAAGTGCCCATTAGTAGATGAACAAATAAATAAAATGTGGTATATACATACAATGCAATATTATTCAGCTGTAAAAAAGAATGACGTTCTGGTACATGCTACAACATGGGTGAACCTTGAAGACATCATGTTGAGTAAAGTAAATCAGACGAAAAGGAAAAATATTGTAAGGTTCCATTTATATGAAATACCAAGAGTATGCAAATTCATAGAGAAAGAAAGTAGATTACAGGTTAAGAGAGGCTGTTTTTGTTTGCTAAAGGGGTGCTGATGCCAAGTATAGGGATAGGGAAAGAAAGTTGTTAAATGGTCGACTAGGGGCTTCTGGCCAAGTATATTCGGTTGGGATGGATCAGCACTCTTACAAAGTATAGTAGTCAGTACTTTCACATAATGTGTTATGTAATCTTCACATGTGTACTTATATAACCAATTGGCTTGTAGCCACTTTTGTATAAGAATGTATAAAAGCTGGTAGCTTGGTTATTAGACACATGGGATAGAGAGGGTATGATTAAACTATGAGCACTCTACCAGCTGCCCCACGTGCTTTCTTCCAATTATCTACCAGATCAGAATCCCGCCACTGGCTGAGCAACTTGGAATACCTGACACCAAGTACCAGAAATCTATTGGTTTTTATAAAGGGGATTTATTTGGGGGTAAAAGCTTACAGTTCCAAGGCCAAGAAAATTCCAAACTGAGGCACCATCAAAGATACTTTCTCACCAGTCAGTTACTGTTAATCTTGGCATGTTGCCACATGGTAAAGCAAGATGGCCACTGATCTCTGCCCAGGTTTCAGCCTTCCCCTCCAGGCTTACCCTTTCCTCTTGAGCTCTGTGGGCCCAGCCTCTTGAAGCTTTGTGCTTAAGTGATCCCATGGTCCTCTCTCTCCTGGCAGAGGGCTTGTTTCTGGGACTCCTGTATCAGTCTCAACTGTTCTGCTCTGTTCCTGATTTCAGCTGTAAGTCATTATGCAAATGGCTCATCTCCCCCCTGGACCTCAGCCGTTTGAGCCTCATTACATGGCAGGATCAAAAATGGCAGTGCGCTCTCTTCCTGTGTTGGTCTGAGTGAGTGCTCGGTTTAATTCAGACCCAGCAAGGGGGCAGGGACTCAACCTGAGTCCTACATCACTTAGTCCAATTAAAAGCCCTCAGCAATTGTAACAAGTAATCTAATTAAGGCCCCTCAGCTGACTAAATGCAATCAAAGGGTATCATACCCAGAGGAATAGATTACAATATTTCTTTTTCTTTACCCATCATAATCGTTCCCTTTGGGGGTTCGTAAAATAATCTGAACTGCCATAGGGGCCAAAGTGGGGAATAGAGTGGGGAGTTATTCCTTAATGGATACAGAGTTTCTCTTTGAGGTGTTGAAAACATTTGGTAATGGATGGTGTTGATGGTAGCACAATATTATGAATATAATTAATACCATTGAATTGTATACTTGAAAGTAGTAGCAATGGGAAACTTTACATATTATATGTGTTATTGTAACAAAAATTAAGAAACAATTGTTTTGCCACGTGTTTTAGTTCAGGCAAAGCGGCTATTTCCCTTTCTAATTTCTGCTTTGGAATTGGGTTTCCAATTTCATCTTTAACTCATTGATATAATGAGATGAAAGGGCTGCTGTTACACTGTCACCTTCTTTAACTTCCAAATGTTGTCTGAAAGTATTTTCTAGTCTTTCCAGTAAATGTCCCATAGTGTTATATTTTCTCTGTTTGCATGATTAAATTATGGCCCAATGAATTTTCCCTAGAAATGTTTTGGAGATGCTTTTAGGAGACTTGGTGGAAAGAGAGACCCTCTATATCCCTTTCACAGTAAGGTCAATCAGCTTTCTTTTTCTTTCTTTCTTTTTTTTAATTAAAAGTTGTTTTACAGAAAAATCATGCAAAAAAGAGTTCCCATATACCACCCTATTATGAACACCTTGCATTAGTGTGGTACATTTGTTACAATTCATGAAGGAATATTTGTGAAACTGTATTATTAATTATAGTCCATCATTTACAGTAGCATTCATTGTGTTGTACAGTCCTATTTTAAACCACTGTAGTGGGAACTGGGGTTGGCAGTTACCCAACCCAGCAGGTCTACCTCAGTCTCTCAACAGCATAAAAGAACTCAAGAAAGGGAAGTGGACATGGCTCAACTGATAGAGCATCCACCTACCATATGGAGGGTCCAGGGTTCGATACCCAGGGCCTCCTGACTTGTGCAATAAGCTGGCCCACGCACAGTGCTGCCACACAGAAGGAGTCCTGTGCCACACAGGGGTACCCCCATGCAGGGGTGTCCCACGTGCAAGGAGTGCGCTCCTCAAGGAGAGCCACCCTGCATGAAGAAAGCGTAGCCTGCCCAGGAGAGGTGCCACACACACAGACAGCTGATGCAGCAAGATGACACAACAAAAAAGAGATGCAGTTTCCCAGTGCCTCCAGATAATGCAGGTGGACACAGAAGAACACACAGTGAATGGACACAGAGAGCAGACAACAGGGGGGAAAGGGAGAGAAATAAATAAAATAAATCTTTTAAAAAAAAAAGAACTCAAGGAAGAATTCTGTTTCCGAGCAGCAGATGTGCCTCAAGTGATTGAGCTTCCACCTACCACATGGGAGGTCCTGGTTCGGTTCCTGGTGCCTTCTGGAGAAGATGAGCAAGACAGCAAGATGGCATGATGAGCTAGCGCAACAAGATGACATAAAAAGATGATGCAACAAGGAGACACAAAGAGGAAACACAATGAGAGACACAAAAAAGCAGGGACCAGAGGTGGCTCAAGCAATTGAGCACCTCTCTCCCACATGGCAGGACCCGGGATTTGGTTCCTGGTGTCTCCTAAAGGGAAAACAAGCAGACACGGAGAGCACAGAATGAATGGACACAGAGAGCAGACAGCGAGTGCAAACCACAAGGCCGGCGGGGGAGGGATAAATAAATAAAAATAAATCTTTTTTTAAAAATGCTGTTTCCCATCATTTTGGGGAGGATGCAGGCTCTAGTGGCATCTGGTCTTTCTCACTCTCATGGCCCAGTATGCCAAGGCTGGTCCTCTTTTTGGGTCTGCTTACTACCATCTTCTTTAACCTTTTAAGTAGGACCATGTCTCTTCAAAATTCTAATTAAGTTTATTTCTTACAGGATCAATACCTTATTAATCATGTGAGAATTTTATCCAGCGCCACCCACGGTGCCAGAGTTGTCGTCCCCCAACCACAACAGAAAAGCAAGAGGGTTCATACCTTGTCAGGTACAGCCTACTCCCCCTAACCAGCAGGAAGTAGCTACCGAAGAATGATCATCGCCCTTCAGCACCCCCTTAAGAATAAGGGTGTAAACCCTGTGAAGGGGAGTTAGTATAGTGAAAGCGGGAAGACAGTTGGCCCAGCAGACAACATGGCCAACAGAGAACACGGCCGACAGACCACATGACCATGAGACCCCGTCCAGAAACCTCTTGAGAAGAAGGCTGCAGAAAAGACCCTGCAAGATCCTGGCCATGAGAATCTCATTTGTAACAAGAGAGAAAGCCCTGGATATCCTCAAAAGGCCTCACTGCTGGCCCCCGGAAAAATGACAGATGAGGCAATCAATCAGAACAGCAAATAGACTTAAAAAAATCCCTTTTCTAGGATTCTACATGCATAACTCACCCTGCAGTGCTCTCGCCATCCATGCCTTGGGCCGTGTACTTTTCTCATTTTCTTGTTTCTTTTTAAACTCTTTACTCCCTTGCCTACCCAAAAAATAAAAAAAATTTTTTTACTCTAATAAGATATATACAACTTAGAATTTTCCCTTTTAACCACATTCAGATATATAATTCAAAGCTGTTAATTACATTCACAATGTTGTACTACCATCACCACCATCCAGTACCAAAAATTTTCCATCAATCCAAAGAGCAACTCCTTACAATTTAAACATTAACTCCCCATTCTCTAACCCCACCCTGGTAACCTATATTCTAATTTCTGACTCCAAGAATTTGCTTATTCTAATTATTTCCTATCAGTGATAGGTCCTCTGATAAAATATTTGTCATTGTGCGTCTGGCTATTTCACGCAACAGAATGTCTTCGTGTTGCAACATGTAATAGCACTTAATTCTGTTTTTATGGCTGAGTAATATTTCATTGTATGTATTCACTACATTTTATTTATTCATTCATTTGTGATGGACACTTGGGTTGCTTCCGTCTTTTGACTATTGTAAATAATGCTGCTATGAACATTGGTGTGCAAAAATTTGTTTGAGTCCCTGCTTTCAATTCTCTTGGGTATATACCTAGAAGTGGGATTGCTAGATCATATGGTAATTCCATACTTAACTTTTTGAGGAACCACTGAACTGTCTTCCACAGAGGCTGCAACATTTCACATTCCCACCATCAACAGATGAGTGTCCCTCTTTTTCTACATTGTCTCCAACACTTGTAATTTTTTTTTAATAGTAGTTGTTTTGGTGGGTGTAAAATGGCATTTTATTGTGGTTTTGATTTGCATTTCCCAAATGACTAATAATGTTGAACATCTTTTCATGTGACTATTGGTCATTTGTATACCTTTTCTGAAGAAATGTCTATTCAAGTCTTCTGCCCATTTTTAACTTGGATTGTCTTCTTACTGTTAAGCTGTAGGATTTCTTCACATATTCTGGATATTAAATCCTTATCAGATATGTGATTTCCAAATATTTTCTCCCATTGAGTAGGTTGTCTTTTTACTGTCATGATAGTCTTTTGATGCACAAAAGTTTTTAATTTTGATGAGATCCCTGTTATCTGTTTTTTTTCTTTTGTTGTTTGTATTTTGGGTGTAAAGTCTAAGAAATCATTGCCTGACACAAGGGTCTAAAGATGCTTCCCTATGTTTTTGATAAATGCCTTAGAAAAGAAATGGAATAAGATTTCTCAAGCTGATGGGCAGCAGTTTTTATTGGTATACAAAAAAAAAAAAAGATTCTTTAGCCAAAGCTAACGTACGATTTAACCAACTTAAGCAACAACAAACTGGGCTCTTTTCCTAGTAAATCACCCTCCTTGTCCTGCAGTTGCCTCTCTTTAGCCAGATCTTTCTCTTTCTCCATACCCTCCTGACTTACCTGCTTCTGCACCTCTCTCAACACCTCCATCCTCTTCCCCTTGTGCAGACCCCCTACCTTTACCCAGTGACTTTTCTAAGACCCTTCAAATGTCAGTAACCTCTAAAGAGCCATCCCTCCCATGAGCCAGGCAATGAGAGAATTTAAACATTGGACCCAAGCTGAATTAGAGCTTTAAGTAGACCTATACCTGGGGTGCCTAAGCAGTAGCCCGAGCCCCAGCCCAGCCCGCAGAGCCCACTGAGCAGCCCAGGGCAGCACCAGCAGCCTGAGGTGGTGTGGGGCTGGGCCATTTCCCAGCAGCCCTCAGAGGCTCACCCCCCTGCCCATGACCATGAACTCCCGCTATGTACAAGCCATGTGAAAATCCCGTACCCCATTAGAAAGACCACCAAAGTGAGAACAAAAGGAGGTTAATTATTTAGAGCTTGCTTTGGCAAGGGTGTTAGTCACCCTCACTAGCATTTGACAAAGACTCAAAAGCAGGCAGGACAGTGGAAAGGCTTTAGAGTGAAAATAAAGGAAAGCTTCAGGTGTGCTCTGATTGGAGGTGTTGACATGGGGAGGCTGGAGTTGGGCTAATTAGAAAGAAGATGTGATTGGTTTGGGGAGTATATTTGGTCCTCATTGGTGGGACATGAGCTGGAAACTGGGACAAAATGAAAAATAGAGAATCTGGCAGTCATTGACCAAGTCCTGCCATTTTGGGCCAGTTGCTGCAGAGGTTGTGGGTTAGAAATCTATTGTCATATATTATCTGGCCATTGTCTTTTTGTATAGTCAGTCTCCCAAGGGGGAAGTCATTTCATTGAGCAATTTCATCTCATTTAATCATCATAACTGTCTTCTCTATGTCTCTAACAGATGAGGAAAGCAATGCTATGGGATTATGAGTAAGAAATCCAAGGACATAGAACAAGTGACACAAACAGAATTCAAACCTAAGAATGTTGGACCTCAAGGACCCCATTCTTTTAACCATGTTTCATCTTGGAAAAACTATGATATCATTCTGATGTTGCCTTACCTGTTAAAATATTAGCTGCTCATTAAACACTTGTTGCCTGAGTGAATGGATGAAAATAATTTTGGAGCACTTCTTTTTAAATTGCCTCCAGAGCCTACATTAAAAAACAAAAAATACCTTTAGTGAAGACAAATCTTGATGACAGACTTATTTTTTGGAAACAGACAAACATTTTTCTGAATTAAGGCTGTTGAATAATGTGAGCGAACCAGTTGGCTCAAAACCTAAGCGTTTCCATTAAGTAAGAAGATGGAGCTTTGGAGTTTTTCATCTTTGCATGTGATTGACAGTGTGGCTTTGAAGGCATTTCAAAGGACAAGTTGCAAAAATAGCTGCATTTTGGGAATAAGAACTCAACTTTCCAAAAGTTTGGATAATACTGCTGTTTTTAAAATAAGCTACATTTTTAATGTATTTGTAGTTTCTCAGTGTAGTTTTTTAAGTTCTCAAATGGTCTATGTAATTTATAGAGCACCCATTATGTGTCCAGTGCTGGCCTTTAAACACAGATATCTAATATAGCCTTTTTCAACCAGGAGTACATAGTCTATTGAAAGAGGTGGAAAATGCACAACTGTAATGCTATATATAACAAGTACCATGACTGATAAATGGCTGGATGCCCTGGGAACCTGCAGGAGGAACAGCGGTGTACTGGAAACATTTAATAACTGACTCGCCTCATTGGAGGAGGAAGGACTTGCTCATTTCCGAGTTGTAAATGCTCCCAACATGGTGGATTTCAGGCTACCAACATGAAAGGGGAGTTGGGAAGATAGGTGCATGCAGTAGGACACCATTATATGCTATTTCCATCATACAGATACAATAGATGTAAACAAACTCAAGAGATAAGTAATAGTAAAATATATATTACCATTATTTTTAATATAATTAAATTATAAGCTCAAATGATTTCATTTTTAATAGTGGCTGTGTTTAAAATCCGCCTCCAAGTTCTGAAAATTTAACCTTCAGCGCTTGCAAGCTAGCTCGAGGAGGTGCCCGTGGATTCCAGCAGGCCACTAGATAAGAACATCAGATTTTTTTGTAGGTTCTCTTAAGGTGAAGATTGCACGAAAACGGAAGGCAGGGATCTTGCTTTTTCATTTCCATTATCTCCAGATCTTCTTGAATGATCAAAGTAATGCATTCATTACTTATTTAACAATTTTTTAAAAGTCTCTATTACATTCTGGGGACAGTTCTAAGCTCTCAGGGATATCGCAGGAAAAACTAAGGGCCTGCCTTCAAGTTCCGTATATTTCAATGGGGGGTTGTGTAAATAAACAGATGTCTTAGAGTCAGGTCAGTGATAAGTGTAGTGGACAAAATTCTGCAAAGTAAAGGGAAAAAGGAGTTGCGCATTGCTATTTTATATGGGGTTAAGCAAATGCTGAAACGTATGAAGGCAGGGATGAAAGGTTCTGGTAACATACTGGATTGGGTCAGAGTACAGGCTCCGCGCTGATCTCAATTCTCCAACAGGATTGGAACACAGGGCAATTTTGCAAATTTTCTGTCTTCACAGAAGCCACTTACGTTTGCCTCTCTTAGGCTTTCACCGCACGCGTTCAGAGTTCTTCCTTCAAGTCCGGTTCAAGAACTCTAGGGTTTAACTAAACCAGTCCGCAGCAGGGAGGTAGAACTGGTTATCACACCCCTTTTCCCCCTAAGGAATAAGAGCTAAAGTCGCCAACTCCTTCACGCATGCGCAAATCCTCCACTTTCTCCCTCACGCCCCCTTTGGGGAGCCGTGCGCATGTGCGAGAGCAAGACGCGGGTTCCCGTTTCCAGGCCACGCGGTCGTGCCCAGGCGGCGAGTTGCATCCTGGTCCCGTCGGGCCTCCGGCGTTTGGAGTTCGGTTCTCCCGCGTACACGCCGCCGCCACTGCTGTCATGAACCGCGAGAGCTTCGCGGCGGGCGAGCGGCTGGTGTCGCCGCACTACGTGCGGCAGGGCTGTGAGGCCCGCCGCTCGCACGAGCACCTCGTACGGCTGCTTCTGGAGAAGGTACTGAGGGGTCGGCGTCCTCCCCGGCGGGCGCGGCCTCGGGGCTCGGGTCCCGCTGCACCCACTGCTTTTTGCTCCTTGAGACCTAGCCTGAGGGTGTCTTCTCTTCCCCGCCAAAGCCACTAACCCCCCAGGGAGTTGCTTTTGGGGGGTTATGGGGTAGATAACTTGAGCCCCGCTTTTTCTACCTCCGGGAAAGTTCCAGTTATTTTATTTTCTTCTGTTTGCGGAAAGGGCAAAGTTCGCACCTATCTTTCCTCACACCCGAGGAGTCGGAGAACATGTTCTGTTTGTAAACCACGATAAAATAAGTTGACCTGCGTGCTGACATAGAATTTCACAGGTCTGGCGCCTGCCGTATTCCTGAAGTTTAATTTCACTAGTTTGACAATCCCTAACTAAAGCACTCTGCTTGAAGAGTCTTCGGTGAAATGTGTTTTTTTGGTTTTCAATTATTTTAATTTACTGAGGATTTTAAAATCTGAGCAAACCTTATCGCATGCATTTATTATCGCTTCTGGTAGACAATTACAGTATAATTACAGTAGGTAAATGTAATTATTAAATGGAACAAACGTTTTGACCATGTGAGGTCTCTTTGTAATGTTGAATTTGTGTTTGAAATTTAGAAAGCAAGGAGCATGGCAAAATAGACCATAAAAAGTGTTTACAATTCATTGAAGTAAGTTCTAGGGGACGATGTTTTTTTCTTTAAATAATTATAAACTTTTTTTTTTTAAAGGGCAAATGTCCGGAGGATGGTTGGGATGAAAGTACACTTGAACTCTTTTTACATGAACTTGCAATCATGGATAGCAACAATTTCCTGGGCAATTGTGGTGTGGGAGAAAGGGAAGGGAGAGTGGCATCTGCATTAGTTGCTCGCCGTCATTACAGGTATGTTTTTAAATAGAAAGTGAAAACTTTTTTCTTTTTGATTAAAACAGTAGTAACAGTACTGATCATGTCACATGATAAAATGTTCGTTTGTAACCAAGTTCTTCCAATTTACATGGGCATATAAACCAAATGCAACAGGGAGATAGATGGAAACAAATCTGAGCAGGCATTTTCAAAAGACAATAGGGTAAAAGTTGTAGTATGTGGTGGTTGCATTATCAGGTTCTAGTACCAGGTGGTTTGGTTTTATATATTATAAAGAATGTTTAATAAATCTATTTGGTTGTCAGAGTTTAAAGTATTTTATGGACTCTGTGTAAAGATTGTTTATAGTTTTCCATATTTCTTTTCTAACATTGTGGGGTTTTTTTGGTGAATGATTTATAGGTAGAACTTTGAAGTAGTGTTCATCTGCACCTAAACTGATTTCCATCTAAAAATACTTTGCTTTTGCTTTGTTACAATAGATGTACAGAGAAAGTGTGTTAAATTTAACTTTAGATTATTAAATCACTTTTTCATTTTTAAAAAAGTTTCTAATCAATTCTGATAACCATTTAATTGATAGTGTTCCAAATATGATCATTTATTTCTCTGTCCTCCAACCGTTCTTTGAAATATGGGTAAACTCTCTAAAGAACTCCATGTCTTCTGTGATTTTAACTCATGATGGGATTGTTTTTAGGGTGAGTAGAATTTTATTGCAATCAAAACTAATGATGGTGTGTAACTTGGATGAAAAGTTCATTATCAACAAAAGGTTGTTAACATGGTTATGAATATTTGTAAAAGAATACTTTGTATTTATGAGGTTTCAGTGGTAGAGGTTCATTGTTAGGCAGTAATCCCAATATACTGCATTTCCAATCTGATGATACATTACAGACTATTCCAATTACAAAAGGAATTTGAGTTTGAAGAGTATTCAGAGGTATCTTCAAATAGTGCATAGTATCATAAAATGGGTGCATCTGAGCAAAAATTTTCAAGGAGTATATAGTTCTTTTAAAATTAAGGCACACTTTAAAACATCAACTCATCCTCATGGGAACTTGGTGATGTATTTTAGCCCAGTGCTCTGTTTAGGAAAGGAAAGAAAAAAGAATTTATTATTGCATATGCTTCAGTTTTCTATTACTGCTCTTCAGACCACCCCAAAACTTAGGGGGCTAAACCAGCCATTCATGGTTCTGTAAAATAACTGGGCTCAGGAGGATGATTCTTGCTTTGGTTTTCTCCTGCAGTTACAGTCAGATGTTGGCTGAGAGTTTAGTCATCTGTAGGCTTAACTGGGCTATTGATCCAAGGCAACTCACTGACATGGCTGGGAGCTCAGATAATTTCTTTTTGTGGCTTGGGCTTCTTCCAGTGTGGCAGCCAGATTCAAAGAGGGAGTGCCCCAAGAGGATTCTTGTGACCTGGGTTCAAAAGTTCCCGATCATCACTTTGGCTAGATTTTACCTGGCCAACCAAGTCACTAAGTGCAGCCCACATTCAAGTGGAGGGGGATTAGATTCCTCTTCCTGGTATGGGAGTAGCAGGTGGCGTAGAGTAGAAAGACATGGATGGTGAGCAGCTTTGAAGGCAAGTGCTATCACGGAGTAATATATGAGGTTATTTTGATATAAGTAAGATTTTCCAATTATGAACAGTTTATTATATTTATCTCTGACACAAATTGCTTCCTGTGTTTTGGGTTATGATATTTGTATACTTACACAATGGTTTATTTAAAAGAGTGAATGTAATTTTCTAGTTGATGGCCCATTTTTCTTGCTAAGGTTCATTCATGGAATTGGAAGATCAGGTGATATTTCTGCTGTGCAACCAAAAGCTGCAGGTTCTAGCCTTTTGAACAAAATTACCAACTCTTTGGTCCTGGACATCATAAAGTTGGCTGGTATGTATACTTTAAGTAATCAATACTTTTGTTTTACCAGCCATGTATACCTTTGCCTAATTTCTTTTATTAATGCCTCTTTTTGAAAAGCATGTGAGTGGTTTTTGGAAAGGCATATGCATTAGTCAGCCAAAGGGGTATTGATGCAAAATACCAGAAATTGGTTGGCTTTTATAAAGGGTATTTATTTGGGATAGAAGCTTGCAGTTGCCAGGCTATAAAGCATACATTACTTCCCTCACCAAAGTCTGTTGCCACTTGTTAGAGCAAAATGGCTTCTGATAGCTGCAAGGGTTCAGGCTTCCTCTTCTGCTTAAGGCTCTGTGGTCCCAGCTTCTTCCAGTATCAGCTGTAGGCTGGGATAAGTCTCTTCTTTCTCGCAGCTGCTTTCTCTCCAGCTGCTCTGCTCTTCCACAAGGCCAACTGTAAACTTATCAGGCTCTCTCTTCCTGGGGCCTCTGCTTAATAGAGTCTTCTCTCTTTCTTCATGCATCTGCTTCTCTGTGTATTTACCTTCTGGGGCTCCAGCATTAAAACTCACACTAACTACTCTGACATGGACTAGTCAAAGCCTTAATCATATTAATCAAGTAGGAGTGAAACCTCTGAATCCAATACAACATAATATGCCCAGAGGAACAGACCAGTTTACAAACATACTCCAATATCTACTTTTGGAATTCATAAACACCAAACTGCTACAGCATATATATATATATGTATGTATGTATGTATATGTATATATATATAATATTATATAGATAGATAAAGATTTTTAGAATAACATGGAAAATTAGAGCCTTAAGCCTATAAGGTGAGTTTGGCTGTGAGATTCCTGAGAGCCAGTACAGAAAAGGAAACATTAGGGCTACAACTCTTATATTTGAGATAAGAAACACATCATTCCTTCAAGAAGGATGCTAGTTTTTCAATAGAGTAACTAATTTCTGTTTTCCTCCTTATTCATAGGTGTCCATACAGTGGCCAACTGCTTTGTAGTTCCTATGGCAACTGGTATGAGTCTAACCCTGTGTTTCTTAACATTACGACACAAGAGACCAAAGGCAAAGTATATTATATGGCCACGAATAGACCAGAAGTCTTGCTTTAAATCCATGATCACTGCAGGTAAAATAATAGATGTGGCATAAGCAGTGTTAAATATCAGAAAAGTCTAACTTTTTATGTAGAAAGAAATGAAAAAAGGCATTAAATTTGTTCCCAAGTCTTTAGAACAGGGAATATTACTCCCTGTCTCACAAGATTCATTGTGGTTTAAAATGGATGACATGAAAATACACACCAGCTATCCTTGGAACATAAAAGGTGCTTCAAGATTTGTTGAATATACATAAGTGGAGCACATGTTAATTATTACAGTGAATCAAAGTGCAAGGATACATGCACTTAAAATACAAATGAGATAAACTTTTTAAATTGCTATTTTAGTATGTTGGCTTGTTAAAGCCAAGCTTAGGTTATACATTTGAGAATTTGCTATTTTTGAATGGCTGTAGTCTGTTGTGTGCAATGAATAGTATTGGGCTATAATTCAATTCTATAAATAAACCTAAAGAAACTAGTGTAAAGGGATTCATATCAAGGCATATAGCAGAAACAGATAGACTTTTAAAAAATACAACATTTATTTTAAGTGCCATAAAGCTGTGAAGTGTGTTACTTCACGTCCTTTTAACCAAAGAACTGACAACCAGACTTAGGGAAAAGGTTGCAGTATTATAATTTGGACTGCAATTTAGATTCTTTTTTTTAGGATAAACTATATTCTTAGGAAGCAAGATAGTTGTATTCCTAAAAAAAAAACAAACTTGCATTTCAATTGTTTGAAAGCAAAAATAGGGTTGAGTCTAGAAAATATGAGAAATAATAGAAAATTAGCTGTCCTTAAGAATTTCGTTTTTATTGTGGTAATGTATTTACAACATTTTCCCATTTTAACCACCTTGCCCTTAAGAATTTAAATGTTTGTTTTAATAGCTGTAGGTATAAAACTTGAACATCTCTGAACCAACATATTTGAAAAGATAGCCAGTGGTTGGTGATTTTATAGTAATCAAGGTTTTATATTTCTGTCACTAGAATTCAGACAACTTGATGGCGAGTCTGAAACACTAAAGAAAACTAGTTAAACTCTACTTTAACTTGCTATGTAACTTTAAGGAAGCCACTTAATCTGCCTAAATTTTTGCTTCCTTATTTTTGAAATGAGTGACTTGAATTAATTGGTTTTTAAGTCTCTTACAGCTTGTAAATCCATGAATCTAACCTTTTTCTTTGGTATTTGGAAAGTATGAACATGTGACAACATAAAAACTTGGTGCAATATTTTCCAAATATATTTCCTATTTAATTTCTAAGATTTAAACCCTAAGATTTTGCTTTTATCTCTAAATATTCTTAATTACTCAGGTATTTTGTACATTATTTAGTGTTCATATTGCTTTCTTCAACTTATAAGTTTCTAGATACCTAAATATTTACCATAAAAGAATACAAAGTTTTTATTTGGGGAGACCTTTGATTATGCTAGTTAAGTGAACTCTCTCAACTGAAAACTTGAGAACAGTTTTTATATTTAAATCATAGAAGGCCTTTGCAAACTATGAGATGGGTGGGTGATTCTCAGGCTACTGAAAGTCATTATATTTTTCTTTAGAGAGTAAACATTAAACTGGTGACTGCAGTTTGTTCAGTATGTGAATATACTTTTATTTATGTCTACAAAATAAAGTAAACTTTGAAATAATACTTAAGTGTGAGAAAATGAGCAAATTTACTTTTCTATGATCTGAAATAAAATTGGGCTAAGTGAACCTTATAGTTATCAGTTATTACTTACATGGATATTTATTGAACATTTGTTTTCTTTATGTTCTAGAATTCTCTCCTATAAAATCGAAGTGTTGACTTGATCTGTGGTTTTCGTAATGGCCTAGTTGTTTTCCACATTATTTTGACCTGCCTTTGACCAATACCAATGTTGAGGGAAAACTTTAATGGGGAGGGCTCATTGACAAAAATCTTTAAAATTTTTGTGTGGAAAATAGCACTTGCTTCCTAGAGTTCCAGTATCTTCCCTTATTTTATTTCCCACTAACATTTTGATTTCTGATTGGCTTGGTTAGGTTTTGAGCCTGTGGTGATAGAGAACATTTTAGAAGGCGATGAGCTGCGCACAGACCTGAAAGCAGTGGAGGCTAAAGTCCAAGAACTTGGGCCTGATTACATTCTCTGTATTCATTCTACTACATCCTGTTTTGCTCCAAGGGTGCCTGATAGGTAATTGATTTGTGACTCTTGTCCTTTAGGAGTTCATCAGGCTTTTAAATAAAATACAGATATTCTAATTCTCAAATATACTTAAATAGCATTTGATGGTAAATAAGTGAATGGACTGTCTTTAGTGAATGGACTGTCTTGGGAGAATGAATTGACCTTGTGGAAAACAGCATAATGGCTTGGGAAAATACAAATTTGATATAGAAGATGGAAAAACAATTATTACCTTGCAGAGGTCCATTATAACTCATCTAAATGCAGATCATCTCTGTTTTCTTTATTTTGTCTTTCGATCTTTCAGCTCTTTTTTCCTTATTTAATAGATGTTCCTTTCCTAAGCTAATTGTAGGATTTGCTTACTTTCACTATTATCTCCACTTTGATTTTACAATTAGTTTTCATATGCAGGAGCTATCAGTAGTAACAGATTTCAAGTAGAAAATTTCAGGATTATTCACTTTCGTTTGAATTCTTTTAATTGAGCAATTAACTCAGATCTATACCTAGATGTACCCGGTGGTTGTCTTGGCATTTTGAGAAAAAAAAAAGTAAACATTTAAAATTAAAGCAAAAAGGAAAATAAATCAAGAAGTATTTACTTTTCTAAATGATTGCTGCTGAAGACGTTTCTACTGAAAATGTAGTAGGCTTATATCTGGTAATACAGTTTCAATTCTTTTTTTGTTACTTTTATTTTAACCTTTTGAACAGAAGTGCAAATAATTTGTAAGAACTGCAGTGACATTGGGCTTTTCTTGTTGCATAAAGTTATACTTCAGTTTTTGTTTTTGTTTTTAAGGAGGTTCTGAGGATTGAACCCGGATCACCTTGTATGGGACGCAAGTGCTCAATCACTGAGCTACACTCGCTCCCCAAAGTTATACTTCAGTTTTAATTCATGAAATCACATAATTTGGCAGTAACAAATGCATGTTAGTTAGCTCTTACTATTTTGTGATTTTAAGACACAATTTTAAAACCATAATCTGAAATTTATCTTGCTACATTCAAGAGACTGTGAATTCTGTTTTAATATTATATTGAATATTCTTGAACTATTCATTACTTACCAATCAGATTTTAAAATTTGTATTGTAATATTTAATTAATATCTCTATTCTTCTTTGATGATTTTGATTTCTAGAAAAATTTCATTGTGATAGAAATAAATTTTAAAAATAGTGTAAGGATAACTGTATTAGTTGAATTATTTACCCTTGAGGACAGTTTTGTTTTTGTTTATGTTGACTAACATTTTTTGAATATTTACGGTTTGCCCGGCACAGTGTTAACTATTCACATTGCTGTTTCCTTTGAAAAATTCAGTTTTTTCTCAGCAAAATTCTCATTTATCACTTTTTAGTTGGTGTTATATAATGAATGATTCTGATAAGAATGAGCTTTAGAAAAATGGTGATGCACAGTTAGTAGTAGTATGTTTGAACTTCTTCCATTAAATTTAAAAAATACATTTTTACTTTTTACATCAAGCTTATTTTACTTGTAGTCTTAAATGGGTATAGCAAATAGTTTGTTTTTATTAGATATTTAATTGGACAGGGAGTATTGTGGGAGGAAATCAGTCAAAGAAAAAGTTATGAAAGGAGTTGCGTATCTTCTAACACACACTTTAAATTGGATTATAAATTAGAAGTTGCTTCACATAGGAGATATTTCATTTAATACCTTTTAGCAAATTTAGCAAATTTGACCAATCACAAGTGATTTTTTTTCTTTTTAAAATAGAACTTTATGTTTTTATGGTGCTTTCTTTCACATTCTTTATTAAGGAAGCTTTCATTAGAAGACAAATATGTGAAAATACCTTTTATCTTATGAAGAAAATACTGGGTGTGTCTCATAAGGTCTGTTTTGTTAGGAACAATATCAGATTAGTTTCAGTACCAGAATTTTTTAAAAAAGATTTGTTTCTCCTCACCCCCTTGTTTGCACTCACTGTTTGCTATGTGCTTGACTTCCTTTTAGGAAGCACCAGGAACTGAACCCATTACCTCCCATGTGGGAAGGAGGCACCTAATCGCTTGAGCCACCTCTGCTCCCTCCTTTGTTGTTCTCTCATTATGTTTTCCTCCTTGTGTCTCTTGTTGTGTCAGCTTGCCGTGCCAGCCTGTTGTGTCAGCTACTGTCTTGCTCGTCCTCTTGAGGCACTGGAAACTGAACTTGGTACCTCCCCATGGTAGGCGGGAGCTCAATAGCTTGAGGCACATCCGCTTCCTGACAAATGAGTTTTTAATTCATAAAACTTTAAGAAACAGTTTGAAAACTTCTGAGAGATGAACACAATATTCCTATTTGTAGTTCACTGGAAATAGAACTGTATTTTGCATAAATATATAATAAAACTACATGATGTGTATTTGTAATAATCCTTTTGGAAGACAACTTATATTGCATAAAAATGCTTTGCTTCCAAATTCTTAATACTGCAGAAAGAAAATTGAAAAAATTAATTTTATCAAGCTATAGAATTTAGTTTTAGGTTATACAGGTGACCTCACAAAAAGTGTTTGGTTTTGTGAAAAAACATTTATTATGCTCTAAAAGAAATTTATTACCTTACTTTGAGTAAAGTTAGACTCTCACATTCTCTTGAAATAAGTGTGTCAAATGGAAACCTAAGAGTGGATTTAAAACCAGCAGCTATTTAAAATAGTCTCTTTAGTACCCAATTTGTTAACAAAATTAAGTGTTTCTTTGATACTGAAACATTTCAGTATTCTGTAGTTTTTAATATTAAAGTATATAAAAATGTATTTTATGTGGTATGTTTCATGTGAGATTTTAAAGATACCTGGAATGCTAATTATTTTACAGAAATTAGCTTTAGTGTGATAAGCAACCAAAAGCATTGAAAAATTTGCATATCATCTTTTGATGGGGGTCATTGAAAAAATCTGCTTCTTGTTTTTATATAGGAAATTTTAATATATTTAAAAGCTACCATCTACATACATTTTTATAATTTAATTGATAATATTAATTTAAATGATTTTTTAGGCTTGTTTTGAAGTGCCCACTATTTCTATTCAAGCTGCTGAACTATATGCTAGAACACTGCAGTAGAAATTTCACGGTTAATCAGTCTTTTTTCTTGTGTTCATGAAGTATAACTATTAGGTTTTTTTCAAGTTTTCACACTAATTTATAAAGCACAGTGAGAATGTCTATTGAATATTTATGTTTATAGATTAGAAGAACTGGCTGTGATTTGTGCTAATTATGGCCTTCCACATATAGTCAACAATGCCTATGGAGTGCAGTCTTCAAAGTGTATGCACCTAATTCAGCAGGTAAGAGAGTTTAAAAAGCTACGTCAAGAAAAAGTGGGTTTTAGCATTTTATAGGATTATTTTTCTTACAACCTTATATAGTAAAAACACTTTTCTAGCATCCTTTACTTCAGGGAATATAAGAGAACTACATTTGATGTTCTCAATAAAAGCCATTACTCTGTGGCAGTATGGTGGTAATTGGAAGAATAGCTTAGATTGTCCATTATTAACATAGAAATATATCAGTAGCTTAGTTTGTAACTTTGTCAGAATGTTTCGTTACTAGGAGCCTCACATTTCCAATATACAGGATTATGGTATTTTTAAAAGTATATTGATAATTTTATTCTGTGTTTAATGTTTAAGGAATCACTTTACCTTATTATCCTAGATTGCAAATGACCTTATTTTTAAACTTTCTTGCATATAACTGTGAAGTTGACAGTCTTTTAAAAATTAAAAAAAATAAAAAGAAGCATCAGCTAGATCCTGGTCATCTGTTTTAGATTCTTCCCATCCCACTTAGAAAAAGAGTTGGAGCCATGCCTTATATTCAAATGTCTGCCACTTCTCTGATTTCATATTCTCCTCTCCCTCTCACCCACTCCGTTCCAGGCACACAGACCTTCTATCTATTCCTCCTTGAAGCCACATGTGTGTGTACTCCTCTGGGATATTGTTCTTGCTCATCCCTTCTTCCCTCCCTTCCTTATATATTCAACATAAATCTTCCCATCTCAACCCCTTCCAAGCATACCATTCTGTGGTATTAATCACATTCACAGTGTTGCAGTACCCTCATTACCACCCATTACTATAACTTTTCCTATACCCCAAATAGAAGCCCTATGTTTATTTTGCTTTAACTCCCCATTGCTCCTTCCTCGCATTGCTGGTAACCTTTATTATGCTTTCTTTCTCTGAGTTTGCTCATTTTCTGTGATTTTCTTTGTGGTTATCATGGGACTTGAATTTAACATCCTAAATCTTTAACAATCTCATATGCTTTAATACCAATTTAATTTCAGTAGTATATACACTATGTTCCTGTACTTCTTGTCTCCACCTTTATGTAGCTCTTGTCCCAAATTACATGTTTATACATTGAGTCCAAAACTACTGCTTTCTCTACATTTTGTGCATTTGCCTTGTAAATTGTGTAGGAAGTAAAAAGTAGAGTTATAAGCTAGAAATAAAATAGTACTGGTGTATTAGGGTTCTCTAGGGAAACAGTATCAACAAGAGATATCTGTTGATAGTAAGAGATTTTATTTATTTTTAAAGATTTTATTTATTTATTTCTCTCCCCTTCCCCCCCCCCACCCTGGTTGTCTGTTCTCTGTGTCTATTTGCTGTGTCGTCTTTGTCTGCTTCTGTTGTTGTCCGTGGCACAGGAATCTGTGTTTCTTTTTGTTGCATCATCTTATTGTATCAGCTCTCCGTGTGTGCGGCACCATTCCTGGGCAGGCTGCACTTTCTTTTGCACTGGGCGGCTCTCCTTACGGGGTGCACTCCTTGTGCGTGGACACCCCTGAGTGGCACGGCACTCCTTGTGCACATCAGCACTGCGCATGGGCCAGCTCCACACGGGTCAAGGAGGCCCGGGGTTTGAACCTCAGACCTCCCATGTGGTAGACGGACACCCTAACCACTGGGCCAAGTCCGCCACCAGTAAGAGATTTTATGAGTCTCTCACCTGATGTGGGTATGCACAAGTCCAGGTTCCGCAGGCAAGGCTGCAGTCAGGGGCTCTAATGAAAGTCCAGTGAAGGTCCTTGATGAGTTCTGGGAGACATTGGCTGTCCAAAGATGAGCTGGGAAATTCTCAATGCTGGAATCACTTCCCCTTTTAATGCATTCAACTGATTGGATAAAGCGTCATTCATTGCTGATGGCAATCTCCCTGATTGATGTAGTTGTAATCAACTGTCTATGATTACCACAGCAGTAAAGTCAGTAGTGACTAAAGTCCATAAATGCCCTTGTATTACAGTTAGCCCAGTGTTTGTTTGACTAAACAACTGGGCACAATTACCTGGCTGAGCTGACACATTAGCCTAACCATCACAACTGGTATTTATATTTACCCACGATATTATTTTTACCAGTAATCTTTATTTCTTCATGTGGAGTCAGTCCCTTGTCTAGTGTACTTTTCCTGTCAACCTGCAGAATGCCTTTAAGCACTTCTTGCAGGGCCAGTATAGTGGTGATGAACTCCCTCAGCTTTTGTTTATCTGGGAATGTCTTAATCTCACCCTCATTTTTGAAAGACAGTTTTGCTGGATATATAATTCTTGGTTGACAAATTTTTGCTTTCCGCCCTTTAAATATGTTTTCCAACTGTGTTCTTGTCTCCATGGTTTCTGATGAGAAATTGGCACTTAATCTTATTGGGGCTCCTTTGTAGGTGACATGTTATTTCTCTCCTATGGCTTTCAGAATTGCTATCTTTCTCATTTGATAGTTTGATTATAGTATGTCATGGGGTGTATCTATTTGAGTTTATCTTTTTTGGAGTTCATTGACCAATCTTGGATATGTGTATTTGTTTCATTAAATTTGGGAGGTTTTCAGCCATTTTTTCTTTGAATATTCTCCATACTTCTTTCTTCTCTGTCTGGATTCCCTCAGTGCATATACTGGTCTGCCTGATCATATCCCTTAGATTCTCAGGTTCTGTGGTTCTGTTCACTTTTCTTCTTTCTTTTACTCCTCAGACTGGATGATTTCAGTTGTCTTCAAGTTCATTTATTCTTTTATTTTGCCAACTTCAATCTGCTGTTGGACCGCTATAGGAAATTTTAAATTTCTTTTACTTGGTTTTCAGCTTAGTTTGGTTCCTTTTCATAATCTCCATCTTTCTACTGGTATTTTCTTTGTGTTCATCATTTTCCTGAAAACCTTTTATTATTTGTCCACATTGCCCTTTAGCTCTTTGAGCATATTTAGGGACTTTTTTGTTTTTAAGGCTTTGTCTGGAATGTCCTAGATGTGATCCTTCTTAATGGTGGCTTCTAATGCTTTAATCTTCACTTTTGTCAGGACCGTTATTTCCTGTATCTTTGTATATTTTGTAATTTTTGCTGGAACTTGGAGATTTTTTTAAAAGAAGCTTTTTGAACTTTTTATTTAGAAACAATTTCAAACTTGCAAAAATAATACAAACCCAGGAAGCTGATGTGGCTCAGTTGTTGAGCATCAGCTTCTTGCATGCAAGGTCCCGGGTTCAATCCCTGGCCCCAATAACCGCCCCCCCCCCAAAAAAAATATATATATATATAAAATCCATAGATACTTCCAGCATACCTCCAACCCCCATACCCAGATCTACCAATTTTAATATTTTGCCACCTTTGCCATATAATTTCTGTCAATCATCTGTTTTTCTATCTGTCTATCTATATATCTGTTTATCTAGTTTCTGAATTTTTGAGAGCAGGTTGTACATCGTATTCCTTGAACACATAATACTTCCATGTACATATCCTAAAAACAAGGATATTCACTTGCGGTTACCTTAAGTGCAGTTATAAAGTTTAAGAAATTTAATGTCAATATAAAATTTTTTAATGTATTGTCACTAGGACTTAAACTCAGAGGTGTCTGTTCTTTAAGCTTTTACTCAGGGAGTATTATGCTAGAGCTTTCCTTGAATGCCAGGAGCTAACAAAAAAAACAAGGAAAAAAAAAGAAAACCTTTCCCAGTCTTTGCAAATTGTCCTGTGAGTGTTCTCCTTAGAGTTTACCATACAAAGAGTTTAGAGAATTCTCCAGGCCAAAGCTTAGGGGCCTGATCTTTTTTGTGTATACCTCTCGTCTTGGGCATGCTCATGTGGCCCTAGGAATTCCCTGTTTATCGGGATAAGAATGTCCCCTCTTTCCTAGGGAACAGTTTCCTCTCAGTCCTGGGGCACTGAATTATATTTTCTATAGCCATCCATTCCTTGTCCCAGGCAGCACGACTTCACTGCTTTCCCACTGCATTCTGTAGGAGAGCTCTGGGTGCTGCCTTCTACATGCAGGGCGAGTTCTAGGATGGTGAGTCCCTCAGGCCACCACCAGACAGATTGGACCTGACATACATGCTTCCAGTGTGTGCATGAGGGTTATTCTCCCTCCAGAACTGGGACCTATTCCACACTGGGAGTGCTGTCTGGCTGATGAGTGAGTGGGGGAGGGGCCAGTCAGGGTGACATGAGATCCTATTGCTTTTTTTTTTTTTTGAGGTACGGGGGATTGGAGATTGAACCCAGGACCGCTTATGTGGGAAGCCAGTGCTCAACCACTGAGCCACATTGGCTGCCCTGAGTTAGTTTTTTCATTTGGTTTGCTTGTTTGTTTTTGTTTTTTTTTCCCCCCCAGGAGGCACTGGGAACTGAACCTGGGACCTCCTGTGTGGGAGTTGGGAGCTCAACCACTTAAGCCACATCTGCTCTCCTGAGATCCTACTACTTTTAAGTAGCTTTTTTCTTGATTCAGTGCTTAACCTTGTTACTGTAGTCCTTTAACTGTTTTTTGGAATTTTGAGATGTTTTTTGGAATTTTGAGGTGTTTCTGCCATTCCTTATGGTTGTCCAGACTTTTTTTTAGGAGAATGGAGCCCTGAGGCTTTTCACTGCCATCTTTATTGGAATAGAGCTCATGATATATTTTTAAATGCAAGGAAGTTTGGTTGATATAGTTGAAAAGAGTAAAAGAGAATGTGCTTCAGGATATGATTTGAAAGGTGCTTCTGGGGTTGTACATCATGGATACCCTGCTTTGTCATCACCTCTGCATTTGTGAGATAGTTTTACTAAAATTTTAACCAGAAAAGTAGCATTAGAACATGAGGTTCATAAAATACAGATACTGTATTATTGCAGATATTGAATTACCTTCTTAAATGGACATTTTTAAAAAGAAAAAGGAAAAAAGCAGTACATAAACATTTCTCTTTTTCCCAAATTTGGAAGAGGTTGTGGTGCAATTGTTTTAAACTAAATATTTGGGTCTTGTTGATTGCTAGTTGCTGGTAGCCTTAATTCATGTCAGTGTTTCCCATGAGTAATAAATGGCCTTTTATGGGTACCCATCATATGTCAGGTACCCTGCTAGTTTCTTCAGGTTTATTAATTTAATTCCGACAACTAAGTTATACTTCTCAAAAGGGTATTTGGGGTAAAAACTTACAGATTTTAAGAGTCCAACACAAGTTTGGATTAAAG
This sequence comes from Dasypus novemcinctus, assembly GCF_030445035.2. Taxonomy (NCBI): domain Eukaryota; kingdom Metazoa; phylum Chordata; class Mammalia; order Cingulata; family Dasypodidae; genus Dasypus; species Dasypus novemcinctus. The sequence continues at coordinate 183,598,562 of NC_080673.1, forward strand.
AGTCCAATTCAAGGTTGCTTTCTCACCCAAAGTCATTTGCCCGTGTTGAAGCAAGATGGGCACTAATCTCTGCAAGGATTCAGCCTCCCCTTTCAACTTCCTCTTGCAGCTGCAGGCTGGCATAGGGCTCTCAGGACTTCCTCTCTCTCCTGGCATTGGGCTCATTTCTTTCTGGGCTTTCTGTATCAGTCTCAACTGTTCTGTTCTCTTCCCAAGGTCAGCTGCAAATTGTCTGGTGAATGGCTTTCTCTCTGAGGCCCCAGAATCAAAATATACCAGTGCCCTCTCTTGTGGCATCATGTTACACATCTAATTCTGTATATATAATAACAGAAACTCAGCGGGATTTAGTAAATCGCCCAAGGTCCCCTAGCTACAAAATGGCCCATCTTGTTCAGCATGACTCCAGAGCACCATATTTTCCTTTAAAAAAACAAACAAAACAACACCCCACAAAACTAGTACTAAAAACTAGAAGTCCTTTCTTAAGAAAGTAAATTACAACAATCAAGCAATGAATGAAGAGCTATAATTAAAGTCTTTTGGCTTTTAAAAATTGTTTTAAAGGAAAATGCCCCCAAATGACAATGCTGAGCATATTAAATTTTCTAGTATACACATGCACAGCTAAAGAAAGTTAGCTTTGGAGAACCCAGACTTCTGCTTATTTACTCAAATGACTAGGAGGCTCGTGGAGTATGGATGTTAGGACAGATTAAAGGAGAGGGAGGTAGTCGAGTCACAAAATATATCGGGTTAATTATTTTAGTCAGAATTGTGAAGATCTGAAAGTATGGGAAGCAGCAGCTTTCTTTATTGAGAATTTGAGGGAAGTCGGTACTGCCACTTAATCACATGCTTAATTGTCAGATCATTCAACAAATATTTACTGGGTTTCCACTTATGTACCCGGCACCCGTGTAGGCACAAGGGATGCTGTAGTGAATAACGAAAAATCCTTACCTTCATGGAGGGTACGGTTTTTGTGGGAAAGCAGACAATAATAATGATGGGTCTTCATGAATTCTGTGGTATTTGGGGGAGGGTCAGAGTAGATGGAGTGATGGGGGAAGGGGGAATGACTGATGGCTCTCCAAGAAGTAACATTGGAGCTGGGCTCTAAGGGATGTGAAGGAGTGAGCCATGTAGCTCCTGGGAGAGATTCCAGGCAAAAGGTAACTGCTGGTGCCAAGACTCTTAAGGCGGGAAGGTGCTTGGAATGTGCGAGGAACAGCAAGGCAGCCAGTATGACTGGAGCAGAGTGGGTGAGCAAAACAGTGGTAGTAAATTAGGTTAGAGATTTGAGACATGTTAAGGATTTGGTGTTTTATTCTTGGTTTGGTCTTCAGCCATTGGAGTGTTTTGAGCAGGAGAGAGACGTGATTTACATTTTTATGCCTGGGTGATTTTTGGTAAGGAACTTCTAACAGCCTAGATTTGAATCCCTGCTGTGCTGTTAACCACCTGTCAGTTTTGGGCCAAGCTACTTTAATTTCATTGGGCCTTAATTTTCTCATCTGTAAAATAGATATTATAGTAGCATGTCCCTCAAATTGTTCTGAGGGTTAAATGAGTTATAAATGTAAAGTGCTCAGAGCAGTGCCTTACATATAGTACATGCTCAGTAAATTCTGGCAGTAATTATTATATGAGCAATTAATAATCTGTTTTATTCACTGCTGCTCTCTCCAGAACCTAGAACGATGTTTGGTTGATTATTGGTGTTCCGTGCATAAATGAGAATGAACTAATAAATGGCAACCCTTTACTTCATAGAACATGTTCCTGTATTTCCTAGTTCACTTAAGCTCTTCCATCCTTGTTGCTTTTTGTTGTTTCCTTTTCTTCCTTATGAGTCGCCTCTGACTTCAGTTTGTGGAATAAGTTCTACATACCATTCCTTAGATTGTGTTCGGCCTGTTTGTTTTGTTTTCTTGCCACAGAGTATATGCACTCTTTGAATGCTTTCTGTATTTTAATGATGAAGAGGTTCTAGCAAAGTCTTAGTACTCCTTCTCCTAATTTAGGTTTGTGTTTCTCTCAGGAAGCCTTGGACAGTATTAAAATGGTACTAAAAAGACAACTCTGTCCATTCCACTTTTCTTTTAAGTGCTGCTATTCTGCATGTTTTTCAGTTATTTATTCCATTAATCTTATGTTTCTCTATGTTTTCATATGATAATGGTGAGATTTTCTCTGATTGTAATTTATTAGGAAATTGAAAAGAAGAGTAACAGGGGAAGGTTAAGATATAAACAATCATGCAGTAGCCTCTAAAGTAGTCTGCTCCTTCTCTTTGCATTCTTCTTCTACCTTTTGCCTGGGTCTGGTCTCTTAGATTAGACTAGCTATCTGCTCCTCCTATCCTTTCTGAGATATGGATGTGCAGAGAAGGCATGAAGATGAAGGTCAAATGTGGTTATAATATTAATAGGAATGTAGATTCTGAATACAGATTGAAAATCTGTGGCTACAGATAAAGAAAAAAACTATCTTGGTTGAAATTTAGATAGTATCTTTATTTTTAAGAGGAGAAAATTGAAGCACATTAGAGAGAAGGTCATAGACTGTGTTGGATGGGGACCAGAACTTAGTTTTACGTTTCTAATAGACAAGTTTTCAATTTTTCACCAGAATATTAGATTTTACTTGAAGTTCCTATGCAATGGAATGAGATCATCAAAGATTATAACATTCAGGAACATGAGTTATGAAAAAAAAATCACTTTAAGAATTGCCAGGAGTATATAAATAAAATTTCCATTAGTTGATGTTAAGAATCAAATTTTGCTTTTTTCTTTTCTTATCTGAGTGGTAGTAGGAGCAGAACTTAGTCCTTAGAGTGGTCATGTGGCAGATTGTGCAGGCAGCAAAGAGAGGTAATTAAATGTATAATTGATTGGCAACTTGGGTAGCTGGAAGCCATTAGATTATGGGTGACCACTTTTGAACTCAAAGAGAGTGTTTAAAACTATTAGCTGCAGGACCCTTGATATGTTTTATCAAAAAGAGGATCACAAATGAGAGTCATGGGAGGAATCACTCTTTTTACCTAATTTTAAGGGCTAAAGCTTCAATACAGTTCCCTCTTGAGCCTCACAAGGTGGTTGTGAAGATTAAATGTTTTATATGTGAAAGCAGGTTATAAACTAAAAAGTGCTTTTCCAAATAAAGCGGCACCATTTAAAAACTTAATACTAAAAACATTTTACTAGCTCTATTACAAAGAAAATAATCTTTGATCTGTTTTTGATTTCTATGAATTGTGTTAATGGTATTAATTTGTTAAGAGTCGTTGTATATCTGATGTTCTCCTGGCAATGTATCTGCTGTTATCCTGGCAACTAATATGTAATACTCCATGTTATTTGATTCTAGGGGGCTCGAGTTGGTAGAATAGATGCTTTTGTTCAGAGCTTGGACAAAAATTTTATGGTTCCAGTAGGTGGTGCTATAATTGCTGGCTTTAATGATTCCTTCATTCAGGAAATCAGCAAGATGTATCCAGGTAGGTAAATCAGTTAGTTGCTCCTCAGACAAAGTAACTAACAAACAAAAACCCATTGTACATAGGCTACTTTAATAAATCTTAATTTCAAAAGCTTTTTTCCTTCCTGAATGTAATTTTTTCCTCCTTGCTTCAGGAAGAGCTTCAGCCTCACCTTCTTTAGATGTCCTTATTACTTTATTATCACTTGGATCAAATGGCTATAAGAAGCTACTAAAAAAGAGAAAGGTAAGCTTTTCCCTTTAAGTATAAAACAACACTCTTGATTAGAACAGTGCTCCAAATCATTGGTATTTTTACCTCTTGGTTTATATAGTGGCAGTATAAGATAATCCAGTACAATCCTAGGAGATTTACTTGAATCTGGAACCACCCTAGGTGGTTTTCGATTAGTCATTGTCATTCTCATCTGTCCAGATATTCTGAGGCATCTTGGGCTGATGATTTTGCCTTCATTTTTTTCTGAGAAACTCCTACATCAGGGATTTTTATTAGTTCAATAATATTTAATTAATTTATCACTTAAAGGTAGAGGCTCTTAAAAGACAAATGGAAAAGTCTTTTTAAGTTTTGGAAGCATAAAGAATTGTCTAGGTGTGAGATGTCAGCTACAGGGGGAGGAACCAGATGAGAATTTAGACAAGGTTTTCATTCTAAAATGATCAGTCTTCCCTTGCAATTATTGGAATGCTGAACTCATTGGTTTTGTTGACTGTGAAAAGAAAAATGACATTTTATGCTTTAAAACAGGGTTTTATTCCTAACCTTGAAAACTAGCTTAATTCAGGACAGCTCCAGAAGTTCACACTAAGATGCTTCATTCATCTGCCATCTGGGAGAGCTAGAAGCCCCTGGAAATGTTTTTATGTTTAACATTTTAGCACTTAGTAACAATAATAGTCCCTTAGATTTATAATAATTCTATAGATATTTTAAAACATTTATATGTATTTTATTGCATAGATCTTCACAGCAAGCCTTATGATGAAACTTAGCCAAAGTTTAAAAATGTGTGTCCTATTTTACCCCAGCTCCCTTCCCCACTAATTCAGCCCATGGGAAAGTAATTCTATAATTTTTGTGAGGACATTCCTAAAATTTACATGATACATGAAAGATGGTCAACATCATTAGTCTTTGGGGAAATGCAAGTTAAAGGCACAATGGGTTACTACTACCCAGCTATTAGAATGGCTAATGTTAAAATCAGTAGCAAAAACTGCCAATACTAAATGCTGGCAAAGATCTCAAGAAATTAGAACTCTCAGCCCTCGCAGTGCAGAACAGTACAGCAACTTTGGAAAACAATTTGGCAGTTTCTTATAAAGTTAATAAATATATACTTGTCATATAAAACCAGCAGTCTGGCTCCTTGGTATTTACACTGAAGAATTAAAAATTTATGTCTGTACAAAAAACTGTACATTGCTATTTAGATGGTTTTGTTCATCATTGCCAAAACCTGGAATCAACCCAAATGTCCATCAGTTGGTAAATGGATAAAGAAACTGTGACACATTCATATTGGCAGTAAAAAGGAATGAACTACTGATGGATGCAGTACCATAGATGAATTTCAAATGCATTATGCCAAATGAAAGAAGCCAGTGTCAACAAGTCTGCCTACTGTATGATTTCATTTGTATGCCAACCTGGAAAAGGCAGAAAAATAGGGACAGAAAAAAGATCAGTGGTTACCAGAGGCTAGAGATAGGGGGAAGAGACTTTTGGAGTGATGGAATATTCTGTCTTGATTGTGTAAGTGTTTCATGACTGTATGTGGTTTTCAAAATTGACACCTGAAAAGTAGACATTTGAAATGTTACTGCATGTAAATTATTCCTCAGTAAATCTTACTTTAAAAAATATATGTGAGTGGAGCAGGTGTAGCTCAGTGGTTGAGCACCTGCCTTGCATGTATGAGTCTTCCTGGGTTCAAGCCCCAGTACCTCCTTAAAAAACAATGTCCGTGATGAGAATAAAATTCCGGTTTTGATCAACTCCATGAAGTCATCATCGTGGTCATAGATCACTGTAGACATGAGAAGACCTCAGCAAATCTCTCAAGGAACCTTCTCCATATAACAGACAGACCTGTTTTATAGTTCAGGAAAACCTGTCACCTGTTCATGTATGAGGGTTAAGTTGAATTGTGTGCTGCTGGGTCTTAGTTCTCCTGTAACTAGTTGTTTCACCATGGAAAAACTGAGCTGTTAGGTTTTATTGTCCACTTGTGAAATAAACAGTATTTCAGGACACTTCTATTTCTAAAAGACTGTAGAATATGTCTTTATTTTTTATTTTTTTCCTCTTTAGTATTAGTAGCCTGGGGCTAGGAAGAAGGCAGCCCTGGCATACTGAGGGCCAGGAGGAGTGGGTTAACAGTGATGAGGCAAACATGGCAGACCCTTCAGTATTCTCATTTGTAAATTGAAGAGGTTGCATTCAATGCTCTATAAGGCCCTGAAACTTTAAAGTTCACTGAAGCTCACTTAAAAGAATGGTATATAGCTTCTCTGCCTCCCCCACCTGACATGAACTGCTTGACAACAGGGACACTGTCACAGTCTTGCTCTGTCAGAGCCTCCCAGTGTCTGGCATGTAGTAGGTGTGCAGTACATCACTTGCCAAATGAACATGTGACATAAAGCAAAACGTAGCTGGGGATGTGAGAGAGGTTCAGATAAGACTCTTGGGGGTTTCCAAGGGGATACCCCTCATGGGGGTAGGAGATCAAAAGGATACCATTGAAGATGAGGTGACTTTTTGAAGGAAAAACTGGCAGAGTAGATTGGGACTAGATCCTGAAGGTCCTTGTAGACCAGACATAGGAGTTTAGATCTTCATCACTGAATTTTTTTTTAAGAGTAGTTGTAAGTTCAAAGAAAAATCATGCAGATAGTGCAGAGTACCCGTATACTCCCCTCACACACAGTTTTCCCTGTTAACATTTTGCATTAATGTGGTACCTTTGTTAAAATCGATGAAGCAATATTATTAGATGCAAAGCAATATTAGGTTGGTGCAAAAAGAATTGTGGTTTCAGACTGTGAATTTTAAATCATTATAACTAGCTCAGACACATCTTTATTAATCAAAATAGAAACTATTATACCCATCACATTTTTGCCAATGAGAAATAAGTTTGTTTATTCCTGTAGCATAAAAATTCGTGCTTCGGAATTCAACAAACTCTTGGAAAGCATTTTCTGCATCCTGTTGGTTGTGTAAGCGCTTTCCCTGCAAAGAGTTGTCGAGATGCTTGAAGAAGTAGTAGTCAGTTGGCAAGAAGTCAGGTGAATATGGCGGATGAGGCAAAACCTCGTAACCCAATTCGTTCAACTTTTGAAGTGTCGGTTTTGCGATGTGCAGTCTCTTGTTGTGGAGAAGAGTTGCACCCCTTCTCTTGACCAATGCCGGCTGCAGATGGTGCACTTTTCAATGCATCTCATTGATTTGCTGAGCATACTTCTCAGATGTAATGCTTTTGCTGGGGTTCAGAAAGCTGTAGTGGATCAGAGGCAGCGGGTAACCAAACAGTGACCATGACCTTTTTGTGGTGCACATTTGGCTTTGGGAAGTGCTTTGGAGCTTCTTTCAGTCCATCCACTGAGCTGGTTGTTGCTGGGTTGTCGTATAAAATCCACTTTTTGTCACAAGTCACAGTCTGATCGAGAAATGGTTCATTGTTGTTGTGTGGAATAAAAGATGACACTTCAAAACAGTTTTTTTTTTTTCTTTTCAGTTAGCTCATGAGGCACCCACTTATCGAGCTTCTTTGCCTTTCTAATTTCCTTCAAATGCTGAACATAGAGTGGTCAGCATTGAGTTCTTTGGTAACTTCTCATGTAATTGTAAGAGGATTATCTTTGATAATTGCTCTCAGTTGGTCGTTGTCAACTTCCAGTGGCTAGCCACTATTTATCTTCAAGGCTCTCATCTCCTTTGCAAAACTTCTTGAACCACCACTGTACTGTACATTCATTAGCAGTTCCTGGGCCAAATGTGTTGTTAATGTTGCAAGTTGTCTCTGCTGTTGTATGGCCCATTTTGAGCTCAAATTAGAAAATCACTCAAATTTGCTTTTTGTTTAACACCATTCCCATAGTCTAAAATAAAAAATATAAAGAGCAAGTTATAAGTTATTAGCAAAAAAAAATGAAGCGAGAAATGCTTGTTAAGAAGGCCAGCATCAAACAGCAAATTTCAACAGTGCAAAACTGCAGTTAGTTTTGTACCAACCTAAGTATTATAATTGCACTAACAACTACAGTCCATTAGGATTTGCTCTTTGAATTTTTTGTTTTAAAAATTCTATGAATTTTTTTTTATTCTGGTAATAAAATATAATCTAAAACTTCCCATTTAATCCACTTTTTTTAAAGATTCGTTTTTATTTATTTCTCTCCCCTTCCCACTCTCCCTCCTCCCATTGTCTGTTCTCTGTGTCTATTTGCTACGTGTTCTTCTTTGTCCACTTCTGTTGTTGTCAGCGGCATGGGAATCTGTGTCTCTTTTTGTTGCGTCATCTTGATGCCTCAGCTCTCCATGTGTGTGGCGCCATTCCTGGGCAGGCTGAACTTTCATGCTGGGCAGCTTTCCTTACAGGGTGCACTCCTTGCGCTTCGGGCTCCCCTATGCAGGGGACACCCCTGCATGGCAGGGCACTCCTTGCGCACATCAGCACTGCTCATGGGCCAGCTGCACATGGGTCAGGGAGGCCCAGGGTTTGAACCATGGACCTCCCATGTGGTAGACGGACACCCTATCCACTGGGCCAAGTCCGCGTCCCCCACTTTCAGTTATATAGTTCAGTAATGTTAATTATACAGTGTTGTGCCACCATCATCACCATCCTTTCCCGAAACTTTTCTCTCACTCCTAACAGAAGCTCTGTATCAATTAAGCAAACTCCCTATGTCCCACCCCCATCCAGTCCTCGGTAACCTGTATTCTTCTTTCTGACTCTTGTCTTCTAGTTATTATTATAAGTGACAGCATAAAATATTTTCCTTTGGTGTTCAGCTTATTTCAGTCGTTATGTCATCTTCAAGGTTCACCCATGTTGTTGCATGTATCAGAACTTCATTCCTTTTAATGGCCAAATAATACTCCATTGTATGTGTATTCCACATTTTGTTTATCCATTAATATATTGACGGACACTTGAGTTTTTTTAATTTTTAACAATTGTGGAAAATGCCACTATGAATACTGGTGTTTAAGTGGCTGCTTTCAGTTCTTTTGAGTATATAACAAGTGGGATTGCTAGGTCCTATGGTAATTCTATACTTAAATTTCTGAGGATTCACCAAACTGTTTTCCAGGGCTGCTGCATCATTTTACGTTCCTAACAATGAATGAGTGTACCTGTTTCTCCACATCCTCTCCAACACTTGTTTTCTTCTGTTTTTTAAAATGTTTATAGTAGCCATATAATATTTCTTAAAATAACTGCTTCTTGGTCCTTGAGCATTATAATCATGAGACCTGCCCTATAATTTAGTAATCCAGCATGAGGCAGATTGGTTAACTTATATATCAGACAGTTTGTAAACCTGAAATTTTTCTTTTTAAGATGATGATCTTTTCAGTTTCATGTGTTACTTCATATCCATTTCTACCCATGTCAGACTGTCTTGGTAACCTCTCTGAACAATGGCAAGGCCATTTAAAAGTAGCACAGTCTAAAGTATGGACCAGTATTTCTGAAGGTAAAGGTGAGTGTGGGGTCAATTTAATTCAATTCAGTTCAATCAATTTACTAAATATTTTTAAGAATCTATTATGGGTCAGTGACTATTTCAGGTACTTGGGTCATTCAGGTCAATAAAATAGACAAAGATATCTGCCCTTGCGAAGCTCACATTTCAGGTAAGGGAGACCAGTGATAAACAGTAAATGTGGTAAATGAATTATAAACATTGCTCAAAGATGAAATGTATTGTAGGAAAAAGAAAGAATACAGTAAAATAAGCAGAATTGGGGATGTTATGGTGGTGTAGGGGAGACATATAGATCTTTTAAATATAATGGTCAGGACAGTCCTTACTGAAAAGGTGAGTCAGCTGAAGAAGTTTGAGAGAGTTTGAACATAGGTGGAAAGCCAGTACAAAGACATTAGGGCAGAAGTGGGCCTAGTGTGTTTGAGGAGCAGCAAAGAGGCTGAGGCTGTTGGAGCCTGAGCAAAATGAGCAAGGGGGAGAGTTGTGGGAGTTGAAGTCAGGGTGGTAATGGGATAGGACTGACTGGTCATGTAGGGCCTTGTAGGCCATACTACGGTCTTTGTCTCATGTTCTGAATGAAATAGAGAGCCATTGAAGGTTGGAAACGGGAGTAGCAGGACCTGACATATTTTGAAGGATCACTCTGGTTTTTGAGAATAAAGTGTAGAGAGGCAAGGGTTGAATGAAGCCTTGACACTTCTTAGGAGGTTATGACAGTAGTCACGAAGTGGTGGTGGCAGTGGAAGCAACAAGAAGTGGTTGGATTCTGGGTCTAGTTTGAAGATTGAGCCAATAGAATTGCCTGGTAGATGTGTGTCGTGGAAAAAAAGAGAGAAGAAGAATTCAGATATTTTTGACCTGAGAAGCTGGAAGAATGGAGGTAGCATTACCAGATAGGAAGTCTGGATTTGGAGGGAAGGCGAGGAGTTGGTTTTTGGGCGAAATTGTATTTGGGTATCCACTGACATTTTAGTACAGGTGGCAGGTAGAAAGTGTATGAAGTCTAGCGTGTATGAGTCTAGCGTGAAGGAAACTGGAGTAGAGATAAAAATTTGAGAGATATTGGCCAGTAGATTGGATGAGATTGCTATGGATTGAGTATAAGTAGGAAAAAGTACAAAGACTGTGCTCTGGGGTACTCTAACATTAAGAGTCTGGGAGAAGAAAAGGTACCAACAAAGGAGACTGCGAAGAAGCAATCAGCTTAAGAGGCTCTTGAGTCCTGAGCAGAGTAGCGAGGGGGAGAGTTGTGGGCGTTTTCAGGGTGGTAATGGGGTAGGACTGATCACGAGCATGGAGTCCTGGAAGCCAGTGGAAGGAAGTATATCAAGGAAGAGGGAGTGATTAGCATACCCAATAGACCACGTAAAGTGAGCACTAAGATTGACCATTGGAGAGAAAAGTTTCATGTAAAATCATTCTTAACACATAGTCTTTTTTTTTTTAATGTATTTTTTTATTTTTGTAAAAGAAACTTAGATTACACAAAATGTTACACAAAAAAATAAAAGGGATTCCCATATACCCCACTCCCCACACCCTCCACTTTTTCCACATTAACAACATCCTTTATTAATTAACATACAGTCTTTTTTTTGGTTGTTTTTTTTAAAGGTTTATTTATCCCCCTTCTCCCCTCATCCTCCATTGTCTGCTCTCTCTGACCATTCGTGGTGTGCTCTTCTGTGTCTGCTTGTATTCTCATTAGGCAGCTCCAGGAACCTGTCCTGGGACCTTCCAGAGTGGGAGAGAGTCAGTCACTCTCTTGTGCCACCTCAGCTCCCTGTTCTGCTACGTCTTCTTAATTTCTGTCCTCTGTGTCTGTTGTTGCGTCACCTTGCTGCGCCAGCTCTCAGCATTGGTTGGCACTCCTGCATGGGGTGGCATTCCTGCGCGGGCACCCTGCCCTCACCAGGAGGCCCTGAGCGTCAAACCCTCTATGGTAGATGGGAGCCCAACTGCTTGAGCCACGTCTGTTTCCCTTAACACATATTCTTTTAAATGCTATATATATATGAAATAGTAATAACTAATTCTGAGCGCTATGTGGCAGGTATTCTCCTAAGCATTCTTTATGTGTTCATTTATATTAATTGGCTTTCTCTGTGTAATCATAAACTGGAATTGATGGCTGCCAAAACTGTATAACTCTTAAAAGGGTATTTTTAAACCAAGACTTTAGGAAGCAAGTTTTTGGAGAATTTATATTTTAAATCACTTCATCAAATTAATATAGTGTTTTCCTTTAGAGTAGATTCAGATTCATCACGTCTGAAGTGGGGCACAGGCAACTGTATTTTTATCAAACATCCTTGATGAATCTGAGGCACACCAAAGTTTGAGGCACATGTTTTGGGGAGTACAGGTCACTTGTATCTAACAAAAACTTGGTGAGGAAACATAATATCAGCATTAAAAATTTTTTTTATTTCAACTTCAAAAGATAAATTAATAGAAAAAAGGTAGCTTGACAAATTATGGAAGCATTACTTCAAAAAATCCTGTCCAGGGACATTTATCTTATTTAATCCTAAAAAAAAAAAATCAGTTGTTTTTTCATTGTTCTGAAAAATGAATAAATGAGCACAATTTAAATGACATGACCAAGTCTCTTTGTTAATGAAGAAAATGGAAAAAAAAAATGCTTGATCATATTCACATCTCAAACCTAAGTCCCATATATTTTTTTACCTTTAACCTTGGTATAGTACTTCTTTGCCTTAGCTACAAAAATATTATTATTGTTAACTACAGTCTATAAGTTACATTAGCAGCATTTTAATACTTATAAATAGGTGGTAGATAATGTTTATGGAGTTTGAGATGGACTGTATAATTAGCCCAAATATCAAACCTTGAAAATGTAACCTGTTAGTTGTTTGCATTTTTTTAGTTGTCATAGTTGCAGTCTTTTTTCTTACATTGTAGCTGTTTTTATATTGCTCATTGTACAGCTTTGACTAAAATTCATTTTTAAGCAAACTAAATGGAATAAATAATAGCTATAACAACGTATCATTACAATTTTAAGTTAGTCCTTTAATTAAAAAGTATGCTTTATTATACAGATAAAAATTTTAAAGAGTTTTACATGCTTTTATTATAGCACCAAATAAGAATGCTACTTAGTGTTTACTGGTTTTGTTCTTCTTGAATTAAAATAATAAATAACAGTAGTTAATAATATTAAATATTTGTTACAATAAATTAACAGAAGTCTTGAGTAATTTTATTTAATTTAATTAGCAAATTACACTGATTATTTGAGTATATACATCTAAAAAATTACCATCAGTTGTCTATAATGAAACTTTGGTCCTTGATTATGCCTAATCTGGTAGAATAGTGTCCGCCTTGAAGTTTGCGATTGAGTATTCAGAGCTTGACAGATAGTAGGTGCTCATCAAATGTTGAATGAGCTAGTACAGAGTATTTGGGAACATATAGGTCCAGTGTCATAATCCTTAATAAATAGTCATCTCTTGTTTTTCACAGAATAAGTATCTTTCTGAAAAATTAGTCCAAAAGTAGATAACATTTTGATACTGAGTTCTCTTACGAATTAGCTGTTCTTATAGAAACATTTCCTTATGTGGGAATAGTTGAAAACGTGTGAAAAGAAGTGAGTTAGAATGCTGATTACCTGTTGTGCATAGCAAATACTGTATTTCTGGGAGTAATACTTCTCTCCTAGTAATTACTCCTTTTCTAAAGTAGTTTTCTTTAAGATTTTGAAATTATTGATTTTAGGGGTGCTCTGTCATCTTGGGATCTAAGAATTTGTTATGACTTGGTTCTTCAGACTTTTGACATGTAAGATTTGACCATAAAATTTTTAGCTGCTTGTAATTGATTCCAAAGGTCCATGCATGTATGCATGAAATGAAAATCTACCTGCTTTGAGAATGACCTGCTGGAATATGTAGCTTAGCTGATAAATGAATCCATCAGGCAGTGCAAGTTTGCCTTTCATTGGGACTTTGTTCTTTAGTCATCATTTTATGGGAGAAATTTTAAGTTCTAGTGGTATTCATGAATTGGATGGTTCCTTTCAGATGTTAAGAGGTAATTCTCTAACATCCAGAACTTTGTTCTTTCCCCTTTTTTTTCCTAGATAGAATAGAGAACTAAACAGGGACAGGACAGAACAGGATTATAGCTACAGTGCATTAGCATGTGTCTGTGAGAATACTGCTAACCTGTTATTCTACCCTGAAAACTCTTTTAGGCTAAGGAAGAACAGTAGGTGAATAGGGAACTAACAGTTTTATGAATGGCTGCTGTATGCCAGGAATTGTGCTATGTTCTTTGTATTCTTTATTTCATGTAATACTCAGAACAAGTTTATGGGGTAGGTACTGTCCCCATTTTACAGATGAAATTGAGGTTCAGCATTAATTACACAAAAAAAGTACCGAAACAGGTGTTGAAACCTCAGTGTGTTTGATGTTTAAGCTTCTGTGCTTTCTGTTTTACCACTGACTTTTCTCTGCTTCCGGTCACTCTCCATTATTGGTGAGTATCATTTACTCTGCCCTAGACATTTGAGCCATAGAAGTGATTATCTTGTAACCCGCACTCTATCTAGTGGTATGTACAACCCCAAAAGTGTTAATGTACTAGTTGGTTTTATTTAAAATGCTGTAATAGAATTTACCTAGAACAGGTAATGTCTATAGTAATAATTCTCAAAGTATTAAAATGTCCATTTGAGAGCTCTGTCATTGTAAGTGAATAAAAGTTTACTCTTTAACAACCTCATTCAAGTCTTTTCATTGAAAAATGTGGATGTCCTTCATAAACCATAATTGCATATATGTAGCATAAATATTGTCTTTTTTATTGGATTTGTTGCAGAAGTAAGGGCCTCTTTTGTTTAAATGGACTTGCTTTTGAGCTGTGAAAATTTAATCATGATAGTTTATTGGTTCAGCTTTGCAGAAGCTAAGGCAAAGCTATTATGCTTCAGCTGGAGCTATTTATATACCATCACTGAGAGCTCCTTTTTATATTATTGGTGTTATTGCATACTAAAAAAAGGAGTGCTTAAAAGAAAACTTAGGATTTTTTAAAAATTCTGTGCCCTTTTTCATTGACCACAATGATATTTTTAGAGGTTATTTCATCTGGCAATGTGTCTTTAGAAAAGGCTTTATCTTTTTCACAGTAGAGGCACACAAGAACTCAGCTTGAAGCCATTTCTTCTCAAGCCTTCCTTTTTGAAGGGTGAAAGGATCAGAGAGTGGAATTCTGTGTGTGAACTGAGCCTCTTTGCTCTTAGTCCCTTCCCGATCAACACATCTGCTTCATTGAGGGAAGAAATGACCATGAATTCAACTGAGGAGGCCTTAGGAAAAGGGGTTTAAATATAAGAAACATTTGCTTTGAGTTTCTCTGTGGAAAAAGAAAGATCAGTCTTAGAGGTTTACCCTCACTTCTGTTTTGCTTCCAGAGAGGACCTTTATTCTGCTTAGCTTTCCTTTTACGAGAGTGCTCTCCTTATCAGGGCACAGATAATCACTTATATTTGCATGTATCTGCCGTTGGACAAGTGCTGAAGAGAAATAGCAGCAAAACGGCTGGACTTTGTGAGCTGAAGCTTGGAGGACAACTAAGTTCTGAAAGACCCATAACTTCAAACAATGTCCTAGAACAAAGCTAAGTTTGAAAAGAGTATATTTGCAGTCCTGAAAGTGGAGTAGTTGAAGCTGAACAAAAACTTCAGATTTCAGGCAGGGATGTGGGGCCCCAAGAGTAGAGAAGAGCTTGAAAGCAGTGCTTTTCAGTGTATTGGTATGGCTAAATACGTGTGGATCCTTTCAGCAGGTCCCAATCATAGATAACAGCAAATTGTATTTAGTGCTGTTATCCTGAAGTATGGGCATTGGTTTATGTGGAAATGTACCTACTGTCTGCTCTCCATCCATCCATTCATTTTATCACTGAAATATTAGATTAGTTATGTTTCTCTCTTGATATATTACCCACACACCTTATGAAACACACCGTAATAATATGTGAAGTTCTATTTTTATCTTACCCTATAACATGAGATAGTATGTTTCAAAGGATGTGATCATATAAGACCTTTGTCTTTAAAATTTAGTAGATTGCACACATCTTAGAGGAGAAGGATAGGCTGGATGTTGGGCTTCATGATTGCAAATCAATTTGTAAAAGGCTATATAGAAGATAATGCTTTATATAATTCAACTTCTCTTCCATTAACATCTTGAACTATGGTATAAAGCTTTGTACTTTTATTCTAGAAATACAGCTGACATTAGCATTCAGGTATACAGTTCAGTTTATCTCTAGTGAAAAGTCTTTTAAAATTAAGTTAAATACAGCACAAAGGGCATAGAAAATCAATAATGTTTCATTTCTTTTAAGTAAGATCTTTCTGTATGCATTTGCTTGGGTGCTTATAAATTTCTCCCTTTACAGAAGTATTTTATAATAAATGTCAGCTATAGATTTAACCATAACAAAAAATAGTGCAGGTTCTGTAGTACCTTTAATATATTAGGTAAAAAATTGCTTAGATAAGTCTTTGTGTAGGAAATAGTGGTAATATCTACTAAAATTTTTTAAATATAGTGATAATAATGGGAAAGCATTCAGGACTTACATATGTAGAATATTGTAGAATTCAGTATATTGCAGTTTAAAATATTTAAACCTTCCTTGTTTATTGGATTACCTTACACAGAGTATAGGGGTACTCTAAAAGTATTTGCAGATGAATGTGAATTTGACTCACAATGTTTTCCCTTTTTTGTCTGATTACTCATATACTAGAGATATGTGAGGCTTAGTTACCTTAGTATTATCTTTTTAGTCTAAAGATTTTTATCCTAATGTTACCTACAGTTAAAACTGAGTTCTAGTGGCATTAGCAGATGATGTGTGGAACTGGTTAAAGCTAATTCATTTTCATTTGAGAAGTTGAGCATTGGAAACATCACAGTTTTTTAAATAGCCATATATGCATCAGTAAGTTTAAAAGCACCCTCTAGGGGTGTTACTAAGGAAATATTCCTTTTTCAGAAAAAGCTAAGTCAATTAAGTACAAATTAACTACTCATCAGGTTCCTCTTATTCTGCCAGTCTGACCACATTTGTGATTATTGTGGCAGCCAAAGTAGATAGAATATTTTAGATTGGTCCTCACCACTGAAATGTGAAATGGAGAAAGCTTTGCTTAATTAATATATATATTGAAGGATAAATGAAGGATGGATGTGGTTTTTGTTGTTGTTAGGGGGAAACTATAAGGAGGTCTATAAAAGGCATTTCCTGGCTACGAGATTTGTTTCTGCTTTTGAGAGATTGGTGAATTTGAGAGTGAGAGAGAATTAACTTGACAGATGCAGGTTGAGGCTGTGGTGAATAACATAGATGCAAAAATCAGCAATTAATATCTAAATGAAAATATGTGACTGCCTTTAAAATCAATCCAGAGCATTTAAGTTAGTGAACTAGTTTATAGCAATTGAAAAATGCACAAATGAAATCTGAGAATGCTAATCTTTGTTAAAAGATTGTGAATTATTCTAGTTGCGGGGGAAAAATGTTTTCTCTGTTACGTTTGATTGTCTTATCATTTTGCCTTTCGGAATAAAGATTTTAAGAAGGATGGGCCAGGAAATCTTTATGTGTCTGGGAAAAGATGCCTACAACATATTTTTTTTCCATTTCTACACATGCTGTTGATATTTGCCTCCTTAAATATTTCTGTAATAATGACAAAAGAAAAGGCTTATCATGTGTAACAATAATACTTATAACTTTATTAGGTATGACAAATGTGGATGTGTTAACTTTTTGAATATAAAAACAATTTATTTTAGTCATTTGTCTAGGGTTTCATAACTGTGGTACCCTGAGAATTAATTTTATAAAATGTCTTAAAAATTTACAGATTATTAGATTTTAAATATTTAGGTTGGAATATAAAATATACTGTGTTGACAAGGATATAAAAGTTTGGGGTGTTAATGGATTCATTAATAATTCATAAACCTGGTAAGAGTTCCCTTTTCTTGTTAACTTTAACAGAAGTTTGAGTTGTCTCTATGCTTCAGGCCTAAAAATGCTACTCTGGGGTCTAGTGTAGGATCAGAGTATCCAGCCCCCAACCCCCTTTTTATTTTTTTAAGGTACTGGGGATTGAACCCAGGACTATATACAGGTGAAGCACACTTTCAACCACTAAGCTACACCTGCTCCACAGCCCTTTTCTTACTAAGAAAACTCTGACACAGCTACTGTGGACTTTGAATTAGAAAAGCTTTGTTTCTTACTATCTCTGCTTGGGTACTCTGTTAGTCCTTGGCCGTTTGATATATCTTAGAGTTTACATGGTTTGACTATGACTTGAGGAGGTCAGTAGAAATGGGTTCATTCAGCTGAGACTTACCTGGGCAAGTTTTTATTTCAGCATTTTTTAAAGGCTTAGGAGAACAAAGTATAATTTCAGGTCAAAGAGTTGCTAACTTAATATTTATTAAATATTGTCAAATTTTAATTAACTTGGTTAAACTCCACTTACATACATATGCATGTGAAATTTTATACTTGTAAAATATATTTTACTGTATTCCCTGTTTTAGTTTGCTTAAGGGCTGCCAATGCAAACTACAGAAATGGGTTAGCTTTTATAACGGGGATTTATTTGGAGTAAAGGCTTACAGTTCAAAGGCCATGAAAAGTCCAACTCAAGGCACCGTAAGAGGTCCTTTCTCCCCAAAGTCAGTGGCCATGTGTTGAAGGAAGATGGCAGGTGATCTCTGCCTGGCCTCTGCCTCCCTCTCTGGGCTGTACAGTCTCCCAGAGCTCAATTGTGGGCAACCAGGCATAGGGCTTGTCTCTTACTGGACCTCTTCTCCCAGTCTTGGCTGCTCTATTTTCTTTCTGATTTCAGCTGCAAGCTATAAAGCATATGGCTCATCTATCCCCAGAGCCCCAGCTCTTTGATCCTCTCCTTTCTCTTACATGACCGAATAAAAAAATGGCAGAACTCTTTCTTCCTGTGTGTCTCCGTGGTTGGTTTGGTTTTGGTTTGTTTTCTTCCTGAGGCACACCTCACTGAAGTAGTGCAATTTGAAAAAGGTCTCCCACCCACAGGGGTGGGCCAGTCCACAAGCATAAGCTTTTTCTTTTTGGGATTCATTAAATAATTTCAAACTGCCATACCCTACTATTGGGCATATGTTATTTTTCAGAGTGAGATCAAGAGTACAATTTTTAGTTTTTAGTTTCTATAGTCTTTTGTTTGAGTTTAGGAAATTTCTACTTTTAAAGTTTGTGTGACTAAAAGGAAATACCATTGTAAACAACCTGTTCTTTAAGTTAAACTTGCATACTAAAAGCCTGACACGTTTTTCTTGGTGTTGGGGGAGTAGCGAAGAAGACTGAAGTCCCTCCCTTCAAGGAGGTTTCCATTCTAGTGGGTAGTAATAAGCAGTATTCTTTTAAAGAATAAAGGAGATAATTTCAGACTATGAATAAGTGTAGTAAAGGAAAATAGATAATAGTTTTGGAGGGAGATGGTGAACAGATCAGGCTGGGTGGAAAATCTACTTTAATGGGAAAGTGATCAAGGAAAAGTCTTCCTGGAAGGTGACAAGAAAAGACCAATCAGGGAATGATCTGGGAGAAGAGCTTTCTGTGTACAAGGGAAGCAGGTAGAAAGGTTCTAACACTAGAATGAGCTTGGCATGGTCAGGGCAGTTGGAAAGATGGCTGCTGTGGCAGAAGTGCATAGCTTGGGGGCAGGAATGAGGTTGCTGAGTTGGGTATGTGGGCTGGCCCAGAACACATGGGCTTTATAGGTGAGGAGTTTGGATTGCTTTGATAGTTACAGGAGGAAACCATTGGGGAGTTTCAACAGAGGCAGGACATGATCTGATTTATGCTTTTGAAAGACCCCTCTGACCTCTCTATGTAGGGATAAGATAAAAGGCAGAGAAATCATTTAGGATCTGTTACTTTTGTCCAGGGAAGAGGTTGATGGCTGTTTGAACTAAAGTGGTAGTAGTCAAGCTTATCAGAAGAGGATGGATTTGTGATTGATGCATAATAGTTCCAAAGTGGCTGTAGCAGTTTGATATTATTGATGAATTCCAAAAAGAAATATTGGATTATGTTTGTAAACTGGTCCTTACCTCTGGGCATATGAGAGTGTATTGGATTCAGAGGTTTTACTTTTACTTGATTAAATAATGATTAAGGCTTTGATTGGGCCACATCAGTAGGACATTGTATCCTTGCCCCTTTGGTGGGTGGGAACTCACAGAGAAACTGCACCCCAGAGAAAGGAGGTTGAAGTTTTGAGCTGGAGCCCTGGAAGTGAAAACACAGAAGAACACAGGAATAGAGATGGCTCCTGAGACATGGCAGAAACCCCGGGGAGGGAGACAGAGCCATTTGCCTGATAATCTACAGCTGGTCTTGTGGAGCGAGCATAGCTGCTGAACCCGAAGAGAAACCCAAGAACCCTGAACTCTTGGCAACTGTCAGCAGTCATCTTGCCTCAACATGTGGCAGTAGACTTTGGTGAGGGAAGTAACTTATGCTTTATGGCCTGGTAACTGTAAGCTTCTACCCCAAATAAATACCCTTTATAAAAGCCAACATATTTTTGGTGTTTTACATTAGCACCCCTTTGGATGACTAATACAGCAGCAAGTGGGTTGATTCTTTGGTTAGTTCTTCTCCTTAAGTCCTGTGCTTTCTGATGATTGTGGCAGCTTTAAATCTCATTATATTGGGGCATAGGAGAGACTTGTTTCCAAGGCACATGAATAAGTTAATTTACAGATTTCAAACCAATTAGATTTTGTCTTATTAAATCAGGCAAGTTACAGTATTTATTATACTTGTTTTAAATATGGCATTTTGTTGTTGCAGGAAATGTTTTCGTATTTGTCCAAGGAACTAAAGAAACTATCAGAAACCTACAATGAAAGACTGTTGCTTACACCTCACAATCCTATTTCTTTAGGTAATTTTTTTTCCTTAAAAAAAAAAAGAATCACTATTTCTGTACCATCACCAGAAGGAAGCTGGTGTTTTTGAAAAGAAAGTGAACTTTTTCTGGTTACATTATTTCTAAATTCATTAATTACAGTATTAATCTGTAAATTGAAAAATCTTATCCTTTAGAAATGCTTCAGTGTATTTCTTAAGATATAGTTTATATACTGAAAGAATCAGAATCAGTATTAAGTATTATAATGAATATGCAGAAAATAATACTTAAATCCTTTTCTAACCAAAATAAGTTAGTCACTAGTGAGAACTCTGTCAGTAATTTAAAATGTCTCCTTTAATAAAATACCAAAATATCAGAAATCAAGGTTTTTTTTGTATTGTTTTTGATCATATTATTATTATCTTGAGCCTCTGCATATTAGAGAGATCTGTATTTGTGGTAATTTCATTTGTTTATATAAGGAATATGTATTTTTGTCATATATAAAAGCAGCTAGAATGGAAAGTATTGGCTTTTATACTATTAAATAACTTTTAAGTTTCATAATTATCCCTTGTAATATGTGACTATATATAGTATACTATTATTTCACATTTATGTGAGGAAAGTAAGGAAATTGAATAATTTGTAACTGAAGCATTTTTCAAGAATGGGCTTACATAGAAAATCATTTAAGGCACCAATATATAATAAAAAACACCCTATGCAATACTTTGCTGGTTTATAATCTATGTAGATGGTATAGAAGGAGGTATGGTGTGTTCTGAGTACCAGTTTTGCCAGGTACCAGCATCTAACTTCCTTTCTCCTGTCTATAAAAGAGATAATGCTCTCTCACAGAATTTTAAAAGATTGATCAAGATGATGTTTGTAAAATTTCTTGTGTTGTCAGTCAGTCCTCAGTAAATGGAAACTAATAGTGGTGACAGGAATGAAGGTAATTTCTGTGTGCAAAATTTGATCTTAATCATATATACTGAAATGATATTCCAAACTCTCGTTTTGGATGTTCTTAAAACTTGGTTGAATTTGAATAAATTGCCATACTGACCATGACATTGTTCCATCTCTTTATTTGGAAAACTCACTGTCTGAAAGGATGATATGGAAATGCTGTTTCAAATTCTTACCATGTTAATTACCATTAAAATATTTTTGTCTGATATCCCTTCCATAATTTAAGAGCATTAAAGTGAAATTTTACTTCTTGACAATGAGTATTTAAAGTACCTCTTCATCGTGATTATAAAGCAATGTCTCCATCATTGAGTTTGTTTTTTTAATGAGTTTTGTCCCAGTAAATCAATGCTTATTGGGATACTTTCTTCTTTTTTTCAGCTGTGACACTTAAGACACTAGAGCACCATGACAAAGCTGTTACTCAGCTTGGCTCAATGCTTTTCACGAGACAGGTTTCTGGAGCCAGGTAAGTATGATTGAAAGAGGTTTGGGTTTATTTGACTTTTCACAGTTAACTCTAATAAAGTACCTGCCCTCCACAATAGCCCCCCAAGTGGAACCTATACCTGAGAATTTATCCTGGGGTAAAATAATGTTGAAATTAGAGAATCCACAAGGCTTTTTAAATTTATCCACCTGTGGACTGCCTCTACTTGAAATAGTCACAGAAAAATATGAATCTTGCTTGTTTTAATAGACATACAGAAACAAAGTTTTATTATCTCCCTGTCCAGATTTTTTTCTTTATTTTTCCTTTGTTAGATGATGTTCGGAGGTGTCATACTGAGATATTAGAAATTACTCATCTTCATTACTAAATTCAAGTGAACTGTTGTCAAGGAAAAGTCCATTTCCTAAACTAAAAGTTATGCAGTTTTTGCTAAGTATGGCCTTCAACAAATGTACTTTTCCCCTTTATAGCTACATGGCTTGAAAATGCTTGTCATTTTTCATTTTATATTTGATGAGGTGTCAGAGGTCATTTTATATTTGATGAGGTCTGGCTTGACCAGATTGTTCAAGGCTGACTGAGTGTGTTTGCATAGCCATGATTTATGACTGTTTTTAAACTTCTTGATAAGTAAATATAAGGTTTTATTTATGGGTGGTGTTCTGTTACATCATCAGACATATTAAAGCGATAAATCTTTTGTTTCAGGGTTGTTCCTCTTGGGTCATTTCATATAGAAATGAAGTGTCTTGCTCTAAATACTCTTCTTTACCTGTTTATATGAAAAAATTTCCCTCTGACTACCAAAGGTTAGGGATTTCGCGTCAAAGTACAACTTTTTGAAAGCAAAATCTTAGGTTAATTCAGTTTTACCTTGATGAACTGTATTTGTACAAGCATAGTTATGACACTTCCATACTGGTTTCTTGACCTTGCTTTTAGTATTGCCACTATTTGTCTTTTTGTTTAGGTTGTTGTTCTTAACTGGCTCCCTGGCTCCTTTTTTTTTAAAAAGTTCTCTTTAAAATCTGCTTCTATTTAAGTACTTGCCCATGAAATGAAGCCTCAAAAATGCATGTGCCAGTCCTGAGTATTATGTTTGCTGACCACAACCCTGCTCCAAGCAGGCACATAATTTCTTCTGGGTTCTTGCTTTAATACCCTCCAGTGCATAGCATGAGTTGCATAAATACAGTTCTAGTTCCTGTTGTTTGTTGATTAGTTGAGGCAACACAGTGCACTTAATCAAAGTGGTTTGACTTATAAATTTTAGTTCCATTGAAGTATGTATGTATGAAGTCAGTTCAGATTTGGCACAAAAACAGAAATAAGTTTTCTTTTTATCTCTTTGATGATGTAGAGGTGTTTGAGACTCTTACAGATTGTAGCTCTTTAGTAGAAGGTAAGTAAATGGCAGTCATCAGGCAGGACTTTTTCTATGTATTTTTTTCTATGCAAGTTTATTATATATTTTTCATTTTAAGGCTGGCTCAGTGTGTTTGCTTAGGCCATGATTTATCGCTGTTTTTAAACTTCTTACTAAGTAGTTGTAAGGTTTTATTTACAGATGACATTCTGTTATATAATCAGATATACTAAATTGATAAATCTATTCTGTTTCAGGGTTGTGCCTCTTGGGTCTGTGCAAACTGTGAATGGCTACACTTTCAGAGGCTTTATGTCACATACAAATAATTACCCTTGCGCTTACCTCAATGCTGCATCAGCCATTGGAATGAAGACGCAGGATGTGGACTTGTTTATAAAGAGACTTGACAAGTGTTTAAAAACAGTAAAAAAAGAACATAATAAAGAGAGTGATGTATCTGGAGTTGACAATTTTAACAAACCCGAAGATGTGGATATTGGAGAGATGGCTTTAAAACTTGATAATGTACTTACTGACACATACCAGGATGCTTCTTCATGACATGCAAATTTGTTTCTTTTTGATAATTTGGAAGAAAGAAACGAAGCTATGATGCAAGCAAGCAGTTTATAAAAAACACTTGAGACTTTTTGAATTGATAATTTTATGGAGAGTATTCAGTCAAGGAGTAGACTGATCTGAGATAGCCATTGGTGATTGTTAAATCTTCGATTTTTAACAGTTCAATCTTTATGATCCTTAACAGATTAAACAGTGCATTTAACATTTTTCTAATTGTTAGATTGTTTTAAAATCAAACACTATGATTCAGGTAATTCTTATTAATATAATGGCTGTAAAATTGTCTCTAATGCTCTTTGAAATGTTTAGACTGCTTTCTCCTGACCATTCTCCATTATTCACAATTTCTGTTTCTGATCACACAGAGTTTAGAAAGATCTCTAATGCTACTAATTATTAGATGATTATTATTAAGTGTATAAGTTTCAGTATGCCTGTAAAATGGGCATTCCTAGGGGAAGAAGAGTCAAGGAGTCAAGGTGTAAACTTTAATTTTCACCCCAAAGCTGTAATTCTCAACTGAGAGTAATTTTGCTTATATCTAAGCAACATCTGGAGACTTTTTGTTTGCCCCAACTGGGGGGATACTATTGACATGCAGTGAGTGGAGCCCTGGGGTGTTGCTAAGCATCAGGCAATGCACAAGACAGCTTCCTACAACAAAAAATTATCTATCCCAAAATGTCATTGGTGCCGGGGTTAAGAAATACTGCTCTAAATGAACTCTTCAAGTAAAGTGATGTTTTCCATAGCAACTTTATTTATTTGTTGAAATTGTAATTTTCTGTATGTTGAAAATTCTGTAGTATGATAACAGGTATATTTCTACCACCTTTATGTTCATTTTCTGTCTGAAATTCCAGGCTTATGGGTTAAACAATTCTTTGTAGTTAATCATAAACTGATATCTTAATAACCCAAGGAGTTAGTAAAGCTTCTGTATACATGACATATCTAAGCCGTGTTTCTCAAAATCCGTTCTATGGAGCATTATTCCTAAAAGATGCTCTTGTGGCCTAAAGAGTTCTGTGGACAAATAATTTTGGGAAAAGCCTTTGCCAGTGTGCCTATTGGCATGTTAAAAGCTCTAAGAATTCTTCAGTAAAGAACCAGTTTGAATGTATCCTTATCCAAAGATGGAATTCTTTTTATAAATTAAATACCTGTTAAGATGTTGAATTCACTTTCAAGAGACTACGGTAGAGAATACCATGTCAATTTCTGGAATTTTTTTTTTCAGTGTGAACTGTATGAGAAAGAGATTCTGTACATTATTCTAGACTATTTGTAAACAAGCTCATAAAGACACCACTCCCATTAAGGGGCAAGTTGAAAACTTTAGACACTGGCTTAGTAATCTTAGAAGTACTGTTGAGATGAAGTACTATTGAGATAAAAGTACTTGAGTATAAATATTGTAAAGGTTATTTTAAAATTTATGTCTTTGAGATCAAAGTCTTAAATTTTGATTTTTTTTAACAGCTGTAGTAACATTCAAAGGAGCAAATCCTGGATTAAAAAGTTGGGTAATGTTTTTGGTGTGAATTTGGGACTGAATTGTAAACCAGTAAAGCTGAAGAGTTGCAGCAGAACTTCTGAGTCTAAGAAAGGGAATGAAGAGATGTTGCAAATGTAAATGCTGGCAGTGCAACTTATATACATGTAAGCCAAAATTGTTTTATAGAACAAGTGATCTATATTGTGTGATCATCACTTAGCTTAAGAAAGGCCAGAGCTGAGAGACTAGCAAATGTTTTCTCATCTGCAGTGTATCAGCAATTCTTGGGCTTCAGCTGCTGAATAGATAATAATTCTAATTGAAGATAAATTACATGAACCCACATGTGAATGATAGATATACTATAACATTTTGTTCCTGATGCATAAAATCAGCTGCTGTTTTTATTATTAACCCTTCCTTTTTCAGAGGCTTTGGAATCCCAGCTCTTTTAAATCTCTGCTGCTTTAATTATGACCTTGAGGACATAGAATTCACAAGAAAGTTTTTGATGGGTATGTTGGAGATTCTTTATACTCAAGCCTTCCTTGGCCCTCTCCCCAGTGTCTTTTTTGCTCTCTTTGCTGTTGCCCCTTATATGTCTAAAGAAGTAAAATAAATAAAATTATTTCTTTTAAATTGTTAGTGATAGCTAGGTCTCACAATTGGCCTTAGCTTTCCTTGAACTGCACAGAGTACACAGATGTACACATGGTCCATTTTCTGATCATTGACTAAGATGACTAACATCTTTATAACTTGACTACCCTTATTAAGGCTAGCAGGTAAAATTTTGGAGTTTGGTCTCTAAAGTCATTGGATGTGGTAGTCTGCCTAGAAAAAAAAGATTGAATAACAAAAAATATTCTTTGGGTCATTACATAATGTGTGACTTACTGTGTGGCAGGAAAAGATATTTTAAATCAAACTGAATTTGGCTTGTAACTTTTCTGTTAATGAATTCTCAGTCTTGGGGAATGATATGTAATACCAGCCTTAGGAATCCTGAATTCAACTATAAGTCTTCCTTTTTAGCTTTTTGTATTAGTTGAATGAAGTTACAGAAATGAATTATTGAATACAGTTCTGTTAGCCAATAGGCACTTGGTATACAGAATGGTAAATTAAAATAAGTTTTCTCTAATATTTTGACCTAGCATATAACTCTACTGCAGTTCTCTTTCACAAGCCCATAATAAGGACTGTCACTGAGGCTTAAGCTACAGAATGTGTTTTTATCTTTAGGCTGTGCCTCTGGCTTCCATAGATTTTAGTAAAATTTAAACAGTTTTTTTTTTTTAACCAATGATATTACTTTAATTTTGAATTAGAAGCTTGAGAGTTGTGTCCTTTCACCGAGGGAAATAACCAAGAGTTAACAATAAAAATTTTTAAAAAAACCAAAACCCTTATGAGTCTTATTTATGTCACACTAAGAGAATTCTTTGGAGTATGTGTAAATTTGGTGCATAAAAAAGTTGGGTTTTCTTGTTCCATTTGCTTAGATGTACTAATTTCTGCCAGGTACTTAAATGGTTTTTTGTTTTGCATTCATGAGGCTGACATTTTGTAACTGAAAAAGAATCCAGTGTTGGGTACATAGAATTTTTGTCATTTCAGTGGTTTCATAACTGAATAATTGCTAAGAACAATTGAATATGCTTTTTTTTTTTTTTTAATGTTTTTTTTTTAATTTTTTTTAATTTTTTTATTTTTTATTGACTTTGTAATAATATTACATTAAAAATATATATGTGAGGTCCCATTCAACCCCACCCCCCCACCCCCCCTCTCCCCCCCCCCAACAACACTCGTTCCCATCATCATGACACATCCATTGGATTTGGTAAGTACATCTTTGGGCACCTCTGCACCTCATATACATTGGTTCACATCATGGCCCATACTCTCCTCTATTCCATCAAGTGGGCCCTGTGAGGATTTACAATGTCCGGTGATTACCTCTGAAGCACCATCCAGGGCAGCTCCATGTCCCGAAGACGCCTCCACCTCTCATCTCTTCCTGCCTTTCCCCATACCCTTTGTCCATTATGTCCACTTTTCCCAATCCAATGCCACCTCTTCTATGTGGACATTGGATTGGTTGTGTCCATTGCACCTCTATGTCAAGAGGAGGCTCAGTGAATATGCTTTTAACACTTTAAAAAGTTACGTATTCGTTGTATGTCTCTTAAGGCCGCTTTGAGTCTCTAGGCCTTAAGACCAACTGCATCCTTTTGTGCCTTTTCACTTTCATGCTCCTTTTAGCCATTATGGTATGTAAACATTTAAAATGGTGAGTTTATGCACTTTTGTAATTTTCCTTCTGATATTTTGCAGTAGTTTAGGCCATCGGCAAAATTTGGAAATGTTTATACTGTTTGTATCAAGTGGCATCATCTTGAACTTGTAGAAAAATGCAAAGAAAGATGACGTTTAACAGTGGGGGACTCTAGCTATTGGCTGTGAGGTTCATGTCATGTCAGACTGCTAACCTATGTTTTACCAAAAGAAAAAGATATTTCCAAAAATATTTTTGGTGTAGACTATTCGAAAAGAAAAATGAATTGTGTAATTTATCATATTAAATAAATCTTTGATCATTAATGACAGTACCTCATATTATTTTACTTCATTGTTACTATGGATAAAATCTGAAAGTACAGATATCTAACATTAAATTACTTGCCCATTTTTTGATTGATCAGTAGACTTGCCCAGAAATCATCAAGAAAAGTCATATCCATAATGAGACTCATGAGTCATGGGGCTAGATTTTTTTTAAAAAGTGACATTCTAGCCATTTTGCGAAGAATATGATGACTGTAGAAAATTGGATACTTATAAGTATTTCATCTTTTCTAAAAGCAACACTCCCTCTTTTATTAGAAGCAGAAAGGATTAGGATCACTTCCTTAAGCAGATTTCACTTTTCAGTTATGCTACTTGAATTTTGCAAGTAGTTGCCATTTGATTTGAAGTTAGAGCTCTGTCCTGGTACGTATTAACTATGTTAGCTCACATATTTAATCTCCAAATTCAGTCTCTTCATCTGTGAAATGGACATAGCCTTACTGGGTTGTGAGGATTAAATGGAATAATATATGTAAACTCAATACCTGAAACAGCACTTGCTGTTAGCAACTGCTATTGCTATGTAAAACCATCCTGTCCTAAGTTGTAGGTTTAAATTAAAATATATTCATTCTCTATTCAGAACTTTTTTTTAAAGATTTGCTTTTTATTTCTCTCCCCCGCCCCCCAGTTGTCTGCTTTCGGTGTCCATTTGCTGTGTGTGTTCTTCTGTGTCCACTTGCATTCTTGTCAGTGGCACAGGGAATCTGTGTGTGTCTTTTTTTTGCATCATCTTGCTGTGTCAGCTCACCATGTGTACGGTGCCACTTCTGGGCAGGCTGCGCTTTTTTTCAGCTGGGCAGGTGTCCTGAAGGGGCGCACTCCTCGGACATGGGGCTCCCCTACGTGGACGACACCCCTGCATGGCGTGGCACTCCTTGCAGACATCAGCACTGTGTGGACCAGCTCATCACACAGTTCAGGAGGCCCTGGGTTTGAACCCTAGACCTCCCATGTGGTAAGTGGATGCTCAATCCATTGAACCAAATCCGCTTGCCTAGTAGAACTTTTTTTGAGGACGCTTCAAGGAATTTTGTCCCTTCTCCATTGGAAATTAATTTTTAAAGTATATAGTTGATCTTATAGAACCATCTTGATTTTTTAGGGTTTTTCTATTGGTTTCTATGGGTCACCTTTTGCGTTGACATTTGAGAATTAAAAAAAAAACACTTAAAGTGAATTAACTGTTATGCATGTGAAATGTCAAATCACAACCCAGAAAGGTTCAAAAAAAGTTGATGACCTCCAGATCATTTATGCTAATTGACCCACGCAGGTATATGGTCTGGGGTTTAGCAGATTTGTTTGGAGCAGGAGGGAAATGAGCGGGAGTGGTTTTAGGCTACCTCATAGGCCTCAGGTGTTGTAGGGTGGATTCTCTGGAAAGCAGATGCTGAGACAAAGTTCGGGGGAAAGTAGGTTGGGGCACACGAAGGCACCAGACTGGAATGCAGACCCCACAGCCTCTGCCAGCCCAGGGGAGCTCTGAAGCAAAGTCAGAGAAGAATCCCACTTTGGGCAGAAATGGCCAGGCCCTTGCACCATTGCCTGGCTCAGAAATCAGCCAAGGGCCATCCCATGAAGAGCATGACCTTGGCTCAAAAGCTGAGCTGGACCTTGAAGGAGACTGTCCGCGAAGCATTCCCTGCAGTTGGGCAGCTGTGGGAGGAGGGGCACCTGGCTTGCCTCAGTGGCAAACAGTGCGGCAAGAGGTGACACCGCCTCTGCCCACTGGGCCTAGACAAGGTGACCACGCCTGACTAGGCCTTTGCTGCTAACGGCTAGCCGGCACCGCCCTCCCCCTTCCTATCTCCCACCTAGCCCAGCTCTCACTTCCCCTCCCCCCTCCCTTAAACCTAATCTCTTAGTACGATGTTTGCCCAGCAACAGCTTACAACCACCTATCAGCTTAGTAACAGTGTCAGCCTATCAAGAGTTAGCACATACTCTACTGGCCAATCTCTAGCCCAATGCCAGAACATTGCCTTATATGGAAACAGCATTTGCCCTAGCCAATCAGAACCCGCTACACCACTCCCCAATCCTATAAATCTGCATCCCCTTCCGCAATAAACCAGACTTGTGCCATCAGCCTGTCTCCGTGACTCCTTCCTGGGTCGTGTGCCCTCCACGCCTTCGGAGCCCCTGAGGGAAGCCTCAGCGGCCGTACGAGGCTTTCTTCCCCACGCCAGGGACCCCTCTCGTCCCACAACGGGACCCCTCTCGTCCCACAACGGGACCCCACTCGTCCCGCAACAGGGACCCCGCTCGTCCCATAACAGGGACCCCCGTTTCGTCCCTCAGGCAGCCAGTTTTTCCTTGAATGGAAATTGAAGCAGCATGTTTCTGGGTCTGCCCCAGCAAGTAAAAGTTTTGGAGCTTTATTCTAAAAGCAATGGAAAACCACTGAATAGTTTTAATCAGACATGATGAGATTTTATACATAGTTACATAAAATATTTAATACCTACTGAAAAATTCATATAACAAATATTTGAGTGTCTGTCATGTACCAGGTGCTCTTTTGGTGCTTGAGCTACATGAGCAAACAAAGCAAAGATCCTGGCTCTGGTGGATGGGGAGAGACAACATGACACAATAATATAGAAATGATATAATAATTATATAAATATATACATCATATCATATAATTTATAAATCATTATCGTAATTAAGGATTCGCTCCTCAATGTGTGGTCCACAGACCAACAGTATCAGTGTCAATTAATTTGTTAGAACAGAACCTCAGGCCTCCACCCCAGATGCACTGAATTAGAGTCTGCATTTTCACAAGAACCTCAGGTGATCCTTAGGCATGCTAAAATTGGGGCCCCCAAGCTCAATTTTAAGACAATTGTTAGGCAATGCTGAGTATGGGGGACAGCTGCAGTGTTTAGAAGGGTGGTTGGGGTGGAACTCACTGAGAAGGGGACCACTGGGGACGTAAAGGAGGTGAGGGAGTTAGCCAAGCCTTGGGGGTTTACAGGTGTGCCCAGGCAGAGCACACGGTCAGAGTTAAGACCAGAGTGTGCCTTGGAGGAACGTCAAGGTGGCTGGCTTGGCTACCGCCAAGGCGGCAAGAGAAATAACAGATGAGTCCATGCTCCTGTAAAACAATCCCATTTCAACCCCCACTTTAAGATAAGGCTGGGAGTTAGAATCCCAAATTGGATTAGGCCTAGAAAGAAGGCAGCTGCAGAAATCATTCCAGCTACATACAAAGGTAACCCTTTTTCTAAATAAATGTACTGAAGGCAAGGCAAGCTATGTTGGGCATGAGCCAGCCGGGCTTAATGAGCAGTGGAAGAAAGGAAGCGTGCCATTGCAAACCCAGTTTTCAGAGGCCAGGGGAGGCAGAAAGGAGTGTGCCGATGTTCCTGGAGGGAAGAGTCTGCCCGATGTGACTCCTGGGTCCCATTAGAGAGAGAACTATTTTAGGAAGTACTTGGAGCTTCTGATCAGATGAAAAGCTGAGAAAGAATTGTTCCATGCTTCCCTTCCAGAAAATTTTGGTCATAAGCAATAAATGGGTCCTTTATGCAATGAAGGCAGAGGGGACTTTTAGTTAAGAAGCTGTCCTTGGAGAAGAACTCTCCTTGGAGCAGTTAATCTGGAAGGCAAGATCTAAGAGTTCCAGGGAATACCTTGGTCCAATGAAATTCCCCATTGGAAATGTTTCCAGATGAGAAGACAGATGTTGAGGTTGACTACCTCACGCCACACAGCTAATTAGGGTCAGAAATGAGGCAGGTCTTGGAGGCTGGACCCACCTCTGGGCTCATGATAGGAGCAGGGACAGGTCTGAAGGAGATGGAGAAGTTCTTTGGAAGATAAACTCTTAATCCAGAAAACCTTTCCATGGCTTTTGGGTGGAGTTTCTTTTATATTTCCCTATCAAATGTCTTGATTTCTCTTTGTTCCTTCTATTTCCCCTGCTTGCCACTACCAAATCTCACTCACTCTTTATCTGTCATTGCCTGGTGCCTCAAACTTTCCTAGGGGGCAGGAGCTCTTGGCACAGTGAACCCTGCTAACTTTTCTTGAGTGCCTATAAAAATACTCTTGGGGTTTATGTAAATAATAAGAAACCAATGGGCCTTTTAACATCAGGAAATTCAGCGTTTTTTGTTTGCATTTAGGATCACTGTCTATTTTCCATTTATTCCCTTCTCTTGGCAATAAGTGTATTTTGGGGCCAACATGGTTTATGCTGTTTCCGGGGGAGGGGGGGTAGTACACACACAAAAAACCGACAAAAACCAAACTGCTTATATAGCCATCCCCACGGGGCCCTGAACTTCCTAGGCGTGAAATTGACTGACACACATAAAGGCAGCAGGTGCGGGCCCACATGCCACTCGCTGCCTTTTTTTTCCTAGTATATGTTTATAATCAATAAATGGCTATGGATGTTTAAGTGGTTCCCTAATACTGATGGAGAGCGGATGCCATTATAACTTGAACTTGCATTGCCACGCAGATGGTGGAAATAAACATCCAATTCTGCACACAGTTTTGTCTGACTCACTTTTAAAGGATCAGCTGAATGTGAGGCTTCCACGGTTCCAGCAGAGGGGCTTGGGTAGGGGCACCGCAGAGCAGAGCTGCTGGCCGGTTCTGGGTTGGCTTCTGTGTTGAGAGCCCAGGACAACAGGTTTCCCAGCAAATGAGAGGGCTTTCTGGCAGCTGTGGAGCCCACCCCAGAATTATCAGATGTTAGATCCAGAAATTCCTTTGCAGCATTGAAATGTGCCTCCATGAAACTTAGCTCTCAGCTTCCACTGCCTCTAGCCTTCTATTACAAAATGATTCCAGTTCTCACTATGCCTCTTGCAACACCTAACCTGCTGTGCCTTTCTCTCCAACTTTCACTTTCTCAGGCACCTTGAAAAACTGGGCTCGGTTCAGCACAGCAGTTTGACTGGACACCAGTTTTGATACCCCTCACCCCCCCAGCCTTCCCTGCCTGTCCCTTGAATTGCCTCCTTTCTAGGGGCCTACTTTTTCTATACTTTCTCTGGGCACATTGTAGGCCTGTGTGATGGTTTGTAGCTCTTTTGTGCCCCAGAAAAATCATGTTCTTAAGACTAATCCATTCCTATTTTAAATAAGGGCCCTTCGATTAGGTTACTTCAGTTACGGCATGGCCCAGGGTGGGTCGTAATCCTCTTACTGGAGATCTGTATGAGAGAATGTAATTCACAGAGAGAAGAGAGGAAGTCATGGAAGCAAGAAACTGAAAGCAACAAAACCCAGAAGAAAAGGGAGAGAAAAGCAGGTGCCGCCACGTGCCTTGTCATCTGACAGAGGAGCCCAGGATTTCCGGCAGCTGGTCTTGGGAAAGAAAGCATCACCTGATGATGCCTTGATTTGTACATTTGTCTTGGCCTCAAAACTGTAAGCTCGTAGGCTAATAACCTCCCATGGTAGAAACCAACGCCTTCCTGGTATATTGCTTTCTGCTGCCTAAAACTGGAATGTATTTGCTGAGGAAATGATCAATTAATTCATCCATGATATTTAAATAACATTGGTGTGAACCTTATTCTGGAAATATTTGTGTTTTAGATGGTTTGGTATAAAGATAGAAATGAAATCTCTGAAATGTCTCCAATCAGTGAGCAGAAAGAGCAGAGAAGTGTTCCTGGTCTGTTAAGATGACACAGGAGGAAGCCACCCCCTGGGAGGAGGGCCACGCTTGGGAATGCCCTCAAGCCATTTCTTTGGGACAGAGACACTGGTCCCAAATTTGAATGCTTAAGAGATGATTCTGTTCCTTTTTTTTTTTTAAAGATGTATTTATTTATTTCTCTCCCCTCCCCTCTTCCCCCCTCCACCCCAGTTGTTTGTTCTCTGTGTCTATTTGCTGAATCTTCTTTGTCTGCTTCTGTTGTTGTCAGCGGCACGGGAATCATGTTTCTTTTTGTTGCGTCCTCTTGTTGCGTCAGCTCTTTGTGTGGGCAGCACCATTCCTGGGCAGGCTGCACTTTCTTTTGCACTGGGCAGCTCTCCTTACGGGGCGCACTCCTTGCGCATGGGGCTCCCCTACGCAGGGGACACCCCTGAGTGGTACGGCACTCCTTGCGCGCATCAGTACTGCGCATGGGCCAGCTGCACACAGGTTAAGGAGGCCCGGGGCTTGAACCACGGACCTCCCATGTGGTAGACAGATGCCCTAACCACTGGGCCAAGTCCACTGCCCTGATTCCGTTCTTGAGGGTCAAAAAAAAAAAAACTGAGCGAGGGGTATGGGGTTATGACAAAGGCCATTCTTAGCTAGTTTGGCCCATTGAATTCACGGATCATGCAAAAGCAAGGCAGAAGGCTCTGCAGGCCCTTGTTCCACGTCACCCCTCATCCCACCCCCTACTTCCCTCAAGCTAACCTCCTTTCTCTGAAGCAAACAATATAGTGATCCCTCACGTTTTTATAGAGTGCTTTCTGGATTCCACAGTGCTTTCATGTACATGACCTTGCTCTCTTCTTCTGACAGTCTCTGGAGCTGGGCAGGCCGTGAGGAGTCTCCTGGTTTTACAGTGAAGCCCCAGTAAGGCTCGATGGCTTAGATGGCTCGCCTGGTGTCAGTTCCGAGTGGCGAGGTCTGGGAACCCTGGGCTCAGCGCCCTGACGCCAGCCTTGGAGCTCTCGTGGAGAGCCTGTGCTTTAGAGCAGGGGTCGGCAAACTTTTTCCGTAAAGGGCCAGGTAGTAGAGAGCATAGTCTTTGGAGACCATAACTGATTCTCTGTTGTCACGCAAAAGCAGCCATAGGTAATAAGCAAATGAACGAGCCTTGCTGTGTTCTAATACAACTTTTAAGTATGGATGCTGAAATTTGAATTTCCTTTTATTTTCATGAGATGCAATTCTTCCTCTTTTAATGTTTTTTTCAATATTAAAAAAGGTAGAGGGAAGCGGATGTGGCTCAACTGATAGAGCATCTGCCTACCATGTAGAAGGTCCAGGGTTCAAACCCAGGGCCTCCTGACCCATGCGATGAGCTGGTCCACGTGCAGTGCTGCTGCGCGCGAGTAGTGCTGTGCCATGCAGGGGTGTCCTCCATGTAGAGGAGCCCCATGTGCAAAGAGTGCACCCCGCAAGGAGAGCCACCCTGCATGAAAAGTGCAGCCCGCCCAGGAGTGGCACCACACATACGGAGAACTGACGCAGCAAGATGACACAACAAAAAGAGATATTTTCCTGGTGCCACCGAGAATGCAAATGGACATAGAGGAACACAGAGTGAGTGGACACAAGAGAGCAGACAAGGGGGGAGGGGCGGAAGGGGAGAGAAATAAATAAATCTTAAAAAAAAAAGGGTAGAAACCCTCCTCAGCTCACCAGCCATACAAAAACAGGTGGTGAGCCGAATTTTGTCCCAGGGCCATGGTTTGCCCATCCTACTTTAGAGCCAAATGTCTGGATCCAAATCCCTGCTCTGCCACTTATCGAGTATATAATTGTGAGCAAGTTACCTACATAAGCCTCGGTATCCTCAGCTACAAGGTGGGAAAGTCATGAGGATTTCTACCTTGGAGGGCTGCAGGATGAAATGCAATGATGGTGATGTGTTTAGCGTAATACCTGGTCTATAGTTAGGCCTCGATAGATGGCAGGTGTTGTTATGAGGTGACACAACAAGTTGCTTTTCCTTCCAAGATATCTGAGAGGGGATTCTGGTCTCTTGATAACAGCCTCAGCCTTGTTAGCACCTGGAGGTGATGAAAACTGTGTGTTGAGGGGAATTCCAAACATGCCTGCAGAACACAGTGTTGTTCTGTCATTTTTAACCAAACAAAAGCCTTTAAAAAATAACTTCTCAGTAATCAGAGCTGCCCAGACTAAATAAAAACAAGCTGGGTGTTCAACCTCCTGATATAAGTCAGGGTAGAAAACGTCCCTGCTCTGGGCCTCAGTTTCCTCATCTGTAAAATGAGGAGTTTTTGGATTCCATCCTCTGCCAGCTTTAATGCCCTTAACTCCCAGGTGGTTCCTGAGGGACACCAAGTCAGAATTCAAGCCTGCAGCGCTCTTGGCAGGCTGGCAAGGCCTGTGATTTAGGCGAGGCCCCACTGTCTCCAGACCTTCTTCTATGTTCCACGTGATAAACATTGGGGCTTCTCAGTAGGTGTGGTCACTGGGTAAGCCAACCTCTCCACATCTCAGTTTCCTCATCTGTAAAATGGGGATAATAATCTACCACACGGGATTGAGGAACAGATAAAGAAGGACAGTAGATGCGAAGCGCCTTGCCCAGTGCTAAGCAAGTGAGAAGCAGATGAAGAACTCCATACTGGTTCAGCACAGAGCACAGGGGTGGTGGCTGAAGAGCCCGGTGGGGGGGGGGGATGGAGGTGAGGAGGGGTCTATAAGCCAAAGACACACCACCATCCTGCCCACCACCACCACTGGGCTCTTCAGCCGCCACCCCTGTGCTCTGTGCTCTGTGCTGAGGAGTGGTCTGTAAGCCAAAGACACACCTCTTTTCCCCTGAGGACTAATGAGACCGTGGACATTGGAGAGCCTTCTCTCCTCGCCCCTAGAGCTTTCAGGCCCAGGCTAGGGGCTCCAGCAGTCACCCAGATGTGGTTGAGATGGAGGCAGCATGGAAAGCTGCTGAGGGAAGTGGACTTGGCCCAATGGAAAGGGCATCCGCTACCACATGGGAGGTATGTGGTTCAAACCCCCGGCCTCCTTGACCAGTTGGAAAAAAAAAAGAAAAAAAGAAAGTTGCTGAGAGGCTGAGTCTAGGTAAAGGTCCTGAATAGGGCTCGGCAGTGCCACCTTGGCCTGAGTTTGTCCAAATCTGGCTCCCTGCTCTCCCCATTCAGAAGTGCAAGCTTGTGACTCAGCAAATGTTTCTGGAACACACAATAACCCACTTTCTCAGAAGATGCTAGAGCCTTAAGCCGGGGAGGATGCAGTCCAGGGCTCTTGGGACCCAAGGGCCCGCGTGACCTGCTTAGCCTCTGTGGCCTGAAGGTTGCCTTTCATCATCTGGAATCTTTGCACCTGCCAGGGAGGACTGCTGACTCTCCCGCTGGCCCCGTTCCAAGAGGACATTCTGCAGGCTGGTGGGATGAAATGAGAGGACCACCTGGTAACCTGGAGATGCTGCCCTGGGGCGGGAGGGAAAGGAAGGTCAGCCCGGCCACTGCCTTGCCAGCCAACGGCCTCATTGTAGGCCATCCGCCCCTTGTGAGCCCAGGGCCTATCCTTGCAGAGTCTACTCAGTGATTTGCTGAAGGAAAGAAGAATGTCTGCCAAGAACAAAGAGTGACTTCTTCAGCCTTGCTCCTGAACCAGCCTCCAATCTTTTGACCTCCATTCAATCAGGCAGTACTCACAGCCTGGTAGAGGCAAAGCCGGTACAAAAACCACAGGTCAGCTGGCCTCCGTTGCAGGACCCCCCCCCCCCCCCCCCCCCCCCCCCCCGCAACTTCCAGGGCATGGCTGAGGCCAGCTGCACCGTTTAGCCATCAGGCTGAGGTTTACCAGGCACTGGCCGGAGACTGCTAGTTTCTTCTTCATATTTCCCCCTTCCAATTTTCCACTGGGAATAATGCTACTCTTTTATTTCGTTACATTTCCCAGCTTGCTTTAGAGTTAGGTAACTAAGGTCAGGCCAAGTGGACATAAGCAGAATTGTTGGGGACAGTGGGAAAGTTTCCTTAAAAGGGAAGCAGGCTGTGGCTGTGGCTCAATCAGATGAGCTCCCGTCTACCATATGGGAGGCCCTGGGTTCGTGTCCTGGGGCCTCTTGTGAAGGCAGGCTTGCCCGTACACTGCGGAGCGCCGCCCAGCCTGCAGACGCCGCGGAGAGCTGACTCGGCAAGGTGACGCAACAAAAAGAAGAGAGACAAGTGAGAACACAGAAGAGCCTGCAGCGAATGCACACAGAGAGCAGACAGCAAGCAAGCTGCAAGGGGGGAGGGGAAATAAAAATAAATACAGACACAGAAGAACGTACAGAGAATGGACACAGAGAGCAGACAGCATGCAAAAAAACCACAAGGGGGGAGGATAAAAAAAAAAAGGGAAGCAGTACACTTTTTTGCCCTTCCATGTTCCTAACAAGAATTCAGCAATGACGACTGGGGCTCAAGCAGCCATCTTGGACTATATGGTAAGCCTGGTGAGAAGCAAGGTATAAGAGTTGGGGCCTCTGATGATAACAGTGCCATAGAATTACCCCTGGGCTTCCACCCTCCAAAGTTTTTTAAGAAAAGAACTATTGTTTTTGGTTTATCTGTTCCATACAGCCAAACTTGATCCTGACTGGAATATCTCCCCATGTGCCAGACACTCTTCTAGGTTGTGTGTGAAAACGGGCCACATGATACCTGGTCTTCACACTGAAATTCTCAAAGAGAGCTATAAATAAGAAAACATGATAATTTCAGGAAATAATCAGTACCACAAAATAAAGACAAAAGGTAATAATAGTTAACACTGATCGAATTAAGCCACAGTTCTAAGGCTGTCATGTTATTAACCAATTTAATTTTTTAAAAGATGTATTTATTTATTTATTTTAAATTTATTTCTCCCCCTTCCCCCCGTCCCAGTTGTCCATTTGCTGCAGGTTCTTTTTGTCTTCTTCTGTTATTTTCAGCGGCACTGGGAATCTGTGTTTCTTTTTGTTGCGTCATCTTGTTGTGTCAGCTCTCCATGTGTGTGGCGCCATTCCTGGGCAGGCTGCACTTTCTTTCACACTGGGCGGCTCTCCTTACGGGGTGCACTCCTTGTGCGTGGGGCTCCCCTATGCGGGGGACACCCCTGTGTGGCAGGGCACTCCTTGAGCGCATCAGCACTGCGCATGGGCCAGCTCCACACAGGTCAAGGAGGGCTGGGGTTTGAACCGCACACCTCCCATGTGGTAGACGGACGCCCTAACCACTGGGCCAAGTCTGCTCCCCCCAATTTAATTTCCATGTCAGTTTCGTGAGGTAGACCTTATTACTGTCCCCATTTTACAGATAAGGAAAACAGAGGCGCAGAAAGGTAAGGCCACTTTGCCACCAACACGCAGGCAGTGAGCGGATG
Organism: Dasypus novemcinctus; assembly: GCF_030445035.2. Classification (NCBI taxonomy): domain Eukaryota; kingdom Metazoa; phylum Chordata; class Mammalia; order Cingulata; family Dasypodidae; genus Dasypus; species Dasypus novemcinctus. The sequence continues at coordinate 183,637,333 of NC_080673.1, forward strand.
AAGTGGTGCTCGTGGAAGCTGCGCAGCCTCTTCTGACCTGATCCTGGAGGTTGTGCTGCCTCCCCTCCCCTGTAAGGAAAGTTGGCCCAGATTCAGGAGGAGGGGACTCAGACCCCCACCTTTTCTGCAGGAGTGACCAAGAACTGGCAGGCACGTTTTAAAACCACCACACCTATCAGTAAGGCAGGCACTCGCCAATGGTGGCTGCTACGCTTGGGCTTCTCCAGTCGGGGAGGCCCCTGTGAAGCAAGCAGAGCACAGCAGAGGGCTCCATGGAGAGAGAGCAGGAGCTGAGAGCGTGGCACAGACCACAGGGGCCTCCGGAGGGGGTCTTTCCAGACCTAACCTAACACGGCTGGGTTCTGGGCCCCAGGAAGCCGCAGAGACCTTGGTGCTGCCCCACTAAGCCTGTGGTCAGTGCTAGCTGTGTCCCCTGCCTGGGCCTGAGGACTCTGTGGAAGGCCCAACCTTGCCTCCATGCAGATGTGCCAGACACATGGGGGTGTCTCTGCTGGGGCAGGGCCAGCCCTGGAGGTCCCGGGGCCCCCGGGGAGGCACCGCCGTGCTGGGTCCCACCTTCTCCCAGACGAGCAGGTGAGCGCATCGATAGATGGATCTTAAGAGGAAGTTCTGAGATCAACCTACCTTTGAAGGAGCCAGCTCCAAATCCAGAACCGCCTTCTAAGGGGAATCCCTGGAGGGTCCCAAAAGCTGTGGAATAGGCTAAGGTTTGGACCAGAGGAGAAGATTGCGGCTCTATTCCAATAGTCTTCTGAGTTGTCCCACCCCATCACCTTCACAGATGTTTCAAAAGACCGGGGATGTTAAGAGTAGTTTCTTATCTTGTAGTTTCTTATCTTGTTTAATCTTCACAACACCCTGCAATGAGATATTATGTTCATTTTCAGAGTGGAAAATAAAATTCGGAAAGATATAAGCTATGTGCCCAAGGTCACAAGGCAAAAACAAGGTCAGGACTGGCAGAGACCTCCCTTGCTTTGAATCTAATGTTCTCCTCTCTCCCCTATCCTAACTATCCTCCTTTGAAGAGGTGGAGAAAATGGGGCTTGCACAACTTTTGGGATCTGTGACAGTGGAAATCTCTCTGCAGCTGCCTCAAGTCATTTGTGAGTAAACCCGGCCAGGTTCAAGGACAGTCCTACAGGAGAGGCGCATTCTCCACGCATAGGAGGTCCCGGGTGTTCCCTAGGGGCCCTGATGGTGCTCCCTTCAGACACTGCCCAGGCGACATGCAGCTGGGGACAGCTGGCCTCTGGGCAGCTGGGAAGATGATGGTAGACCTATTTCCCAGAAAAGGAGAACAACAGAAAATGTGGTTTATTGGGGGCGGGGAGAGCCCGGAACGAAAGGAAGGCTTCTCTCCCTGTCTCTCATTTCTCAACTTGCTTTGATCGAAAACAAAGCACTATCTTTTAAGACGCTGAACAAATTGTTCTCAACAGTTACTTGGAAAACCCTGCCCCCAAACTCACCCTGGCTGTAGCTGTAGAGCACAATGGCAGAAACATCATGTCTTAGGAGTGGCAAGCGCAAGTGGGGATTCCACGCTCTCAGCTTGGCTCTTACTCCAGTGGCCAATTGCAGAGCCACACTCCCTTAACATAATTCCAAAATCCAAAAACCTCTGAAAACCTAAGTTTAAATAAAAAAAAAAAAAATCTGACCTGAACTGAATCATGCAAGTCTCTTTTTAGCCTTCATTTATCCCACTTTGTTTGACTATACATACATTTTGCTGAGGAAATATCAATGTGGTAGTGGCAGGGATGCTGCCCCATGTGGGTTATGCCCCATAATAATCTTTGTTAAAATCCAAAAAATTATGGAAACCCATTTGGTCCCAAGAGTATCAGATGAGGAGTCATGGACCTGTATTAGAAAAATAGTTGAGCACCACTTCTTGTCTTTCTCTCATTCTTTCTTTGTCCTCCTTCTTTGAACCTTTTTCTCACCCTTTTCATTCCCCCCTTCTTTTTAATATCCTGCTTCTACTTTTCCTCCCCTTCCTACTTTTTCTTCTTAGTTCTTTGACTCTTCCCCCATGTATGCATTCATCCGTCCATGCATCCTTCCATCCATCCATCCATCCATCCATCCTTTCACCCATCCATCCATCCATCCATCCATCCATCCTTCCACCCATCCATCCATCCATCCATCCATCTATCTCAAAATGTACTGAGTGCTCCCTGTGGGCAGGCATGTGACTTGGAACTGCAGATGCAATGCTGAAAGAGTGGATGTGGTCCTAATTCATGTGGAGAGTTTAGTCTAGTGGGAGACCAGCCAAGTGAAGAGATGACTGTGACTGTGAGATGAAAGTGAAGATGGGAGAAGCAGGTAGGAATACATGGGAGGAGCACTTACCAGACTGGGGGACATGATGGAGCCCAGGTGGGGTCTGCTAGGAGGCTTTATTGCCTCCCAACTGAACAACCCTCCACCCCAAGGCACTACAAACTACTAGCACGATGGCTGTGCAGCCCCATCTCAAGCACATCTGCACCTCTCCCACCAGCCTGTGCGCCCAGCTCCCTCTTCTGCAAGACCATTGTCAGCAGGTCAGGAACACTTCCTCAAAGAGGGTCATCGAAGTGAAGAGGCAGAGGATTTCATCACCCGAGATTTCTTTCTTCCATCTTCATGTTTTGACATCCAGGTCCATCCTCAGGGATATTGCTTCCAGAGAAGAGCCTTCTGTCCCTATAATCTGGCTTAGTCTGGCCTGTGACCCCTAAAAGAGCCAATGGAGGATGTGTCAGGAGGTGGGAAAGGAGCCTGGCTGGCTTTGCTGGTGAAGAATGGAAGAAGGAGGCGTCCCTGTCTGTGACGGGTTGACACGGGGAAAGCAGGAGGGAGGTACACTTAACCAGGAGAAGGACATCCCGCCGGGGGAGGGTGACAGGGGGCAATGGTTCCACAAAGCCTGGGACCAGTCAGTGGGACCCAGCCCCCTAACGGACTGAAAACAAGTATTCATCCAATGCAAACATTTTAAACAGAAAAGCATCTCCCATAATTCCGTCATCTATCAGAACGGGCTTTTCAAGCTAAATTCAGAAAAAGTGACAAAGAATGTACACGTCAGTGTAGCATAGTGGTCCAGCATGTGAGTTTGAATGCCAGTTCTGCCACTTATTAGCTGGGTGGCCTTGGAGAAGTTACTTACCCTTTCTATGCACCAGTTTTCTCATCGGCAAAAGGGGGGTAATAGCTGCCCCTACTTTATAGAGTTGCGGCAAGGATTGCTTGAGAGTCTGTAAAGTAAAGCCCTTGGAACAATGTCTGGCACGTGGTATGTCCTTCAGCAAATGGGCAGCTACTATTTAGAGTGGGTGCATGTGTCAAAGCCCAGAACAGACTGCAGCCACGCTTAGTTTACTTCTGACTTCTTCTGAGAGACTTACCTTTAAACAGCTGTTCAGGGAATGCGTCAACAGACTCTTAAGACCAGGAGGGTAGTGAAAGGATATCTTGCTGCTTTAAACATATACCATTCTTAAGGACTAAACTGCATTCCAAGATGCTGAAAAACTTGCTGACTTGCCACAGAACTGCTGTGGTGATCCCTGGGGCGTCACGAGGTGGGGGAGTGGAGGGAGAGAGCCAGGAAGGGGAAGAGTTTTTCTAGTTCTCTTTTTAAGGGAAAAAGGGCGAACTGTAGGAACTCTAGACTGGCGTGATAACAAAGCCTTATAAAATTATCACACCGTTTGGGCATACTTGCAGGAAAAAAGAGTCATCTCCCTTGAGCTTTATCTCTTCTGAGGTTGGGGTTGATATGGATTTGGGAAATGCTGAAGATCGGGTGACTTTGACCTTGTGTGATATTTATCAGAGACCCTCCCTTGCCTTTTGGACAAGAAGGAGCAGTGTGGTCTGGCTTTATAGCTCGGGTAGGTTGATGAATCTACAGTTGTAGGCAAAGAATGTTGAATAATGATCAGTTTGAGAGGAAGGTCTTAGGAGCTGAGTCCAAGTTGCCCAAGTCTCTCTGTTGCCTTTTAGAAAATAGACACCGTGCTTCCCCGGCTCTGGACTTATTATTCTCTTTTTAATTCCCGCTCTGACTGTAGTTTTAAAGTTTCTTTGTTTGCTTGTTTGTAGAAGCATATTAAAGTGCCAACAGCATTTTAGTAAGATAGTTTTGTACTTGCTCTTAAAAAAACCTCCCCGCGACCCATGGTCCAATGTTTCAGCAAAATTCAAACAGTTCTGTAAACATTTCACATTTCATATAATTCTGAAGTCCTTACAGAGTCTTGCTGATAAAGAAGGAAGCTAGCTGGCTAACGAGCATTCTCTTCTGCTCTTGTTCTTTCAAAAAATATTTGCTTAACTCCAACCATGTGCCAGGCACTGGGCTAGACACCAGAGAATCACAAGATCATAAAAGTAGAAAGAACCTGGCGCTTTCTAAGAACAAGGGGAAAGGCATTTTCCTGATAGCGTAGGAGTTGTGGAAGCATTTGAACGAAAGCTCTTGCTATCCAGCCATCCACAAAAGGTTTGCAAACTTCCTAACCCTTTGTGCTGGGCTGTTGTTTTTTGAAATAAAAGCTGATCTCACAGGAGAGGCTGTAAAGGCAAAAAAACTGCAGTCCAGGCATTATTTATGAAGCAAGGAAGCATGTTCAGAAAGTAAATCCTATATGATCACATTTGGCCAAACTCAAAGAATAAAAAAACCACAAACCACAAAAAACCCCACATGAAACAAACGAACAAACAACCCCAAGTCTCGGACATGGAGCGCTAGCTCATGCGCTGTCTTAGCCAGTCTTTTCCCGGCTCTGCTGCAGTGTGTGTTTGGTGGGACCAGCTGTGCACAATGTACCCTGCACATCACAGGGAATTTGTGCTTCTAAGTGGAGTAGAACAGAATATAGATCACGGTGCTGACAAGCCAGGAGCTGGCATCCCCCAGAGTTTCCCACTGCAGCTGCTTTTTGTTACTTCTTAGCACTATAAAGTATGTTTTTAAAAAATGACAAGCCAAATACAAAAGAGAAAGGAGCATTCCGCTCTTTTAGTCGCCCCTCCCTTCCAGATCCAATCAGATCACAGTTCTATCACTCTGGAATTGCGTGGATGATTCACATGGAGGTGTTCGTCGAAACTTAGGGTTGCCCTGAGCTGCTGTGAGTTGGGGAGGTCAGTGTCAGGTGGGCTTTTTTTTTGCCAGCAGCTGAAACGACTTTTCAGAAATAGGAACTTCATCTCACATGGCCTCCCACAGCAGTTCTCAACCCTGGCTGTCCATTAAGAATATCTAGGGAGCTTTGTTAAAATAGCCATGTCTGGGACCCCCAGACCAAGTGACCCAAATCTCTACGGGTTGGCCTGGATTTCTGTAATTAAAAAAAAACTCCCCATTCTGAACCACTGAAGTGGCAAGAGCTCAGAGTTTAAAGTCGGAGCAGCCTGGGTTCAAAACCTGACTTTTGAGGGGACCTTTGAAGAAGGTACTTAACTTCATTATTTGAGGTTTCCTCAACTATAAATTTGGAGGTAATAGTAACTACTTTTCAAGGCTGAGAGGATTAAATAAATAGTATGTTAGAGCTTGAAGCACAGGTCAATGTTAATATTATCAGGGTTTTAAATCATTGCCGGATCTCCCGGCATTTGGGCTCACACCCTGTCTGCCTGTGGTCTCTTCCACGTGCTGGACACTGTGTTTAAAGTTACCAGGACCCGTGTTCTCTCCTTTTCTCTGGTCTCCCCACTCATGCATTGGCATCAGTCTCAGACTTCATGAAGACATTAGTTCAAGCCCATCACCTCTTATATTCATGGTGAGAGTAGAAGAGTGAAGATCCAGCAACAAGGTCATAGAGTATAATTGGCTCCAGTTGTGTGAGCCCGTTCTTGACCAATCACTATAGCAACATGAGTATGAGGGTCTGATTGGCTTAGGACTGGGTCACTCAGTCCATCAGAGCCAATGGTGGAGTGCAAACTGAAGAGGCTGGGCTGGAAGTTGAGGAGGGTGTGATTACCCCAGAGAGAAACCAAGATGGGATTGACAAACGCTGGGGGCAAGTAGCATAGATACCTGTCCCCCACAACCTGCCTTACCCACACTTTTAATTATGTCTGTTCAAAGAAATAAGGAGACTACAGTGAGCAGGAAGGTGGAATGGGACAAGAAAGGATACTTTCAAAACCTGTGCTATAGCTGGGCCTGATATCTAGCTGGCACGTACCAATTAGGTGCAATGGACTGTGTCTGCTCTGTTGGTTGCCCTATTGCTTGTTTAATACTTTCAATATCTCCCTTGTCCACAACTACAATGAATTCCTGGATGTTCCCTGTACAAATTCCAATTTCTGTCTCTTTGCTCATGTCCTTCCACCTACGTGGTATTATGCTCCTTCCTCTATGTGCACCCATCTCAAGCTTACCTACCCCTCAAGATCCAAGTTCAAATGCTCCTCCAGCAGAAAGCCTTCTGAGAGTCCCTTGTTCCCTCCATGGTCAAAGGAAATGCATTCGGATCTCTAGCACTGTTATCTGTGCCTCTTTTATAGCATGTATCTCTTCCTTTCTTGTACTATTATACCAATACATATCATTGCTTCTTTTACCAACCTGTGATCTTCTTGAGGGCTGGGGTTATTTAACTCAGTGCTCTAATTACCTAGCACAGTGCAAGACAAAAAGTAGGAGCTCAGTAAGTATGTGAATAAGTGAATGAATGAACGGGTCCCACGTGGCCCTTGATGGCTATGTATCTAAGGGAAAACGTGTATTTTCAACCATAGTAACGGGATTATGTATGTCAATATATTTTGCAAAGGGTCAAACACTACACGAATGTCTGTTGGTACAATTTTTACTTCTCTCTCTGCTGTAACCACCATTGTAGCTACTGGATCTAGGACTCAGGCCCGTGCTGGCCTTAACGTTGTCTTCAACTTTTGCCCTCATGGGCCGCCAGATGCCTCCTTCCAAGTAATCATCCCTACCCTCTTTCCCCAACTGCCTTGTCCTCAGTTGATCAACTGGCATTTAATTTCCAGCCTTCTCCCACATATGGGTCATGTTGTTTGAAGTTGTGCCTGAATTTGATGGAATGAAGCCATCGACTTCTTTTTTCTTTTTCATGAGCAAGTCATGCAGGAAGAGAAGAGCTGAGTGACGTTAGGAGATAGAGAAGCTTCTTTTTCGCCAGTTTATCTGGTGATAAGAGAAAGCCAAGACTCCAAGCTCCTGATGTTGCCAAGGCATATTCCTTTCTCCCCTGAAAAGCCTTTGCTGAATGAGGCCAGTTTCTGAAACCAATGACAAGCCCCAGATGAGAAATGGCTGCAATTTATTGCAAGTCCGAACGGCTTGGCTCAGACGAGGGGACTGGCATCACATTTGAGGAACAGCTGTGAGATCAATTTGGGTATGGGTTTATTAGCCATGAGTTGGGTTTTGAAGGGCGTCTTTGGGGAAAAGGGGTCTGGGGCAAAGGACCCAGGCTACTGTGAACAATCCTGATAGCCACAAGCATTGCTGAGGAAGATTTAACAGCCTCAGCTGTGCCTCGTCGGATGACCATTTCAATGGAGCCTCGGCAGATAAGAAACAACCACGCAGGCCCAGGGCCAGCTGGCAGAGCCCCAGCCTGGATGGATTTGACTTGTCTGATGGCAGCCCCAGCCCCTCACAGTTGGAACAAGTCAAGGAAGTTCGCTGAGTCCAACAGCTGTCAGACTAGAGGAGATGGTGAGACTTTCTGGAGTGTTTCACCTCAGAAAACAGCAGTGGGGGCCAGGAAAGGACAGAAGTAACAACCAACACACAAATGCTTACTGGATACCTACGGTGTGCCAGCCCCATTCCCTGTCTGCCATGAGTTCAAATCCTTGTGGGGCAAAGTGTCCCCTGAGGCCGTGTGAGGCAGTACCAGGTCTTCTATGAAGACAGTTTTGCCTTCCCAGGCAGTTAGTTCCTTTGTTGACCTTTGCTTTTTCCCTATTCTTATGTTCACTCTTTTATTTACTGTTCAGAAAGATTATGTTTGTATGCTGTTTACATGTTCTCATAGAAAACTGGAACACATAGAAAGGTAGAAAGTATGTAAATTCTCCCTCAATCACAGTGAAACCTTTGAACATTTTGACATTTGACAGTGAACAGTTTTCAACTCCCTTCTCTGTATATATTCATGTAGATATTTGTAATTCTACAGGAGAATTTTTCCATTTCCCAATTTGCATTTTTTCACTCAACGATGTCACAGAAACCTTCCTCCAACAATGACTACAGATGTACATCAAAATTTTATATGGTTGTGTGGTATTCTGTTCCACTGCTACAGCAAAATGTATTTATTTCGTCATCCATGGATGGACGTTCACAGTGCTGCCAGCTCTTTAGGTCAGTTTTTCTCACTTAGGTGAGTCTCTTTGGGTGCCCCGCCCCCCCACATACACACACACATACACTCTGATGTTCTCCTGCCTGTTTGATTAACACACGGTGCCCAGTCCTCCATGTAAAGGTTCCCAGTAAATGTTTGAACCGAACCAACAGCTTCGTGTCCTTGTTCAAATATTTCCTCAGGAAAAGTCCTTAGAACTGGACTTTTGGGATAAAAATGAGATTTCACATTTTGCCAATTGCCCTCTGGAATGGTCCTATCAATTTACACTCCTTACACATTGTCGGAGTATTTTTCTTGTTTTCAATCTATTAGGTTCCAGGCTGTATTCTTTTTGTTTGTTTGTTTATCATATTGATTTCCCAGTCCCTTTCCTATACATTGCATTTATTTATTTTATTTATTTCTCTCCCCTTCCTCCCCGCCCCATTGTCTGCTCTCTTGTGTCCATTCACTGTGTGTTCTTCTGTGTCCACTTGCATCCTCGTCAGGTGGCATGGGAATCTGTGTCTCTTTTTTGTTGTGTCATCTTGCTGTGTCAGCGCTCTGTGTGTGCGGTGCCACTCCTGGGCGGGCTTCGCTTTTCACGCACGGTGGCTCTCATTGTGGGGCGCACTCCTTGCGTGTGGGGTTCCGCTATGTGGGGGACACCCCTGCATGGCAGGGCACTCCTTGCGCGCATCAGCGCTGCGCGTGGGCCAGCTCCACACGGGTCAAGGAGGCCCGGGGTTTGAACCGTGGACCTCCCGTGTGGTAGGCAGATGTCCTAGCAGTTGAGCCACATCTGCATCCCCCAGGCTGTATTCTTTAGCCTAAGTGCCACTTGTCAATTTGGGTTGTAAGTATTTGCCTCCCTTCTTTCTTCCCCTCACGAGCAGCTAGCTCATGGTCTGCAACAAGGTGAGTACTTTACTATGTAACGCAGGCACTCAGGAACATTTATGAAACCCGTCACCGTGCAAGGACCCCGGGACAGAAAGAGGAGCACATCATCCTTTCTGCTGCTGCCCATGGGGAAAACCAGCTGGTGAGGAGGCGTGGCTGGTGCCCACCTGTGCAGAGAAGCGCGTGGCACTGTGGGAGGGAGAATGAAGGAGAGTCAGGGTCATCCCGAGGGGTTATCAGAACCGGGCCACGGGGCGTGCGCGGGCGCGGGGGCCTCGGAGCGTGCGTGCGACATCTAAGGGTGGAAGGAGGGAAGCTGTGCGCAGTAGGGCCTGCCTGATTGGAAGGGAAGCTTGTCACAACCATACCCCCAACTTGGCATCCTTGCCACAGCCCTCAGATGAGATTCAAGGACAAAGAGCGGGACAGTGTGTGGCGGTCACATTTCTTAAACTGCCGCCGAGAACCAACTATATACCAGCACCCACTGTGGTGCTTGTTAAAAAGGCGTTTTCCTGGTTCACCTCAAAGCAACTGAGTCAAAACCTCTAAGGGTCGGACGGCCCTCATCCCTCCTCTCAGGAGATTCCTTTGCGCACCCTGAGTCAGAGCCATACCTAGCAGGTGACCGGTGAAGCACCCAGTGAGAGGAACAGAGGTCAGGGTTTACGCGAAAACAAATAACCAGTGTGTCTGCACCCCTCGTGCCACATCCTCTCCCTCACATTAGCCAGGGGCTCTGGGTCAAGCAGACACAGCTACCGGGAAGGAAGTCTCTCTCCCTTCCTGGTGCTGGTACTGCCTTGCTGTGGGCAAATATTCTTTTGCCAGAGGGACTTCAAGAACTGCCCCAGTGTGTGTGCTCTTGTCGGCTGTGCGAATACTGATATATCCTACCCCCAGCGACTATCGCCTTTGCACCCTTGGGAGACTTCACGCGGCTAAGTTGTCAACCCAGTGGGAAATTCTTGGTGTTTCTCAGGGTACTCAGGCAAGGGCTTCCATCCACCTCGTCAGTAGCTAGAGAGAGAGAGCACACTCTCATTTCTCACCTGTCTGTCCCCAGAGTGCAGTGTTCCTCTCCTGAGTGAGGACAGATCTCCCCAGGGGGAGAGGAGCAATAGCAGGGACTGGAAACTTCCCAAGTAGCAGCCCAGAGATCTGAGAAACGAGCCTCCCAAATTAACATGCCGTGGAAAATTCAATTTCTGCTTGTTGCCTCTCGCAGCCCACGGCAGAGGTAGAGCTGGGAAGAGCTATGGAAATGTCAGAAAGCAACTGACGCCGCTGAATCACGGCTGCCATCCGAAGTGGCCGGACGTTCTGATCTTGCTTCCTGATCTTGCTTTACCGGGAGGCCTGGCTCGGGACCCCTCTCCTGATGGAGGACCTGGTGGGGCTGGGGGCTGCAGGGGGAACCGTGATTTCAAAGAGGCAGCCAGATGGCGGCGCGAGACCCCACGCGAACGTGTCATGCGCCTGACAGCCCTGCGAGTTATGCAGATGGAGCAGGAGCCTTTTAGCTACACTGGATGGCATTGATGCAGTTCGCTGAATGCCTGGGCGGAGAGTAATGCACCTTGATAACTGACCATAAACTCTTCCTAAGGGTCTGATTTCCCGAGACGGGGGTGCCTTTTCCAGTGGCGGCGATAGCGGCTGCAGTCAGCATATCTGGATAATATTCACTGGAACCATTTTTCCCTGGAACCAAATGAAGCAGTTGCTCTTTCAAATTTGCTGACTTAAGGCCAGATGAATGAGGAACAGAAAAGAGCCAACAGCTTTGGCCCTGCCGCCCTGCAGACCCAGACCAGGGACCTCCCCGCCTCCTCCTTTTTCCTCTGCCAACTCCCATGAAGATGACATTCTTCCTCTCTTTTAAATAGCCATACAATCCACCCTTGCCTTCAAGAAGCCTTTCTGGATTTACCCAGCCCAAAGGGCCAAACCATCCTTTTCCTAGAATGCACTTTTAAAACCAAGTAGTCTAGGAAAGCAGATGTGGCTTGAGTAGTTGAGCGCTTGCCTCCCACATGGGAGGTCCTGAGTTCAATTCCTCGTGCCTCCAAAAAAAAGAACAAACAACAAGAAAACAAACAAAAATATGAACTCAGGGGTTGAGCGCTAGCTTCACACATACAAGGTCCTGGGTTCAATCCCTGACTCTAGTACCTAAAACAGCAACAACAACAACAAAAACAAAACAGGTAGTCTAGAGTGCTAGAAACTTTGCTGTTTTCCCTCCTGACTGGGAGGCCTTGGGTGAACCTCTCAGGGCTGCTGGAAAGGTGGAAGAACATAGAACTGTGCCTGGAGTGGAGGAAGCGCTCAGTAGGATTATCATACGCATATGGTATAACATACAATGAACACATAATATATAAAAATATTATTACACATTTAATAGCTACCATTATTATTAGCTCAACACATTTTCATTTAGCACCTGCCATGTGCCAAGGGTGGTGCTGGGCCTTGGAAATGGGGCTAAGAGGTGGGAGGAAAAAAAGTGGTGTGGGACACACATGCAACTCATTCTAACCTAAAGTTGAACAAAATAGTTTCTAAACAGAGGGCTTGGGGGCCGGGGTACAGGGAGTGGCCCAAGGAAGAAAGGAGGAACTAGCCAAACAATTCTGATGGCTGGAGAGCAACGGAGGGCTGCCTGGAAAATGTCAGTGTGTGCTGGGCCCTGAAGAGGAAGTAAGGCTTGTGAGGGAGAGAGAGTGTGAGTGTGTGTGTGTGTGGGGGGGGAGTGGTGGTGATGGGGGCGGGAGGGATAAAGGCATCCATTCATCCAAGGAACATTCAGTGAGCACCCACTGTGCGCCAGGCACTGTGGTAGACCCTGGAGACAGAGCCGCGACTGAGGCGTCGTTAGGGCTTAGCTGGAGTTAGGAAGAAGGAGATCCTAGAGAATGTGGAAATCTCTCTCCCTTCCTTCTGCCCCCAAAGGACTTGGGAGAAAAATGGTACTAGAGGGATTGTGATGGAGAAGGTCTTCCTTTTTCCATTCCCCTCCAGGTCCCTGGCGAGCCGGGAGCTTTAGACATATCCAGATGGGCATGGGAAGCTTGGGACAGCTTTCCCTCGTGGGTCATGGCTTAGGGGAGATGGTGGGCCCCCAGAGGAAGCCCCCCCCCCCTCAGCTCCCATCTATGCACAGCATGGCTCAGAACGATGGCAGAGAGGCAGGGGTGGGAAGCAGGCAGCTGGAGCAGCTGGAGGGAAGCAGGCGGATAAGCCTGATGCTCAGCTTTCTGGGCTGGGATCTTCTTGCTTTTCTCAGCAAGGCAGCAGCATCACAAAGTCAGGCACCATGAAGAGAGAAAACATTATTCTAAATTCCTTTCCTCCTGTAACTTAAGCAGCCAGAAAAACAGGCAGGCAGAAAAAGAGAGGCCTCTAAAGGCCTCCAGGGGCAAAGTCCAATTTGAGCAGAGGTCACACTGTCCAGGCCTGAGCTTGGGGGAGTGATGGGCCTTCTAAGCTGTTGTGGCAATCCCATCCTCCTTTGCTAGATACTAAATTTACTAGCCTCCCTTGCAGCTAGGAGTAACTGCTGCCCTAGTTTAGGTTAATGGGATGTAGAAGGAAGTCTGTTGGAGAAATTTTAGGAATTTTCTTCCCTGATTAATATTAAGAGTAGGAAGAAGTTGTAAGATGTTCATTCTCACTTCTTTATTTTCTGTCTTTGAATGTGACCATTATATCTGGAGCTGCAGCAGCCATGCTGGTACCATGAAGTCACAAGCATGAGGATTAAAAAATAACTCTCCACAGATGGCAGAGCAGAACCTGGGTTCCTTGCATCCTTGTTGAGAAACTAAGCCAGAATTCAGACTGTCCATCTCTATACCTTTTCTTGAATAAACCATAAACATCAGTATAGCTTAATCCATCTGCATCTGATAATTACAGCAGTAGGGAATATTTTAGCTGATTCACAAAATCCTGTAATCGGGATTAGTCAGGAAAACAGAAAATAAGTGTTAGTTATTTTAACCAAGATAATTTAATAGAGGGAATTCATTGAGCAGAGTATTGAAAAGGCACACACACAGAAAGAAAGTGGAGGTAGTAACTGCAGGAAGCAGCTACCATCCCTATGCCGGGAAATCAAAAGGAAGAGGGGGGTCTATGTGGACTTAGAGGTTTGGAAGTGGGGTCCTGCAGAATTGGCATCCAGGCTGGATTTGGGAGAGGAAATAAAATGAACCTGGAACCAACTGCTACTGCCAGGTTACAGGTTGCTGTGGAGGCTATGCAGACAGGAACAGGAGCAAGTCCCTTCTCCCTGTCTCCTGCCTCCTAGTCTCCCTCAACCATTACAATGCAGCAGAAATGACAGTGGGTGTGTTCTGGAGCCTGGGCCTCAGGAGGCCTTGCTTCCTCCCTCCTCATCCTCTTGGAATGTGGCCTTGAGACCACCAGGCCATGAAGAAACTCACCATGAAAGACCACATGGACAGAGAGGCCCACCCAGCCAGGCTGGCCCAGCTCCCAACCCACCTGCCAGTTGAACATAATGCACGAAGGAGCCCAGGGAAGACCAGCAGAAGAGAAGCCCAGGTAAGTCCAGCAGAAGAGCCATCTGGCCAGCCCATGGAATTGTGAGAAACCATCATCATTGTTTCAAGCTCCTATGTTTTGGGGTTATTTCATAGCAATAGATTTCATAGCAATAGAGCATTGAATCAACAAACAATAGAGAAAAAAAAAGGTCAACAAAGACAGGGCACCCAACAATAGGGCTTGATGGTGCAGGGGCAGGTAGGACAGGTGCCAGGGGAGAAGAGGCAGGGAAAGGTGGTGAGATGGAAGGGTCCGAGTCTTTATTCTGACTTCTTACCTTTGGGTCTCAAGGCGATCACAGGCAGTAGTTGGTGTGTTGAGTAACTAGCCCATACTTTCTATTTTCTCTCCTTTACTTTCTTACTTCACTCCCTTGACAATTTAGCTCCAAGCCATATCCTGGTCCCTCTTCCCAAAGTGCTCTTCCCTTGCTTCTCATCTAGCCAATTCTATGCATCCTTCATTCTCAGCTCCTATTGTTATGTCCTCAGAGCAGTTCCTCCTGACCCTCCAATCTAAATCAGGAACTCCTGTGTGCTCTCTCAAGGTACTCTGCATCATACACAGCACTCATCGCAATTTGTAATTATATATTTACTTCTGTGTTTCCAAGGTCCAGGCCCAGCAACACTTAAAGAGCTCATGTGCCACGGCTCTATAACTCATTTGGAAGGAGACACAATGAGTTCAGCACCTTCCCGTCCTTCACCCTTCATATAGATTTCTCTAGACCGCTGGTTCTCAAGGTGTGGTTCCTGGATCAAGGTCATTGGCATCACCTTGGAACTTGTCAGAAACCCAAATTCTTGGACCCTATGCCAGTCGTACTGAATCAGAAATTCTGGGGTTGGAGCTCAGCATTCTGGACTTTAACAAGCCATCCTGATGATGTGGACACACTCTAAAGTTTGAGAACAATAGGTCTAGACAGTGAGGAGCAAGGCGAGTTGGCGGAAGCAAGGAATGAGAAGACAGGACGCTATCCATGCCAGCTCCCATCAGCCTTGGTTGGGCCAAGTCAGGGGGTGATGTCAGAAGTGGAGGAGGAGTTTGGAGGGGATCTTGGGGCACAAGGATCTACCCCCCATCTTTCCAGGTAGAGCCAGGACATGACAGGAGCTCAGAGGAGGCATGATTACATGCTTGAGCTAGATATGCACCTCACAGGACCAGCCCCTGGCCCCTGTATCCGGGGGCTCTGGGACCTGTTGGAGGCAACCTGTAAGATCTTCTCGAGGACCATGTAGACTGCAAAGGCTCCCTGGGTGTGCCTTACTCATCATTTACATCCACCCAGAAAGGCCCCAAATATCCAAACTTGATCTTCTTTTTTGCCTGTTATTGCTAACAAAATTAGATTCTGGGAAACCCAGCTGGGTGTTTCATGGTCAAACTTGGGACATCCCAGGGGCTGCTGCCTGAATCCCGAAGACGGGTGCTCTAGGGAGGCCAGTTGATAGCCACCGACACCCTGGATTAATCTTCCAATTTGGGGGACACAATAAAACCTCCCATTCATTGGTCTGCGAGGCACTTTTAATCTTCACTACCTCTTCAGAACAGAGGGGCTACCATTCCACATTTAACAGATGAGGAAACCCAGCTTTAGCAGGACCATAATTTCCCCAGTCTCCCACAGCCAGAACGCAGCAGGGCTCGGACTTGACCCCAATTCTCTCCGTCTCCGCCTGCGCTATTAGCCAGCCCGCTCCACTGCCAGACTCACCAGTATTTGGGAATGCATTTCACACTTTTCTTCAAGAAGCAGCAAAATGAGCATCTCAGTGGAGAAATACACAGCACAGGCATTGGCTCTGAAGGTGGAGAGCGTGTCAGAAGCTCTGTCGGCAGCTGGCAGGCTCAGCTGTGGATTCAGATGATATTATTCTGCCCCTCTTTCTCTAATTCCTTTGCTCCAAGCGCTCAGGATGAGGCCGGGGGGATAAACAGCAGCCGGCAATGCATCTCCCCAAGTTTATTTACTAAAACAACATTTTTTATTACCAGGACATGTTCACAGTGAAAATATGACAGTCTACATTTTATGTCACCATTGATCTTTATTCCGAGCCTGCCTCGAGGTTTCCTATAAAATCAGGGCTTCCTGGCCCCAAATGTGATTCCGGCACCAGAATGAATGACTGGCCCCGGCTACTCTTTTCTCCTCTGAAAAGGCTGAAATTGCTTTGTGTAAATGGGCGGAAAATGCTGATATTTGGATTCTATAAATAGCTCGCTTCCCAAGCGAGCCGAGCTGAGTTTCATCTGCGCTGACTCCTTGGGGGTATCTGGGGCCTTATCACTTTTATCCAGGGGGCGGCCTAGGAATGAACGCCCGCTGTCCTGTGCCGATTTGGAATGCCGGGGCGCATCTGTGGTTAATGAGGGAGGGATGTGGCGAATGAAGCGGGACATTGCCCGGGAGAGTGGCGGCACAGCCAGGGATGGGCACACACCTCCCTTTCGGGGAGCGGGATTGCTGCACAGCCCCTGCTCCCCACTTCCATTTGCAGCCTGTGCCTGCTTGCGTGGGAGAAGGTTCTATCTATAGCATGCTATTTTTAGCCCCATCATCTGAAGAACCTGACAGCCAGTTAATGACTGGGACCCATCGCAGCGTGTCTGCCTCGCAGTGAAATTCACACGCCGGCAGCAGATGTGCTGAGCCTCAAGGTTGTTGCATCTGAAAATGCCCTTCCGTCCGGGGAGGCGGGGCTGCTTGAGGAAGGGCTATTTGAGGGGCTTTACCCCCCTACTTTCTAAGTGTCTTTGCTCATTTCTAGCACAAAAATGTCATCATTCTGGCCCAGGACCCCATTCCTTGATACAGCCTGGAAGAAGGAAGGGACAGGGAAGGCTGGCTCTGAGAGCTGAGAAAGCTCTCCTGACCATTTTGTTCCCAAGCAGGGAAAATTCTGTGTTTCGGAGACTGCATTCCCTACATAGCCATTGGGCCCACCCCCTGATTTTATAGATGGGGCTGCCCCACGCTCAGAGTGTATCCAGGGCCACACGGCCTGGCTCTCCTGCCTCCACACCCTCTGGAACCAGCTGTACCCAGGACTCAGTGACAAGTTCAAGGGCCTTGATGAACAAATGTAGGGATGTGTCCAGAGTCCGTCCATTCATTTGGTTCTCATTGATCCTCCACTCCAGGGACCAGGGTAGGCTGTCAGAGCCCCCGAAGTAGGGTGGCATGGAAACCCCAGTGCCAGCTGGGAAGCATGGGGCAGTCCTGGGCAGCGTTGAAGGATTACCACAGCTGAGGTGCCCAGAGAGCGCCCCGCTGGGGGCTTTAAGGCTAGAGACTTTGGCCACCTGTCAGGCCTTCTGGATGACACCAAGTGCTGTCACGTAGGGCACACACCATGTGCCAGGGCTCTGCTCTGAGCACTTTACATTTCAGCTTTAGCGCTGCACCCTTACTGCAAGCCCAGGAGATGATACACTATTATCACACCCTGCGGTGGATTGACCTGTGCACACCCCCGTTTGGACCTGCTCTTGGTCTTGGTCCACCTTCTGGTGGGTGTGGACCCATTGTAAGTAAATTCTCGTCAAGATGTTACTTCAGGTAAGGTGTGGCCCAATGAATCCTGTGGGGCTTTAGTCTAGTTTGCTGGAGTCCTTTATTTATTTCTTGAAATCCCCTCCACACACCCCCCTCCACTTGCTGTCTGTTTACTGCGCATTCTTCAAGTCTCCTTGTCTTTTCTTCTTGTCTTCTCTTCAGGAGGCACTGGGAACCAATCTGGGACCTCCCAACGTGGGAGAGAAGCACTCAATTGCTTGAGCCACCTCAGCTGTCTGGTTTGTTGTGTCTCTCACTGTCTCTTCTCTGTGTCCTTTTTGTTGCGTCATCTTGTTGCACCAGCTCTCCGCACCACGCGGGCTAGCCTGCCTTTCAACAGGAGGCCCCGGAAATCGAACCCAGGACCCTCCATATGGTAGATGGGAGCCCAGTCGCTTGAGCCACATCCGCTTCCCTGGAGTCCTTTATAAACAGACTGAAAAGTCAGACAGAGAAGCCACAGGGAGCAGCCAGAAGCTGGAAGTCAACAGAATATGGAAGAGAAGTCAGGAAAGACCACCATGTGCCAGAATGGCCACGGACCAGGGATCCCCGCAGCCAGCCTCCGAACACCACCATCCTCTGGGAGAAACATCCTCTTGACCATGCCTCAAGACCGTGAGCCAATAAATTCCCATTGTTTAAGCCAACTCATTGCATGGTATTAGTGTTAGCACCTGGGAAAAGAACACACTCCCGTTTTCCAAACAGAGAAAGGGAGGCACAGAGAGGATACATAACTTGTACAGACCTTGTCTAAATCTGGGATGCAAATCTGGGCAGTCTCTTCCCACGGTTCATGCTTTTAACCATCATCCTGTGCTGCCTTCACGTTAGGCCCATCCGAGTTGCCTCCCTCGGAAGGGCCAGATTTGAAGGGCCGTGAACAGGCTCCCTCACTCTCAGATTCCTCCAGAACAGTAGGGTCCAACCTCAGTGCCGACTGTGGGCATGGAAACTTTCCATAACAGCCCTCCGGTCCAGTAATCGCTAGGTGGCTACTGAGTATTTGAAACATGGGCAGTGTGGTCGAGGAACTAAAGGAAATGTTTTTATTATTATTATTTATTTATTTTAATTTAAATAGCCACAGGCGGCCACTGCAGTGGAGCCGTTCTTAAAAGCCTGGCTGTGCATTTTAATCAACTGGGGAGCATTTAAAGATAACAACGCCGGGACCCAGAGATTCTGATTCAGTTGTTCTGGGGTAGGACATGGGCATTATTCTTTTAAAATTCTCTGGGTGATTCTAATGTGCAGCCAGTTATTGGGAGCTGCTGGGTTTAGCATCTTAATTCTGTCTCGTCTTGGGTGAAGGGTTCTCTAGTCCTCTCATGGCAGACTTCGCACTTGACTCTTTCAGCACCATTCCCGATCCTTTTATCCCTTGCCTTCCTCTACTACAGAGGCTAGAAAGCGAAATGCTTGATTTACCTAACCACCTTTCACTTAGGAGTAGACATGTGACACAATTCCAACCAAAGAAACCTAAGTAGAATTCTGTGAGTGCTATCCTTTCACCCTTCTTTTTCTTCTTGCCTGGAATGCAACTAGATGCCCAGAGCTGTGGCAACCATTGTGCAACCATGAGGGGAGAGCAGGTGAGGACGGCTTGACATCATTGTGTTCCTGAACCACACCCAGCAGTGCCTGCCTCTGGCCTTCTTGTTTTGGGAGGAAACATATACCCTTATTTGCTTAGGCCGCTCCGGTTGTGTTTTCTGTTTCTTACAGCCCAAAACTTTCCTAAAAAGCTATCTTTTATTTTCTTTGGCCTTGAGCTTGCTTAAACGACTGAACCTGCTAATGTATGTGAAAGCACGTCACAAGTAAAGCACTCAGCAAATAAACAGTGTTTGGAATCTGCCTGGAAATTTTGCCATCTTCTGCTTTAGCAAGAAATCCAAACGTGAGGACTAGGACTTGAAATCCAAGCTAGTCTAGGGCAAGCTGGGGAGAGATCTCAATAGAGCTTGGCAGAGATGGGGGGAAAGTGAGGGTCGGGGTGGGGGTCCTAGGAACAAAGTGACCAACTTGTCCTGGTTTGTCTAGTTGTAGCACTGAAAGTTCTGCATCCTGGGAAACCCCTCAGTCCTGGGCAAACCAGGATAGGTTGGTTACCCTGCCCGGGAGCTGGGGCCCAGAGGGCTCTCTGCCACCATGAAACAGCTGCTTTGGGAGCAGATTGCTAACTGACCCCAAAGGACTCTGGCCACTCCTTGCTGGAAGATCCATCAGCTGTTACACTCTGAGCCAGAACTGACTCTTCACAGCATTTCAGTTGTGGTTGCTCATAATGAATTCGTGGCTCTTTAAAATGCTCATATACTTCCCTCAAAGCCTCTACTTCTTTCTCTAAGAAGGAAGGGGAGTGTGGGAATCGGCCACTCCAGGGCCAGCCCCGAGTGGGCCCTCAGCAAACATGTGCTACCTGAGTGATGTGCGTGGGGCTGGTCTTTGGCTCCAGTCCTTGCTGCCCAGCCCACATTGCTCTGTCCACATTTTTGGTTGTCCCATTCTTGCCTCTCCTAAATCCCATTCCAGGGGGGCTTCTGTCTGCTAATTATGCTCCTCCCTTTCATTTGAATAGGATTTTTGATTTGCAAAGGAATTTCATTGTAGCAATGTTCATTGATACATTGCCCAAGCACAGTGTGATGCAAATCCACTGCACTCATAGCATCCACTTGGGCCCCTCTGTGACACCTCTTGGGACGTAGAAGGTGTGGGGAACCAATGCCAACATAACCTCAAGCTATTGCTGTTACGAGTAATAAATCCCTTTATCTCTGACCCAGGAGTCGCATGTCTTCTGCCAGCCTCCATGAGATAGTGGCAGCCCATCTGTAAGTAGCCTGTAAGTAGGGTAAAATCCCAGACCCTGACAGAATGGTGTGTGGGTAACTTGAGGGTAATCTTACCTTGTTCTCAAAGGGCAGGGAAATACCCCCTGACCTTGAGGTTACGTGTTGAAGATAAGGTCATGAAAAAGAGCAGTGAC
This sequence comes from Dasypus novemcinctus, assembly GCF_030445035.2. Lineage (NCBI taxonomy): Eukaryota > Metazoa > Chordata > Mammalia > Cingulata > Dasypodidae > Dasypus > Dasypus novemcinctus. The sequence continues at coordinate 183,657,767 of NC_080673.1, forward strand.
ATGATTAACTAGGTGATTTGGGAAAGCTTCATCTAGTGGCTATGGAGGGGCAGGTGGGGAGATGGTTACCATTTAAAATGTTCTAATCAGAGTGCACATTCCAGAGGAGGTTAGTTAAGCATTTGACAGCTTCAGATCAGAAGTCCACCCTCTAGAGGGAGCTAACACGAGGTGCCAGCTATCTTTACCCCAGGTCAACAACACAGGCTTTGTTGATTAATATGATAGGTGTTAGAAATTATTTTCCATTGGTGAAATAAGTAGTATTTAAGACATGCAGCTTGCCTTGAAATATTATACAGGCACTCCAACCCTTGCATGAAAAGAGTTTAAGAATCTCGGGACCTCAATAGCCCAGAGATTCTCAAACTTGGCTGCACATTGCAATCACAGGTTGGGAAGCTTTAAAAAATGCTGGTGCCCAATTTCCACCCCCAGAGATCGATTCAGTTGGTGTGCTTGCCAAGCTACAGTCGGGGTAGGGTGTTGGGGTTTTCAGAGCTCCCAGTGATTTTAATGTGCAGCACACATGGAGAAGCAGCAGCCCACACTTAGTTCTGTCATGATCTGTGTGACCTTAAGCAACTTATTATCCTCTCTGAGCCTCAGTTTCCTCATCTGTAAGGTGGGCATAATCATCTGTCGACCTCATGGATTTAATGAGGAAATTCATGCTGAGCACTTCAAGCAATGCCTGGCAAACAGGAAGTTCTCAATTGTTAGTCTAATATTATATGTAATTATATTACATTATTCTTATTTGAGTGATTTCTTATTACGATCTTCGGAAAAGTTCCCAAGGCCTGATCACAGTGTCTTATTGCTTGCTTAGACAATTCGTGTTAACCCTGTATAACTAGGTGGCTGAAACCTGCCAAGAGAATATGGCTTCATTTGCCTTGAACGAGACTTTCATACAAAATGCTCTTGGAACTCCTGAAAAGACAGAGGGAGCCCGAACTTGATCTAGCTCCCAGAACAAGTTGTAGGAACTGCTCACAATACCAGCCTGCTAAGGATGTCTGTGTAAGTGGCAGGAGTCAGTCTGAAACTTGCTTTCAGTGAAACCTGGTGGGAAATTGGTGGGAAAGAAAACTTCCACCCTCACCTCATTCAGGGATTCAGGGGTTCTTGGCCTTTGTTTTTGGGCCACAGACCCCTTTTTAGCTGTCAGGTGCAGCCTATGGACCCTTTCACAGAATAATGGTTTCAAATGTATAAAGTAAAAATATTTAGTATTACAAAGGAAACAAATTACAGCAAAGGACACTTCCAAATTTTAAAAAAAAATTTATGGTATTTTAAAAAATCGACTTTTTAAACCTTTAATAACAAGGTCTAACAGTGGCTGATGATATGCATAAAAGGTATTTTAGGATATCTGTCTGAGCGATCAAGTGATATGAAAAAAATCGACTTGTAGTTTCTATTAGTGACAGTCACAAGTACTCTTATACTACTATGGTTTGTTGCCTCATTCATAAGTAAAGATGAGGCTAAATTTCATTTTAAGGTAAATGAAAATAAAGATGTCATTTTTTCCTCATACGAGTTCACAGACCCTTTTGCATTCCATGGCCTTCAGGTTGAAAAGCCAAGTTTGGAGGCTACTAATAGCTGCCCAGCTAATAATTGGGTGTGACCAAATGGTCTTAGTTAGGTCAGACTGCCATGCCATATAACAGAAGGAAACGGGGCCATAAAAAGAATCTGTTTAAAGGTACTACCACTGTCTAACAAATGACTCCACAATATAGTGGCCTAGAGCAATGATTTATTTTTTTCCTAATGAACCTGTAGGTCAGGAATTTGGGAGGGCTCAGCAGGGCTGTTTTCTGCTGGTCTCACTCAAGAGCAAAACCAGACCTGGAACTTCTAGAATGGCCTCTCGCCTCCAGGGCTCTACCACACACACACTCTGCTCCTTCTGTCTTCTAGTCCAGACAGCACTTAAAGCACGGCAGCTGGTCTCCAGATAGAGCAATGGGGCACCTGGCAGGCTGCTCCAGGCCCAGGCTTGCCAGTCCCCGAGAGTTCCTTCCACATCCTTCCATGGGCCACAGCAGGTCCCAGGCCAGCCCGGATTCCAGGGGAGAGAGACAGACTCCATCTCGTGATGTGCAAAGTGGCTCGTGAGCACAGGGTTCATCCATTATGGGGACCTGCTCGGGCAAGCAATGAGGGGAAGGGATGAGTCAAAGTGCCCCTGAGATTTTCTGGTCCAGACTTGCATTGCTGCGGCACACATCAGACTTCCTCTTCCAGAGTTCCCGATAGACGCTAAATGAACAACCAAAAGCGATTCCCAAGGCTTGGGAAGTGTTCATCTAAATGGCAGAGTGCGCCTTTCATTAGTACTCATTAGCAGGCTTAATTATGCAGTGTGTCCTATAGTGTCAATAACTTAGGTGTCTGTCGCTTTAGAAATGGGAATGAAGTGCACACTTTCCCCTTCCTTACCTTAGCATGCCTGACAACTGTGGATTTCCAAGCAGAGAAGACCCATAACCCCTTGGGGAACCTGCACTGAGCCCTATAGCCCACCACCAACCGAGCCAGCTTCCTCCTCCTGGGCTCCTGTAACCCCCTCTACCGGGCTGTTTTTCTTCTTCTTAGCAGCTTTTATTGAGATAGAATTCACATATGGTACATCACTTGCCTGCTCAGCAACACTGGATTGGAATCATCTTGCGTCTCTTACTCAAAACCCGATCGCTGGTTTGCACCTTGGCTATACACTGGAATCCTCTATAGAACTTTAAAAAATGCTGATGCCACCCCCAGGGGTTCTGAGTTAATGGATCTGGATGCACTGAGGCTTTCACAAGCTCTCCAGGTGCAGCCAGCGTTGAGCACTCTGCCTGAGAGCCCTTGAAGGAAGTGCAACCTTGTCTTATGGTATACAGTAGGTGCTTAATGAAAAAAAATGAACAATTAACTAAATGGCCCTGCCCCCATTCTTTGAGCGGTATCCTCTTCCTTAGGTTCCTTGCTGCTTGGGAAGATATTGAGGTATTCATTTTTGTTGATCCTTGCAAGTGTAGATGAGTTGTTAAGAATGAAAGTTTTTGTTTTGTTTTTTTTCTTTCCTTCCCTCAAGAGGGAAGCAGAGCTTGGAAGCTCAAGGCAGAAGGAAGAGGCCTCTGTGTTTTGAAAGCTTAGATTAGGAGCCCAAGGGCTGGAAAGAGGTTGGTGGGGCACCCGGTGGATTGAACATCAACGAAAGCAAAGCTTGCATCAGCACTTACTTTTGCGCCAGGCACCGGGCTGACGGCTTAATATTATCGCATGTATTCTTTACTATGACCCAGTAAGGAAGGTACAATTGTTATCATTTTTATAGATGAGGAAACTGAGTCACTGAATGGTCAAGTGGGTGACCTTGGAGTGACAAGCACTGGGAGGGAGATTCCCAAACGGGGAAGGAAGTGGGTTGGGGAGGGAGGCAGCTGTGGTGGGACCTGCACGCGGATCCCTCGGCTCCTTTGGTGTGGGTGCACTTCTTGGCAGGTGCATGCTAGGGAGAAATCTGTGTGGGTGTGGGCACTTTGGAGGGACACTCTGAGCACTGACTCCTTCCAGGAGGCTCAGACAATAGGCTTGCCGGCATGCCCTCGGAAGACCTTCTGGAATAACTTAGAACTTCTATCTCTCCCAAGGATAGCACTCGGTGGGTAGATACCCAACTCTTTCATTTTACACATAATAAATAATGCACTTATTATCCTAGAATAGAACTACCCACTCTACTGTCTGGGAACAGGATGAGGGTCACAGATCCTGGTGATTTTGCCTTTGGGCCTCTCCCCCTGCTTTGACCTGATCCAAGTTCAAGGTCACTGCATTCCTAGTCTGGCTCCAGAAGCACATTCCCAGCCTCTGCTCCTCCGGGGCCCAGCTGCCCTATCTTTCCCACCAGCCCACGTCGCCGCACCCCAGCAGGCTCGTGCCTCAGCCTGCCCAACTCGGGTTTGCTTAGGGAGATTAAGAACCAAACCTGGCTTAACGCAGGCCGGCGCCAACTCATTATTATTTCCCGCTCCTAAGCTTCCAACCAGCCTGAACAAATTCCTGTCAGCCCTGGTCAAACGGCCACCGCCTCCCCCATAAAAACTTCCCTGTCGCACTTCTTGGCAGGTGCATGCTAGGGAGAAATCTGTGTTTGGTTATTTCTATTCGTGTTTGGTTTTGCTTAAAAGGATTTAGAGTGTTTGAAAGAAAGAAGTGATTTAACAGAGAAGCAGGCAAGGACTTGGGATGGGGCTCGTTAAGGGAAAGAAATGAGGTGGCTCCTTCCTTACCTTTAAGAGAGTCTGGTGGGTCTCCGGAGTGGGCTACAGACTGTAAACTGAATAATTCGTGTGGGGAGAGGGCAAGTCCGAAGCCCACTGTAGGGTAGTCACAGTAACAGGAAGTTAGTAACAACACGTGCTGGGTATTAAGGAGTTAAAGAGTGTGCGTTAACTCCTCCACTCCCACCGCCCCCATCGCACGGAGGTTACACAACGTGCCCCAGCCACATGGGGAGGAAGCCGCGGGGACGGGACTTAAAGCGGGGCCCATGTCATCCCAGCCCCTCGTCTCAGGCACCCTCCCTCAGGAGCTCTGTGGACAGGCAGCTGAGAACGAGCCGACGCCAGAGCAGACTGCAGTCAGCGGTTCTCAACTCAGAACGCACAGGGAATCGGCCGGGGAGCTTTTAGACCCGCACCGGCGCGCAGGCCCCACCCGGGCCTCTCTGGTTTAATTGAATTGGGTTGCGGCCTGGGCCTCAGTGTGTTTTTACGGCTCCCCAGGTGAATGGGATGTGCAGTCAGGGCCTGAGCTAGGCTAAGTCCTGAGGTGACCCAGGCTGAGGTGAGGCCCAGAGAGAGGAAAATCAGTGAGCACGCTGGAGAAGTCGGGGGTAAGGGGGCCCGGATTACTTTTACTTTTTCTTAGTTTTAATAAGTGACTTTGCATTCGAGATAGCGATATGTTAGACACCATGTTTCCTTAGATAAGGCACAAAGAGAGCGAGTCCTCTAGAGCTTCCTCGATTTCCTCAGAAGTTTAGGCCCAGGAGGAGCCCAACTGCCAGGAGAGGCAAATTCTCCTCAGCAATCCCCACTCACCCTCTGCCCCTCCAGTCGGTGGTTCTTGGAGGAAATAACTAAGACCCCATTCTGTGCCTAGAGCAAAGCAAATTCCAGTAGCAGTTACTACCGTTGATTAAGCACTTAATTAATTACAGAGCAACCTTCAAAGTAAGGGCTATTGCACTCCCCCACTTTACAGAAGAGGAAACGGAGGCTCAGACAGTGTTAGAGAGGATTCCAGTGCATGTGGATTGCTCCCAAAATATTCTTTAAGGTGAAACACACGGGGTGTACATACATTTAAGAAGATGGTGCTGGCATCTATGAAATAAGCTGGGTGTCTTAAGGTCTTCCTCTCTCCACACCCAACCTGGCCTCTCTAAGTCACCCCCAAAAAGAAGAAAACAACTTTCTCTGCTGAGCTCCATCCTTCCAGTGGATAAAAATCCCACAGGCCTCCGTGCTCAAGTCAGGCAGATGTTTAAACTCACTCTTCTTTAGGAGGAGCTTCTCCGGCAATTTATTTTCTGTCAGAGCCCGTGTTTTCTGCCTATGAAGGATGATATTTTGTTCACCTTCCGTGCCTCTACCCATCGTGTTCTGCAGTCAATGTCCCCAAACAATGCTGGCACCATCCATTAGATAGGGCTTCTCGCTTGGCTGTCAGCCAGCAAACCTGCCTTTCCCAGGCTATGGGCTAAACTTAATGCCATTTCTTCCCTGCACATCACCCCCTCCTATCTCCTGTTGTGTGCGTGTGTGTACATTAAAAAAAAAATGTTTCAACAGAGTGTTTCTTCTCTTTTCTCTATCAATCCAGCGGGCATCACAATATTGAGCCAGCACAGTGCTTGATAGCACTTGTAAAGCTTTGAAGAGGAAGGTGTAGGAAACCTGGCCGAAAGATAGTGCATGGGAATCTGTGTTTCTTTTTGTTGCATCATCTTGTTGTGTCAGCTCTCCATGTGTGTGGCACCATTCTTGGGCAGGCTGAACTTTCTTTCATGCTGGGCGGCTCTCCTTATGGGGTGCACTCCTTGCGCATGGGGCTCCCCTACGCGGGGGACACCCCTGTATGGCACGGCACCCCTTGCGCGCATCAGCACTGCGCGTGGGCCAGCTCCACACGGGTCAAGGAGGCCTGGGGTTTGAACCATGGACCTCCCATGTGGTAGGCGGACGCCCTAACTGCTGGGCCAAGTCCGCTTCCCAAGGGGAAGTACTTTTTAATCCAGGCATTGAAATAGAGTAGGCTTGCTGGATTTAGCAGTAAAGATACAGGACATCTAGTTAAATCTGAGTTTCAGATAAACAATGAAAACTTCAGCTAAACATGAGACATACTTACACTAAAACATTATTTGTTGTTTTATCTGAAATTCAGATTTAATGGGACATGCTGTGTTTTACCTGGCAACCCCCAAATAGGGTAACGGTTAAGACCCTAAGTTTTGGCTCAGAGTGCCTGGGTGCAAACCTTGGTGCTGTCCCTTACTAGCGCGGTAACCTGGTTAGATGATTTAACCTCGCCGTGTTTCTGGTTCCTCGTTTCTACCTAGGGCCATTGAAATGAGAAGATGCAAGTAGAGAACTTGCACTTTGGCAATGTGAACAAGTGTTCAATGTGTGTCCAAATCACAGCAGGTTGTAGCCTGTTGAAGCATGCCCCTTAAAATGCATGTCTACCTGGAACCTCAGAACAGGGTCTTGGCAGATGCAATTAATTAAGATGAGGTCAGACTGGCTTAGGCTGGGACCTAAATCCAGTGACCTTTGTTCTTAACGAGGAGGAGAGGACACACAGAGGAGAAGGTGATGTGAAGGTAGAGGCAATGGAGTGACGCCGCCACAAGCCGAGGAGCACCTGGGGCCCCCAGGAGCTGGAAGAGGCAGGGAAGGTTCTTCCCTCACATGTTCAGGGAGATCACGGCCCTGCCGACACCTTGCTTTTCGATTTGAAGCCCCCAGAACTGTGAGATAATAAGTGTCTGCTGTTTTGAGCCATGCAGTCTATGGTACTTCATTATGGCAGCCCTGGGAAACTAAGAGAAACTGAGTCAAGCAGCACCTCTAACATGCAAGACCCCCTGTTGGACGTTAGGCTCTGTGCTCTCTGTGCTCCAGCACTTACTTGCTGTGTGGCTGTGGGCAGACATTTTAATCTCCCTGAGTCTCCCTTTGCTCACCTATAAAGAGGAGCTGACAACCTCTATCTTTTGTGGTTGTTGTAGGCATGCATGGGTTGTGTGTAAAGCATCAGGCGCCTGGTGCTCTGGGTGCCATTCAGATAAACATTCCTGCCCATTCAAATAAGCATTCCAGCTAAGGAATGCCTCCACCAAGGAGTTCGATCTCCTGAAAGGCTGGGGCCAGACACCTAGAGCCTGGCTGAGGACAGGAAGTAGGAGGCTGGAAGGGCGAAGGACAAAATGGCACGTTTGGGAGACGCAGAAGATATAGGAGCTGGGTTTTAGTGAGTGGTGCCCTTTGTCTTCTCTCCCTCCTCCTCCCTGGTTTCTTTTCCTAGAGGACCCCATCCCTAAATCAATTAGATTCTTTAAGGATTTGCTGAGCACCTACCCCATACATTGGGGTGGCAGGTGGCCAGGAGACATACAAAGGATTGAAATAGGATCGGAGTCTTAGGCTAGAAGGAAAAGCTCCAGTGATAGAATTTCAGGAACTGGGAGAGATACTTTTGGAAGCGAGAGGAGTTTTCCAGGGACTCTTGAGATATCTGCTATATAATTCCTTCCTTTTTCAGACTCTTTTGGAGGCTGTTATGTACCTGTCTCTGTGCTGGTGCCTGGAGAGGTGGATGAATAAGAACCAGTTCAGTCCCAAACCCAGCTGCTCGTGGTCACTAAGCGGAGCATTAAATACAACGTGGCAAGTGCTACGATACCTGTGAGAACAAAGTGCCATGGGAATCGGAAGGAGCAACCCTCAATCTACACCTGTGGGAGTCGGGGAAGGCTTCCTGGAGGAGGTGATATTTGACCCTAAGTTCAGAAGGAGGAGTGAGTGTTAAAGAGGGGGGAAGAAACAAAGGAGAAGGGCATTTCGGGTAGAGAATACAGCACACAGAAAGACACAGATCTTTGATAAAAGACCCACCCAATAATAATAAAAAAACAACAAAAATCATGGCAACCAACATTTCCTGAATGCTTACTCTAAGCTAAAGCGATTTATATGTACTATCTCATTTAATCCTCACAATAGGCCTTGGAGATGGGTGTTGGTAATTTTCCCATTCTCCAAATGGGGAAACTGAGTCACAACTGCGTTAGACGATTTGCCCAAATTCACCGGCTGGTCAGCCTCAGAGCTCAGTACTGAAAGTGGTTTTTCTGATTCCCAAAGGGAAACTCATAAAGCCTCTTCCGTACTTCCTCTGAATCCTAATTTGGAATATTTCAGCTCAGCACTCCCCAGTTGTCATTTACCTCTTTACTGTATTCTCTTCTCTTCAGCTGAGAATACCTGGCTTGACCTGAAACCAGATACAAATCAGAGTTCCTGTGCTTCCTTTCCGCCCTCTTGCTGCCCAAATTTCTAACCATCTATCTTCACAAAGCACCGAATCAGAGAAAAGTTCTGGGAAAAACAGAATCAATGGCAGGATGTCGCCCCAGGTCTTTAATGAAATTGCAGTGATGCGTGACTTGTCGGGGCCTCCCTGCTCCCACCCCTTCCTTCCCGAGCACTTAGCTCTTCCTATCGATTCCTGGTCACGGGAGATGGGAGCCCATTAGGAAGAGTTCCTGAAGTCTGTTAATCTGCCTTCCGTTGTGGGTTTATTTTTCACTTGTTGATTTTCCTTATCTCGTTTCCCTAGTAGCTCCATTTAGAAATAAATAATACTGTCAAGTTAAAAAAGAAATTAAAAAAAAAAAAGAGGAAAACTGTGTTGCTCTAGTTGCCTTTGAATCCATTCGCTCCTTTGCTTGGCTGTGTTAGGGGTGCTGATCCTACAGGATGCACGTCCCGGGTCCCTGTGCAGCTGGCCACCGCTGGATTTGGCCAGTGGGAGGAGGAAATTGTGGGAAAATAATTACCTGCGCCTTATTGTAAATGTTACACCTGTTCTATTGTAGATGTTGCAGTTGTTGCTTATTGTAGATGATGTTGCAGTTCTGAGAGCAAACAGCTGCTCGGTAGTTTCCCAATAAATAGAAAGTGGAAACGAGGGTCGAGGCGCTCAGTTCCAGAAGCTGTGAGTCCCCTGGCCCCAACTTTATCTCCTCTCTTGTGTCTTTCTCTCTGTCCCTTCATTTTGTAAAGTTCTGCATTGCCTTCCCTTCCAGGCAACCTGTTGCTAAGCTCATTGCAGCAGGAAATGATGGGAGACAGGGGAGAGGAAAGGCAGAAGCCAGGGACTTTTTCCCTTCCCCCTATCTCCCCCCAGGACTCCCTGTAGGGGTACCCTGGCCATGGTCTTGCTAACTCCATCCTTGGTTCCTTCAGCCTAGTTCTCGACTCACCAGCCCCCATTTGTCTTCTCAGCTCTTTCATCAATTGAGTGAATAATCCCATGTTAAGGGAAACGGACTTTGGCCCAGTGGTTAGGGCGTCCGTCTACCACATGGGAGGTCCGCGGTTCAAGCCCCGGGCCTCCTTGACCCGCGTGGAGCTGGCCCATGCGCAGTGCTGATGCGCGCAAGAAGTGCCGTGCCACACAGGGGTGTCCCCCGCGTAGGGGAGCCCCACGCACAAGGAGTGTGCCCCGTAAGGAGCGCTGCCCAGCGCGAAGGAGGGAGCAGCCTGCCCAGGAATGGCGCCACCCACACTTCCCGTGCTGACGACAACAGAAGCGGACAAAGAAACAAGACGCAGCAAAAAGACACAGAAAACAGACAACCCGGGGAGGGGAAGGGAATTAAATAAATAAAAAAATAAAAAATAAAAAAAAATAAATCTTTAAAAAAAAAAAATCCCATGTTAAATTCCTTCCATTTTAAATACTTAGTGTGGTTTCTACTTACCTGGTTGGAACCTGATACAGAAAGGGAAGCCAATTTGCTCAGCCAAGACATGCAGGACCCAGCTTAGACTGTAAACTGTCAGCAATCTTATTCAATATGATTTGGGTCAATTCAATTTGATTTAACCCAATTCTACTTAATTCAAAGCAACATGTGTTTATTGGACGCCTACGATTTTGAAATCACTCCCATTCAAAATGGAAGTAAAACACCCACTCTCAAGGGGTTGACAGTCTAATTTTAATGGTGGAAACAGGCAAGAGAACTGAGTGAAGGTACTCTGCGCAATGACTTGTAGTAAAGGGTATTGTTAGTTGAGCCCTGAGGAGGGGCACCTCTTTAAAAGGCGGGTTTAAGGGGAGCTTCCCAAGGAAATAATATCCAAATAGAAAGAATAATGTGGAATAAAGGCGCCAGGTAAGGAGAACAGCAGCATCATGTAGGTTGATAAATCGGCAACTCTGAGGTCTGAAAATCTGATTTCCAGAACATATAGCATGACACCAAAATCCCAGCCTCTAAAATTCATCCAGGCATATGGATGAATGGAGCAGAAGAGCTAGCCCAGAAAGAGACCCTACAATAAGATTTGTATTTGATAAAAATAATAAAAGGAAAAAGAAAATATTGTTAAATGACACTGGGACAACGATGTAACTGTAAGGGGGGACATCTAGATTTTTGCCTCATAAATTTTACCAAAATAATCAGTTAAAGATCTAAAAGCACTCCCCACCCCCCCCAACCACCACCACAAGAAACCATAAATATCTAGAAGACACTAGGTTAAAGTTTATAAGATCTGGGATAGAGAAGGACTTCCAAAAGTGTGGAAAAACTTATGAAGAACAAAAATTGTTTCACAACTTAAAACTATATAAGCAATATGGAAATCAAAACAGAAATAAACAGGATAAAGAATTTGCAAAATATATGACAGATGGTGGATTTGTATTCTTAATATGTAAAGAGCTTTCACAAACAAATATGAGGAGACAAATATGAGATATTTAGGAAGTTATTGCCTCTAACAATAGGACTTCCAGAAGAATGCTTTCCCTCCTCACATCAGCCTTATTCAGGGAAAGTAAAGCTTCTTATTTTCCCCGGATAACACCTGGACAGGCAAACCACTCCCATCACTCAAGGCGGGCTAGCAGATGCTCCCATCAGTTTCTAGCATCTGCCTGGTTTGAACCTCTTTTTTCTATAAGCATTTCCCACACAGCGAAAATGGGGAAATGAAAGTTCATGAAATGCTACCTTTGAATTTTTACAGATGACAGGGTGCAGTGGTACATCAAACTCAAGAATATGGTTTTTCTGTGAATATTTACAATAGCCCTCCCTGAAATGGATGGATAATTGTGGAAACTGGATATTGGTTGTGCAGACACACACATGCCCACGTGCACACTTAGCATTCTTTCCTAGCGTACATTTCTGTCTTCTTTTACTGGGTGTCCATTTGCTAAGCTGATTTGGATGTCCGTGAAAACAGTTCCATGTATTGCTGACATTCGTTATATAATTAGAAAAAGAGAGAGGGTTGGAGATTGGCTTGTAGGGCTACAAGCTGTGTCTGGTAATAAGCCCTTGGTTTATAGGTTAATTCTTACATCAACGGAAGTGACTGCCTTCTCAAGCATGTCGGAGAGAGGAGAATTTATAACCCAAGGCACTGCTGTCATTGGGAATGCAGGTAAATAACTGCATTGCAAATGCAGTATGAAGGGGACAGGCCCCTGCTGAAAGCTGGCAGGCTGAGGGGTGCAAAGGGGAGCTCAAGGCCCAGGAGATGGGCATGAGAAAAGACCACCGAGCTGATGTGTTTGGACATTTCTCATTTGGGGACACTGCCGCGATCACCTGTGTCTCGTTATTCAGCCCCAGTTAAGCCTGGGAAAGAGAGCTAGGTGCACGTTTTGGAACCTGTTTCCGAACATCACTGTCATTATCACCGAGGCTTTAACCCCAGAGCGATAGCCTGGTGACAGTGGGGTTTAAAATGCCAGGAGTGCAACTGTTTAGTAAAAGCTGGCAATTAACCTCCACGACCCCTATTAGCCACTTGATTTTCTCAGAATTAGGTGCCAACAGCAGACGAAGTTTTGACCCTATGTTTTAGGCTCATAGCCTGTGTTGGCAATTAGCAGTCTGGGCCCAAGCCCTGGACAAAACTTGAAAAAGATCTTTTCCTAACTTGCACTCCACCATCCTACCCTAAATAGCCATCTTTGGGCATCTCTCATGGAAGCTTTATTTTATAATTGCCTCATATATTTTAGGGTAAACAACCACGCTAATGCCATGATACTAAAAACACAGAGACACAAACAAGGTTTACATTTACTTCTCTTTCACGAAACTCCTCAGATGTACGAGTCTAATCCAGGTTGGGCGGATAACTCTGAGCTCTGACACCCGGTCAGTGCACCCTGGACAATGCTTCTGGCTTGATGCTCAACCATTCTCTAGAGCAGGAGTTAGCAAACTTCTTCTGGAAAGGACCACATAGTAAATATTTTCAGCTTTGTGGCTCATATGAACTCTATTGCCACTCTACACTTCTGCATTCCTAGGTCTAAAGCAGTCATAGATGATATATGAACAGACGTGGCTATGTGCCAGTAAAACAGGTGGTGGGCTGGATTTGGCTGTGGTTTGGTGACCACTGTTCTAGAGCAGTGCTGTCCAATAGAAATATAAATGAGCCACAAATACTAGCCTCACATGTAATTTTTTGTTTTGCCAGGCAATTCCATTATTTTATTTTATTTTTTCTCTTTAAGTAATTTTTAACTTTCTATTATCCACGTTAAAAAGTACAAAGAAACAGGTAAAAATAATTTTGATATTATATTTTGTTTAGCCTAATATATGTAAAATACCATTACACACGTGATCGATATTAAAATGTATTAGCATGACATTTTACATTGGTTTTTTTTCCTTTTGTATTGAGTCTCTGAAATCCAGTGTATATTTTATGCTCACAGCACAACTCAACTTGAATGAACCACATTTCAAGCCACATATTAGATGGCACAGCCTGTTTTTGGTTCCTAGGTTCAAAGGAACTACCATGAAATGGGACAGGTGAACAATGCGAATTTATTTGCCCACAGTTTTGAGGAAAATATCCAAATCAAGGCATCCTCAAAGTAATGCTTTTTTCCTGAAGACCAGTTGCCAGGGATCCTTGACTCCTCTGTCACATGGCAAATGGCATCATCTGCTGGTCTGTCCCTTCTCTTCTGAGTTTTGTTGATTTCATCTTCTTGCTTCTGTGGATTTCTCTTTCTCTAGTTGAAGTTCATTCTCTTATGAAGAGTTCCAGTAATAGGCATCCTGACTAAGGTGGAGCATATCTTAACTGAAATTGCTTCATCAAAAGGTCCTACCTACAATGGGTTCATGCCACAAGAATGGGTTAAATTTAAGAACATGTTTTTTTGGGGGGCACATACAGCTTCAAACTACTGCCCAGCCCTAAAGGGTTGCTCTTGTCTACAAGGTCATAGCTTACTCATTGGCCCTTCTACAGCAATTCGTGGAATAGGAAAGAAAGTGAGGGAGCACATGCCCGATTGTTTTGAGGTCAAGACTCCAAATTGCAGGTATCAGTTCCCATGACTTAATACTGAAAAGAATCCGGTCACATGGACACACCCAGATGCAAAGGTTGTTGGGAAATGTAGTCTCTAGCTGGGTGGGCATGTGCCCAGCTAAAACTTGGCAAGGGTGCTTTCAATAATAAAAGGAAGAAGGGGAAGAAAGTATTTGTGGACAGTTACCAATTTTTGCCATACTACCATATTCATTTTTTCAATAGAATTTTCTCTCTGTTTCTGAAATCTCACCTGACCTAAGGCCGGTCCTGAAAGTCAGTCTGCTGGAATGGAAGGGATGAGAGGGTTCCTGTATCTCACCCTCCCTTTTTGCTCTGACACTTCCGATCCCTCTGCCATTCTTCTGGGTCCCTCCCCATACCTGGAAACCAGTATTCTATCTGTCTTAGGGTCCTGCAGCTGCCATCACAAATACCCAGAAAAGGGCTGCCTCAAAACCACAGAAACTTATTCTCACACAGTTCTGGAGGCCAGAAACCTTCAGATTCTAGGGGAGGATTCTTTCTGGACTCTTCCAGCTTCTGGTGGCTCCTGTTGTTCCTTGGCTTGTAGATGCCATCTCTCCAATCTCCATCTCTGTCTTCCCAATGTCTTCTCCTTTGTGTTTTTATGGGTCTTCTCCTATTCTTATGAGGACACCCATCATTGGGTTTAGGGCCCATCCTAAATCTGGGATGATTTCCTCTTGAGATCCTTAACAGATTACATCCTTAAAGACTATTTCCAAACAAGGCCATATTCTAAGGTTCCAGGTGGACATGAATTTTGGGGTAACATTAGTCAATGAATGACACCATCTTACCAGGACTTGGAATCATAACCAGCAACTTTCCAACCGCACTCCCCTGATGGTCCAAAATATATGCTGCTCGAAGTCCCTTGAATACAGGACACCCTGTGCCAGGGAAGGGTTCAGGGAGTTTCATGAGGATTTCCAGAAAGACCTAGAAAACACCTGGAGAAGGATGTGCAGAGCAGAGGATCTCTCAGCACTGAAAGTGGCAGGAGGAGGAGGGAAACCGTGAGTGTAGAAGCAAAACTGATGCTTTGCTCATCTCCACTGTGAATAAGTGTATCCATCACACCCCACAGATGGAAAATAAAAAACCACTTAGCAATCTGAGATAAAACAAAAATAAAACCAAATGCTGAAAGAACAGATCGCCCTGTCTAGTTCTAGTATCCAAAATAAATAAATCCTTGAGCATTTCCTGACAGTTGCTGATTACCTAGCAAAACACCTTTATCCCTGCCTGGTGTTCATGTTGATGTCTGGGAAATGGAGGAAATAACTGTGTCTGAAAATTGCTGTCATTCCACCATGAACAGATCAATGTAAAACAGGTGATCTTGGTAGTTTTGCAGGGTTTTTTTCCTTTTATATACCTGTTGTGTTTTTTGTTTTATGACTTCCTTGCAATTCTTTGTAAAAAGACGACTTCCCTAAAAGTCTTCCTTTCATGGTGCCTTAGCTGTCAAGGGCTAAGAACAGGGATGGCGATCAGTTTGAGGCCACCCGCTCCCACTGCAAGGCTCTGTTTATTTTATTCCCCAAATATCCCTTAGTTCTATCCGCTTCTCTCCATTCCCACTCCATCGTCCTTGCTGAAGTCTCACCTGGCCAATTGCAACAATTAATTAGCCACCCTGCAGCTTCTCTCTACAATCCAGTTCTCTCTACCATCTATTTTCCACATAGTATCTGGAGTGATCTTTTTGAAATTTGAACCTGATGACATCACCGTTTTGCTTAATAAACTGCTCTGTCTCTCTGTTGCTTTTAGAATAATAGCAAATATGTACGTGGCACTGACTGTGTGCCAAGCACTATTCTGAAAGCTTTCTGCCTACTAGTATTAATTTAATCCTTTTATTAATATCCTCCTATTTTACATGTGGAAACAGGAAGATTAAGTAACACAGCTAATGAGTGCCAGAGCCGAACTTGTCCCCAGGAGATTGGCAGGCTGTTAACTGCCACTCTGGACGATTGGCCCGGTGGCTTCTGAAACCCTCCAGGATGCTCTGCCACCTCGCCAGCTTCCTCCACTCCAGCGACGCTGGCCTTCTTCCCCTTCCTTGTGCCCCTCTTTCTCCCCTCTACCACAGGGCCTTTGCACACACTCTGCTGAGGATCCTCTTCCTTCCCCCCTTAGACTAGGTAATTCCTCCTATTTTCAGAACTCAGGGCAGGGATGCCATCTGTGATCTCCCTGCACACATGAAATCCCCCTACAGTGCGCTGAGCGCTTCTGCACATACTTGCCGCAGCTCTACCCCCATCTGTTCCGGCGGTTATTTGTTAATGCCTGGGCCTCACCTCCCTCGACCTCCAAGTCACATGCTCAAGTGTAAGCTCCACGGGGACAGGGAGTTTTGCTCTCCACAGTACTTAGCTCATGACACTTGAAGGCTAAAGAAACGGATGAGGATGGGGTTGGTGAATCAACGGTGCTTGACATCAGGTTAAAACAAAAAGGTTTTATTGATGTGGCTGACAAAAAAGCTACAAGGGAAGGAAAGAGGAGCTGCAAGTGTGGTTTTGCTGAGTACACATGGCACCCGGTATAGTTCTCAGAGTGAACTTCTGCCTTTGGCACCTGAAGCGTGGAGCAGGCGCAGGGCAGGCTGCAGGGGAGGGAGCCTGAGGTTTTTGATCAGCTGATGTGCTCTCAGATTTCTGTGGATTTCAGATGTTCTTTTTTTTCTCCTTCAAATCTTAGTATTTTCAAAAGCAGAATTCACCTTACAATGAGCTGTCCATTTAATGCAATGTAGTTTTTGTTAGTCCCCTGTAGAGCAGTTATTCAAATGAATGGCAAGTCCCACAATCAATAGCACTTCGGAATGGAAGAAATGCCATTTGTGGCCTTGGGTAAATTCTTTGCTTTTCTGAGTCCTCATTTCCTTGTCTGTAGAAGGGCAGGGCTTTTCTAAATATTGGAAAGGTCTGGAATGGCCTCAGCCTGAGGACTAGTAGCTCTAATTCATCAACAGAAAGTCTATTCTACGTCAGATTCGTTTTTGTTTAGATAATCCACATACCTGCATGATCAGACTTATATTTGACTGTTCACAATTTTAGAAAAGAAATGGAAGATGATTTGGGGTGGGGGGCCAGGCTCTTTCTTCTCTACATTTTAATGAATGCTGTATGAAACCTCCTCTGAGTATCTACTTTGTGAGGCCAACCTTCACCAGTTTAGCCTCGGGGAGAGAGGCCCCGTCAGCTTGTCACTAGGGAGCGCTCTTAAGGTTCAGTTTTCTGTCCCATTCACTTCTCATGACACAACAAAAATTCAAGGACTGTGCTTCTCCCCCTCATTAAGAATTATATGGAATTTGCCTCGTCTTTTAAAGCATACCATTTTTTTTTTTTTTTTTAACTCAGGGCAATTACTTGTTCTATTTCTACGTCTAGAACTCTTTCCAGGTTATTCTTGGTGAGCATTAGTCAGTGGAGCTATATTTTGGTAAAGGAATCTATTTGCTCTGAACCAGTAACTGGAGTATAATCTCAGCAAAGTCCTCTAAAGTCTTCATTGACGTCACTGTTTGCTCTTCCAGTGACTTGAACCAGAATGTGAACAATGCTATAAATTAAGCACCCAAATGATTCTGTGAAAAATTATGCCTTTATGAAGGACCTCCCTTTACCCTTAAAAATGTCACAGGGCCAACAGATGTCTTAACTACATCTAACTTGGCAGACAACTATGGACTAGGAATAAACTAGAAAACATATATTCAGATTAAAACCAGAAAGAGCAACTGCTGAGTTAGGGTAAAAAAGAGAAGTAAAGTGGATTGAGTATAATTTCCATGTAAAAACCAGGAGGTTGACTGTGGTGAAAGACAGAACTCAAGACATGCCTTTTCTCACTGACCAACTTCTGTAGGTGTCGGCAAATTGTTTTTCCTCTCTACATTGTTGGTACTAGATTTTCCATTATTTGCAATGAAACATTCCTTGTGTTTTAAAAGTTTATTTAATGTGGAATGAACAAAAACACTGAGAGCTAGGTCAGATGAATAAAGTAGTGATGTAGCAGAGTAATAAAAGCTGTGTGCATGTGCGCATGTGTGCAAGTGCATGTGTGCCTGTGTAAGAGGAACTTTTCCCAATTGACAATAAAACAATGAAACAAAAGGGTTTCCTTTTTTGATTTGAAGACTTTAAGACAATTCCCCAAGAAAAAAGAATTTCAGAAGTAATTTGAGCAGTGACAGTAATGCTCAAATGTCTCTATTCCTCCTAAGGCTGCTTCAAATCCATTTCTCACCAATTTTATCCATCAGGGCCTACCTAGGAATACAGAAGCCACTTTGAATATTTGCACAGAAGGAATTTAATACAGGAATTTGTTACACAGGCGGTGGAGGAACCAGGGAGTCAAAAGGAGACAGAGAGGTAACCCAGAGATTAGCAGGAGCAGGAGGACACAGCCACCCCTAGGGAGGAGTGGTATTACCAGAGCCTGGTGGTCAGAGTCACTTATACCAGGCTGGAACCATGGCAAGTCCATATGGTGGTAGCTGGTGCTGTGGGACATACCATCTGAGGAGGAGAGGGAGGGGAGAAATACCCTAGCTCCTCCATTCCTCCACCCTTCCAGCCCCTCTTCAACCCATCCCATTGGTTGCACCCAGCCAGCCCTTCACTGATGCAGCAGCTCTGGAAACTATCTGCAGGGGGCAGTGCAGAGCAAGGGGGAGGGTTGTTGCTGAGGGCAAAGCAGCCCAGGACCTGGAGCCTCTCGTGGGAACATACTTTGCAATAAGTGCTTAAAGGAAGGGATTGTGTTCTACTTCTTTCCCCAGAAGGTTTGGAATCATTCTCTTTCTCTTTTTTAAAATTTCCCTCATTGTGGTTGATAGAATAAAATGTCCCCGTCTAATTCCCCAGAACCCTTACATAACAAAAGGGATTTTCAGATGTGATTAAGTTAAGGATTCTGAGATGGGAGGATTATTCTGGGTTATCTGGCTGGGCCTGATGTAAAGGTCCTTATAAGAGGGAGGCAGGAGGCCAGAGATGTAAAAGGCTATGTGATGATGGAAGCAGAGGCTGGAGGGATGCCCTTTGAACATGTGGGATGTGGCCACATGCCAAGGAAAGCAGGTGGCCTTTAGCAGCTGGACAAGTCAAGGAAACGGATCTCCCCTAGAGCATCTAAAAAGGAATACACCCCTTCTGGCACCTTGACTTTAGTGCAGTGAGACTGAATTTTGACTTCTGACCTCCAGGACTGTGAGATAATAATTTTTTTTTTTTTTTGAGGTACTGGGGGCCGGGGAATGAATTTGGAACATTGCATGTGGGAGTGGGTGCTCAATCCCTGAGTCGTATTGCCTCCCCTGAGTTGGTTTTTCCTTTGTTTGCTTGTTGCTGTTTTTTTTCTTTTAGAAGGCACTGGAAACCAAACCTGGGGCCTCCCCTGTGGGAAGCAGGCGCTCAACAACTTGAGCCATATCCACTCCCCAAATTGTGTTGCTTTAGCCACCTAAGTTTGTAGTAATTTATTACAGCGGTGGTTGATAACTAATATACCTCTTATTGCAAATATTAGGCTAAAACCTGCAATGTTGTTATTTCTCCAGCTGACACAATGTGCAAACTGATTTACTTTGCTTTTTCATTCTTTCTTCAATGTACCTCTTCACTATGAGTGTCGAGGTTAAAGTCAGATGGCCTAAAAAATAGTGGCTGTGATTTAGGCATTCCAAATGCTTACAGGCCATTGTTACAATTACTTTGTTTAAAAGTTAGATTTACAGCTATCAGAAAATATTTAATCCAGTATCTGTATTCAACAGGTAATCACAGTGTGTCCTGACAAATGTCCTTTCAACACTTGGGATTAATAGCTATTGGTTGGCTATTTGGTATTGCTTTGGCTGATGTTTATTAAAGCTATAAAAAGTCTTATGCTATTACTTGAGTGTCTTCATTAAATGAAGCAGGCATGATTTAGATCTGTTAAAGTGGGAAAGAATATTTTCTGAACTAATAGCTCATGCTTTTCTAAGTGTTTTTTCAATCTAATTTATGGCAGAGCCCCATAGTACCAACACTCCCTCACTCCTTTCCCTCCCTCTGTCCTTCCTTCCTTCTCTGTTCTAGAAGAAGTAAAGGAAAGAGAAGTCAGATTTTTTTCAGACCAGAGGATAATACTAACAGTAACAGCAGCAATAACAAAATAGTAACAATAGTTATGTAATTAAACTCTGTAGAATCTGTATCTAGAAAGTGATTTTTACAGGCTCTATCATGTCATTCTCATAACCCAAAGAAGGAGGAATTATTAGTCATATTTTACTGCTAAAGCAATTGGGGCTCGGCAGATTAACGTAACTCAGGTGATAAGCATCAGAGCTGGAACTTGTGTCCAATTTTTAACTGATATATTCAAGGTTGTTTTTTTCTCAGCTTGGCTTTCCATAATTTGGATCCTGGAGAACATTTTAACTCAACAATAATTTATACACAACAGGCATTTGTTAAATATTTATTATATTCATGTGTGAATATATGAATGAAAACTGTCCACCCAGCCCCTGAACATCTCTAGACCTGTTACATGTTAATTCTACTCCTGAGCAACGTGTTGCAAAGAAGCAAAACAGATTCTGATTTGGTCAAGAGTGAATGGCTAGAGGTGGCTGTTCATTCATTCACTTAGTCAATCATTCATTCATCGTTGGACAGGCATCACTGAGGGCTTACCATGAGCCAGGCACTCTGCTGGTTGGTGGGAAGTCACAGGTGGAGAAGACATAATACCCTCTCTTAGGGATGTTCTGTGGTTCTCCACAGAGCCAGGAACCTCAGCTTACTTTCACAATCTGAAAAATACCACTATATACCTGGAAGGGACCTTGGAGGACTTCTCCATGTGGGAGGGGATACGGCTCAGCAGCTGGACTGCAGTTCAGAGTCAGAGGGCTCTGGGTTCATATCCTGGGTCTGTTACTTATTAGTAGACCTCTTTCACCTGCTAAATGGGAACCATAAGAGTTCATATCCTATTGTGTTGAGGTGAGGGTTCCATGAGATGGAATTGCATAGCCCAGGATCTATCCATAGTTAGTGCTCAATAAATGTTAAACCTTCATGTCACAATCTCCAACATATGCAGCCCATATGTACTCCCTTCTGCCATTCTTGAATGTTTGACGTTTGTATGTCATTTCTACTTATCTGAATTGCAGTGCCTTTGAGATTGGTTAAACAAGGCATGAACAGAAAATGATGAGATTGAATATTGTTTTAACTCAAATCCAATTTGCAGATCGCAGACCTCCCAGTACCACAACTCCTTGTCCAAGCCCCACCACGTCTCCCCAGCACCACTTCCACAGCCTTGCCTTGCTACCCTTCCCTTCCGCCTGCTAGTTTATTCTCTGCACAGACTATCCTTTGGAAAACGTATGGCAGATCTTGTCATTCCCCTGCCTTCCAGTGGCTTCCCTTTGTACTTAAAATGAAACCCAAACCTCTTACCATGGCCTGCAAGGCCCCTGCTGACCTCTCAGACATCAAGCCTACCGATTTCCACTTTGATCTCTCTGCACCAGCCACCTCAGCCTTCTTTTGGCTCCTTGAACACACCAAGCCTTCTCTTGCCCCAGGGACTCTTTGCCTTCTGTCCCCTCTGCTTAGAATGACTTTCTCAGTCTTCTCTGAACTTGCCCTGTCCTATTAATTGCCATCTCCCCAAATGCCCCACTCCTTTCCCACCTTCTAATTACTGGTCCTGTTACATTTCCTTCATGATAGTCATCAGTGTATTCTTTTTTTTTCCCCTCTCTGTCTCCCACAGTGGATGGGAAATCTAAGAGCACAGACTGCCTTGTCCCCCATGCACTCCCTCGGGCCTTAAACAGAGCCTGGCACATAGTAGGTGAGCAATAAATATCAGTCGCATGCATGAATGAATGAATTATTCTCCACTGTGGTTTTGCCAATTTGAGGTTTGAGGAAACCCACTTCTACAATTGAAAAATAAAGGATTCATACCTGTATTAGTCAGCTAAAGGGGTGCGGATACAAAATACCAGAAATCTGTTGGCTTTTATAAAAGGTATTTACGGGGGGGTAGAAGCTTACACTCACAAGGCCATAAACTGTACATTACTTCGCTCACCAAAGTCTGTTGCCACGTGTGGAGTAAGATGGCTGCCGATGTTCAGCCTTCCTCTTCCTCTTAAGGCTCCGTGGTCTCAGCATCTTCCAATATCAGATGTAGGCTAAGATAAGTCTCTCTCCTGGGGCTCATTTCTCTCCTGGCTCAGCTGTTTTGCTCTCTCCCGTGTGTTTATTTCCCAGGCTCCAGCTCAAAACCCCAGCCTCCCTTCTCTGTGGTGCTGTACCTCTGTGAGTCTCCACCCACCAAAGGGGTGGGGACTCAACATCCTACTGACTTGGCCCAATCAAAGCCATAATCATTATTTAATCAAGTAAAAGTGAACCCTCTGAATCCAATACAATCTAATATGCCCAGAGAAACAGACTGGTTCACAGACATAATCCAATATCTACTTTTGGAATTCATAAACAAGGTCAAACTGCCACAATATTTAAGACCTTTTTTCACTCTACACACTTGAGTTGTGATGCTTTGACAACAATAACAAAAAGCTAAAGGATAACGACTGTTGGCTTCTCTCATGGGCCTTGTGGACAGCCCTGGAAAGAGTGGCAGGAAGACATCAGTTACTGCCTCGCCCTCCCAATACACCAGCGAGGAAAACCTTGTCTGGAAGCTCTGAGGTTGCCTGTGAAAAGTTCAGGAAATTACACAAAACCAGGAAAAATGCCAGTTCAAAAGAAATTAGTTTCAATCCAGAAAGGGCCAGTTCTATAACTTTAAAATGAGGTACAGTGTATGTAACACACAACAGGCAGGATATTCAGTGTCCTCAAATCTGCCCTGAAGT
Organism: Dasypus novemcinctus; assembly: GCF_030445035.2. Lineage (NCBI taxonomy): Eukaryota > Metazoa > Chordata > Mammalia > Cingulata > Dasypodidae > Dasypus > Dasypus novemcinctus. The sequence continues at coordinate 183,680,405 of NC_080673.1, forward strand.
TTCCTGGATGTCGAAGAATGGGACTTGGGAGAAATATGACCTGCATAGTGGGTTCTTAGCACTGATGGTCTGATTTGGAAACAGAAGTTACCTGGAACTTGGATTCAGTGGCTGATGGAGAAAGATGATATGACATAAATCTTGCACTCTCAACATGAACGTTGGTTCTTGGGGGTCAAAAAAAAAAATACTGTTTTCATATGAAAGCATAGTGTACAAACAATACACAGATATACAGTGTATCTGTGGTATTAGAAGCTCATAGGGATGGGAAGCAGATGTGGCTCAATGGAAAGAGCGTCTGTCTACCATATGGAGGATCCAGGGTTCAATCTCCAGGGCCTCCTGACCTGTGTGGTAAAGCTGGCCTGTGTACAGTTCTGCTGTACGCAATGAATACTATGCCACGCAGGGGCACCCCTACACAGGGGTGCCCCACGCGCAAGGAGTGTGCCCCGCAAGGAGAGCTGCCCCGCGTGAAAAAAGCACAGCCTGCCCAGGAGTGGCACCGCACACACAGAGAACTGACGCAGCAAGATGACGCAACAAAGAAGAGACGCAGTTCCCAGTGCCACTGGATAATGCAAGCGGACGCAGAAGAACACACAGCGAATGGACACAGAGAGACAGACAACAAGGGGAAGGGGAGAGAAATAAATAAAATAAATCTTAAAAAAAAAAAGTTCGTGGGGACAATTAGGAAAAAACTCTAAATGTTATCTATAATTCACCTGACAACCACTCTGAGATTGACCCCTCCATAGACCAGGTGGTTGATTCTCAGATAAGTGGCTCTCTCAAGTTCACCCAAATATAGGTGGAGGAGAACTGGAAGTTCTAAAGTGCCATGTTGTTTTTTAAAAACTCTAGAGGGAATGGGTGTAGCTCAGTGGTTGAGCACCTGCTTCCCATATACAAGGTCCTGGGTTCAATCTCTGGTACCTCCTTAAAAAAACACAACCTCTAGAGGGTGCTTAGTTCACTCAGTGCTGTTTGATTACCCTTAAACAAAATTGGGAGCTGGGTGATTGCTATAGGATGACATGCTCCCCTCAAAAGGTAAGTAAAAGTCTTACTCCCTGGTCCCATGAATGTGACTTTATTTGTAAATAGGGTCTTTGAAGATGGGATTGGTTAAGATGAGGCCAAACTGGATTAGGGTGGATCCTAATCCACTGTGAATGGTGCCCTTACAAGAAGAGGGAAATGTGAACACAAAGGCATACGTTGGGAGACTGAAGTGATCGGAGAGATTGAAGTGCTACAGCTGCAAACCAAGGAATGCCAAGGATTGCCGCCAAACCACCAGAAGCTGGAAGAAGTAAGGAAGCCCTCACCCTACAGGTGTCAGAGGGAGCATGAGCCTGGTGACACCTTGATTTTGGACTTCTAGCCTCCGGAATTGTGAGACAATAAATTTCGATTGTTGTAAGCCACCTGGGGAACTAAGACCATGTCCTTTCCACATGCCATCTGGAAGCTTTCTGACCTCTCAAGGGTGCCAGTGCCCCCCGGCAGACACTCATTTGTACACATAAATGCACTCTCCCATGTCTGGCACTCATGTGTTTTCAGAGGAGAGCACACGGTAATGAGCCCTGGAGGAATTAGGCTGACACGATGAAACACTAACGGGAGGTACAAGGGGAAATAAGAGAGAAGTGCTGACATCATAAAAACCAGCAGGCTTTCCAAATGCAGACCTATTCATAGGGAATCCCTTTTCTGCTCCTTATGACCTGTGTGACCCAGGCAAGATGCTTAACCTCGGTTTCCTCAGTTGGAGGAAAGGTCCTGTTTGGACTCAATGAAATAGTCTATGAGAAAAAAACCCCAGTCCCTACTCAAGAAGATGCTAGCATCTCCATGCCTGTCCTGCTGTGAAGATGAACTCTGCTTCCTGATTCTACTTACAACCCAAGGGGAAAATAGTTTACTTTTTCTTAGTGTTCTCCCACTTCATTCCAATGTTTGGTATGCCACAAAGGAGTCACTAAATAGAGGGGACAGACCCCACTGAGCCCCAATGTAAGTTTTTAGATGGATCTGTCTTCTGTGGGCCTCCCAAAGGACAACCCTCAAACCAATAGTTGGATAAAGAATAAAGTCAGAGAGAATGTTGGAATCATGTGAAACATTGAATTGTCGTCAACAGTCTTGAATACTTTATAAGCTTCTATTCATATGCAATTGACATAACAATTTCTAATTATTCTTCCCCACTCATTAAAGCACATCTCTTAAGAGCCTATACTCAGCTATACCTTTTTAGCCTAGTTCTTTTCGTTCCGTGTACTTGAATGTAATTAAGTTCCATTTTTGACTCATAGGAATTTTTTTAAAAAGCACGCCTTCTTGTTACTCCCCTGTAGTACTTCGGTGTTGTCATTCTCCAGCCCAATTTACCATTTCCTCATCCCTCCCTTTGTCTGGTGTGGCAGATTGAGTTAAGTACCCCAGAAAAAAACAAGTTCCTAATTGTAATCCCACCCTTGTGGGGTGGGAACCCACGGTAAATAGGACCTTTTGAAGATGTTATTTTTAGTTAAGGTGTGTCAGCTGAATCAGGATGGGTCTTAAGCCTATTACTGGAGGACTTATGAAGAGAAAGCCAAGGGGAGGAGCTGGAAGCCAGAAGTCAATTGAACCTGGAAGAGAAAGGAAAGGACATCAGCCTGTGATGGAAAGCCAAGGAATTCAGATTGCAGGAGAGCCAAAACAGTAGCAACCCCTGGAGGAAGCAAGCCTTCCAGCCTCTTAAACTGGAAGCCAATAGATTCCTGTTGTTAAGCCAACCCATTGGGTGGCATTTGTCATAGCAGCTGGGAAACTGCTGTGTCCTGTGCTTAGGAAGCAGCACAGACTGTTAGAAATACCACATCCCTTGGAATCAGAAAGAAACAGAGTTGAATCCTAGTGTTTCCACTCCCTAGCTGGGTGAGCTTGGGAACATTTCTTCAGCTCTCTGAGCCTCAGTTTCCTTATCTGTGGCTGGCAACCAGTGATTCCTCTTGTGAGAATTAACTGGGAGTCCTACGTTTTAAGAATTAGGATTCTCGGTTGCAAGTGGCCAAGTGACAAAAACAGAAAACAGAATTTATTGATTCATGAAATAAAAATGTCCAGGGGTCCCTGACGCCAGAGACTCCACTACTAATGCCAGCAAAGGATGCCCCCCACTCATGTGGTGAGTGAGTAAAAGAGGCTGTGAATGACCTGGGCTGTGTGAGGGTTCACCATTTGTTACCTATTCCTTGGGGCCTGAAGAGCCCCAAGTCTGCGAATATTCGAGGAAAATGCTTCTTTTGGGACTCAGTTCAGATATGGGAAAACTTCTATAAACGTTTTGAAAAATTTGGATGTGTGAATGTGCTTCTCAACTGGGACCTTTATGAACTCTAGCTACAGAGCAGGTATTTCTGACAAAATTTAGTGCTCTAAATATAAAACCCACCACTATATATTGTACTATGGGTGTGAAATACGCCACCACATTTCAAAGATGTAGTATGAAGAAAAGGTAAACGATTTCAATTTTTGTATTGATTAATGATGAAATGATAATAGTTCGGATATCTTGAGTTAGATAAAATATATTATGAAAGTTAACTTCACCTGTTTTGTTTTTTTTTTACTTTTTAAAAAAGCGTGATGACTAGCAATTTAAAAATGACCCGTGGCTCGCATACTGCTTCTATTGAACAGTGCTGCTCTACAGGCAAAATACAGGGACTCTAAGTACGTGAAACAGGAACCCTGACCTACTTTGGGGTGGGGGTCACAGGAAGCTTCCCTGAAGAAGTGATGTTTAGAGTGAGATCTAGAGAACTACTGGGGCTTACTGAGGGAGTAGGGCAAGTGGGACGTGGGAGAGTGTCCCAGGCAGAGAGAATGACTTCTGCAGAGACTCAAGGCAGGAAACAGCACAGCTCTTGCCTGTGTCCTCCCCATAATGACATGCCAAACATTGTCTAATGACACAGTCCTCTGGCACCAAGTCATGCAACATGTATGCCCTTGGTGCTTTATTCTAGGTAGGAAATTACTCCCTGCAACCAGAGCCCTAGCTGCTGAAGAGCACCATAGTACAGAATTGCAGGAAAGGAATTGTAAAGGAGAATAATTGAAAGAGAGTCAACAGTTCATGGGGAACATTGAGTATAGATGAAAAGTTAAAGTAAACAACTTATCTATCAAACATAGATAAAAACAATTCAGGCACACTTGCAGGATGAGATGAGCCTGTTATCAAATTTCATGATTGCTGGTTATTAAAACATTCCTATCACTCAAAAGAAACAGCTCTGGTTCACCACCCATGAGTAACTGCTGGCCATGACCTTCAGGGTGTCCTTTTCATGATAGGCGATAGGACCAGTCTTTACTGGGTTATCAGAGAAACAACCCCAATAACCGCTCAAGGCTTTTACTGAGCAGCAAGATCCCCTAGATTCTAATCTCTGAACCCAGACAAGGAATTCCTCTTCATCCCACCACTCATGGAGGAGACTTTGCTCAAGAAGGTGACAGAATGAAAGAAGAGGAGAGAGAAGGAGATTCATGTATTTATTTCCAAGCTAAGCTCTGCTGCCTTTAAGTGTATCTAATTTCTTAATTTTTGAAGAAGTTTCTTTTACATTAAAAAAAATGGAAATTTCAATAGTTTAGCACTAGAAGACCACCTCTGAGGCAATCTAATTCCCCCAACATTGATGCGCCATTGAGATTTTGAACCACGGGAAGTTCTTACAGCATGATGTTGCCATTCATTCATTCATTCATTCATTCATTCATTCATTCAAATAACCATTTATGAAGTTCAGAGAGTTGAAGCAATTGATCATAGGTCCCTTTTGGCTGACACATCACTCCCAATGATGGAAGAAGACTGTAAGAGGCCAACCTTCTCACTATGGCAGGGACATTCTCATCTTAGACCGGAGATCCAAAAGGTTCTAGAGGCCTAGAATATATTTGTTTCTCCCTGGCTGCTCTTTGGCTAGCCTTTCTTCTTCATTAGTGTCTATCCCAGGTGCTAGGAATTCTCATGCATTCCAGAACTCTTCCTTATTCACACCGTGGGGATCCCTGGGAGGGATGGACATTGGTCCTTTCTTCATTTTTCACTTATTCATTCAACAAGTATTTGGGAGTCCCTAATGTGTCAGGCACTGCACTAGGCACTGGGACAATAATGGCAAATCTAACATCCTGATCTCTGCCCTTGAGCATATGCTCTCAACGCCATCCATTTGTCGATTCATTCTTCAATGTTTTTTGAGTGACTGCTTAGTGACAGGAGATTTTCTAGGCCTTGGAGAGATAGCAGAGAATAAGACAAGGTTTTTTTTTGTTTGTTTCATTTTGTTTTTGAGGTCCCAGGGATTGAACTGGTACCTCGTATGTGGGAAGCCGGCATTCAACCACTGAGCCACATCAGCTTCCCTGAATTGGTTTTATTGTTTGTTTTGCCTACTGTTTGTTTTTGTTTTCTCAGGAGGCACTGGGAACCAAACCGGGGACCTCCATGAGGGAGGCAGGAGCTCGACCATTTGAGCCACATCTGCTCCCACGAGCAGGGTCTTTGCTTGCATGGAGGGCATGTTCTTGTGAGGAAAACAAATATTAAACAAATGAATAAGCAAAGAAATATATACTATGTCAGGTAGTAAGAACTGTTGACAAAGAAAAAATTACAATAGGTGGAAGGTGGTAGAGATCCATTTTAGATGGGGTGGGCAGGGAGAGTCTTGCTGAGGATGAGACATTTGAGAAAAGATGAGAATGAAATGAGGGGTGAGCCACTGCTGAGTGAGGATGAGTCATAGCTGGAATTGACAATGAAGGAATCCTGTGCATCTCAGTCCCTGTGATTCCTGAGTGGGGAGAGGGTTATCCGGGAGGCAAGAGCCCTCCCAGCAGGCCAGTTGCTCAACGTCCTCCTCATATGAAGACAGTACAGCCAGGGGACCGTAAGAGCCAGCTGGAATCGTCAAAGTCAGAGGGACAGAAGGGAGGTTCGCCCCATGAAATCGCTCACTCCTGCCTCCCTGGAGTCCTTCATCTGTTTAGGAGAGGGGATATCATTTCCCAGAACTGCTTAATCAGAACGTAATTATCTCTGGGGCCGTGAGTTTGAGCAGCGGGATTCCTGTCACCTGACGTTGGGAAACGGGTCAACAGCCGGGACAGACTGTGCCACCCTCGCAAAGCAGACAGCCTTGCCGAGCGGGCACCTCGGGGCTTGCCCTCTCAACTTGGGGACAGAGACATTCTCCCAATTAAACACATCTAGGCTCAGCCCCGGATTAAGAAAGGAATCCTGGACACTTAGTCTCCTAGACAGGAGAAGAGTGTTTTGATCCTACTATTCTCCCAAAAGGCACCTGCCTCTCCCCAGTCCAGTAAGCACTTGAGCCCCCAACCTTTTCAAATCTCAGCCCTTGACAGCTGCCTCCTTGCAACACCTTTGTTCTCTTCCTTCCTTCTTGACCACCCTTCCTGAAAGCCGCAAAGCATAAACTGAAAAGCACACCTGAGGTCATGGGGTCTGGTGCTCTCAGATGGGGACTTGAGACCCAGAGGGGTTTTGGTTGATTTGTCCAACACCCAGCAGCTGCAGCCAGGAAGAACCAGGCTCCAAGCTCTTCCCTCTGCTCAGTGGCACCTCGTGCTCTCTCACTTCTGCCCTTCACCTTCTCCACCGCTGGATTTGGTTTCCCTTGCAGCTTCTTAAGTTGTGGCCTTGTTGGCCTGTTCTCTCTCAGCCAGGGCCTCCCTTCTTCATGGAGAACATCGTAGATTTGCCCCTAATCTCCAGCATGTAAAAGGCCAGAGCTTGGCCCACGATTTCTGCAAATTCCCATGGCTTGGGTTCCCTGGGTGCCTCTGCCTTGGGCCCCTGCTCCAAGCACAGTTTCTGTTCTGCCAGTGTTGGCCTCGATGTGAAAGAGGCCGCTTTGCTGCTTCTCACCAAGAGCACCACTCCTCCAGCGCCCGTGAGCTTCGGGTAGCTCTGGGGACAGGAGAGTCATGAGGAAGAGTCGCAGTTAGCAGAGCCTTGCTCATCCATCTCTGCCTCTGTCTTCTGTCCTTCCTTCTCTGTGCCTGTTTCTCTACCCCACTCCCACCCCTGGCGAATCATACGCTGCTCCTCTTCTCCCACAAGGTGCTAAGCCAACCTGTGGAGTCTCAACGTTTGTATTATTTCTCCAAGCAGACCCATTGCTCTCCATGAGTGATTAAACATACCCCCTTCTCCTAACACCTAACACAGCAATGCTCTCTCCCCTTCTCTTTCCCAACCCCTCCCAAACCCCAGCCTCTCGTCTGCCCTGCAGATTCAAATTACCAAATGACTTCTGGTCACGTCCATCTGAATGTCTCACAGACAACCCAGCCCAGGGCCCACTGGACCCATTCCTCTCCCCGCCAGGAAGCCCTCCTTTCCTCACAATGGGGGGTTCCCTCCATGGCCAGTGAGGTCATGGACCTCAATTTGCCAAAATTAGGGAACAGCGTAGGGTTGGGAATGAGCTTTCAAGTCAGATGGGTGATGATGAACTTGAATCTGGTACTGCCTACACAACTTTGGGCAAATTACTTAACCCCTCTGAGCCTCAGAGTCTCCATCTGTAAACTGCGGATAATAATACCTCCCTGGTGGTGCTGTTCAAGTCTCAAGTAAAATAAGCTTACCTAAGGTGCCTGGCACATAATAGGCATCGGAAATGGTTAGCCACTATTCTTGCTGTCATTATTAATCTGTGGCTTTGCTTATTCCATTTCTTCCATGCAGGATGTCCCTTTCCTTGTATCTGCCTGTTTAGACCTGTCAGCCTTTATGGCCTAGCTCCAATGAGAGTGGCCCTGAGAAGTCCACTCTGACCTTGCAGATTAGAAATAATCAGCCCCTGATGTGTGCATTCATGATCCTTCACGTACACCTTTTCAATACCAATTGTCCTATGACTTCTTACATTTCTTTAATTATTTGTATGCTCTATTTAACTATTGCTTAAATGCAAGCTCTTTGAAGGCAGGGCTTAAACCTTAGGAATCTTTCTAGCTTCAGCCTCTAGCCCAGGGCTTGCCATTTTCAAGGCACTCAATAGATATTTATTGAAGTGCTCAATAGATGTTTATTGAATTATAAGCAGGAGTTAACCCCTGTTAAACAGTAAATCTATAGGAAGAAATCACCGGCTAATATCCTGTTAGGCCGTCGAAGGCCTAGAGATCTTCTGTAACAGCTTTTACCAAGTTCCTCTAACTTCATGTCGACTGCCCAAGCCCACATGCCTTTCTTGCCATTTGTAGCAGAGCTGGATAATCACAGCTCGGATTTCCCTTCTAGAAAAGACTGGCTGTCCAGGGGCCAGGAGAGGGCTCAGGTGATAGTTTCTGGCTGTGTTTTTCTTCAGGTTCCCTCTCAGCTGATAAGCGGAGGTCCCATTTCTCTCAGGGAACCCCTGGGCTGTGTCTGAGCAAGGCCTGGCCATGTCCCCCCGACACGGGACTCCTTCAACAGGCCGCCTCTGCTTCCGAGCTCCATGCTGCGCTGACAGAGATTTGTGGGGTCTGCCTGGAGGCATGAGGGTTCCCCTCCTCCCCCACCCCCCCTACCCAGTTCTTTACCACTTGCTTTCACAGACGTTAGTTCCGAATACACCTTTTATACTCTCAACTCTGGCTCAGCTCCTGTTTCCCAGAGATCCTAAACAGCACACCACTGCAGACCAGTGTCCCCAGAGAGCCCAGAGAGAGCCAGAAGGAAGACTGATCTCATTCTCCTGGAGCACTGCACACTTTATGGCATGTGGGGAAACACAGAAAACTGAGCTGATCTGACAGCAACCATTTTGCCATACCTGGCCATCAGAGAAGCCTTTTCCAGTGGCCTCACACACACCAGAAAAGATACTAAGGGCCCTTTGGTTTTTATGAGGCATTCAGCTGTAATTACATTGTCCAAAATATTAGAGTAAAATCGATTGGAGAGGATGCTGTTCTGGTGGCAAACTTCCTGATTTCCCAAATGAATCTTAAACAAGACATTATTTATGAATTCTATTATTCCCTCCTGGAAGATAAAAGATAAGAATAAATGATGCTGTCTTGGATTGTACACCTCAGAGAATTGCTACAGCTCATGCTGGGATGGGATGTGGAGGTAGCAGGGGGCAAGTTCTCCAGCAGGCCCTTTCCTGGTCTGGGGACTTCAGGATTATTCCTGATAGCCAAGGGTGACTGTTCTTCTCTCCCTGCCCATGTCCCCCTTCAGCAGTTCCCTCTTGGTAACATGGACTTCTTGCTTTAAGAAAGGCCTTTTTGGGAAGCGGACTTGGTCAAATGGATAGGGCATCCGTCTACCACATGGGAGGTCCGCGGTTCAAACCCCGGGCCTCCTTGACCCGTGTGCAGCTGGCCCACGCACAGTGCTGATGCACGCAAGGAGTGCCGTGCCACGCAGGGGTGTCCTCTGTGTAGGGGAGCCCCACATGCAAGGAGTGCACCCCATAAGGAGAGCCACCCTGCACGAAAGGAAGTTCAGCCTGCCCAGGAATGGCACCGCACACGTGGAGAGCTAACGCAGCAAGATGATGCAACAAAAAGAAACAGATTCCTGTGCTGCTGACAACAACAGAAGTGGACAAAGAAAACACACAGAAAAATGGACACAGAACAGACAACTGGGTGGGGGGGGGGAAGGGGAGAGAAATCAATTAAAAAAATAAACCATAAAAAACAAAAAGGCCTTATTTGCATTGAGGGGTAATTCTCAGAGGACTTTCATCCTGCCACTCTCCTTTTGCACTCAGCTGACACCTCCTGGATATCTGGACAGGTCCATCTTATAGTTCATGTGTGCCACAAAGTCACTAAGACCCACCCCTAGGCCTTGAAGAATGGTCATCTCTGACACTGCTCTGGGCAATATTCCAACAACGAAGGTATGCCTTCAAGCCTATGGTTAAGATGGGGGAGGGAATGGCAGGGGATTTGACCTAGAATCTTGTGGAAGGCACTGCTAAGGTTTTTTCCACCTCACTCCTAATCCTCACTCCAATGCCCTCCAGCAGTATTGTTGATGCCCAAGGACCACTCCATCCAGTACAGTCTTAAACACTTTGACATTGGCTGCCTGATCTTGGATGGGTCACTTAACCTATCCAAGCCTCAGTTTTCCCCTCTGAAAACTAGGAAACGGAACACTTACATCCCAGTGTTATCATGAGATGCAGTTGAGACAATGCTAGTGAAAAGGCTCTGGAAACTGTGGAATTGCTGGATGAACATCAGATATTGTCATTGAACCTATAAAAGTCACTTCACTTCTCCTTCTAGAGAAGATAAATATCTGAACACAGGGATGCTGGAGAAAGAAGCTATCCCAGAACTTTAGGTACAGGTGTGCATAAATCCTTATCCGAGATGAGCTAAGACGGCTTGCTGGGACAAATTTTGGATTTACAACTTTCCTCTTCTTGAAATCCCTGCTCCTGTGTGTTTGTGTTTGGACCAATGGATATATCCTTCCTTAAATGGCAGCCTTTAGAGGCACATAAATTCTGAACTCCAATGTCAGACCAACGATTGAGAAAAGGAGTCATTGGGTTTATCTAGGAGATGGAAATTTATCTCAGCACAGTGGTGGGTCAGGTCTTGCCCTGGTGTAGAGGGTGTGGTAGGGGAGTGTGCTGGATCTCCAGCATCTTGACCTCTGGCTGGACTTCTGATATATTGGCCAGTTGCCTGGGGGCTTCTAATCCAAGAGCCTAGGACATCCACCTAAATTTCTTCACTGCAGACCAGGCTGAGTTGGCAGGACCTACAGCTGGACCATGTCTTCCTTGTATACTACTGTATTCCCAGAGTCTAGCACAGTGCCAGGACTCCAGCTTCCAGATAATTGTACAGATTCCATCTCTTTGGGGGTGGGGGAAGAAAGAATTGGAAGAAGATCTATGACACTTCTGAGATTCAAACAAGCTCTTTTGACAGAGAAGACCCTTATTTCCTTGGTATATTTCAAGCTTCTTGAGGAGACTATATAGATACCTAGCTATCTCTATATCTTTATCGACAATGATTTGTGGCGCCCAATGAACAGGTCAGCTGGCTGGCTAACCAATTAATAAACTAATTTGTGCTGCCTGCAAAGGGTTTTCACATTCTTTAACTGATTTCATCCTTCAAACAGGTCAGGGTGATGTGCATTTTTCTTCCCATTTGTGGAAGTGGAAATCAAGGCCCCAAGAAGATCTGCCTCCCACTGGTGATAGTGGTGAAAATGGGATTCACGCTAGGCCTTTGGAGAACACATTCCATGCTCCCCCTGCAACACCAGTATCTCTTGGTTCCAGATTCTAAAAAACTCAGGGGGAGAAGGGGGAGGGTTCTGACAAAAAGCTCTGTCTACTTTTCTTCAGAACAGCTCTTCTTACAAGATGTGGGGGAAGGAAAAAGGGAAGATCCAGAGCCAGGCCTGCACGCTGCAAAGGGAACTTGCCTCCTTTTTCCAGTTTCAGGGACTGCCTGGCATTCAGGCTAAGCGTCTCTGGGAAGGGTAGCCCAATAAATAGGCAATCTTGGGATTAAATATGGGCACATTCAGATACTTTCCTCAGAACACATTTTGTTGCAGCCTGGGATGGGTTGGGCAGAGGATATAAGATCACAAGATCACACAACACCTCAGATGCTGGACAATGGAAAAATTATAGACCCCAAATATCTTTAATGAAGCCTGGATTAAAATGAAGTTGAGGGTAGCAGATTTGGCTCAATGGATAGAGCATCCACCTACCACATGGGAGGTGCAGGGTTCAAACCCAGGGCCTCCTGACCCGTGTGGTCAAGCTAGCCCATGCACGGTGCTAATGTGTGCAAGGAGTGCTGTGCCATACGGGGGTGTCCCCCACGTAGGGGAGCCCCATGCACAAGGAGTGCACCCTGTAAGGAGAGTCGCCCCACGTGAAAAAAGTGTAGCCTACCCATGAGTGGGGTCACATACATGGAGAGCTGATGCAAGATGACACAACAAAAAGAGACACAGAGTCCCGGTGCCGCTGACAAGAATACAGGTGGACACAGAAGAACAGACAGCGAATGGACACAGAGAGCAGACAACTGGGTGGGGGGGAGGAGAGGGGAAGGGAAGAGAAATAAATTTTTTTTTTAAATCTTGAAAAAAAAAAAAGGAAGTTGAGACCAGAGTCTACAGGCTTCAAAAGCAGCAATCTTGAGAGGATATAAGGCTTTAGGGAATGCAAAACATGGAATTAACTGTTGTTTATGGATAAAAGAAGAGCTTAGGGAATATTTGCAGACCTCTTATTATAAATTTAAGTTAAAGCTGTAAAGTTTGTAAATTGTTCTTCTAAAGTTGAATTTTTAAGTCCCTTTCCTTAGAAGAGCAAAGGAGGTTTCTCATAAAATTATCATGTTTACTTGTAAACTTGAGCTGTGAAAGTTCGCTACATAAAATACCGTGCTTGTCTTAGAGGATTGAGTTACCCATTGTCTGTGACCTTTCAGATGTACTTTTTAAAAAAAAAAGATTTATGTATTTCTTTCTTTCTCCTCCCTCCACCCCCCCCCCACCCCTGTTGTCTGTTCTCTGTGTCTGTTTGCTGCGTCTTCTTTTGTCCGCTTCTGTTGTTGTCAGCAGCACAGGAATCTGTGTTTCTTTTTGTTGCGCCATCTTGTTGTGTCAGCTCTCCGTGTGTGCGGCGCCATTCCTGGGCAGGCTGCACTTTCTTTTGTGCTGGGCAGCTCTCCTTAGGGGGCGCACTCCTTGCGCGTGGGACTCCCCTACGTGGGGGACACCGCTGCGTGACAGGGCACTCCTTGTGCACATCAGCACTGCACGTGGGCCAGCTCCACACGGGTCAAGGAGGCCCGGGGTTTGAGCCACGGACCTCCCATGTGGTAGACAGATGCCCTAACCACTGGGCCAAGTCCACCACCCAGATGTACTTTTAATCAACTCAACCCAACCAAAAGTTTGGGCAGATTCTCCTAGAGCTAGGAACAGAACTAAATGCATCCCATCTTGTAGACATTTTAATTATTTTTTATCTTTTAATATATTTTTATTACAGGAGTTTTGAACTTACAAAACAACCATACACGTGTTTAGAATTCCATACAGCAACACTTTACCTACACACCACACCATTGTGGAACATTTGTTACAGATTATGAGACAATATCATCAGACTATTAACACTAACTATGGTCCATAGTATACATTGGGCATATTTTTTCCATACCCCTCTATTATTAACCCAATACATCTTGCATTGATGCAAGAAATTACAGTATTGCTATTAACTAAAATCCATAGGGCACATTAATTGTATTTTTCCTGGGCTTCTCCATATTCCCACCACTGCAATAGTGACATACATCTGTTTTAGTTCACAGAAGGACATTCTTGCGTTTGTACTATTAACCACAGTTCTCATCCACCTCCGTGTTCACTGTGTCACTCAGTCCCTAGATTATTCTCTAGCTTTCTTTCAATTGGCATTTACATCCCTACATTGTAGACATTTATTTTACAAACAAAATTAATGACTCTAACTGATTAACATTTTTCAGAAGTGCAGAATTTCCCATTTCCCTTGACAAAGGGGAGGGAAGGGACTACAACATTGGGGAAAGAGGGAAAAGTGTGTTGCATGGCGAAGCTGGGGCCTTGAGTTTTAGCTGCTTCTCAGCTTCATCATATGGATGCTGCATATTGACATGGCCTCTGCTGCTAGAGATGGTTGAGATAGGATTCATCTGATTGTAATAGACCAAAACCCCAATTCAGACTACTGATGCCAGGAAAAGAACTTGTTGTCTCCCATAACTGAAGAGTTGAATGGGTTGGCTTGACTTGCGGTCCAAACAATGCCACTGGGATCCTTCCCTAGGTGGGCACCTTTCTAAGGTGTGCAGTGTCTCAGGCTCACACCACCACATCTCCCTGGCCAGTGGGAAAGTGTGGCTGTTTCCCCATATTTCCAGCAAAAGCTCTGGAAAGCGATTTCATTAGGCCTGATTGCTCCAGCTGGGTCATGTGTTCACTCCTAAACGAGCCCTTGTGACTGGGAGAAACGAAAGCTCTGGCTGGCCTGGTCTAGATGGCATGTGCCGTGGGAGATGGAGGTATTCATCAGGCGAGCCACATGGGTTGAAAGTTGGGGAGAAGTCATGCTCCCCAAAACAAAACCATGTTCTGTTGTCATGAGAAAGTATCTACTACACTGGTATGGGAAGGAGGTAGCAAGGTCACCAGAAAATGGCACAGGGCCCTGAGGGCTTTTTGACTGATTTAGGAGACTGCATAAGATAGCCACAGGCAGCCTTTGAGAACATAATCAAATTCAAGAGGCCAACCAGGTGTGGATTCAGAAAGAGTTCCAGACTTGGAACACACACTGCATTTATGGAGAAAGGAAATAATGGAAGCCATAAATGGTATCTAGTTAGGCAACCACAAGAGTTACATATTGGGGGGACGTAGTCAAAGAGAGATTGGTGAACTCTTTGACCAAAAAGTAGACAAAAACCTTTCTTTTACCCTAAGGATTCTGATTTGTAACCATTCAAATCAAGTGCCTTTTTTTTTTTTCTGAGTCAAATGGCCTCTATCATTTTGCCTCCCCACTCCCCTTTTTTTAAATTAGAGAAATTATAGAAATGAAGGATCCTATTTCTCCAACACTTGTTATTTTCTGTTGTTGTTTTTTAATAGTTGTCTTTCTAATGGGTGTGAATTAGTTATCTCATGCAGGAATAAAGACTTCCCATACACCCCCCCCAACATATTTTTCCCTATTATTACTGCTTTGCATTAGAGTGAAAGAGTGGTATTATAATTGTACTATTAACATAGTCCATAGTATACATTAGGGCTCACTGTATTGTGCAGTTCTATACTTTCAAAAATTTTTTATTCTGGAACATCTATATAATATAAAATTTCCCCTTCTAAACACATTCAAGTATATAACTCAGTGTTATTAATTACATTAACAATGGTGTGCTACCATCACCACCATCCATTACTAAAACTTTTCCATCAGCCCAAACAGAAACTATGTACAAATTAAGCATTAACTCCCCATAACTAATTAAGCAATAACCCATATTCTAGTTTCTGAATTTATGAAGGTACATTTTCTAATTATTTCATATAAATGAGATCATACAGTATTTGTCCTTTTGTGTCTGGCCTATTTCACTCAACATGATGTCTTCAAAGTTCATCCATATTGTAACATGTATAAGAACTCCAATCCTTTTTATGGTTGAATAATTTTCCATTGTGTTTGTAGTCCACATTTTGCTTATCCATTTATTGGTTGATGGATACTTGAGTTGCTTCCATCTTTTGGCAATTGTGAAAAATGCCACTATTAATGTTGTTGTGCAAGTGTCTGTTCAAGTTCCTGTTTTCAATACTTTTGAGTACATACCTAGAAGTGGAATTGCTGGGCCATATGGTAATTCTATACTTAGCTTTTCTGAGGAACTGCCAAACTGTTTTGCACAGTGGCATTATTTTACATTGCCACCAATAACGAATGAATGTTCCTATTTCTCCACATCCTCTCTAAGACTTGTTATTTTCCTTTTTTAAAATAGCATCCATTTGATGTTAAATGTTGGTGTGAAATGGTGTCACATGATTTTTATGTGCATTTCTAAGGCTAATGATATTGAGTCCTTTTCATGTGCTTATTGTTCACATATATATATTGTCCTTGGAGAAATGTCTATTCAAGTCTTTTGCCCAACTTTGAATTGGGTTGTTTGTCTTTTTTTGTTGAGATGTAAGATTTCTTAATATATATTGGATAACCCTGATCAGATATATGGTTTCCAAATACTTTCTTCCATTCTGTAAGTGTCTTTTTATTTACATGATAAAGTTTTTTGAGGCACAAAAGTTTTTAGTTTTAACAAACTCCCATTTACCTATTTTTTCTTTTGTTGCTAGTACTTTTGGTGTAAAGTCTAAGAAACTATTGTCTAGCATAGGATCCTAAATATACTTCCCTATGTTTCCTTCTATGAGTTTCATAGTTTTGGTTCTTATATTTAGGTCTTTGATCCACCTTGAATTAATTTTTGTATATGGTGTGATGTAGGGGGTTCATCTTCATTCTTTTGCATGTGAATATCCAGTTTTCCCAGCACCATTTGTTGAAGAGACTATTTTTTCCATAGACTTTCCAAGACTTGGCAGCCTTGTGAAAAAAGGATGAGGAAAACGTAAATCAAAACTATGAGGGAAGAGGACTTGGCCCAGTGGTTAGGGCATCCGTCTACCACTTGGGAGGTCCGCGGTTCAAACCCTGGGCCTCCTTGACCCATGTGGAGCTGGCCCATGCGCAGTGCTGATGCGCGCAAGAAGTGCCCTGCCACGCAGGGGTGTCCCCCCCATGTAGGGGAGCCCCATGCACAAGGAGTGCGCCCCGTAAGGAGAGCCGCCCAGCATGAAAGAAAGTTCAGCCTGCCCAAGAATGACACCACACACATGGAGAGCTGACACAAGGTGATGCAACAAAAAGAAACACAGATTCCTGTGCCACTGACAACAACAGAAGCAGACAAAAGAAGAACCACGCAGCAAATAGACACAGAGAACAGACAACTGGGGCAGGGGGCAGGGGGAATAAAATAAAAATAAATAAATCTTAAAAAACAAACAAACAAACAAAACTATGAGTTACTATTTCATGCCCACCGGAATGGCTACTATTAAAATACTGTATGACCTCATTGATATGAAATAGTTAGAATAAGCAAATTCATAGAGTCATAAACTAGAATATTTCTATTTGGGGTAATGGAAAAGTCTTGGTCATGGATAGTGGCGATGGTAACACAACATTGTGAATATAATAGCCCCAAATTACATATTTGAATGTGGTTAAAAGGAGAAATTTTTGGTTGTATATGTGTTAGTAGAATAAAAAATTAAAAAAAAACACAGGACTATACAACAGTATAAAACCTAATGTAAACCATGGGTTATAATTGTTAATAGTGCAATTATAATAATATTCTTTCAATAATTATAACAAATGTACTATATTAATGCATGGTGTTAATTAAAGGGGCATATATGTATCCATTCACTGTGTGTTCTTCTGTGACCATTTCTATCCTTATCAGTGGCACCGGGAATCTGTGTTTCTCTTTGTTGCATCATCTTCTTTTGTCAGCTCTCTGTGTGTGGCACCATTCCTGGGCAGGCTGCACTTTCTTTCGCGCTGGGCGGCTCTCCTTAAGGGGTGCACTCCTTGTGTGTGGGGCTCCCCTACGTGGGGGACACCCCTGCGTGGCAGGGCACTCCTTGTGCACATCAGCACTGTGCATGGGCCAGTTCCACATGGGTCAAGGAGGCCCGGGGTTTGAACCGCAGACCTCCCATGTGGTAGGCAGATGCCCTATCCATTGGGCCAAGTCTGCTTCCCAGTACCATGCTATTTTGATTACTGGAGCTCTGTAATAAGTTTTAAAATCAGGAAGTATGAGCTCTCCAACTTTATTCTTCTTTTTCAAAGTGGTTTTGGCTATTCAAGACCCCTTTCCCTTCCATGTAAATTTGACGATTGGCTTTTTCATGTGTGCAAAGAAGGCTGTTGGAATTTTGATTACGATTGCACTGAATCTGTAAATCGTTTTGGGTACTATTGACACCTTAACAATACTTCCAACCCAGGAACACAGAATTTCCTTCCATTTATCTAGGTCTTTGATTTCTTCCAGTAATGTTTTATAGTTTATCATGTACAAGTCTTTTATATCCTTGGTTAAATTTATTCTTTTAGTTGCTGTTATAAATGGAATATTTTTCTTGATTTCCTCTTCAGACTATTCATTACTAGTGTATAGAAATATGATTGATTTTTGCATATTGATCTTGTACCCCACCACTTTGCTGAATTCATCTATTAGCTCTAATAACTTTATTGTGAATTTTAAGGATTTTCCATACATATGATCCTATTTGCAAATAGGGAAAGTTTTACTTCTTCTTTTATAATTTGGATGTCTTTTATTTCTTTTTCTTGCCCAATTGCTCTGGCTAGAACTTTCAGTACAATGATGAATAACAGCATGGCAGTGGGCGTCCTTGTCCTGTTTCTGATGTTATGGGGAAAGCGGTCAGTTTTTCACCATTGAGTATGATGTTGGCTATGGATGTTTTGTGTATGACATTTATCATCTTAAGGAAGTTTCCTTCCCATTCCTATTTTTCTGAGTTATTTTACCAAGAAAGGGTTCTGGATTTTGCCAAATGCCTTCTCTGAACCAATTGAGATGCTTGTGTGTGTGTGTTTTCCCCCTTTGTTCTATTAATGTGCTGTATTACATTAATTCATTTTCTTATGTTGAACCACCCTTGCATACCTGGGATAAATCCCACATGATCATGGTATTTAATTCTTTTGACATTCTATTGGATTTGATTTGCTAGTATTTTGTCAAGGATTTTTGCATCTGTATTCATAAGTGTTACTGTTTTGTCATTTTCTTTTCTCATGGTATCTTTACCAGGCTTTGGTATTAGGGTGATGTTGGCTACTCAAGTACCTTTTGAGGTTTGGATGAATACTTTTCTTCCTTTATTACAGCAAGCATCAGAGTCAGAAGTGTTAGACTTTAGCAAAGGCTTTCTAAAGCTTAAAAACCGAGTGAGAAGGCCAGACAGGGGTGGGGAAGAGTGGGGAACAGGGAGGTAGACTTGGGTTGGGAAAGAAGGAGGGAGATTAGAAGCATGATGAGGCCTTGTAAGCAAGATTCTTACAAAATTTTCAGTTTGATTTAGAAGTTGGAGGTTTTTTGGTCTAAAATACATTCCCAAACCACAATAGTCTTAGTTTCACATTCTCTGTAAGACTTTTGTTGTTCTTTGTTGAGTATACCTGAGAGATATTTCTCTGTAATATCTGCATTTCAAAAAGGTCATTTATTCATTGATTCATTCAATCAATCAACCACATTGCATTGAGGGCTTATTAAGGGGACTCAATGTATTACCTGGGAGAGATACCATCTCTTTCTCCCTGTGTCAGTCAGTCAAAGGGGTGCTGCTGCAAAATACCAGAAATCTGTTGAATTTTATAAAGGGTATTTATTTGGGGTAGAAATTTATAGTCACAAGGCCATAAAGAGTAAGTTACTTCCCTCACCAAAGTCTGTTGCTATGTGTTGAAGCAAGATGGCGGCTGGTCTCTGAGAGGGTTCAGCCTTCCTCTTTCTCCTAAGGCTTCATGGCCCCAGCTTCTTCTGATCTCAGCTGTAGGCTAGTATAAGGCTTCTCTCTCTCCCTGGGGCTTGTTTCTTTCTGGGCTTTCTCAACTGCTCAGGGCTCTAGTCTCTTCAGCTGCAAACTGTCAGGCAAATAGCTCAGTTCTCTCCTTGGGGCTCCAGCATCCAAAACTAAGCCCTCTGTTTTCTCCTTCTCTGTGTATTTATTTCCCTGTCTTTGATTCAGCATCCGTTTATACAGCCCACAAAGGCGGCAAGGGGGCAGAGACTCAAACTGAGTTGCCCTAATGACATGGTTAAATAAAAGCCCTAATCTTGATTTAATAAAGGAAAAGTGAAACCTCTGAATTGAATACAATCTAATATGCCCAGAAGAACAGACCAGTTTATAAACAACCCAATACCTATTTTTGGAATTCATGAACAATACCAAACTGCCACATTCTCCATCCCCATTGATCATCTAGCTGCCAATTAGACATCTGTTTGTAGATGCCACATGGTTATTTCAAGCTCAATGTCTCCACTCTAGGTCACCTCTCTCCCAGCCAAACCAACCATCTATCTATCCACTGACCCAGCCCCAAACCTGGGAGACATTTGTGACATTTCCTTCCATTCCACCCACAAATCCAACCAAGAGCCAATCCTGTTGATTCTGCCTTTAAAATCTGGCCACGCTTCTCCATCTTCACCACCACCAAAGTTCCAGCTGCCATCATCTCCAACGAGGGCTGCTTCAAATGCTTCTTATCTGAGCTGTCTGCTTTTACTTCCATTCCTCCGATCCGTTTTCTACTCAGTAGCCAAAAATACTGTTTTGAAGCAGAAATGATAGCATACCACTGTCTTTATGAAAGTCCATCAGTGGCTCCCTTTGGCAATTAGAATGAAATGCAGGCTCCTTACCTTGGCCTACAAGGTCCTGCATGATTTGGCGCCTTCCTGTCAGTCCTCTTCTCATATCTCCCTCCCCTTCATTCTCGTTGGACTTCATTCAGAAACACAAAGCACTGGCATCTTTCCATCCTGATGCCTCTGCACATGCTGTGCCTTCTGCCAGGCTGCCTTTCCCTTAGTCTTTCCCTCTCCCCTTAGCCCACTTCACTTGGCTGGCTCCTTCTCATCTCAAAGTTCTCAGCTTAGTTCTCAGACAGGACTTCTCTAACACGTCCCTCCACCCCATCTAAATTAAACATCCCCCCTTCTCTTCCTTCATAGATACTATCACAGTTTGCAATTGCATGTTAGTTTGTAACTTCATTTTATTGAATGTCTGCCCCCAAAGAAGGTGGGGACCGTGCCTGTTTTAGTCGTTACTTTATTCCTGGTGCCCAGCACCAAGCAGGCTCTCAGTCGATATTGGCTGAAAGAACTGATGGGTAGCTGAACGAGAATGCGGATGGAGGAACCATGCTTTGAGCTGTTTATACATGCAGTAATGTAGGGCAGAAGAGGTTTGGGACTTCAGCAAAGGCCAGTCCTGTGGCCTGAACCATCTCATCCCCTGTAGGAATGCATGCTCACGTCATGGAAACAGCTTGAGTAAGTGTACATCTGAACAAGGATTTTCAGATTTTCAAAAACTCGAGTTCTTTCCTGGAAACAGATTGTGTCTCTCTGATTGTCTATTAAGTTTTTTTTTTCCCTTCCCTTTTTAACTGCTGAAGATCTTGGAACCAAACCAAAGTAATCTGCATTTCCATTTTTATATCTTAATTTATAAACTGCGCCTTATAATTTACAAGCACTCACTTGCTTAGTGTCTCTAACAGAGCCGAAACAAATAATAACTCTGCCAGCTAAGCTACCCAAGTATTCTCTCTGTCAGACAGGAAGTTTCCAGTTCTCTAGGTTGGAGAGGATGAGCTAGAGTTAGTCCTAACTTGGGGAGGGTAAGGATAGTAATATTGATGACATATTTATTTCGGAAAGAGAAAGAAAGGCCTCATTATTCCTATTTTATAGGTGAGAAAACAGAAGGGGAATAGGAAGTGGCATGATCAAGAAGGTTGATTCGTGAGTGGTGGGACCAGGTCTAGCATCTGCATCTCTGGAACTCCTCGTGCCAAGGGCCTTTCCAGAACACTAGCCTAGGGTTTCCCAACCCCAGCATTTTCGGCTGGATAATTCTTTGTTGGTCATTGTAGAAGTTTACCAGCATCCCTGTCTTCTACCCAGTGGGTGCCAGTAGCACCCACCACAGTGTGGCAACCCAAAATGTCTCCAGATTTTGCCAAGTATCTCTGGAGGAGGGAGCAAAATGTGCCCACCCTTCCTCAATGAGAACCAATGCACTAGGCTGTGTGTCCTTATCTCTGATTAAAATGGAGGCACCAAGGTCAAGAAAACTCATCTCCCTTCACATCCCGTCATCCCTCACCCCTAGCCTACAATCCCAGGGTTGACCTGAGAATTGCTCTGCCCACAGTGTCACATAGAACTCTGAACACATACTCGGTCCCTCCTGTGTGGCATTAAGCTTTTCATATTCTTGATCACATTTAACCCCAGAAGGTGGATCCAACTATCACCCGTTTTATAGGTGAGGAAATCGAGGCATAGGAGGGTCACAACTTACCTAAGATTACATAACTGGTAAGTGGCAGGGCTGGAATGCAAACCTAAACTTGTCTAACTGTGGGGCCAGAGAGTTTATCCATCCCACTCTTTCCCATCACTCTGCTCCCATGTAGCTGAGAACCAGGTTTCCTTTTCTTGGGGCAACAGGAAGGTAGCTGCATTTGCGCCCCCTCTTGCCCTCCCTTCTATAAAGCAGTAGCCTGTCCCTCTAAAGACAACCGCTTTAGCACACATGACCACGATTATGGGCCTGTCACCCTCCCAAGGCAATGGTCTGCGTTCTCATTCCCTGGCACTGGGCTTCCAGGCCCAGGAAAAGTGCTTTCTGAGCAAAGGCTTGCCACCCATGTGGCAAACCCAGCAGCCGGGGGTAGACACAGAGCAAGTCTGGAGTATGATCCTACTTGGCTGTGTCCTGTGTGACTTGGGAGAGAGAAAAACAGCTCTGAGTTCAGTTTTCCTATCTATAAAATGAGAACTACTTCTCAGGGTAGTTGAATTAAATGATGATACCTTAGACCGGTTAGTACTAGTGCTGGCTGCTGGATATAAAATGATCACCTGCAATGAACTTCCAACTGTAGTTTCACTTTCTCCACAACAAGCACACTTTCAACTCCTGAAACCTTTTGGTCAGTCTGTGATCCCCAGGTAAGCTTGTAGAGTGATTTCTTTAGGGCTATCTGCCCACCTAGACCTCAAGTTCCCTTTGCCCCTCCCACAGTAGTCAGCCCGGTATTTTCCATGGAACATGCTCAAAATGATTGTTCAAGAGGTAAGCGTATTGATGACTCCTATGGTAATAAATGACACATCAGGTACTGCCATTTTCTGGCAAATGAACATATGAAGTGATTTCCTGGAGGTCGAGCCTGCCGATGGTGCCTTGATTTCCCGCTCTGAGCCCCCTGAAACATCATTTGGGTCTTCTTTGGTCATTTTCCCTATTTTCCCACCTGCCCACTAACTTGTGGCAAGATTCAAGCTCATTTTATCAAAACTTGACAGAGGAGAGGAGAGACCCAGCCAGGGCTCCCTTACGGGCCAGCCCCGGCTCCAATCCCTATCCCTGTGAAGTCATTTACCGTGTGACTTACGGATGCTCACTGTGCCTCAGTTTCCTCATCTGTAACCTGGGGGCGTTAATAGGCCCTGCCTCAAAGGGTTCAGAGAGGATTAAGTGTACAGTGCCTAGAATGTCCCAATCTCTGTTAGCAGTTATTATCCTCTGGCATTTAATTGGGTTGGGGTGGGTGACTAGGGAGCGAGCTCGAGAGGTCAAACTTCCGCAGGCGTTTGCTCTTTCTCTATGCTAGCAGCAGGCAGGCCTCCAGCACAGCCGGCGCAAGCCCCAGGACAGCAGCTTTTCTTTCCCACATTCCTTCTACATGGAGGGGTGGCTAACTTCACTCACTCTGGGGTGCTGTGGAATCCGGGGACAGACCCCGCGCCCCATCGCCAATGACAAGCAAAACCAACCCCTCTGGACCCAAGGACAGCATTTACTCCCTATCTCCTCTTAAAAATTAATAAAGGGTGATAACAATTCTGTGTTCCTCAAAGCGCCCCGAACCCAACACCCCGATCCACCCCCGCCCCCGCCAGCCCCTACTTGGTGTTTGGGGCCGGCTCAAAGGAGCCCAGGGCCTCCTCCCGATAATTTCGAGCCAGTGGAGAGATTTGGGGGCGGTTGATCCTCCCCCCCCACCCCCCTCCCCAGTCAGGTTCCCACAGGGTTTTCCTCCAGGCCGCTCCCTCTCCCCCAGAGGGGGTACCCCCTGCCCCGCCTCCAAGGTCACCCAACTTTTCCTCCCCGGCCCAGCACCCGCGGAGGGTCCGGGAAGGGCGGGGGGCGTGCCGGGGGCCCCGCGGGCCGGCGGGCTGGGCGCCAGGCCCCCTCCCCGCGGGGCGGGCCCCCGGCGTGCAGTATTCATTGGCCAGAGCCGGGCTGCGGGCGCGAGTGCTGATGTCAGGCAGGCGCGGGTGCGGCGGGCGCAGCGGCGGCGGCCGCCCAGCAGCCCGGGCTCGGGTGGGGGGGCGCCGAGTGGGGGTGGCGGCCAGCATGCTGCTCGGCTGCGGCTCGGCCTCCCACACCCGCGGCGCCCCAGTCCTCGCCAGCGGCGGCGGCGGCGGCCGAGCAGCGAGCGGCGCCCGCGTCTGCGGCGGCGCCGGGTCCGAGCGCGCGGCGGCGCGGCGGCGGGGGTCGGGGTCGCGGCCCGGGCGGGGGCCCCCGGCATGGCGCCGCGGAGGGGCGGCGGCCGCTGGGCGCTGGCGCTGCTGCTGCTCGGCGCCGCGTGCCTGATCCCGCGGAGCGCGCAGGTGAGGCGGCTGGCGCGCTGCCCCGCCACTTGCAGCTGTACCAAGGAGTCCATCATCTGCGTGGGCTCCTCCTGGGTGCCCAGGATCGTGCCGGGCGACATCAGCTCCCTGTGAGTGGGACCCCTCCTGCCCCCACTCCGCGCCGCCAGGGACTCGCTGCCTCCCGCGCGGGGACAGCCGGACCCTGACCCCACTCTCCAACCACTCCCTCCCTTTTTTTTTGTTTTTTGCGTTTGGGTGGGGGGCGCGCCACGGGACGTGGGTGGAGTCTCGAATCCCTGGGGAGGGTGGAAGGAACACGCCACCCGGAGTCTGTGTGTTTCTCCAGGTGTGGCCCGCGGGCCACCTGCATCAGACCACCCGGGGGAGCTTGTGTTAATGCAGATTCCGAGGCCCGCGCTGAAGCAGGGTCTCTGGAGGGGGCCCGGGATTCTGCCTTTGGCGTCCCCAGGTGGTTTCAGGGCACGTTAAAGTTTGACAGGCGCTGGAACAGGGGATAAGTGTGTGTGTGTGGGAGGGGGGTGGTGATGGTGTAGGGGCGTGAACGTGAGCAGCTGAACGTGACTGCAGGGAGTGCAAAGGGAAGAGGCCAGGCCTGGCTGTCCCACCTCAGTCCCGGGGAGGGGGTGCTCATGGTGGCCCCCAACGGCTTCTCCATAGGGCAGGTAGGGCTGCAGCTTCTGGGGGTGGAGGGGTTGCCCCTGTGGCCTGGAAGAGGGGTGCGGACAGGGCTGGGCATTGGGGTGGGGGCGTGGGGGCTGCCCAGCCCACTTGCCAAGTGCTGCAGGTCAGCCTGCCTTCAGGAGGGCTTCTTGCCCCTTTCCCAGCCACTCATTATGTTGACTGCCTTTTGAACCCTGGAGAAACTGACAAGATAGGGGCTCGCGCTATCTGTCACCTGCCTAGAAATGCTTTCAACTTGCCCTCACACAGCCACTCCAACCAAATGACCAGCTCTCGAAAGGTCTGTGGAAAGAGCTCTGGGCTCCTTTACTGCTAGGGAATATTCCTGCTTAACTGAGGCCCTTGTTCTGGGCTAAGGTGCTAAGGTGATGCCCCCTCAACTGAAGGGTGGGAAATCCCTGGGAGGTGGGGGAGAGTGTCCGCGGGTGCTGGCGTTCAGGGTGCTTTCTCTTGGGCTGTACTCTTCTGTTTCCCACAGAGTGTGGGGACCCCAGAGTGCCCTGTTGTGAGGCGGTTCCGGTTTGCATTTCCAAAAAGTCAGGAGAGTCTGGCCAGCAGGAATTCCCCTTGTTAAGTCCCTTAGACCAGCAGCTGCCTACTTGATCTGCATGCTAACTCAGTTGCTCTGAAATAATATATTGAAGTCCTGCTATGACCAGAAGGATGGGGGATGTCATGGCAAAACAGAGCCAAGGCCTCTTGCCCCCGTGATGACCGTTTCCTCTAGCAGATGGCATTGCTTCCCTCTGCACATTCAAGTTCAGGTGTCTCTGAGTTTTCCCCCAGGGTTTTCACGGTGCATTTAATCAAAAGTGCTCTGAGTGCCTTTCAGAGATGTGCTCCCCGAGGGGAATGCTTAATCCTACCCGGAGTTTCGTTGGCCAACATTAGAGCTGTGTCTACACAAACAGAATCATGGGCAGAGGTGAAGTAATTATCCATTTTCAGCCCAGGGCCTCCTGTAGTTAAGAAAAGGAAGTGAGGGAATTGATTTAAACTGACTGAGATAAAGTCTGTGAGAGGAGCTAGACTGATGTTAAAGATTTCTCTTGCTCAGACTAGTTTTCCCAGTGATCTGCTTCATTGGAAGATGTCTGGCCTCTTCTACTTCCTTGAAGATATTATCAGTGCTTCACTTCTGAGAGGAAGAGTCTGAGGTCAAGGTGGAGGATGAGGTCAATTATCCACCCTTCCCAGCACTTCCTAAAATAAACCTGGGCTTCATTTCGTACCTCTTTTGCCTTTTTTTCCATAGGAGCCTGGTAAATGGAACGTTTTCAGAAATCAAGGACCGAATGTTTTCCCATCTGCCTTCCCTGCAGCTGCTGTGAGTATGGGAAGTTCTCTCTGCAAAATGGGGAGGTGGGGGTCCCTTGAAGGGCATTCCTTGGGAGGGGTACCTCTGCCTCTTTGGTGTCAGTCCTTCCTTGAGTACCCAAGTGCCATGAGGAAACAGGGACTGGCTCTTTTGTGTTGTTGTTGTAATTCAGATTTTATTGCTTGTTACTTTTGTCATTCCGAACCATTTTAAGTAAACAGACATTGAGAAAATATACTGGGAGTGTTCACCAGAGGATGACAACATTGAGGAGGCTGCTTGAGTGTTTGACGTAAGGTACCACTGCCACCATCACTCCCAGAAATCCATATATATCATAGAAAAAGAGGAAAAACGGGTCATTGGCATGTAACTACTAGCATTCTTGGTAATTGATCAACCACAATAAGCCAGAACAGTCTTAGAAGGGGCTGGCTCTCAGTGTTAACTTGCCCTGTGTTGTCCCAACCAGTTGAGGCTCCTTGCTTGGTTTCCTTTCCTTAGTTTGGAACAATGTTTTCCTCGAAGACTTTATTGTAGATCCCGACACCCATATCCAGCAACTGGAGAGGTGATTGCCTTGAATTACGACCAGAAAGTTCTAACTGAACTGTTCCCTTCACTTTAAAAGAAAGCCTGCATTTAAAAATCTTAATGGTACTCTGAAAATAGGAGTTATTTCTCATTCACTGATGCCTTAAACTGTCAGGAGCATCCTACATATGTTATTTAATCATGACTTCATCCCTCTAAGGAGGGTATTTTTATTTCTCCATTTGACAGATGAAGAAACTGAGGCTCAGGGAAGTCAAATTGCAGAGCCTGGATTCTAACCCAGGGCGCAGAGCCCAAGTAACTGCATCCCAGCTCTGCTTAGCAAGCAGTGTCCAAGAAACTGTGGCAGGTGGCCACGCCATGCCCTGCAGCTCACATCAATTTATGGTTGCTGATGAAAAGAAATGTTCAAAAAGTAACTTTTAAGGGCAGACCAGTAATAGGCAAAGTCATGGGTACATAACTCATTTTCTTTATTTGTTCTGGTTTTTAAAGCTGAGATGATAAGCTTTGTGCTACAGAAAAATATGGAAAAATGAAACATAGATCACCACTCATTGTAAATAAAGTTAAAGTTGAAAGCTTTATTCTTGCAATGTTCTATGCCTATCATTTTTGCTTAATATGTTTAAACCTGAAGGGTCATAGAAATTGAATTTTTGTTAAAATTTACTTTCCATATAATGGAAATTCAATTTTAAGTGTTCTTTTGCTAAATGGACTTAAGTGGTGACTGTATACATTTGTATAGAAATTTATGTGAAGATAGGCTCTTCTGAAGGTTTCTTAAATTAATTTTTAAAATTATTTCTCATGGAAATGTATAATGTAGTAGAAAGGATTTTTTTTTTGTCCTTGCTGTGTGACTTTAGTCAAGTCACTTAACTTTTCTGGGGTCAAAGTTCTCTAAAATAGGGAGTTGGTTCAGATCCTCTTATCACTACAATTCCATGATCCTCTTATAGCTACAATTCCTTTTGCAGCATAAAGCTTTCACTGACTGTTTAGTTGTGTTGAGCATTAGAATGTTTTAAAATAACATCATATTTACCAAAACCCACGGGTAGAAAGGATGGACTAATGGGGATGACCAGAAAATCTGGTCTAAAGAAATCCACCAGCCACGGTCCATTGGCAGTTTCTGAGAGTTGGGTTGTGTGCCAAATGGGCCATTCCTAGGCTGAGAAGACGCTGGCTTGCCCACAGAGGAGAAAATAGCCAAAGAAACAGAAATGGCTAGGCTATGTGAATACATCTCCACATTGAGACCTATCCTTTATTTTCAGTTTGCTGAATTCTAACTCATTCACTATCATCCGGGATGATGCGTTTGCTGGACTATTTCATCTCGAATACCTGTAAGTTGTGTCCTTTTGTCTGTTTGCCAAGCCTGCGTTATCTCAGTAGAACCGCTGGAATGCATGCCATGCTGGACCAGAACGACTGCCAGAGTTTAGGGGTGGAGAAAATGGAGAAAACCCCATTCTCTTTTCAGCCCTGACCTTTTAAAGTTTACTTGCTTATAAGCTTGCTGGGCAGGAGGAGGTTGGAGACAAAGAGGGGGAAAGGAAACAAAGAAGGAAAGATACTTGTTCGTTCTCTGCTGACATTTAATTTGCCATGTAGTAAGCACAATTGAAAATTGAATTGGATATTTTTACGTCTCATAAAGAGGCATGGATTTGCTGATCAGCCAGAAATAGAGCTGAAGGGTTCTGAGGGTTACTTATTTTTATATAAATTTCCCATTTTTAATTCAGCTGTTCTATATCCCCTTTGCAGTATCTCCTGTGAGCAGCTGCTAAGGGTCTAATTTTATTTTATTTGCTCCTAAAAAAAGGTTATTTCTCTCTTTTTTTTTATGTGTAGTGTTTTTCACCTCATCAGTGAGCTCTACCCTCTTTCTGATTGTGATCTTTTCCCACTTTCATGTCTCTTTTCCTTATAAGTCTTTTCATTCTTCTCTTTTGTAACCTTGTAATAATATTAATCCTGCTATCAGATTGGATTTCCTTACCTAGCATCCAAAGGGATTTTCAAAGCTTTCTTTCTACTTTCTTACCTGAGGTCACAAGGTAGATGTTTGAAATCTAAACATACATTCTGGGCAAAAGAAAACTTGCTGCCGATTTTATGTCACAAGGCAGATGTTTGAAATCTAAACATACATTCTGGGCAAAAGAAAACTTGCTGCCGATTTTATGTCTTGAGGAAAGATGTCTCTGGAGAAATTTTCTCCAGAGTATACATAATGTGTATACTCTCCTGGTATACATAATATGGAAAAAGTGGGGCGACTGGAAAGTGATAAATCCAACTAGAGTCTATCAGAGCTCATAAATAGCCAAGGTAGGTAGCAAATACAAAGCAATTAGTTTTCTCTTACAGGCAGTTCATTTTAGTGTCAACATTATTGGAGAGAAGATTCGAAATAGGAGATTCGCTTATCGGTCGATGCTGAAGTCCATCACTAAAGAACCCTCTGGTTTTTAAAAAACAGGCATCAGAAAGTTCCCAGAGCAAGAGTCAGGCCTGTTTCCCTAACTAGTGGCATTCTGTTGCAAACCCTCTCCTTTGGACTGTCTCATCAAAGACCCACTTGTATTTGACAGAATGCAATAATATAAGGCAAAAGTTAATTCTCTGTGGCCCTAGGGAATAGCCATGGTGCATTCACTTCAGGTGTCCCAGCCCACAAAGCCTTTAAAGCATGGCCAGAGTTGCACAAGGTCCCATGTGTGAGCCCGAAGACATTGTAGCATGGAGTAGGACAGAGCCCTTTCCTGTCCTCATGGTTTTTCCTACTTCCTAGGGGCTTAGAGATCATGAAAACATCCTGGCTTGTCACCCA
Source organism: Dasypus novemcinctus (assembly GCF_030445035.2). Lineage (NCBI taxonomy): Eukaryota > Metazoa > Chordata > Mammalia > Cingulata > Dasypodidae > Dasypus > Dasypus novemcinctus. Next base: position 183,709,999 of record NC_080673.1, read on the forward strand.
TTGGCTTAGACATCTGACTGTGTAGGACATGATGAACTCAACTTTGCTGGCAGCCAACCTTCACAGCACTCTCCATCAGCCAAATCTTTAATATAGAGATGTAAAACAATGGACTCCCCTCAAGGGACAATGATATTAACAAATGTATTAACAGCAGATACTGCGAAATGTCAGAGGGACTGAGGAGGGAAATTGTCTGGAAGCGTCCCAGTCTTGCAGAGATTTGAGAATTTCTTGCCTTTGTATAATGCTTTCCTCTTCCCCCACCCCCAGATGATTTTTTTCTCCTGTTGCCAACTCTAAATTTGAAGACTTCCATGCCGTTTCTGGAAGGAGTGTAGAACATACTCCCATGTGTGCGTTCTTGCATGTCCATCTCCTATTCCCCCTTGGAGTCTTGTGTAGCTGACCTTATTCTCTGAGATAAATTTTTAAAAGTTCATGATGCTTTTAGATACTATTCAGAAATCATACCAATGTCATTTTTAGAGATATTAAGGAAAGAGAAAATTCAGTTTAATTATACTACTTTTCTCCTTAGATTCATTGAAGGGAACAAAATAGAAACCATATCAAGAAATGCCTTCCGTGGCCTGCGTGACCTGACTCACCTGTAAGTCCTTTTAAAGGTGTTTCCTAAAAAAATAAGGGGTGAGGGTGGGGTAGCAGATGTCTTTGAGCACCTGCTTCCCAAGTACAAGGTCCCCGGTTCAATCCCTGTACCTCAATAAAATTAAAAAAAAAAAAAAAAGGATATAATTTTCAAGTTGCCCAAGAGATTTCTAGGTTGTTGATCAGACATCAGTCCATTCTGGTTGCTCACACCCTTGGCATTTTTATCTTCTCCATCATCCTGAATCACCTTTACAGACCCCATGGTCCTATGTCGCTTAGCTACAGGTGGGAAGGAAATTAACGTGTAACATGCACCTACTGGGATACTTAGGTACCTTCTCCTCTATCTTTCACAATAATCAGTGAGTGTCCCAAAATGCAGATTGGTAATTGAGGATTAAATGACTCATTAAAGAATGTCAAATGTAGGATTGGAATTGGGACAGAGTAGAATAGAGACATTTTCATGGTTCTTCTAATTTGAATGCAAGTAGCTTTTTCTTTTATATCGGATTAATCTTTGGTTTAAGCTAAGCTCTCTGGCTTCTTTAATAGCTCTCTGGAGAAAAAATGAAACGAATTGATTTGAATTGGCAGATCAGAATGACGCAAGTACACACACTTCCCAAATTTTTGAAACTAAAAAAATCACACCTGAGTTTATAAAAATGTAAAAACAGTCATTGTTTTGGTAGGAGTAATTTTTTAGCCAGGAAGCAGATCCTGGTTGCATGATAGATGTTTTGTATTTGAAGAAGATAACACATCTCTCATCTCCATAGTCCACCTCACTGTGCTATAAAGAAGATGGGGGAAATTGGAGGGTTTAAATGAGAGTGTTGGGCCAGGGTGGTCGTGCCTTCAGTGTGGGGACCCCTGACGAATAGTGTGGCTATAAATCAGCGAGACAGTCACTCACACTAAGCCCGGACATTGGGCTGGATGTGTGTCAGTGGACTCAGTGAGCCCTTGATTCTGGATTGCTAACAAGCCAAAGCGCTGCCATGAGTTAAAGCTTATAGAGTAAGGAGATGAGAAAGTAGAAGTGGGAGGGCTGAATATGGAGCAGCAGTTGATCCTGGAGACAGTCACATTTCTGTTTGGCACTACTGCTCCAGGCTTGCTTCTGTTCCTGTAAAAGCCTTGATTTTTTTTTTTTTTTCAATTCAACCTAAATGCCAAGTCCCCACATGCCTATGGAGGGTATGGATATGGGTGTGGACTCACCTAGACTTGGGTTCAAATTTGAAGGCCACCACTTGTTAATATTGCTTAGCCTTTTTGAGCCTTGGTTTTCTTACCCTTAAAATGGTCCTAGGATTGCTGTACATCTTGGATTAGTGCTTGCTTACAAAGCATCCCTCATATCACTTCTGGTAAATGCTTAGGTGTGATTGTTTTATTATTGTTATTGCTATTGTTATTGTTATCATCATCATCATCATGCCGAGTAGCCCTTGCAGTTGGGCCAGACACAGTCTACTAAGAAGACAGCTGTGGGTGTCTGGAGAGGAACAGCTGTGGGCAGATAAGTCCAGTTTCCAGAAGCCAGAAATGAGGAGCTTTGTTTTTGATCAAAGGCTTTGGGCAGATTATGAACCTAAAGCAAAACCCATGAGACTGGCTGTGTGGACCCAGATGGCCCCTTTCATTTGCCCAATGGTTCCAGTCCCCTGCCTGCGGGAGGGTGTGGATATGCAGGTATTGTGTATAGATGTTTGTCTGCCTTGGTGCATGGGTGTCCATGGGTGTGTGTACTCAACAGTTTGCGTGTGCGTGCTTGTGTATTTGCACACACCACCATATGTGCTTATCGTGTGCATGTGTCTAAGAGGCACCTCCTTTTCTGTGGGACATGGCCAAACTCAGAGGGGACAAGGGAGTCCTTGCCTGGGTCCAGAGCACCTCCTGATGTATGAGGGGAGAACTAGGCCTGTCCCAGCAGGTGTTACCTCCCTGCAGTCAAGGCCACAGGGAGCCCCTCTCTCCAGCTTTCCAGCCTCATTGCCCTGAATGACCTCTGTACCGCAGGGGTCTCAGTGGGCCCACGTGCACACCCAACATGTCCTACTGCTGAGTTTTCCTCTCATGCCTTGCTTGGGATGCTGTTCCTTTTGCCTTTGGTCGCCTGGAATTTTCATTTCCTTTCAGAGTCTGGATTAAGATCTGTCTTCCCCCAGAAAGTCATTCCTGATCTCCTTCCCCACCCTCCTGTAGCCCACACCGTCAGCCCCATGCAGCCAGCACTCTTCTGCAAACACTGGCTAGATGGCTTGGTGCCATTTCATGGTTTTTCCCTTTGTCTCCCTGTTTTAGTTTCCTAGGCTCCATTTAAACATTGAGAATCTATTAGCTCACAGTTTTGAGGCTAAGTGTCCAAATCAAGGCATCATCAAGGTGATGCTTTCTTCCTGAAGACTGGCCACCAGCCATCCTCGGCTCCTCCACCACATGGCAAGGCTCATGGCGGCAGCTGCTGGTCTCTCTCTTCTCTTCCAGGTTTCATTGCTTTCAGCTTCTTGGTTCTACCTCTCTCTCTCTCTCTCTGTAGTCATTCCATTTATAGAGGACTCCAGTAATAGGATTAAGACCTGTCCTGACTGAGACGGGCTACACCTTAACTGAAGCAACCTCATCAAAAGGTCCTGGTTACAGTGGGTGCACACCCAATGGAGTGGATGAGATTTTAGAAAGTATTTTTCTGAGTTACATACGGATCCACACCACACACTTCCCAACAGTGTCTAACATAGAGCCAAGCAGGCAGGAAATATTTCTGATCCTTTCTCACTGATTTCTGATTGATTGCTTATAGACCTAGGTTTTCCATGTGTACTCTACTTCCGGTATTAGGGTGGACCTGTACTAAGTGATTAAAGCATTTAATATATTGTTTAAAGAATGAGCCACTCCTTTTTTTTTTTTTAACCTCTGTGCAAAGAGATGGCATCAACTCTTAAGAGTTGGCTTCTCTGCTTAAGGAATTCACTCTCTGGAATTAGCTTATTTCAATTAAGCATAGGATTTTTGTCTTTCATAAACTTTCCTGACACCTTCAGACTCACATACATATGTAAAGAAACATAGATTAGGTTTCCAAGCAATGAAGGAGCAGGGTCAATCTCTAACTAAAAACTAGGGTGTTCCTACCCCCACACCCCCACAGTCCTCTAAAACCCCGGGGATGGAGAGCTGTTAAGTAGAATTAGAAATGAAGGAAGTGCCATGAGTGTGTAGACAAAATGAGGTGGAAAACTAAGATGCTGTGTACTGAATGTGAGTGGGGACGATTAACCCATCTAAATAATTCTGTTTTCTGAAATCTCAATGGAATACTTGGCATGGTTACTTCTTTTGGTCTTGATTAGTCTGTATATTTTTATCATTTCAATACAATAACTCTCAATGAGCTAAAAATTTTAGTTAAATAGTTAATCTTTAATTAGCAAAAAAAAAAAAATGTTTGTACTTTACTTGCCAGAAAAAGTGACCATTGACCAGAAAAAAATTAAAACTAATCTCCCATCTTTTATAATTGCACAAAGTGACTTTGTGTATACTCTGGATAATGCCTATTTTCCAACATCTTTAAAACCTGAATGCACAAATAAACCATTTAGGAAAGAAAGATAAAACAATACATGAAATTGCATTTTAATTCATTTGTGGTTACCGAGATAGGAAGGAATAAAATTCAGAAACTTTGGGTGTCCTCAGATTCAGTCGATATCTTGAAGCAAGTGTGTTTGGGTTTAAGAAATGGGCTCAAAGCTTTCCACTAGGCACAGGGTGGTGGCCTACAGCTGTGTACCCCAGAAAAACATGTTCTTAATCCGTTCCTCTGGGTGTGACCCCATTGTAAATAGGACCTTTTGATGAGGGTACTTCCCTTAAGGTGTGGCCCAGCTGAATCAGGATGGGTCTAAATCCTATTCCTGAAGGCCTTATAGAGAAGGCCCCAAAAGGGAAGCACGGGGAGCAGCCAGATGCTGGAGGTCAACAGAACCCATAAGAGAAAGGAGAAGAGGCATGCATGGCCATGTGACAGAAAAGCCAAGGAACCCCGAAGATGGCTGGCCGGCCAGAAGATACTGACTCCGGGAGGAAGCAAGCTTTCTAGCCTCTGAATCCATGAGCCAAGAAATCCCTGTTGTTAAGCCAACCCATTGTCGGGTTTTGGTTTTAGCATTTGGGAAATTAAAATAGCCAGCCAGTCAGCACTAAGGTAGAACACCCATTCCTTTAATTCACCTTTCCAGGAAGGGTCATTTTATTGCCTTCACAGGTCCATTTCAGCTATGCTTTTAAAGGACTTGTTCCTGAGCTGTCTACATCACTATCATTTATGTGTTTTGCTGTTTGTACTTATATATGTAATAGAAAAAAAAAGTGGGCAAAGTTTTTGGCTAGCTCACACCAGAGCATGGCACTTGTGGGAAATCACAGACTCAACGTACATCGTTTCAATACCCAGCATCTTTTCTCTGTCATCAGCCCTGCGGGACGGATGCTCATCCACAGTGGGATGACGACCAGGCACTGCAAAATCCTGAATCATCGGGGAAAGATTTGCTCGAGTGCATTCTGGTCTACTTCCTGGTGGTGGGAGAGGACTAAGACATTTAAGAAAAAACCTTCGGCACTAAGAGCTAAAATGCCAAATGGTTGCTGGTCAACCTTCATTAATGGGAAAATGAAGTTGATCACAATAAATCATTCCCTAAACTTTCTGGCAAATTGTGATATTGTTATATTATCATGAAGGGTTAGAACTCAGTGTTGTTATGTAAAGGAGAATTTACTGATTCCTTGCTCAGAGTCCCAAGTGACAGAATTCACTTAGGTGGAGTATTAGGAAACTTGTTGGGTCAAGACTGTTTTTCTTTTAACACTCTCTTGTTGATGTATAATTCAGTCATTCAACGAAGACTTACAGAGTATCCTTCTGTGTGCCAGGCAATTTTCTAGGAGCTGAGGATGCAGCAGTGAACAAATAGACAAAAACCTCTGTCCTCATGTTGTACAGCCAATAAACAGATCACTGAAGTTGTTATTATTTATGTTATAAACGGCGGTAGTGCCATGGAGATCAGCAAAGAAGAGAAGGAGGTGTGCAGAGGTCAGGGAAGGTCTCACTGAGATTACAGTTGAGAACAAACCTAAAAGAAGTGATGGAGTGGGCCATCTGGGTGTCTGGGGGGAGCATTTCAGCAGAGGGAGCAGCAAGTTCAGAGGCCTGGAGTTGGGAGACTGTCTAGCCTGTTTGAGAAAGAGTAAGCAAAGGAGGTGGGTGTGACAATCTGAGTAGTGGGAGATGTGGTCCCCTAGGCAAGGAGGAGTGGAGGTAACTAGACATGGGAGGGCCTCATAAGCATCAAAGGGACTTTGGCTTTTATTCCAAGCGAAACTGGGAAGCCTTGGAGGTTTACCAAATGTGCATAAAGAGCCAAATAAATGCTCTTTTAAAAAACAAAGCCGGAAAGCTTTAATTGCAATCCCAGCTTCTATACTGTTATCTATGTATAAGTAAACCCATTTCTTTATCTCAGTATTGATGGCCCAAGCCAGAAATTGGACCACATTGTGATGAAGAGGTTTAGAGCTCCTTTTTAAATCATTAGCATTATTTAAGCGAGCTCAGAGTGACAGGGCACAGACATGATAACGACATTACAATGTGACTTTTTGTTCTAGTTCTTTGGCCAATAACCACATAAAAGCACTCCCAAGGGATGTCTTCAGTGATTTAGACTCTCTGATTGAACTGTAAGTAATGAAAATTAAGTTTATGTGTGCTTGCCAGTGTGCCCAGTTAATCATGTCTTTAAACCCTCTCCCCCTTTACTGCATTTTTTATGCGGTAGCTAAAAATCTATAATACAGCACTGCCTACTGGGAAACAGCATCTAGTTGGACTTGGGCTGGCTTTTGCCATTTTATAATATACTTAGTACATTAAGGTCAATGGCAAATTAGGCTGCCTGGGTGGGCCAAGATACCCTTCCAGCACCCTTATCTTCTAGTGCTGGTCACTGCTTTACTGGACAGTTTAACAAGAGCATAAGGTTTCAGTAGTGTTTGTGAAAATTGTCTTCCCTTAATGCCCTGTTTTTGTTTATGAAAACCTGTGTTTGGAGTATTTCTAGTATCTTTCCTCCCACCACTACCACTTTCCAGCCTGGTGTGGTGACAGATGAGAGGAGGTTTGGAGAGATGATGATCTGTCAGCACTGAGAGTGCTCCGTTTGCCATAGAGTTAAAATCATGGGCCCCAGGAACTAAAGTCAGTGCCAAACACAGGGAATAGGATGCATTGAATACAATTGTTTTAAAAAGATCTGATTTAGGGGTATGAAAAATATCAGGATGTTAACAATTCTAGAATTTCATATTGCTGCCAAACTGTTTCGAGCATATCTCTTTCTCTCTGTGTCTGTCTGTGTTTTGGTTTTTAGAGATTTAAGGGGCAATAAATTTGAGTGTGATTGCAAAGCCAAGTGGTTGTACCTGTGGCTGAAGATGACGAATTCCACTGTTTCTGATGTGCTGTGTCTTGGTCCACCGGAATACCGGGAAAAGAAGCTAAATGACGTGGCCAGCTTTGACTACGAGTGCACGACGACAGGTATTCGGAAACCGTATTGGCGAAAATTGATGTTAAAGACAGTCCTTTTGTTCTTCTTTGAGAATTTCAACAGCGAGGAGGGAAAGTGGATGTAAAAGTTTTCTATCAAACTTACTTTAGAGAGCACTTAGATATTCTGAAAGCAGTGAATCGATGTGGTAAGGAAAATATCTCAACAGTTTGGAAGGTTTTTATTTTTGCTAAGTGTACCGGCTTTGATTTTGTTTCTTTACAAAAGTCAAAGTTCTGTAAAGTCTTTTTTTTTTCTTCAGACCAAAGTATAAACCTGTGAGTTTGACATAAGAACATTCTGTAAATCAGTCTAGATTTCGGGGAATGTCAAAGCCGAGAGACCTAAATTACTAAATTTAGTAATTAAATTACTAAGTTACTCTATTGTTGCTCTTCTCTTGATTCGATAAGCTGAAGTCTCTTGAAGATTTAACTAATAAATACCAGATTTTTATATCTATAAATCATTTTTGTAGTTCCATGTAAAAAGAGATAATGCAGTAAATTGTAACTCAGGGCCCAGTAGGATATGTAGTTGAGCAACTAGTCATCAAAGAAAAAACACTCACATCCAGGGAAAAGTGTAAAGAAAGCTTGACTTTGTTTTTCAGAGCCTGCCTCAAGGTTTTGTTTTATACATTTTTTAAGTTATAAGATAAAATTAAAATATTGTTTAAAGTGTCACAGCTTGGAGAGAACAGGTGACTGTCTCCACATGAAAGGCTAAAAAGTCAGGTTTTCAAAGAAAGAGGATCAATTGAGTGTCTGCAACCTCCTTTCCAGACTTATAAAAATAAACATTTAGGCTGAAAGTTGGTATCTACAAAGCCATAAGGTGTGCCAGGGGGAGAAGGCATGAATGGGAACTCAGAAAATAGTTACAGAAACTCAAGAGACAAAGCAAAACGAAAGAAAACCCAAGAACAATCACATTTAGATCAATCCCTGCTGCCACCCTCGAAACAAATAAACAAATGTCTTACCCGAAGCGGTGCTGATGCAAAATCCTAGAAATTGGTTGACTTCTGTAAAGGATGTCTACTGAGGGTAAAAGCTTACAGGTACAAGGCCCTAAAGAGTCCAGCTCAGGGTACCGTAAGAGGTACTTCTTCACCAAAGTCCTTGGCCACATGTTGGAGCAAGATGGTCCAACATCTGCCAGGGTTTAGCCTTCTTCTTCCTCTTAAGGCTCCTGGGCCCAGCTTCTTCCATCTCAGCTGTAGGCTGGAGGACTCATTTATTTCCTGGACTTCTTAGCACTCAGGGCTCTGGTCTCTTCAGCTGCAAACTATCAGGTGAATGACTCAGCTCTCTCTGGGGCCCCAGCATCAGAGTTGTGTCCTCTGCAGTGTCTATGGAGCTCGCTTTAGTCCCATGTCTCTTCCTCTGTGTGAGTGTCTATTTATATAGCCCCCCAAGGGGGCGGGGAGTCAACCCTGAGTCACCCTAAATGATGTGGTCGAATCAAAGCCCCAATCTTGATTTAATCAAGTAAACCTAAAACCTTTGAATTTAATACACTCAAAGGGTATCACGCCCAGAGGAATTGACCAATTTACAAACATAATCTTTTCTCTTTTTCTGGAACTTATAAATAATATCAAACTGCTACAACAAACAAAAACCCACAGTGTAAAAATTATTTCTAGCTATCTTTCTTTATAGATAAGGGACACTACAAGACCTGTTCTATCTGATGGAAAAACTTAAATCTCAAGGAGATACCCTTTGACTGGGGGCTTATTCAGTTGTGTAATTGGCAGGTGCCCTTGAAACAGCTGAGGCCACTACGAGGTTATTTATTGTACTGTAGGGCCAGTGCAATAAATCAGAGGCCATGGCCAATGACATTTGCACAGAAAGGTGGCATTCAAGGCCATTGAGTATTAAATGCTAAACCTGAAGTTGGCCGAGGCACCTCCCTGCCTCTTTCTCAGTCTTTCAGAGAGTTCTCTAAACCCTGGGTGAAGTCAGCAGCGTTTGCCTTGTTCCGTTCATACCTGGTCATAGTGTGTGAAGACTTAGTTGGTTTATGAGGGGAATGACAGGGGCTACAGAGGGCCTTGCAAACCGGGGATGATTTGTCTAAGAAAACATGTTTTCCGACCTTTGAGTGCTGTGGATGGTTATGAAAATGGTCCATTGTCAGATGAAGAAGGGAGGTGGCTTGGAATGAAACCTGCCCGAAACCCAGACTCTCTTTGCGCTGTGTGCTGCCCCTGAGCCTGGGACTTTCTCTGTCTTCGTCTTGGCTAACCAGTTTCTTACTAACACTGACAAGGTCAGCATGAGGTTTTCTAGTAACAGGGAGATGATTCTGTCTTTGTTTTATCTTGAACAAATTAGCTCATGCTCACAATTTCTGCCAACACGACACACTCCTAAATCTGTAATCCCCGCAACATGAGAACTAGGTCAATAAGTTGTGAGTTTCTGAGCTATCTTCTGCTCACACTTGGCCTTGTCCTCTCTGTGCTTTATTAAAGGCCTGGGGGAGGAAGTGGAAGATGGAAAGTCCAATCCAAGCGTTTGTAGTGTGGTTATAATAGCCTCACTAAAGGTTTGGGAAGAAGCACATTTTTCCAAGTACATTCCTTTCCTTTTAGTTCAGATTTTCAGGAAAGCATCTGTTCTTCAGGTAGATGCCTTGCCCTGTTTTTCCCGTGGAGAGGAAAGTCCTCTTATCATCCTGTTCCTGGCAAAGGCTTGTAATTAATACTGTGAAGCCGCCATTGGGCTGTTATGGCTCTTTAGATGAATCGCCGTCCTTCCATCACCCTCAGCTCCAAGTCTATTTTTAACCACCTCAGAAATCCCTGTTTCCTACTGAAGATTCTCCACGTCAGGTGGATAATTCACTAAAACTCCTTAGAGGGAGTGAATTTTGCATCCTAATTGTCCTGTTAGCTTCCCTATTTCAGGGCTGATGAAAATGCAAAGAGAAATAATGCATTAATGTGCAGTTTCTCTCCCAATGGGATCGGCATCATGTATAATTTATTTTCTGCCAGTGCTATATATAGCTATGCAAAAACCTATTGATTCCAGTGGGAGCAAGGACTGAATAGTACGAGTCCTACTGACATCATGAACTTAATCCAATGTGAATGAAAGCGGCGGCTCTTTTTTCCAGAGAATGCCATTAATACTTTAACGCTAGTAAATTGATGTCATATCAGTCTGTGCATTCTTTGAGATCTTTCCACAATGCATGTGTTTTTGCCATTTGTGAAAGATGAACTAAGGGAGTGAGGGAAATTCACACAAACATACACACAAGCCCCTCCCATACACACAAACATACGCATCAGTCATTTTCCCACTTCTCTTCCCTCCCTCCCTCTCTCCCTCCCTTCCTTTCTTCCCTCCTTCCATCTCCTATGAAGAATTATATTTATAATACAAGTGACTTAATAGTCTATGCTATACCTGACAGAACATATTATGAATATATGAAATATTATGAAACTGAGGTTTTGGCAAAAATAGACTAAAATGGAACTATTCGAGGCTCTTAGGTGAGTAAAATGCTCTCTATTTTGGCAGCTATTTTTCATTTGGGGAGTCTTTAACACAAAACTTAAACTTTTGGGTCTGCACTTTAAACGGCCTGCATTTCTAAGCTAATTTTATGCTAATGTTTCTGAGAGTTAAGAGCACTATTGGGAAACGACAGGCAGGAAGGAGGCGAGTGAGTTATGAGCGTCGTGGGAGCGTTTGGAACCTTTGGCAGATTTGGATTAGGCGAACGCAACCCGAGAGCCAGGAGAGGGGGTTAGAGCCCTCTCCGCTGTCATTAAGATGATGCAGCTGTGTTCCCTGAGTCCTTTCATATTCTAGGAAAGGGAGCCCACAGCAGCTCCTCCCCTTCTGCTCTTTTTCCATTTGTCTACTTGTGAACAGGGAAAACCAAGCAAGGTCTCGTAAAGTCAACAAGTGCTTTTTGGCATCTGCGCAGATTCGGCCAGTACCAGCAGGAGTGAACAGAGGGGGAGATTTTCCTGTGTGTCGTCTTCAGCAGAGCAAAGCTGTTATTTTGGGGGAGGGGGAAGGCACTCACACAGGCTCCATATTCTCCTTGTTACATACAGGAAACCATGGAGGGATTACCAGACAAGCCAGAGTAGTAAGCACTCACCTGCTCTCAGGAAATAGGCGATATCCTCCTTTTACTGAAAAGGAAACTGAGGCTCAAGTGTCTTGGCCAACGCCACAGAGTTAAGAGTGGCAGACGGAGAGCCTGAAGCCCCATCTGTCTTGCCTAAGAGCCCCAGCTTTTCACCAGGGCACTCTACTCTCTGGAAGGGGAGGCAGGGAGGTTACTCTGACGGCTGCAGCCACCTCCCTCCCCACCGCCGGGGCCTTAGTCCCCTCCTGCTGCTTGGAGGAGTACTGAGGCAGCCTGCTCTTTGCTCCCGGAGCCTGCCTGCATCATTCATTCAGCCGCCCCCACCTCCACTCCATCCCCATCCCGCCCCCACCTCCAGAGGTCCTCAGGTCTTCAGAGAGGACCACAAGGGCAGGGAATCAGTACATCAACAAGCATCTATTAAGCACTACCGTGTACCCCGAGTGAGGTGTTGGGCACCTCCAGAAGTGAATGTGGATGGAGCATTCCCCACAGGCCAGGCACCGTTTGAAAGGAGTCTGAAATCACAGTATATGATGAGGAGACTAAAGTGGAGGAAGATTAAGGAACTTGCACAGCCCCTGCATCTTTATCTTAGATGAAATGGAAACTGCCCTGAGATGGGGCTGGCAGTGGCTGGGACCAAGGTGGACTGGCCTTTCTGAACTTTCTTGGACCTCAGGTCCACACTTACAAAGCACATACTATGTACCGACCCCTGAGATAGGCATTATTTTACCAATGTTACCGATCTGTCCCTGCCGTCAGGCCTGGGGGGTAAGTATCGTTGGCCACAGGTTGTGGGTCAGTAAACTGGCCAGCACCCGGTCTCGGGGGTTGGAAGTGGCTTCATATGGTTGGACTCCAGGCACAGTGCTCCTTCCTGCACAGCACGCTGTGTGCATTCCCTGACTCTAGCCCCCTGCCCCTGCCTCCCACCTGCTCTCCCATTCCTGCCCACACTTCCCACCTCAACCCTTGCTCAACTGCTCTCACATTCTCTCCTGCCTCGATTCCTTTTCTCTCACCCCTTCTTTACTCATTACTGAGTGGTCCCTTATTGCCTCTCTCATCTGTCATCTTTTAGAAGGCTTCCAAACCAGCAGTTGTTTCTTGAGTGGGCGCTGTGTGCTAGGTGCTGTGGGAGGCACCCAGCAGTTTAGAAGCCAGTCTGAACCTCAGCGAGCCCTGGGTTGAGGGGACGCACCCTTGCCGGCTGTGCGATGATGGCAAGGCACTTGCCCTCTCTGGGCTGCAGACTTTGGTTCTGTAAAAAGGCTCGAGACTCCAAGAGCCCCTCTGTCACTCCAAATCTCACTCTGAGGTTGCTAGGTGGGGAGTTCTATCATAGGGAATCATCAGAGAGAAACAAGGGTGCATGGTTATGAGCCCAGGGGTCGGGGAAGGGCCACGGTCAGCGTGGCAGTGGTCAGAAAGACCCTGCAGGGGAGATGGGTGTGAGGAGAATAGAGGAGGTGAAGGGGAAAGCCAGGGTCTCTCATGGGAATGACTTTCCTTAGCCAGGCGCCCACCACCTCCCCACATTTCACCCAGGATGCACCTGGCCCACCAAGAGTGCGTGCAGGGCTCACCTCTGAAGAAAGAGCCGCTGACGTGCAGTTACTTTTCCTGAACTTCGTTTGCGGCTCAGGGGAGCAGGACAGTCAAGAGCACTGACTTTCCCTAAGCGCAGGCGTAGAGCCCAGGCCGAGCGAGGAGGCCGCGAGCTGCTGGGAAAGCCTCGCAGAGCTCCTACAGCGGCCCGTTGAGCTGCAGAGCAGCGTAGACCAGTGCTTCCTTATCCCTGCACCCAGTCCAGGCACCCAGGGCCAACACTCAGGCCAGCTTTCTCCATCTCAGAGGATTTGGTTTGGTTTCCAGAAGCGCGGAGTGCAATTTTGGGATTGGTGTGATTTGGGTTCTCCAATTGCCGTAGGGTAATACCCAGCAGGGGTAATAAAAAGCCCGGGAGAATAAAAGCAGCAGGAAGATGGGCCCCCTTCTCAGGTAAGTTTGAGAATCACCCGAGCTAGTAAAACCAAACAAGTTTCTTTCCTGCTTGGGCAGCTCTGAGGGCTAGAAACACAGCATTTACCAAATGAATTTCAGGCCGGCACCGCTTCACAGAGTAGGGAGCCCTGACCATTCTAGGAATGCCGCTCGGTGGCTTCCTTTCTGTCTTGCTCTTTGGAAAAGTAGGACTCAACACATTTCTTTAAAACAAGGAGATCCTTTAGCCTAGCTTGTGGAGTTATTTATCTACAGGAAGCTGTATTCAAAGCTGTGCACTCAGGCTGGTAATCTTGTGCAGGCCAGAACCCTTCGGGAATCTTCCAGAGTAAACTACGCTGTGATGTCGGTGTTGCTTCTCCCCTGTCCTCCTCCTCCCTCTGCAGTCCTTTGTAGAACGTGTGATAAAAAGGCGATCACAAGAAATTTTATGACGTTTATTTTTTTAAACACCCGTTTCCAGATTTTGTTGTCCATCAGACTTTGCCCTACCAGTCGGTTTCAGTGGACACGTTCAACTCCAAGAACGACGTGTACGTGGCCATTGCTCAACCCAGCATGGAGAACTGCATGGTGCTGGAGTGGGACCACATCGAGATGAATTTCCGGAGCTACGACAATATCACAGGTGTGTTGTGGCTTTGAGCAGATTGATTGACCTAACTTTAGCATCACCTAAAGCCTGCCAGAGAAGGACCGTCCTCTTTCCTAACGAGGGAGAGCTTGGGAAACAAATTCCAACCCAACCTCATTGTCTGTCCAACTTTTTCTCAGCATGGTCAGTTATTGGTGAGGACAGAAACCTCAGGAGGTGATCCTATTATTTCTGGTGAACCTTTTGAAAAGGGAGAGGGTGATGGGATGGGATGCATCTGAGGCAGGCACTTTCCAGAAGTCACATCGTCTACATATCAATATATGTGTGTTTACATAAATATTATATATGCTTATATATAATATATGTGTATATATAAATATAAAATGCATTTTATGAAATGTATATATATTGTGTTAGTTTGTCACAGCTGCTATGACAAATACCACAGACTGGTTGGCTTAGACAATAGAAATTTATTGTATTAGAGACTAGAAGTCCAAAGGTAAGGTATCTTGACTTCTCTTGACTCCTCTCTCCTGCTTCTGTGTCCAAATTTCCTTGATTAGGGACTCCAGTCACATTGGATGAAGGCCCACCCTGATTCAGTTTGGCCTCATCTTCAGAGGATCTTTGAAGATCCTATTTACAAAGGAGTTCACACCCACAGGTCTGGGCACATGTCTTTGTAGGGGCCATGATCCAATCCACAACCTACGTTTTTGTGGCTTATGCTGCTGAATGCTAAGCCTTCTCCACCCTGAACTGAAGCAGTAGGCCTTTTGGACCTTTCCTCTTCCTAGATTTACCCTGTCTTCAAGCCCCTTGCCACATCTTTTGATTTCTGGTCCTGTCACTTACAGTTTCCATGGGCCTCCCTGCTCAGTGTCACTCACAGATTCTGTGAACCATCATCCTTTTGCCTCTTTGTACACATTGTCCATTGAGACTCTGAGCAGCCGAAGCCGAGGACAGAGTCTGGGGTGCACCACTGAGGCCTTCTCCTGACTGCCCCCCAGAGTGTGGCTGTGCTGACTTCCCCTCTTAGGGTTTCCTGTCGTTGCCCAGGTATTCATCTTGTTTGTCCTCCATCCTGACCATGAGGCTGATGTAACTGACCTGGTCAGATGCATTTCTTTTTTTTTTTTAAACATGGTTTCTATCTTTTTTTAAAAAAAATATTTATTTCTCTCCCCTTCCCCCACCACCCCAGTTGTCTGTTCTCTGGGGCTATTTGCTGCGTCTTCTTCTTTGTCCGCTTCTGTTGTTGTCAGGGGCACGGGAATCTGTGTTTCTTTTTGTTGCATCATCTTGTTGTGTCAGCTCTCCATGTGTGCGGTGCCATTCCTGGGCAGGATGAACTTTCTTTCCTGCTGGGCGGCTCTCCTTACGGGGCGCACTTCTTGCGCGTGGGGCTCCCCTACGCGGGGGACACCCCTGCGTGGCACGGCACTTCTTGCGCACATCAGCACTGTGCATGGGCCAGCTCCACACGGGTCAAGGAGGCCCGGGGTTTGAACCGCGGACCTCCCATGTGGAAGGCAGATGCCCTAACCACTGGGCCAAGTCCGTGACCTCAGATGCATTTCTAAAGACCAAATATTTTCTGTCTACCAGATTTCCTTAACATACCTGTCTTAGTTTTCCAGGGCTGCTGTACAAAGTATCACAGACTCCTTGGCTTGACTAGAAGTTCAAATCAAAGTGTCGGCAGCACCACACTGCCTCTGAAGTCTGTAGGGTTGGGTTGTTGTGATGTGCCTTGGTTTGTGGCATTACTCCATCTCTGCCTCTGTCACATGGCCATCATCTCTTAGTTTCCCACTTACTGTGTCCAAATTTCCTCTCTTTATAGGGTACCAGCCCTGGTTTAAGGCCCACCCTAATTCAGTGTGGCCTCATCTTAACAAATAACATCTTCAAAGATCCTTTTTCCAAATAAGTTCACATTCACAGAACCAGGGGTTATAACTTGATCGGTTATGGCCTATCTTTCTAGGGGACACAGTTCAACCCATAACAACACCCATCTGGCAGTCCTCTCAAAAAAGTTAACATGAGCCAAGGTGATTGCTTTGTAAACTCACAACTTCTCTAATACAAAAAAGAAATTCTGTGAATGAATGACATCTTCAAGTTAACAGGAGCCAAGATGTAAAATAAAGTGCCTCTTTCAGAAATGATTTCCACAGAGCTAAAGCATACTTTCCAGAACCCTCTACACAACACAGTCCTACAGAACTTCCTCTGATGATGAAAATATTCTTTAATGGGCTGTCCAATAAGAGAGCCACTAGCCACCTGTGGCTGTTGAACCCTTGAAATGCAGTTCGTGTAACTGGGGAACTGGATTTTTCACTGTGTTTAGTTTAAATAAATTTAAAAGATTTAAATAGCCACTGGTGGCAAGTGACTACTATGTTGAACAGCCCAGAAAGAATGTTCCATCATGGTGTGAGGTTCTAGGGGAGAGTGGAGCTCTATTGCTTGTTCCTACTACTGTCGCCAGGTCCTAGGGATCACTGCTTTCTTTTACTCAGTACATACAAAATAAGAATCAAGAGATCCCTAAATCCAAGCCTTGGGATGTGATCCGGTCAATGCTTCTTTCAATACTGGCAGGGGATCCCAGTGTCTCAGCGCTGCTGAAAAGGGGCAGATTTTTAAACAAGTAGACAGGGTCAAAATAACCTTTTTATCAAAGTGAAATCCGGTAAAAACACCAACTTTATAAACAGCACCACAAAGGCCTAATTACTGCCCCGGGAGAGGATTTCCTTTGGAGGCTCCCGATGTGGAGTTAGAGCAGCCTTTTAAGGTTGCAGTCCCACGAAGCCTACCTAGGTAGAATTTCCAGATTGGGAGGCTTCTGGTAATCTCTCAGGCACCAAGTGGCTTTGCAGCAGGTGCAGGGACCGGGAGGGAGGCGAGAAGAGTGTCGTTTTACCCTCGGGGAGAAGAGCTACTAATGAGCCTAATCTCTCCGCACTGAAGGTCTAGAGACACATCCGGATGCTCCCACTGCTCTCAGGCCATCTGGTCTCCTCTGCTGAGCTCACATTCCTGGGAGCAGCTGCTCTGTTTGGAAATGCAGATTCAGCGCAGCAGCGCAGGTGAACCTGCCTAGGGTAGCCGAGGCCTTGCGGCCTCGCATCAAAAGGGAACGGGAGGTGAGACAGGGGCTTTATGTCCCCGTGTCCTACCTGCCTCCCCCCCCCCTTTTTTTTTTTAATGACTTGTAAAATAGGTGAGAGATGGATGAAGTGGCCCTGTGCCTTCTCTCTTCTCCTTTGCCGGAGGTGGGAGTGGAGGGAAGCTCTGCTTTTGTGCAAGGAGTGGTGTTTGTTACCGGTGTTTGTTGTGGGGCTGGCTGAGCACCCGTTTATCTCATTGGGAACTCGCAACAGCCCCTGGAGTTATTACTGTGGTTGCCTGCTCACACATAGAGGACGGAGCCCTCTTTTCCAGAGAGAGGTGGCGTGCACGTACACCTTGAAGAACTCAGATGTTGGAAAACAAGGGACACCGATTATGTTCTTGACTCCCTCAAGAGCTAGGAGGCACCAGTAACCTTGGGAGCTTGTAATGTGGAGAGTAGTTGTACCTTCATGTAGATGTTGTGAGGGTCCAGTGAGTCCTAGGTACAGAGCAAATGCTTTCAATGCCTGTTTCCTTCTCCCAACTTTTTACAAATGGAGAAACCAAAGGCTCCGGCCTGCTGAGTCACTTCCCTTGATCTGTCACCATCATCTCCACCCCCTCCCTCCCAGGTTTACCTTCATAGGAAGGGATGGCACTGCCCTCCACTTGCCCTTCTGACAAACTGCTGGTGGCCTCCCCTACTTCACTGTCATTCATTCATTCACAGAATTTCTTTTTTGTATTAGAGAAATTGTGAGTTTACAAAACAATCATGCATAAAATATAGGATTCCCGTACACCACCCCACATTATCTTGCATTGTTATGAAACATTTGTTATTATACAGCTGATGATAGCACTTTTTTATAATTGTATGGTTTTTTTTTAAACAGTAGTCACCTTTGATACAATTGATGAAAGATTATCAAAATAGTTCTATCTATTATCCATTATTTACATTGGGTGTAATTTTCTTATATACCACTCTATTATTACCACCTTGTATTAGTATCTTACATTTGTTATAATTCATGAAAAAAAAAAAAACTTCTTATACTTGTACCATTAACTATAGTCCACTGTATCCACTGGATTCACTGTGTTGTATAGTCCTGTTTTATCGTTTAATTTGTATTCTAATAATATACAACCTCTAAAGTTTTCTTTTAATCAAATTCATCCATCTAGTTCAGTACTGTTGATTGCACTCACAATAATATGCTACCATCACCACCATCCACTTCTAAATCTTTGCCATCAGCCTCAATAGAAATTCTGTATAAGGTAAGCATCAACTCCCCATTCTTTAACCCCAGTCTATCTTCTGGTTACTTACATTCTAGATTCCAACTCTGTGAGTTTGCTTATTATAATTAGTTTATAACAGTGAGATCATGCAATATTTGTCCTTTTGTGTCCGACTTATTTCACTCAGCATAATGTTCTCAAGGTTCATCCATGTTGTCACATGCATCAGGACTTCATTCCTTTTTATCGCTGAATAATATTCCATTTGTATGTACACATTGCCTAGTAGTAGGATTGCTGGATCATATGGTAATTCTATACTTAGCTTCCTGAGGAACTGCCAAACTGGCTTCCACAGGAGCAATGAATGAATATTCCTGTTTCTTCACATCCTCTCCAATACTTGTAGTTTTCTGGATTTTAAAAAAATAGTGGCCATTCTAGTAGGTATGAAATGATATCTTGTGGTTTTAATTTGCATTTCCCTAATAGCTTGTGATGTTGAGCATCTTTTCATCTGCCTTTTAGCCATTTGTATTTCCTCTTTGGAGAAATGTGTATTCACATCTTTTGCCCATTTTTAAATTGAGTTGTAGGATTTCTTTATACCTTCTGGATATTAAACCCTTACAGATATATGGTTTACAAATATTTCCTCCCATCGAATTGGTTGTCTTTTCACTTTGATGCACAAATGTTTTCCATTTTGAGGAGGTCCCATTTACCTCTTTTTTTCTTTTGTTTCTTATGCTTTGGGTGTAAAGTCTAAGAAACCATTGCCTACCAAAAATGTTGAAGATGTTCCCCTACATTTTCTTCTGAAAGTTTTACAGTGCTAGTTCTTGGGTCTTTGATCTGCTTTGAGTTAATTTTTCTATATGGCGTGAGATAGGAGTCCTCTTTCATTCTTTTGCATATGGATATCCAGTTTTCCCAGAACCATTTGTTAAAGAGACTTGGAAGCCTTATCAAAAATCAATTGGTCATAGATATGAGGATCTATTTCTGAGCTCTCAATTTGATTCCATTGGTCAATATATCTACCCTTATGCCAATACCATGATGTTTTAACCACTGTAGCTTTATACTACAGTGGAAGTCAGGAAGTGTGAATCCTCCTACTTTGTTCTTTTTCAAGATGTTTTTGGCTATTTTGGGCCCCTTACCCTTCCAAATAAATTTGGTAATTGGCTTTTCCATGTCTGCAAAGTAGGCTGTTGGAATTTTGATTAGGGTCATAAAGATTTCTTGAGCACTTATTCTGAGTTAGACGTGTTCTAGCTGCTGGGGTTGTAGCAGTGACCAAAACAGAGAAAAACCTCTGCCTGCAAGCAGCTTACATTAGAGTAGAAGAGGCATAGACAATAAAAAAGACAATCATAATATATACTATAGCACATTCACTAGCAACGTGCTAAAGAGGAAAAATGGATGGTAAGGGTAGATGATCTGAAGAGCTGGGGGTGGGAGGATTGAAATTTTAAGTGGAGTGTCTGATAAAGACCTCAGTAAGACTATGTAATTTGAATAGAGACCCTGGGAATTGAGGGCTTGAGCCATATGGGCAGCTGGGAAGAGCATTCCAGGCAGAGCAAACGGCACGAGCAAAGGCCCAGAAGCGGCTGGGCGCCTGGCCCTCATGAACGTTCATGGGGCTGGTTTGGCCAGACTGCAGTGGAGAGTTATGGGAGATGAGGTCAGAGGGATAAGAATTGCTAATCATGCAGATCTAAGGAAGATCTTAGGCCTTTACTCAACCCACTGCACAGCTGTAGGGGATTTTGTGCAGAGGTGGGATCTGAGCTGACTTGTGACCTGCTCATGGGCTGACAG
Source organism: Dasypus novemcinctus (assembly GCF_030445035.2). Taxonomy (NCBI): domain Eukaryota; kingdom Metazoa; phylum Chordata; class Mammalia; order Cingulata; family Dasypodidae; genus Dasypus; species Dasypus novemcinctus. Next base: position 183,730,207 of record NC_080673.1, read on the forward strand.
TAGCCTGCAGCGGGGAGGGGACAAAAGCTATTGCCATAATTCAGGGAATCAGTCATGGCCTGAATGGGGAGCAGGCAGCTGGGGGAGGAGGAGGTCACTGAGATGCAGAGGGTGCCCAGGGGCAGAGCCGGCGCTGGACCTTGCTCATTTCCAGGTGCTCTTCAGCCATTCAGTCTTGAAATCTGAACCTTCTGAGCCATGGAGAGTCCAGACACGAAGCCCTACTAGTCACAGTCTGGATTCTCACAGTCAACCCGAGAATGAGATCCCATAATCTAGTCATTAAGCTCATGAGTGCCAACTTCAGACTGTTTTTGTTTTTTTTAGATCCTGGCTCCAGTTTTCATTAGCAGGTGACCTTGATCAGGCAGTTTTATCTCCATGAGCCCCTTCCATCTATAAATTGGGCATTCCATGAATTTCCATTTCATCCGTAAAATGGGCCTACCGCAGTACTGAATTCATGGAACTATCATAAAGAGTTGATGGGTCAGTGTCTGTATAGGATTTAGCACAGTGTTTGGCACTTAGTAAACTCCTCCCAGGTGTTGGGGATAAGCTAGGGGCAGCTCTCCTTCTCCCCCAGACTCTTTGACTTTAATCAAAACCCCTCTACAACTTTCATAAGCATAATAGATTGCTGGAATCAGGAGTGAACAGCCTGAAGGAGATGGGGGGGGAGCAGTTACAGAATCAGGGTGCTTGTTCTGGGAAGGCAGGAGAATGGTCTTTTCTGGAGAGCCAGGAATCTAGCCTGGTCAGAGGGAGAGTGCTACAGCACGTGTGCACTGAGCAGATGACCAATGGCTAAGCAAGGCCCCTGGAAGTTCTGGCCTTGAACGTTCTCCCCTTGCTAGGCTGTGCATGCCTCGTTTGTTAGCTTGTTTGGCCATGGGGCAATCCCAGTGCAGGCAAGGAGATTGCTCACGACATGCCCATTAAGAGCGGGGCTCTGAGGAAGCAGAGGGCCTTCCTTCCCCTTTGCTGCCCCGTTGGCCACAGTGCAAGGAAGAGGCCTCCAGCTGAACATCCATCTGCAGAAAAGAGAGAGAAACCTATGGCCCTGTCTACCCCGAGCTTTTTCTCCTGCTTTCTTCTCCTCTTCCTCTCTCTGTCTCCTCTCAGCTCTCCTGTGTTTTGGTTTCTTTGGTTTGCCTTTTGATTTCTGCATGCTAAGTATGTTTGACCAGCAATCTGTCTTCCTACGTTAAAAAAACCACAAGGTGATGCTCTCTCGTGCTCCTGACAACTCCATGAGGTGAAAGTGACTACCTGGAGAGAAGCGTTCTGGAGCTTCTCCAAGGAAGGAATTCCTGCTGTCTCCCATGGCCCTTGGCGGAGGCATACAGGCCTCTAGGCTGCTTCCAGGTGGCCAGGGCCTTCATGGCCAGGCTGCTCAGGAGGGGCGCCAGGAGCGCATGCTCTGCTCTGTCAGCGGGTGGAAATGGGTGTGCTTTGAAGAGCAGTTTGGTGGTTGAAACCCCAAAGCCTTAAAAATGTGCACAGTGTTCACCCCAGAAATTCTTATATTTAAGAATACCTCTGGATGATTTTCAAAAAAGATTTTTCTACAAGGAAACCTGTTACTTACAAGAGTGAAAAAATGGAAATTACTGCTGTGTCCAACAGTAGGGGATTTGTTAAATATTATAGTGCATCCATGCAATGGAATACTGTGTAATATTAAAAAATCAAGTTGTAGAAAAGTCAAGGACATGGGAAATTATTTCCAGCATAGGGATAGAGTGAAAAAGTAGGTTATAAAAGCTTATGTATCCTATAAGCCCAGATTTATATTTTCTACAAAAGCACATTTGAATATATGCATGAATTAAAGAAACATATCAAGATATTAACAGTGTTATTTCAGTGATTGCAAGTGAGTTTTATTTTCTTCTTTGTGCTTTTTGGTACTTTGGTAGTAGAGTACAGACTAGAGCCAGACTACCTGGGTTTGACTCCCACACTCTGCCATGAAACTAGCTGTGTGACCTTGTATAAGTTATCCTCTCTGTGCCTCATTTTCATCCTCTGTAAAATGGGAATGGTGAAGTTAATAACAGTACCTGCTTCATATGGCTGTTGTAAGAATTAAATGGCTAAATACTCGTCACGAGCTTAGAAGAGTGCCTAGACCTGGTTCACACTCTCCAAGTGTTATCTATTATTATTTTCAGTATTTGCTTTGGTGATCACTGAACACTTTAATACTCAGAAAAAATAAATGCAATAATTTGTTTTAAACAAAGGAAAAGGACCAGTCTTTTACAAGAGGGCTAGAAGAATGGGGGGGGGGGGGGAGGGGAAATAATACCATCCTGAAACCCACACAGTCTGTACCAATGCTAATACTAAGGACAGAAATTGGGTAATTTTCCTTGTAATTTACAGACTAAATTCACTTTGCTTCAAATTACCAAATAATTAAGGAAAAGGAATGCCCTTTAAGTGAATGATCTAGACTGGAGGATCCATAATGTCTGAGACGTGGGTGGTCCTGTGGCTTGCTAGATGGTCTCCTGGAATGGGAAAGTCAGGGGAAGGTGTCGGGGTATGGGTGCAGGGAGGGAGACGGTGGTGGGAGCAGAGGCACCTCTGAAAATGTTCCCCTTTTGCCCCCCGCGCAAGTTCTAGTTTTGTGGCATCTGAGCTAGATCATTTGGATCATTGCTCATTGCTGCGGGCAAGCACTTAAAGGGGCAAGGTCTTTTGATTATCAAGATAATTGCTTCAATTATCCAATAACAGTGGCTACTAATTGTTGACCACTTCCCGTGTGCCTGGCACTCTGTCCTAAACACTTACTGTCAATGATCTCACTTAGTCTCAGGTCAGGGCTGATAGTATCAATCTCACTTTCAAGATGAGAGTTGAGTTAACTGACCCTGGGTCAGAAAGATTATCAGGCACAGGGCTGGGTTTCCAGCCCTGATCTAGAGTTTAAGTTTTAGCCCCATCCTGTTCTCCCTCCACTCCCCTTCCTTTGGCTTTGGAAATCAGAAGAATTCAAAATATCTATGAGATCCCTCACACTTTTTTTTCCCCTCCTGCCTGAGACCCACTTCCTCCACCTTTTTGCCACCCCAAGAGAAAAAGTCCATTTAATTGCCTCATTCTACTTCATGGAGCGGGGAGATAATTTTTCGAATAGCATGAAGACAATTCATTTGGCGTTTTAGTCCATTTATTGACTTGCACGCCTGCCTCTGACGTCTCCAGAGGCCTGAGCAGCCCTTGCATACTTAGTGTCTACGGAAGCGCATTTTAACTGTGGCGGCACTAATCCGTCCCCTTTCTTTCGGAGAACAGGTCAGTCCATCGTGGGCTGTAAGGCCATCCTCATCGACGACCAGGTCTTTGTCGTGGTGGCCCAGCTCTTCGGCGGCTCTCACATTTACAAGTACGACGAGAGCTGGACCAAGTTTGTCAAATTCCAGGACATAGAAGTTTCTCGCATTTCCAAGCCCAACGACATCGAGCTGTTTCAGATCGACGACGAGAAGTTCTTTGTCATCGCTGACAGCTCCAAAGCCGGCCTGTCGACGGTTTATAAATGGAACAGCAAAGGCTTTTACTCGTACCAGTCCCTGCACGAGTGGTTCAGGGACACGGATGCCGAGTTTGTTGACATAGACGGGAAATCGCATCTCATCCTGTCCAGCCGCTCCCAGGTCCCCATCATCCTGCAGTGGAACAAAAGCTCCAAGAAGTTCGTCCCCCACGGCGACATCCCCAACATGGAGGACGTGCTGGCCGTGAAGAGCTTTCGAATGCAGAATAGCCTCTACCTGTCCCTCACCCGCTTCATCGGGGACTCCAGGGTCATGAGGTGGAACAGTAAGCAGTTTGTGGAGATCCAGGCTCTCCCATCCCGGGGAGCCATGACTCTGCAGCCCTTTTCTTTCAAAGACAATCACTACCTGGCTCTGGGGAGTGACTACACATTCTCCCAGATCTACCAGTGGGATAAAGAGCAGCAGCTCTTCAAAAAGTTCAAGGAGATTTATGTGCAGGCGCCTCGCTCCTTCACGGCCGTCTCCACCGACAGGAGAGATTTCTTTTTTGCATCCAGTTTCAAAGGGAAAACAAAGATTTTTGAACACATAATTGTTGACTTAAGTTTGTGAAGGTGCGATGGGTGACTTTAAAAGACAAGTAGCATTAGCTCTCACAAGAGACGACCGAGGGGGGAGGGGGGAGGCACTCAGAGCTCTGACATTAAAAATGCCCTGGGGAAATAGTTAGAAGTTTTCAAACTTTTAGAACTCACCTTTTAATCAGGGACTGCATTTATTGGCTAACTGCATGACATGTCCATTCTACCATTTAAAAAGACATCTTAAAGCCTGTAATTACTGAGAAAAGAGAACAGCATTAACTCTTACCATCTGGGAAGGCAATGAGCTTTTTTTTTTTTTTAAAACGAGGAAAGACAGAATTCGATAAGATAGATGGGACAGCTCCTATCATGAAATAGTAATTTTTTAAAAAAACTGCAGGCCCTTCTCCTGCCATTTTAGCAATCTAATTTTTTTAAAAAACTGCAGGCCCTTCTCCTGCCATTTTAGCAATCCTTTTGGTCAGAACACTTAAAGCCAAAGTCAGCTGAAAAGATTTGCTGATGATTAGTTTAAAATCTTATAACACTCAGCAATGCTATTTTGAGCCATTCCAGTTTCCTAAGAGTAATGCCCAGCATTCTGGAATCCTCCTGAGTAGCAAAACCTTGGCTATTTCATTGACTCACGTGAATGCTCATGATGGGTGTCATTCACAATTTAATATTTGACATTTCTCCCTCTACCACCAAGGAAATATTCTGGTGACGTGTTTCTGGACCCAGCCTGGGCTGTAGGCCCAGGAGTGAGCCCTTCTCTTCCCTGGGGATCTAAGCTGACCCCTGGGGGCCAGAGTGGTGATGCCTATTTGATTGTCTCCAGGACTCATCCACCTCGCTGACCCCACCTTTGAGTTTGTGGGTAACCCGACAGACAGGCCCAAGACTGGTGCTTTGCATTCCTTTCAGAGAGAGGGAACAGGTGTTACCATATGATGAGCATTTGGTAAGAATTTTGCAATGGGATTTTGTGGCGGCCAAGGGGACTTTACACAGGTCTTGATTTGCTTTGAACGCTGGAGGTGGCCCTGTGATTGATGCACATCCTTGCCCTCTGGACAACTTAATGTTTTGAGGAATTGCATACCAACATCTCTACTTGCCTGCCTGCCCGCCTACCTGCTTATCCAACCTGCAGTCCTGCTTGGTTAATTTACTCGTCTTGCTGCTGCCGAGGCGGCCCCAGCAAAGGGGCTGCAGATACACTCATTTTAAGCAATGCTCCTTCCTCTCCCAGCATTTGAGCAAAGGAAAACTCCCAGCCCCCCTCCCCACATTCCCCAAAGGTGCGTGTGCCGGCAGTGGGATCATCCTTTCCAGTCATGGGAGTGGGTGGGTCTGAGGCTGATGAGAAGGGGCTGCCTTGGTGCCAGACAAGCTGAATCCCCCAGGCCAGGACTACACTTAGAGGGCCAAGGGGACCTCTTTCAAAATGGGCATCTCTAGTGCAGATGAGTTTGCAGAGGGTGTTGGTTAGCCTGCTGTCTTCACTGGGGCTCTAAAAGAAAAACCCAGTGACCTGGCTTCTAGCTGTGAAAGTTGCATAATCGTCCTGCTCTGTATTGTTAGTTTTCAAGGATTGTTTGCTAAGTCGTGAGTAGGAAGATGTTTTGCCACAAATATGAATGTATTTGTTGTTTCCTGACTTGAAGCAATGCAGAACCCAGGCAATAAATGGCACTTCGGAGAACGATGTGTTGATGGTACATCAGCACTCTTGGGGCCACTCGGGGGACTGCAGGCTGAGACCTTCCTGCCGGGGGAACCAGGGATTTTAATGAACTGATGCCCACGCCAAGTGCTACTGCTTGAAACTTATTTTCAGCTAAGCACCAGTGAGCAGGAGAAGAGTGGTTTGTTTTCATTTTTTGCCGGACAAGCCACACTTTCTTCTGTGGTCTTGCGCCTTTCTGTGGCACTCTTTGGCCTTCTTATTTGAATTAACTACAAATGCCCACAGCCCCTCCTGGCAGGCTGGAAGTGGGACAGCTCTCTGCTATTCCTCGGGCTGTAAAGACCAGCACATGGCACCCCTCTGATGAGCCTGGGTGGAAAAACTGACCCTTGGCCAAGAGTGTCCGTGACAGTCCTGGCACGTGTGCCAGCTCACAATGTTCCCAATTCCAGGTGCTTGTAAGAAGCACCTGGGGTTCTTCATCACAGCTTCCCCTCGGAGGGGGAAGGTGGACACTGACCTTCTGAACTCACCTCTCTAATAAGCAGGGCCGAGAACCCGGAAGCTCAGGAAGCACGTGGTGCTGGGCTTGTGATGGGCAGCCTTGCTGGTCCAGGTGGGGCCTTAGAGGTAAAAGAAAGAGCTAAAGAACGGGGCAGGGGAGGGGATGAGAGCACAGGGCATCCACTCCGCTGCGGTCGGGTTTTCGTTTTTTAAAATGGGTATGTGAGGTTAGGGACCAGCGTCCCTGTGCTGTGGGAGGAGATAGTTGTTCTGGCCAATTTACCAAAGGAGCGGATGTTCTTGGCACAAGGTGGCAGAAGCTTTGCTTGGTAATCTTACTGCTCCCTCCCAAGAATCCCTGAAGCTTTAAACAAAGTCTGCAAGAAACTTTCTTCCAATAATGGAAAACAAACAACAACAACAAAAATACTCCCCAAACCAAAGCAGACAAACGCTGGGGCCCATGGCTCGTGGAGATGAGCTTTCTCAGGGCTGCGCTGGCCTCTTTTCCCTGACGGTCGGGTGATGGTGTTCTCAGCTTGTTTCCTTTTGGTAACCTCGGTGGCTGGGCTTCCAGGCTGTCTGTCTGCAAGGCCACGGGACATGCCTTCAGGCGAGAGCTTGTCTCCAGGTTCCCTGGGGTTGGGAATAGATCTCCTATAAAACCTCCAAAGACAGGCCTCAGGTTTGAATAGCACTGCGCTCTTGGGCAGGATAATAATGTAGGCAAAGCTTTATGTTTTTTTCAATGCAGTGTATGTTTATCTCATTTGTCCATGAGTGAGAGGTGGCTAGTATTATTCTAATTTCAGAGAGGAAATGGACACAGAAAATCCAAGTCAATTGCCTTTCCAAGATTATCCGTAGTGAGTGGTATAGCTAGAACTTTCCCCCTGAACAGCAGCCTGGTATTTTCTTTCTACAGTACTCTGCTATGCCCTCCCAAAGAAAGTCTTTCACTTGTGTCATGATTTTGAATATAGCAGTACTTTGAGATAAAACAAAAAAATAAAAGATGCATAGCCAGAAGGAAAATATTGTAGAATAGGCACCGTTCAATCATTTGGGCCAATTAACAATCAAAAACACCCGGAATTGCTATTACATGCAAGACCCTGCTCTTTAAAGTCTTCCAGAAGTTTCTGATAATTTTCTGTTATTCTAAAAAGGGCTTTTAGCTGGCACAGTTGTTTCTCCCCTCCACATAGCTGAGGGAAGGATGAAAGGTTGATGCACATCTGGTTCTTCTCAGTGGCCACAAGATAAACAAGAAGAGTTTTATGAGGGAAAAATTAAAAACTCGAAGGCACTAGTGATGAAGAATTGCTCCAGCCGTCCTCAGCCTTTGCGGGAGCACGCTGGAAATGGCAGTGTTGCATTTTTCTTCCCCATGGAGTAAGAGGCTGTGTATTTTTAGGAAAGAAATCGGTGTGGGATGCCGGAGGTTTGGTTGTCAGGAAATTTCTCCGACCGTGGGTCTAATGAAAGAGAGATGGAGGTCTGCAGGAGGGGAGTCTATTTGCATGCCACCTAAAGAAAATCTTTTCAGCAGGCTTCCTGATTTTTCTACAGAAATATCTAGCAGCCCCTCACTTGCAGCAGCTTTGGAGGATACTTCTTTAATTAGGCAGTGGCCAAAGAAGCTGTTGAGCAGCACCCTGGTGTGGAAATCAGTCCTTCAGGTGCTAAGGCAATGAATTGGGTGGCCCAGAGGTGGGGCCAGTGTAAAGGGAATGGGCAGAAAAGCAGGACAGATGACTGTGGAGGAAACTCTTCAGGGAGAAGAGAAATAATCTGGAAGAAAAAAAAAAGTGATAATGATGTCCTTGCACCAGCCAGGCAAGTAGAGGGTAAATTGAGCAGGCAAATGAACAGCATCCTGATAATTAATGAACAGAACCAATTGTAAAGATAATTAAAATAAGAATTGTAAAGCTCCTGAGATCTACATAGCGACTCTCTTCACCTTACTATATTCCATCGCTTGTATCAGAATCTGCCTTTTTTTCTAGCAGGAAACTATGCATTCCCTCTCCATGCCCTTGACTATCAGGAATGTCTGAGGACTGCGATAAAATAGGCCAATATGCCATTTGGTATTGTTTTTATGTATTTTCAATGCATACTTTAGGTAAAATAATAGTAGTTTATATGTACATGAAAGCAAACTTTGCAGTATGCAAGCTACAATGGATGCATTTTAAGGCTGTATATATATATTTAGCTCATTTTGGTAAATAGAGTTAACAAACTACATGCCTCTTAATTCTATATATTCTGTAAGCCTACGAATAAAAAGTAGCTCATGCCTAACCTGGCTTTGATCTCTGTTCTGATTGGATATGGATATATCCTCTTGTCATAGAGCTGAAGAGTTGCCCACATGGGCTGTTGCAGGTGGGCAGGGTGTGCTCGTTTATCTTTGTAGTCATTCACTGTTTAAATGGAAGATGGACTCCTCAGGGTCTTTACTTGGAAACTAAAAATTCACAGAAGAGCTCTGCAGTTATACCTCTACCTGGTCTGTAGAACCATAATCTTGACAAGTTGACCAAGAACTGTAGATATCTCTGGGTATCTTGCAATTCTACATGCTAAGAGGAAGATGGGATTAAAGGAGAACTCCTCAAGGGCAGGTTACACAACTTGTTCTCCTCGCGTCCAGGAGCTTGGCACATAGTAGGCACACAGTAAATGCTGCATGTATCGATGTCTTATCTAAGATCCTTTGGGTTTAGTTGGACCAACAAAGGGCCCAAAACTAAAATCACAAACGGCTGTGTGTCAAGTGCTTTGCTCTGCCACAGGTCTTTTGTAAAAGTACAAGAACAGAGTCTGCCTTTGTGGAACTGACAGTCTAGTTAAGAGGAAAATGTCATAATTGCCTGAGACTTCAGTCAACAATGTAAGGCTTATATAACATTTGGCATGACGAAGCGATGTGCAACTAATTGCATCATGGAGGAAGCCTGTAGGGGTGCTAACCAAGTATTTATTTAGCAACTGGTATGCAAGGGCACTGCACTCGTTTTCGGTTGCTGTGCAGCAAGATACCACAAACCTAGTGACTTAACTCACGTGCATTATCTCAGTTCCCGGGGTTCAGAACCCCACACAGCCTAACTGGGTGCTTTGCTCAGGGTCTCCCAGGGCTGCAGTCAAGATGTTGGCCACACTACATGCTTGTTTGGAAGCTCAACTAGGGAAAGATCCACTTCCAAGCTCATTCAGGTTGGTGGCAGAGTTGGATTCCTTGTGATTCTAGGCCTGAGCACTCCCACCTCCCTTTTTTCTTTTGCTGGTGCTTGGCTGGAGGAAGCCTTCTTCAGAAGTCACCTCAGGACATAATTGTTGGGTTCTTCAAGGTCAGTGGGAGTAACAGCAGTGACGTTCCTCCACTTTTGCCATATTCTATTGGTTTGAAGCAGGTCACAGATTTCGCCCTCACTCAAGCAGAGGTGACTATACAAGGGCAAGACTCAGTGGGGGGAGTGGTGTGTCTGCCACCAGCGCCAACCAACAGAATGGATGCCCAGCTGATCAGAATAGGCCCTACCCATAAACAACCACCCAACAGGACCCAGTGCCTTCCAGCAAAATATGAGCTGTGAATCCAGATAATAAATTCATAGGAGAAAATGTCACATTAGGACAGGAGAAGAGCCCTTCTGAGCAGCGGAGAGGGAAGAGAAGGGCCTGGACCCTTTTCAGTATTGTTTCATCCTCAAAATATTGCTTTTATTTTTGTGGAGAAGTGCAGAAAAGAACTGAACTTTCCCAAACCTGCACATCTGAAGCTCATTAATGTAGAGACGAATCTTAATATCTCAGTGCATTTCATCTTTGTACCAAAGTGCACCATGTAAATTGCTCAGCCCTCACCATGTATCCATTAGAAAGGCAAATGTATTTATTTTCCCTATTTCACAGAGCTAATTGAGGACTAACAGTCTAAGAAGAATTAGAGGCAGAAGTAATGTGTCACTTTCATTGATCACCTGTCCTTGCAGTTGGCTTCTGTACCTGCTTCTCAGACAGGACAAGCCTTACTAACTGGGGCTTAATTGGCACAAATGACTTTTTCCAATAAATTGGTACCAGAACGGAGACTTAAGGCCTGACATAAATCCCACCTCCTGGCCTCTGCTCCAAGCAGCCTCTTGCTAAACTTGAGCTTCTCCTACTGTCAGCTGGACAGCAAACCAGGGCCACCAGGAAGAGGCGTCTGTAGCAATGGAATTTCTCTACAGAATTCCCTGCCCTTTTCTGCAATCTGTAGGTGAGCCTGGAAATGCACTATCTTGCACACACCTCCAAGAAGTCTGGTAAAAATGAGAGAGAAAGCGTAGCACGTTCCCTTCTTCCAAGTAACAATTGCTAGGGCAGAGGGGAATAAACCACCCCACCCCATCACCCATCTCACCTCCCTCTGAGCACATCTCCCCTGCCTTCCTTCCCCCCACATACCACCCACTATCCCCAGAAGGGACCGAACTCTGATCAGCTGATCAGAGGCTCCAGTTACAGGGCTGAGGGGTTCCAGGCTGTGGGGCCAGCCCTGTCAGTTCTCTCACTTCCTATCTGCTTTCAAGTGCAAGGTGGGCTGAAGAAAATAGGAAGGCAGGCTGGGGTCTCAGGAGAAAGTAGCATTCTGGACCCTTGCCCTCGGCCCAGGTTCAACTTTCTGCCAACCCTGCTCCGATTCACTCTTATTCTCTTACGGTTGTTTCTCCTGACGCATCTAAGAGTCTGGACACACTGCAACTCCAAACTATTTTTATTTCCCATTTACGTGGATCATAGCATTTTGGCTCTTGTGTCACATTAGAACCCAAATGGACTTTTTCACTTGATTCTTCTCAGTTAATATTATCTGAGTATCCACGACATGAACAGCACTGTGCTAAGTGCTGAGGATAAAAAATTAGTCTTAAGATATGCATGGAAGAAGCTTTAAAAATAGTGCTTTCCTGCCATTTTACATTTCAGGTGGAAATTCTCAGGGAATGTCAATATATTTGGGTTAATAATGTGACCCATGCGGCCCAGTCTTACCCTCGATGACACAGCCCCCAAACTATAAGTCCTTACACGTAATTCTGATCTTAACTTGTGTCCCTGAAAGAAGAAGAAAGCCAGTTCCTAGCCTTTCACATGGCACTCTGTAAACCCGGTCCCCCCTCAAGCCTCTTGCTCTCCAACTTCTCACACCCCATGCCTGCCCCCTTCCTCCTTCTCCACTCTTCAACAAAACTTCTGCCTTATGTCATTTCTCCATCTACTGCTTGGCCCCCTTTCCTTTTCTCTACAGTGATTTTCTTGGGTATCTGGGAGAGGGACAAAAGTTCCAAATGCTCCAACAGTAATGCGTCTTATTCTGGCTACAGTAAATTCAGTACATTTTAACATTCTTTCTCCTTTGCCTCCCTCTTTCTGCACCTTGTCAACTGTGCTGGTTTTAAAATAGGTTCAAAATTTCTTTGACATGCCTCCTTTCAAGAGCTGGAGCTTGAGTCCCCTCGCCTTGAGTGAGAGCTTGCTTCTAAAGAGTAGGATGTGGCAGAATTGTGGGTGTGAGCCTTCCAAGAGTAGGTCACCGGAGGACTGCGGCTTCCTTCTGGCTTCACTCTTGGGTTGCTTGTCTAGAGGGAGGCCAGCTGCCATATTGAGGAGACACTCAGGTGGCCTGTGGAGATGTGGATCTGCCAACCCCAGGCAAGCTGTGGAGACGGCAGATCTGGCTGGCCTCTTGACCGTGTCGGCCGCATGAGAATCCCAGAGCCACAAGGCCGCTCCTGGATTCCTGATCAATAGAAACCATGAGAAAATAAATGTTTATTGCCTTAAGTTGCTGATTTTTGTAGCAATTTGTTATGTAGTAACAGATAACTAATACACCTCCATTTTTTAAAAAGATTTGTTTTATTTATTTACCCCCCCCCCCTTGCTGCTTGCTTGCTGTCTACTCTCTGTGTCCAATTGCTGCACGTTATTCTGTGTCTACTTCTCTCCCTTTGATCCATCATCTTGCTGCACCAGCTCTCCATGGGCACGGGCCGTCATTTCTCTGCAGGCGAGGCCCTGGGAAGCAAACCCAGGGCCTCCTATATGGAAGATGGGAGCCCAATCGGTTGAGCCACATCCGCTTCCCACACCCCCATTTTTATTGGCTTGTGGGAATGAGGTTGCTGCCAAATGACTCTATTAATCTGAGAAATTTGCGGAACCAATCAACACCCCACACACACACTCCACACATAACCCCACACCCCCCCCCCCCCCACATATACATTGTATAAGGCAGAGGTGTCATTTCACAAATAATCCATGCCGGGGTATATGCCTCAAGAATAAACAGCAGTAGTGACATCAAAAGGAGGGAACATTCAACTTAGCTAGAAAATCAGGGGAGGTTTCTTGAAGGCATTTGAGCAGTCTTGGCTGGGAATTGAATGTGGAAGAGGAATGTAATTGCCTTGACTTCCCTAACTTCTCTCAAGATTTCTAGTTGAAGGTAAGGCCTTGCTTGTGTTTTGTGAGTTGTGAGGGACCCTGGGAAGGAGGAGAACGCTCTGGAGACCATCTGAGACACCTCTGTCAGGGAGATGGTCTATCAGCGACTGGAGTTTGAGGCAACCCTTTTACGAGCTCCTGTTCTCTGTCTGAGCACTGTACCCATCGAGAAATAATGAGAATGCCAAAAGAGCACCGTTTTCTTGATAAGGCTACATTATACGGGTAATTTATGAACCGCAAGCCCAGAATCAGTTACCTACCTGAGCACAGCTTCCCAGCCTGGCGGAGCACAGCTTCCCAGCCTGGTGGAGCACAGGGAACTTTGCTCTCTGCAGGCAGACCCGAAGGAGAGGTGAGGCTGGCTCGAGCACATCCAGGTTCTCCAGCCTAACTCGCCAGTCTCATTAGGACATCCCACCTTCTCCGGGGTAGAGTGGAGTGAGGTAGGCAGGGAGCCAGGAGTATGATGTCCCAGGACTTCCCTGCAGTGGAAGAAAAGATGAGAAGGAGCAAAGCCCCCTCCCTTCCGACGTCACCCGTGCTCCACAAGGCGATGGTTTTTGTCCTTGAGCAGATCTGGGCAGCCCTGGCTCACCACTTCCTAACTCTCTTGGCAAGTTATCCTCAGGGAGCAGGGCAATATATTTTTAACCACTTGGAAAAGAATGTTTGGGTATGAAATTGCCCAGCAAAGAGGGAAGTTTGGCAGCACTAGAGAGGCTCTTTCTGCAGTGCGAGCGATGGAGGGAGCGCTGCTCTCCCTCACCAGCTCTTTCTCCTGCTTTATTTGCTGTTTTATCAGCGTCGCACATTGCATAGCACCAAGTGGAGGGAAATACAATGTCATTCCAGGGTCCTGAAAGAAGAAGCAGGTCAACTTTAAATTTCTTTCAATAACATAGAAAGTCAGGAGGATTTTCTGGTATTTCGTATTTTCAGCCAAGTGGAGTATCTGCTCTACTTACTAAAAATGACACACTCTCCCCCGGTTCTCCATCTGCATTTACGCCGCGCACATAGTGCTGAGGTGGCTTTTTTCCCCTTCTGTTTACTGCCAGCGCATTTACATTTTCTGTCACAATAAATAACCCAGTAAAACCCTCCAATGAGTGGGTTCTAGCCCTACCTCTTTCTAAGCATGGGATCACAGATGATGATTTATAGTGGTGATAACCCCGATGGAGGGAACACTGGACGTTTGTAAAGGGAAAAATTAAGTGAGTTCAAACAAATGCTCCCTGAGCTGTTAGGAAATTAAAGATGTTCAAGGGACAGGGAGACTTTAAGCATAAATGACATGGGCAGGGTAGGGGGCATGGTAGAAGGAAGCTCTTGTACCAGGCTGTGTCTTGGGACATCACTGCTGTGTGCCCCGAAACCAGCACATTGCCTAGAACAAAGGGAATCCTGAATTAATATTTGCCGAATGAATACTGATAGAGGGCCGGGCACTGGGCAAAGGGGTGTGACATGCCTTAACTCATTCAGTCTCACTATTATTTTATGAAGCAGGCACTGTCACATCTCCATTTTATAGGCGAATAAATGGAGGCAGGGAGAAGCTGAGGACTGCCCCTGCTCACACAGCTAATGAGTGGCAAAGCCGGGAAACTGATCCAGAGCAGTTAGGTGACTTGCTCAAGTTTGCCCAGCAAATGAGACCTGGGCTGTGACCTAACCTGCTTGCCTCCAGAACAGGGTCACTAGAGAAAATGCAAGATGGCCAGTTGCCTTTGAAATTCAGAGAAACAAGGAAACATTTTTTTAGTATAAGTACGTCCCGTGCAATATTTGGTGCCAATTTCCTGCTGCTGCTTGGTCTTTAAAATAGAAAGATGATGAACATGACACCCCTTGGAATTTATAGTTTTGAGCACCTCAGTTTGGAGTAGTTAAGATCGCAAAAGCCCATGCCCTTGAGAGTTGCTGGAGCACAGCCAGAGCCTGTGAGGCCGTGGCCCCTTTTTCTGGGGGTGGCCGGCCTGTGCCCACACCTCTGGCTCCCCTTGAGGCGCTCGTTCTCCTTCTCACATAGCAGGACTCTGAAGTGAAAGCGGTACTTCCCTGCGGAAGGAAACACAAAGATTTCATTTGTTGGCAGCCTCTGTGGTCACTGCTGTACAATGTCCTTCCTTGCGTTTCTGCCTTTCGTTTGGGGGATTTGAGTCATTCACTCATGCATTCGTTCATCAGCCATGTGTGGCAGGCCCGGTATGTCCCGCACTGTGCCACGCTGGGAGGGGCCACGTGGTGGGCTTCTCTGAGGCACTCACAGCCGCCACTTGAGATGCCCGGGGCAGCGTGTCACCGGCCCTCGACCTCTGAAGCACACCTCCCACACCCGCTCTGCTTCCCCTACCGCTCCCTCTCCTCTTCCTCCCACCGTCTCCCCCGGTGGCGGGCACGGGCTTCCCATTTCCCCTGCGTCACCCTGTGGCGTTTTTCCCCTCCGTTTTATGTAAAAGATCTCCTCGGCCAGCTCTAATATTGCAAGGAAGCGAAAGGACTTTAGAAAATCCTTTTCTGTTGACAGTGCCTGGCTGGTCAATACTCCTGCCTTGCTAAAGAGGTCAAGGCAGGCGGCTCGGAGACTCAAGCTGCTGAGTGGCCTCTTTCTTCGGCCTAGAGTCTGCCCTTTCCTTCCCTGGGGCAACTGGGAAGGATTCTGATCCCCACTGGAGAAGCACTCCAGCAGGTCCACTAGGTGGGGATGTTGGAGAAGGGAACTGAGCACCAGATGGCTGGTTGGCCTAAATGTCCTCCAAGGTCCTTCCTGGCTGGGGGCGCGCGGGGCAGTGGCCTGGCTGGTGGAGAGCCAAGGGCGCCTCCAGCGTTCCAGCCAGGGCTCAGGGTGCTGAACTCTGGCTTTTCCCTCTGTGCCCCCAGGAACAGCGCAGGCCCAGACTGGGGGCTCCTCAGCTCGGGTCCACTCTGAGACCCGGCTCAGTGCAGCGGTTTCAGGGAGCACAGAGCCGGGCGCTGAGGTACACGCTTCCAGTGAGCTCAGCACGCCCGTGCTTTCCCCATCTCAGCCAATGGAACCAGTCGCTGGGAGCAGCAAAGGTGGTGTGAAGGAAAATCTATAAAAATACGATGTGAAAATGCCTGGAGGCTGTGTTTGGAAACCTCTAATCTCTGCTGGTATTGGGGATTCCTCAACAGGAATCCCTCTGAAGGGGTTCAAACAGGCCTCAGAGGAAGCCCACGTGAAGACCAATGGGGGAAAGAGAACATGCGGTATAAATTAAGATGAGGTAGACACCGAAAAAGCTAGCTTCAGACATGAGCCATAAATTAAAATAGATTGCGCAGGTGTCGCAGACAGCCTCTGCATAATGGCCACAGCAGCATCTCCCACCTCACTGCTTGAACCTGGGTGGGTTTGCGACTCACTTGTAACCAATAAAAAGGCAGCAGAACTGGTGCTGTGTGACATCCAAGACTAGGTCATCTTGTCTTTGTGTTCTATGCGGACCATCCCATGCATTTACTAACTCACAGTTTCTGTGGGTCAGAAGTCTGGGCAGGGCTTCGCAGGAGTCCCTGCTCAGGATTCACAAGGATGAAGTCGAGGTGTTGGGTGGGCTGTGTTCTCATCTGGAGGCTCAACTGGGGAAGGAACACTTCTGAACGCCCTTGGGTTGCTGGCAGAATTCCTTTCCCTGTGACTGTAGAATCCACTTCAGCTAGCTTCTTCCAAGACAGCAGTGGAGAGAGAGAGTTTAGCTGCTTGGACTCTCTGATTTCAAGGATGGCTGAGCCCTTCTTTTAAAGAACTCACCTGATTAGGTCAGGCACGCTCTGGATCACTTTTCTTTCAATGAACTTCAAGCCAACTGTTTAAGGGTGTTAACTACACTGCAAGCCCCCTTTCACCTTTGTCATCTAATGGAACATAATTGCAGAAGTGACATCCCATTACCTCTGCCATTCTTCTGTAGGTTAGAATCTTGCCACAGGTCCCACCCAGCCTGGAGGGAGGGTATCAGACAAGGCTATAGATACCCAGGAGCAGGGACCAAGGGGCCCCCCCTAGGATGTGTCCCCTGCAACATGTGTGACAGCTTCTGTCTGGTTTGCTGGAACACTCCCCTGGAGCTCTGGGCTGCCCTGCAAGCAGTCTGGCTGCCCTGGGACCACCATGCTGTGAGGAGGCTCAAGCTAGCCCACACAAGAGGAAATCCTGAGACCAAACAGAGAAAGAGAGAAACCTGGGCAGCCTCCTCTGCAACTCCAGCCTGCATCTCTCTGCACTGTGTAGAGACTCCAAGCCACAACCACCTAGTTGAGCTCTCCCTGAGTTCCTGGCCAACACAAACAATGAGAGATACTGAAACAATGTTTTGGAATCATTCCTTATGCGGCAATAGTAACTGGAACAGCAGACATTCCTAAAGGGAGAGGTTCTGTTCCAATAGAGCTGCCTCTCCTAAGGGTGACTCTAGGGGAATTTACTCATGAATTCTCTCCCACTTCTGGGTTGGGTAGGTTCTGGGGAACCCCATAAAATGGTATCAGAGATTCTCCAAGGCAGGAGGACAGAGGTGAGTGGTGGGTCCCAGACTCCTTGCCTGCAGCACCAGGGCAAAGCTGGTCAAAGCCTTACGGCAGTGGCTGGCATGAGAGGTGGGGCTGAGAGGATTTTCAGGAATGTTCAGGAGGTGACCGATTGCAAAGCCTGCATGCTTTCCAGTGATGTCAGGTGCCAGTCGTCTGACTAGGGGAGCAGCTCAGAGCTGCTCTCGCCTGGGGCTTTTCTGGCTACTCACATGGCCTGCATTTCTAGTCTTGGAGTCCCCTAGGAAGTTCCATCTGCAGTGTCAAAGTCATGGGGGGAAGTTCAGTGTGCCTTCATATGGGAAAAAACTGAAACAACACCCCACCTCTGGGAATTCTTGCTTGCTTCCAAATGTCTCCCACTTCCTTGAGGCAGTGCAGGTGTTGAATTTGTCTCCGTGGGCTCTGAGTATTCGGAGGTTAGCTGAGCACTCCAGAGAAGACTCTGGGAGAAAATTAACTTGTGCTGACAGGGAGCAGTTGTCATTTACTGGAAACAGACTCTTTCCAGGCCCCAGGCAAAGCACCTAAGAGACAGTTTCTCATTTAATTCTCATGGCACACTTTTGAGGTTGATATGATTCCCATTTTATAGAAGAGCAGGGCTGGCAAGATAATTTGCAGGATCTGGTGCAAAATGAAAAGACCTCTTCAAAAGTTATGAAGAATTTCAAGATATCTACAGCAGAGCAGCAGACTAAATACAGGGTTGTTTGAAGTGGGGGGCCTGAAGCAACTGCACAGGTTGTACACCCCATGTGTACCCACCTGCCGAGGAGGAAAACAGAGATCAGAGAGGTTAAGTGATTTGCCTGAGAACACACAGTGGGTAATGCTGGGCCTCGATGGGAATCCCAGTTGTCTAGCTCTATGTAAACTTTCCTGAGTGGGCAGAGGGCTGTGCTGGAAACTATATAGCACCTGGAGACTGAAGGCTTAGGTTTGAGTAGCCCCTGCCTTGTGATGCTTCCTAGACAAGTCTAGGAAGACAGTTTCGGAGATGGTGGGAGGTAATGAACATGGTCCTGCTTTTTGCCGATGTCCAGAGGGCCTGATCTCAGGCCAGGCATTTCCTGCTGAGGAGCTCAGAGCTCCTGTGTCTTCTCAGGGGAACTGGATTTTTTTTTTTTTTAATTCCCCCCCACCCTTGCAGCTTTTTGCATGCTGTCTGCTCTTTGTGTCCATTCGCTGTACGTTCTTCTGGGTCCGTATTTATTTATTTTTATTTCCCCTCCCCACCTTGTGGCTTGCTTGCTGTCTACTCTCTGTGTCCCTTTGCTGCGGACTCTTCTGTGTTCTCGCTTGTCTCCCTTCTTTTTGTTGGGTCACCTTGCTGAGTCGGCTCTCGGCGGCGTCTGCGGGCCAGGCGGCGCTCTGCAGCATGCGGGCGAGCCTGCCTTCACAAGGAGGCCCTGGGACGCGAACCCAGGGCCTCCCATATGTCAGATGGGAGCACAACTGATTGAGCCACAGCCGCTTCCCGGAACTGGATTTTAATGAGATACTCTTGAGGAGCAGGGCCTCTACCGAGTCACTATTGTGTCCATCAGGGCTCTGAGCTGCAGGCAATAGATGCTGACTCTGGCTCATTAAGCAGAAAAAAGTTTATTAAAAGACTAATAGGGCTAAACACATAAAGCCTCCTTTCTCTCCAGTTGTTTGTACATCTAAGTCTCCCTTCCGTCAATCTCAGACTGTGAGGGGTCCAAGCATTTGTGTTTTCTAACTCCCACTTTGGGGAGGTCCACTCCTAATGTCAGAAGTTTCCCCAGGCATAGTCAGAAATTTCCCCAAACAGAAATTTCATGTATTTGGGCCATCCTGAAAACACAATAAGTATGCATGGCAGTGGCTCCAAAATACAATGATGATGATTGGTTAGGATTGTGTTCAACTCATGTAACAGAAACCCAACTAGAGTAGCCTAATCAAAAGAGGTGTTTATTCTGCTCACATTGCGAAGAGTCCAGGGATGGGAAGTCCAGGGTTGGTGAAGCTACTCAAGGAACAACTCTCCTTCCTCCTTCCAGCTCCACCATTCTTAGAATGGGATTGTCAACCTCATGCTTTCAAAAAGGCTGCTCAACCTCTACACATTGTGTTGGCATTCCAGGCAGGAAGAAGGGGGAAGAACAAAGGATAAAAGGCCCATGTTGGTTGAGTCTTATTTCAATCATGTTAACAATAGCTTTCCCAAAAGTCCCATCCAATGAACTTCCATTTATACTTTTTTGGCAAGAATGGGATTACAAGGTGCATTCATTTCCTTCAGCTGTCGTAACAAAATGCTACAAATCGAGTGGCTTAAAGCAACAGAAATGTATATCCTCCCCGTTCTAGAGGTGAGGAGTCCAAAATCGAGGTGTCAGCAGATCCGTGTGCCCTCCGGAGGTTCTGGGGAAGAACCCCTCCTCGCCTCTTCTGGCTTCCACTGGCGGCCGGCCGTCTTTGGCATTCTTTGGCTTGTGGTGGCCCCACAGCAGTTGTGCCTCTGTCCTCATGGGGCCTTCTCCCCTGGGTGTGTCCACGTGTCCTCTCCTCTCCTTACAAGGACACCGGTCACATTGGACTTAGGGGCCACCCCTGTCCAATACAACCTCATCTTAACCAATGACATTTGCAAAGACCCTATTTCCAAATCCAGTTCCATCCTGAATTTGGGGAGGATTCTGTTTAATCCAGTATACATGGGAACATAAAGAGAAGGGCATTTTAACACGAGGCCACCCCAAATGAAATGAGAATTTCATTACTACAGAAAAAGCAGAATACTGATATTGGTCGGGCTGGCCTGGAAGTGTTTGCCACAGCAGCTCAGACATTGTTACAGCTCAAAACTCCTTCACAGCTTCGCACTGTCCACACCAGCCCTATCCAGTAGAAACATAATACAAACCATCAATGCGAACTACAGGTTACTTTCCAAAATTCTGGTAGCTGCATTTTTTAAAAAGCAAAAAACAAACAGGGGAAGTCAATTGTAATATTTTATTTAATGCAATATATCTGAGATTGTATCCTTTCGACATGTAATCAATGTTAAAAAATATTAATGAGATACTTGAATTTTTTATCATACTAAGTCTTCATAATCCAGGGTGTATTATGTTACACTTACAACCCATCTTAATTCAGACGAGATCTGTTCAAACACTCAAGAGTCACACGTGACTGGAAGCTTCCAGTTTGGAGAGTGACAGCCTGTACATTAGGAAACAGGCTCTTAGGTGGGCCTTTAAGGCTGTACAGGGATATCGGACTGTCACATGATGGGGATGCACTAGCCATGCTTGGTGGGCATAGGCAGGGACCCTAAGGGTCTTGTAAGACCCTTGACAGTCACACAATGCCCAGGACAGTCCCCAAGATGAAGAGTTGTCCTGCCCCAATGCCAAGGGGTCCCATTGAGAAGAACCACCGCTTTAATATGCGCCAAGTGCTTAGAACAGGGCCTTGCTCATACGGTACACTCAAAGCAAATTTACTGTGATCATTATTATTAGGCAATGAAGCCCAGACTTTCTCTCCTGGCATATAAAACCCTCCATAAGCCGATCGCAGCCTCCTATTACCAAGAAACCACATGCACGTTTACATGTATGCACACATGTGTATATACACATATATGTAATCTGTATATGAGGGTAGTTGCTATCTCTACTATGTATATAATGCATGTGTGTGGGTATAAAATGTTCCAGATTCTCCATAGATCTTAGTTCATAGGTTCTCAAATCTACCTTGAGAATAGGAGAGTAAGTAGTATTTGTCCATTTGCACAGATGAGAAAACTATGGCCAGAAAACAAGGCAGCTTAAGGTCACAGAGCTAGGGAGGGCAGAGCCCTGACTTCCTGTCTTCAATCCACTTCCCTGGCGATTGTTCATAAATCCGGAGCCACAGCAATACCAAGGCTCCAGGACCATGGCTGCAGCCAGGCCACCGGCCGTTCCCAAGGGCTGGCCAAGCTATTCCCTGGGTGACCCCAGAAGAGCCACTCTCCCTGCCCGGAGCCTGAGGCTCACCACACAGTCTCACGCCTGTCCTAGAAATGCGCTGGGAGCAGGCGACAAAGAGAAACATCCCAGCGCAATTGCAGCCTCAACAATGACAACTGATGATGCACAATAGCAGGATCTGGCCTGTAATCAGCTTCAAGCTATACTTAGCTATTTAAGCGGCCATTCTGCTCGCGGCAGAGTGTGCGGGAGAGGCACACAGCTCTCAACTTCAGCTCCTTGCTCATCATTGCAGCGCACCATGCGGAAAAAGGACCCCTTTGTGACAGCACCGCAAATTACAGCCCAGGCAATCTGGAGTCTCAGCTAGAGCGGATTCTTCTCTCTCCTAAAAGAAAAATCTGTTTTAAGCTTAATTATAGTCTGTCATTACCCGCAATCTTGTAATGATCCAAAGTCCCTGGCAAAATGATAATAATAATAAAAAAGAGAGAGAGAGGGGGAATCAATTCAAATATGAATTGAAAAGACACAGACAAATGCAGGGAAGGGACGTGCCGGTGGCATTCTTCAGAAACAATTGTGAAGTGAGGATCAAAGCTTTAGAATGGTAAATAGTTATTCTGGCTGGATTGTCAATCTACCAGGCTCAATGGTTCAGTGTTAACTTTACCTACTTTCTGAATCTCACTTTAATCTTATTGCTCTGAAACTCACCTTGTAAAATGTAGGAGCAGCTCCCAAGATAAACTGATGCCCAAAATCGAATGACCTAGATTTAATAAGACAATGCTTCTCAGTTCCCAAGAGGGTTCATGGAACAGACTAAAAGTGCTCATTTATTGCTTTTGGCATGTTAGCAAGAAGATGCTGAGGTTTATCAGGAGACACCTTTTAAATCATTTTCTTTGTCGGTTTCCGTGGATAGGAGTGCAGTTCTTTTTCAGGTACAGCCGACCCCTGGGAGCTCCCTCTTGTGGTCATATCAGGAATGGAGATTTTTCTCTTTTCTCACGGCCCTACTCCCCAAAAGCAAAACTGAGGAGTTGATTGATCCAAGCTGGGGTATTTGATGTTAGAGAGGTAGGTCTCAGGGCAGTCTCAGAAGTCACGCTAGATCATCCTGGAGCCCAAGTGTCCTCCTGAATCCACGTGGCTTCCTAAAATATGAATGCCAGGAGAAATGTCTTCCTTTCTCTTCCTCTTTTTTTTTTTTTTTTGGTACCGGGACCGGGGATTGAACCCATATGTGGGAAGTTGGCGCTCAACCACTGAGCTACATCCACTCCCTTAACTTCCTTTTTAGTTGTTTCCCATGTGTTGCTTTATGAGAATTCCTGAGTCATCAAAGAAACCCTTTAAACCTTTTTTTTGCTTCCGCAGTGAGATTCTCAGAATGAATTCAGTTTTCTGGAATAAACACCGATGGATTAGGAGAGGCATTTGATTCAGAACATGGAGCTGAATGTGTTTAGAAGAGTTGAATGGACTCTCCAGTCAGGTCCCGGGAAGGGGCCCTGGCTTACAAAGAGGACTTGGTCGCCAGCCTATGTGGCTCCTCTTTTTCTTACCGTGAGCTCAGATTTCAGGAAGGAAATGATGGCTTGACTTACCCATCAAGTCTTGTTTCCTGATTTTAAACCACAGGGAGTCCTCCTAGTTTTCAGAACAAGGTTTGGAAAAAAATATGTTCGGAATCGTTATGTTGTAAATTACAGAAAACTTTATTCCAAATGATTTAAGCAGTATATGGGATTTATAAACTCAGGTAAATGAGAACTCTTGTAGGCTTCAGGTAAAGCTTGATCCAGCAGATCAAAAACTATCACCAAGGACTCCACTTCTCTCCCTCTCCCCTGTCTGCCTTCTAAAATGTAGTAGACACTGTTTATGTCCTGCCCGTTACCAGAGCATTAACATCCCAGGATTGACGCTCAACTACTGAGGAATAAAAGTTCGTGAATAATTATCCCAGCTTATGAGGTGTGTTCTACACCATTTCTCGAAGTGTCCCTGAGGAAACGAGCCCCCTTTGCCCACAGTGGTCTAATTCGCCCACCCTTTATTGGCTTCCATCCTTTCCCTGTCTCAATTCCCTATTCTCACTCTGCCTCCTGGAATTCCCTCCAGGGAAACTGTTAGCACCCAAATCCTTGTCCCAAGGTCCCTTTGGGGGAGAACCCAGGCCAAGCACAAAGTGCTCTGCTTTATTGCACAGCAGACCACAGCTGTCACTGTCAAGAAATCCTTACGACATGCCCAGGTCAGAGACGCCAGGGGCCCTCCCTTCTGGATGTGGGGCATTTCCTGGAGACAACCCAGCTGATAAAAGTAGATCGGGGGGAAGCAGCTGTGGCTCAATTGATTGGGCTCCCGTCTACCATATGGGAGGCGCTGGGTTCGCGTCCCAGGACCTCCTTGTGAAGGCAGGCTCGCCCGCGCCGTGCGGAGAGCTGGAGCAGCAAGCTGACACAACAAAAGGGAGACAAGCGGACACAGAAGAACATGCAGCGAACGGACACAGAGAGCAGACAGCAAAAACAAGCCGCGAGGGAGGGGGGAATAAATAAATAAATAATAAATCTTAAAAAAAAAAAGTAGATCAGAGTCTGTGGCTAAATTGTCAGCATTTTGATTCAGTGAACAGCACACAGGGTGCTGAGGCGGGCAGTGAATGGGGGAGGCGTGATGGGGAAAGGGAAGACAGGCTGTTTCATTCACAGGGAAAATGAGAAACAATGACCAACGGAGTCGGGGGCCACATGCAGTCTTGCCTTTCTTTCTGCTCGCTGTGAGGTTTTCCTGATTTTCCTCTCCGCTGTGGACTTCACTGAATTCCCACACCAATAGCAGACCGCCTGCCACATTTACACTAGTGCTGCCCGGTAGAAACATTGCGTGAAGCACAAATGCAAACCACACAATTTTAAAACTTCTAGAATCTACACCAAAAAAGAAATGGATGAAATTCATTTTAATAATATATCTTATTTAACCCAATATATCCCAAATACCATCCTTTCAATAGGTAATCAATGTAAAAATTACGAATGTGATAGTGACATTTTTTACATTAACGTTTGAAATCCATCACGTCGCAATTTGGACTGGCCACGTTCTAAGTGCTCACTAGCTGCATGTGGCTAAGGTTTGCAATGTTGGGCAGCACAGATAGAGAACATAACTTGTGTTTTAGTTTGCTAAGCTGCTCAAGCAGATACCATAAAACGGGGTGTCTTTTAAAAGTGGAAATCTATTAGCTTACAAGCTCCCAGTTTCAAGGCTGAGAAAAATGTCAAAATCGAGCCATCGTCAGGTGATGCTTTCTCACCTAAAGGAGTGGCTCCCAGCGATCCTGGACTCCTCTGTCACATGGTAAAGCAGATGGCGGTGCTTACTGGGCTCTCCCTTTTCTTTGGGGTTTCGTTGCCTCCAGCTTCTGGCTCCCCCAGCCATCTCTCTCTCTCTCTCTCTCTCTCTCTCTCTCTCTCTCTCACTCTCTCTCTCTCCCCCATTCCATTTATAAAGGAGTCCAGCAAGAGGATTAAGACACACCCTGAAGGAGGTGGATCAAATCTTAACTGAGGTTAAGATCCTACTTACAATGGACCGATACACCCAGGAATGGGTTAACTTTAAGGACATACTTTTCTAGGATCCACACAGGTTCAAACCATCACATCTTGTTACTATGTTGGCATTGGGATTTGGGGTGCCAGAATTCTTTCACATGCACATTACCATTTGGTCATCCTACCTAGGAAACCAAGCCATGTACTATAATCATTAGAATGTTGATAATACCTTGGGTATCATGAGGGGGAATTAAGCTCATTCCCCCTTACCCCCACCTTGGGACAGAAGGGCTGGGACTTCAGCTGTGTGCCTTCTACCACACCACACATATTTGTCTGGCTTCATAACCTTTTTTTTTTTTTTTAATCCTCCTCAATACCAAGTAGTTGCTAAATAGGTTTGTTGATAAAGATTGTATTAAGGGGTTGTTTGGCCACAAATGACAGATACTTACTCTAAACTGGCTTAAACAAGGAAGAGAGAGAGAGAGAGGGAGACAGAGAGAAATTATTAGTTTATGAAATGAATGTATTGGTTTCAGGAATGGCTGGATCAAGCTGTAAAATGGATGTCATTTTGATACTTGGCTCTTCTCTTGTCGTTTCTTAGTAAGGTTTTTATGTAGGATCTCCCTACAAGATGGCACAGGTCAGCGTCCTGCCAGCTTGATATCCTTTTAGGGGATCAAGAAAACCTCTTTCTCAATAATTTCAGCAAAAGTCCTGGGGAGGTCTTTCATTAGTCTGATTTGTGCTCATGCCCATCCCCGAACCCGTAACTGTACATCAGGACTTATTAGTATGTCTGCCTCAGGAGCCATGAGAGCATGACAGCATGTAGGGGTTCCCCAAAGATCACAGGGAATAAGGGGTCAGCAGAAGCCACATGGCTATTGCCATGTCTCTCTTTGGAGCTAAGGAATGAGGAACGAGTTTTTCTGGCCAGGTCCCTCATTTGACTCACACCTAGAAAGGAGTAACTGGGATGTGCACAGTCTGTGCTCTGGGATGGTCCAGGGAAACGCCTCTAGTAGAGATAATTTGTTTGCTAATCTCCCCCTGGCTCCAGGGCTGCTGTGCATTCCCCAGAACACGTGATGACACTTCTGGTGACATCCTGTGGACCGGACACTTCCAGCTCAGGCCAGACGATGGCACAGTTTGGGGAACTTTGTGATACCTGCCCCGACCCACTCATTTCCCCCTGCCCCTGCCCTTTCTTAGATTCACAAGTCCACCCTCCCCTCACCCCACGCAGGCTCAGGTCCAGGGCTAAACTGGACCTAAGGAAGAAGCTAACCACTGCCTGCCCCACCCGGGAGCCTGCAAGGTGCTTCCCACATTGCCTTCCCCGGCAAATGGCCTGGGGGTGACTATAAGGGGCCCGGATGTATTCACCTGGTTCCCTTTGACAACAAGGTCATCTAAAACAGAATTCAACTGATTTAGGACAAAAGGTAATTTATTGGCTCAAATAACTGAAAAAATCCAAGACAGGCACAGCTGAACATATGAGTCTCAAAAGATTGTCCCCAGATCTCCTCCCCGCTCCTCCTGGTGCTCTTCCCTTCCGTTCTTTTTTTCCGTTTCCTTCTCCTCCTTCTCTCCTTCCACCCCTTTTCCCTTATCCCTCTTTCCCTCTCTCTCTCCATTTCCTGGCCTGCTCGCCTCCGAGTTGCCTGTCGGTGAGCCGAGCCCAGATCATGAAGGCCGAGGTGAGCAGAGCAAGCAACTTGATTCTTTTTTTTTTTTAAATGCAAGGGAAAGCTACCAGAGATTTCTAAGCCGGGGAGCGAGCTCATCAGAGTCGCATTTATAAGGCCTCCCTACTGAGTGCTTGAGGTCTCGGCTTTGAAGCCCCTCGCGGGTCTCAGCTGAGCAAACGGAAGTGGAGAGCCCAAGAAACTCGGAAGCACCTTGTGCCGGTTTTGAGGGAGACCCCAGACGCAGAGCCCCTCAGAATAAGGGGGCCCCGACTCCCACAGTGTTGGACCCTCTGAGGCTATGCAGTTGAATACGGGATGATGTGATCCATTCGTATATTCTCTCAACAGACAAAAATTGAGCACCTATTGTGTACAGGCCTTGGCGTGAGGGGTGTAGAGATGACTGTGAGAGACGAAACTTGAAGTCTGCTGAGGAGGGAAAAGGAGAATCACACGGGCTGAGTGCTTCCTAAGCGCTGGGGAATTATTTCATGAAATCCTCAGGACAGGTCAGCCAGGAAGACTCAGAAAGTTCCAGGTACTTGCTCTGGGTGCCACAGCAGAGCTGGGAAGTCACGTCCGGTCTGCTCCCTCTCTAAAGTGGTTATTCTCCTCTCTAGACGCACAGATTTGCCATTTGAAAAGACTGCATCTCCTGGAAGAGTTGATGGCGCTTCGCTGTGAGCGCTCCCTCCGTGGAATGCCAGGGATTTTCATCCCTGTGCGCTCTGGGTTGCGTGGGTGTACGCCCCGTGAAGGGGGCGCCATGGAGCGGATGACGTCCCCAGGCTCTGCCAGGCCGGTGAGGCTCACACCACAGATGGCTTCTGTGCAGGAAGAGGAACCGGCACCGGCAGGTCACCTTCGGGAGCAAACTGTCAAAAGTCGTTGTGCCTGAGGCCGACCTAGTTTGACAGTGGGCGGCACACAGCCTCTCTCCTTCTCTGGATTTGTTCCAGGCATTTGTTTATTTGCAAACCACTCTGTCTGCGGCTAAAAATACTCCTCCAAAGCACTGGCGCAACTGACCGTGACTTTCCTGAAACAGCCCAGTGCACAACCACTGAAAGGCTCCCCCTCGGGCCTCCCGGGCTCAGCCACCACAAGGCAGACCGTGTAAATCCATTCCTTAAAGCAGGCTGCCCCAGTCGCTGCTCTAACCTACGAAGGAATCCCTCCCTGGGGTACTTGCTGATTAAGGAGAGCTTCTCAGTCTGGCTTGTTGTAGCGTATTACATCGACCTCTTCAGTTGCAACACAGAAAACTCAATTCAAACCAGGTTAATCATGCATGCACACACACACGAAGAGATGTTTTGTCTTAATAAATATAAATTCCAGGGGTAGTTTCAGGTACAGCAGGATCCGGGTGTTCAATGGATCACCAGAAGCTGATCTTGTTCTCCTCAACTTTCAGTTCTGATTTCCTTTGGGTCGACTTCCCTTTCCAATAGGTTTCCCCCTCACAGTGTCAAGATGGCTGCCAGTAGCCTCAGGCTTCCATACTCACAGATCTGAGTTCACCAGAAGAGAGCTGCTTTTCCTTGAAGTTTTTTTTGTGTGTGCAGGTTTATTGATGAATAATTGACATACAATAAACTGTGTGTATTTAAAGTGTGCAATTCGATATATTTTGATATACTATACACCCATGAAACTATCCTCACAATCAAGATGGTGAACATATCCATCACTCCCAAAGGTTTCCTTGTGTTCCTTGTCATCCTCCTCTCTTCCCCCCACTTGCCACCCATCCCCAAGTAACTACTCTGCTTTCTGTCTCTATAGACTAGGTTATCATTTCTAGAGTTTCATATAAATGATTTTATATAAATACAGTATGTACTCTTTTGCAGGAGGGATTGGGGTCTAAATGACTTTGCATTTAATTTGGTCTTGTTTTTCTAATTCTTAAGGTAGAAACTGAGATCATATATTTGAGACCTTTCTCATTATCTGTTATAGGTGCCCAGTGCTATAGTTTTTTCCTAAGTACTGTTCTAAGGGTGTCTCACAAATTCTGATATGTTGTGTTTTCATTTTCATTCAGTCCAAAATACTTTCTTTCTAATATACTTTTTAATTTCTTCATTGACCGATCAGTTATTTAGAAGTATATTTTAATTTCAAATAGTCAAAAATTTCCCAGAGATATTTCTGTTACTGATTTCAAATTTCATTCCACTGTGGTCAGATTGCACAAATTGTATGACTTGAACCTTTTCTTAGTATTTGTTGGCATTACAAATACACATGTAACTTATCACATTCTACTGATAAAGATGTTTAACCACTTCAAGTGAAGTATAGAAACCTTGCTTCCTTTTAGGTCCCTTTATCCTCTCCACTTTAAAAATAAAATTATCTTAAGTATTTTCTCTACATATGTTGTGTACTACATATGAGGTGATAATTTTTGCTTCAACTACCCAGTATGATTTAAGAAACTAATTAGAAATAGTAAACTCTACTATATTTACCCCCTATTTTTATCCATTCCAATATTCTTTTCTTTCTAAAGTGCCAACTTTTCTTCTATCATCTTTTCTGTTTAGAGTACTTCCTTTAGCCATTCTTTAGGAATAGATTTGCTAACAATAAATTCCTTTGTCTGATAATGTCTTAATTTCCCCTTCATCCCTTAAGAATATTTTTACCAAATATAGAATTTATAGTACTTGAAAAACTTGCTGCTTCCTTCTGGTGTCTGTGACTTCAGATGAGATATCTGCTCTAATTTGAATTGATGTTACCCTATTAGTAATATGTCTTTTCTCTCTGGCTGCTTTCAAGATTTTTTCTTAGTTTTCAGAAGCTTATTTATGAAGTGTTTTGGTATGGATTTCTTTAGGTTTATCTTTTTTGGGGTTTGCTCAGCTTCTTGAATATGTAGGTTTGTCTATTTTGCCAAATTTGGAGTTTACAGCCATTATTTCTTTGAATATTTTCAGTCCCACCCTCTCTCTCTTCTCCTTCTGGGACTTTGATGATATGAATGTTAGCCCTTTTGTTATTGTCCCACAGACCTCTGAAGCTCTATTCATTTATATTCAGTCTATTTTCTCTTGATTGTTCAGATTAGGTATATACTGTTGATCTGACCTCAAGTTTATGGATTCTATTCTCTGCCATCTCCACTCTCCTATTGAACTCATCCAGCAAGCTTTTTATTTAGGTCATTGTATATTTCAGTTCTATAATTTCCAACATTCCTTTTAAAAATAACATTTCTTTGCTGAAATTTTCTATTTTTCCACTTTGAGTTTTTTGGGTTTTTTTTTTGTGTGTGTGTGTGTGTTTTTAGTGATTTTTGAAGCATTTTCAGGAGGGCTACTTTAAAATCCCTGTCAAATAATTCCCACATTGCATTCATCTCTGTGTTGTCATCTGTTGGTTTCTTTTCTTATTCACATTGTGATTTTTTTGTTTCTTGGTGTAGCAGTTTAATATTATTGATGAATTCCAAAAAGAAATATTGGATTATGTTTGTAAACTGGTCTTTCACTCTGGGCATATTAGATTGTATTGGCTTGTGCCAGTAGAGCATTGAGTCCCTGCCCCTTGGTGGGTGGGGACTCACTGATAAAAGACATGGCAAAGGATAGAGTTGGAAGATTTTTAATGTTGAGTTTTGATGTTGGAGTTTGATGCTGAAGTCTTAAACTGGAGCCCTGGGAAGTAAGCACACAGGAAAGAGAAGCAAGAGAAGCAAGCTGGGAAGAGAGGAGCCCTGACAGACATTGGCAACCATCTTTCTCCAACATGCGAAAAAAGACTTTGGTGAGGAAAGTAACTTATGCTTTATGGCCTGGTATCTGTAAGCTCCTACCCCAAGTGAATACCCTTTATAAAAGTCAACAGATTTCTGGTATTTTGCATTAGTACCCCTTTCACTGACTAATACACTTGGTTTGAGTGTTTTTTAAAAAATAGTACTGGACATTTTGAATATTATATTATGGGACTCTGGATCCTACTTAATCTTCTTTTAGTAGGCTGTGCTCCTATTGAGCACAATGACTGATCCTGCTGACACCAACTACCCTGCAGTCTCTGAGTGGGAGGGTAAACTCACCTCCTTGTTGGACCACCACTGACACCAGAATGGGAAGGGGAATATGGATGCCAACTAGCCCTATCTCCCACCATCTCATTTTTCCATGTTGATCCCAGGTGGGAGTGGAGGCTCAGCTTCCTATTGGGCCCTATTGACACTGGAAGAAGGGGTGTGAAGCCTTGTGATGACTAATTCCACCTCAAGCTGCCTCATTAAGTCTCACTCCTGGGTAGGGGTGGAGGCTTAGCTCAACCACTGGACCCTGCTGCCACTACCTTGTTCAGGGGATCAGACAACCATCTGCTTCCACCAGCTAGGGAATGGAAGGTCAACTGCCCACTCTGGTCTGCTGACGTTATCCTGGCAGAGTAATCAGGCCCCTGTTACCTACTTCCACCAAGCAAGGGATAGAATATTAGCCAATGCTTGGTTCTGTTGCCACCATCTGGCAGAAGAATTGGAATGAATTTCTTGCTTTCATGGGATGGGGTAGAAGAGCAACTCCTTCCTCAGCCTGCTGAAACCACAAATGTGCACTCGTGTGTGTGTGTGTGTGTGTGTGTGTGTGTGTATGTGTATGGTTTTTCCAGTGTTGCTTGCATTAAGTAAGGAATATGTTACCAAAAAGGTTGTCTGGTATTAGGCGACCCTTTCCCAATCTTTTGAATATGAAAACAAGATTTCTTGGACCTTGTCTTATCTTGTCTTTTGGTGGTTCTGGGTTAGAAGTTTCTGGAGTACCCTGTCCAGAATATATGGAAAGCAATAAGGAAACCCAGGGAACTCACCACCATGTCAATCCTCAAGTTCTGGGCTCCCTCTTCTTCTTTCCACCTTTCAATCTTCCTATTGACTTAAATAAAATTGATCGGGACTTCTTTTTATGGTAAAGAATATGGTCTATCTTGACATATGTTCTATACTCCCTTGAAAAGAAGGCATATTCTGTTATTTTTTGTGGAATGTTCTATATGGGCTGACCAACATCTCAATTTTTCCATGATTTTCCTGGTTTTAGCATGGAAAGTCTCACATCCTGAGAAACCTCTTACTCCTGTGCAAACTGGGACAGTTGTTTCCCTAATTCTATAAATGTCAATAAGGCCAAATAGGTTGGCACTTTTCTTCAAGTCTACCATATCCTTGCTGATTTTCTGTCTACTTGTTCCATTAATTATTGAAGCAGGAATATTGAAATCTCCAACTATAATTGTGAATCATCTGTTTCTCCTTACAGTTCTATTAATTTTTGTTTTATGTATTTTGAAGCTCTTTATAGGGTCATAAATATTTAGAATTATGTCTCCTTTATTAATTAACCTTTTTATCATTATGAATTGACTTTCTTTATCCCTAGTAATATTCCTTATGCTAAAATATACTCTATCTGATATTAATTTAACCAATCCAGCTTTCTTTTGATCAGTATTAGCATGATATACTTTTACTTCACTTTAAATTTATGTGTCTTTATATTTAAAGTGAATTTATTATAAGAAGAATATTTATCTTGCTTTTTAATCTAATCTATCTATGCTTTTAATTGTGGTATTTAGCATATTTGCATTTAATGTAATTATTGGTATGCTGTTAGTTTTCTGCCTTCTTTTTAACTGATTATTTTTTATTATTCCACTTTAATCTTCTTTCTTGCCTTATTATCTATAACTTTATGTTTGATATATACAGATTCCTCTAGGGGTTATAGTATGCATCTTTAACTTACATAGCCTAACTTCAAGTGGTGTTATACAACTTTAGGTATAGTAAAAATTATTACAGTAGTATACTTCCATTTCTTCCCTCCTGCCTACATGCTATTGTTACATATCTATGTAACATATTATAACCCACAAACTATATTGTTTTAATATTGTTTAAATAATGATCTATTAGAGAGATGTAAATAATAAGAAAATCATATACATTTGACCATTTCTGGTGCTCTTCCTTTGTGTAGAACCATATTTCGACTGGTAGGATTTTCCTTTCACCCAAAGTACTTCTTTTAACATTTCTTGTATTGTGCATCTGATAGTGATGACTTCTTACAGCTTTTGAGTGCCTGAAAACATGTCCATTTCACTTTTGTTTTTGAAAGATATTTTCACTCAGTATATAATTCTAGTTTTTTATTTTATCAGTACTTTAAAGATGTTGTTCCACTGTCTTTTCACTCGCATTTTTATGACAAGAAATCTGTTGTCATCTTCACACTTGCTTCAGTGTGGATAACATGTTTTTTTCTCTAGCTGCTTTTAGGATGTTCTCTCTAATGCCATTTTTATCATTCTCATTACATGTCTTGATGTAGTTTTCTTTATGTTTCTTGTGCTTAGGGTTCATTGGGCTCTTTAGATCTGTGGGTTTATAGTTTTCCTCATTTTTGGAAAATTTGGACCATTCCTTATTCAAATAGATTTTCCATCATTCCTCCTCCTCTCCTTTGTGACCTCCAACTAGTCTGGCAACCAAACAAAGATAGTCAAACATTGTAAGCAGTAAGATAACACAATCCATAATGAAGAGAATAATTAATCAAGGGAAATCAACCCAGAACTGACAGAGACGTTAGAATTAGCAGACAACAGTTGTTCCCCACTTCACTGATGTTCTTTTCATGTCTTTAAATTCTTTCTTTTTCTGTGTGTTTCATTTTGGTAGTGTCTAGTGCTATGTCTTCAAGTTTACTATGTTTTTTGTACTGCAACATCTTATCTGTTACTAATCCCATTCAGTTTATTTTTTTATTTGCAGAAATTGTAGGTTTAGTGTCTAGAAGTTAGATTTGAGTCATTTTTATATCTCCCAACATATGAAGTGCAGCTATAATAACTGCTTTACTGTCCTTCTCTGTTTTCAGATCTAGATGGCATGATACGTGGTTGAAACAGTAAGTCCCAAGGTCATGCGCCTATTACTTTTCTTGTGAAGTGGATCCTTGATCTAGAGAAATGTAATACAGGATCCTGATGTTAGTAACCAGACACTTTGTGAGCATTTTGATAGTGGTGCTAGCTGAGATAATGTAGGCAAGGAAAGCAAACCTATATCCAGATTACATGTCAATCCTGGTCAGTATGAAACATTGCTCTTTCCAAGTTGAGAAGCTTCTGACAATCAGTTTCCCTCAAAGGAGCTGGTTGGACGCCTAATCAACAGAGAACTAATCATTGATCACTGTTGATGACAAATAAGGTATTCAGCAGCATTAGTATCTAGATCAATTTTGGTGAGAGAATTCTGATGCTCTTGGGTCCATGAGGTGCTTCTATATTTGCCTCTATGGTTACTCCACTCAAGAACCCATTGCACAAAACTGAGATGACCAAGGACAGACTTTTGTTAATACCTTTTGGCTGAGTTATACTGCCCACTTCATTGTTTAATATCTCTTATTCAGTCAATGCTTTCTGGTGAGCACATCTCCTTTTCAAAGTACTTTATGTCCACCCACAAGCCTCTCCCTTACACTTTCTTATTTTCACTCTTTCAATCTTGCTTTTCCCAATCATCTAAGCTAGAATTTGGCTAACTTTTTCTGCAATGGGCAAGATAGCAAATATTTTAGGCTTTGTAGGCCATACAGTCTTTATTGCAACCACTGAACTCTGCCATCATAGTGGGAACACAACCATAAACAAATAAGTAAATGAATGGGTGTGGCTGTGTTCCAATAAAACTTGATTTACAAAAACAAGCATCGGCTGGATTTGGCCCACAGGACATAGTTTGTCAACACATAATGTAAGTCATTTACCATTTTCTATGAGTATTCCTTTGACTCAAGCTCTTCTCTTTCCACACAAGAAGGATGACCAGATGCATTGCCCAAAGTTCTGCCCAATGGAAAGATTCTCTCACCACTGTCTTTCAGGATCCCCCAAGCAGGCCTATACTATGGCAGTGGTCCATTTTAGGCCTGCATCCAGACATCAAGCTGATATATCAGTGGACTGAGCTTGAGTTTTCCTCCTCTTTCAGATAGTAATAGGGAACCCCATATGAGGCTGTAGATGCAGTCCTCTGAGGTAGAGGAGTCAGTGAAACATTGGTGGGTGAAATGGGTGAAGTGGGTGAAGTTTAATTGTGCCCTCTGGTCCTTGTGTCTGATCATAGCAAAACCATGTCTCTCTTGCAATGGATTGTCCTGGACTTTGATGGTCGTATTACATTGTGGGCTTGATAGCTCTTGACTTAAGACAGGCAGTTTCAGCCACAAAGTCACTTGATATTCTGGGTCCAGTGTTCAGTTTTTACTGGAGCCCAGTTACATATGAGGAGCTGCATTTTGAATGACATACAATTCTCTACTTTAGATTTCATGGTCTTATTCCAGGACTCTAGAGTTTTGTGCTATAACTGTACTAGTCATAGGCTGGCCAGAGGTTCCATACAGTATCTTTCTCTCCCATAGACAGCTCTGGTACCATGGAATTTCTCAGTCACAAGCTCAAACAGCCGGGCTGCTTATCTTATCCTGTCTCTACTATAGAACCATTTCATACTCTGGTTCCCACTCCAAGTTGATGTCCTCCAGGTCACCTGATAAAATGCATTTGTACCAGTTTTCTCAAGTGTGGAATATGCTACCTCCCATACCCAAAGAGACCTACCAAACTCTGTGCCCCATCTTAGTGGTTGGAAGTCCCAGGTATGATAACTTTTTTTTTTTTTAACCTTTGTATGGAATGTCTTGGCATGCCTCAGACTACTGAATCTCTATAAATTTTTTCAATGTGGCAAGCCCCTGTTCTTTGTAGAGTTGATATCCCATCCTCTAGAGTACATGTGTCTTACTGTGGCATCTATAATACTTCTTGCTCACTAGGTCCAAATCTAGATCAATGCATCATTCTTTAGGATGACCAAATAGTTCAAGTGTCTTCAGATTATATTACATCAGAAACAGGATAGCTTTAGGGCAAATTTTTACAGATTACAACTGTGACTATGTACTATTATTCACCTCATGCAAATGAAAACTGCTTCTGATTCTCCTTTTCAATGGATATGATAAGGGAAAAAAAAACCCTCATTTTATCATATTAAGAGCCTCATATCATGTCCTTAAGGTTGTGTTAATTTGCTCTAGTAGAGATACCAAATAGAGCACTTTATCTAAAATTAGGGCTATTACTTGGTTAAGTTTATGGCAGTGGTAGTCCATTGTCATCCACCATGCTCTATCTGATTATACACACACACACACACACAAAATACACATACATAAAATATGTATATTTTTAATATCTTGGTGGAGATGAGAGGGATGCTTTTGCTTATTAACTCTGCACATCAAGAAATACTGAGGGCTCTGTAGGAAGCGGACTTGGCCCAGTGGTTAGGGTGTCCGCCTACCACATGGGAGGTCCGTGGTTCAAACCCCGCGCCTCCTTGACCCGTGTGGAGCTGGCCCATGTGCAGTGCTGATGCGCACAAGGAGTGCCGTGCCATGCAGAGTGTCCCCCGCGTAGGAGAGCCCCAAGTTCCCCCACGCACAAGGAGTGCACCCCGTAAGGAGAGTCTCCCAACGTGAAAGAAAGTGCAGCCTGCCTAAGAATGGTGCCACCCACACAGAGCATTGACGCAGCAAAATGACGCAACAAAAAGAAACACAGATTCCCGTGCTGCTGACAACAACAGAAGTGGACAAAGAAGAAGATGCAGCAAATAGACACAGAGAACAGACAACCGGGGTGGGCGGGGTGGGTGGGGTGGGGGTGAAGGGCAGAGAAATAAATAAATAAATAAATACATCTTTAAAAAAAAAAAAAGAAATACGGAGGGCTCTGTCAATTGCTAAGTATATCCATCCACATTATACATCTGGAAGCCAGAGACCAATGGGTACTTTTATGGACCTTGTAGACTCACTATGAAATAGACCTGTCTCTACTTTATTCTACTCTATTCTGCTATACTTTACACACAGAGGGCTATGATGTTGCTTTCTGACTCTGGGTAGCAATGTCAATTTAGACCTTATATCCAATAGTCATGGAAAGATCTGGGTCTTTCCCTTTTCCCAGTGTATGGTTATCAGAATGAATGGCCATAGATCCCTGTGAGGAAGGTGACACATGCTCTGGTGTTGCAGAAGTTATCTTTATGAGGGTTTGGCTTCACCTCCAGTCAGTGGAGTCTGGGTCTGAGAATTAGTTCAGGTCTGGAAAATGGGCAAAGAATCATGACTTTCTTTTAAGGAAGCTGACCTCAGTCTTCTGCTCATTCATCCTGATCACCTTTTTTTTTTTTTTTTGCATATATTAAGTAGCACCCTTGTTGGCTACCAATCTCTTGTGCCTTTAAAACCACCATGCTCTATGAACCAGAAGGTTGTGGTGAAGGCAAGAAGTCCTTGGGGTAAAGTGTATGTGGGGTGTGTGCTGGGGAGCACCGAGGTAACAAATCATTAAAATAATTTACATTAATAGCTTGGATTTGCCTTGGTCTGATTCATTTCTCCCAGGATGGCAAAGTAGTAAATTTAGAACTTCAGGCTGGAGAAGAAAGTCAGAAGGCTATCAGCCTTTGGACAAAAGAGGACTGTCTTAGAAGTCACTTTGAAAGTCTTTACATATGTTAATCGAGGGTCACCAAGGGGGTGAGTTGAGACCATCATGCCTGGGGCAAATTCAGAGAAATCCTTGTTATGAGGTCAGATGAGATTAACTAGGTTTTTTGTCATCTCACAAAATCCACTGAAGCTTTGGTTTTCTACTTCAGCACAGGGAGAAATATTCGACATGATCCAATTAATTTGGCAGAAGATACATGAAATCCTTGAGGTTTACAGTTTTGCTTCTCAATATTCTAACAACTGTGTCCCTTTTTTTTTCTTCCTTCAAAACCACCTCTAGCCTCTAATCTAAGCTTCTTGCCATCTTCTTTGGTGAAGATTAAAGCAAAGATTGTTTCCTTGTGTGTGTGTGTGTGTGGTTGCTGTTTAACTGAAGTCCCTAGAAGAATTTTATCTTAATTTTTGAAAAGGCTACCTTCAAATGTAACCTAGGCATGGCACTCCTCTTCTTTTTCTTTTCACCAGGGAAATTTAGTTTTACTATCTCTTGTGCTTAGGTGTCATCTTGGGTATTGCTGAGCCATGGAAACTTCCAGGGCTGACAATAACCTGGGACAACTCCTTATTGTAATTCAGGCAGTGGGAGAGGAAGTTGAAGCATGGCGCATCCTTCAGCCTCAACTCCATTGTAGACCCCAAACCAGATGCTAGAGAAGCCGTTTTCATTCCATTTCCACTATCACCCACTTGGAAATCCTCCCCAGGTCAAATCACAGCATATGGCAATTGGAAGTGGAGGGAGGTTGTGTCATTGAGGAACTGAGCACTTTACTGGAGGGTCAGGTGGTTCTCCTAGAGCAGCACAGTGGTATCAGCCACAGTGATTATTGATAGTTGCTGCAACAGACAATTCTCAGCGTCTTAACACAGAGGAGCTCAGTTCTTGCTCATACATAGATCAACGCAGAGGTGCTTAGTCGGGGCGCTCTCTTCCAGGTGCTGATTTCTGTGCCCTAGGCCTTAGGGACCAGGAGATTTCCACTGAATCCAGCATCCAGCTAGCAGATTAGTGGAGACAGATGGAGGATTACAAGAGACGTTTGACGAGACAGGTCTAGAAATTGTGTACCTTGCTTCTGCCTGTATTTCATTGGAGACTCTAGGCTCACGCCCCCACTTAGATGCAAAGGTCCTGGGAGATGGTCTTTCCTATGTACCTAGCAGGGGAATGAAAGGGCTTGATAAACCAATAGAGCTGTCTCTGCCACAATATCATAGGAGAACGGGACTTAGGACTTTATCTGATATAAGCAATGCCTTGCATCACACCAGGGAAATAGAGCCTAACAGACTTGGCCTCTGGACAAGGGTGTCTGTGTGTATGAATTTCTTTCCCAACTTATCTCTCCTGTGACTCTATACTCCCTTTCTCTTTCTTCAAAAATCCACCTTTTCCAAGCTCCTCATCGTGTGCCCCATTCCTTTTTCAAAGGAAACACCACATCTCCTGGGCAAAATCCTGATGCCAATAGCCATGCTTAAGTACCAGACTTTTCAGTTGTCAAGAGGGAGGGAGAAAGCTCTGGTCCTGAGAATCAGAGAGGGCAAGAGGTCCCAGTCTCTGCTTATTGTATATTCTAGCAAGAGCAACAGCTCATTTCCTCTCCAATAACTTAAATAGCACATACACCTCTAAAATCAAGGGTCAATAGAGTCTAATCATAGTTGAGGAAAGCATATTCCTTCCTTCTGACTGCTTTCTGAACCAGGAATACAATATACATATCAATACATTCAGTTTGAATGGTGCTTAGATTTTCAGTGGCCTTAAAATCCCCTAGATTCTTTCTGATCCTCAAATTCTCCCCTAATAGATCCCCTACAAAAATATGTTGACGGTTCTAGCTTAGATATTTTAAGATCCTTCCAGGCTGGACTCCTATGTTTATAGAAGGTCTGTGGTACATAGATGACATATTTTGTAATGTAATATTCTACATACCTTAAAGGTCAACCATTACAATTACCGACAACTAACATAGGTGGAGGGACCAACTTCTACTCCAGGACTGCCATGGCCTTGCCCTAAACATCCAGTAAGCTCTAAATCAAGCACTCCTTACCTGGATGACTCTGGACAAGTGGCTTCACCTTTCCGGGTCTCAGTTTTGCTGAAGAAGTTGGGTTTTACGGCTCTAAACCACAATTCCATGAAATGATGCTAAATGCAATATCAGAGTATCTGACACATAGTAAGTACTCAATAAGTCTTCACTATATAAATGCATTTATATAGTCCCCATGCAGTTTCCTGGGTAAGCTGAATAGTGAACATTTGTAAACTCCTTCAGCAGGAAATTGTAAGTAAGACTCAATGAGTTGGGGCACATATAGACAGAGAAGACAGGAGATAGCACCTGATGTTCCATGTGTCAGATGTTAAGGCTTTTCCTTGAAAAGTGACATATCAAATCATTCCCATATTTTTCACTCTATGTTACTAGGATTTTCATCAGTTCCATAGTTAAGTATATTTGAGACATATGGGATAAAGGTAGACAGAATTCCACAATGCAGGACTACTCAGAATCTTTGGTATATTAATGTATAATATGAATCTTCAAGAGGAAGTCATGGTTGTGCAGTATCTCCTAAACATATTGTCTTAGTTTGGGTGTCTTGAAGACAGACCCTGAGGAAGGTGTTTATTTGCAAGATGGGCTCAGGAAGTACTAGGCAGGAATGAGGAAGTAAGAAAGGGAAGGGGACTAAAGCTATACACAATATGTTCATGATGGGTTACCAGTGTGGACAGTTGGGACTCAACCTTGTGGGGACCTTCAGAGAGACTGTGTAGAACACACTTCAGAAGGGTCCTTCTAGAAGACAAAGATGTTGGGTTATTTCTCCACCAATTTCCATCTCTCTTGGGTTGAAGATCACTCATGGGGGGGCATCTCTTTCAAATTTCAGGCCTGCCCTGTGCCAGGGATGAGGTGGGGACACATTTCTGCATCCAGAATCACAAGGATCACACTTTGGGAAATGCTGCCTTATTCTACTCTTTCCATTAGATTCAGGCCCTTTGCCTATCCTTCTGTAGACTCACAGATGGAGCCTTCATGCCTCAAAGTTATTCTTCTGTCGAGCCCCTTTTGCAGATCTCCAGTGACATGGCTGTCTCAAGACAGAACTTCTCGGGGAGTGGATGTGGCTCAAGCGCCTGCTTCCCACATGGGAGGTCCGGGGTTCAGTCCCAGGTTCCTCCTAAAACAACAAAAACTGGCAACAAGCAAACAAATGGGGGGAAAAAACCACACAAATAACAACTCAGGAGAGCCAATGTGCTCAGCAGTTGAAGGCCAGCTTCCCACATACGAGGTCCTGGGTTTAGTCCCCAGTCCTGGTACCTCAAAAAAACAAACAACGAAGCACACACGCAAAACAACTTCTCAAAGTCCAGCCTTTTTATGAAAAGAAAGTTATTAAACTTCGCCTATTTCTGAACCAAGGTGGCTCCGAACAGCACTACAGGTGAATGTAACCATATATGCCCCACGATGCTTTCAGGAGCGTGGCATTGGGAACCCCCAAAAACCAAACAGAGAAAAATCGTTTGGGTCATCAGGGATCTGCGCTTCTGCATCTGAAGTGATGAGAAAGAGGAGGGTCTGAGAAAGGAACGGTCTAACTGACTGAAGAGATAAAGCAAAGGGAGAATGGAGAAAGGAAAGGCTTGCCCTTCATGGTAGCTCCTTGTCCTCTAGGACAGGAGAGTCTACATCTGTATACAGCATTTGCCCTCTGCAGAGCTTCGTATGATGCATCCGCAGTGTGGGCTTTTGGGAAGGCTTAGATTATTAAGATGCAAATTAATAATAATAATTCCTGGCCTTTAAATTGCACCTCTTCCTGAAAGGCCTCAAAGAGCTTTACTATTTACTGTTCCTCACAAAACACTGCTTTCTCCACTAACACTGTGAGGTATAAACAGCCACAAAACAGATATAAAAAGAAAACATTTTACATACAGTCACTATCGCAGGTGCATTTCGGATGGGAAATGTATTTTAGTCGGATAAATTGTTATCAGCTAGGCTTTCCCTTCTTTTCTCTTTTTTTAAGCCACCATAAAAACCCAGAGTAAGTTACCATGAAAAGCTATAATAATGCTAATTTTGTTCCCATTTCCTGGCTTTTTCCACTAGACTTGAGGCTCTTTAATATGACTTTAAAATTTTTTTCCATTAATAATACCCTTTCTTTTGGGATCTGCTCTTTTGAAGTGGTTTTATTATTGCCCGCTATGACTGATTGCAGCATATTTGCTGTTTAAAATCAGCTCCTAATGCATGAAAGCATATTCCCAAGGGCCAGGCTGTCCACCCTGAAATTTAAAAGCATCCACAAATGAGTGGGGACGCGTCATTCAGAAGGGAAACATTTGGGGCAGCTTGCCCTGAATCCTCCCTGGGAACAGGTGGATCTGGGCCACGGGGGCGCATTTAAATG
The DNA here is from genome assembly GCF_030445035.2 of Dasypus novemcinctus. Classification (NCBI taxonomy): domain Eukaryota; kingdom Metazoa; phylum Chordata; class Mammalia; order Cingulata; family Dasypodidae; genus Dasypus; species Dasypus novemcinctus. Next base: position 183,771,908 of record NC_080673.1, read on the forward strand.
AAGAGGTGTGTGTTTGGTCTTGTGCCGGAGTCCTTCGACAGCAGAGGAAGAAGTGGTACCTGCACACGATCATCACCCACCAGGGGCAGCAGTTTCTCGCACACCCCTGCCCATGGATTCCTCGCCTCTCACCCGGCATGAGAACGGCCGCCTTTTCCCCAGAAGGGGTCATCTGCAGTACAGGGGGCAACTCCAAAGGCACACAGATGCTGAGCTGGGGGTGTCGAGGAAACTGAATCCTTGAATGATGGATTTGAGGAACATGGGGCCATCCAGCCTAAAAGTGAGAACGGTGTCAACTCTTGTGGCAATTTGACCAGGTCCTGCACATCAGAGGCTCTGAAGGACAGTTACGTGTGCCTAAAATTGGGAAACAGGTTTTCTTATTAAACACTGAGTGCTTGATGTAGAAAAGTCTGCTTACTGAATAAATGAATGAACAAGTAAATGAAATACAATGGAATGATTCACAGGAAGCCCCATGACAACCTGAAGAGGTTAGCACTCTTTTTATAGGTGGGAAAATTAAGGACTGGGGAGGGTAAGCCCTTGCCAAGAACACAGGGTGAAGAGCTAGATTCAAATCTCTGTTTTACTCCAGAGCCTGGGATTCTCCACTTTACTTTCCAACCTTGTGCTCATTCCCCCCAGGTACACTTCCACCTCCGAATCCACTGGGCCCCCAGTCAATGAAGATTGTGAAGGGACACAGTGGCATAAGGACCAGCATTGCCATAGCACACCTTCTGCGTCAGGCACTGTCCCAGGTGCTCTCCACACATTAATTACATCTTCAGCGCTCTTGTGCGGCTGGGCTAGAATCCGCCTTTTACAGATGAGGAGACCAAGGACAAATAATCACATCTCAGCAAGTGGGGAGACCTGGCTTTGGGCCCAGGTAGTCCAGCTGCAGCGCTCATGCTTACAGCCTTGTGCTGTCGGCTATGATGAAGGCCCCTTGCACGTGCCCTCTGCCCCTCTTAGGCTGATGGACATCAGGGATGCCCCTGCCTCTTCCCACCAGGATGGACAACCTCACCTCTGTCTTCCCCAGGTGGGGAGGAAGTGCTGCAGACGAATGACCAGAGGTCAAGATGGTACCTCTAGCCAGACATGCCTGGCAGAACCTGGCTCTTCAATGCTTGGCAACACGCATTTGCTCTGTCTCCCATCCTTCTGTTCACAACCATCCCTGCTGCCTCCTCTCTAAACCTGTAGGTCCCTAAACAACTACCCCCCAAGGCCCAGAGTCCTAGGAATCCACATGCTAATCCTTGACAGCATCCCTGCACTTTTCTTCTGTCTATTGCCCTCTTCCATCCTGTGGTCCTAAGTCCACAGTTGGTCATTCTTGTGGGGAGGTGGTGCCCCCTTCCACCTCAGGGTCTGACAGAGCCAGAGCCCCTTTCGTGGCCTCAGCACAGCAGGAGATGAGCCCTGTCTGCAGGGTCTCTCTTCTAGGGCGCTGCGCTTTAGTAGTTGGCTTGTGGAATGTTTGTGAGCTACTTGAGGCCAGGAATCATACCTTATTTATCCCCTAAGCCCAGGGCCCGGCACAGAGTCTGGCTCACTATGGGTGCCCTATTGATGTCAGTTGGATGAGTGAATGAATGACTGTAGGAGCTGGATATATTTTAATTACCTCGGATGAGGGAAGGCTCCCACCACTCTACAGGTGATGGTGGAAGGAAACAGCTGAAAAGTTTCTTTCACCACAAGAAAAGGCCCCCCTTAGACATGTGGAGGTGGGGTACATGTGGCCAGAGTGCCTGCCTGGCTGTCATCAGAGCCGCTCTTCTCTTACCTGCTGTTGGGATTGAATCTTGTCCCCACTGAAAACATGGTCAAATCTTAATTCGTGTTCCAGGGGATGTGAACCCATTTGTAAAGAGGACCTTCTGAGTTCTTCTTTTTAATTAAAGCATGGCCCAACAGTGACTGGAGGCCTTGCAAAGAGGAAATTCGAGCACAGTCCAAGAAAGTTAGAGGAGGACACCAAAGAGAGAGAGGCCATGCTGTTGCCAGGATGCTACAGACTCCGGGAGAAAGCAGGGCCCTCCCGACACCTTGGTTTTGGACTTCTAGCCTTCAAAACCATGAGGCAATAAATGCCTGTTGTATAAACCAACCCACTGGGTGGGATTCATCATGGCAGATCTGGTGAACTACGACACCTGTTTTACTGGGAAGTTTCTGAGTGTTTCTGAGGGCTCCAGCAGAAAACAGATGTCCCATTGCAATGGGGAAATTGAGGAGAATTTAAAGAAGAGGTTATTTATGGTGGTGTGGGCAGGATTAAAGGAGAACATCCGGGATGATGACATTCTCAGGACTAGCAATAGCCGCTGCTACCCAAATCTGAAGGAGCAGGATTGGGGGAAATTTCTTGGGGTGGGGGAGAGAGAAAGAAAGAGAAAGAGAGGTGTAGCTGAGGGAGAGGGAAACCAAGCAGGCAGGAATACACCACTGCCAGCCAGTGGCCTGGCAGGAAGAGAGCAGGATAATAAACACCCTTTTCTCTCTCTCCTCCCATCCTTCCATCTCCGGTTGGCACTTCCCGTTGGCTGAACCCGAGTGGCCAGTGAGCAAGGCAGTCTGATGACATACTTCTCAGCATCCCGGAGCACAGGGCAGGTGAGCATAGTGGGAGTGTGGATCTGGAGGGGCAAACAGGATATCCAGCACAGTAAGGTTCATTATTTGACAAACAGGTTCCTACAAGTGAAAAAAAAATTAAACATTCACTCTGTTCCAACCCCCTCATTTCACAAGTGAGGAAATTGAGGTCGAAAATAGGGAATTCAATTGTGCGCAACTGCAAACTTAGAACCCTAGGCATAGGTTGGCCAATCCCCAATTTGTCCTCAAGTATATCCTTCTAACTTTTTCTGGTGGGCGGACTTGAGAGTCATATGCTTTTCTAAGCATAGGTGTTTGCAATCACTTGCTGATTTTTCGTGAAAGGTCTCTTAAATCACCCACCACAACCCACTGCCCCACCACTCCGAGGCCCCTGAATTTACAGTTCCAGTTAAAGGCACGTCCATGCAGGGGGAGGGATCTAATGGTTCTCCCTGTGCCGTCAAGCCTCTAAATTGATTTGGCATCGAAGCCGCTGTTATATTTTATACTGAGTCTTCTGAATCAGTTCATTGAATTTTAGCTGTAGCTATATAAAATCCTCTCCAGTGAAATTATTTGGCCCTATTGCGGATGGCTTCGCCATGATCCATCAATGCCACTAACTATCAGCAATAAAAGGTTTTTTTCCCCCTTCTTCTCCTTTCATTGTAATGAATTTTCTAAACTCGGCTTGAACCTTGGAAGGCACTTGACTGGATTTTTAATTTTTAAAAGGTAGCATTTTGTGTTTTTACACAAAACCCGCAGGACGGGTGGTGGTGAATTTTGTGGGTCTCCTGTATTGTTGCTGGGGAGCCCCAGGCAAGCCTTCGTGGGAGGGAAGGCTGGGCTTAGGAAGAGCTGGCAGGAGTGCAGTTTCACTCAGACACCTGTGATTAAGAGCAGGTCAGGCGGGAGCTATGAAAACCAGGCTGGGATTATTTCAGTGGGTTAGTGAATTGATAAAGGAGAAGCAGTAGACATAATTTATCCAAGACTGCAAAAATACATATTATTGTCCTGCACCGGCACCCAATTTCCAAGTCAGGGAGGTAACGACTGAAGATGACTTGGGACAAGCATTACAAAGTGGCTTAGACAGAGGAAGTAGATGACATTACAAAGACGAAACAATTCTGGTTCAAAGAGGAAGAGCCGAGTGTACAGGAATACTTAGACACCACAAATAGCAGGGTATTAAAAACCAAAGTCTTAAACTCTGAGTGCATCTAAAATTAATATAAATGAGATTTTTGAGGCAAATCTGAAGGGCAATAATGAAGTTGGTATTAAGATTAACTTGTCCAATAGGATGGCAGAGAAGAAGCTCCATATTCACCAGTACTATGGTCTCCTCGGCCAGTTATTTAACACATGTGTTCCCTTCTCAAAGGAAAGCCCTATAGCTAATCAGCATTTTATCCTCTTACTTGGTATACATCAGATAAGCCTTTTAACCAGCAGACAGTCAGGCAAAATGATGAAATTTAGAGATCCCTCTGCCTTTGGGTCAATATTTGCATTACTTTTGCAATTAGGAAAAATTAAGATATTTTAATTGAAAAAAGGTTACGTATTTTGAATGATAGAAAGTTTGAAGTGAAAAATAAGTTCTTATTCCTCTTCAAGCATTGATCACTTCAAGGATACAAATGAAGATAGAAGGTACTCTCTATTACTTTTGGTTCTTTGGTTGCAAGCAACAGAAACTGACTAATTTAACAAAAAGGGATCTATTAGAGGATATTGGGGGCTAACAGACCTTCCAGGAGGCTGAACAGCCCAGTTTGAAGATGGACAGGATTAAAGTCTTATCTAGAGAGATATTCTCAATAGCCAAAGGAAAAATAAATAATATTCTCTTTTAATATTTCTGCACTTGGATTCCTCAGTAGCTCTTTTTCCTTCAAAAGCTCCTTTTCAATCAGGTACACATTCTCTGATCACCTCCTGCAATCTTTCCAGCTCTTTCCCTCTATCATTCTAGTTCCAACCAAAGCCTTCAGTACCACTCACCCTGCAAACACTTTGCTGTCAATTACCTACCTGTGTGTCTACCTCCATTCTTACCCAAGGTGCATCCCTGTAAGTATTCTCTTGTAGAAATTCTTTGGAGACATTTTAGTAGTCCAGATCACAAGCTCAGAGTCAGACCACCAAGTTCAAATCCTGACTCTCTCACTAGCTGTGTGCTTTTTCTTCATCCATAAAATGGCAAAAATAATAGTATCTATCTCATAGGGTTGTTATAAAGATTAAGTGGGTTAATATTTGTAAGAACCTTAGAATAGTGTCTGACACATAGAGGCCATCTTGTAAGTGTGTGTTAAATAAACTTTTTTAAAAAATATTTAAACATTTTTGGAGGAAAAAAAAGCATCTTCTTTTCTCCCTTTTGCAAACCTGAATAGACCCAAATTTCCACTTACTCTGCATATTCGCCTTTGCAGGTGTCCTGGTTTGTCTTTTGTGGACCCTAGAAAATTATGTTCTTAAGCTAACCATTCCTGTGCTTTAAGTGTAGATGGGGCCTGTTGATTAGATTCAGTTAAGGGACTTTAATTAGATACTTTTGATTAGATCGCTTTAGGGTCCTTTGATTGGACTGTGTCAGTGAGGTGTGACCCAGGTTGGGTCTCCATTCTTTCACTGGGAAAAGAGAACTGAAAGCAGAAACGCAGAGACAGGAGGTCACCATTTCGATCCTGCCATGTGAGAGAAAGGATTGCCTGCAGTTGCAGAAAGACAAAAAGGCCCTGAGAGGCTAGGCCCATGGAGAAGTTCAAAGGTAAAGAGATGAACTTGATTGTTCACAGCTGAGTCCAGGGAGAACGTGGCCTGGAGGAGAAGGCAGAGACACAGACCAAGTGTCACCATTTTGCATTGCCATGTGGCAGGAACCCAGGATCCCACCAGCAGTCAACCTTTGGTGAGAAGGCATCTCTGATGATGCCTTGATGTGGACATTGTCACAGCTTCAGAACTAAGCATTTTCCCTAATACATCCCCCATTACAAAAGGCAATCCATTTCTGGTATTTTTGCCTCAGCAGCCTTAGCAAACCAAAGCAGCAGGTTTCATGGCTAGAGAAGAAACATACACCCATGTTTTATTTTAAATTAAGAAATTTATGACCATATACCTCATGTGGCCCCAGAATCCTACCCTATTCTTTAATCAATAAATTCTTCCATTCTATTTTTAAGCATTCTCCTCTCTCCATAAATCTACAGTATCCCTTCACACTACTTGGCTGATGACCTTGTTTCTCTTTTCACTGAGAAACCAATATAGCTAGAGACGTTGACCAAGCCATTTGTATTGCATCTACCTACAGTTTTCCTGTTTAATGCAAACAATTCCTTTTGGGTCTAGTACCCATCCCCTCTCATCTCCTCAAATTCTTAGCCTCTGCAAGTATTTAATCCCTCCCCTATACATACATTCCCATCAATGTACAAACATGATATAATATTGTCCATCTTAAAAAAAAAAAAAGTAAAATTAGTCACACTCCTTTAGTTACTGACTCATTTCTCTCCTGCCCTTTTCAAACAAGAGTCTTTGAAAGAGTTGTTTACATTAGCTTCCTCTACTTTTGCCTCATTTCTTCTTTCCTTACTACTCCACTGAGATGGTCCTTGTCAAAGTTACCCAATGAGCAAATCTCAGTCCTCATCTTAACCAACATCAGCAACTTGGGTGAGCAGTGCATTTTTCTTGAAGCACTTTCTCTTTTGGCCTCCAAAACATCATTCTCGTTCTTATTTTTTCTCCTCTTTCACTAGCCACCTCTTTTCTCTCTCTTTTGCTGTCCTTCTTCCTCTTTCTGACCTCTAAAAAGTTAAGAGTCCCAAGTCCCATTCAATTTCATGGTTTTAAATATCAGCTATACATTGATGATTCCCAAAATATGTATCTTCAGTTCCTCCTCTCCCCTGAACTCTAGACTCCTATGTCTACTGTTTAACTAAAATCTGTATTTTGGATATCTAATAGTCATTTTGGTCTTAAAATAGCTAAAATGTAACTTTCTGTTTCCATCATTCTTCATCCCAAACCTATCCCTCTTATGTCTTTTCCATTTTAGCAAATGGTACCATGATTTACATACTTGCTCAAGTCAAAAACCTTGAAATTAGACTCTCACTTCTGCATCTACTGTATCAGCAAGTCCTCCTGACTCTAACTTCAAAAGACATCCAGAATCTGCAAAATGCTTGCACCTCCATTGCTACTACCCTAGCCAAACCACCAACATTTCTCCTTCTACCTATACTTCTTCTTCCCTCTAAATCATTCTCCACACAGTAGCCAGTGTGAGTCTTCTGATGGCTAAGCCATTTCATGTTACTGTTCTGTGAGAGCTTCTCATCACATTTGGAATGAAATATAAAGTCCTACCCATGATGCGCAGGAGCCCTGATGATCTGACCCCAGGATCTCTCTGTCTTCATCAACTTCCTATTCATCCCATTGCTCATTTTGCTGTATCCACATTGACCTTTCTATTCACTCTCAAATATACTACATGTATCCAGTCTCAAGGTCTTTGTCCTCAAGCTTATCTGTCTAAAATGCCCCCACCCCATCTTTGCCATGGCTCAATCCCTCACTTGATTCAAATCTCTGTTAAATGTCTTTTCCTCATGCAATCATATCTATTCAAAGCCTATCTCTTCCACCCACCGTGCTCTGTGGTAGTTTCCCATGATGACTGCCATCAATTCCTCCCTCCCACCGGAAGGTGCAAGCTATTTCCTCATCCTAGAATCTGGCTGGTCTTTGACCTGCTTTGATAATAGAATGCAGCAGAAGTGGCACTGTGCCAGTTCTGGCCTAGCATTTAGGAGGCCTGGCAGCTTCCATGTTTGTTTCTCTGAGGAAACTTGCAGCCATGATGTAAAGAAGATCAAGCTAGGCTATGTGTGATACTGTGGAGAGGACGTGTGGAAGAGTACCATGGCACCAAACATGGAGAATTCTTGGGCCTATCAATCTGGTTCAAGCTGACTGATGCAACATGGAGAAAAACAAACAAACAAAAAACCAATCAACTGGCCCCTCCCCAAATCTCTGACCCAAGAATCTGAAAAAATAATAAGTCATCATTTTAAACCACTAAATTTTGGGATAGTTTATTACATAGCAAAAGATAGCTAAAATACTTTCTATCTCCTCACACATTTTTTTTCTTCAGAACAATGATCTCAATAAGAGATTACACAGTTATTAGCTTATGTGCCTACTGTTTATTATCTGCCTGTCCTTCTAGAATATAAACTCTGTGAGAACTTTGTCTTGTTCACCACCATATTCCTAGTGCTTGGAACAATGTCCAGCCTATTTTGGGACTCAATAAATATTTGTTGAATGAATTAATGAACCAAGAGCCCAACTGATACATGAGCCTACTCTTCTACAAACTTCATATCCATCTTCATGGCAATATCTTCCTTTAAATCTCAATATCCAATTACATTTGCCTTTTAAGCCAAAGACCTCTATCAGGTTACTGGGTAAACAAATCCAGAAAATGTGTTGGATCAAGAACTGCCATGCATTTTCAAATTTACTAGGGCATTATTACCAACCACGGTATAGCACAGAGAAATCCTTCGGGTAGGTTAATGACAAAGTACCACTTAGTCCCCTATTTTCTCAGGATAGACTTCTAGTGCCACCCAGCCCCTCCCATTTAAATACATATAAGTCCCTACTTTTAGGATAGAACATCCAAGCAGGGGCTGATAGTTCCTTATTAATTCCTGAGATCCCACTAATTTTTCCATCAGGGCAACATGAGAACAGCCTCCTCTGTGTTAGTCATAGAAGATCATTTTCTAGTATTTTTCCTCCCTGACTCACTGGCCCTCACCAGGCATAAGACATTGGACACTGCCACATTGGGGAATGCCTTTCTCTGAAATAGGTTTACTGTGATTTCCTTCATGCCTGGTTGGAGCACAGAGTCATAATTAGCAAAAGGCTCCTCTCCAAGATCATTGCTCCAGCGGTTCCAAATTGGTTCACACTCTCCCATTTCTCTCTAAATGAAGAGGACCTTTGCCTTTCTGGTTGTAGACATGTGAGATTGATCGCCGGGTCCCCGACATTTCTCTCTGACTAACCATTTCCCTGGCATTTTCAGGTATTCTGCTCTATACACTTCATTTTGGGAGCGACATTGCTGGGTTGTAATTTAATTTTTCCAAATTTAGCCGGTAGAAGGCTCAGGGCCAAAAGAAGGGGATTACGGCTTACTAGGAATCAACATTTAAGCAAAGGAACATCCTCTCTGGGGGTCTGGATTTGTTTACAGAGTTTGGGGACTCAAAAGAAGATGAAATAGATTCAGCAGCCACAAGTCCCTATTTCAATTTAACAGTCTTTTAAGCACAAAATCAAACACAATATAAACAAAGTAGCTCTAGTCTTTCCTGAGTGTCTTAACCTAACTTCTGCCACCTTTTGTCTTATCTCCTAGATGTCCCCAAAGACCCCATTTCATCTTCTGTGAGGGTAGGTGGCTTTTAAGGAGAAACATCTGCATCTCCTAAAATGCTTCCTGATACTACAGGAGCCATCTGGCAATGAAGAAACTAAAATTACTAAAACACCCGAGTTGTTGAAAATCCTGATTAGAAAAGTACTATTTGTGTGCACAATACCTTTCAGAAATCTATCAGGTGCCTAAAACTAGACTTGGTGTTATGGTTAGTAAAGAATGAATCAAGTTTAAATCATACTTTTTGGCTAATAAGGAAGTTAAAAAGACAGGCGACAATATAGTGTAGTAGCTCAGAGCCTGCACTGTGGAATTAAACTGTTAGAATCCTGGCTTTGCATAAGAATACTTTGCCTCAATTTCCTCATCTGTAAGTTGGAGACGATAAGAGTAGCTACCTAATAGGGTTATTATGAAGATTTAATGGGTTATTAAATATAAACTGAAGAGTGCTTGCCATAATAAGTGATTTCTTTTTTTTTTTTAAGATTTATTTATTTATTTGTTTGTTTGTTTATTTATTTATTTCTCTCCCCTCTCCCTCCCGCCCTGCCCCAGTTGTCTGTTCTCTGTGTCTATTTGCTAGGTCTTCTTCTTTGTTTGCTTCTGTTGTTGTCAGCAGCACAGGAATCTGTGTTTCTTTTTGTTGCGTCATCTTGTTGTGTCAGCTCTCCGTGTGTGCAGCGCCATTCTTGGGCAGGCTGCACTTTCTTTCGCGCTGGGCGGCTCTCCTTAGAGGGCACACTCCTTGTGCGTGGGGCTTCCCTACACGGGGGACACCCCTGCGTGGCACGGCACTCCTTGCGCGCATCAGTACCCCGCATGGACCAGCTCCACACGGGTCAAGGAGGCCCAGGGTTTGAACCGCAGACCTCCCATGTGGTAGACGGATGCCCTAACTACTGAGCCAAGTCTGCTTCCCCATAATAAGTGATTTCTATTTTTATATCTATAGAAATAATCACCATGAAATGTGTGAAATAACTATTACAAGGATGGAGAACATTAGAGCTGTTGGAATTCAGAAGCAGGAGACACTGTAGTTGGAGGGACCCAGGGAGGCTTCCTGGGAGAAGCATGAGTGGCAGAGAAAATGATGCTTAGTAAATACATTTGCTTCCTTCTACCTCCCTGCTCCTTTGCAGTTAGAATCATGTGTTTCTTCTAGCCAATGGGTTGTGGTGAAAGTGCTGTGCTATCCTTTATGTGATTCTTTGGTTTCTTCTCTCCTCCTATAATGAAAGAGAAGGCCACCCATCTCAGATGTCACAGCCATCAGTCTTGGTCCCTGCATGTCCATGTGGATCACAAAAACCCCTCCCAAACACACACATATGACCCTCACAATGGACGTGCAGCATGGGAAACAAAGAGACCTTGTGTAAAGCCACTGGAGTTTAGGCTTAATTTGTATCTGTAGTGCAACCTCATCTGTCCGACCAGGGCTAAATGTATATATTGCACATATATTTGATGGTGGTGGTAGAACGATCTAAGCAAAGGCAGGGAAGCAGGATGAAGTATAGAATATTGGACAAATATTTGATTGGAAAGAAAAACGGGGATCAGATAATGGAGGGTCTTAAATTCCAGACTGAAGAGTTTAGCCTTTATTGTGTAGGGCAACAGGGGCCCACTAAGTTTGTGTTTCCTGGAACAATTACACCAAGCACATAACGTAAGCAAGAGCTCTTTGAAAAATCAAGAGGTTTTCATAAAGTCCAATTGTTTTCGGGGTAACTGCTAGATCCAGAGGGTTCCTCCCTTCCCCAATGTAGCTCAGAAAATAAGAAGTGTGTTTTATAAGTTAATGCCAAGGGAAGTGGACTTTTATGACCTCCAAGATGGAAATCCATCATGATTCCTCACCCATCTCCACAGACTAGAGTACCAGGAACATTCTCTTCTAAGCTTGCTGTCGAGACTGGAACAACGTCGCAGCATGACAGTTCCAGGAAGAACAACCAAAAACTTTTCACACTCCCCTTCTTCGAGTGGGGACATTTGCTGAGCAAAAGCATTTCTGGAAATGGGAATGGTTTTAAATACCTCCACAATCAAACTTAAAACTTAAAAGGGGATATATTTGTGCCTAAAGTGGAAAAAAATCAGTTGTGTGAGAATATCAAGAATCATGATTTTTGCACTTTTCCCAGGAATGCTAAACCTACCTACTATATTAGTTAAGGTAACCCTAACTGCTGTAATAAGTAACCCCCAAACTGAGTAATGGCTAAAACATGGTAGGCATTTATTTATTTCTCATGTGAAATCCCTAAATGGTGTTTCAGATTAGTAGGTGGCTTCCCTTCAAGTGATGATTTAAGGATCCAGGCTCTCCCCTTCTTGTGGCTTTGTCATCTTCCATGTGTGCCTTCCAAGGTCACTGTGTTTATCTATATCACAGTGTCAGAAAGAGGAGGAGAATAGAGGTTCATGAATGGAGTTTAATGGGCCAGGCCTGAAAGTGGTAAGCTTCTCTTCTGATCATATTCTATTGGCAGCAACTCAATTATATGTTCTCCTCCAAAATGCTAATCAGGCAGGTAAATGCCATGTAGCTGCACATCTAGGAAAGTGAGGAAGTATGTTTAGAGAACAAAATTATTAGACTCTGCCACACTTATTAAACAGACTCCAGAAGTTTACTAATTTGTTCTTTCAATACATATTTATTGAGCACCTACTCTGTTCAAAGCATAAATTTGGTGGCTGGAGGGTAGGGGAGGCAAAGAAGAATGAGTCAGAGTCTATTCTCAAGAAGTTTGTAATTCAGTAGGGGTAAAAAAACTATATATATGAGGCAGAAAATGGCAAGGGTCCCAAGAATGGATCAGATAAGATTGTTTGGAATTTCAGAGGAGGAGACAGATGGAGAATTCTGTGAGGGGAGAGGGGTGTTCCAGGCAAAACATGAGCAGAGGCATGGAGGAAAAAAAAATCAAGGAGACTTTATGGCAGAAAGTCAGAGGTCCAATTGAATGAGAAAGAAGGGTGTAAGAAGAGAAGGCAGTTTAGTTGGAGAAGTTTGTTGGGATCTAAAGCCCTTAAACTCTCACTAATCACATATGATGTGCATTTCTGAGGGAGGCTATTCAATCACCTATCTCCACGGTTTCTATTTTTTCCCATCTATTTTTCATTAAGCAGGTACCCTGCTCTCTTTCCACTTCAAATAATTATAAAGATGATTATGGAAATTATAATGGTGATGGTGCTAATGATTAGGAGGCAGAAGAGATTTTGTAAAATTTCCTAGTCTACCCAGAAATCTTTCTGTCTTACTTTGAAAAGAATACCTGAAACCATCATTCATGAGCAGCCATGGGTTGATTTCTGCTCTCTGGAAACCCACATGAGAAAAAGTGCAGTATTTGTCCTTCAATGCCTGGCTCGCTTCACTCAACATAAGGTACTCAAGATTCATCTATGTTATCTCATGTGCTAGTTCTGTATTCCTTCTGACAGCTGAGTAGTATTCCGTTGTATGTATATACCACATTTTGTTTATCCATTCATCTGTTGATGGCATTTGGGTTGATTCCAACTTTGGGCAATAGTGAATAATGCCGCTATGAGCATTGGCTGTGCATATAAATACTACATGACCTCTCTGATATGAATTAAGCAAATCAAGCTATCTCAGAGAGCTAGAGACTTGATGATAGGCTTACAGGAAATTGGGGGGGGGGGAAGGTTGTGAGCTGATGCCTACATGGGTGACATCTATGATAAAGTGGAGGTAAGTAGCTGTGCAGTGAAGGGATAAGACGGGGGCATAAGGACACTATTGGGTGGGGCCTTTGTAGGCTTGAGGGGGTATAGGGTTGGGAGAATGGGTCAGATGGTCCATGGAATTGGGGGTAGGGTTTGGGGGGAGCAGGTAAATATGGTAGATTGTCAGGTATGCCGTTGAAAGTATAATGTTGAGAAAACACTTTAGAAAATATAATAAAGAAAGGTTACTTGTTTAAGGTGTTTGACAGGGTCATTGGGCACAGGATGCACCTGGGGCAGGCTTCTAGGAGTGTGTGAGTGAGTGCTCATCTTGTCATAGTGTGTTATATCCTTGGGTAGAGACCCATACAATGAGCGGGAAGGTGTTGTACCCCCATCCTGGGGAAGCCTGATGTTCTCAAACAGAGGAGAGGGTGTCTCTCTAAAGCATGGGTGACTCCCAATTGGGGAGGACAGTCTAGTGTGTCAAGCTCTCAGCATTGTTGCAAGTATCTATGAATCTGGTTCGTAGTGTGAACCAAGGAGTGAAGCTTGGCTGTCACTGTGGGCACTGAGGGGAGGAGGAGAGAGGAATAGAAGAGATGGAAGAGGGGGTAATTAGGGGGCAATGGAACTGTTCTACAAGATTGTGCGACAATGGACATAGGCCATGTTAAATTCCACCAAAAATTTACAAAAGTGTATTGTCTAAAATGTAAACTGTAAAACATAATGTAACTAAAAATTTAGAAAAGTATTCAGTCTAAAATATAAACCATAATGTAAACCATAATGGAACCATGGCTAGTAGCTATGTTTCAATATCTGTACATCAGCTAAAGCAAATATAATAGAAACAGGTAAAAAGATTGCTGGGGAAGGGGGAAAAGGGTTTGATGTTGGGTATATGGGAGTCCCCTATTTTGTATATGTGACTTGATTGTGATCTAAAACTTTTTTGAAGACAAATTAAAAATAAAAAAAAAAAGGATGTAGACACTAAGGAAGGTATGGTAGAGATTGCCTTGCAACTGTACATGCAGGGCAATACCTATTACAGTGATGAAAGGCAAAATGTCAAAAACAAAGATTTATGATGTTTTCATTTTTTACTATCCCAATTTATTGTTTACTTTATTATAGTTTTTCTAAATTAGTATGTATTCTATTTCTATCTTTAAACCTATCATTACTATTTCATTTTCCTACTAATAGAATTTGGCAATATATTAAGCTTTATTTTTGAGAAGTTTTGGATCACAGAGGGGTTCAACTATAGCAGGAGAGGAGCACTGGTGTGGGTGTCATTGATGGGGGACACATGGTTGGAAGGAAGTTCTCCAGGGCATGTATATAGGGTATGTAAAAATGTTCAGATATTTGTTGGGTATTGTCATAGTAGGTAGAGTTACACACGAGAACTGAGGGAGTGCTGAGTTCCCATCCAGGGGAGCTCTGTCACATTCCCCAAGGGAACGGCAACAAATCCCCCAATACAAGGGCAAAGACCAGTGAAGAAGAATGGTCCATTGATGGGCCCTTGATACTGATGACTATGCTTATGAGCCTGTGTGCTTGAAATTTCAACTAGGCCTAGAGCTGCAGGGTGCCTACGGGTTACCTCCTGAGAGCCTCCATGTTGCTCAAATGTGGCCACTCTCTAAGCCAAACTCAGCATGTAAATGCACTACCTTCCCCCCAGCATGGGACATGACTCCTGGGGATGAGCCTGCCAGGGGCCAAGGAATTACTACCAATCATCAGCTGGTGCTGCAACTAGAAAGAGACCTTGAATAAAAGGGGGAAATAGTAAAGACAAATGAGTTTATATGGCTCAGAGACTTCAAAATGAGTCAGGAGGTCATCAGAAGGGTTGCACTTACACATTTCTCAGCAGGATCCCTGAGACAGCCAAAGTAGAAACAATACCAGGTACTGGTGTTCCTGAGGGCTATGGAGACACATCAGTCCTACAGTCATGGCAAATGACTCTGGAGTTCAGTACCTTGCCAGTGGGCCCTACTTTGAAATTTGTGCTCCTGAAGTGTGATGGAGTTGGACTCAGATGGGACCTTTTTACACATGCCTCTTCTGTTACTTTTACTGAACCTGTGGTTGGTCCTGAGGTTGGTGTATGCTCAGGAGACTTGAATCTCTGGATTGTCCATGTGCCAGCTGGGCCCTGAGCCTCAACAGAGTTGTAACACTTAGTCTCTGGTTCATTGGACTTACCCAGGACAGCTAACAGGGAAATGAAGATGGTCAATCACCACACCAGGGAGCCAAGAGTGCCTACAGCTGCAAGCAGGAGAATTGCATCCATCAGCCATGTGGAATCTAAGCCCCCTCTTGATTTAGAGGTAGAGTGGACATCACCATCCCAGGGTCCACAGGGTAGAGGAATAAAATATGAATTAGAGTGGACTTACTGGTATTCTACTATAGAACTATTGTGACTCTAGCAACGGAAGAAATTGATCATTGATGTGGAGACAGTGGCCATGGTAGTTGCTGAGGGCAGGGAGAGGGAAGAAGAGATGTGATGTGGGGGCATTTTTGAGACTTGGAGTTGTCCTGAATGCTATTGCAGGGACAGATGCAGGACATTATATATCCTGCCATAACCCACTGAATGGACTGGGGGAGAGTGTAAACTATAATGTAAACTGTAATGCATGCGGTATAGCAGTGCTACAAAATGTATTCACCAAATGCAATGAATGTGTCACAATGATGAAAGAGGTTGTTGATGTGGAGAGAGGGGGTAGGATGGGGTATGGAGTATATGGGGACCTCTTATATTTTTTAATTATCTTTAAAAAAAGATAATTAAAATTTTCTTAAAAAAAGAATGAAAAAAAAAGTGCAGCACATCATGGACTGCTTTTGAGACTCTGCAGAGCAGTGTTGCTTGACCATCAGTTAAGAGAACACAAATGTCACAAAGCAATACATTTAGGTTAGCTCTAAATAGGACCAAAAATCTTCACCTCATCATAGAACTGAAAACCAGAGACTGGTTTCATCACTCCCTGCCTTTCAAAAAAGGACCAATGGATAAGAGCTAGAGAATCACGTTAATAAGTGTACTGACTTTTCATTTAAATCAGGCAAACAGGTCAACTAAATGCATGACACTGTAGCAAACTGGCAGATGAAGTTGTACAATCATACAGGATCATTTAAGCTGAGAATTTATGTCATCTAAAATGAAATGTCTGTTGCCCAAGGCTGTTACCAGGAGTACAACCTTGATCTTGTTGTTCTTTGCCTTCCTTACTGATATGGATTGAATTTTGTCCCCTAAAAGATGTTCAAGGTCCATGAATGTGACAGTATTTGGAAATCGGACCTTTGATGTGTTATTGGTTAAGATGAGGCCAAACTGGGTTAGGATGGTTTCTAGTCCAATATGACTGGTGTCCTTACATGGAGAGGAAATTTAGACACAGTTGGGGTGGGGTTGGGGCATGAGACGGAGGCAGAGATGGAGCTATGCCACGAGCCAAGGAACATCATGGATGGTCTGCAAGCCACTACCAGAACCTTCCATACTTCAAATTGTAAATACAATTTGCTCCATCTTATAGATCAGGAGAATGAGACTCAGGAGTCAAATAATATGCTGAAGTTCATCTAGAGTTTAAGTGTTCTACAAGTCACAACTTGTTTATCTCTGCCAAATCAGGCTGGGAAAAGTAGGAGCTAAAGATGTAAGCAGGGATAACACCTAAATACCCCAAGGCATCCACAATTCCATAAATTGGAAATACCTAAAATTGGGTATGGAAAATAATGGGGGAAAGCCTAATCTTCCATCAACCAACCTGTATGGATTTATCAGACCCATATCACTCTGACTCCAGAGTTCTAAATATTTAAGAACCAACAGTTAACCTGGTCATTGGCATAAAATGATATATGAATGCTTGCCATGTAATTCCTGAAGCTCCAGAGAAAATGCAATCAAGTCTTCTACTGTATCACAACCGAAATGGCATTGACTACAAATGCTTAATGTTAGATAAGGAACCTACAGACTCAGGTTGTGGTAGGCTGCAGAGTCTTCTCCTGCCCCCAAAAGGTCCACATCCTAATATCTAGAACCTAAGACTATTACTTTGTATGGCAAAAACTTTCCAGATGCTATTAAGTTAAGGATCTTGAGATGGGGAGATATCCTAGAGTATCCCAGTGGACCTAAATCCAATCACTAGCATCCTTATAAGAGGGAGGCAGAGGACAATTACAGACAGAAAAGAAAGAATGTGATGTCATGATGGAAGCAACGAGAGATTTGAACATGTTACACTGCTGGTTTTAAAGATGGAGGAAGGTACCATTCAAGGGATGCCAGGAAAGCAGCTCTAGAAGCCAGAAAAGGCAAGTTTCTCCCCCAAGAAACTTTAGAGGTAATAAGGCCTTGCTGACATCTTGACTTTAGCCTGGAGAAAATGACTTTTGACTTCTCAAATGGCAAGAGAATAAATGTGTGTTGTGTTAAGCCACCAAGTTTGTGGTAATTTTTATAGCAGCAGTGGGAAGCTAATACAAAGGTCAAAGGATTCTAGTCACCCAAGAAACTACCTTTTATTCATTCACTTAATAAATAATTATTGAGATGTCATGTGCCACATGTTTCTAAGCACTGAAGATACAGCAGCGGACAAATAGACAAAAATATCTGCCCTCATGGGGCATACTCTAGTGGAGGAGGCAGACATTATACAAAATAAATAAGAATGATGTTAAATGTTAGAAAGTAATAATTCTATGGAGAAAAACGAAGTGGTGAAGAGAAATACAGAGGACCGGCGGTTTTGAAATAGGTGGTCACAGAAGGCTTCATGGAGATAGTGGAGATTGAGCCAAGATTTGAAGAAGTTGAAGGAGCCACTGAGATGACTATCTGAGTATAGAACATTTAAGGCAGAGGGAGCAAATAATAACCAAGGCCTGAGCCTGGCCAGTGTGGTTGGAGCAGTGAAAGCAAGAATAAGAATAGGAACAGCTGAGGCGAGAGATCTTGATCACCCAGGAATGGTCTGGTTTTCATACTGGCAGTGTTAAGTGGTCAACAAGGTCATTAGGGAAGCGAGAGAAATAAATTACGCTGTGTCCTTCATTTCCACACACCATTCCCTCCGTTGGAATTCATAAGCATCTTTCAAAACCAGCTTGTGCACCTACAGTGGTTTGAAGCTATACATACCCCAGAAAAACATGTTCTGAAATCTAGTCCATTCCTGTAGATGTGGACCCACTGTACGTAGGCCCTTTTGACGAAGCTACTTCAGTTAAGGTATGAGCCACCTCAATCAGGATGGGACATAATCTTATTACTGGATGAAATTCAGGCACACAGAGAAGCAAGAAGCTGAAACAGAATGCACAAGAGAAGGAAGAGACCAAGAGGCATCTCCATGCACCTTGCCATGTGAAAAAGAGCCAAGGATCACTAGCAGCCAGCCAGTGATGCCACAGGTTTTGTGAGAATATATTAACTATGTAAGCACCCTGATAGTCTCATAATATCTTTTAAATATATTTACAAGGAGAGAACAACCATTTGGAAAAGAAAGTGCCTTTATTTTTAAAAATTTTATTTATTTCTCCCCTCCTCCCTTGCTGTTTGCACTCTCTGCTTTCTGTGTCCATTCGCTGTGTGTTCTGTGTCTGCTTGTATCCTCTTTAGGCAGCAATGGGAACAGATCCTGAGAACTTCCAAAGTGGGAGAGAGGTGCTCAATTGCTTGTACCACCTCAGCTCCCTGGTCTGCTGCGTCTCGTATTGTCTCTCCTCCGTTTCTCTTTTTGTTGTGTCATCTTGCTGCATCAGCCCTCCACGTGGGCCAGTGCTCCATGTGGGCCAGCTCTCCACTTGGGCCAGCTCACTGCACAGGCCAGCTTGCCTTCACCAGGAGGCCCTGGACATTGAACCTGGCCCTCCCTTATGGTAGACGGGAGCCCAATCGCTTCAGCCACATCCATGTCCCACCATCCTTTCCTTAAAAAAAAAAAATTAACTTTTGAACTGATACAATCATAAATAGAACTTAAATATTTCCTACAAAATGAATTGAAAACTTAAATGTCTATGGTGGCTAGACAGGTCACATAATGAGTAAGGTGGACCAGGATATGCCCACTTCTGTCTGTCTTTAGACACATAGCATTCTCATCTACACTTTGCTTTCAATTATCAATGGATATACTGACCTGAAGAAACAGTTCGCTTTTGTGAGAAAACCAACAGGAGCAGCCTAAAGAAAAATGGCAATTCATGATGCCTTGATTTGGATGTTTGCCTGGCCTCAAAACTGTGAGCCATTTAAATTCTTGTTTAATTTGAATCATTGCATGGTATTTGCTTGGGAAACCTAGAAACTAAAACAGACTTTGGTACCAGGAGAGTGGGGTGCTGCCATTGTAAATACCAAACATAAATAAATAAATAAAAGGAAAAAAGGGAAAATAGTTTTGGAACTTGGTAATGGATAAAAGTTGGAAGAATTGTGAGATACTTGCAAGAAAAACCCTAGATTGCTTTGAAGAGACTGTTGGTAGAAATATGGAGCTAAAGGTATCTCCAATGAGCCCCTAGATGGAAATGATGAGTGTGTTGTTAGAAACTGGGGGAAAGGTGCTCCTTGCTTTAAAGTGGCAGACATCTTGGCAAAATCGAGTCCTGATGTCAGATGGAAGACAGAACTTGAAAGCGATGAATTTGGCTATTTAGCGGAGGAGTTTTCCAAGCTGAGGTCTGGATTAAAGAAACTTCCCAGGCCAAGACAGTGTGCGTGGAGAGGATGAATCTGCCCTAGTGCTTGGAGAGGGTGGAGCCTTCACCCCAGTATTTGGGGAGAGCATAACCACTAGGCAAGTGCTGCTGTTTCATCAGGCCTGGAGGACAAAACATCACTCTATAGATGACTCTCAGACCTTGAGATCTATTGGAGTATGCTTGGCTGGGTTATGCTATTGTTTGGTACCTGTGACCCATTCTCCTTTCAATTTCTCCCTTCTGGAATGCAAATATTTATCCTATGCTTGTCCCTGCAGTGTATATTTGAAATAGATAACCTGTTCTCTAAGTTTCACAGATCCACAAAAGGAGGGGCATTGTGTCCCAGGACAGACCACAACCAAAACCGATTTTGATGAGACTTTGAACTAAGTATTATTTCTGAAATGACTTAAGGCTTTTGGGATATTGTGATGGAATGAAAGTATTTTGCACATAGAAAGAACATGTCTTTGGGGGTCCAGAGGGTGGAGTGTGGTGGTTTGAAGCTGGATATAGCTCAGAAAATCATGTTCTTAAATTTAATCCTTCCTGTAGGTGTGAACCCATTGTAAGCAGGACCTTTTGAAGAGGCTACTTCAGTTGTGGTGCAACCATCTCAATCAGGATGGGTCTTAAACCCTGTTTCTAGAGTCCTTTACAAGTGGAATGAAATTCAGACACACAGGGAAAAAACCACAGGAAGCAAGAAGCTGAAATGGAAAGAAGGAAGAGACCATGAGACACCTCCATGTGCCTTCTCATGTGACAGAGAAACCAAGGGTCATTGGCAGCCAGTCCTAGAATGCCACAGTGTTCAGGCAGAAAGCATTGGCTTGATGATGCCTTAATTTGGACAATTTCCTGGTCTCAAAATTGTGAGCCAATAAATTCCCACTTTTTAACCCCATCCATTTCATGGTATTTACTCAAGCAGCCTCAGAATCTAAAACAGCCCTCTTCCAATTCTCCCCTCCTCTTATCTTCCCCTCCACGAGCTCCTCCTTCCTGGGTTCCTGCTCCATCCACACAGTACTGATCTTGACCTCTTTTATGCCACCAGGATCTTGTGCAAATATCTCTAGAAAAGTATCTAGTGTGTTGCTTTGTACACACTTAGCACTCCAGGATGTTTCCCTTCCTTGTCTCTTAAAATTCTTAACACAACTTTAGGAATTTTCACTGCAAATCAAACAGGAATTGAGTTTTAGGGAAGACCTAGTTTATGTACAAAGACATAAAGATGTAATAGAATCCTTTCAAAGAACTCTCTTGCTAACACTAAATCGTAGGGAACAATGCATTGCCTGACATTTTCAGATTCCCAGACCAGAGATAGAATATGATAGAAGGGAGAACAGGGGTGAGCAATTTTATAAGGGTTCTTTGGTCCCATCCTTCTTGCAGACTATAGCTTTGTTCATGGTGCAAAAGGAAGGAGTCCCTTAGAGTAGAATAGATTACATGGATGTGCGTGGGTGTGGATGCTCTAACTTTTTTCTAAGCTCAACGTTAGAACATATACCTCTCATTCAAGGGATCTAAAGAAATTTAAAGGACTCCAGAGTGATACATAAAAGTGTGTGTATGACTGTGAGAGTGTGCATATGTGTGACTGTGTGTGTGTATGTGTGTGTGCTTACAAGGGAGAGAGAGAGAAAAAGAGGAAGAGAGAGAGCACTTGAATGCATGTATGTTGGAATGGGAGGATGGATCAAGTTAGCATAAGGAAGCTTAATAGGCATTTGACTGCTTGGCCAAATATAGAAGCTGTTTCTAGAGAATGACATCATTATATGGGAAGGGGGTTGTTTGTAAGTGGAACACTTCAGTCTAGCGGAAGGTTTCAGCACCTGCTTTAATCAACCATACAACTACTTTTATGAAGATTTACACTTATAGAAGTTTGAGTAGTTTTCTCAAGTTCCTTTCCTTTGCTTATAGTTTGGAATTTTTCCATGTTTTTGGACGCAAATAAATGCAGCTGTTTGCTCCGCAAGAGCTGTGGAAAACATATTTATGCTGCATTTGTAATATAAAGAATGTTCAATTGAGATGGAATTTGGCTCCTTGCCTTATGTTTCAACTTTTCTCTTTAATAGCATAAGGTCCTTCATTCATACAAATGATGCTATTGAATCATCAGCATGGTATAGAGAAAGAATAGGAGTCTGGGCATGAAAACACCTGAGCTTCTGTTTTGCTTTGTCAGTAATGACCTTCTTAGATGTGGCAGATTGTATTTTTTTAAGATGGCTTCAAAAATATCTCCCATCTCACAACTCCTTTACAATGTGACCTTGACACTTTCCCTTTGAGAGGAGGAGTCTATGTCCACTCCTCTCAAATCCAAAGGGGGCTGCAACTTGCTCATAACCATTGGAATGCTGTGGAAGTGGCCATGCGTGACTTCTGGAGCTCGGTTATAAGAGACAATGCAGCTTCTGCCTTGTTCACTGGAACGCTCCCACTTTGAACCCTGCTGCCATGTTAGAAGTTCAACCACCTTGAGGCCACCATGCTGTGAGGAAGCTAAGCCACACGGCATGGCCTCGTGTAGGCATTCCAGTCAGCAGCCCTAGCCTTCAAGTTTTTTCAGCCCAAATGTCCACTTGAAGAAGCCCTCAGATAACCTAAACTCCCAATCACGGAGTTACTCTCAATCTTCAAGGATTTCCAGCTGTCCGGGACCAGGGAAAAGAAGTTATTCCCACTATGACCTTTCTGAATGCCTGACCACAGAACCTATGAAAAGAAAATGGTCATTATTTTATGCTACTAAGTTTAGCAGGAATAGAAATTTTTAGTGGATGGACTATGGTAACAAAAAACTAAAACATGTGGCATTAGTTGTGGGACCCAGTGGCATGTAGTGGAAGCTCTTGCGGGGGCTGTTAGGACAAGCTGGAAGATCCCCAAGGAGGGTATTGATGGGGGATTTAAGAAAACTGAGGTACAGATTATCAGAAGCCAAGGAAAAGGAGATCCTTTTAAGGTAAGTGGAAGAAAGTTCAACAAGACTAATTCCTGTGATAAAGTATAGAATAGAAAACATGCCTATTAAACTTGATGTAGCTAAGGAGACTTCCAGGCCAAGTACTGAAGGATGCTGCCTGACTTCTTCTAGTTGGTGATAAGGTGATTGAGGAGGTAGATAAACTAAAAAGCAAAATATTCAGTTTCAAGCATAACTTGGAGAATATGTAAAAGTCACAGAAGTCTTTCAACCAGGTAAAGGTTGCCAAATTAAAAAGTAGTTTCTGGACCAAGATCAAATTCAGGACGGGGCTGTAAGATCCTTTGTTTAGCCCTCAGAAAGATCTAAAATATAGCATCATAGATATCTTCAGGCAGATAAAGGATCTTCTGTGGACCTTTAGGGTGTACATTACAGATTCTCTTCATTAAACTAGAAAGCTTCTATGAATCGTAAAGGTATTGTCCCATAATAGCTGCACTGAGTGCCCAGGAAAAGAAGGTTCTGACTCAAAGAGATTTGTGAGCATGTTTTTTGTCTAAGAGAGGGGGTTATAAATTGATACATAGTAAAAACAAAAACTTTAAAAGGAATTATCTTAGCTTTGACTTCAAGGAAAAGAGAGAATATAAAATGCAAGAGGCTTTTTGGAACTGACGAACTTACTCAGTTGCAACACAGGCTATTTCTTATGGAAAAGAAAGGATAATTCTGAGAACAGAACCAAGAACCACCAAGAAAAACTCCCAGACGGTATGACTGAATCCTAATCAAGGAACCGGCAAGATATGCCCATATTTCAGTATTGTCATGGACCAATGATCACTCATGGTCTTCTGTTTTCCCTTTTAGAACAGGTGCATCTATAGTAGTTATGCTTGCCTTTCCTACCAGTGAATGCTGTTTGTATATGGGACATATAACTCATCTCTTTAAGGCACAGGTTACAGATCAAGAGGAATGTATTTAAAAGAGTTGGACTAAAAAACCTGCACCTAAGAAACCACATCCACACTTGGACAATGAGATCCTGACTTCAAACTGATGCAGGAATAGGATGAGACTCTGGTGTTTTAGGAGAGAGGGGATTGCATTTTGTATATGGGGCAGGTACTGTGACCAGAGGGTGGACTGACTGTGGCAGATTGTATTTTCCAAAGATAACTGCAGCAAATTCTCTTATCTTCCTGGCTCCTCTATAATGTAAACTTGACACTCTTCCCATCAAGAGTGAACAAGTTTTTCACACACTTGTCACCAATAAGATGTGGTAGAAATGATGCTGAAAGACTTCTGAGGCTAGATCATAAAAAGCAATATAGTTTCTACCTCCCTAGCTAGAATAGTCATGTTTCCAATCCAAAGGCACTATGTCAGAAATTCGCTAATCTGTGGCTGCCATGCTGTGAGGAAGGAAATCTTCAGAGAGGCCACGTGTAGTCCTCTCTGTAGTTAACAGTCCTAGTCTTTGAATCCTCCCAGACAAGGTGTGATAGAACAAGCCTTCTTATAATTCCAGCTTCCAGCCACTGAATCACCCCCCCTCCCCCTTTAAATCTTTCCTGTTGACAATCCATGCATCATGGAATAGAGCAAGCATTCTCTACTGTACTTTCCTGGAATTCCTGAACATAGAATCTGTGAACATAATAAAATGTTTTATGTCACTGAGTTTGGGATGGTCTGTTATGCAGCAATTGTCATTGCAGCCCTGTACCTCATTTTGTTTTCACATTTGTAAGATAGTTCATTCTAAGTGACTGTCAAGGTCCCTTTGAAAATCGGATGCTGTCACATTACAGCTTACAAGTCATTGGATCAGACTGCTGGCTGCTCCTCCCCACTCCAAAGGTGTTTTCTGTTTTCTGGGTACATGACCATCAGGCAGAGAGTACATTTCCCAGTCTCCTTTGCAGTCGGGTGTGGTCATATGACTAATATCTCACTAATGGAACATGAGTGCAAGTGACATATAGCACGTCCCTCTCACTTCCCAAAAGAAAATTGTTTACCCTTGTAGCAGTTTGGTATTATTGATGAATTCCAAAAAGAAATATTGGATTATGTTTGTAATCTGATCTGTACCTGGGCAAGATTGAGTTATGATTAGGGCATTGAGTCCCTACCCACCAAGGGGTGGGGACTCACAGATAAAAGGCATGGCAAAGAATAAAGTTGAGGGTTGTCTGATGTTGGAGTTTGTTTTTTTTTAAAGATTATTTTTTTATTTATTTCTCTCCCCTTCCCCACTGCTCCCCCAATTGTCTGCTCTCTGTGTCCATTCACTGTGTGTTCTTCTGTGTCCGCTTGTATTCTTGTCAGCAGCACCTGGAATCTGCATCTTGTTTTGTTTCATCGTCTTGCTGCGTTAGCTCTCCATGTGTGTGGTGCCATTCCTGGGCACGCTGCACTTTTTGCACGCTGGGCAGCTCTCCTTACAGGGCACACTCCTTGTGTGGGGGGCTCCTCTATGCAAAGACACCCTTGCGTGGCATGGCGCTCCTTGCACGCATCAGCACTGTGCGTGGGCCAGCTCATCACACAGGGCAGGAGGCCCTGGGTTTGAACCTTGGACCTTCCATGTGGTAGGCGCATGCCCTATCCATTGGGCCAAATCTGCTTCCCTAATGTTGGAGTTTTGATGTTGGAGTTTGATGCTAAAGACTTAAGCTGGAGCCCTGGGAAGTCAGCACACAGAGGAAAGAGAAGCCAGCACTAGGAAGGAAGCAACCTTGAAGCCAGAGAAAAGCAAGCCTCAGGAACATAGGAACCCAGGAAGCCTGAACCCTTGCAGATGTTGGCATCCATCTTGCTCCAAATAGACTTTGATGAGGGAAGTAACTTATGCTTCATGACCTGGTGTCTGTAAGCTCCTACCCCAAATAAATACCCTTTATAAAAACCAACCAATTCTAGTATTTTGTATCAGCATCCCTTTGGCTGACTAATACAACCCTGGACTTCTTTGCCTTTCTATGAGCTGAAACATACTAAGCTTCAAATGTGCATTTGAGGTGAAGAAGGGACCATAATATGTAAGGACCCTAGGACTCTGAATAACAAGATGCCCTGCCCATGTGTTACGTGAGGTAGAAATTAAATTCTTTCTTATTCAAGCCATTGTGTACTTGAGGCTTTTTGGTAAACCACAGTTTACATTTAATCCTAACTAATATACTCTTGAAAGACTTCCAATGCACATGTGATAAATTTCAACTTCCTTAAAATGGCAAAGGCTCTGCTCCTCTCTCCAGCCCTGTCTCCTGTCTATTTCCTATTTTATGTGTTCTGGTTACACTATCCTTCATTATATTTTCTGAATGAATAAAGACCACTTTCCTTTTGTCTCAGCCTCAGTGACACTCCATATCAGCCCATCCTCCTGCTTAGCTAACTCTCACAAATCCTTTAGGTCCTGCTTTAAATGACACTTAGAGTCCTTATTATATGCTCTCATAGCAAGCCTGCCTGTATTTTTCCTGCACAGCACTTATCACCCTGGTAATTAAATAGTTATTTGCATAATTGTTTGATGGCTGCTTCCTCACTATAGTGTGAACATCCTGAGGTCAAGGTCCACATCCTCCTTGTTTCCTGCTCTGCTCCCAGTGCCTAAACAGTACCTGGCACACAGTAGGCTCTCGAAAAGTACTTGTTGAATGTTACTGAATGAACGTGTAAGATCGTTGGCTAAGGTTTTCAGTTTACACTTGTGGCCATTGAATTAAGTAGAATATTAACCTGCCCATTTGAGTATCAAGCGGTGACCTTGGCTTCCTGGTTATTTTGCTCATGAGTCAGCTGAGCTCACCCCACCAGGCTGTGGCCCTTCTGAGTTTGTTTCCTTTAGGCTATCTTGAGTGTCATCAGGGACACTTCTGATAATAGAATCTCTCTCTTTAAAAAATTGGTTTATGGATGAAAAAGTCCAAAGGATGTGGGATGCTGAGCTTAGCAGAATCTGTATGTAAATTGGTATTTTGCTGGTGATCAATCTTGTGCTAAAAATGGAAAATCAATAAAAAAAGAAAATCTAAGGGGAAAAATAAGTTGTAGACATTTTTGGTCCAATGAGTTTCCAAGTCCGAGGACACTGCATCTGAGACCAAGGTTACTGTCGTTTCCAGAGGAGTGTGCAGGAAACTGGACTATCACATACTCAGAATATAGCAGAAGCTACCAGTGATAAAAAAAGTTCTGAAGGCAATGCCTTCCTATCTCACTCACTGGTGAAGCCCTTTGTTGGATCTACTTCCAACTAAAAGGGGAGTTATCATATGTGAATAGTAGTTTCAGGCTCTCTAAAACTGCAGTCCATTGAACTGCTGATGAGATAAGAGCTGAACTCATATTGGCCAGTGATTGTAGAAACCGCAACAAACTTAAGGACATTGAAGAAGGAAGAAATAGAATAAAAATGAATCAAAACTGCCCACATCACAGCCTTCAACTGGATACCAAAATGGGTAGGCACAAGAGAAAGATATGATTGCATTGGGAAGGACAAATGTTGCTGAGTCAGCGCCAATTTAAAGCCACTTCTGACTGAAGCAAGGGTAAAGGGACACTTGCGGATGACCGAGCATTCTTGGAGGAGAAAGTGGAGGTATGCAATGTGAAATGTATCCAGATAATTTATCCAGATAAATTCCCAACTAACTTTGCTAAACAGAGATGAAATGAAGTTTCACAGAAGGAAAAGAACACAGCGCATTAGTGGGGTTCATGGATTTTGGAGACAGGTAGACTTGAGTTTAGTTTTGTATCCACCCCTTACTTAAATAACTTTGGTAAAGTCATTTAAAATGATCTAAAAACCTCATCTTCCTTTTCTTCTAGTGGGGATAATCAAGAGTGATTAAAAATATTCCACAGGCATATTGTCTATGGCAGAAGCTGCAGTCCCAGCTATGGCCACAAGAGGGAGACACCAGGAGCACAAATTCTTAGAGACCCATTCCAGTCTTGGAAAGCTAGAGGACACAGAGCATTTACCTGAGGGAGGGTCTATTTACCGCTTTAGGAATTGGCCAATTCTGGCCAGCAACACATGGGGATAGGAGCTATGGTCAGGTCAGAGGGTCATACCCTGGCAGTGCTCATCTGGGTCGTCTTTGGTCTTGGGCATTTGATGGGGGAGAGGTATGAGGATAAGGGATTAATTCAAATGATACAGGGCAGCTGGTATTAACTGTATGAAGTATTTTAATATTTCAACATCCAGAAGGACCAACCTGGCATTTACTTGCTGATTACTTGCTGGGATAATTTTGTGATGATGAAATGAGGTAACACATGCTGAGTGCTTAGCCAAGTACCTGGCACACGGTAAGTGCTCAATAAATGGTTTTAGATTATTATTGAGAATAATGGTATTTGAGTTCAACAAACAATTATTAAGCACCTACTTTGGGCCAGGAGCTGCACTCGACGCTGGGGATACAGAAATGAATATGCCACAACCCGTGCCCTCAGGGAGTTTATTTTTAGCAGAGTTAAAAACTTTTCTTTTCCTTCCCAGCCTTTCAGAATGAAAGGAAATGGAGGGTCTTCCAGAGTTTTGGTCTTTGTTGTTGGGGGGAGCTGGTTCTGCCTTCCTTTCCCTACTGGATGTGCTTAAGACATTTCTCATTCGAGCACTGCTTTAGGGACTCTCTTAGGTCATGGTTTGGCTTAAGTGATCCTTAACCAGAATGCTGCTCCTCATGAACATCTGCTGCCACGTCATCTACCACCATGTGAGAGAGCAAGGGTGTGGGAAACAGAACTCTAGGCTCCAGCCACAGCTCTGTCTGTAAGAAGTTCTGTGACCTCCAGCAGACGGCTTTATCACTCTGGGATTGGGTTTCTTCTTTTGTACAATAAGGGGTTGACATCTCCAAGAGGTCTCCCACTCCTAATGGGCTCTGGAACCATAATCTTTCTTGCCTGATATTTCTACCTTCACCATCATTTTGTAAGAGGGTCCCACACAAACGTAAACTTCTCCTTTAATTTCATAGCAACACAGACCTGAAAATCATCTAGTCCAATCTGCTCACTGTAGAGATGAGGACTCTAAGATACAGGGAGGCTAAGGGGCCTCTGTGTCCACATTCATTGCTCCAAATCCACTGCTCCCTTTCAGAGGTTTCATCCACTCACTACTTCCTTCACCTTGGCAAGGGGTCCTTATTTCCTCTTTTTCAAATGTTCTGGGACATGGTGAGTAAACTTGCCTACCACATGTTTTCCTTGTCTTTGTAGTCTTTGATCTTGCCCTCTTAGCCTTCCTTATGGACCTAATTTTCATGGTTTGTTCTCAATTACTGAAGAGGTTGGCTGTGTGTCACATCTTGCTGGAGAACCTACTTCTGGAACCTGTCTCCAGCTTTCTGCAGTGTTGAGCTACTTGGAAACACGGATACTAGACTTAAAGAGCCTTGAGGGCAGGGGACACAGTCTTAACTTGGTGTCACCGCACTGCCTAGCTCAGCGCATAGAAGCTCAGTAAATGCTTGTTAAGTAAATAAATGTCCCTGTATGTTAAAGGAGACGCTCTGGCTCATGGGAACAAATGGGCTTAATAAAAGGCAACCACTGTGTCTTACATGGACATATATGTTTAGTATGCGGGCAAACAAGGGGCATATGCCCTCTTTCCCCAAAGGTAAGCTACTGGCTGCCATAGCAGGGAATATGTAAAAGCTTGCAAATATCCTCATTGACAGTCTCTATTTAGGAATCTTGCTCACCTGCTGTTCATTTGCAGAACAAAGAGAAACTTGCCCCTTGGTGACCAAAGGAGATAACAGTATTAGAATAGGTGCCACCTGGGAATTACTATTTCTGCCCCACGGATGGAATACAAGTGGCCAGATCGCTCCCACCTTTTGAAAAAGTTGTCCAAATATGCCCAGCAACTGTGACTCTGGGCTGCAGACCAACTTCTCTATGTCTGCCCCAAGACCAAGTAAAGTTGAACCACAGCAACTTGGGGCTCCACAGCTGTTTGGACTTTGAAAGCCCAAGGTGGGATCCAGTCACGAAGATTGTCGTGAACAGGAATGAAGGTACAGCAAAAACTCTTCGGCTGGGCTTTGTAGCCTGCTGTCCTGAATCTCCTGTCTCGGTGAAATCTAAGGAAAAGAGTATGGCCTGGTCCAGAGATGGGCCTCCCAAACTGTGAAAGGGTTTTCTGTGCTGTCAAGGTCACAGCCATGCCGGAAAGGCTCTGCTAAGGACCGGGAGAGGCACATCATTAGATAAATGCCATGACCTGGTATGAGGGGAAAGATGAAAAGCAACATCCAGGGCGCTGGAGGACAGCCTAATGGACAATAAATATTTTACCAGCTCTGGCCATTTGTATGGAATGTCACCTTCTCACCCTCTCCATCAAATGGTTGGCTTTGTTTGTTCCCCTCCCTCCCCAGGCCCCATTATTCTTCCATAGCGTGGAAGGAAAAAACAGCATTACTGTCACTTTATTAACGGATTCTGCGCACACAGTAGGTCCTAAATAATGTTAATTGTCTTCTTTTTTCCCCCCTTTCTATTGAAATAAGTCTGCGCATCTCTGCTGGATAAAAATTGCCCCCCCCCCCCCCCCCCCCCCGCCAAGAGAGAAATTAGACAGGAGGCCAAGGTAGGTGATCCTATCTGAGACGTTCATCAAACTTTTCTATTTTAAAAATAAGCCTTCTAGAGCGACAGGGTCAGTCCCTCTCCTGGCCTGCAGGAGAGGCCGGTGGCCCGGAAGTCAGGCGTTTCTATTTTCAGCTCCCCCAGCCCAGAGAGCCTAACCTCTGCCTCCCCGAAGGCCACGCAGCCAACCCGCCGGCAGCACGGGGCCTGCAGCTCCTCTGCATTTCCATTTCCATAAATTTACATCAAATTTGTGCTGAATCATATCCCCCCCACGCAGAAGAAATGAAATACATTATCAATAAGTACAATAAATTTGAATAATCGGAAAGCCTGTGACTTTCCCACGTCTCTTTTTCTAATTAACTCTTTCCACGGGCCCCATCTCGCTCCGCTTCCACCACCCAAGCTCCCGCTGGATTTCTGCGCACCCACCCGCCCTGCCCAACGTTGGTCCGCTCTTCTCCCGCGGTTCTTCCGCCACCCCACACCACCCCCCCCCCATCAGGTGCTCCAGGCCCTGCCTCTCCCCCTGTGCCTCTTTTCCTTCCACTCCAACTCCAGCTCGCTTCGCCGCGCATTCTCCTCTCCTCCTGACACCTCCGGCCCCCGTTATCAGCCCAAGGCCTTGCCCCCTCTTGCTCCCGCCCGCCCCCCACCTCCACCCACCCCGTGCCTCCCCGCAATGCCAATCACGCGCCGGCCACACCCGGAGCGGCCTGCGCCCGCTCGGGCTGGCAATGGCGCGGCCCTGGCCTGCGCGGCCGTCCTCAGCCCCGCTCAGGCACTTGGAGCGCCGCGGCGGCGGGTCAGCGGGGAGTGGAACTTCCCTCTGCCCCCCTGCTGCCCGGGCTGATTGGCAGCCGGCGGGGCTAGAGGGGAGCCGCGCGGTGCTGATTGTTTGCTGCTGGGCGGGGTGGGCCGCGGAGCTCAGGGGCCTGGGAGACGCAGGGTGCTCTGTGTCCCGGATCCGGCCAGGATCCCGCGTGGGCCTGTGTGCTGGCTGGCTGCGGAAAATGATGGAGGTGGTCCTCCCTGGGACTAAGAGGGAGGCTTATCTTGCACAAAATTGCGGCCCAGGGACCTCAGGCCTGGCTGCAGTGCACTCTGGGACCTGTAGTCCCCTGAGCCCAAGCACCAAGGAAGCCGTTTAGCAGCCAGGCCCAGGGGGCTCCTGACTGACTTGTCAAAATAGCCCTGTGTTGACGCGTCCAAGAATCGTGGGCCTTGGCGAGCATAAAGCTGATTTAAAAGAAAAAAAAACAAACAACCATGATAAACCATGGCCATCGTGGACCATTTCCTTCCCGGCCGCATCTGTCTGAGGTTCTTAATTCAGGTAGGAGAAAAGCGACTGAGGGAAGGAGTGGCCGTGATTATTGCTCCACCTGCGAAGCAGAGAAAATCTTGCCTGAAGATTTGCTTGCCTTTCATGAGAACTCTGACGTTTTCGCGTGGGCAGCCAGAATTTGGACTGTCTGGAGAGGGTGTAGCCAAAGCTTTAAGGCTTTCCTATGTGTCTGGGACCACTGGGATGTGGCTAAAGTCATCTTGCAAGTCAGGAGAGAAGCCATAAGAGAGAATTCAATTTCTAACAGAAAGTTCAAGTTGTCCTTTCTTTCCCAACATCTCGGGAGATTTTTTTTTTCTTTCCCTCCAATCTGGTACCTGAATTCAATTTCTTAGATTAAGCTGTTTTGCAGTTTCCATGTCTAAAACCCTCTCAAACTTTTAGA
Source organism: Dasypus novemcinctus (assembly GCF_030445035.2). Taxonomy (NCBI): domain Eukaryota; kingdom Metazoa; phylum Chordata; class Mammalia; order Cingulata; family Dasypodidae; genus Dasypus; species Dasypus novemcinctus. Next base: position 183,803,877 of record NC_080673.1, read on the forward strand.
AGTGACAAGCACCACTCAAAGCATCCGAGCACTTTCTTCGAACATCCCATGTGCATATAAATAAATAAATAAAACAGGCCCTGGGGCTGTGAATACGTATGGAAAAATTGGACCCCTAGGGATGATTTTTCAGACAGCTAAGAGGAAGTAAAATGAGAGGCTAAAGCTAACATTCCAATACTGACTGCCAGGGTGGCAAATTTAAGACAAGGGCACCTAGTTTTAAATTAGGCCTGTGCAAATGGATATTGGATGGAATGTTAATGTACTGTTTTTATCAGAGGTAAAGATAGTGGGTGAGCATTTTAATTTTTCCTTTGAAAAAAAGTTAACCACAACATAATTAGCTTTGTTTTTTTCAGCCTGGGTTGCTGTTGATGAGGTATCTAGAGGCCTTCTGGTATAGGAGCCTAAAAGCTTAAACTGCATTTAATTATTATTATTACTCAATGTCAGGCTACACAAATGAAAAGAGATAAAAAAGAATCGCTTGCAGCAACATTGCCGTGGTTTGTGATTTCATCATATCTCACAAGCTAAGCAGGTTCAGGCTGGGACTTGGGGCATGAAACCTCTAAGGCAAACCCAGACAACCAGAGATGCCGTTTCAAGTGAGCTGGAAGTTTCTCTCCTTTCTGGGGAGGGTAGAGGCTTGCCACTCTTTGATTTTCCTCCCCAGTTTTATTTTTCAGGGTTTTAGTAACTGGCTGAATTGCTTCAGGACATGAAAGCAAATAAGGGAAATGGAGTCACACAGACAGTTGTCCTAAAGAGATATGGTCTCTAATATGAAGATTTTCTTTCGCTTCCAGCAGCTGCCTGAAATATCTAAGTGTGGGCTCCAAAAAGGCAGTAGTACTGCAAGCCTCAGCTAAACGCCGGGCCTTGGAAAGGGCGGACTGCTTTCCCACCTGAATGCCAGCTGAAAGCAAGGTACAGACCAGGGGGCAGTGGAGGGCAGATGGACCAAGTTTTGCCCACCCTTCCTACAATCTATTTCATTGATGGGTCAGAGTGAAGCCAGATGGTTTGCCAGAGGGCCATATATTGGCAGACGGTACCTTGCTTTTGAGGCGTGAGACATCAGGCTGCTAGGAACAAGTGCTTGGCGCTGAGTTAACCCTGGATGTCCAGCTCTGAGATGACCTTCTTTCCACCTCCTTGGATTAAAAAAAGAATGAATTAGATCACCTGGCTTAATCAGAAGACCAGGAGCCTGCCTTTGCTGCTTTCTAGTCCCTTCTTTCTTGTTGCCTAGAGAATTCGTTTGCCAGTCCTTGTTGGTAAGCTCCTCCATGGCAGAGACCATGGTCTGCAATGTTCTTGAACTTTCCAGGATGGGTACACTATTTCATACAACAGGCACGAGATAAATGTGCTGGCCGATAGACTGATTCCCTCTCACAGCCCCTGGCCTGCCAGAGACTATTGAAGAATCTTCTTGAAATGAGGACCTAACAGGCTGTTTCTTTTTTTTCTTCCTCCCCCTCCTGGCTGCTTTTTGCTTGCTGTCTGCTCTCCGTGTCCATTTGCTGTGCGTTTTTCTGTGTCTGTATTTATTTATTCCCCCCCTTGCGGCTTGCTTGCCGTCTGCTCTGTCTCCATTTGCTGCGCGCTCTTCTGTGTTTTTTGCTTGTCTCCCTTTTTGTTGAATCACCTTGCTGAGCTGGCTGTCCACGGTGCTTGCGGGCCGGGGGCACTCCGCCATGCCTGGGCTGGGGGCTCTCCGTGGCGTGCGGGCAAGCCTGCCTTCACAAGGAGGCCTGGGACTCGAACCCAGGGCCTCGCATATCGTAGACGGGAACCCAAATGATGAAGCCACAGCCGCTTCCCAGTCTGTTTCTTTTTTAAGGGTTGCCAGGGAGGATATAGGCTACCTGAGCCTTTCACTAACAGTATACCATCTATATCAATTAACTTGTTGATACATAGCAAACCACCGCAAAGGGCAGTGGCTTAAAACAAGAGCGTTTATCTTAGCCCGTCATTCTGTGGGTCAGCAATTGAGGCAGGTGCTCAGCTGGGTAGTTCCTCTGTGGAGCTCACTCATGCATCTGTGGTCAGCTGGCGGTTGATGGCTTCGCTCACAGGCGGGTGGTGGGTGGCTGTGGGGATGTGGGACCTCTATCATTCAGCAAGTGAAACTGGGCTTGATCCTCTGGCGGTGAGCAGCAAGCAAAGATAGGCCCCAGCTTATGCGTGCTTCCCCATCCTCTTTTTGCAACACATTTGCAAACATTGCATTGGCCAGAGCAAGCCACGTGGCTGAGCCCAAAGTCGAAGTTACAGGCTAAGGCTGGAGTGTGGATGTGGACCTGGCAGGTGGAATTATCACTGATGTTTGCCATCAGTCTCCCAAGCCAAAAACAAAAAAAGGCTGAGAGCTTGTTTGGAGGTGCTAGCAGGGGAGTACAACTATTTGTATACCCTTGACTGAAGAACGGTCGTCCTCTGGCAGGCAAGGTCGTCCTCTTCAACCCAGGGCCCAGCTTCAGGAGGGATGCACATGGTAGTTGCTGAGGGCAGGGAGAGGGAAGAAGGGATGTGATGTGGGGGCATTTTGGGGACTTGGGAGTTGTCCTAAATGATATTGTAGGGGCAGATGCTGGACATTATATATCCTGCCATAACCCACTGAATGGACTGGGGAAGAGTGTGAACTACAATGTAAACTATAATCCATGTGGTGCAGCAGTGCTCCAAAATGTATTCACTAAAAGCAAGGAATGTGCCACACTGATGAAAGAAGTGGTTGATGTGGGAGGAGTGGGGTGGGGTGAGGGGTATATGGGAACCTCTTATATTTTTTAATGTAACATTATTTGTGACCTATGAATCTTTAAAAAAAAAAAGACAATTAAAAAATAATTTAAAAATGCAAAAAAAAAAAAAAGAAAAGGCTGAGAAGTGAGTTCAGTACTTCCAACTCCCAGGTATCCGTGAGGCTGGAGATGGCCTCTTGGATCCAGAAGTCCTAAGGTGAGTCTCCAATTTCTCCACTTTTCAGGCCTCAGTTTTCTCATCGGATAAGTGGAGATTAAATCCATCTCAGAATGTTGTTGCCAGGATCAACAAGGGGCTAAAAATAATATATGTTGGCTGAGATGCTTCCTTGACATGAACAAGTGTTTGCAACTTCTCATCCTACCTGGCTCCCCTCCCCCAGCAGGTGGGAAAGGCTTACTACTGGTGGTGGTGCACGAGAGGAGTTTAGACGGCACCAGAACACCACTCCACATTCCCTCTGATCATCCTTCAGTCCTTCCTCTTAGGAGAAAGTCTTGCTTTGATGCCAGTGTGTCTGGACACTTGCTAAGCATGAGGGTCAGAGCGTTTGGCCCTGTTTAGAATTCAGTAGTGTTAATATTCACATTTTTTAAAAAATTAAAGATGACAACGGATGCTTTAAAAGATGAACTATAAGTAAAAAGTCGCTCTATGAACAATGTCAAGTATATGGTAATATATTCACTTGGCACTGTATGGAACGCTCATTAGTGAAAAAAGCCCAACTCCCTGCCCTGGTGCAGCTTCCATTCTAGCGGTGGGGGGTCGTGACAGAGGTCAGGGAATGGCTGGATCGGGGGACTCGCCCGGGGTCCTCTGAGCCTGGTTGGGGGGGAAGGTCCCGGCCGCCCTCCCGGACCAGGCCCGGCGCGGCGCCGGGGGCGGAGGCCAGGGGTCCGGGGCCGCGCCGGGCGGCCGCTGCGGACGCGGGGCTGGACGCGGGGCTGGGGGCGGGCCCGGTGCGGCCGGGGTTGCGGCCGGGCTGTGGCGGCGGCCCCGGGCGGCCCGGCCCCTCCTCCCCTTCCTGCCGGGGCTGACGTGGAGTTACCAGCGCGGGCGGCCGCAGGAGGCGCCGGGCCCTCTCGGGGCCGCGCGGGGCCGGGGTGGCAGCGGCGGCGGCGCGGCGGGAGGAGGAGGAGGAGGAGGAGGAGGGCGTCCATGCAGCCGGCCCGCGCTTGGAGGAGGAGGCCATGAACGGCGACCGGACCGAGAGCGACTGGCAGGGGCTGGTGAGCGAGGTGAGGCCGAGGCGCCGGCCGGGCGGCAGGGGCCAGCCCAAGCGACCGCCACACCCGAGCGCGCGCCTCCTGCGCCCCCCGCGCGGCCGTGCGGGGAAGGGGCGCACGGGGGACACACACCGCGCGGCCGCGGCGCGCTTCCGCGGTGCAGCCCAGCAGGTGCGCGGTTCCTCCCGCACTTTCGGATCTACCCGGGCGCCACTTTCTTCCACGCCATCTGGTGCCATCCTTTGGGGAGGGGCCTCCCCTCCGGGCAGGATGTGGCCTTGGATTGGAGGGAGAAGCCGGGGGATCCGGGAGACGGCGCCGTGCCCCACCTGCCTTCCTGGTCACCACTGTTTTGGAGCCAAGCGATTGGACGCCTGGTGCTGAACAAAGGTGGTGCCGTGGAGGAAAATCCGGGCCCTCGGGTAACTCCGCGCCAGGTGCATTTACCTGCACCTGTGGTTTGGGTGGGAGAGTTCGCAGGCCGCCTAGGCTCTTCGTTCATACTTTTTCAGTTCGATCAACACATGCTTCCCGCCCGCCTGGTGCGGGTAAGGTGGCGGGCCACTTATGGAAGCAGTGAATCCCAGGTGCAGAGCTGATTGGGCTTGTGGAAGCGGAGAAAACCATGTCCCCCCAACTGTTTTTTTCATAAACACACCCCGGGGGTTTGCCTTCAGACTCCTATACCTCTCCTTCCGTTCACCCTAAGCGTTGGTTGTTTTGGGAGCGGGTGCCGGGCCTCTCCAGGTCAGACCCGTGTGCTCGTGTCTCCTTCTCATCAGTAAATACGTGCCTTGCCTTCCCACGCTTAGTGCCGACCGTTGCCTGTGTTAACTGGCCGTGCTGACCTTCTCCGTGAGATTCTCCCTTGCCTCCCGCCCTTCCTTACCTGGAACCATCCACCACGGTCTTGCGCAAGGCCAGCTTGGGGCTGCTTTTCCTTAACTCCTGTGAAGGCAACGTGGGGTGTCTTGGTTGGTTCTTTCCCTTCCCTTTTCCGGCGTTAGAAGGAAAACTCTGGCCTGTCTTTCTCGATCGTTGTTTTCCAAACTCCAGGTCAGTCTGAGAATATCTGGTCTGTGCAAGGCCTTGCGTTTCTGAAGAATTGCGTGTTAGAGCTGCTGTCCTGGTTTGGTTTGCTTAGCTTTGGTCTAGAAGCTGAAATCCCTCTTAACTGTACAGTATTATGAGAAATTGTACTGCAGCCTCTCCCTGCCTCCTCTCAACCTCAGGCTTTATGTCAAGGGACAGGTCTCCTGTGGGAACTTGACTCTGGGCCCATCAAGGCTCATCCTCAGTTGTCAAGGAGGCAGGAGGTGGTTCTTTCTACACCTAGCGATCCAGGCTGGGTCCTGAAAAGGCACTGGGTACGTATTGAATGCCTACTGGGAGACAGAACTCTTGCTAGGAGCTTGTGATGCAGTGGCTATCGAAGTAGACAACCCCTCCCCTCAAAGAAGCCCCGGAGCTTCAGCATAGTTTGGGAGGAGAGTCACTCAGTAAATAGTAAGAGAGCGCTAAAGATGGGATGTAATCAGGTGCTAAATTACATGAGCTGTTGCTCACGTTGGGCTTGTGCTTGCCTCCATCTTGGACCGAGCTCACTGCACTAACGTCGGCCTCTCCACGAGACTGTATATTGACTCTCTATCCCCAGCACTGAATCTCGTACGCAGTGGGTGCTCCGTAAAAGCTTGTTGGACGAATGAATGGATCCTGCCTACTCCAGCTGAGTTTCTTTATGGTAGTGCCTTCTTGCCTTCCACAACATTCAGAAAACAGGATGGAGGAATAGAGTAGGGATTAGAGTAGACTTACTGGTACTCCGCTATGGAACTATTGTGATTAGTAATGGAAGAAGTTGTGACATTGATGCGGAGAAAGTGGCCACGGTAGCTGCTGAGGGTAGAGAGAGGGAAGAAGAGATAGGATGTGGGGGCATTTTCAGGACTTGGAGTTGTCCTGCGTGGTACTGCAGGGACATGCTAGAAATTGTATGTCCTGCCATGGCCCACTGGGTAGACTGGGGGAGAGTGTAAACTACAATGTAAACCCCTATCCATGTGGTGCAGCAGGGTCCAGAATGTAATCACCAAATGTAATGAATGTGCCACAATGATGAAAGAGGTTGTTGATGTAGGAGAAGTGGGGTGAGGGGGGTGTGGGGTATATGGGGACCTCTTATATTTTTTGAATGTAACATTTAAAAAATAGAGGGAAAAAGAATGCCTAGAATGTGGAAGCACACAGCTAGGAAATATGGGAGTGAGAAAATGAATCCAGCTTGCTTCCCACGTTCATAACAACCAGTGGCTGTTTCCTGAGCATTCCCTCTGTGTTCAGCGTTTTCCGTAGCCTCACTTCTCACAATGGCATAAGGAGGAATGATCTCGTATTTTTACACGTAAGGAAACCGTGGCTCAGACAGGCTAAGGACTGCTCAGGGCCTCACAGCTGGTAAGTGCAGAGGCAGGATTTGAACCCTGGTCTGTCTGACTCCAGAGCTCACCTGGGATGACCAGGCCACCCTTTGTATTTTAACCATCAGTTCATCTGTCTGTATCTTCCACTAGACGGCAGGTTGCCCCAGGGAGCAGAGGTCTCTTATTCATCTTTGAATCCCCAGTGACCAGGCCAGTGTTTCTCGGGTGGTGACCTACAGATCATCTCCACTAGAATCTCACTGGGAGCCTGCGAAAAATGCAAACTCCTGGGCTGCTCCTTAACCTGCTGAATGAAAGGGGCTGGGGATGTAGCTCCCAGATCTGCTTTTCCACAAGCCAGTCTCCCCAGGTAGAGCCTCTGCCCACTTACGTTTGGCCGGCAGGGGTTCCGTGGAAATGGCATGGAGAAATCGACTGGTACCCAGACAAGTTGGATTCTGGGGAGAGTGTGGTCCATGGCTGGTGGTACTACAAAGTGATTTGGGAACCCAGTATTTAGGGAAGGAGTGACGGGACATCAGACCTGGGCCAAAGGGGCTTTTCAGGAGGCTTCCATCTGTTTTCTCAAAAGCCCCATTTCCACCTCCCTACTTGGAACCTCACTCCATTGCACTTCCTGCCCAGAGCCCTGTGCTCTCTTTCAATCAGTTTGCTTCCTTGTCTTGCCTCTAGGAAGCAATCTTCATTTAAAATGAGCCTACAGAGATCAGTTTTATTTTCCTATTTTTAGTGCAACAAGCTGCAATCACAGCCTTCTCGCAGGCCCTGAAGTCAACACGGCCATGCCTGTGAAGGGAGCACGGCCTGTGCTTGGTTTGGGAAATTAAATGTCTGGGGAGGGGCAGGTGTTACTCTTCTCACCACCTCAGGTGAGCTTTCAAAATCAGGGGGAAATCTTGAAATGGGGCCGGGCAGACAATCAAGAGCTTTTTATATCCAAGAGAAAATACCTGGTCACCCCTCAGCCTACCTCCCGTAGGATAAACTATGCCTGATTCCATTTCACTATTTGAATTTTGATTAATTAATTAGATAGCAATCAAGCTAGTATTCACTGAGCAGGTTGTGTGCAGTGGCCATGAGATGGAGAGAAGACAAGCTGGGGCTTCAACCCAAAGTAGGGTCACACCCTACTGGAGAGTCCAGCCCTGTGCTTACAGTTAAGAGCTTTGAGCCTTGATTGCTGACTCAGACCCTGAATATATTAAGAAACCTGGGGATGAGTCCTGGTTCTACTTCTTTCTTGGTACAAATGATAAGAAACCCAACATACTTAAGCTTAGAGGGAATTTATTGGCTGGCATCCCTAGTAATTCCAAGATGGGGCTGGCTTTGGGCACAGCTGGATTCAGCGTTCAGATGGATGGTTTCTCTCCATCTTCGGGTCTGTTGCCTGCCTGGCTTCATTCTCAGTCTCCCATCTGCTCAGGTTCAAGCCCAGAGCGGAAGGCAGAGACACTTGCCCAGCAGACCCCATAAAAGTCCCAGGAGTCACTCCACTTGAACCCACTTTGATCACTCACCTGCCCGGAAGAAATTGCTCAGGAGTGCCGTGATCTGGGTGCTTTAGGCCTGGAATTGGGCACAAGCCCTGCCCAGGCCACCTGGACTGAAAGTGGTAATCCCCCCAATAAAGTTTGGTGGCCATTTGCCAGAGGGAGAGGAATGGATGCTGAGGGCGTCCCTGCACATGCAACCTCTGTCATCTTTAAAGACAGGTGCCATAATTTTGAGGATTGAATGAAATAATGCTTGTAAGTGCATAGCCCTCTGCCTGGCAAATAGTAAATGTTTAGCAAACCCTAGTGCAGCGAGAATGAACCGGGAGTCTCATCAGGTGTGCCAGAAATGAAACCTTTCTGTTTTGCCATAACCCCCTAATTTTGATTATGAGCCCCTATTGGGAGGGTGGCAGAGCAGGAGTATGGTTGGAGACATGCTTCTCCCGGTCTTTGGCCTTGTGTTCCTTTCCCGGGGACCAGTGGCTGGGGTGTTGGGGTGGGGTGCATGCTATTTTCATTTAGCCACTCTCTCCTCATTTCAGTTATCTGGTCACTGCTGTCACTTGTGTGCCTCCCTCATTACCCCCTTCTGGCCATCTGTTCCATATCCATGCTACTTTCTGGTTACAGAAGAACATTGTCCTGCCCTTTCACTGTTCTGGGCAGAGGGGCTTTGCCCAAAGTGGGTACAAGGCCGCATTCTGCTGTGCCTGCATCACTCTAAGGCTGTAGGAAACTTTGGGACGTTATTGTGCACTTGTCTCCTTAGATGCACCACACTAGCAGATGAGGTTCAGAGAATTTCAGATTTCTTTTTTTTTCTTTTTTAATTTCCTAAGAAAGAAGGGTATGTTTGTTAGTATAAAGTCTAGGCCATTGTAATGAAGATATTCCAAAACATAGTGGTTTAAGTAAGATAGACGGCAATGGGGCATGAGGGAACTTTATGGAGTGATGAACATATACTGTGTCTTGATTTTCATGATGGTTACACAAAAAGGGTGAATTATCTCTATGGAAATTACACCTTTATAAATGTGATTTTTAAAAAAACAGAAATAGAAATGGATATTCAAGACAGCCTTTGCTACAGAGAGCTTTGCCCCTTTGCTTTCAAATTCCTTAACTTAATAGGTTTCCATCAGAATTAACCAGGCCCTCCCACTTAGCTCTGCCTACCCCCACTTACCCTTGCTCCAGTCTGTCCATGTCAGGCTGATTGGCCAAGCTCAGTTCCTTCTTAGAAACTCACTGGTATCCAAGCCCTCTTCCACTGCACTCGGATTCTGCCCTTTCCTCAACCTTGGAGATCTTGTCTAGTCTTTAGAGGGTTGGTGGGGGAAGGAGCACTGGAGAGACTCTCCTATGCCCTGATCCCCTTAAAGACCAGACTTTCCAAGCTCAAAAGGCATCATTTTGCTAACAGTGTTCTCTTCTGTTTTTCCTTCCCTGGCTTCTTCACAGGGGGAGGGGCCCGTGGGAGAAATAGGGTAGGCATTACTGAAAATGGAGGTGAGTAGATGGGGCATCAATTAATATTTCAAAATGTTATCCTTTCCCATTAACTGTTTTATGAAATGAGACTGCAGTGTGCAGTGGTGAACAGTGAGTGTTAGATGGGCATGAGTGGCAGTTGGTGAGACTTGGAGGAGTGGGAAAAAGCTTCCTGGAAGAAGTGGGACTTGAGTTGGGTCCCTCCCACTGAAGCTGACACAGGAGACCTTGGCAGGAGGAAGGTGTGAGCAGTAAGGAAACTCTCCAGGCAAGGGTGGAAATTAGTGGTCGGGGTATAGCGGAAATTGAGGGTGGATAGCCAGGGTAGAGATAGCAAAGGACTTCAAAAGGCGACAGAAGGACGTGCCTTCACGGCACCTGGTAATAGAGAGGCACCAAATGCTTTTTCAGCTGGAGTAAAATTTGATGAAAGTATATGCGCTGAATTTATTTCCACCAAGCTCAACAATCAATGAACCTCTATTGTTCACAGCCAGGATAGAAAGACAAATTCAATACTAGGGAAAGACAAGTTAGGATGAGCTGTTAGGATCTAGCCTTTTCTGCCACCATTAACGTCGCAGTTACTCCCATTGTACTTAGATCATACACTTTCCACATGGTTTCCTTAACTAACTTTAGGTTTATCTACTGGACAGGTACCTTGAACTCCTTGAGAATAGGGGTTGTGTCTTATTAATTTGTAATCTTGATACTTAGCGCTGTACCTTACCCTTGTGGGTACTCAGTAAATGCAGAATATATGACTGTTTGGATGTTTGAATGAATGAATGAAGTGATAAGGGGATATATCAGTGGGAATAAAGAAAAGGAGATGCACAAGAAAAGCATTCTAAAGGAAGTCCCCCACAGGACTTCACAGCCATCTGGATTGGGAAGATGGAATAGAATGAACCCAAGATGGCCCCTTGATAGGTGGTTATGACAGGAAGTTGAGGGGTGAGCAAGTCTGGTGAGAAAAGTACAAGTTCCATTTAGAACTCCGCATTGTTCAGAGTTTTCTGGGAGTACTTGAACTCTTGCAAGGCAAGTTTAGTGCTTACTGGGAATATTTTTGATGAGCAGCTATCTTCAGAGGGGCAGGCTAATTTCAGAGTAAGTTTATTAAAATTAGTGTGTGGGGGAAAGTGAGCACAACTGCTATTTTTAACTAATAGGATTCGTGTTCTCTACTGTACAGGGAAATTCGCATATGTGCTTCTAAAATTGACAGTTTCTACTCTTATGTTTAAAAAAATTAATTTAGTGACTTTCACATTGAGTAAAATACATTGGCTGAATATTAGAAGAGGACTTTGGCTACTCCCTGAATGAAAATGACCAGCGTGAATGGCATTTTTTTCTCCCGCTGCCTAGTTGGCCACCACCAAAATCAAACTGGGGCTTTGGGAACCTCATAGCAGAGAATTTTGCTTAGTTGAGAGTCTCTATCCCTCTGGCCTATTAGACAAGATGGCGCCAGTGGCAAGGAGATACCTGGTCTCTACAGAGCATGGACCTTTGGTGGATTTTTATTTTGAAATCCTCCCATTTTCATTTCACCTCGTCTAGTCTATTCTAAGTTTCCATGAGTTTACTCTATTGCTACGAACAATCTAATTCACTCAGGAAATCATACCTTTTTCAAGTCAGTCTACCCTGTCTACAACTATCCCATTAAGCCACTAAAAACAAACACTTTTAACAAGTTCCCATTACTTAAGAAACCTTCAATGGCTACCCATTACCTGGCATTCAAAGCCCTCTTCAAGCTGGCCTTGATCTGTCTCTTTAACCTTAATTATCATTGCTTCCCTCATATATATCCAACTGGTCTGTTATGCATTCTGGCCTCCATCTTCTGCTCACACTCTGATTTCATCTGGTGGGCCCTCCATTTATTCCGAGGACAAAGACTTTACCAGTCCTTCAAGTTGGAGTAGAAAGCCACATCCCTTAAAAAATCATCCCAGACCACCCGAGCTTGAGTTGTCTCTGTTTGGCATAGCTTAGGTTCGGTATGGCTCACTTAGCACTTACATGCTGCTTGAGAAAGGGAGGGGCTTTCTCTGTGTGTGGATCTTGACTTCTACATGGGTTAGTGAGTACCATGGGTAGGACTCTTCTAGGGCAGGAGGCAAGGATTCTGGAGTGATGAGACTTCATGCATGGCTCCAGAGGATCAGGCCTGGCAGAGGGCATTGATAGAGCATTTCAGAACATACTGAGTTCTGGACCACTTGGAGGGCCTTGGCTTTGGTTTTGCATCCTCACTTATGGAAAGAGACTCATGGACGTACCTGTCCACTTATAGCTTTACTCATGGCAGACACAAAAGTGGAGGCTAGTGATGTCATGGTTATCCATCGATGGACATTAGGGTGGATCCTACCAGGTTGGCTGGTTGGTATGAAGAAGGGTGAAGGACAGTCGAGGTATGTTTCAAAGTGACAGGGTACATAGCAGGGGAGAAGATCAGCATTCAGTGTACCAGAGGCATCTTGAGCGCCTATTGTATGCAAGACCTTATGCACGAGACAGTGTCCTTCAAGGAGTTTACAGTCTAGTGGTGACAGAGAATGGGGATAAGGCAACTGCATGGTGATGTGCATTGTGATAAAAACTCTGCAGACCAAGGAGCAGTTCATTTGGATTGGGGGATTCAGGAAGGTTCTGGATGGAGATGGTAGCTGGGCCAAGATGGTTGGGCAGGATTTTAGCAAGTAGATATGTAAAGGAAGGGTGTTCTAGGCAGAGATGGAATGGAGACAGCAAAGATGCAGAGGTGGCAAAATGTAGGACTTGTTTGGGAAATCTCAGATTGCCTGGTGTCTGTTGACACATAGTAGAACATCGGTTGCGGTTTGTCAGTGCAGATCTCGAATGCCCTATTAGCTGTATAGAGAGTACTAGGGTTCCGTTCTAGACATGTGACATGCAGCATGACTGTACCCTCTGAGCAGGGGAGGAAAAGTTGTCTAGATGTGTCAGGAAGGTAAACGTTCTGCTGGGAATATATGGAAAGGGCTGGATGGGGATGAGGAGCCTACCTGTGCCTGTGCCTCTGCCCCCTTTCACTTCATCCCACTCGATTCTGCTTTCTAGCCTTTCTTTGCTGCTAAAAATGCTCTTGCCAAGGCCACCCCCAAGAGCATCCTCTACTTGCCAAACCAGTGGTCTTTCCTCAGGCCTTGATCTACTTGATATCTGGTTGTGCAGCCTCCAATATCCCGCTCTTCCCTCCCTACATGTTCATCTTCTGAATCGTCCCCCCCATGTGGCTGCTGGACATGTTCCCCAGTCACTTCACACAAAGTGTCCTGAACCGAACTCATTCTCTCTCTGCCTCTGCTCTTCCCACTTCCCATCCCTCTTTTCTTCCCATCTCAGTCAATGGCATCATTATGGAGTCTTCCTGATCCTTCTTCCCAGCATTCCTCCTCCTCCCAGTCTAATTGTTCTTTGAGATCAATAGATTCTACTCATATAAATCCTTAAATAAAGGCTCTACATCACCATTACGACTACCCCACCAGGGACTAGGATCTTATCCATTCTCCCCAGAATATATACAACATCCTCTAGGTTTGACTTCCCTTCATACTGCTCATAGAGGTATGCCGAGCACTGAAATGATCTTTCCTCTCCTTTGCTGGAGCAGTTTGATATGGTTATGAATTCCAAAAATAGATATTGGATTATATTTGTAATCTGCTCTCTACCTGGGTGTGACTGAGTTATGATTAGGGCTTAATTGGGCCACATCATGAGGGTGTTGAGTCCCTGTCACTCGCAGATAAAAGGCATGGCAAAAGACAGAGTGGGAGGGTTTTTGATGTTGGAGTTTTTTTTTTTTTTTTTAAAGATTTATTTATTTATTTAATTTCCCCCCCTCCCCTGGTTGTCTGTTCTTGGTGTCTGTTTGCTGCGTCTTGTTTCTTTGTCTGCTTCTGTTGTCAGCGGCTCGGGAAGTGTGGGCGGTGCCATTCCTGGGCAGGCTGCTTCTTTCTTTTCACGCTGGGCGGCTTTCCTCACGGGCGCACTCCTTGCACGTGGGGCTCCCCCACGCGGGGGACACCCTTGCGTGGCAGGGCACTCCTTGCGCGCATCAGCACTGCACATGGCCAGCTCCACACGGGTCAAGGAGGCCCGGGGTTTGAACCACGGACCTCCCATATGGTAGACGGATGCCCTAACCACTGGGCCAAAGTCCGTTTCCCAATGTTGGAGTTTTGATACTGGAGTTTGATGCTAAAACTTTAAGCTGGAGCCCCAGGAAGTAAGCACACAGAGGAAAGAGAAGCAAGACCCAGAAAGAGAGGAACCCTGAACCCAGAGAGAAGCAAGACCCTGGAAGGGAGGAACCCAGGAAGCCTGAACCCTCGCAGACATTGGCTCCAACATGTGAAAATAGACTTTGGTGAGGGAAGTAACTTATGCTTTATGGCCTGGTATCTGTAAACTCCTACCCCAAATAAATACCCTTTGTAAAAACCAACAAATTTCTGGTATTTTGCCTCAGCACCCCTTTGGCTGACTAATATAGAATTGATCTTTCCTCTCCTTTGCTTAAAGCTCTCTGATGGCTTTCCAGGGCCTGTAGAGTGATGTCCAGCTCTACCAGTTGGCCTGTAAGGGCCTTGCTCCCTCCTGATTTCCAGGAACCTGCTTGTTCCCCTTATGGCCACCATTTCCAATAGAAACCCTGGCTGTTACCAGATCCCTCTACACTCTGAGGCGTCTCTAAGGCTTTGCCCATGTCCATAGGTTGTCCACTCATACTTTAAAACCCAGCTCAAATATCATGCTCCCCTCTTAGGTTTCCTATTTGTTTTGGGCCTCAAGAGTTTGGAAAAGAGGTAGTGTGGGAGACTGTTGGCAGGGTAAGATGACAGGGTGATGGGGTTCCTGAAGATGGGGGACCCTCAGAGAGGTGAATGGTCAGTAATGTCTAGCATAATGCCCAGTACATGATAGATACTTAGATACTTGGGAGGAAGGAAGGGAGGGGGGGAGGAAGGGAGAAAAAAAGAGAAAGAAGGAAAGACAGTTTACCTGGCCATTTCCACCATTCTCCTTGAAGCTGGCCTTGTTCGCCTGCTGGCGTGGCCCCCTTCCAACCTTTCCCCAGATTGACGGTGGCTCTGGAGCTGGGAGTGAGAGCCACATGGTCCCAGCATGTGCCTAGGTCCTGGCTAACTTCCTGGCTCAGGCTACAGTGGGTTACATAAGTTATCAAGCTCTGCCACTGGGTAGCTTGGGCAAATCTCCTGGCCTCTTCAAGACCTTGTTTGCACTGGACTTTATACAATGAGGATAATAATACCTGCTTTGTGTTTCTCGGTTAAGATGAAGATAAAATGAGATGATATATGTGAAAGTGTGTTTGAAAGTCCTCAATGCACTGTGGATAATTGTAAAGGCTCAGGAGGTGTTCATATCTGTGCCTGGGCTTTGGGAAAACCCCTCTGCAGGACTTCAAAGATGCTTCTGCGGAGGGAGGTGATGTGTCAGCTACCAGCTGTCAACATGACCGCCATTGAACATTCATATTGATGGGGCGCAGATTGATGTACCTGCTTGCTCTGCCATCTGCACACCTCATGATCAAGGCAATATCGGAGGCGGCTCCCTTTCTCCAGCCAGTTCCAATTTGCTTTTTAATTTGCTCCACGCTGGTGAGTGCTGCCAGGGTCAATCTGTAACCTTTTCTTCTTTCCAGCAGTCTCCAGCTTTGCCAGCCCTCCCATCGTGTTTGCAGGCTACTCAATCAATATCCAGACTACTTCCATTTCCACGGTCTCTTCTGAGCACCCCTTATTGTTAACCTGCCGACTTTGAACCCTTCTTACTGTCGCCCAGTCTGGTCTCTAACCTGAATTGTTCTGCTCTTCCTTGTTCTTACATCACTCTGGTCTCCAGAGCCATCTACTGACTACCTGACTTTTTTTATTGCTTGAGGTTTCCAATAAGCCCTCACTCTTACTGAATTCAGCACTTAGTTTCTTGAAGCAAGTGCTGTATATTTTCCTAACAGGAAACTCCTTCCAGGATTCTTTTAGGCACCTCTACCTAAGCCTTCCCACCTCCTGTGTCCCTTCCAACTTTCCACGTCCATCCAGTACTGCTTGATGAAGTACCTGGAAGCAAATCTCTGTTCCTGACCCTTCCTTGCTCAGAGACCTCCATGGCTTCCCTTGTGTCTTACTTTGGCCCAAACTCCGTTGTCACAGAAGACCTTTCTTACTTTCATCTGAACCAAACTTGCCTTATTTTGCATTTCTCCCTTTCATGAGTCCTTTGCTCTGGGCAAGTTGAACCACTCCTGCTCCTGTCTTATAGAGAATGGGTGGTGAAAAGGCGATTGCCCGATGATGTGCACGTGATAAGAACTCTGCAGAGTATCCAAGCCATCCATGCACAGGGTCTTTGCTCAGGCTGTGCCCTTTGCCCAGAAATCTTGTGCCCCTACCTCTCTTTCTTTCTCTTTCCAGGTTTAGTCATGACCACTTTTCCCCCAATCAAAGCTTTTTCCCTCTGCAACCCCAGAGCAGCTGGACGTACCTCTGACAACGCATCTCCCTTGCTGCCTAATGTTAAATTGAAACATATGGAACATTCTACGCATGCTTGGAGTTTTTTCACAGCAGGAGTGGGCCGATCCATCTCTCAATTTCCCACCATGCCCAGTAGGAAGTCCTGCATGTAGTAAGTAGTGAACAAATCTGAAAAAGATGACAGACATCATACTTGAATCGAAGAACTGCTGAATTAAAACAAGGTCATCCTCATATCCATTTTTATCTCACAAGCCTTCCAACTTTCAAAATATAGATTGTGATCCTTTAAAGGTAGAGTCTTAGTTTGCCAAAGGGCTGCCAATATGAAGTACCAGAAATGGGTTGGCTTTTATGATGGGAATTTTATATGGGGTACAGTTTCAAGGCTGTGAAATGTCTAAATCGAGGCAGCATCAGAGACACTTTCTCACCAAAGTCAGCTTCTATGGATTCTGGCATCCTGCCATGTGGCGGTCAGGCAAGATGGCGGGTCTGCTGGCCTCTCTCTCCACTTTCTTCTTGAATTCAGCTGTGGCTGGTCAGTCATCTCTCCCTCAGCCTTGCTCCTTGAGGTCAGCTGTGGATGAACCTGGAGTCCTTTCTCTTTCACATGGCCTGATCAAATATACCAACTTCCTTTCTCTGTGTGTGCCTCTGTGCCACCGTTTATATCAGACTGAGCAAAAGAGTGGAGTCCCAAGCTGGCCCATGCCTCACTGACGCAGTCCAATCAGAGGCCCTGAAGTGATCTTAATAAGTAATCTAATCAAAGGCCCCTCAACCGCATTTAATGCATTCAAAGGGTTCCACACTCACAGGAATGGATTAGTTCAAGAACAATATCTTTTTCTGGGATTCACAAAATTTCACTGTCACAGGTAGTAAGTCAGATCACCTTTAAGTAAGCTGAGGGACTTAGGAACTTAAAATAAAAGCCAATTCCTTCTTTTCCTTCCTTCCTCCCAAACTGGTATTTTATTGTATCAGATATATTGCTTGAAAAAGTCAGGTAGAAGTTGCAGCTGGGCAACCATTTGGTTCTAAAAAGCTACTTTCTATTGCGGGATCTGACCTGTATTATTATGTGTCTGAACATGCACTGGGTTTTTGCTCTTCTCCTGACTAGAATTTAAACTTGCTCCAAAGGTTATTTGCCCTCCATAGTTGACTCCTATGGGGGAAAAATTGTACAATATCTTTGGTCCCTATGAAAATCTTCTCATCATGAGAAATCATAATAAAAATAATTCCTTACATTTGTCTTCCTTCAGCTGATATTTAAGAGTATTTACTCTATCCCAGGCAGTCTGCTAGAAGTTGGGATCCAACAGAACATTGTCTCTTAGGAGTTCATAGAGCATTTCCCTCCACCTTCCCTTCCCTAGTCCTCATACCACCTATTGGTGGTTATCTCCGCATTGCAGAGAAGAAGAATCAAATTCAGGTCACTTGGCAAGAAGTGAGCATGTAGAGCTAGGTCTTTTAACTTCAAGGGAGATGGTTTCCCACTGGACCACAGGGGCATGCTTGGATTGTTGGTTTGGGCCTTCTGCACACCCACTTCCAAACAACAGAGGCAATGCTCATGTACTGGAAGATTCCTTTCTTTTCCTTTTCTGCTTCTTGCTCACCTTGGTTCAAACCCAGGAACTTGAGCTACAAAAAAGCCTTTTGGGAAATGGATTCCAGATTCCTGTCCAGACTTCAGGGTAGTTAGAAATTGAGCAAGGAGGTGGCAGGAGACCTGAGCGTGTGACCCTATCTTGAAGGGATGGTCAGGTACCCCATTTGCAGTTGTTAAAGGCTGAAGGTGGGGTGTGGCAGGTGACCCACCTGTTCAGGCAGAGGCTCCAGGCAAGTGAGAGAAACTAAGAAGGGCTGGTATTCCTGTCCCCACTGCACCCCATCCTGCTGCACCCCATCACCCTAATTTTGTTTAGGCAGCTGCCAGCCTGTCCTTAATGGCCTGAGTCTGTGCATGGAGAAATGTTTGAGAAGAATCATGAGTGCAGAGGCTGTTATCTGTAGAGGATACTGCCTTGGGTAGTAAGGGATTTTAACCTTAAGTATTTGAGTAAGACACATTCACTGCCTCTGCCTGCCCCCTTCAAATTTAGAAAATACAGGTAAGTTTAATAGAAAAAAGTCATCTATTCCCCAGAGCTGACTGCTGTTAGCATTTTAGTATGCAATGTTCCAGATATCTCTGATGCCTTTATTTGTGGAAAAGCATTTTATATTGTGTCCTGGTTCACTTTTTATTTGTTTTGGCTAATATACATATGGTGAATGCACACATGTAAAGTGTAACCCTCGAGGCCACCCAACCCAAGATATGGAGCATTCCCAGGCCCCCAGACATGTCCGTGTGCTCTTTCCCAGGTAACACTCCTCCCCGCAGAAGTACCCACCATTGTTACAACTTCTGTCACTGTATCCTGTGTCTATAACTTGTTCTCTTTCTTACTTAATAAGTGGTGAACAGCTTCCATGTCGCTAACTCATCACCCTTGTCATCATCATCAACATTGCTCAGAATAGCAGCATAGGATTCTATGGTACTGAAAAACCTCACGTTTGTTGGACTTTGAGCCTATATCTTAGAGATATTTATGATATTGTTCCCTGTGATCAGAAAACTCAGATGTCGAACTTCAGGATTCTATAAGTGACCTTGAGTTTTTCCTGTGGCTTCTTTTTTTGATTTGAAAAAATTAATTTTTATTAATATTAGAGAAGTTGTAGGTTTAAGAGAAAAAGCATGCAGAAAATACTGAGTTCTAATATAATCCCCCTGCAAACACGCATTTTCCCTATTATTAACACTTTGCATTAAGGTGGTACCTTTGTTACAATTGCTGAAAAAATATTATTATAATGATATTACTAACAATAGTATATAGTTAAACATGGACTATAAAATTAAAAAAAATTATTCTAGTAATATATATATATACAATCTAAAATTTCCCTTTTTATCCATATGCAGATACATAATAAAGTGGTATTAATTATATTCACAATGTTGTGCCATCACCACCATCCATTACCAAAACTTTTCCGTCACCCCAAACAGAAACTCTGTACAAGAATTAACTCCACATCCCCTACCCCACCCTGGCCCCTGGTAAACTGTGTTCTAGTTTCTGACTCTATGAATTTGCTTATTCTCATTATTTCCTATCAGTGATATCATGCAATATTTGTCCTTTTATGTCTGGCGTATTTTACTCGACATAGTGTCTTATTGTTGCATATCCACATTTTGTGTATATCCACATTTTGTTTATTCATCTGTTGATGGAAATTTAGATAAGTTTTGGCAATTGTGAACAATGCTGCTGTGAATATCAGTTTGCAAATATCTGTCCCAGTCCCTGCTTTCAGTTCTGGATATAAATCTAGTAGTGGGATTGTCAGATAATTTGGTAATTTTATATTTAGCTACTTGAGGTACTGCCAAACTGGCTTCCACAGTGGCTGTGCCATTTTACATTTCCAGGAGCAATGAATGAGTGTTCCTATTTCTCTACATCCTCTTCAATACTTGTAATTTTCTGGATTTTTTTTTTTCCAGTAGTGGCCATTCTACTGGGTGTAAAGTGGTATCACATTGTGGCTTTGATTTACCTTTCCCTAATGGCTAATGATGTTGAGCATTTTTTCATGATTAACATGATCATGATCATTGTATATCTTTTTTGAAGAAATGTCTATTTAATTTGCCCTTTTTTAAATTGGGTTATTTGTCTTTAGTTGTTGAGTTGTAAGATTTCTATATATATTCTGGATATTAAATCCTTATTGGATAGGCAGTTTCCAAATATTTTCTCCCATTCTGTAGTTTTCTCTTTACTTTCATGATGAAGCCCTTTGAAATGCAAAAGTTTTTAATTATGAAGTCCCATTTATATATTATTTCCTTTGTTACTCATTCTTTTGTTATAAAGTATAAGAAGCCCCATTGCTTAATACAAGGTCCTAAAGATGGTTCTCCATGTTTTCTTTTAGGAGTTTTATAATCTGGTTCTTATAATTTAGGTCTTTGATCCACTTTAAGTTAATTTTTATATATGTGTGAGGTAGGAGTCCACCTTTGGACATTTGGACATTTGCATTTAGACATCCAGTTTTCCCAGCACCATCTGTTGGAGAGACTACTCTTTCCCCATTGAATGGATGTGGTATACTTGTCAAAAATCAATTGGTAGTAGATGTGAGGATTTATTTTTGAACCCTTAATTTGATTTCATTGATCTATATGTTGTTCCTTGTGCCAGTACCATGTTGTTTTGATTGGTGTAGCTTTGTAGTGTATTTTTAAATCCTGAAGTGTGAATCCTCTAACATGTTTCTTTTTTTTTCCAAGATGGTTTCAGTTATTTAGGGACTCTTACCCTTTCAAATAAATGCAGCTTTTTCATTTCTGCAAAGAGGCTGTTGGAATTTTGATTTGGATTGCATTGAATCTGTAAATCTCTGTGGATAGGCTTGACATCTTAATAATATTTTGTCTTCCAATCAAGAACATGAAATGTCCTTGCATTTCTTTTGTTTTTCTTTGATTACTTTTAGCAATATTTTGTAGTTTTCCCTTTACATGTCCTTTACATCCTTGGTTAAATTTTTTCCTAGATATTTGACTCTCTCAGGTGCTATTGTAAATGGAAATTTTTTTCTTGATTTCCTTTTCAGATTGCTCTTTACTAGTATATGGAAACATGGCTGATTTTTGTACCATTTTGTTGAATTTATTTATAAGCTCTAGTAGCTTTGCTTCGGATTTTTCAGGATTTTCTGCATATGGGATCATGTCATCTACAAATAGAGAGAGCGTTACTTCTTCCTTTTGAATTTGTGTGACTTTTTTTCTTGAAGTTGCATGTACCACAAAACAACGTATTCTTAAATGTAATCCATTCCTGTGGGTGTACACCCATTGTAAGTAGGACCTTTTGATGAGGTTACTTCGGTTAAGGTGTGACCCACCTTATTCAGGCTGGGTCTTAATTCTATTACTGGAATCTTTTTTTTTTTTTTTAATATATTTTTATTACAGAAGTTGTGAAATTACAAAACAGTCATGCACATGTGTGGAATTTTCATACACCACCACTTCACCAACACACCACACAGTTGTGGACCATTTGTTACAGGTTATAAGATAATATCATCAGACCACCTCTAAATGTGATCCACAGCATACATTTGGCATATTTTTTCCATACCCACCTGTTATTAACACAGTACATTTTTGGCAGTGATGCAAGAATATTATAGTATTGCTATTAACTATAGTCCATAGGTTATGTTAATTATATTTTTCCCATGCTTGTCCACCTGGAGTCTTTTATAAGCAGAAAGAAATTCAGCCAGTGTGAGAGAAAGCCTTAGAAGGAATAGCCAGGAACCAAACATCATGGGAATCAGGAAGAGAAGGGAATGACCAGGAGACACCAAGTGCCTTGCCATGTGACAAACTAGGACCAAGGATCACTGGCAGCCAGTGCCAAAATGATGTAGTCTTCAGAAAGAAAGCATCCCCTTGATGGTGCCTTGATTTGCACGTTCTCTTGGCCTCAAAATCATGAATAAATAAATCCCCATTGTTTAAATGGAACCATTGCATGCTATTTGCTTGAGCAGCCCAAGATACCAAAACACTGATTCAGTTTCTCTACTTGTTATTGTTCTGTTGAGATCTTTTATTTCTTCTTGAGTCAGTGTAGATAGTGTGTGTTTCTAGGAATTTGTCTGAGTTATCTAATTTGTTGGCATGCAGTTGTTCATAGTATCTTTTCATCATCCTTTTTGTTTCAGGCAGATCAGAAACAATGCTCCTCTTTTCATTTCTGATTGTAGTTATTTGAATCCTTTCTCATTTTTTCTTGCGTCAATCTAGCTGAGGATTTGTCAAGTTTATTGATCTTTCCAAAGAATGAATTTTGGTTTTCTTTATTTTCTCTTTAAAAAAAAAATTGCTACATCATTTATCTTCATTCTGTTGTCTTCCTTCTGCTCATTTTGGGTTTAGTTTCCTGCTCTTTTTCTACATCTTCCAGTAGGGAGGTTTAGTTTCAGATATGAGATCTTTCTTCATTTTAATATTATCATTGTACAGTTATAAATTTTCCTCTCAGCACTGCCCTTGCTGCATCCCATAAGTTTTGTTGTGCTGTGTTTTTGTTTGCATTTGATTTGCTGATTTCCCTTGTTATTTTTTCTTTGACCCATTGTTTTTTAAATTTTGTATTGTTTAATATCTGCATATTTGTGAATTTTCCATTTCTCCCTTTATTATTGGTTTCTAGCTTCATTCCATTGTGGTTTGAGAAGATATATTGTATACTTTCAATATTTTTAAATTTATTGAGACTTGTTTTATGGTCTAACATATGGTTATCCTTGAGAATAACCCATGTCACTAGAGAAAAAGGTGTATTCTCTGCTTTTGGGAGAAGTGTTCTATATATGTCTGATAAGTATAGTTATTTTTATAGTCTTGTTCAAATCTTCTTTTTCCTTGTTGGTCTTCTGTCTAGATGTCCTATCTATTTTTGAAAATTGTGTTATTAAAACCTTCTACTGTTAAAGTAGAACTGTCTGTTTCTTCCTTCATATCTGTCAATATTTGCTTCATTTATTTTGGGGCTTTTAGGTGCATATATATTTACAATGATGTCTTCTTGTTGAATTAACCTCTTTATTAATGTTTAGTCATCTCCATTGTCACTTATAACAGTTTTTTAATTAAAGCCTATTTTTTTCTAACAGTGAACCCCACTATCTTTGGTTTGCTATTTTTTGGTCTATCTTTTCACTTTCAATCTACTTGTGTTTTTGAATTTAAGGTGAGTCTTATAAATAGCATATATTTAAGATGTGCTTTTTAAACCATTCTGCCAATCTCTGCCTTTTGACTGGAGAGTTTAATCCATTTATATTTAAAGTAACTACTAATAATACAGATCTTTCATCTGCAATTTGGTCTTTGTACATCTTATACCTTTTTTGCTCTTCAATTCTTCTCTTAATACCTTTTCATATTTATTTGATTTTTTGTAGTGTACCATCTTGATTCCCTTTTCATTTCCTTCTGTATATATATTTTAGATATTTTCTTTGTGTTTCCCATGAGCTTAAATTTAATGTCACTTATATGTAACAATCACTTTTGATTTGCTATCAATTAACATACACAAACACAGTGCCTATAATCCTCCATTTCCCTACATTTTTGTTGTAGTTGTTACAAATGATATGTTTAAACACTGTGTATATCCAACACTATAGATTTATCATTATTTTTTATGTATTTGTACTTTAGAATCTGTAAAAAGCAAAAAGTAGAATTACACACCAAAAATACAATAAAATAATTCTGACTTTTATAATTACCCATATGGTTACCTTTACTAGAGGCCTTTACTTTTCAAAAATTTACTGAAGTTTATCACTCATACATAAACATACATAAATAATAAGTGTATAGTTAGTTGTGAACTTACAAAACAAACATATAACTTCATACAGGACTCTCATTCCTCACCCTACCACCAATACCTTGCCTTGTTTAAACATTTTTAACTAATGATTAAAGAGTCTTGTCAAAATATTTCTACTAAACAAAATATTTTCCCCCAACCCACCCTATTATTATTATCTTTATATCATATTTATATATGAACATACATATACATTAAGTATATAGTAAAAGTTGTGAACTTACAAAGCAAACATGCATAACATCATATAGGGGTCCCATACATGAACCCTCCACCAACACCTTGCATTGTTGTGAGTTGCTCGTTATAAGTTATGAAAGAATATTGTCAAAATCTTACTAGTAACTATAGTCCTTATCTTACATTTGGTGTATTTTCCCCCAGCCCACTCTATTATTATTTTAAAATATATTTTTATGAAAGAAGTTATAAACTTATAAAACAATCATGCACATGTACAGAATTCCCAAACAACACCCCTCTATCAACACACCACACTGTGGTGGAACATTTGTTACAGATAACTTAGCATCATTGGATTGTTATCATGTCCATAGTGTACATTTGGCACACATTTTCCTTACTCTTCCCATTATCAACACAGTACATCTTTGGCATAGATGCAAGAATATTATATTATTATTGCTAACCACAGTCCACTTGTATTTTTCCCATGCTTCTCCATGTTTCCACCACCCTGCAGTAGTGATGCACATTTGCTCTAGCTAACAGAGGATATTCTTGCATCTGTACACATACCATCAGCCAGTATTCTCATCCACCTCTTGATTTACCATGCTTTTCAGTTCCTAGATTATTTTCTAGCATTCTATCAATTGGCATTTACATATCTAGACTACTATTTTCAGCCACATACACATTTATAGACTAGCTGTTGCTCACTGTGTGTTACCAGCCACTCTATACATTTCCATACTTTTACAGAAAAGCAAATTAAAACTTCTACATACATTAAACATCAGTAGTCTATCTCAGTCCTTCACTTATCTCCTTTAAGATTCTACCACCTACCACCAGGTCTTGAAGATATTTTCCTACAATTTCTTCTAGAAGCTTTAAGGTTCTTGCTTTCATTTTTAGGCTTTTGATCCATTTTGAGTTAATTTTTGGATAGGGTGTGAGATGGGGGGTCCTCTTTCCTTCTTTTGGGTATAGATATCCAGTTCTCTTAGCACCATTTGTTGAATGGACTCTTCTGCCCGAACTGTGTGGTTTGACAGGCTAGTCCAGAATCACTTGACCATACATGTGAGAGTCTGTTTCTGAACCATCACAGTCTATGTGTCTGTCTTTATGCCAGTACCATGCTTTTTTTCTTTTCTTTTTTTTTTTTTTTTTACCACTATATCTAGGTAACGTGATTTAAAGTCTGGAGATGAGATTTTGCTTTTCCTTTTTAAATGTTTCTGGCTATTCAGGACCCCTTACCTTCCAAATAAATTTGATAATCGTGTTTTCAATTTTTAAAAAATGCTGGTGGAATTTTTATCGGAATTGCATTGAATCTGTATATCAATTTGAGTAGAATTGACATCTTAATGATATTTAGTCTTCTAATCCATGAGCATGGAATGTTCTTCCAGTTATTTAGGGTTTTTTTGATTTATTTTGTCGTTGAATTAAAGTTTTCTGAATACAGATGCTTTACATCATTGGATAAGTTTATTCCTATTTGAGTTTTATCTGTCATGTTTTATTTTCACCACTCTTTTGACATTTTTCATTACTTTTATTGATATAATCTTCATTTCTAGACTCTCTTCCAGGCCACTCTCTCCTGTCTTTTATTTTTAGGCTCTAGCACACCCTTTAGTATTTCCTGAAAATCTAGTGTCTTGGTTAGAAATTCTCTCAGTTTCTGTTTATCTGTGAATATTCTAACTTGCCCTCTTTTTTGAAAGACAGTCTTGCCAGATATAAGATTCTTGGCTGGAAGTATTTCTCTTCTAGTATCTTAAATATACCATACCACGGTCTTCTTGCCTCCATGGTTTCTGTTGAGTAATCAGCACTTTATCTTATTGGGTCTCCCTTATATGATATGCATTGCTTTTCTCTTGCTGTTCTCAGAATTCTCTCTTTGTCTTTGGCATTTGCCATTCTGATTAGTTTGTGTCTTGGAGTTAGTCTATTTGGATTTTTTCAAATGGGAGTATGTTGTACTTCTTGGACATGGATATTTATGTCCTTTAGTAGGGTTGGGGAATTTTCTACCATTATTTCTTCAAATATTCCTTCTGCCCCTTTTCCCTTCTTCTCTTCTTCTGGGACACCCATGACATGTATGCTTGCACATCTTTTGCTGTCATTTAGTTCAGTTTTTTCCTTTCTTTTCTTCATCTCTTCTTCTGTGTGTTCACTTTCAGAGGCCATTTCTTCAAGCTCACCAATCCTTTCTTCTGCTTCCTCAAATCTGCTATTATATGATTCCAATGTTTTAAAATTTAATTTCTTGTACCTTTCATTCCCATAAGATCTGCAGTTTTTCTATGTATGCTTTCAAATTCTTCTTTGTGCTCATCTGATGTCTTCTTAATATCCTTAATCTCTTTAGCCATCTCATTGAATTTATTAAGGAGATTTGTTTGAACATCTATGATTAGTTGTCTCAATTCCTTTATGTCATCTGGAGGCTTATCTTGTTCCTTTAACTGGGCTATATCTTCTTGTTTCTTGGTGTGGATAGTAATTTTTGGTTGGTGTCTTTGCATCTGGCTTACTAGAGTATTTATTCTGGGTGCAGTTTTTCTCTTTAGTTTAGGGCTTCCTGCCCTTTCTCCCTTGCTGGTTGTGTAGTAGGAGCCAAGCATGTAGTTGGTGCTATAAGCTGTGGAGGCTCAAGCTGCCCTCATTGCCCCAGGGACTGATGAAGCTTCTCCCAACTTTCTCCTTTGCCAGGGGTAGGGACAGAGTCACAGCTGTGTGGAATAATCCAAGTTGTGCAGGCTTAGACTGTAGTTGCTCAGAGAGACTGATGAAGCTTCATGCGCCTTTCTCGTCTGTTTGGGGCAGGGATGGAGCTGCAGGTGTGGGCAGCAATCTATGAAGAGCAGGTCCAAGATGACTGCAACTGCCCTGTTAGGCTTCCGATTATTCAGTCTGTGCCAGCCAAATGTACCTGCAGTTACCTGGATAGACTGGTGCAGGGTCCTCTAGCCTCCTCCCTGCCAGAGGGGGGGCTGAAACCTAGGCTAGAGCTGCCGGCTAATCTGGGTGAAAGAAACTGCTTCCTACCAGCACTGTGATTTTTGGTCAGCCTGACTTCCCCTCAGGCTGGGGTGGAGTCAAAATGGCAGCCACTGGCCTCTTTCTGACATGGACAGGTTCAAACTTTACCTGTTCTTAGGGTTATACTTTAGCCAGCTGAATTTAGTAATCAGTAGCTGAAATTGGTGGCCAGAAGTCTCTTCCTCCCCTGTTTTTGGGAAATGGAGCCTCAAATTCCAGCTACAGAGTAGTTCCTGGGGTGGCTTGTGCTGCACAGTAGGATACTTACTGACCTCCCTGGCTTTGCCAGTAATTTCCCGAGAGGCTGGTGCAGATCCCCCCAGCTTCCTCCCTGCCGGAGGTGGGGCTAGGGCTTAGGCTAGAGCTGCAATCTGACCTGGATGGAAAAAAGCTGTTCCCTACCAGTGCTGTGATTATCAATCCACCCTGCTTCCCCTTGTGCCAGGTGTGGAGTTAAGATGGTGGCCACCAGCCTCTTTCTGACTTGGGCAGATTCAAACTTTAGCTGTTCTTAGGATTATACTTTAGCCCGCCACATTTACTCATCAGTAACAGAAGATGTTGCCCTATTGTCCCTTCCTCCCCATTTTTGAGAAGTGGAGCTTGCAATTCCAGGTGCAGAACAGCTCCTAAGGCAGCTGGTGCCTCCAGTGGAGGATGGGCACTGGCCTCTGTGCTTTACTTATGAGTCTTCTCTGCAGATGGGATGTCTCCTTCCATTCCTTCAAGGATGTAGCAGGATGCTTTTCTGGTTTCCTGGAGCCCCCTTACAGGTGCTTCAGCTAGCTGCAGATAGCTCTTGGTATTTACTAACTGCACTGTAGCAGGAGCTGACTCTAGGAGCTCCTTACTCCATCTTGTTCTAGAGGCCTTTATTTTTTAATGCTTCTTCAGTCCACTGGCTAGTGCCCTTTCCTTCAGTCAGAAGAAATCTCTTTAGCAGTGCTAGTGGGGTAGGTCTAGTGGTGACAACTCCCTCAGTTTTTGTTTATCTGATAATGCTCTAATCTCTCCCTCCTTTTTTTTTATTCTCCCCCCCCCCCGTCACGCTTGCAGCTTTTTGTGTGCTGTCTGCTCTCTGTATCCATTCACTGTATGTTCTTCTGTGTCTGTATTTATTTATTTCCCCTCCTCCCTTGCGGCTTGCTTGCTGTCTGCTCTCTGTGTCCATTTGCTGCAGACTCCTCTGTGTTCTCACTTGTCTCCCTTCTTTTTGTTGAGTCACCTTGCTGAGTTGACTCTCTGTGAATGTCTTTGGGCTGGGTGGTGCTCTGCAGTGTGCAGGGAAGCCTGCCTTCACAAGGAGACCCTGGGACGTGAACTGAGGGCTTCCCATATGGTAGATGGGAGCTCATCTGATTGAGCCACAGCTGCTTCCCTCTCCCTCCTCTTTAAAGGACACTCTCACTGGAAATAAAATTCTTGGTTGGCAGTTGTTTTCTTTAAACACTTTAAATATTTTTCTCCACCTTCTTGCCTCCATGATTTCTGAGGAGAAATTGGCATTTAGTCTTATTGAGGCTTGCTTATACATAACACATTGCTTCTCTTGTGGCTTTCAGAACATTCTCCTTATCCTTGGCAGTCAGTATTTTTACTGTTATGTATCTGGACATGGTTCTCTTTGAGTTTTTCCTATGTGTTTCACTGAACTTCTTAAATGTGTATATTCATGTCTTTTGTTAAACTTGGGAAGTTTTCTGCGGTTACTTCTTTGAGTATTCCTTCTGTCCCTTTCTCTCTCCTCCTCTTCTGGTGGTGTCGTAATGTGTATATTGGTATACTTGATGGTATCCCACAGGACTCTGAGGCTCTATTCATTTTTAAATATTCTTTTTCTTTGTGCTCCTCAGCCTGAATTATTTTAATTGCCTTGTCTTTTACTGATTCTTTCTCCTGCCAGCTCCAATGTATTCTTGAAACTCTCTAGGGAATTTTTCATTCCACCTATCTTGGTCTTCAGTGCCAGTATTTGTTTGATTCCCCTAAAATTTTTTTCTCTTTTTTTATTGAGATTCTCATATTGTTAATTCATCGTTTTCCCTATATCTTAAATTCTTTCTGTCTTTACCTTTATCTCCTTGAGAATCTCTGAAGATCATTTTTTAGTCTTTTTCCAGTATGTCCAAAGTCTAGTCGCCTAGACTAGACTTTGTTGATGGTTTCTGAATTTTTATCTTGTTCCTTTGGATGAACCACTATATCCTGTTTCTTTGTTTGTCTTGAAATCTTTTGTTGCAAGATTACTGCATATTTTACTATTTCAATGTGCTATCTCTGGGATTTGATCCCTAAACTCTCTGTTCCTTAAGTTTGTATCAGCTGGTGATAGGACAGATTTACTTGAGTGCCAGGAACTAACAAACCAACACACACCAATCACCTTTTACAGTCTTAGCAAATTGGCTTTGCATTGACTTAGGCACATCTTTAGAGTTTAACCCTCCTATCAAGAAGATCAACCCAATGTCAAAATGAAGGGCACAGTCCTGTCTTTTCTGAGCCCTGTCTTGTCCTGGGCTTGTGTTTGCTCATGGCCTTAGGAGTTCCCCTCTTTGCGGAAATTGGAATACCTTCTTTACTCTTTATAAAATAGATGTTACCCACATCTTAAGGCTAGTAATTCTTTGCCCCAGGCCACTTTGCTTAATTGTTTTTTACACTGCTTTAGCTGTCAACGACTTCTGCCTGCAGGGCAAGGTCTGGAACCGCTAACTGAGTCAGGTCTGAATTTCCTGGTTCATTCTTTCAGGCTGGTCCCTAACAGATTAACAGTGACACATAGGCACCCCGGTATGCACATATGGGTGATTTTTCTTTTCTTGGTTAAATAGATAAAGTGTTGTTTATATGCATTAGACCAAGCAAACCCCTTAGGTTTTTAACAGTTTTCAAAATTAAATCACAGGACAGCTGAACAACAAATGGGGAGGTTCTGATGAGGCATTATTTTGACATTTTGGTCTCAGAAGGTGTTTCCCCAGTATCCAATGTCTTCAAAAACTGGAGAAGGACAGCAGCTTCTTGTATCCTACTGAATTCAATACAGAATACCTGTACTTCTATAAACAAGTCCTGCACATTAATTATTTTGTTACAGATTAGGGAGTGGAGAAGAACACACATGAGACTCACCAAATGATTCTGCATATATTTATCCTTAATTTATTCACAAGTAGAGATACAATTTGATCTCCATTTTACATGGAGGAAGGACCAGCAAGAGTGCCATAAGCATCTCCTGTCATTTTTAAAGGGGTGTTTTCTTGATTCATTACTTGCCCAGGGTAGTAGTTAGGCTATTTTGTCGACTTGGCCAGGTAATTGTGCCCAGTTGTTTGGTCAAGCAAGCCCTGGACTAATTGTAATACAAGGACATTTATGGACTTTAGTCACCAGTGAGTTTACTGCATAGATGGCTGATTACATCTACATCAATCAGGGAGATTGCCATCAGCAATGAGACTTTATCCAATCAGTTGAATGCCTTAAAAGGGGAAGTGATTTCAGCATTCAGACAGAATTTCCCAGCTCTTCTTGGGACAGCCAGCATCTCCCGGAAACTCATCAAGGACCTTCACTGGACTTTCATCGGAGCCCCTGGTTGCAGCCTGCCTGCGAACCTGGACTTGTGCATCCCCACAGTCAAGTGAGAGACTCTTATAAAATCACATACTATTGACAGATAATCTCCTATTGATTCTGTTTCCCTAGAGAACCCTGACTAATATACCCAATTACTGCAACCCATTTACTATTTTCAGGCATTTTGAGGGAGATGGCACTGTCAGGTTTGCTAGCTGTTTGAAGAATCTGTGCACCATCTTGATCGAGCACACCCTTCTGTGGTTTCTTAAAAGCTTGTTTGTGGCTTGCTTAGTTTGTGTGAATGCATATGTATTATGCTGAACATTGTAATAACCACTCCCGTCTGTATGTTTTAAAGGTGTCTCACATCCTAGCATGTGGCATAAATGTGTTTACAGAAGAATAAATTCAAGGGTGCTAGTTCATCCCATTCCTCTAATTTTTTTTTTTAAGATTTATTTTTAATTTATTTCTCTCCCCTTCCCCGCTTGCCCCCCCCCCAGTTGTCTGCTCTTTGTGTCTATTTGCTCTGTGTTCTTCTGTGTCCATGGCACCCGGAATCTGTGTCTCATTTTCTTGCATCAGCTCTCCATGTGTGCGGTGCCATTCCTGGGCAGGCTGCACTTTTTTTGCACTGGGCGGCTCTCCTTATGGGATGCACTCCTTGCACGTGGGGCTCCCCTATGTGGGGGACAACCCTGCGTGGCAAGGCACTCCTTGCATGCATCAGCACTTCGCAATGGCCAGCTCATCACATGGGTCAGGAGGCCCTGGGTTTGAACCCTGGACCTCCCATGTAGTAGGCAGACGACCTATCCATTGGGCCGAATCTGCTTCCCTCAACTTCTTTTTAAAAACTTATTTTTAAAAAAATGGGGGGAACTTCATTGGACAATTTAAACACTTGGTTTTAGAGAGCAGTTCTTTTAAGATGACATTGGGGAGCAAGAAAAATAAAATAGCTCTTTTGATTACTGGAGTTATTTTTGAAGATACTGACTAGGGGGAGAAAAACTCAACACATCTCCCAGAAACACTCGCCTCCCCAGTTGTGCCCAGTTATGCCTTGATTATACAGGCATTAACCCTGCACATTTAGGAACCTTCCCCTTTTTCATCCTCTCCTGCTTTAGCTTTTGATTGTTTTACTCCCACTATTCCCATGACTGCTACTCTGATTGCTACTACTACTCTTATTATCATCATTATTAGTAATGGAATAAAGCTATGCTTATATTAAATTTGCATTTATTGAGCACTTGCTGCATGTCAGCCATAACCTGAAGTCTGTTTCATATATTACTGACTTCAGGCACATATTTGAGGGAAAGAGGGAACATTTGATGGGGCAGTTTTTATGTGCCAAGCACTATGTGCTGGGTGCTTTATATATGGAATTTCATGTATTCCCCTTGATAGCTTGGGGAAGCAGCCAGAGTTACTGTTATTTTACAGCTGGGCAATACAGCTAAGAGATATTAAATACATGAAGGAATATGCTAGGAATGCAAGAGTTGGCACTTGAACCCATTTTTTTCTGATTCTAAAGCCTGTGTTTTTTTCTGCTCTCCCATTTAACTTCACCGAATGAATGAATGAATGAATGAACGAACGAACGAACGAAAGAAAGAAAAGAAAGGAAAGAGCAAACAAAATGAAGCCTGATACATTGTTGTACTCAGTTTTATGAAGTATATATTTTGAAGTTTGGAACCAGAGGGAAATTTTCCTTCATTTAAAATTATATATAGGACTTACATATTTTTGTGTCTTGGATGTTCATTATCAGCTGTCAATGGCAACATAGTGTTCTATTTTGAGCTCCATGATGAATCCTGCAATATAGGCTCTCAGATTTTTTCAATATCAGTTGTTATGGCACATTGATGTATCGCTTAGGATTAGTTTAAATGTAATACCAAAAATATAGTGATTTAAATAAGAT
Organism: Dasypus novemcinctus; assembly: GCF_030445035.2. Classification (NCBI taxonomy): domain Eukaryota; kingdom Metazoa; phylum Chordata; class Mammalia; order Cingulata; family Dasypodidae; genus Dasypus; species Dasypus novemcinctus. The sequence continues at coordinate 183,836,177 of NC_080673.1, forward strand.
GGCATGCTATTTCTCTCTCATATAGAGTAAATCTGGAGGTACTCAGGTTAGAGCTGGTATGCTGGCTCACCGTTTATCAGGGACCCTGGTGCCTTCTATTTCTCTGGTGCACCATTCCAAGAGTGAGGCTTTCTACTTTGTGGACCAATATGTTGCAGGAAGGAGAAAGACATGTAGCGCGTGCCCTGCCCTTTAAGGAAACTGCTTAGAAGCCCCGTGTAACACTTCTGCTTCCATCTGATTGGCTAGTCCTTTGTATGTAATAGAGGATCCCAGCAGTGCCGACCTCATAGGGCCTCACTGTGAGGATTTAATGAGCTCACCTCTGCAGGGCCCTCAGAACCTGCCCCGCACACAGTAAGTGGGAGAGGAATGCCTGCCACCCTTATTCTGGCTGATGCTTCCGTGACTGCGTCTGGGCGCTGGGCTTATCAGGCTTGGTAAGTCTTTTCCAAAGTTTTGTTTTACTTACTTTGTCTTTGAACTCTCCCACTCACTGCAGAGAGTGGCAAGTCCTGATGATGTTGTTGAAAATGATGATTATGGGGAAGTGGATGTGGCTCAAGTGACTGGGTTCCATATGGGAGGACCCAGGTTCAGTCTCTGGGGACTCCTGGTAAAACAACAACAACAAAAATGTGCCCATGAGGCGAGCCAGTGCTTGTGTGGTGAGCTGAGTGCCTGTGTGGCAAGCCGAGTGCCTGCACAAGTGAATCACGCAGCAAGATGATGACACAACAGAAGAGAGACGAAGGGGAGAGTCAAGGCGAAGTGCAACAGAAACTGAGGTGGTGCAAGTGACAGGGAACCTCTCTCTCCATCAGCGCTCCCCAGGATTGAGTCCCTGTGAATCCTAGAGGAGAAAAATGAGAGGAGAAGACAAAAGGAGAAAAATATATAGAAGATCACACAGTGAATGGACACAGACAGCAAAATGATGATTTTGGAGGATAATGATTAAGATAACCTCTCGGTAGATGCCAGCAATGGCCAGGTACTGGGCTAAATACCACGTTTTCATTACCTCATGTAATCCTCCTACAAACCCTGAGAAGTAGGTCCTGTCAAGGACCCCATTTTACAGTGAAGGGTCTTAGGCTCAGCAAGAGATGGATTAACTTGCTTCAGATCATTTGGCTAAAATTGGTGGGGCAGGGATTGGTATCAAGGTGAGTCTGAAATGGGTGGGGCAGGGATTGGTATCAAGGTGAGTCGGACCCCATGTCCAGGGTCTTACTGGTGATACCCACTGCCCTCCCTGTCCTTTTTGGTCTCTCTGCCTCTGAAATTTCATCACCTTTTGGAGTGATCAGCCTGGTCGTATATTTTGCCGTCTGTTTCGATGCTGCTATCTTGGTGATCCTGATTAGCGTTGAATTTTCTGAACTGGAAGGGAAATGTCTGAACTTGACATTCCCTGCATTAGTGATGCCTACATGCAGGTCTCTAAAAGAATTTTTTTATTCAAAATGTCAGAATGGCTGCATATATAGAAGAGTAAGCTAGAACTACCCATTTTATTGTCACTTAAATGCTTTCCTGATCAATGGTGATGACGGAGGTCATGGTGGTGGTGGTGGACGTACTGACCATCCAAGAAAGTAAGTTTGGCTTGCGGTCCATTGGTGTTTTGTAGCCCACGAGGATTTTTCCATCTTCCCTGAAAAGCATAATTAATTCAGGTCACCCTTGGGAGCCTTTTGCAAACATAATCACGCACTCGCACAGCTATTAGTCAGAGAAACAGAGCTGGACAGAGTCCTTGCCTTAAGGACTCGTTGCAATTTAGTTTGTTCTCTGAAAACTCTGGGGATTTGAATCACCAGGATCGCACCCTCACCTGTGTTCCTGAATGAATCTCCACGAAACTTTTTGCTGTGGGGCTGAGTTCTGACAGTTTGAGGAACTCACTCATCAGTAATGCCTGGAGTTGATGGAGAGGAAATAAGAAGAGGGAAGATAAAGTACTGAAGCAAATTAACGGTGCTCAGAAAAATAGGAGCAAAGCGGGGAGAGAGGAAGAAAACAGTTCCAGCCCCAGGCTTTGGCTGGGGAGACCTTCATCTCAGAGGCAGAAATGCAAGGCCCAAGTGGCCCTTTAGCAGTGACTACGCGGTTCTCATCCAGAGAATGATCACGATTGGTTGTGATCTTGGCAGATGGCGGTGAGGGCCCTGTTTACTTGGATAATTAAAACAGTTTTGGATTTGCATGGCTGATTTCAAGATCTCTAGTCTGCAGATGGCTGCCTTTGGGGGCAGACTGGGAGGGAACACCTCCTTGCTTGAGAGTGTCTGCACCTGACTCAAGTGTTGGAGAGGTGGAAGCTGGGGAGTACTGCCATAAACGCTCCATCTCAAGTCAAATCTCCGTCTTGAGCACCCTGGCTTTCTTATGAGACCATGCATCCCAGCAGGGAAATAATATTTTTCGGAAAGGCAAGATCCACTGGCAAACGTAGGCATGGAGATTGTTTTATTTTTTTGAATTGGGGGCAGGCACAGTTCTTTTGATTACTGTGATAATGAATAGGATTGGAGTCTTTAGAATCTAAGAGTACTTTCTATTTACCTGTCTTATAATAATAGAACCCTTTCTGCTCTCCTTTGAGGAAGAGGGGTTACTGAGGCAGAAAAGATGTGGAACAGTCCTGGGTTCAGTTCCCACCTTTGCCACTTAAAAGCAGCAGTTCTTCACATCTTGGAGCCTCGGTTTCCTCATCTGTTAAAAGGGAGTAGTGACATCTACCCTTGGGGGCTGTGATGAAGTCTTAATGACATGTGTATGTGAAATGCTGAGTCATTTGGGAGCTTGGGAACCCAGTAGGCTCTGAAATGATGCGTTCTTTTCATATCATCGTTTATAGAAGAGGAAACCGAAGTGCGGAGCAGAAAAGTGGCTTCTCACAGTCTCAGTGGTAGGTGACGGCAGCGAAGCCCACATCCTTTCACGCTACATCCCTGGTACCATGTTGCTTCTATTAATGATGCCTTCGCTTCTGTATCTCCTGAACTCCCTTTTGTTAGAGGACAGTCCAGCAATCGATTCTGGTTTTAAAAATGCAGGACTCTGAATACCTCATCCATAAAATGAAAACGCTACCACATGGGGCTTGGAGGCAGGTTGGGAAGTTAGGAGCCGATAGGGGGTGCTGTGGTTCATCAGTAGCGGGGGTTTTTAGGACATCTTTTTGGGACAAGGGGAAGATGAGCCGTAGCAGTTTTACAGCTCTTGAAGTCAGTCTGATCAAAATGGTGTACAGGCTTTGGTGGCTTGTTGCTTCCAGCCCAGCAGAAAAGCCCTCTGCAGGCGGATGGCATTGTTACCATAGAATGAAGGGACCAGGTCATCTGTCATTTCGTTTTGCACCGGACTGTTCTGCATCATCATACGTAAGTGCAGTGCGGGAGGTTGGTGACGGGCTGCCCCAGGCCCCTGGCCACCAGGATGGAAGAGGGAGACCCTCAAGGGCATGGGTTATGTCAGTGCCCCATCTTGAACCCATGATCTCTGAAACAGAACAGAACTGCACAGCTCACCATCAAGATCTCGGCCTCTGGCAAGGTCAGCTCCGCCTAGCACTGGAGAGACAGCGGATTCACCCTAGATAAGCCGTGGTTTTAAAAAGGAAATGCTGTCTTCAGCAAATGAGGGCCCCGACCCCACAGATGTTGGACTAGAAGGAAAGCTATCCTCTCTCTTCCTCATCTTTATAGGCCTGCAAAGAACAGGGTGGGAGAATGTAGAGACTGAGAGGATGGGGGAAGGAGGAGAGGAGAAGTAACAGGAGTAAAAGGATTGAAATAGATATTGAGCCGAACCTTCGTTATTCAAAACTTTAGTTAACCAAGACTGTCAGTGAATTTCACATACCCCCCAGCTACTGTAGTTCACATTATAAACTCTTCCAATTACCTGAAATCTCACTTAACTTAAATTTCATCACATCCCCTGGGGCATTCAAATAATCAAAGTTTGCCTGTCTAAAGTAATACCGGAGAGGGGGATACGCGAGGGTGAGTCTGAGAAAGATGGTTCATAAAAAAAAAGTCATCTTAGAGAATGGCATTAGAATCATTAAGCCACCAACTTGAAATTGCCGAAATGTTATCTAAAACTTACAGAAGCGAGCCGAGATTTTAAAAGGCGCTGTGGAAAATGCTAAGGAGGTTGTACAGTTGGAGAATGGGGTGTGGATGGGGACAGTTGGCACCGAAGCCGTGTAGGGAGCTGACGTTGTGTGGCTGGGAGTGCTGCAGCTGAGAGGATTTCATTGAAATGAACATCAATGTGTGGGTAGCTCCACAGAGTGTTTTATTCTGTTGGATGCCCAAAAATTAGGGCCTGGAGAGGTTAAGTATATGCGTATATCCAATTGACAGTCTCGTATGCCTGTCTAGAGTTGGCAAGTCTGGTGGACCTCTAAGCATGAAGGTGCTAAATAGTATATGTCCATGAAATGGTTGGCAAGTGCTCATTTTTAAAAACTTTTTATTGCAGTGATAAATCTACAGCTCAAAATTTCCCATTTTAACCACTTTCAAAGGTAATTCAGTAGTACTAATGACATTCATAATATTGTGCTACCATTACCAGTATCTCTCATCTCAACTTTTTCATTCCTTCAAGCAGAAACTCTGTACCCTTTAAGCAATAGCTCTTTTCCCACTGCATTCCCCTGGCCCTTGGTAATCTATAAACTATCTTTCTCTATGAAGTTTGCTTTTTCTAGATACTTCATATAAGTGAGGTCATACAATATTTGTACTTTTATGTCTGGCTTATTTCACTCAACATGACATTGTCAAGGTTCATTCATGTTGCAGCATTTATCAGAACTTCATTCCTTTTCACAGCTGAGTAATATTCCACTGAGTGTTTTGTTTATCCATTAACCTGTTGATGGACACTTGTGTTGCTTTCCTCTTTTGGCTTTTGTGACTAATGCTGCTGTAAATATTGATATACAAATATCTGTTTGAGTCCCTGCTTTCAGTCCTTTGGGGTGTATACCAAGAAGTGGAATTGTCAGGTCATATGATATTCTATTTCCAACTTTCTAAGAAACTGGAAAAATTGATTTCCTTAGGCTGCACCATTGTACAGTGCTGCCAGAGACACGTAAGGGTCCCTGTATCGCCACATCTTCACTAACACTTCACTTCTCTCTTCTCTCTCCTGTCTCCCCTTTTTCTTTTCAATAGTAGCCATCCTAGTTGGGTGTGAGATGGTATCTCATTGTGCCCGTGATTTGCATTTCCCTGGTGACCACCCTTTTCATGTGCTTATTAGCTATGTGTGTATCTTCTTTGGAGGAATGCCTACTCAAGTCCTTTGTCCATTCTTAAATTGTATTGTTTGTCTTTTTGCTGTTGAATTTTAGCTCTTCAGTATTCTGGATCTTAAACTCATCACATATACAGGAGGTGCTATTTTATGAAGATAGGAATGAGGCTAAAACACTGAATGCCATTTTGATATTTCTACAGGAGTTACCTTAAGCCCTTTTCATACACTTCGAGTTTATGTAGCTGGATATGTATTTTGTCTAAATGTGATGCTAAAAATGGGATTTGGAGATTCAGTCGTAATAATAGATTGACGGCTTTCGCACTGGCAAAAAATTATTTAGCTTAGTCAGAACTGAAGTTCATTTATTTCTCTTTTTTTTTTGAGTGCTTAGTGTAGGCCAGGAGCTATGTTCAGCTCTGGAGAGGCAAAGATGAATAAGAGGCCTCGTTCTGTGGGGGAGGAGGACAGGTGGGCAGGTGACTGCTGTTCTGGTCAAGATGTACCCAGAATGCTGTTGGCCACGGAGGAGTGAGCCCTTCTCTGCCTGGGGGTGGGGGGTATGGAGTGGCAGAACCTTCACAGACGGACTTGTTAACTAGGTCCAGGACAGGACAAGAAAAGAGACTGGCAGGGAACGGTGAGCGTGGGTTAGTTGTAGGTAGTTTAACAAGATCATAGAGGGCAGGAAAAGGAGCTGCTGAAGATCAAGTCAGAGAGGTGGGTTGTGGCCAGACATTGAAGGGCTCTTGTTTGCCAATCTCGTTAACATCAGAGGTTTTTTTAAGGAAGAGTGGTAGGACCTGGTTTATGTTTTTTAAAGGAACTGATGCCTGGACTAGACAGGCAAGGAGACAAGAGGAGATTGTCGTGATGGTCCTTTCAAGAGATCATAAGGGCAGAGCAGAGCAGAAGTCTGGGAACAGAGGCGATGGATTATTTGAGGCTGGGAAGGGATATTGATTGTTAAATGCTATTTACCAGAAACTGCTTTTTGGATAGGGAAAGGAGGGTATTACTAGAGGGGGGTGGAGGGTAGTTTGGAAGGGAAGGGCAGTAACTGAGTAGAAAATACAAAGTGACTGGGCAGAAAGTACCCCTAAAGAAAAGAATGAGTCTACAGTGGAAAAGTTTCTAGATTGTTCCTGAACCTGAACCCTTCAGCCATGTGTGTTTATCAAAATGCTAAAATGACTTTCTGACTTAGCAGGGCATGTGCTTGCTAATGAGAGCTAGCCTGATCCCATCAGTAAAGATCCCCAAGGTCCATGAGTCATTGTTTGACTTGAGAGGGTCACTGGACGGAGAGGTAGCCCCGGCTCCCAGGCTCCCAGCTGCCTTCATCTCTGTGGCTGTTATCTGGTTGTAAAGCCATCCAAATAGTAATGTAGTATGTCAAATAGTCATTTAATTATTATGATCTTCCTTGTAGCAATTATGATTTGCTTTAGTGCAGATAACAGTAAATGGGTAGATAAAAGCTACTCGGTGGTGAAAACTGCAGGTTTGGGTCCTTAAGACGATGAGTACCAGTCTACCTTCCTTGTGTTTGCGTGTGGATGTGAGTTAGCATTGACAACTGAGTTATGTGCTGAGTTATTTTTGAGAGGATAATAAAAATATTTCCTCATATCTAGTGTACATGCCAGAATGGGGCACATTTTACCAAGTTCCTTCATTCATGTTTTCATGTTTCACTGATTACCTTGGTGTATTTTTTTTTTTTTTCTTTTTAGGTGTCAGGGCCAGGGGTTCAACTTGGGATCTTGTAGTGGGAAGCTGGTGGTCAGTGACTGGGCCACATTGACTCGCCTGTGTTGGTTTTTTCCTATTTTGCTTGTTGTTTGTTTTTGTTATTAGGAGGCACTGGGAATGGAACCTGGGACCTTCCAAGTGGGAAGCAGGTGCTCAACCACTTGAGCCACATCTGCTCCCCTGCATGACTGCTCTTGATGGATTCCCTTACCCATTCTTTTTTGGCTAGAAATGAAAGAAGAGTTAAGAGTCGGAAGCGAAATGGACCCACGTTCCATAGGAAATCAGGTCAAATTTGGTGAGCACAATCCTGGTCACTGAGGCCAGTGATTTCCACACAATTAGGAGTAATATTGTGTAGACAAGAGGGATTCAGGGTTGTGCCAATATTCTGAGAAGGCATTAGGTATATTAAAGTATTTCAAGTCTTCCTTCTTCTCCCGAAAATTAAAATTTAAAAAAGTTTTAGTCCACATTTTCAAGTGTGGATTGGCTCCCTGAGTTGTTTTTTTCATTTGTTTCCTTGTTGTTTTTGTTTGTTTTGTTTTGTTTTTAGGAGGCACCGGGGACCGAACCCTGGACCTCCTATGTGTGAAGCAGGTGCTCAACTGCTTGAGCCACATCCACTCCCTTGTATTTTTTTTCCCTTTCGCCGATTAGTGTTCCTAACTACGTCATTGAGAATGTTCCGTTAGCCACTGCTGCACTGTATATATGTTTCTATGAATGATTAATAGAGGCTTAGAATTTGATTAAAATAAGAAGGATTGTTGTTAAATAACCACCATTTCCTTTTGAACCTTCATTCACGAGCCTCAAGAAGGGAAACCTTAGCAAAGTTGAAAACTAAACTCAATGGAACGGCTCTCGCCTGATAAGTTAGTATGGTAGAGTAGTTGTTATTTTCTTACTTCCCAGCCTTCATTTCTTTCCCTCAACAGCACCCCAATTTGGGGGGTGTATTAGTCAGCCAAAGGGGTGCTGATGTAAAGTGTGAGAAATCTGGTGGCTTTTATAGAGGGTATTTATTTGGGGTAAAAGCTTACAAATACAAGGCCTAAAGAGTCCAACTCAAGGCTGATTTCTCACCAAAGTCAGTTGCCATGTGTGGAAGCAAGATGGTCATTGATGTCTGCTGGTCTTTCCTCTGTAGGCTATCAGGCAAATGGCTCCTCTCTTCCTGGGGCTTTTGCTATTTGAGACTTCTCCTTTCTGTCACATGACAAAGTCCTCTCCTCTGGCATCTATGGAGCTCTCTCGCTCTCTTCTTGTGTGTCTTCAGAGTGTCTATTTATATAGCCAAAGTGGGTGGAGACTCAACCTGAGCTAGCCTTTCTGATGTAGCCCAATTGGAAGCCCTAAATTGATTTTATCAAGCAGACTTAATCAGAGGCCCCACACTGAATGCATACCATCAAAAGCATCACACCCAGAATAACAGACCTGTTTACAAACATAATCCTTATCTCTTTGGGACTCATAAGTAATCTCAAACTGCCACGGGGGGGGGGGGGGGGGGGGGGGTATTATCATTGGTACAGTTTCCACAGCAAAGGGCAATTCATGATCTGCTTTAGGCCAATTGAACAAAGAGACTAGAACCTGAGGAAGTTCAGCCTGGCCCCTCCTTTCCCACGTGAGACCTTGCTGGCTCTGCCTCCAGCCTCCAGAGTTGCCTTGCTGTCCCCTGCTTCTATGTCTAGTTTTCTGTCCTCCTGCCAGTTCTGTGAGGGCCAATATCCTCCCAATAAATCCCTCTGTTAAAGTGCCAGTTACTGTTGCTTACAATCAAAGAACCCTAAATGAGAATATGTAGGCAACAGTTTGGTTCTGCTGCTTATTACTTTTGCGATGGAGAGCAAATTGACCTCTTTGAGCTTAGGTGTCCTCATCTCAAAAATGGGGCTAATCTTATATAGCCTATTTCATACGGCAGGCTGTATGTGGATTAAATATGATGTCTAACGGTAGAGTGCTTGGCACAGTGTCTGCAAAGTAATGTTCACTTTGACAGTGGCTGCTGCTGTTACTGTTTTAATGGAATAAAACTTTCCCTTTTCCCCTTTTCCCTAATTATTATAGCGAATGCCATTATTGTTATTCCTAACAGTGCCTGACACATAGTAGACAGTCAGTAAATGCTGGTTTCTTTTGTCCTTTCCCTCTCCTGAAAACAAACCCAAATCCTCCTTTCCTGAGATGAGAGTGAATATCACTGGTCCCTACTCTGCACGTGAACTTGACAATCAGAATTATGCCTTGATTGCTGAATGAGAACTGGGGTATAAGGAGAAAAAAGTGTGTGTCCCTGGACCCCTTCTCAGTAACTAAAAAAGATGTTTTCCTCTGATTTCTCCCACTTGGCTCAGCCCTTTAGAGTGTGTTTGTGCAGCCACATAATCCACATGCCCACTTATGTGGTTCTGATATACCAGCTGCCGTGGCTGAGGCGAAGACCACATGTGCATCTGGTTGCCTGGGTAGCACCTTATCGAACAACATTGCATTAGACAAGGTGATGACAGTCACATTAAGAAACTGCAAAGCCAATGTATCTCTTGTAGGCCTGGCAGATCAGATCAGGCCACATGTTCCAAAGGGGTGTCTGCAAAGTGGGTCCCGAACCACAACCATCCTCCCCTTCCCCTGTGAGCTTGTTGACAAATTCTACCCAAGCTTGTTTAGTCCAATATAATTGACACCACCCAGTGTCAGGGTGAAATTTTTTTCCTAAGAGGATTCTTATATCACTGCCCTATACAGGGACTCTTGAGCTCTTGAAGAGCTCTAAGAAAGAAAGAAGAAAAAAATCTGAACTCCTCAGCACCATTTCAAAGCCCTTTCTGACCTGGCCACCATCTACTTTCCAGCATTTTCTCACACAGCTTTTATTGCCACCCTTACCTGCGGCCAACCCAAGGTGTCCCTGACTGTGCCAACAGTTTCTTCTGGCATCTCTCCTTAGTGCTTTGCTATGGCTGTTTCTTCTACCTGGAGTATAATTTTCTTAGACATCTGTACCTTTTACAACTTCTTCTGTCCCTCTTTCAGTTTGCTAAATGCTGCCAATGCAATATACAGAAATGGGTTGGTTTTACAATAGGGATTTATTAGGTGAAAAACTTATAGTTCTGAGGCTGTGGAAGTGTCCAATTCAAGGAATCATCAAGTGATGCTGTCACACCAAGTTGCAGCTATGGGCAATCAGGCATGTAGCAGTTTGATATGGTTATGAATTCCAAAAATAGATATTGGATTATGTTTGTAATCTGGTCTCTACCTGGGAGTGATTGAGTTATGATTAGGGCTTTGACTGGGCCACATCATTAGGACGTTGAGTCCCCGCCCCTTGGTGGGTGGGGACTCACAGATAAAAGGCGTGGCAAAAGACAGAGTTGAGGGTTTCTAATGTTGGAGTTTGATGCTGAAGTCTTAAGCTGGAGCCCCAGGAAGTAGGCACACAGAGGAAAGAGAAGCAAGCCCCAGGAAGAGCGGACCTGAGCCAGGAGAACACAGAGGAATAGAGACAGCTCCTTGGAAATAGCAGAAACCCCAGGGAGAGAAACAGAGCTGTTCACCTGATAGTCTACAGCTGAGCTTGTGGAGAGAGGCAAAGTCTAGAGAGGCTCATAGTCTACAACTGACCTTGTGGAGAAAACAGAGAAGCTGAGCCCAGAGGAACCCAGGAAGCCTGAACCCTCACAGACATTGGCAGCCATCTTGCTCTAACATGTGAAAATACTTTGGTGAGGGAAGTAACCTATGCCTTATGGCCTGGTATCTGTAGGCTCCTACCCCAAATAAATACCCTTCATAAAAACTAACCAATGTCTGGTATTTTGCATCAGCACTGCTCTGACTGACTAATACAAGGCACACAGTGGCATCATCTAAAGATGCTTTCTCTCTGACCTTAGCTCTGGATGATCAGGCAAGTGTTGGCTCATCTCTCCTGGCTTCTCATTGTCTCAGTGGGTTTTTTCCTGTGTTTGTGGTTTTATTCCTCCCTTTATAAAGGACTCAGTAAGGGGACTAAGACCTACCCTGGGCTATGCCCTAGTGGACAGTCTACTTAAATGGCCCTTAACTGATCTAATCAAAGGTTCACAATAGGTCATATTTAATAAATAATTTTGGGGGTCCACATAAAAGACCACTATAGTCCCCAAATAATATGAATCCCTCTACCTGTTCTTTGGGAACGATTTCAAATTTCCCGTATTCTACTAAATCTTCGAGTACCTTCTTGCTAAGGTGTGATCACTCTTTCTCTCCTCATGATAAAAATAGTAGTAACGATAATGAATACGTATGCAGTATTTACTGTTTTAAATGTTCTCTACATACTTTTAAAATTCTCACATCAACCCTACGAGGTGTACCATAATTGTCCCTGTTTAACAGATTGGGAAACTGAGTCACAGGGACTAGGTAATTGACAGAAAGCTAGTGAGTGGCAAGACCAAGATTCAAACTCAGGCATACTGGCTCTTGCTGCCATGCTCATAACCATACTCCAAACTGCTTTTCTCTGTGTTCTAGGAACTTTGCTTGTTTCTTATTTTCTAGCTTTTGACACACTGTAGTTAGCAACTATTAGTGAAATGATAGTTAGGCTAGTTATCTATTATTATCCTCTATTATTAGTATTAGTGTTATTAGTGAAATGCCAGGGGCCATTCTAAGTTTAAAGACTTTTGTCGTTTTTGTCTCTAGCGATGAATAGGCATGCTAATGTGGTAGAGTGGAGAGGGAGCTAAACTTGAAGTGAGACTGATCCTCGGTTCAGGTGCTAGCTCAGGGTCCTACTAGCCGGCCTTGGATAAGTCACTTCACCTTTCTGAGCCTCAGTTTCTTCATCTGTAGAAAATGAAGGACCTGGCTTTGATGATTCCTGAGGTCTCCTTTAGCTCTAACACTGTGACTTGGGAAGTCAAATGGGGATAATGCCACATTGTGTCACAAGGTGTGATGAAGCAGTGAGGAGATCATGTAAGAAGTTTTTTCATTCACTCTCTTGGACCAGCTATATCCCAGGCATTGTTCCCTGTGCTGGGGTTGGAGAATGATCAAAGGAAAGTCCTTGCTACGGTAGAGGGGCAGGTGCTTAAAATAGAGCTTTAAATAACTATATAATTCCAGGTCAAGTAGTGATAAGTGCTACAAAGTGAAGTAAGACAGGATAAGGGGATTGGGATTCAGGGTGGTGGCAGACAGGGACAAGCTTCCTGAGAGGGAGAAATTAGAGTAGGAGTTTGGATAAAGCCAGGGAACAAGCCAGGAAATAAGCCACACAATCCAAGCAAGCGAAGGGCAGAGCAAAGGCCCTGAGGTGGGAATAGGCTTGATGTGGTCAAGGACGAGCAGGCAGGCCTGTGAGGGTGGAGAAGAGTGAGCAAGGGGGAGAGGAAGGACTTTGGATTTTGTTTTAAGTGTTACAAGAAGCCATGGAGGTTTTGAGCCAGTGCTCGTCATAATCTGTTTTCATCTTTAAAAGCATCATTCTCATTACTATGTGGAAAATAGATTGTAGGCAGCAAGAGACAGAGTCCAAGGAAGAGTTGGTACTGGCTTGAATAAGAGTGATAGTGGTGATGGTGGGTGACAAGTATTTGCATTCAAAGTCTTGTAAAGCGGTGTCTGTTGATGGTTGGGAGAGGAAGGAAGAGATACGGTGTGGGGGTATTTTCAGCATTTGGAGTTGCCCTGGGTGGTGCTGCAGGGATGGATGCTGGACGTTGTGTGTACTGTCGTGGCCCACTGGGTGGACTAGGGGAGAGTGTGGACTACAATGTGGACCACTGTCCATGTGCTGCAGTGGTTCTCCAGAATGTATTTGCTGGGTGCAGTGGATGTGCCACAATAATGGAAGAGTTGGTTGATGTGGGAGGGGTGGCATAGGTGGGGTGGGGGGTATATGGGGACCTCATATTTTTTTAATGTAACATTTAAAAGAAAATAAAGAAGAAGAAAAAAATCACCAATAATCTAACCACCTCCTCCCCCCCCAAAAAAAGTCTTGTGAAGGTAAATCCCGTGGGATTTGCTGATGGATTAAATGAATGCCAGGAGAAGAGGCAAGGATGATGCCCTGGTTGTGGCTGATACATGGCTTGTGCCAGCCATTTACTGAGAAGTTAGGGGTGGCACAGGTTTGGGGGGATATCAAGTGTTCTCTCGAAGATGCCCATCAGACCATCAGGAGGTGTTGAGTACATCGTTGGATATTGGAGCAAGAAGTTCAGGTCCGAGTCTGAGCTGGTGACATCAATTTGGGTGGAGTCGGCATAGAGATGGCATTGAAAGCCCCTGGACCGAATGAGATCATGGGGGTGGGGGGAGGTATGTGCCTAGTGAAGAGGAGAGGGTCAGGCCCAACTCCTATGTGTACAAATACTATTTGAACAATAAAGCATCATGTGCCACAATTCAGCTGGTGAAGACACTGGTGTGATAAACTGCCTGTCAGCTGACACTTGCTGTCTTAGTTTGCCTCTGCTGCTGTAGTAAGTACTACAGACTAGTTAGCTTAGCAACAGAAACTTTTTGTCTCAGTTCTGGAGGATGGAAGACCAAAATCAAGGTGTCGGCAAGGCCATGGCTCTTCTTAAAGGGGAGACTCAGTTCCATGCCTCTCCCCTGGCTTCTGCTGGGTGGCCGGCTAGGCCTGGTGTTCCTTGGCTGGGGGCAGCATCCCTTAGGCTCTACCTCCACCACTTGGCTGACTCTTTCTCTCTGTCTTTCTGTGTCCAAACTTCCCCTTCTTAGAAGGACACCGGTCATATGGAGTTAGGACCCACCCCTAACCATTTTGGCCTCATCTTAACTAATGAAATCCTCCAAGATCCTCCTTCCAAGGTCACGTTCACAGGACTGGAGCTTAGGACTTGAACATGCCATTTCAATCCAGAGCAGTTGGTTTGCCAGAATTCTTGGTTCCTTGGCATTGGCTGGTCACTGAGCAGTCTATGGGAGGCTTCTTGCACCGGGAGGGTTGGCAATTTCCTGAGGAGTAGGATTTAAAAGGTCCCAGGAGGGCCGCTTGCCTTCCAAACGGGGCCTCAAAATACCATGAATTAAAATGTGTTCCTTTGCGTTCCAAAATTATCTCTAGGAGCAGCTTGTTAAAAATACAATTTTACCCGAGAGCTAACACCTTGAACTGTTAATAATTTATTAGGTGCCAACATCGAATAGTGAAAAGAGACTGGCATTTGGTAGCTATAAGTCTGGATTGAGCAGACAGTTTTTAGTTCTGTGACCCTAGGGAAGTCACTTACCTTCTCTGGACCTCAGTGGTTTGTCCATAAAATGGGAAAAATAATTCTCATCTCACTTGTCCTATAGTATTAACTATCAAATGAGCGCATGTCTGTCAAAGTGTTTTGTTAGCTTCAAAGTGGTATAAAAACAATCCCTTTTAGTAAAAAAAAAGTTTACAAAGCCTTTCAGCATTTCATTCCAAGCTCACAGTAACCTCAGTGAGGTGTACAGAGCAGTTATTAATTGGAGTTGTGCCTCGATCCCAGAGAAGTAGATAATCATTTCCATTGCATAATGGCCTTTATTCTGGTGCCTTTTACACCTACTCATCTCTCAAAACTCATCTCAAGCATCATCCCCTCTGTGAAGCTTTCCCTCCCTGCCCAACACCCACCCCCAGCCTCACCCTTGCCTCTTTTGAAGCCTTTCAGTAAATATTTGTTGAATGAACGAATAAATATGCAGGGTGTCATTATAGAATAGTATTTTTCAAACCTTTTGAATGGCAGTCCACGACCAAGGTGTGAAAATATGTATGTGTGTATGTTCATATACATGTATAAAAAGAAAAGTTTCGTGAGACAATACTTATTACTCTTTCTGCATGGCATGCACTTAGATATTTTCTATTTTACTGTTTTGTTTTAAAAGAAAATGAAGCTTGCAATTCAATTAATTTCTTGATGCAGAAGAATGTATCATGACCCACACTTTGGAAAATACTGTTACAGAATATGCTGGCAGTCAGAAAACGTTTTCTTTGCAACTGGGCAGCTTACTTATCGGTGAGCTTTGTCTCAGCTACAGCATTTGGTTCTAAAGATAAAGCAATAAGGAGGACCTGGGAAGGGGCACATAAAGATTATGTTGGCTTGAGGGCTTATTACATTTAACATTCTTTTAGTTTTTCTTATGCTGCATGGAGGAAGTAGAAATTTGGTAAATGATTAGTTCACCAGACAGTTACTTTTTGAGAAAGGTTTGATTTTAGTTACACGTGTCAGCAAGACTATATAGATAAGAATTTGCAAGGTTGACTTTGAAACAAAATTCAGGTTCAGCGTCTAAAATCTTGGGACCTAGATATGTTTTGGAGTTCAGGAGCTTTGGGGATTTGAAAGGAAACATGATAACAACACCATATGTTATGTATTATTCTCAGCAGAGTATCGGGCAGAATCTCGTAATCAAACACATTGCTTTTTCTTCAACAAATGTATGAGTATTTCACATTAAGAGGGATAAAGACCATAAAAAACCTCACATCATCTTGGACCTCGTGGAAGTGAAAACATTTTCAGTTTTCAAAATCTGGGGGGTTCATATAAACCCGTAAGGTATAGTGGAAAGAATTTTTTTAAAAAATTACGTATCATGTTTTTCCTTTCCAAAATCAGGAGCATTGATCTGTTTAGGAGAATAATGCCTGGCTCAGTGCCTGGCACATAGAAAGCACCCAGAAAATATTTGTTGAGTGAATGATTGGAGATATACTACATCTTACAGAAGACTCGTGTTGTCATCAAAAACTCTAGGGCTATTTTATTTTTGACAAAATAGCCCTAGAGTTCTTTTCTGAGATCCTTTGGTTTTATCTCATTTCTTCTAAGTAGCTAGAAAGCTTATTGTTTCCTCTTGGCTCTCTCACAAGGAGCAGAAGGGAGGAATACTTGTGGATACTTTAATATTTTCCTTTTTCCTTCAAGTCTTGAAACTCAAGAAAGAAGAGGTTGGCCCACTAGTTTTAGAGGGAGGTGGGTGAAGGAATAAAGGTTTTGACCCTTTTGTTCTCGGTCCGGAAGAGTAGCCAAATTCAAAACTCCCTTTGTGTGTGCTAGGAACACTCAGCAGCTGTAGGAGCTAGCTCCGTGAATCTTTTTCACAGTATGTTTAGGTTGTCAGGAATTGGGGTTCCCCAGGCTTGGCTCCACAAAAGTCTGGATTCACATTCTGCCTCTGCCAATCCTAAACTCTTTCAATTAAGCCTCATGTCTTCATAATACAAAGTACATGATAATAGCACAGTTACCGCATTAAGTTGTTAGGAGCATTGAAAGTGAAATTGTACATTTAAAGCATTTATCACAAAACTTGTGTTTTTTCTGTGTGTGAATAATAATAATAGCAACAATAATATTAATCCTCTTCATCATTGCGGAGACTTGGCAAACGCACAGACCAGTGGCAAGTATAATCTCTACCAGACTCCACCCTCACAGTTTATATGGGCTAAGTTATGCTTCAGTAACAAACAGCCTTTAAATCTAAGTAGCTGAACATCAAAAATGTTTATTTCCAGATCACACACATTTTCTGTAGAGCCACATGACTCCCCAGGGCAGTTATCCTCTGTGCTGGCTCTGTCCTCCTTTCTTATGGCACCTCCATAGTAACACATGCTTCCACAATTGTTGCAGCAGCAGAAGAGAAAACCTAGGATTCATACCTTTGACTCTTAGGTGCTTCCACCATGGAAGCGTCCCATGTCCCCTCTTATTTTGTTGGATAAAGCAAGTGACATGGCGCTGCCTTACTCCAAAGCAGTGGGGAAGAACAGTCCCACCCTGTGCCTGGAAGGAAAGTAGAACTAGAAATACTGGAGGAAGGCACTACTGTCTATCACATAAACATTTACCCTTTCTGCCATCTGTTAGAAATTGCTGTTGCAAACACAGCTTCAGCCCTACATCCTTTCCAACTAGGCTCTAGAACTGCTGCAGCATGGATGATCTGGAAGTCATTGAGCTGGCTCAGTCCTAGACAAGGCAGGGGAGCCAGTTCTGGGTGCTTGAAGTGGACTGGTGTCTCTCACCCCCAGTGTTTTCCCCTGCACTCTCCACACCCTCCCCCCAATGACATCAGATGGGGGTGTTAAACTCATGAATTCTTCAAGTTGAAGGGCACCCTGGTGTTGCTGGATTTCCTCTAGGTTCTTGGCTATGTTACGTAAAAACATCTGAGAACATGCTGGTTTAGTTAGGCCAGTAGTTTATTAAGGAAATGAGAGACTAGAAATGGGTGAAAATAAATGATTATGGGTCCTAGGTATGCTTGTGGTCCAGGCAGAAAGAGGAAAAGGGTTGATTTAGTCTCTGTACTTGCTTTTTAAACCATTAATTATTCCTCATACTTGCTAATGATTGGGGGAGGGATCCCAGTTGTTTGTTGTTTTGATTGATTATGCCACCCATCAATTCCCCCGGGGAACCCAATGATAACATCCCTTGAGACTATCTGGGGCTTTTCCTTGATACCAGATGATCAAGGAAACTTCTCACAGGTTTTTCTAGCAGCTTTCTGGTGGGGGGATGTCCTTTCTCTCCGAAGATTTCCAGGTGGGATTCCATGGCCATATATTTCATGGCCATGGTTTTCTGCCAGGTTCCAGATTCATATCCCCATTCCCTAAACTAGTTTGCTTCAACTCCCCCCTCAGAAGGTTTATACCCTTATTCTTAAGGGGATGCTGAAGGACGAAGTAATTACTTCCTGCTGGTTAGGGGCAGTAGGCCTTACCTGACAAGGTGTAAAACCCTCTTGCTACTCTATCACAGTTAGGGGAAGATGAAACTGGCACTGTGGGTGGAGCTGGATGAAACCCCTGTGTGGCTAACAAGGTATTGATTCTGGAAGAAATAAATTGCCTTAGAATCTTGAAGATATATGGTCCCACTAAAAGGATCACAAGTGTAGGAAAGGCCAGGTACCTCTAAAGGTTGCACCCTTCTGAAGTTGGTCGGTTTTATTTTGCAGGTTTTGAATGCTGTTTAGGACTATTTCAGAGTGATTTACATAAAGACAGCATTCCTCTTTAAGGAACAGACATGTTCCTCCCTGTGCTGTCATTAGCATGTTAAGTGCCCTGCAATTTTGCAGCACCAAAGCTGCCAGAAAGTCCGTTGCATCTTAGAGCTTCTAAGGCATGGCTAATTTATTCTATGCTGTTGGTTAACTCTCGGGAGAGATTGTAATAGATAATGGGGTTTGGTGTAAATTGCCAATCCCAGGCTTCCGTGGTGGTGGTTATGCCTAAAACAGCTAAGGGGGATAAGAAGAGGCATTGCCCTTTTAGTTATTGTACAGGAAGAAACTACAGGAATTGAAAGCATAAGATTTCTTAAGGGGTGTCTGGCTTGCCCTCCCCCTAGCAACAGCTGGCTTTGGCACAGATACTACGTAGCTTTGTCTCTTGAGGTATTTCAGGCTGTCCAATGACTGGCACTGTACGTCCCATCAGGTGCTGATGGTGAGCTGGCACTTCTTGGCAGCTGGCTTCACGCCGGGTAAGTGCACCCAGCTGACAATCCCTTTCACTTTCACAGCTGTGAGAGTGATCAGAACCACAGAATAAAGTCCTTTTTGTTTCGGCTGTAATTGAGAGTGAGGCCTGATCTCCTGCCAGGTTTTGATGGAACCTGGTTTCCAGGTCCTGGTTGAGGAAAGGTTGGCCATAGACCGTCTTGAAAGGGCTAAGCTGAAGTGGATCCTAGCCACCTCATTTGCTGTTTCCCTTCTGGTGGAAAGATGCTTAGCCCTGGCAGGATGGCATGTAGGTCTGCAAGTCCTCCCATGGCATGAGTGGGACAGGTTCTGGAATAAGGGCTAGGAGGGAGACCTGGGTTAAGCACGTCTTTTACCTGGTGTGGGGTGAAGACTGTGAGAGGTTGCCCCCAAGTTAATTTGGTGGCTTGCTCATCTAAAAGGGCTGTTGTCCACTTTGCTCTCAGGCAAGGTGGCCATTCTTGTGCTTTGTTATCCAGAGGTTGGGAGAAATAAGCTACTGGCCAAGATAGAACTTTTAAACCATGGACCAGAGACCTTTGACATCTTCCTCCTTGAGGGCATACTGCTTTATATGATGGTAGGGCTGGTTGGTATTATAAGCAGTGGAAACTGGAGGAACCCTTCCCGATATCCCGGTTTCCCCAATAATCAGTATTTAGTACTGTTGATTTCCTGGGGAATAGACACTGAATTCCTTATCCAGAAGCATAGCCTTACAGAGTTCCACATTCTTGCTTGAGGCTGGACTATAGGCACCTTAGAGGTTTTATTCATCCTTACCGGTTGGATGCATGACCCCAGAGTACGAAGTAAATCCTATCTCAGTAAGGAGGTGGGGCATTCAGGGACAATTAAAAATTGATGGCTTATGATTAGGTCTCCTATTTGGCAGAGGAGAGGCTCATTAAAGGATGTAGTTTTAGATTTACTGTCAATACCCACTACCAACAGATTTTGGGGGGAGGGAGGTTTGGAGTGACAGGTCAGAACTGAATAGGTGGCTCCTGTATCATTTAAAAACCAATCTGGCAGTGGACTTGGCCCAGTGGTTAGGTCGTCAGTCTACCACATGGGAGGTCTGTGGTTCAAACCCCAGGCCTCCTTGACCTGTGTGGAGCTGGCCCACGTGCAGTGCTGATGCATGCAAGTAGTGCCATGCCACGCAGGGGTGTCCCCCCATGTAGGGGAGCCCCATGCGCAAGGAGTGTGCCCCGTAAGGAGAGCCGCCCAGCGCGAAAGTGCAGCCTGCCCAGGAATGGTGCCGCACACACGGAGAGCTGACACAAGATGATGCAACAAAAAGAAACACAGATTCCCATGCTGCTGACAACAACAGAAGTGGACAAAGAAGACGCAGCAAATAGACACAGAGAACAGACAACCGGGGTGGGGGGGAAGGGGAGAGAAATAAATAAATAAATCTTGAAAACAAACAAACAAACCAATCTCTTTACCTGCCACGTCAAAGGTCACCTGGGGCTTCTCTTGTTGGAACTATGGAGTCATCCAAGGGCCACTTTTTGCCCTGAGCCCTCTCAGTCCTTCCTGGTGGCTGTTGCCATAAGGGCCCTGGGCTGTGCTGTGCCCTCCCTTTGGGATTTGGTGCAATTCTAAGACCAGTGGTCCGTTTTCCCGCATCGGGGGCAGGAACCAGGGGGCTCCCTATGAGGTTGCAGTGGTTTGGGGCAGTCTTCCTTCCAGTGGCCAAGCTCTCCACAGTTGAAGCAGGATCTTGATGCTTTGGAACCTGAGCTGGGGTGACCCTGAGGTGGCAGGCCGCCACCTATGGCGACTGCGGCAAGGAGAGCCTTTTTCCTGTCTCTCCTTACTTTCTACTCCTTGATGGCCTCATCACAGTTGTTGAAGACAGAAAAAGCTGCTTCTAAAGGAGAAAATTGCTGTTTTTTATATTGAGCTAAATCTGCCAGGGAGAAAGGAACATAGATTCTAATTGCTTCCGCGCCTTTATTCGCTGCTTCCTTTGTTGGGTAGTGGCCTTTCTTGGGTCCCTTGGTAGGGTGGGAAGGTGCTCTGCTCCTAGAGACTCCCACTGAAGTAGCAACGGGCATCTGAAGTGGGGGTGCTTTCACCTCCCGAGCATAACACAACCTGCAAAACCATTTAAACGCGTGTCCTGATATAGCGCCTTAAAGTGTTAGACAGATGGATTCTCTGACTGCTTCCTTTCCCTTTTACACAGGAGGTCTGACTGCAAAATAGGGTCATAATTTAGAGTGCTGTGAACAGGCCATTTTTGCCCATTTTCAAGGCTCTACTGCAGTTTGCAGATGATGATCAGTTTCTCCTCCTTCAGCCCTTTGGTGGGCAGAGTCCACTCCAGTGGTGAGTCTGCTGGTATCCTAGAGGCCGTGCCCATTATCCTAAGAGAAAAGAAACACTTTTATGAACCAAGCAACTAAAACAATATTAGCCAAGCAACCAACACAATTTTAACCACGCAACTAAAACAATTTCATTAGTCCGCTGACATGACATCCCAAGTCCAATGAAAACTGTACCCTTTAAACCACAGTGCTCAAGGCACTCAAGTCTCGGGAGACCTTTGGAGTTCTGCTCTCCGAACCAAAGTGCTTGAGGCACTCAAGTCTTGGGGACATTTGGAGTTACTGCTCTGATTCCCGCCATCCCCAGAATCACAGAGCCCTTGCCGCTGGGCGTTTCCAGGGCTGAACTAGGTCTTGGGAGAAGCCTGAACCCGAAATTCAGACCCAAGCACCAGGCTGAATTCGTGGGAGATGTTGGGAGCAGTGGTAACCCAACTGAAACCCCCAGAACAGGCGAGTTTTCTTGGGAAAAGGGCTGGCTTTCCCCCTTGCCCCCATTCTTACAGAGGTCTTAAGAAGCAGCCTTACTTTACTGCCGCACCTAGGAGTTTCCCAGCTAAACCAGACATTAAGGGCCCATCAAGAGATCGGAGATCAATTGTTCCAGCTCGCAGGCCTCAGGACCCTGAAGCAATAACCTCCCTCTGTGGGTGGGACCAAAACTTGACTAGCAAATGCGTTTTCAGTTTCCGAAACATTCTAAAGTGTTTTACAAACTCAGATGAGAAATTCAGTAGGAGGAAGATTAAATGTGAAGTTGAGGTGAATTACGAATGCAAGTCCTGGTCCGTGACCCCCTGGAAAAGGGAACACGGGCTGCCCGATGGCACCCACGTCAGCCCCCGCCTGCTGCCACTTTCCCACCCTGTCTCAGAGCAGGGAGCCCAGTGTGGTCGGTAGGAAGGTGGGCCCAGGTATGGACTTCTGGGGGTGGGGGTGGCATGTGCAAGCCTCTGAAGCTTTCTGCCATCACTGCCGCTAGGGGGAAGGGTGGTGGGAGAAGGCAGGGGCAGCCAGCGCTGGGACCTGGGGCTAGCTGCTAAAAAAGCCAAGCTCGGCATAGGCATGCCACATCCAGGCTGAAAAAATGTAGCTCTGCTGTGCCCGAAGCTCCGCCCAGGACCCTCTATATCCCGCACTGTGCCTCCCCCCACCCCAACTCCTGACCAGCGTCAGGTACAACAAGCCTGGGTACGCAGGGCAGACTCAGAGGGGTCCCATGCCTCATCCCCCACTCTTGGCTCGGGATTATGTCTGTGGGGACCCATAGGGGAACCCATTTAAAATGAATCACCGGAAGAAGGCATTAAACTCGCTGTAATCCATAGTTGGACCCTTCACCAGTCTTCACAGGGATTGAGGAAGATTACCTGCTTCTCCTGGCTGGCTCACTCGTATGTGTTGCTGGATTTCCTCTAGGTTCTTAGCTCTTGCATAAAAACATTTGAGAACATGCTGGTGTAGTTAGGCCAGTAGTTTATTAAGGAAATCAGGAAGAGAGTAGGAATGGGAGCAAATAACAGATTATGGGTCCCAAGTGTACTTGCGGGTTGGCCCGGCAGAGGGAGGATAAAGGGCTGATTTAAATTCTGCGTTTGCTTTTTAAACCATTAATTATTCCTCCCACTTGCTAATGTTTGGGGAAGGGGTCCCAGTTTGCTGTTTTGATTGATTACCCCTCCCAGCAATTTCCTGGGGTATGGGGACTCAGTGATAAAGCCCCTTGAAACTATCTGGGGCCTTTCCTTAATCCCAGATGGTCAAGAAAAATTGTGACAGGTTCTTCCAGCAGCTTTCTGGGGGTGTGTGTGTCTTTCTCAGAGGATTTCCAGGTGGAATTCCATGGTCACATGTCTCATGGCCGTGGTTTTCTGCCAGGTCCCAGATTCATCTTCTCATTTTCTCAGCTAGCATGCTTTTCTGGGAACCCTCCTCATTTTCCTGGGGAGGAAACTGAGGCCCAGGGAGTATTAGTTTTGTGCCTCATGTTTTGTGGCTTTCCCAAAATCATAACCATTCATGGTTAGCCCATTGCTAGCCCTATGTCTGGATGGAGACTTTCGGACTGATTACTGGCTTTCTACTGCCTCCCTCCTCCATCACCTACGCTAATGTATTTGCCTTTGGGAGCCTAAATGCCCCAAGCAAAGTTCCATTCTCTTTTTGGTCTCTTCGAAGGCTGCAGCCCCCAGCATTTCAGTTGATTAAGCTTTGCTGGTTGTTCAGCACTGCTAAGGAGGCTCTTCAGGACTTTTTTTTTTTCCTTCCAGTTTTTTATTTCCAGTTGGAGCCATAGAAGATATGGGGCATTTAAAAAAGCTACACTATCACCATTTTTTAAAAAGATTTATTTTATTTATTTCTCTCTCTGTGTCCATTCACTGTGTGTTCTTCTGCATCCGCTTGCATTATCAGGTGGCACTGGGAAACTGCGTCTCTTTTTATTGTGTCATCTTGCTGTGTCAGCTCTCTGTGTGCGGTGCCATTCCTGGGTGGGCTGCGCTTTTTGCATGTGAGATGGCTCTCCTTGTGGGGCGCACTCCTTGCATTTGGGGCATCCCTCCACAGGGGTGCCCCTGTGTGGCACAGCATTCCTTTCGTGCGACAGCATTGTGCGTGGGCCAGCTCATCACTGGTTTGCTTGGGGTTCCATGTCGTTGCTTCAAAGACCATGCTGCCAGGCTGGGATGGGGCTCCCGGGAAGGTCTAACGTGACTTTCCCGCCCTACCTTCAATCAGAGTAGCTCTACTGTGAGCCATTTTATAAATGAGGCTTTGGACTAAGTCTTGCTCAAAAGAAAGAGCGTTCCACTGACAAAAAAAAAAAAAAGAATAAAATTTTTGAAAATCACTGCTCTAGACTGGAGTAGGCAGAAGAAAGCGCAATCCAGCTGTGACCTTCTAAAGGCCACCCTTTCCTTGGTGTGACTTCATTTTCCACACAATGCATTTGCTCTTACCCTTTGATGGAGCTGAACAATGTCCTGTTCTCCGGGCGTCCTTCAGGGGAAGCAAACTGCAGAGATTCTGCTCCTGCAAAGGTCACCGGGTCTAAGCACCTTAGACATGGAGGAAAGGGAGGCTGGACCTGCCCTCCACAGTTTCCACTGGGCCCCTGTCTGGGGAGGGAAACGGCTCCTTTCCTGGGTCCTAACAGGTTGCATTCATGGTCAGGAAACGTCGTCTTGCCCCTTTGTCAGGGCCTGGTTAGTGGTGGCCTTTACCTGTTCCCCTCCCGTAGACGAGGTGTTACATCTAATCTTGCCTATTTCAGTTTACAATAACTCCACACAATTGGGCTTTTCCTTTCCCAAGTCAGAAGATACCGAGTATCTTTGGGCCTGCAGGTTTGAGTCTGATAAATTAAGCGGACAAAGGTTGCCGGTCTTTGTGCCCCTGATACTAACGGCACTGGCAGCCGAGGCAGCTGATTACGGAAAAGAACGCAAAGAGCAACGGCAGAGCCATTAAATTGTGCGTAAATGGTATTTTTCCCTGTGAAATCTCAATACCTCCCTTAGGACATTGCAGCTTAGGTTTTTGAGCCGCTCTTCTCTGATATTTACTCATTGGGGATTTTACTCTTGAGAAATCACTGTGGCGACAGAACCCTCTTGCCTCCGTGAAGACGATGTCAGCGTCTCAAAATCCAGGACGTTTTAAGGCAGGATTCCAACCTCATTACTGCCAGGAATAAAATTCACCCAAGGTGGAAGTGTCCTCTCTTAGAACGCAAATCTGTCTCAGATGGCTTTTCTTTCCCCTTTGTTTTTGAAGCTAGGCAATTACTTTTTTAGAAAAAAAATGTGAGAATGTACAAAACTCCTTTTTTCCCCCCTTTCATTTATTTGAAATTGAACTTAACAAAGTCAGTTCTGAGCAAGCACTATATATGAGTAATGTTTTTTTGTCCATAATGGTATTGGGAGTGCTGATTCTCTCTCTGCTTTGTGTGAGCGTTTGTAATGACAAAGTACTCTTGTCACGGTGTATAATGAAACTATAAATTGTTTTCATGAATGCTCTGAATTTGGTCTTTTACGGGGCAAATTCAAAAGGTATTTAGTGCCACGTTTCACATATGTGAATAACATCACACCATGTGATATATCCAGTAAGAGTAAAGTCGAGAGTCCCCAACCAGGCTTATGCTGGTTTGGGTGGTGAGTGATCATCAGGTGAGGGTGGTTTAGGGATGGGGAGTCGGGAAGAGGAAGGATGAAGGAATCCCAAAACTCTGAGGCCCAAGTTCCAGCCAGATGCATCTGGTTATTTGTGGAGGGTTGAAAGTGTGGCTAAAATACCTTATAAAATTTGTCGGAAGGTGAGATACAGGAGCTGCAACTGGATTAACAGAAGTTGTATATATCATGGCAGAGTTGGTGAACAAATTCTCAAGTGAGAGAATGAGTTACATGGGTAGGTGCAATCTAGTTTAGTTATTTATAGTTCCATTAAATTATGTTAATGCTATTTTAAAATTTTGTTCCTGATTATAAAAGCATATGGGTTTATTCTAGAAAATTTGGAAAACACAAAAAGCACAAAGAAGAAAATAAACAACAACACATGCAACCAATAACAGTGATATTTTTACAAAAACCTGTTTTATATATATTATTTTGTAAAATTTTGCACATTTTATCTGGATATATAAATCTTTTTTAAATGAAATGAGGTCTGGCTATATATTATTTATGAATATATGTATGTATATATGTATGAGTGTGTGTATAGGTATATATTCTAATATTCTGCTTATTTACTTGTATTAAATTATTTAACCTGTCCCAGTTTGTCAAAATGCATGAATGCCCCAGGTTTTGACTTTGTCATGTGGGTGGTGTGTGCCAAACACTGTAGCAGCCTTTATGTACATTATGTCACTCACTGACAAATGTCTCTGGGTATGTAATCTCTACAAAAGTCTACAAAGAATGAATCCAGTGGAAGCCTGTTAACGTTTTTGACCAGTCACTTGAATTTGCTTTGCAGTACCTTGTGTGTAAAAGGAAGCTGGAGAGTAAAAAGGAAGCACTGCTGATCCTTTCCAAGGAGCTAGACACGTGCCAGCAGGAAAGAGACCAGTACAAACTCATGGCCAATCAGCTCCGAGAGCGCCACCAGTCCCTAAAGAAGAAATACCGAGAGCTGATCGTATGTATTACTTAACAGTGATTTTTCTTTTTCCCTCATTCAGATGTAAAGAGGGTATTTTAAAATGCTGTCTCTCAAAAAAAAAAAAAAAAAGATTACGGTTCGTATAGCTCAGAAGTAGAAAAATTAAGTTGTGAAAGTCACGACCCCCATTTCTTCCGTAACCCAGTCCCGCTGGCTTCTCACTGCTTTCTCTGCATATATGAACATACACACGGTTCCATGTGCTTGTACATGGCTACTTATTTTTTGGTTTATTTATATAGAGAGTATGTTTTAAAAGGATTCGTATTATTATGGTAGCCATTAGCCACATGTAGCTACTTAGATTCAATTTAAAATTAATTAAAATGAAGTAAAATTAATGCAGTATTCAGTTCCTCAGTCTTACTTGTCACATTTCATGGGCTGCTAGCCATAGGTGGTTGGTGGCCACTATCCTGAACAACAGACACATGTGACATTTCCATGTTTGCAGAGTTCTCTTGGGCAGCGTTATAGAAGCTCTTTTCACTCAGTGCTTTAAGTTGAATATCTTTCCAGGACAGACATGCAGATCTAATTCATTCTTTTACACAGCTGTGTAGTAATCCATGGTATGGCTATTTCCATAATTTTTTAAACCTTTCCCATAGCATTGGGCATTTAGATTTTTCTCTAGGTTTTCATATAAGATTTTTAAGGATGCACGTTATACTGAAATGAAGACTACCAACTGTATAGTTCTATTTTGCACCCTTGCTTCTCTTTTTTCTCATTGATGCAATCTTTTTTTTAAGTCCTGGCAGGAGTGCCAATATTTAACCTTCTGTGCTGAGATCATTTGAACTCTCTGGGAACAGTATTAGATTCTTCATTTTAAAATGTTACCTTTTATATGAACAGCATCAGATGAAAGATTACTCATTTAGTGAGCCTTTACTCATTCACCTGAGATATTTGTGTGCTCACATAGCAGGAAAGCAAGAGGAATTAAATGCTTTTAAGACAAAATGTCTACTAGGACTGGAAACTCTTGGTTAATTTTCTTTCATTTTGTGGCAAAACCTAAGTTGGCCCACTCTTGCCCCCCAATTCTCCTGCCCACAAAGAAAATTCAAGCATGTGTGTGTGTGTGTGTGTATATGTTTGTGCATGCGTGTCAATGTGTGTGTCAGGGTGAATAATAGTCCCACTTTGCTCATGGCCAAGGAAATTCAGGGCACAGGACATTTAGTGCTAAAACCAGGAAAATCCTGACTCAACTGGGAGCATTGGTTGCCTATGTGTGTTTGTGTGTCTCTTTGTCTGTCCATCACTATTCTTTTGGATCTAACTATTTCAGTTTAGGCTCTGCTCAGAAATAATTTTGATAAATCCAGTTTTGTTCCAGTTCACATAATTTTAGAACATATAGAGGTTTGGTCCTAATTAGAACTGGTTCCCTAGAGGTTTTCCCAAATAACTCTGGTTTAGTTTATAAATTTTTAAAGTATTTGTGCTTGGCTCAGCAGATTACTGGTTGCATGGTGGCAGAAGGTGGGGGAGGCCTAAAATTAGGTTCATAGTTTGGTTCATTTCCTTGACTCTAAGAAAATCTCTTTTTTGAGACAGTAAAATGTAATATTTGCTTCTTTGTAGGATGGTGATCCATCACTTCCCCCTGAAAAGAGGAAACAGGTAAGAGTTATGCCTAATCTTTGATTGTGCTCAGATTGCCACTATCAATGCCTCAAACATTGGGAGGATAGGGAGCTTCAAAATGGACAGAGAAGAGCTTTTTGATTTCTCAGCATCCTTTGCATTTCTGGGCAGGCATTGGGGGTGGTAGAGTGACACTGATTACAAAGAGGTTTCAGGAATCTGATGAAAGAAACTCGGTCAAGTCCAACAGGGTGGAAAAGGGTGCACATGTTGATTGCATTCCACTCTCTTGTTGGGAATCCTGGAAAATCTGAGAATTCAGGGATTGTGGCTCTAGCATTTTCGCTCATTATTTGGGTAGGTAGGTAAATGTCACTATTCCGACATTTAGGTTCTGCTGCTTCAGACTTTCAAAAGCTATTTTACCATCAAAACTCATCAACCCTCTGTCTTAGTTTGCCAGGGCTGCTATAACAAAGTATCACACGCTAGTTGGCTTAACCAACAGGAGTTTATTGTCTTACAGTTTTGGAGCCTAGAAATCCAAAATCAAGGTATCGACCGGGTCGTGCTTTCCCTGAAGTCTGTAGCATTCTGGTGATGGCTAGTTAGCAATCCATAACTCAGTCTCGGCCTTGGTCATCTTTTTCTCCATCTGTCTCCTTCCCTGCATCTGATTTCCTCTGCTGATAAAACCTCCAGTTATATTGGATATATAGAACCCTGATTCAGTCTGGCTCTCATGTCTTAAAGGATCCCATTTACAAATGAGTTCACACCCCAAGCACTAGTGTTAAGACTTGAACCTGTCTTTGTGGGGGATAGGATTCGATTGATATCACCTTCCTTTTGACTATTTTTTTCTCTCCTTGATGATAGCCAGCACCATTTATTGAATAATACATCCCCCCACTCCCGCCACTGATTTTAGAGGGTCAAATTCTTATCTACACATGGATCTGTTTCAGGAATTTTGTTCTGTTCCCTTGAGCTTCCTGTGTAGTCCTGTGGCTGTACCACATGATTGCAATGACTTTTGCTGTGTAGTGCTTTTAATAGCACTTGGTTCTAGTCTTTGGCCCTTAACCTTTCTTTGGCAGATTTTTAAAATTTGTTATTCTAGAAAAATTATTAGAAACATTTTATCAAATCCTCCTCTGATCCCACTGAAAAAAAACTCCTATTGCTATTTTTTATTACAATTTTGTTAAATTTATATGTTAATTTGGGGGCAGTTGGTATTTTTATAACATTACTTCCAGGAATACTGTAAGTTAAATTTCTTTTAATCCAGGTACCAAAAAAGAAAAAAACACATTTCTAAGAGTATCTGTCTTAGAACTTTCCTTAACTTTACAACTGTTCTACACTGTTATGCCCCCAAATTTTAGCTTTTTGGGGGGCTTGAAGGGAACCGGGATTATGATGGTGCTACTGCTGTGTGTTCTGTTATGGGAGAACCTCTGCACCTGAGCACCTGGTGGATGCAAATGAGGACACAGGAATTGTGTGGTCTTTTCACAGCTGTAAAGGTGAAACCAGCATCCTGTTTCTGTCCATTGATGATCTATACCTGGCACCACATAAGCTACTTGACTTTAACACCTTCAGATTTCTGAGGCTAGTGAACAATGTGCCCAAACACCAACAGCAGAACCAAAACCCAAAACAATGACGACAAAACTTTCACTCTTAAATAGCAACTCAGTCCTACATTTACCCAGACAGTGCTGGTCCCTTAATAATTTATTTTATGTCACTGTGGATTGCTCTGAAATTAAACTATGCCATAAAACTAATTGGTGTTTTTTTTTAACAACAAAATTACATAGGAAATTATCATTAATGTTTTAACATTGGGTTCCTTAATCTTGAATTGCTAGGTGTTTTGTTTTTGTTGTTTTGGTGACTATAAGCAGTTATCTTTCCTGCGATTTCAAAACGTGTTAGTATTCATGAAGGAGTTTTACAGTTTTAAGTGAATTCACGTTCCGTGACTTTATAATAAAAAATTTACATTGACTGAGGAGAATCTGATGAATTCTAGTAAGCCTGCGCTGATGCATTCTTATGGTTCTAAAAATACAAGTTCAATGTCCTAAACATTGGCTTTGTAGCTTTTAATAGGGCATTTAGTTTCCGTCCTGTAAGGATTTAGTATGGTGGTTGTGAGCCTGAGCTCTGCAGCCTTCATGCCTCGGTTGAAATCACTGACTGGCTGCATGTGCTAGGATGCACTGGAGGGCAAGTGACAGAAATTCTAAACTGCTTAAAGGGTAAAGGAATTGAATACAGGCAAACTTCAGAGATATTGTGGGTTCGGTCCAGGCCACTGCAATAAAGTAAATCACATGAATTTCTTGGTTTTCCATGCCATGTAAAAGTTATGTTTATACTGTACTGTAGTCTGTTAAGTGTGCTGTAGCTTTTTGTCTAAAAATAATGTATATACCTTAATTTAAAAATAACCATATTGCTAAAAAAATGTTAACCATCATCTGAACTTGCAGTGAGTCATAATCTTTTTGCTGGTGGAGGGTCTTGCCTTGTTGGTGGCTGACTGATCCGGGTGGTGGTTGCTGAAGGTTGGGGTGGTTGTAGCAGTTTCTTAAAATAAGACAACAATGAAATCTGCCGCATTACTTGACTCTTCCTTTCAAAGGACATTTCTCTGTAGTATGCAATCATGTTTGAAAGCATTTTATCCACAATAGAATGTCTTTCAGAATGATAGTCTATCCTCTCAAACCCTGCCACTGCTTTATCAACTAAGTTGATATAATACTATTCTAAATCCTTTGTTGTTATTTCGACAATGTTCACAGCATCTTCACCGGTAGTAGATTCCATCTGAAGAAAGCCCTTTCTTTGCTCATCCATAAGAAGCAATTCCTCATCCATTCACATTTTATCATGAGATTGAAGAACTCAGTCACATCTCCAGGCTCCACTTCTAATTCTAGTTATCTTACTATTTCTATAGAGAAATAGTAAGAGAACTGTAGTTTTTTCCTCCGCTGAAGTCTTGAACTCCTCAAAGATATGCACAAGGGTTGGAATTATCTTTTTTTAAACTGTTAATATTTTGACCACTTCCCATGAATCACAAATGTTCTTAATGGCATCTAGAATGATGAATCCTTTCCAGAAGGTTTACAATTTACTTTGCCCAGATCCACCAGAGGAATCAGTAGCAGTGGCAGCCTTATGAAATGTATTTCTTCAATAATAAGACTTGATAGTCAACATGACTCCTTTGATCCATGGGCTACAGAATGGATGTTGCGTTAGCTCTTTGGTAACCAGGTGCATTGTCCATAAGTAGTAATATTCTGAAAGGAATCTTTTTTTCCTGATCAGTAGACCTCAACATTGGGCTTAAATATCCAATAAACCATGTTGTAAACAGAAGTGTTGTTATACTTGCTTTATTGTTACATTTATAGAGCCCAGGAAGAGGTGATTTAGAATAATTTTTAAGGGACCTAGGATTTTTGGAATCGTAAATGAGAGTTGGCTTCAACTTAAAGTCACCAGCTGCGTTAGCCCCTGACAAGAGAGTCAGTCTAATTTTGAAGCTTTGAAGCCTGGCATTGACTTCTCCTCCGAGCTCGGAAAGTTCTAGATGACATCTTCTTCCAGTGGAAGGCTGTTTTGTCTACATTGAATATATTCCATGCAGATTTTGAGATGTACCTATTTTAAAAAACTCTTCATTGCTTATCTAGATTTAAATTTAACTGAGCATCCTATATTTTATCTGGAAATTCTACTATGTGCCAATTTTAATGTCAGCTTCCTCTCAATTTTAGCATCGGCTTCCTGCCAAGGCTGGTTCCCCTGTGTATGCAGGATAGCTGCCAGGGCCATCAAGACTATCTGCTGCTTTGTTCATGTTTGATAGGACAGAGGCAGGCACCCTAGCGATGGAGTAAGTCCTTCCCTCCAGTCTGATTGGACCAGTGTAGAGTGTGTTCCCAGGCCTGTTCTAATCGCATTCCCCAGGGGAGTGTGAAAGAGCTATAGGGGTGTCAGCCATGGTCCACCAAGCTCATTGTGTGGCGTAGGCAGGTTTCTTGGAATATCTGTGCCTCAGCTTTCTCATGCATGAAATGGGGATAAACATGGTGCTCACTTCATGGTGTGGCTGTGGAGAATGAACGAGCTTATTGAATAGCACCCTCAGCACAGTATCCACAAAGGTTCATCATCCTCTCCTTCTCCTCGTTGTTGCTTTTTGGAACAATTTGTTGTTAGCACCTTGATTCTGCCCATCACAGTTCTTGACTGTGGAGGACCCACCGCCCTCGTGAGAACTTTTGGGTTACACCTGGCAGCTTGAAGGAGCTTGAACAGAGAGGAGGCTCCTGGCTCGTGGAATTTCAGAAGGGTTGGCTGGGCATCACCAAGGGAGGCAGAGGTAGAGCGGGCCAACGAGCGGTGGCAGAGGAGATCCCCAACTAGGACTCTGCTCTGGTCTTGTTACCGGATTTTATCTAGGTTCTTGGCTATGCTGCAGAATGAATTTCAAGAGCACCCCGGGAGGGTGTTCTTTAGGTCAGTAATTTATTCAGGTAGAGAGGGAAGAGAAATGGGAGAAAACAACAGCAGGGGTCCCAGGTAGAGAGGAAGGGGATGAAAATGAATAAAGAGGGCTGATTTACAGACTACAATTCCCCATGGTAGATTATAAATCCCCAGGTTTACTTGCGTGGCCACATGGCAGAGGAAAAATGGTGAGAGTGGTACACAGAGGGCAGGGAGCAGGTCCAGAGGCAGGAGAGCAGGGCGAGAACAAGCTCAAGCCTTGTGGTTTGCTTTTAAACTTAATTATTCCACCCCTTTGCTAATGGCAGGGGAGGGCTTCTAGCTGTTTGCTGTTTTGATTGGTTACCCCACCCGTCAATCCCTTAGTGAGGACTCAATGATAAAGTCCCTAAGGAACATCTGGGGCTTTTCTTTGCATCCAGAAGAAGTCTTTGTTCTAGATAGCAGGGTCCAGGGGGTGGGGGTTTCTGATGTCCACATGGACTCTCTGCCAGGTTCCAGATACATCTATTAAGTCCCTCTCTTACTAGCCTGCTTCAGTCTCAGCGCTCTCTGAGCCCGTCGTCATCTCTTTCCCGGGACCCGCCTCCTCCACACGGTGGGACACACGGCTGCTGACTGCACCAGGACCACAGGCCCCACGGCTGTGGCTGCTAGGAAAAGGCTGCTCCTGAGCCTCAGGGGAGAGCCTGGGGTCCATTGCACGGTCAGTCGGTCTTGGCCATCTGATCGATACAAGGCAGCTGAGTTCCGTTCACCATGTGAAGTGGCATGGGGGGTGTCCCAGGAAGAGGAAGGGCTGCTGGGTGGACTTTGCCTTAACCATCTGTTCTACGTGGCTTCTTAAACAGTCTTGGGATAACTAATCCTACCGGCAGCCAGCGGGATTGAGTACTGGGTGTCAGGTGCTGGGTTGCACTGGGGATGATCTCATTTCATTCTCACACCACCAGGAGAGGGAGATCCTGTGGTTATTATTGTCACCATCTTACAAATGGGGAAATTGAGGCATACGGTAGTTAAGGAAAGTGCCTGAGGGAAATAATGTAATGACTAATTAATTGGTGATGGAACCCAAATTTGAGCCCCAGCCAACTCAGCGTTGGTGCTCGCAGCCACTGTGACTCGATTAGTACTTATTGAATCCCCGATGAGTGCCTGGCACTAACCAACACAGTGGGGAAGCAGGGGTGAAAAAAAACAGATAAAAATCCCTGAGCTTATGGAACTTGCATGGCATCTAGGGTGATTGTACATTCACTCTTTCCCAGGGCAGTCTCTGTTTATACCATGTGTCCTGCCATAATTTTTGTTAGTGCCCCCTTCACTCTTCAAGGTATCTTGGTTTGGATAATAAAGAATATGGTCACCCTAATTCTAGTATGAATGCTCTGATCAGACAATAAATAAAATATTTAAAATATGCACTATTAGGGGGTATAGAAGAACCCTTCTACACTTTCTGTACACGTTTTTTGGTAAACCTAAAATTACTCTGAAAATAGTCTTAAAAATTAAATATGTGTGTAGTATGTTAAATGGTCATCAGCACTGTGAAAAGTAAAATACAGCACAACGTGAGGGAGCGAATTCTGTCTTCATAATGAATGAAACATGCCTTTATAAATTTTGAAGGAAAATAGCTCCAGTATTTGTAGAAAAGAAGACTCTTACTTCTTGAAAATATTTGTAGCCTTAGTCTGTCTGTCTGTCTCTATTTACTTTTTAAGCATGTGATTTTATTTTAGGTAGAGGGTATTAAAATGTCCTCTTCACTAGCTCAGTGTTGGGGAGAGAACATACAGTATTAGATTGTACAGTGCTGGCTACAATGAGACTGTCCATTTAGCCAGAAGCAGACAGTGTTGGCATATACGTGCAAATATGGGAAGGGGGAAGCACAATTATTTTCTAAATATTTTCATCAGCAGGAATTGGGTAGGAATATCCACTCTGACCTAGTGTCTGTTACTCCAAAGGTGAAACTGAATGAAGTATTTACCCCTTCAGTTGCAAAGCAAAGGCACCTTGTGTAAGTGGAAGGCAGTGGAACAATAGCCAGCTGCCAAGGTAACAGATGTGACAAGGAGGTCACAGATCTACATGTTAGAAAAAGAGGTGCCGCTGCTCTAAGCACCTTGCTGCTCATCAGACTTGAAGCTGCGGCTTCTGTTTTTTCACTCAGAAAGGGAAATTTCCATGATCTCTCCTTATTGGGCTCCTCCCCTGTTCATTTCTTGACTCAGAGGGAGAGATTTCTATGATCACTCTGTTGGACTTTGCCTTGTGTCAGTTCCCTTTCTCTGGGCCAGTGGTTTCTAAACTCTTGTAAATCACAGACACCTTGGAGAAGGCAATGAAAGCCGTGGACCTTTTCCACACAGAAATGGTGCTTATAATTTCATAGATTCACATACCCTGGTAGCCCACCCATGGATCCTTGGGGTTCCATGGGCTGCATTTCTGAGCTGCCACTTGAAATGTATTGAGGGTTCTTTTCGAATATAGGGAGAAAACAATTGCACATCCTTAGCTTTTCTGTGGCACTGCATTTAAGTATGCATGGAATCTCCTAACAATCTTCCTCACGTGGCAGGCATGACTTTCATTAAGTTGTCAGGCAGGATTGTGGTTGGCAGTAGATGGTAAGAGCTTGGATTCTGGATCCAGTTGCATGCATTGTAATCTTAACTGTTCTACTTGCTGGCTGGGTTGTCTTGAGCAAGCTGTGTAACCTTTCTGAGACTCAGTTTCTTCGCCACATTGGGTGTCAGATTAGGAAGTATTCATCAAGTTCCTGGGAGGAATTGGTGTGACAGTGCTTGTGGGCTCTTTGCCTGGTATTGGTGAGTGCTGAAGAAATGCTGGTTAGTTTTGTTTTTTTTTAAAGATTTATTTATTTATTTCTCTCCCCTTCCCCCGCCCCCACCCCGGTTGTCTGTTCTCCGTGTCTATTTGCTGTGTCTTCTTTG
The DNA here is from genome assembly GCF_030445035.2 of Dasypus novemcinctus. Lineage (NCBI taxonomy): Eukaryota > Metazoa > Chordata > Mammalia > Cingulata > Dasypodidae > Dasypus > Dasypus novemcinctus. Next base: position 183,871,413 of record NC_080673.1, read on the forward strand.
TCTGCTTCTGTTGTTGTCAGAGGCATGGGAATCTGTGTTTCCTTTTTGTTGCGTCATCTTGTTGTGTCAGCTCTCCGTGTGTGCAGCACCATTCCTGGGCAGGCTGCACTTTCTTTCGTGCTGGGTGTCTCTCCTTATGGGGCGCACTCCTTACATGTGGGGCTCCCCTATGTGGGGGACACCCCTGCGTGGCACGGCACTCCTTGCGCACATCAGCTCTGCGCATGGGCCAGCTCCACACGGGTCAAGGAGGCCCAGGGTTTGAACCGAGGACCTCCCATGTGATAGACGGACGCCCTAACCACTGGCTAGTTTTTACTTCACTTCTGCCACGTCTGAGGTCACGCAGCTGGCTAATAGAGCAGGGCTAGAATCCAGATCGGCTGGCTGGTAGTTCAGTATTATCCTTGGACTGTCTGAGTGGAGAGCAACCGCAGCCAACGGTCAGTCCAGCCTGCTCTGGAAGCCCAGAGATCAAGTGCCTTGTTTGGAGCACTCTGCCTAGGAGTTGCAGAGAGCTGGAAACTGAACTTGATATTTCCACCTTGTAATCCAGTGTTCTTTCCTGTTGCAGCTGATATCTGGCCATAATTCTTTCCCTGCTCTTTTTTCCTTCTCCTCCAAGGACAGACAGGAACTTTTATGTTTGTGGTTCTAGAAATATAGCTGTCGACTAGGCTTTCCTTTGGTACTTAGAAATCCTTTTAAAACAACTCAATTTTCAATGGCAAATCATCCGCTAAAGAAGCTGTGAAGAAGTCGTGACAATAGTAACTACATTAACCGTTTCTCATGGGAGATGGAAATGAAAGTTCTTCTTGATACTCCAGGCAGAACTGTACACAGCACACCCCTTTGCACACTGCAGTGAGAGGTCATCCAAAGATCTCCAACAACCCTGTCAATATTTTTCTTTTGCTAAACAAGCAGTTCCTCCAACAGGAGACCGAGGGGAATTTAAATTATCTTGGGTTAATCTTTTGATAAGATGGGATTCTTTGGGGTCTCGGCTGCTCATTTCCCATGCAAGCTCTTCCTTGAATAAAAAAATCAAGCATATCTTTAAGAGCTTCTCCTTTTCCTGTTTTGATTTAAAGCAGACCACGGGAGATATTCATCCTAGTCCAGGAGGGAATTTTTTCTTTCTTGCCTCTAAAATGTGAGGGCTTATTTAGACAGTGACATGCGCGAAGACTGCAACATCAGAGGAATGAGAGCCTCAGTGGCCCTTTGTGGGATGTGCAGGGGAGCCTTTGGCTTCGGAAGAAAAGTTCTTTTTGGTCTGTCTTGGTCCCTCCCTTGTGACTGCAAATTAGAGCAACTTTTGTATATGTGTCTTGGTTTGATGTCCAAAACCTAAAACTTCCTTCAAAGATCTTTGAGTGCTTTGAGATGTTTCTTTCATAATACTTTGAACGGTATTACTTTGTTACACCAGGGAAACTGGGAAGAAATCCAGGGTCCAGCCAGTCGGAGCCCACACAAATCCTAACGGCAGCTTCATGCCGAGGACCCGTGCACCTTCCCTTTGAAATCTTACAGCAATTTTTTGCGAGGAAGTGGGGGCCTCTCCCAGTTTATAGATGGAGAAATTCGGCCTGGCCGAGTCTAAAGAACTTGGAAGCTATTAGCAGAGCCCCTCAGCGGCAAATGTGGAATCGTAATGGCCGAGATTCTTTATTAAGATCATAATAGGCAAACATATTTAAATAGCAGCCACCCTAACCTATTAAGAGTATTTGCCTGGGGGGGGGGGGGGATCTGGAAATGCTTTCATTCGCAAGTGTGTGTTTTGAGATTACCAGGTGGGAGTAGGCTGCGGATGGCTCCTTGCACAGCCAAAAAATATGTATAAAGTAAGCTCTTGGGTGGTGGTTTTTTGTAAATAAGGGAAGCTGTTGCTGTAGCAGAGGTCATCACTTTAGCAGTTGCTATGAATAGGGGGCCCTTGCTAAGCAAAGCAAGTTTCACTCTGTTACTATCAACACAGGAGTTACCATCAGACCAAAGCAGCCGAGTAGAAACTGCAATTAAATTTGCTATCAATCACACCTCTCAAGTATACTTGATGTTTCATCAAACTTTTTTTTTCTTCACATATTCTTGCTTAATCTAGTACTTTTCCTTATTGAAGGTATAGTCTTAAGGGGCTCAGACTATCAATATTTTAATACCATGTAGTTAAGCAGCATTTCCTAAGTCTGGCTAATTTTCTCTTTCCTCTTCTTGAGGAAGTAACTGTCCCTCGCTCTATTTTTTCCCCTCTCAGATTTGAGTTCCATTTCTGGTTTATATGTATGCATTTTGGAAGGTATGTGAGAGGGCTTTCTGGTACTTAGTTTTACATTACTTTTATTATGGATAACTTTTCCATAGTTCGGTTACTGAAATGATGCATGTCTAGTAAATTGCAAAAATTCTGGAATTTACAATGTCACACCTTCTCTCTCCTGCTCACTTGTCTGAATTATTTAAAGAGTTGGTGAAAGTACATGGTCTGTCCTTCTCACTCCAGTTCCTAATGTCTGGGAAGGTTCGTCTTAAACTTTTTCTTAGTCACTTCCTATGTTCTGTTTTTATCCCTCTTTCCACTTCTTAGATCATCTGAAAGATTTAGGGCTCGTTCTTACAACTAATGTCCTGAAAGCTCTTTCTTGCAAACCAGTGTTGATTGCTTGATAATTGAAAACTGGAGTCCTTAACAGGGATTGTTATTGCCTAGTAGGAGATATAATTTACTTTTTAAAGACTCTATCAGTTCTTGTAAGGTTAAAAAAAAATCGTTGCATCTGTAATGCAAATTGTTTGAAATATTTTGAGGCATGTATAGGGGACTTGAAACATCCTGACAGAGACAAAGAGCTGGAGTTCACTTGGAAACTGGTGGTGAGTCAAAGGTGGAAGGACAGAGTCTCCACCCATGTGACTATGGCGCAGTAGCCTCCGTGCTAACTTCTGCAAAGGGTGGGGAAGAGGTTGGGGTGAGACAAGCACTGCTGTCCCAACTCCCTGGTCCCTGCCTTCACCACGGCTGTCCCGATTTGTAGCCATCATCCGTTGGGCGGAGAGAATTTCCAGGAGCATCGCAGTTGCCACATCGTTTGCTGGCCTTGGTAAACCGCTTCTGTTTGGGGCTTGGAATGGGGGTTGAGTTGTTCCTTGGCAAAGGAAGGCATGTCTGAATGGAGAACTGTAATAGTCTCTTGGCCTCGATCTCCAGGCTATGCTGTCATCCAGTCCCTCTTCCCTCCTTTCCACACCCCTATTTTAATAGATAAACTCCTAGCTGGAAAGAGGGACTCTCTTCCACTCTTTTCAGCATTCCGCTGTTTATTTCCAGAGCTAAAATGTCAACCGTTAATGTCGGCCCTGGCTAGATCTGAATATTTAAGAGGTTTCTTTTGTTAAATCTTTTCATATTTTGCTATTTATGCTACCCCCTGCCCCAAAGATTCAGAGGAAATAATCTTTGGGTTTTGTCTTCTTTCCCTGTGAAATCCTTTCCAGTGTTAGATGGTGCCACTTTTTCCCTGACATTTCCTTTACACAGGACTGCTGTTCGAGACGATGGTCACAGAGTCCTTTTCAATAACACCGAGACAAACGCTCTGCAAAGCTGATAAATTATAAGCAGGCGCGCGTTGGCTTGATGGATTGTTATAGTGAATGTGTGTGAGTCATGGGTGTTATTTTTGGTCAAAAGAATTGTGTGAACTTTCCTCCTCTATTTTGAGGGCTTTGAAATGTGCTACTTATTTTTATTTTATTTTATTTTAATATTTTTGCTCTTTCAGGTGTATGCCAAGGAGTTAGGCACCGTATCAGAAGAGTCATTTTCTAGTTTTCAAAGTTATTATTCTAGAGTTGAGGAGGTGGAAGGACTGAATAGAAAAGAATTGTGTATTGACAAGTAATCCAGTCTGTGAAATGTAAAAAGACGATTTCAGCGACCGGCTTTAAAGCAGTGGCCTCTCTCCCACCCCTACCCTGTCCCTGGGGGTCCGTTTTAAAGCTGGGGTGGATTTACTGTAAAAAGTTTTACTCCTTGGAGGCAATATGATTTTATTTGACCATTGTTTTGTGGCTAATGTAGCAATGGCTGGCTTTCTTTGGGGAGATTTCTTTTCAGCCTGGCTACAGAGTAATAATGTTTGATCTCAGACTGCTGGGTCTCAGAATCGCAGTTTCCAAAGGAGCCTTGCCCTCCTCTGCCTCTGGATCATTGGGAAGTGTCACTAAGCTCAGTGTTATTCAAAGTGCCACCCAAGAACCCATGCCAGGGTCTGCAACAAGAAAAGCCCAGTAATCAAGAGTAAGTGTTCAGAACCTTTGTCACAATTTGACAGCACCATTTTATGCCTTTTGAATCAAATAATAAATACCTACGGTTTTACCTTCCTGCCTTTTAAAATTCATTTTGCTAGTAATTCAATTTTATTGTAGTCTACCAAATTATCCATCTGTGAAGGATGAGGAGCGGCTGACCTCTCACCACTGAAAGATGGAGGTGGACTGGTTTGGCTACTGCCGTTACGCTGGTCAGTGAACGGTTGGTCAATCAATGTCAAGGTCCTCACACGGACTTGAAGTGCTCCAGCCGTTACTGATTCAAAAGGACAAAGTTAGGAAAGTGGAGGTGTTTGTTTTTGGTTTTTGTTGTGCTTACAGATTTCTTCCTGAGCATCTCTTCCAATATCGAGGAGCAAGCTCCTGTAAAGGTGAATTCTGCAGTGACTCCTGCAGATGGGGATGCTGAGATTTGCCTGAGCATGTGCAGGTGGCAGAGGGGTCTGGGAAGGCAGCTTTTAGCCAGGCAAGGCAAGCACAGGGCTGCACCACCTTCCCTTCCTCTGGGCCAACCGCTCCGGCCTGGTGGGCTGTCCCTCCATCTGTTAGAGAGGGATTAAGCTGCCACGGGAGGGGAGCAATGAGCTAATGTCTGAGAAATGTTCTAGAGTTCCGACTCATGATACCTGTGCTAAAGGGGCAGGGAGGGGCAGAGCAGGAAAAAGAAAATCAAGAATTGAATCATCTCCTAATTTCACTGCAGCTGGGCCAACTTGTTCTCGTGGCTTTCCACTGCTCCCAGGGAAGTTTTGAGATGTAGGCAAGAGATCTCTCTTTCCTACCCTGGAAAACTTTCCCCCAGATATCCACAAGGCTTACTCTCTCATTTTCTCAGGTCTTCGATCAAATGTAACCTCAGCGAGGCCTTCTGTGACCATTTTCCCTGGCATGCTCCATCCCCTTTGCCTGCTTCATTTTTCTCCATGGTACTTACCTAACATGCTGAGTCATCATTTATTTTATTGTCTGTTCCCTCCCCACCCCTACCCCCACTATAATATAAGTCTTAACTGGGCAGGGTTTTTTTGTTTATTGTTCACTGCTGTATCTCCAGACTCTAAAACAGTGCCTGGCCCATGGTAGGTGCTCAGTCAATAACTATCTGTTGTATAAGTGAATGAATGAGTAAAGAGTAGTAAAGGGCCAGGATCCCAGAGGAGCCACTTGTATGTCATGGATGTTTGCAAGGAGGCATTTCACCATATTGACACAACTCTGCCCATTGAGTCACTGGAAAGGCAGTGACTTTGCAGGAAAGGGGCACAGTCCAGAGAGGTAACCAGCACCTACCATCTTGTCAAGCACTGTGGTAAGCATGCTGATCAATATTTAAGTATCAAACCACCATTTGAAGTATTTACTGTAGCCCCACTGATAAGTGGCACAACTGGGATCCAGCTTAGTCTGATTCCACTGAAGGAAATTCCAAAAGCAGTCAACTCATCACCATTTCACTTGCGTTTCTTTGCTTCTCTGACTACAGAATGGAAATTAATTATCCTTATCCATCAACAAACTTTTATCTGATGAGATCAGAAACCTGGGAAAATTGGTATCTATTATAACACATGAGGTTTGCAAATATGGGGCTGAAAATTAGAGTTACTGAGTAATTTTCACAAATAAATGAGTATAAGTCAGGGCCTGATTAAATTCAGCCAGTGGGTTTGAGTGCTTCTTCTGTGCAAGACCCCATGCCAGTGTCGGTACTTGTTTTCAGTATTCTAGATCTCTCCCTCAACTGAGACATAACTTCCAGACTCAGCTCATTGTCTTTCATTTGAAAAATATTTGTGGAGCATCTACTAAGTACTTGAGATAGGTCAGTAGATCAAGTTCCTTGCCCTTCATAGACCTTATATTTGTGTGGGGGTGAGGATGGGGGTGGAGTGGAGATTAGTTTGCTAGAAACTGCTGGGAGCAGTATACCAAAAATAGGTTGCCTTTTATAATGGGTACTTATTAGGTTAAAAGCTTATAGTTCTGAGGCCATGAAAGTGTCCAAATCAAGACATCATCAAGAGATGCTGTCTCACCAAATTGCAGCTGTGAGCAATCAGACACATGGCTGTCTCATCTAAAGCAGGGGTTCTTAACAAGGGGTCAATGAGCTTGAAATGAAATTTTAAAAAAACACGTTATTCTTGTGGGGACGTGTTGGTGTGGGTGCGATGTATTTATTAACGAATACGCAGTATAGTTTGGACATAGTAAGGGGTCTGTGGTTTTTTCACCTGACTGGCAAAGGGGTCCGTGGAACAAAAAAGGTTAAGAACCCCTGCTCTAAAGATACTTTCACTCTGAGCTCAGCTGTGGGTGATCAGGTACATGGCAGGTTATAGTAGTGGCTCTGCCAGTCTCTGCCTTCTCCAGGCTTGCTTTCTCCCTGAGCTCAGCCATGGGCGAGTAGGCATTTGATTCATCTCTCCCCTCTCCTCTAGGCCTTGTCTCTTTCAGCCTCTTTCCATGTCTCTGTGCTTCGCTGATTTTAGCTTCCAACCTCTAGGACCTCTTCCTCAGCCTCTCTGGGTTTCTCTGTCTCTGCAGCTTTTTTCTGTGTCTGAGCCTTTTATTCTTCCCTTTTCCCAGGAAAAGGATTAAGACATACCCCAGGTCATTCCCTACTGAAGTGATCTAATCAAAAGGAAGGTCCCTTAAGTGAATATAATCAAAAGGTCCCACCTGCAATAGATTTACCTGCACAGGAATGGATTAGCTCTAAGGACATGGTCTTCTGGAGTCCACCCAACTTCAAACTGCCCTAGGAGGAGACAGGAAATTAACAATAAACCATGAAGTAAATTATATAATATATTAAAAGATGGCAAATGCTAAGGAAGAAAGCAAAGGTAGAGTATGGAAAGGGGTTGGGAATTTGGGGTGGGGTAGGTGGGTTGCAGTATTAAATAGTGTTCCAGATGGACCCTGGTGAGAAGGTGACCCTTGAGCAAAGACCTGAAGGAGGAGAGGGGGTGAGCCAAGAGGCTTTCTGGAGGGAGAACATTTTGGGCAGAGACAACATTGCCAAGGTGTTGGGATGGGATCATACCTGTCACATACTGGGAATGGCAAGGAGGTGAGCACTGAGGGCAGAGGGCTGAGGACAGGAAAAGCAGAGGAGTGGAGCTGAGGTCCTAGAGGAGCAGGAAGCCAGGGCATGCAGGGTATGGCCAAACTTTGTAGGAACTTTGGCTTTTACCCTGAATGAAGTGGGGAGCCACCGCAAGGTTTTGAGCAGAGGCATGGGGTGATCTAATTTGCTTTTTTACAAGATCTCGCTAGCTACTCTGTGGAAGTTGGATTGTAGTGGAGTGAGAGTAGGAGCAACAAGACCAGTTAGCATGCTAAGAAAGTAATCCAGGTGTACTCATGAAGGTGACTTGAGCCAGGTGTGAGTGTGGCGTTGGTGCATGCTGGGACTCCAACAGGATATCCCAATGGGTAGGATATGGGAGATGAGGAAAGTGATGACTTATGGATGATTCCAAGGTTTAGTTTTGTACCTTTTAAGTATCTAACAGAACTGAGTATCACCCAGAAATAGTAGGAGGTTTTGGAAATGTAGTCATTACTCTTGGGCTAGTCCCTTACCATATCTGGATTTGGTTTTCTTTGGCTGTACAATGAAGGGAATCCACAAGGTAATCTCTGAAATTCCTTGTGTGACTATTTCTGAGTGATTTCTTCCCGGGAGCTTTGTCCTCATTACTTGCTTGTGTCTTTTCCTCCTTCCTTTATTTTTTCACCATGAGTTTTTAAAACATGTGCTGGTACACAGACACAGTTGGGAGCAGCCTAAATGGATGCGGAGGAAGTAGAAAACAAAATTTCTGCCTTTAAGTAGCTTGCAGGCTTCTTGCTAATGTAATATGAGAACATGATAAATAATCTGAGAGTTAAAGCAAGTTTCAGTTAGCAAAATATAAATGGTACCGTAGAAGAAGGAGCTGTGAGGAGCAGGGTTAAGTTAAAGGTTTGGTTGGCTGGAAAGCATGTGGCTATTGGGGAAGAGCTGGGAATTCCAGGGTCAGGGAACTGGAGAAGCAGACCTCAAGCCATGGGAGGAATGTCAACGGTGCCAGCTTGCTGGGGGGGAAGGGGCAATGAGGCTGTGAGGCGATGCTGGGTGGAGAGGGGGAGACTTACAGAGGACCGTGCACGTGGGCCAGAAGGGTCTGGGCGTGAGCTGGGGCAAGCCTTAAGGAAGGGACAGTGTCATGAAGATGGATCCACAAGGATTTTCCTGACTGTTTGGTACTTTGTGCACAAGCGCGGGGAAATGAGGAGGTAGGAAAGCCAGCTCAGGAGCCTGTCACTTCTACATCCCGAATTCTGACCAGTACCTTCTCTGCTGGCCTCCTGGAATTGTGATCCACATCCTGGCTCTGAGGTAGCAAAAAACAGCTCATAAAGCAAGCTATATTTGGGAAGAAAAACAAACTAAAATGAGAATAAGGAACTTTCCCAGTATTGTTGGTCCAAATTTTAGAATCGAACTCTGTCCACTTTCAAGATTTTTAGTAATGAGCTCTTAAAAAAAAAAAAGTCAAATACAATGAACTCCGTTACTTGTCTGAGTGCCCTCTGTGAGTCATTCCAAAAACAAAAGAACATTCCTACATGGAGGTTCATGGCCAACTTCATTTTCCTCTTTGCAGTGTGTAGCATTGTTTGCACACTTGCGATTCATATATGCGTTTGCTCGAATGGATTTTGTGTGCCTCCCCTAGGCTTGGACACTGAAGCCCAGCATTTATCCACTCCTCCATTTCTGATTATTTTTTATGTATCAATATTTTCAGGCCAATCTTGCACAACTATTGAGAGAGTCTCAGGACAGAAATAAACACCTGGGAGAAGAAATTAAAGAACTTCAGCAAAGGCTTGGAGAGGTCCAGGGCGACAATAAGGTAACTGTGAATATTTAAAGGGAAAAGCTCTGCTGTGTAATTGTGTGCCAGAAGTTTAAGCTTAACACATCAGAAAAACGTGGTGCAGCATTTGCTGAAAAATTCGTCGATTTTTAGATTTGCAATGTTAATGCACAGTTTCGCGTTTCTTTTCTTTATTGCATTCCCTTTGTGTGTGTGTACACGTGTGTGTTTCTGGATTGCTCTAAAATATATTGTCATAACCCATTGTAAAAGTTTCATTGTGTTCAGCTTGGTGGTGAATAACATTGTGGTTGAGGGCAAAATAAAACCCAAATGCTATACTTTCCTCCTTCTATACAAATAATGGATTTGTGGCTCAGATGATTTGGAATTATTCACATTCGGTTTTGAATTTTAAGTAGTCAGCCTACTAATTATGTTCACATAACCAATTTATTTTATTGCTAAATTTGGCAATTTGTATGGAACATTGCTCAAAATCCACTGCTTGGTATTAATCAAACTCCCCTGTTGGCAACGTTAATTATAAAATATGAACTCATAATCTCCAAACTAAATGTGTGCACTCTCACTCTGAGCTGAAGCTATGAACAAAAGTACAATTGAGAAAGGGAGGAACAGCTCCTGAAGTTTAATTCTATAGCCCCAAATAATTTCCTTTTCTGCCAAGAGATACTCATTTTCGACTCCTTGCCCCAGGCAGCTTTTAAAACAGAGATGGCCTTGGTGTTTGACTCAAGAAAACCCTGTGTGGTGGGGGGTGGGTCTTTCCAGAGTAATGTCTTCTAGATGTTACCAAATTCCTTAACAAATGATGGTGAGCTCCACTGTTGCTGGGAGGTGGTTGGTTATTGGAAGGCACCATTTTGAAAGATGCTCACTCATGTTTAAAAAATGCACAGAAGTGTCTGGGCATCCCGAGAAGAACTCTGTAACAAAAGGCCAGAACGGGCTCTTTTGTTACTGGCCCTTAACAGGCCCCACTAGAGAGCATGTGTTTAGCTGGGAAACCTTCCTTATGTGCCCTCTTCTCTCTTTACTTCCTCTGCCCCCTTCCCTTTTTTTTTTAACCTCTTGAATTCAACATAAATTTGAAAAATTGGGCTTTGCTATTCCCGGTCATGAAATAGGGGATAGGAGAGACAGCCCAGGAAAGGTTCTAATTAACACCGGACAAGTTAATCAGGCCTCTGGTGTGGTTTTATGCATCATTAAGAGGATTTAGGCCTGGCTAACCTAGGTGTTTGGTCAATAATTAAAGGCCAGAGTTTCTTAGTCCCTTCCCCAAGTGACTAGCAGCAGGGGAAGATTTTCTAGGGAATAAAATGAAATGTGTGCAGCAGTAAACCCACAAAATATTGCAGATATTTTGCAGATGTGATTTTTGGAATCACTGATGTTTTTTCCCCTTATTTTATGTCTTTTTTTTTCTTCCCCCTGGACTAGCCCATCCCCACCCACCTATCCCACCCCACTTCCCTAAATATGCTTCTGCCTCACCTTTTGACCACTTTTAATTTTTTTGCCTTTTTGGCTGGTATGCAACAGGCATGAGGTATTTTAGGAATTTACGTTTGCAATTGGTATTTCAAGGAAAGAAAAAGGGGAGAGTGTGTGTGTGTGTGTGTGAACACTGCATAGGTTGGGGCTCCTTTTGCATTGTCACAGTCTGAACTTCATGATTTGCTTGCGCTATGGGTCTTTATTCCAGGAGCTGGACACATTTATCAAACTTTGTTTTCTCACCCAAGGTTTAGAATTGAGTGATTTATATTCATGGTCTGTGAAGCCATTTGCCTGCCAAAAGGTACAAGGAGGATGTTATAATGTTCACCCGGCCAGTATCGCAGGATCCGCCTTCTCTCCCTCGAACAGACTAAGCGCAATGAGCCCCAGAGATTCCATCTACTCTCATTTGCATCTACAGTTATAGGGCTGGTTTATTTTCAGCCCTCTGTGAGTCACGGTCATCCCTCCACCCCCACCCTAATCCTCAGCATTAAGGCCAGATTACTCATTCGATAATGACACCAGGCACCTTTAGAAACTCAGAGGCCCCTGTGAAAATGTGACTGTGACTGTGCGGGAGGGAATGGGTTAACCCTTTGTCTCTTTGATGTTTCGTGTCACTGGCACTTACTGCTCCATCCCTTTCATTGCCCTCCAAAACCAGTCCCACCTCCTTGCCATGACGTGTCAGGCCCTATGTGATCTGGCCCCAAAGAGTTTCTCCATCTGCCTCTCTTGCTGCTAGTCCCCTCCTTTTCCAGTCCTCCAGTGCTAATTTCAGCTTGCTGTGCTGTCCTGCCTCGTGTCCCAGGGCCTTTGCATGTGCTAGCTCCTTTGTCTAGGACACTCCTTCCCTTTACCTCACCCGCTTATCTTTCACGTTGTAGGTCAAAATGTTAATTTATTCAGAAGCCTTCTTCAGCTCTTAGAGAAAGGTACTAAAATTTGCACACCCACCATGCCCTGCTCTTCCTCTTCATGGTAATCGCACTTGTGTGATGTTACCGAGCCCCCACCCTGTTACCACGGAAGCTCTGTGGGTGAAGAATCCCTCTGGTGGACTGCTGTATCCCTAGGAATTAACGTTGTTAGTTCCTCGTACCTAGGCATGATTTCATGCAGCTCTGGTGAAGGAATGGAATGGAATAGCGAATGACTGAATGAATAAACTGAATGAGTGAGAGCGAAAGAGTTCAAGGAAGAGGAAGAGAAAAAGAAAAAAAGAAAAAGCGCCTGAGAAAACCAGCAGACTGCCTGCCATACTGGTAGCAGCCGTCTTGATGGGGTGGAAGTGGCTGAGGAATTAGGAGAAAGATGCTAGAAAGGCAGACTGTCCTATGAGGAAAAAGAACACCCGAGGCGTCGGCCCGTGGAAGAGCCCGTCAGGAGAGAGCAGAGCGTCCAGTGCCGGGCCTTGGCCGACACGGTGTACCGGTGCTGCTCCTTGGCTGGTTCGGGCCCGTTCAAGTCAAGCATACTTAGTAACTATAGTTGTCGGATAAACTCCTAACTCCGATTCCAAACAGAAGGTCTGATGGCATCATGTTATGAGTGATTGTTAAAATGAATGACTTTCATCTCCAAGTTGCCATTTTAACGGACGACGCTGGTCCGTATTTTGGGAAGCCCAGATTCTAGATGTTAAGTCCGTTTAAGAAACAAGACGGTAGGAAATGACTTGCCTTGGATATTTTAGGGTAGACTCATTTTTCCATTTGTTCAGCTAGAGCCTTGTAACCCTACGTGTCATAAAGCATTTCCCAACAGCCTCCTGAAAGATTTGTTGCCACCCTGACTCCCCAGCAGTTCGGCACCCTTTCTGGGGCTGGGGCTGGGGTTCTGGGGACAGGGTGAGGGCCGGGTGTTGGGGAGCTGCTGTGACCAGTCACCACCTGCCACCTCTCTGTCCTGTTCCCAGGAATTTTTCGGGGCTCCCAGATGGACACAAGTCCAAACCGAAGGAGAGGTGTGGCCAAGGGAGCCTCCTGGGCCCCTCCCCTTCCTTGACAGCTCCAGCTCCTAAAGGTTAATGAGCAAATGGAAGGCTCAGGAAGGGAGGCCTCACCCCCTCCACAGACCAGCCCAGGGAAAGCTTTCGGGGCTCCCCCGGCACTGTCGGTGTGTCTGTCTGTCTGAGAGGATGGAAAGGCCCCAAGGATGTCTGAAAAGGAACCCCTCCTGCCCCAGAGCTCTGCCCGCTGCCTCTTCTCAGCACTTAGGAAAGAGCAAATCCAGGGACGGGGCCAGGAAGAAGGGGGTCTGATTTGGGTTGTGCCATGCCCCTGGAAAGCTCCATTGCAATCCTTACCCTTGGCCATGAGAACGTGACCTTGTTTGGAAAGAGGGTCTTAGAAGAGGTGATTAGTTACGTTGAGGCCAGGCTGGATTAAGGGGCCCTAAGCCAATGTGCCTGGTGTCCTTATGAGAAGAGGAACGCCAAGGTGGCCGGCAAGCATCAGGAGTTAGGAGAGGCAAGGAAGGACTCCTCCCTTGAGGTTTCAGAAGGCGTGTCACCCTGCAGACGCCTTGGTTTTGGACGTCAAGCCTCCGGAACCATGCAGGAATAAATTTCTGTTGTTGGAAGCCACCAAGTGGGTGGTGATTTCGTTACAGTAGCCCTAGGATTCCAGGACCGTGTCACTGCAGAAGAGGCAGTCACCCAAACTAGCCAAGGACATTTGCATCACAGACACCCAGGGATGAGGTCGTGAACCAGCTCTCCAGAAGAGGAAGCCCTGATTGCAGCGTTTTGCTACTTTTCGTGGTGTAAATACTGCTGCAAAGACAGACTTCAGGCTACCAAAGCAAAGCCACTGAACATGGAGTTGGGAAGAGCTGGCCTGAGTCCACCACTGCAAAGCACTTTGGTGTAGCACAGAGCAAGAAGTCAACCTCTGGAAATTGTTAGGTTGAAATGCCAGCTATCTGTGTGGCCTTGGACAAGTTGGTTTTCTCCCTAAACCTCCATTTCCTCATCTGGAAATCAGCAATAATAATGCTCCCCGTAGAGTTGTCTGGTTTCATCCTTATTCCTCAACACAGGACTGGGCTGTCTTAGTTTTCTAGGAGCTGCCTTGACAAAGCACCAACAAAGAATCCTGCTTTTTCTCTTCCCTGCCCAGTGGCCCCACGCATTCCTTGGCTTGTAGCAGCATAATCCCCGCTTAGGCTCCTGTTGTCACATGGATGTGTGACATTGTTAGGAGCAGGTGGCTGCCTGGACTTCCTTGTTTCTGAATGCCTCACAATGCATCGTTGGCTCTCTGCCCTGAAGAGCCACACTCTTTAACATGAAGAGACAAGAAAACCAGCCACTAGGCAGCTCAAGGGGAACACGAGTTGCTCTTCCTGGGGTACCTTATCGGGTGCTTATTCCACAAGGGGCACACATCTCTTCTTTTCCTGTATTGGACTAAAAGCCCACCCAGCTCCAGCCTGAGCTCATCTTAACCAATTCCATCTGTAGTAATCCTTTCCCTAATAAGGTCACAGTCTGAGATCCTGGGGGTTAGGACTTCAACTTATCTTTTTGTAGGGCACAATTAGTCCATATCAGGGGCCTACTATGTGCTAGTTAACGTTCCAGGGGCTGAGGATACATCAGGGAATAAGAACGACAAGGTATCCACTCTCACAGAGCGAAAAGTTGGAGAGACAAGTGGTAAGAAAATAAAATACATAAGTTAGATCATCAGATGGTGGTAGTGTTGGGAAGAAATTGAAACAGAACAAGGAGACTTAATGATTATATGTGTGCACATGTACTCTTACATGTTGGCAAAGGGGAGAGCATGGCACCTCATGCCCAGTAACTCTTCAATAAAGGGCGAGTGTTACCGTTACCTTCTGCACAACATGGGCTCACAATGGCTTTGAATCCACTTGTGCAAGAATTCCACCAGGACTCTCCAGGTCTTCCTACCTGTTGACTGACGTTTTCCAGTCAACTGGGTATATGCCCCCACATAGAGATGAAGTTTGGGGTGAGAGGCCTGGAATCTGACACGTAGATCCCAAGACCTCTGCACTCTCATCACTGCTCCAGACCTCAGCCACACCAAGCAGAGTTGCTTCGGTGCCAAGTGCCTGGAAGCATCTTTGCATTTTGCGTGCCCCTTGTGGAATAAACACTCAGTAGGGTACACCAGGAAGAGCAAGTCACGTTCCCCTTGAGCTACCTAGCATTTGGTTTTCTTATCTCTTCGTGTTAAAGAGTGTGGCTCTTCAGGGCAGAGGACCAACGATGCATTGTGAGGCATTCAGAAGCAAGGAAGTCCAGGCAGCCACCTGCTCCTACCAGAGTCACACATCCACATTTCCTGGGCCCCACTGGCAAATTTAAATTTAGCTGTTGTGATAGCCCATAAACACAGGGTTTTGCCCTTAATAGTGAGCTCTATGTTACACCAGCTGACGGTCTTTAAGTACCCGTGCTTTATCTGGTGCTGGCACCGTAAAACCGTAGAGCCCCTCTGCGAACATACCTCTATTGACGTGGGACTTTTGGATGGACTCTGCAAGCAAACCAATTAAGTAACAGTCACAAGCCAATAAAGACAGGCCAATGAGCATGCGGGTGACTAATTAAAGTATACTTTGTTGAAGAGGGTGCTCAGCTGTGGATGTTGATAATCGTCCAGGATGGGGAAGCAGAGAGCGCTTCGTAAATCATTCCACTTTGTGCTTCCGAGGGAGCAGAGAGACACCCTAGCCTGTCGGAAACCCAAATGCTGGGGACACGCTAATGAAAAGCTCTCACCTTGGGGCCTTACAGAAATTAGTTACAAAGGATGAAAATGAGTGATCAGGGGCCCTCCGCCCGCCTCAGCCCCCATCATAGCTTGTTCTTACCGGGCTCTTGGTTGTGAACTATATACAGGCAATGCTCAGCTAGTTCAGCAAAGCAGCCAGACTAGTTCAGCATTCCTGGATGTTTTATCGTCAAATGAATTAGATGCTTTTGGTCTTCAGAGCCCACATTTGAGCCTGTCCTGGCTGATAATGAGTTCGGAACCTGGGTCAACTGTGCGACCAAAACAGGACATTCATCCCATAAAACTTGCCTCCTAATTATGTTTCTTAGTGCACCCTGGTTGTTCTAAAAGACAAATCTGCTCAAGACTTATTTTACAGTAAATCCAGATTACACGAAAGTTTTAAAAGAACTTGGTGAAATGCTCTAATGATTGTGCCTCTCGGAGCAACGTGAGCTGAAATGTGTGAGGGTCATTCAGGAGCTTCCTGGCTGTGTGACCTTCAGCCATTTCCTTGACTTCTCTGGGCCTCAGTTCTCATCTGTACAGTGGTGAGAACAGTAGCCCTTGCCTCATGGGGGGTTCAGTTTGATACGTTTCAACACATCGTTTCTGAAGACTGATTGTATGGTTTGGGGATAGCACAGAAAATTAATCCAGCGATGAATCCCCGCTCTCATGGGGCTCCCATTCTAGTGGGGGCAGATGGCCAGTAAGCAAATTAATGAATAAATATATCATATTTCACAGATTCTGAGATCTACAGTTTTTTGCATTTTAGCCGGTCATTATGATCGGCACTTTTTATTTTTTCTTTGACGTGTGTAACGGTGGGTCTTAAGGGGTGTCTGAGATTTGATAGAATACAATATAATACGTCAGAGGGTGATAAATGCCAAGTAAAAAAACCAAGCAGGCTAAGGAGCTAGAGAGTGCAGTAGCTGGGGGTACTATTTCTAAGGGGTGGTTGGGAAAGGACTTGCTGCTCGCCTGTCCTTTGCACACTGACCTGAAGCTAGCGTGGGCCCCAGCTGTTCAGATATGTGGGGGAGGAGGCTCCTAGGCAGGGAGAGGGCAAGTGCAAAGGCCCTGAGGTAAGAGCGAGCTTGGGGAGGGGGGGTGTTAGAACAGCAGGGGGCCAGTGCAGCTCTTGTGAGGACTAAGCATGAAAAGTTCTATCAGTCTCTTAACCCAGATCACACTCTGTAAAGGGGTGCCTCTGCGTGATGGTGGTGATGGTGGTTGTCGTGGAGAGACAGTGTGGCCAGCCAGGGCTCAACTCCCGGCTGTGCTGTTTACAAGGTTGGTGACTTTACCTCTCCATGCAGGTCGCTGTGCCTCGGTTTCTCATCTGAAAACGGGGAGAATAGTGGGACCTCAAAGGGTGCCTGACCTTCAGTGGGCCAGTATGTATTAGCACCAGGACAGTGCTTGGCACAATTGAAGTTGACAAGTATTTGCCCTAAATGGTAAATGACAGAATCCTTCGGTTTAGGGGGCAGTGTAGCCTGGAGAACTGAGCACAGGCCCACGCTCGGGGACCCCTGGCTACGCCGTCCTCTGTCAGCCTCTCTGGGCCCAGGGAGCTCATCTGTAAGGAGATGACATCATCTGTATCCCAGAGTATGGGGGGCATTGAGTGAGGGGGCTTCCCATATTAGAGAAACATCCCAGGACCGTCTGTGACTAGCCAGACCCTGCTCTGGGTGCTGGAGTATTGTGACACCTGTGACCAGCAAGGACCCTGCTGTCCTGGAGTTCCTGGCAGGCAGGGGACAAGCAGCTGAAGGAGATAATTTCCAGCAGGTACTCTGAAGACAGTGAGGCAGGGCGGTGTGAGAGGGAATGACCTGGGGAGTGAATGACCTGAGCGGACCTCTCAAAGGAGGTGACGCCGGATCGAAGACCTGAATGGAACAAAAGAAGTGGGCTCCACACAGACCTGTGAGCAGGGTATTACTGGATTGGGCCCAGCAAGTGCAAAGGCCCTGAGGTAGGACAGAGCTTGGCATGTTTGAGGCGTTGAAAGGAAGCAGAGAGAGTGAGGAAGAGGGTGGTAAGAGCTGGGGTCAGGAGGTGGGCGGGGAGCGGGTCGTGTTGTGCCTCATCGACCCTCGTAAGGACCTCGGCGTTTATTCCAGAGCGGTGGACGGCCACCTCCGTGCCCAGAGCAAAGCTTCCAGCACAGGGCTTGCCTGCCACGTTCTGTGCTCGTTATGTAAGTGTGTACAGTGGTCACCGGAGCCTTGGGGGTAAGATAATGAAAAGGACTGTTGCTTATTAAGTGACACATTCTTTTGTTGAAAACTGGAACTGGACTGTCGTACAGATCTAGGGATTTGAACTCCAGCCTACACAGTGGAGTCACCCACCTGGAGGCCCCTTTTAAGCTCTTTTGTCAAGGGGATTTTTGAAAATCAGGGGAGGGGCAGTTGGAGAGGATGCATGGAAAACCCACAATAAACATAAAGCCAGGCCAGGCCTGGTCTCCTAAGCTGCCCAACACAGCACTGCTCCAGAGGAATGTTTAATTAACGCCTTTAGGTGCTGCCCTCTCATCAGGTGTGCTCTTTGCCGCAGCACCTGAGGACCAGGTGAGGAAGGGCTGGTGTCCACTTCCTGTTGACTTCCTCTTCCCAGTAGCCCTGTTAGATAGACAACTCCCACGTGGGAGCTGTGCCCATACCCCTGTCACCAGGGAGTGCACTTTGAAGGCTCTGCGGCGAGGGACATGAGCAGTGATCGTGGCATTGTGTCTTCACCGCAGCCTGCAGCCGCCTCTGCCTCCTGCACAGTACCAGAGGTTGTCATTCACATACGTGGCTGTCCCATCTACAGGAGAGCTTTTATCCCCATCCTTTTTTGACCCACTAAGTCTCGTGGTGGCCCAGTGAAGAGAGATGGCTAGGGCACGCAGCTAGGGTTAGCAGCAGCAGGATTTGAACCCAGATCCTGCCCAATGCATCATCGTTTCTCCCACCCTGCTCGCGGCCACGTCTCGCTGTCCAGTGGTGGAAGTAGATTCGGGCAAATGAAAACAAGATGAGGCAGGGAATGTCGAGGGCTGTGATAGATCAGGTCTCAGAAGAGAGAAGGGGGAAGCAGGTTGTCATGCCCCGGAAGGCATGGGGTCGACTTAGCCGGCACAGGTGGGGGCAGGGCACCCGAAGGCCGTTTCGCCACATCATTTCGCGGCCGCTTCCCCCGGCCACATCCCAGCTGCAGCTGCAGCTCATCTGCAAGCTGACGACTCTCACACCCGTAATTCATTCATAAACCTTTATTTCTATTTAAATCAGCAAATGAATGCATCGAGTGGAGGCGCCTCGCAGGTCCGCTTGGTGGGTTGGCACGGGCAGGCTGGCCGCGGCGTTTGGACAGCCTGTCTCAGGGAATCAGGTGCCCCAAGCCGTTGCTTTCTAAGCCATTTTCCAAGGTGGAAAAATCAACATCGTTTGCCTGCATTATGCAGAGGAGGTGGACCTGGGAGCGCTGTTTCCACCAGCCTAGAAAAAAGATCAGGCTTCCGTTGCGGGCTTACGGGCGGGGAGACTCACTGAGGAGGGGGAGGATGCTGACCGTCAGGATAGCGGCTAACCTTTATTTAGCACTTTTTAGGTTCCAGGTGAGGATCCTAGAGAAATCCCATCTTCTCTTACCCAGGGTTAGGTTCTAAAGTCAGCATGTAAGGGACAAGGATTCCTGTTCACCTTTTAAATTGTCTCTAAAGTCAGGCACATGGTTGTACGTCTACTTCTAAACAGCACAATTTTGTATAATTGTGATCAGTATGATTTTACATAAATGTATCAGCAATCACTTTCCCACTTCGCCCTCAGTCTGGGACCCTGAGTGCAGGGGTTGGTAGAATCACCCAAGTCTTTGAATTATTTCTCTCTCATCCTCTTTCTTGGCCTTCCTTGCTGTTCTCCCCTCCCCTCCCCTTTTTGCCAAAAACATATTCTTGAATTCCCCTAAGTTAAATGTTCATTTAATGACACTCTATTTTCTTTCAATTCATGCTTACAGCCACCCTCTGCGGAAGCTGTATTATTATTCTTGTATTTTTATAAAGGAGGCCACTGAGGCTCAGAGAAATTCAGGTACTTGCCTGATGTCACACCCTTTTTCACAGGAGCTCCAGAGCCTGCAGCTGTCAGCAGGGAAGGCAGGAGAGCTCCCGCCCTGCCGTGATGACTTCCTTGGGCCTTTCTGGCTGCTTGCGCTTGAGTGTCAGACCCAACTAATGATCCAGCTATTACCTCCCAACTTGGGTGTCGCTTTTAAAAATACGTGTTTCAAGCAGCCCGGCCTTGAGATTGCACAGCCAATATTGTATGCACATTAAACACCAAATGATTGTTAACATATTTATTGAAGCTTAACAGGCATCCAGTCTATAAAAGATGGCTCTCTCTCTGGCTGTCAGACCTCAATAAACATGTTTAATAATTAAATGGCATTAAGCAAACATAATTGTGGGATTCTAAATTAAGTGTGCAGTGAAGCGTATTGCGAATAGAAAACCACAGTGATGTTTTATTACTTAAAGTTCAGGCTGTCAGGCTGGCTTTTCACTTTTCAAGAGAAGTGCCCTGCTTCCAGAGATGCCTCCCAGGATTCCCGTTGCCCTCATGCCAAGCAGGCTCAGGCCTCCTCCTTCCTGGAGAAAGGTTTCTTATTGGTCTTGCTCTTTGTATCTCTGCATATCTGCTTGCTGTTCTGAAGTCCTGAACCAAGAATTGTGTAACGCGAAGGATGTTTTTCACACATCAGCTTTCAACCAAAAAATTAACCATTTCTGCCTAAACCCCATTTCCTCCAGATAATCGGATTCCGTTAAGCATGGCCGTCTCTATAGCTCAGTGCCATACATCCCCTGCCAGGTCTTTGAACAGCTGTCTCGCCTGCCTGGAACACTGGCCACCCAAACTCACTGGTGCTTTAGCTCCTACTAGGTACACAGTACATATGGGTTGAATGCTGTAGCAGTTTGATATAATTGGTGAATTCCAAAAAGAAATATTGGATTATGCTTGTAATCTGATCTGTACCTGGGCATGACTGAGTTATGATTAGGGCGTTGCATCCTCACCCCTTGGTGGGTGGGGACTCAGAGATAAAAGGCATGGCAAGGAACAGAGGTTGGGATTTCTGATATTAGAGTTTGATGCTGAAGACCCAGGAAGTCAGCACCCAGAGGAAAAAGAAGCCAGCCCCAGGAAGGAAGGAACCCTGAACCCGGGGAAAAGCAAGCCCCAGGAACGTAGGAACCCAGGAAGCCTGAACCCTCGCAGACGTTGGCAGCCATCTTGCTCCAACATGCAGAAATAGACTTTGGTGAGGGAAGTAACTTATTATGCTTTATGGCCTGGTATCTGTAGGCTCCTACCCCAAATAAATACCCTTTATAAAAACCAACCAGTTTCTGGTATATTGCATCAGCACCCCTTTGGCTGACTAATACAAACGTAATGGCGTATTTTTCAAGTAAGTTCACAAAATAAATGCCATTTGAAAATGCTCTCATTTTTTTAAAAAAAATTTCATTGCTGCTATTAACTATTTACTGTTACAATTTAATTAATATTCTACCTTGGTTTAAATTCATTTTCTCTCTCTTACCTGCCCCCTATATCCTTCAGAGACTTTAAAAGTAAAGTCACTTTCTTTACGGACAACTAATATCTTAAGATTTGTTCACAGGCAAGAAAGTGCATCCTCCACATAGCCCTAAGCTGTGTGTGTGTGGCCGTGGAAAAGTGGAAAACTCTCTCCAGGACCTCACTGCATACAAAGGCCACCGTGTGTATCCAACAGGGCCGTGTGGAGATCCGGCTAAAAATGCCCTAGGCAGAAGCATCAAGGGATAGTGCTGTAACTTTACAAAGTCACTCTTTACTGGTGACCTGCTTGGCACTGTGATGGGCAAGCCAGGGAATGCCTGGGGCCCTCAGATCATCCTCAGAGCTCTCAGATGTTTCCCATTGCAGCCCTGCCTGGCCCCAGGTGGGGCTTGGCTGGGAGTCTGGGGAAATGAGTTCTGCAGGGATCCTTTGGAAAATGACATATTGGAAGACTGGAATTTTATTCCTAGGGAATAAAAACATCGAAATAAAAGTATATTATGAGAGTCATGCAGGCTTATTTTAAAATTAGAAAACACAGAATAGATATTCTCACCTCCACCTAAACATACACCTCTTAACATTCTGGTGTATTTGGCAATTTTTGTTTCTTCTGAACATGAGTTCTTAGGTATAGTTTTAATGACACTGCATATAAAGTTGATTAGTATTCTGCCTTTTTCCCATTGAACGTGGCAGTTTAAGCATGTTCAAAGTATTATATAGTTCATACCATACTCGTTTCAAATGGCTGTAAACTAGAATAGTGGTGGACATTCTAAAGTAAGTAAACTGTAGTTTGCTAAACATTCCACTATTTTGGACATTGTTTTTAGTTTGTTTTTTATTGTTACTATAAAAGTCCAATTTACTTCCCCCCCAACCCCCCCTCCCCAAAATTAATCTATGCCTGGGATTATTCATAGCCCAGATTGTCAGAAGTATAGTTACTGGATCATTGAGCAGTAAGATTTTTAAGGCATTTGACAACATAACCTAATTATTAAGTGGGTTATATTCCTTTACATTCCCACAAAAATGCAGGGGAGTCCCCTTCCCAGCAACATGTTCACAGTTTTGGTCTTTGCTAAGTTTCAAAAGTCCCAGAGTTGGTTTTTGCCCCTGACTCTGGCAATGTTACATAGGACACGCACCTTCAGATGCCCGGGTGTGTGTTCCCACTCGCCTTCTACCCAAGGTGTGGGTGTGTGTGCATGTGTGCACGAGATAATATATTTCAGTAGATAAATTTTATTCTCGATGTTGGCAGGAAATTTCTTTTCCCTGTGCCTCTCCCAATGTTTCTTGAGACAATCTTCCTAACGTTACTGCCTCGTGACCATATATATATGCATCTTTTCATTTTAACTCTGTTTTCTTTTCCTGCTCATGGAACGTGCAGCTCTTGAGGATGACAATCGCCAAGCAGCGGCTGGGAGACGAGGATATCGGCGTGCGGCACTTTGCAGCCCATGAGCGTGAAGACCTGGTTCAGCAGCTGGAGACGGCTAAGGAACAGGTCGGTCCTGATGGCTTTCGGAAGTGAGAAATGGGCCGACAGGGCCGGGCACCACACACAGGAAAAGGAGTAGCATGCGCTCCCTGTATCCCTGGGAGGGCCAGTGCCTGGCACACACGTCAGCAGGAAAGAGGACACAGGCCGGGTGTTTTTCCTTCCTTGGCCCTCTGCGAGGGGCTGAAGCAGATCTCATGTTCTGGCTTCCAGCGGCTCTGTCCCTAAGACTTTGGATGCCGTTGCTCCAAACACACAGCAAGAAATTGGCCCCCCGACCTAGGATAGACAGGAAGAGGATAAAATATGACCAGCGGGCCTTAATTGGCAAGTTTCCACTGCAACACTGAGCGACACTTGTTAGACAAAATCCCAGCAGGCACAGAGCCCTACCCAGGAAACAGCTATGAGAGTCGTCTTAGGAATGGGTTTTGAAGAACAAAACAAGATTTCCTGGTGGAGAGTAGATTTGAAAAAGTAGGCATTTGCGAGACACTGGCTGCTGCTCCCAGGCTGGACTTGGCTCCAGGTGCCTCCGGCTTTTGGGCACACTGCAGGCAGGCAGGGTTCAGCAGCGTTTCTCCTTGCTGCTGCGCAGCCCCTCTCTCATATAGAGTAAGTATCTGGCAGGAATCGGTCAGCCTCGGTTTTAGCTTTGATCGTCTTCCAGAGGGTGGCACTCTACGGTTTAGAGCCGGCCGGTGGTATTAATAAGCTCTCTAAAAGTCAGTCAGCCAAGCGGCAGGCCATAAAGCTGATGAGTGGGGAATGTCGTGAGTAAAGGATGCTGCCTCTGGTTTCAGATTGAGTCTTTGGAGCATGACCTGCAGGCCTCTGTGGATGAGCTTCAGGATGTGAAGGAAGAACGGTCCTCCTACCAGGACAAAGTGGAAAGGCTGAACCAGGAGCTAAACCACATCCTGGGCGGGAACGAGGACCGCATCATCGACGTGGATGCCCTGTGCATGGAGAACAGGCGAGTGGCCCGGTGCGGGCCTGCGCTCGGGTGCTGGGCTGGCCCTCCACTGGCCTGCAGGCTGGTAGTTACTTGCAGCCCTGTTTACACTAAAGAAAATTGCCTTAGAGTGAAAGGAAAATCACAACCCCCTAACAATGATCATGTGTTAGTTGTAAAAAGAAGAAAAGAAGCACCACAGACCCCTTTCTTCCCCCCTCTCCCTCCCCAACGTTGGGTGAGAACTGTAAGGACCCAATGAAAGCTGCTTGTTATTGCTACCAAGGAGAGGGGAAAAAAATAAGAAAAATAAATTGAGAAATTCCCTTTGCTATTTCATTTCCCCGAGGCAAATTTCAGTATGTGTATGTGTCTGACTTAATGTTATGTCTAGTGTCCCCTCTTCCTGCTTTACTTCCCAGTGGAATCATCTTAATGAGAATTATATGAAAACTGTGTTGCTATCCCTTTGGGGATCTCTGCAGAGGGCTCTTTTAAAGCAGGGTTTCTGTGATTTGGGCATGTTTGACCTTGATCACATCCATTTGAGGAGAGGCCACAAAGAGACACTTTTTCTCTTCCTCCTTTCGGTGGTGAAAAGGCGAGGCATCATATTGAAAAGATGGCTCTTTTGGCATGTGGTTGTCTTCTGTCCCCTTACGCTTGAGTATGTAGTTTTTATTTTGCCCAGAACACTTTTTAGTTGTATATATTCTCTTCTAGGTACCTTCAAGAGAGATTAAAGCAACTTCACGAAGAGGTCAACCTCCTGAAATCTAATATCGCCAAATACAAGGTAGCAAAATCGTGACAGTGATGATGATTCACTATTGTGCATTTAAATGCCATACTATTTTAATTCTCTTTTATGTGCCAAGCATATTTTAGTGCTTGCCTACACTCCCAGAGAGAGTCCATTGAGAGCTTTAACTGAAGTAACCAGTGAAAATTAAACGCAAAGCAACAAACAAAACCCAAACAGCTTTTGCAAGAATTCCTTGGGCGGCTATGATCTGGAGAACACGCGAAGGCCATCAGAATGTGGAATTATCCACTCGACACCCCCGGTCCATGTGAAATGGGGTTTTTTATCTAGTTTTCTATTAAATGTTCTGTCATCAGATGCTATTTTTCTCATAATCATAAGGAAAGGTTTCCGAGTAATGAAGAAAACAAAGATCGGGAAATCACAATCTAAACGATAATGTTCACGTCACACTGAAAGGACAGAATGTTTAAATTCTCCCCACTGTTATTTAGTCTAATTCTAGCACCATTAGTTTGATAATATCTATTTCTGCAGATGCTGGTTGTAAGTGTTATAATTAGAAAAATCTCCTGGGTTCCTCTGCTTTGAAAATAGATTGATTTCTCTTCCTGAGGGCGAAGTTTTGCAGCAGTCTCGATGCTTGGGAGAGCCCTTTCATTTTCCTGGCTTTTGGCGCCAGCTTTTTTCCCCTCAGAAGTCTTTATGCCGTTCTCCTTTCCATTCTTTGGGGGCCATGTTTTAGTTTTCACCAATCCCGTGTGTGTATGTATGTATGTGTGTGTGTGTGTATGCATATATATACACATAGCTAAAGAATAATGCAGCTTTAAAGTTGTATAATTAATACCTTTTTTTTATTTTTTAGAAATGTGGTATGCATTCATTTAACAGCATTTATTCAGTTCTACTGTATGCCAACTCCTGGTTATATACTACCTGTCAATTTCCTTGTAAGAGTCTGTTCTAGGAATGGCATGTAACGGTCATGTATACTTTTTACTCTTGTGTCCTAGGCAGACATAACAAATTGATCATGCTCTTTCCAGCCACAGCATCCTTCCAGATACTACGTGTCATCTGTTGACATTGGCACATGAGAGTAAACCTATTCTCCATCTCACATTTTTTTAGTTTCCTAGGTTGCTCAGGCAAATACCATGAAATGGTTTGACTTCAACAGTGGGAACTTATTCACTCATGGTTTTGAGGCTAGGAAAATGTCCCAATCAAATCAACAAGAGGATGCTTTCTTCCCAAAGACTCTGCCTGTGATCCTTGGCTCCTTTGTCACATGGCCAGGCACATGGCAGCATCTCCTGGTCTCTCCCTTCTCTTCTGGGTTGTTTCAGCTTCTTGCTCCCGTGCTTTCTCTTTCTCATGTCTGAATTCGTTCTCTTTACAAAGGACTCCAGTAATAGGATTATGACATCCTAATCAGAGTGGGCTGGAGGTTAATGGAAGTAACCTTATCAAAAGGTCCTACTTACAATGGGTTCACACCCACAGGAACAGATTAACTTTAAGAACATGCTTTTCTGGGGGCATATACAGTTACCATCACAACACATCGATTGGGAAAGGGTTTCCATAATTAGTGACTTCGTGTTAGACCTAGTACCGGCTCCAGATTTGCTTTAATTTGACAAATATGCATTGCGAGGGTTTCATTCTGCTGGCCACCCACTTGTTTTTTGTTTTTTTGTTTTTTTAATTCTTTACTGAGCTTATAGAGTCAACCATAAAGTTTTGGCAGAGTGTCAGGATTCTAAATGTTGGACCAACATTTGGAGTTTGTGCTGGATGGCAGGATGCAGCTACGATCTCTAGGTCTTTTTTTCATTCTTGAGTTTTCTGAAAGAGGTTTTTTCCTTCCTTCTCCCAATGCTGCCTCAGAATGCTCTCGAGAGACGGAAAAACGCAAAGGGCCAGGGGAGATCCAGCAGCAGTGCTCTGACTGGCGTCCTGTCTGCAAAGCAAGGTAGGATTTTATTCCAGGAGGGCCCACTCAAGAGCATAGACGGCCGGAGCTGTGAGTGCCCACAGATGCCATCTCGTCCAGCCCACCCATTTTATGCATCAAGAACTGAGGCCATCCTTAGAGTAGTAGTTCTCAGGGTTCAGCCTGCCTCGGCATTGCCCAGGGGGCTTGTTAAAACACAAGAGGCTGGACCCTACCTTCAGTAGTCTGGAGTGGGACCTGAGAATATGTATTTCTAAAAAAGCCCCCAGGTGATGGGTGATGCTGGCTAGGGACCCTACTTTGAGAACCACTGCAGCAGAGGTTTTTCTAATGACTAGATCCCATTTGGGTGTACTCCCCTACCGTGTGCTCCCCTTTCAAGAATGGTTTCCCTTTTCTGGTCACCAGGTCAGCATCTCCAAGGATGCGTTTCACCTTGCGGGGTGTCTTCTTTTCCTGGCCTCTAAAATCAGAAAAGTCCCCATCGCTGCCAAAATCATTTTATCATGGAACATGTTCCTTTCTTGAAGAAACTTTTATTGATTGCAATTTTGTTCCTTCTTGTCAATTCTGATGAAAAATAATGATCTTCTAGGAACAGTCCAAGGGAATAAATAGTGGAGAGGTTGCTTCTGACACCTAATATTCGGGAATTCAGTTCTAAACCTAAGCCTCAAGTTGAACATTCTCAGCTGGCCCACTTTTTGATTGTTGGCAGTGCAGATCAACAACAATCATGTGGTAGTTGCAATTGGAGCTAAAATGGCTTAAAAAAAGAGAAAAAAAGTGCTGCCTCAAGCCTACGTAGGAACCCAGGTACTTTTCCAAGCACCTTCTTTTTTCTATTCAACTGAAAAAGGACACCTGAGAATTGTTTAAACAAAACAACAACACTTTATAAAGATGTGAAGTAGCCCATCTAACTTTAGCTCTGAAGACCATATTTGGCATACCATATTTGAATGGGGAGGACCATCTACTCTCAAACTTTAGTAAGTTCTAAAGGTTCTAATGGTTCTAGAAAACCATTTGGCAACAAATTATAAAACACTTTTAAAAGGATCCCCGTTGAACCAGCAAGATCTAATTATAGACATGCCCAAACATTGTGCCACCAGAAAGTTCTTCATGTGTTGGTTATTAATTTTTTAAAAATCAGAAACAACACACATGGCCAGCAGTAATTAGATAAATAATTGTATATCTTATACATAGACTACAGAGCACCCATTAAATTATGTTTTAGGAGATTTTAATGATGAAGAATATTGTTAAGTGAAGAAAAAGCTTTTTCCCATTTTTGAAGGAAAAAAATATATGTGTATCTATGTGTCTACTTGTAGGTATAAAGGAAATGGTGTTCAAAGATATGTAGTGAGAGATTTATACTGCTTATTTTTTCCTGTCTGGTATGAGTACAAGTGATGGTTATCTTTTTGTATTATGTCTTTGTTTGCCCTTTCTGAAATACATGCATTACCTTTGTAATGGGGGCAGGATGGAGTATATATATTTTTCAAAAAACTCAAGCCAGTCTTGAAGAAAAGACATTGGGAATCAGAAAGAAGAGTCTGAATGACCCTGCATTAGCCTCTAGGAGAAGAGTAGAAGTGAAAGGGACTGATGGCTTCTGAGAATGAGTTAAGTGATTTCCAGCCCAGCCAAACTTAAATGGAGAAGCAAAGTTTTAGCAGCATCACATATGAAAGAGTTGTAAGAGTTTTAGTAGATGGTATTCTCATATTTTTTCATCAGTGGTATTTTGTTTCCAAAGAAGCTAATGGAATTTGACATTTACATGAACAGATGAATGATAAAGGGAATGAAGGAGAGCATAGTCCTGCTTCATATGCAAAACTAGTCAGAGCACACCTGGAATAGTCCTTTAAATATTTGTAAGTGGTATGGAAACAAATCAGAAATAATATATTTTTTTAAGTTATCCCCTTCAAAACTGAGGGAAACATAAAGAAGACTTTTCTGTCAGAGCCATTGACAGATGCCTGGAGATTTGTAAACAGACCCTTGACTGAGGCAGGGCGAGCCGAGAGAGGCGATGTGTTACTTCACATGGGTCAGAATTCTGCAATTTCCCTGAACGGTGTGTTTGGCTGCAGTTTTGAACTTAGCCATGGATGTGATTTGGTAGTTTGTGCAATAACAAGCATCTGGGAACACCTGGCCTTTGTGTAAATTCCCAACAAGTAGACAATTGCCGTCTGCTACGTAAAGTTTTGCTGTATTCTTGCACCTTTTATATGATGACGTACTTAATATTTTTCTTCACGTTGATTTTAAAGTGATTCATTTTACTTAGCCTCGTCCTTAGTACTAACTATAAAGTCACTGCTTTGCTGTGCCATTCATATTCATTCTAAAGTATGTACAAATAAATAAATATACTCTCCTAAATCACCTTGCCACCTCCACAGGAGTAACACACCATGAGAAACTCGTGGAGTGCAAGCAGCTCAGTGATTTTCATTTGCATGGCTGTGTGGCCCTCAACAAATGTTTTCAACCCCTCTGTGCCCTAGTTTCCTGACCCCAAAAAATGGGAATAAATAATACTCCCCCAGGCTTTTTAATTTTAATTCTCGAAGGAGTTAATATGAAAGTATAAAATGTTGCCCAAATGCACACGATTAATATCCTTTTAAAACACTGTTGCTAAGTCCATAAGGACTTCCCCTTTTCCGTTTAACCCTCACCCTGATTCGAGTTTACTATTGACACTAGAGGTAGACTCTCTGTGTAATAAGGCAGCTTTTAGAACCTGGGAACATATCATTCTTCAGGAAGAATTGAAATCCGTTTGCATTCCAGCATTCCAGAAGAATTGAACACTGAGTTGTACATTTTATATTCTACCCAGTTCAGGATTTGTTATCTGAGGATCATGGATGCAGTCTCCCGGCCACTCCACAGTCCATTTCTGATCTGAAATCTCTGGCAACAGCCCTATTGGAGACGATCCATGAGAAAAACATGGTCATCCAACACCAGAGACAAACCAACAAGTAGGTGGCTGGACCCTTGGGTTGGAGGTGGGTGGGGGAGAAGTGGGGTGAGGACTCCAGAAAGGAATTACAACCAGATGGAAATACAGACCCCAAGGGAAGGAGTTGAGGGCCCATTAATTCTGAAAGGAAGTGAGTAAACTAGAGCAGTGCCTCTGCCCTGTGACAGCAACTTGGCTACCAGCTGGAGTCAAGCTAGGAAGTAATATCGGTCATCATTTACGAACGCTAACTCTGAACCACACCCCGTGTAATGCATATCGCTTAGGGGATCTCAATGGCATGGTTGCCAGGGTTACTCAGTCTACCTCTCCTCTGGGACCTCTGGGGAGGGACTTCCTTGGTGCCATTTTAACATCAGGGAATAACTTGAGGGGCTCTGAATTATAGGAAACACCCAGGCATGGGCTTCTACCAACAGCTGGGCCTGTGATGGAATCTCATTCTTCCTAAAAACCATAGAAGATGGTGAAAAGGAACAAAAGTAAAATAGATGGTCTTTTTTGGTTGTTGTTGTTTTTTTTTAAGATTTATTTTTTATTTATTTCTCTCCTCTCCCCCCTCCTCCCAGTTGTCTGCTCTCTGTGTCCATTCGCTGTGTGTTCTTCTGTGACCCCTTCTATCATTATCAGTGGCACCAGGAATCTGTGTTTCTTTTTTTTGCGTCATCTTGTTGTGTCAGCTCTCCGTGTGTGTGGCACCACTCCTGGGCAGGCTGCACTTTCTTTCGCGCTGGGTGGCTCTCCTTACGGGGCGCACTCCTTGCGCGTGGGGCTCCCCTACGCGGAGAACACCCCTGCGTGGCACAGCACTCCTTGTGCGCATCAGCGTTGCACATGGGCCAGCTCCACACGGGTCAAGGAAGCCCGGGGTTTGAACCGTGGACCTCTCATGTGGTAGGTGGACGCCCTATCCATTGCCCTATCCAAGTCCACTTCCCTTTTGGTTTTTTTTTTTAATAAGCGCTTGTTGTGCTATGACAAATCAAGCAAGTTAAAACAGAATTGAAAGTGTTCAGAGAATGGTGAATAAAGTCAAGGCAACAAACCTGACAGATGGGGCTGGCTTCACAGACCTGTAACCCATGCGTAATTGTTCAGAAAGGCCCCGCACTTGGCCTGAGGGTCTCCTGTCACCATTTTGAAATTCTTAATTTTTTTTAACAAGGGGCCCTGCATTTTCACTTTGCACCGGGCCCTGCAAATTACATAGATGGTCCTGCTTACCCTACATCCACCTCGAGCCAAAAATGAAAGTGTGGGTGGACTGAGCAGGGGCTGAGAAACCAGGCTTGAAGCAAGTAGGGGTGGGGCCTGAGTATCAGGGGCCTTGAAGAGGTGGGGGTCAGGGGAGAGACGCAACTGAGAAATGATTGAAAGTATTGTAAAAACAAAACAGAAAAAAGAGAAGACGGGAGTGAAGGGAAGATCGGCACAAGAAATGAAGATATATATAAAAGAAAGTGGAGAGCAGTGAGGGGAGACCGCACAATCTCAAAGGGATGACAAGGGTAATTTATTGACAGAGGAAGTTTTAAAAATTCTTTAAAAATGAAATCTTAGCCAAAGAATGAAAGTCAGATGCTGAAATGCAGATACTTCTTAGAGGAGGAAGGAGTTACCTGAATCCCCTCAGAATGGGTATATTAGAGCTGATGCAAAATACCAGAAATTGGTTGGTTTTCTTAAAAGGTATTTATTTGGGGTAGAAGCTTACAGTTACAGGGCCATTTAGCATAAGTTACTTCCCTCACCAAAGTTTGTCACTTTGTGTTGGAGCAAGATGGCTGCTGACGTCTGCTGGGGTTCAGGCTTCCTGGGTTCCTCTCTTCCCAGGGCTCAGTTGTCTCTGGGCACAGCTGTTCTACTTTCCCTACAAGGACAGCTGTAGAGTATCAGGTGAATGGCTCGTCTGTCTAGGTGGGGCCTCTGCCATGTCTAATGAAGCCTTTTTTCTGCTTCTCTGTGTCCTCACTTCCTGGGCCCCAGCATCCAAACTCCAACTAGGGAAATGGATGTGGCTCAAGTGATAAGGCCTCTGCCTACCATATGGGAGGACCTGGGTTTGATCTCTGGGGACTCCTGGTGAAACTGAAGAAGAGAAAGTGTGCCTGTGCACTGTGCCAGCGTGGCAAGCCGCATGCCCACATGAGTGCCCACGTGGTAAGCAAGTGCCCATGTGGTAAGCGAGTGCCCATGTGGCAAGCAAGGTGCCCATGCAGTGAGCCGAGTGCCCGCACAGCAAGCCAAGGGCCCACATGGTGAGCCAGTGCCCATGCTAGTGAGTCACACAGCAAGATGATAATGCAACAAAAGAGAGACGAAGGGAAGAATCAAGGTGAAGTGCAGCAGAGACCAGGAACTGAGGTGCTGCAATTGATAGGGAACCTCCCTCCACATCAGAGGTCCCCAGGATTGAATCCTGGGGAATCCAAGAGAAGAAAGATGAGAAAAGACAAAAAGAGAAATAGATACAGAAGATCATACAGCAAATGGACACAGACAGCAAAAACAGCAGTGCAGGGGGAGGGGGAAAGAAAACCCTCCAACTAACTCCTCTGCTCTGCTGTGTAGTTTAATCTGTGAGTCCCCACCTCTTGGTGTGTCCTACTGAAGTGGCCCAATCAAAGCCCTAATCATTATCTAATTAAGTGAATGTGAAACCTCTGAATCCAATCCCAGGCCCTCCCACCCCCACCTGCCAGATGAGTTTCTTCAGTTCCAGTTCTGATCACGTCACATGCCTCCACTGGAAAGCTGGGCCGAGTTCCTGCTGCCTGCCCACTCAGTATCCACAAGGCTGGCAGTTGAACCCTCACCTCTGCAGAGAGCTCCAGCATCCTCTGACCTTGATTTCCTTATACCCTTCTAGCCATACCCCACTACAAACACACTGATTCCTCAAGTTCCACTTGCTCTTTTCCTCTATCAAGAGAGACAGTCATTTTCATTTTGCCAGTTTTGTTTCTGTTTTAATGTACTTTTTCCAGTTGAATTATTATTTACTAACTTTTGAACTATCCCATAGGTTCAAATGTTAAAAGGTTAAACAGCAAAAGTCCGTGGAAGAAACTATCATTCTTTGTTTCTTATGAATCCTTCCAAAGGATGCATGTATGAGCAAATTCACAATGCACTTATCCATACACACATATACTCATTTATATTTATATAGATACAGACAGGCCACTACCCCCCTCTTTGTAAACCCATGGCATCTAGTATTTAGCCAAAAAATGGTAGTGTTTTTTCCCACTGTTGAGAGCCTTACTTTTTAACACCCTGTATAACAACTGATCTTGGAGATTGTTTCATGTTAGTACATAAAGTATGTAATACGTCATTTTTAATACTTATAAGTCTTTAATTTTATACTTTAAAAAAGTTTTTTATTTGGGGACAGTAAATGGGGTGAGGGCTAAGAATAAATGTCAACTTGGTCTCCTTGCTGTTCCTCCCTTGATATAGCTTTCGTAAGTGAAATAATAAAACAGCTCTGTTTTAGTGGGAGCCTCATAAATGTAGAGTAAAGGTATTCTCTATAAGCATGTGCTCCCCCTGCTGGTTCTCAGCTGCCTGGCAGTTACTCCCCTGCTTCCTGCCCCTGGAGAGAAGGTCCAATGGGAGCCATCTTGAAGAAGTGATGAATAAACCGAGCACTTTACATTTTGAGGGAATACTCAATAAATAGGTATTTTCCTTGAGGAACTTCTTGCCAAAGAGCTGCATAAATCTGGCTGTCCCTAAAGAAAGCATGAGGTGCGTTTACCTTACAATCTGGAGAATAACTGGTGGCAAAGCAGTAGCAGAAGAAAACTTGTACTGAATACCACATATAGCCCCCAGTTTCCAGCCAGCCCATAACCTTGTCTGGGAAGGAAGGGTATTGACCTTTCTACATCCTTTCTGCTGTGCCTAATACTATTCTAGGCTCTGCCCCTTCCCTGGCCAATGGTGAAATGAGCTTGGAAGTTCAAGATCTTGGGTAGCAGCCCCAGGATATCATGGATGGGAGCAGAGATTCAAAAGAAGGCCACAGGTGGGGTTGGGGGTATCACCAGTCGGCATATAGCCACAGCCCCTGCTTCCTTATTAAGACCAGGATCTCCCCAAGGATCTTCTAGTATTTCTCTCTGTGTGATCCAGAGAGCAAGGACAGAGGCCAGGGGCGCAGTTCCTGCGTTCTCTTTGCAGATCCCCTAATGCCACCCTCAGCAATGCTGCTATTGCCAGAAACTACTGCTGGAAAGTCTGTCTAGAAGCCTGGCATCTTGGGGATTTTCCTAGACTACGAGATGGACAGATACTGAACTCTCCCCTTTCTTGAAACAAACCACAACAAAATAAAACTATTTTAAAATCCCCCCCATCCTACAATGACACTAAAACTCTCCCCAACCTACAACAACAACAAAACTCTCTCTCAAGTGTGTTTATGCCTTAGGCCCTAGCTCTCTCCTCCTATTCCTGTGAAACTAGATGCAGAACATTATATATCCTGCCATAACCCACTGAACAGACTGG
Organism: Dasypus novemcinctus; assembly: GCF_030445035.2. Lineage (NCBI taxonomy): Eukaryota > Metazoa > Chordata > Mammalia > Cingulata > Dasypodidae > Dasypus > Dasypus novemcinctus. The sequence goes on from NC_080673.1 coordinate 183,905,285, forward strand.
GGGAGAGTGTAAACTACAATGTAAACCGTAATCCATGCGGGGCAGCAGTGCTGCAAAATGTATTCACCAAATGCAATGAATGTGCCACAATGATGAAAGAGGTTGTCGATGTGGGAGGAGTGGGGAGGGGGTGGGGAGTGGGGTATGTGGGAATCTCCTATATTTTTTAATGTGATGTTTTGTGTGATCTATGTATCTTTAAAAAAAAAAAGACAATTTAAAAAAATTTGCTAAAAAAAGAAAAGAGTCATCTGTAGTCACTGCCTCAACTTGCTCCTAGTTGTCTTTTGTTTTCCACCCTGTCCCTTGTATCTGGATGTCACCACTTCTGCCATCCTGAAACATCTCAGGCTCTCAGAAGTCCTGGTCCTTTTGGCGACCTCTTTTCAGCTTGCATCCTGTGAGCCCGTTCTCTAGAACAAGACAATCCTGCCTGCCCCTTCCCCTGGAACTCTTCCGCCTTGCCTCCCAAGACCAGACATGGCCCTGGCACTCCTCTTCCCTCTCCGTCTGTTCCTTCTCTAGGCCTTTGTTTCCTTCTCACGAGGCTTTCTAGTCCCTCGTTGTTCTGACTTCTCCCCCTGTTGGTGAGTGGATCCTTTCCCCCAGTCTGAACTCTCTGCTCTCCCAGGTCTTTGCTTTTGGCCGTGTTTCTGGCCTGTCCGTAAGGATATCCCACAGGCATCTCAAACTCCTCATCGACCTCCTCATTATTACCCCAACCCATGGGCTTCCCTGCATCCCCAGGCTTGGATTGGGCCACCATCGTCACCTCCTGAATGATAACCTCCTACCAGGTCTTTCTACTTTTACTTACACTCCTTCGACTCCATTCTCAACTCCACATCAGGAGTACCTTCCTAAACTGCCGATTGCGTTGTGTCGCTCTCCTGCGTAAACCCTTCAGTGTCTCCACATAGCCGACGTGACGAAAGTCTGGCCGTGACCCTGAGCAAGTGAGTTGACCTCACCTACAAAAGAAGGAGGATAACTGCCTCATTGCTTGTGGCAAGAGACTAAGTGAGATAATGTGTGTGCAATAGTCAGTGCAATACCCAGCAGAGAACAAGTGCCTAAGAAATAACAGGTTTTATTAAAGCCTTCCACTGGCTGTGTGTGCACATGTGTCTCCCACCAGATTTTTATCCCTCGGATCTGTGTCTTCATTGTCCCTTACAACATGTAGCATGGTGCTTTACACAGAGTTGGTTCTCATTAATTGTCTGTTGACTTGGTCAAGCAGAATTGAACTGATCCTGTTCCTACTTCTATTCCCTCCGTCTGTGGGCACTGCCAGCAATCAAGACTCAACTAGACCCTCTTCTCTGCAGGAGTTCAAAGCACCTTGTGGCTTCAACTCATTTTGTCCCTCAAAGCATCTTGGGTTATATTTTGCAAATCAACTGTGGCTGCATCCATATTTTAACATGTACGTTGTTTTAGTGAGTTGTTGCTGCAGGTATGAGAAAGACTGAAGAGGCTCGTTTTAAAGCAGCATTACGGATACTGGTTAAGAGTACATACATTGGAGGCAAACTGAGGCCTAGGTTCAAATCCAGACTCAACACTGGCTGAGTCCTGCATACTGTTTTGGTCAAGTTTATTAACTTCTGTGCTTCCTTTTCCTGATGGAGAATTAGAGCAGGGTGGTGAGAGAACTGGAGTTTGGGAAAAGACAGAGCTGTGTGTCCTTCAGCAAGTTGCTTAATCTCTCCGTTCCTTGTTAACCACATGTGTAAAAGGAGGGTAGTAATACAACTTACACCACAGGACTTTGTCAGGTCTGAGGAAATCTAAGTTAGATAGGTGTACAGCATGGTGTCTCATTTGTACCAAGGACACAGGAAAAGGTGAGAGGCTGAGTGTGTTCATGGTAGGGTGGTATTTTTGTCGTCGTCATTGTTATAACTGCTACAGCGACTACTCCTGGGTTCATTTTACTACCGCCAGCCTGCATGAGATGCTGGGGAGTCAGTCTAGAGAAGAAAGCAGTCACCCCTCACTTACTTACATGGGCACCCCAAGAATGGATTGCAGGGCAGACCAGCAAATTCACCTCAGCCCGTTTCTGGGCGGTAAGGCTGTGGCTTCCTGGGACAACCAGAAAGACAAGCAGTGCTGCCTTGCCACACCTTCAAAGGACACCCTGATGGCGAGTTAAGCGTTATCTTTTGTTTCCAAGAGCCGGCCACATACAGATGCGCTGATCCTGTGAAGAAACAGGCATCAACTTGACGGTGGCTGTGATTACATCTCCAACCTCTCAGCGGGTGAAAGGGAGCTGGGATCAGAAGGTCTGAGCAAGACCCTGAAAGGGAGCGGAGGAAGAATGGTGTTTATCGAGGGGTCCGAAGGCAGAGCAGACCCAACAAATGGAGCGGAAATGGAAAATAATTGATAGAGACCAGGCAGAATTGAAGACTTAAGGAAAAGAAGAAAAGCAAAGCTCTGAGTACCTAGATGAAGAAAACCACATCAGTAACGTCAAAAGAGTTTTCCGTGAACTCGAAGGGAATATTAATTAAGATGCTGTAAGTCAATTCGGGTAAAATGAGGATGAATCCCAAGCCATATTTATGTGCAGATACATCCATATTCATGTCTCTGTGTGTACGTGGGAGCGTGCAGCTATCTCTGGAACATAAGGAGAGGTAGGGAGGAGAACAATTCTGATGTTCTGATTTCTCCGCTGAAAGAAATTGAAACTTTGCTATTAAGGTGATTTCCGCCTCATTTTAGCACAGCAGTGCCAGGAAAATCCCCAAAATAAAATAAAGACTGATTTTCTCAATTTCCAGGCCAGTGGAAAGTGACTGAACTTTAGGTGACTATCAGATTTTTTCAACTAGAGTAAGGGAGGGAAAATAGATGCCCATATCTATGTCTGATTACTCAGGCACATAGACAAATTTGGCTTCCCAGATGATCTTTTTTAAGTACACGTTCCAGAGTTTATAGATTCTGGTGGGTATTACCCTTCAAAATGGTCGCCTTGGAAAGCAATTCTCATGATTCTGCAATTATTGAAAGCACTTTTGAAATGCCTATATTTTTATTCTTTCCATAATTACAAGTCACGAAAAAAGAAAAGCATTTATTTAATCAACTATATTTATTGAACACCTCCTATGTACCAGGCATTGTGATATGGAGATCAATAAGACATAGCTCAGGCCTAGATGTGGGCCAGAACTAGTTATTTTATTGACACAAAGCAGCATTAATTTGTTTCTAAACTCAGAACCACCCTCAAAGAATCAAGGTGTCCTACAACTAAGAGGAGTCAGAATAAATTGCCATCTTAAACAATGAGTAATTCCCAAATAGAAATTCTATAAGATGTTGGGCAATGATAGAATGATTGTTTAGGCTCCCAACATTTCAGTATTTACTTTATATGTTTATATATACCTTCAATAGAGTATATATGTTACATGCACACACACACAAGCATTCTGTTTTTAGCATCTACCTAAATCTCACTCTATTTCCTCCCTCTTAAGGCATTACTGAGTTTCTCAGGTAGCCTCCTCACAATCCTAAGAGCTGACAAGATGCTCATTAATCTGTCTGTTGCCTTTTTCTCCCCTTTGCCAGAATCCTAGGGAATCGGGTGGCTGAGCTGGAGAAAAAATTAAGAACTCTGGAAGTTTCTGGTTTGTGGAGTCTTCCAGGTAAGAAGAACTTTATGAAAACTGTTTTCCTTTTTTTTTTTTTTTAAGGAAACTCACATAATTTTCAAAGAAAGTCTTCCCTTTTTAATATCTTTTATGGGAAGTCAGTCATTACTGAGAAATCTGCACATGCTTTGAACATAGAAACCATCACTCAAAAGGGGAACTTGGAGAAAGACGATAAATATTCAAGTTTGCATCTGTAGAACTATTGACTTTTATTAACTTAAATTCTGAAATTGTCCTTTGATGTATCTGTTTGTTTTTTGTAATTTTTGTGAGTGTAGTGCATTTTTTTACCTGTGCCTTATGAAGATTTGTTCAATTAATCATCAGTCCTAAATACGAATATAAGACCCAACGATTTTTCTAACCAAACTCCCAACTTCACAAAATCTACCCCTGCTTCTCTCTGCTTTCCCCGTCCCAGTTTTACATAGTTGGAAAATCTTCCAGTGGAGAATTTTTCACAGTTGAATGCGGCGTGAGGAAACTCTGGTGTTTTGCTTTAATTAGCTATATTTATCCCATTTGTCTTGGTAAAACACCCCCTTCATGAGACGATCTTCAGCTAGTCACCTTTGTCTTTATACTCTTCAGAAACTTATATTTATCATTTTCCACCACCTCCCTTTTCCCTGGAAGCAACATTGTACATATATTTTTAGTTACCTAACCTTTCTTCGCAAACCAGTCTCCTCTACCCTTGAATCATATCAGTTGCTTCCCTGTAATGGATGATAAATGAAAATTGCCATGGGGAGGGGGACAGCAACAACAAGTTTTCTTAATGTAAATCCGAATAGCCACCTTAGGCTCCCTGGAAGTATGTTTCATAAATTGGAATTTTCAGCAGAGATGCCTTGAACTTGATGTCAAAAGACCTAACAGAACTAATTAGTGGCAAGTGCCATCCTGGGGATTTGAATGATCCATTTTTGTACAAGAACCTTTTGATGTGGTTAAAACCTTATCTTTTCTGAAGGCCTTTCTTTTATTGCATTGAATTTTAACAGAGCCAGGCAAACGTATCGTTCATTTGTGCAGTAGACTGTCATTTCTGTGCATGTACTGGAGTTTTATTTTTATTTTTTTTTCAAAATGACTTCGTGAAATTTCACAATGTTTTATTTCTACAGCCTATATAAAAAGTTGGAAGTTGAATAAGCCTAAGAATGCTGTGAATTTTCTAACTCTGGTGTTGTTTGAGCTGGGTTAGACATCAGATGGCTATTATGCAATAACAATTATCTCTTTCCTTTTTTTTTTTTTCTCCTGCTGCTGGAAGGCCTGAGTTACAATGTTTCAGTGGGATTTGGGAGTATGTTCTATTTGAAATATCTGTCTTTGTGGCTAATTTCAGCAGCACATCCCTGCATGTAAATAAATGGAAATGCATTATCTGTGTATCCTTGAACTTTTCTGATTAGAATAGTCAATGGAAAAAGAATTCAGTTAGTAGAAAGCAAATATTAAATGGTAAAATTAGCTTTGAGGGAGCTGGCTAAATGAAGTTTATGCCATGGTTTTGTTTGTCCTAATGTTTGGCTTCTACATAGATACAAAGTGGGAGGACAGGAGAGCATGGCAATTCCCCAGATCTAATATAGTTTATGTAATGGCAATAGCATCGCTCTCATGCAGTGATGGAGGATGTTACAATAAAGCATCGCCTTGTGATCATTTTCAAACTATAATGAAAGGGGGAAAGGACTCTTCCAGCGTAAATCAGATAAGTTTCGTGTGTCTCCATTTAACTACTGACTAGCGGAACAAGAGGCTCTGCATACTTTTTTTCTTCTTTCTTGCCCCACATAAGACCAAATAATAGTGTTTTGTCCCAGTGGTCTCAGAGGACTGCTAACTTTCTCTTATTTACCAGCATCTTGGATAGATCAGCGCCCCCTCCAATAAATCGGTCCATCAATGTGTTTATAACTTTTTGAGCATCAACTTTATGAACTTACTACTGTACCAAGCATTCTAGGCATGCATGTCACTCCCTCCCCTCCCCAGGAAAGTACCATTCAATTATGGAAGCAAGATGAATATATATGAAGCTGCAAGAGGAAAGAATCATGGTACACGATTCAGTGCTAAATGAGTGAGTAGCACATTAGTGTGTGAGGAAATAACATGAAAGTCATCAAACACTAGACCTGGAAGGACAACTGAAAGCCTAACGGAACTGCAAATACTGGACATATATTGCACAACACCCATTCCCATGCCAGTGGTGGACTTTGCTGATCAAGCCCAAAGCTCTTCCTTGCCCATCTTAGCTGTGGCTTTCAGACGACTCTTTGACATTAACTGTTCTGAGTCAACTTCTTGGTCACAGCTGACATGTGAGAGAAAACATTTCCCCTTTCCTGTTTAGTCTTATCACCTTATTTTAAGATAAGGGGACAGAGGCCCAGACAGTTAGATGATTAAGGCACAAAGGCTGGTATTAGAATCCAGGTCTTCAGATTTTCATTTCAATTCTCTTCCATCTCTACTGGGTAACTACACCTTAGAGAAGAGAGGAATGGGGTGGATTAGACCAGCTGGGGGCTAGTTCATGAAGCTAGTTGAATTGAAGAAGAGGGATTCAGAAGCCAGAACAATCTTCTGAGAATCTGAGGGGCAATGGTGAAGGAGCCTACTCCTCTTTAAGGCAGGATTACTGTTGGACTTTACGGATGCTCTGATTTTCCTTTGACTTTCCTCATCTGCCTTCCGCACTTTCTTAGTCAACAGTATGGTGCTTTCAAAATTGTTTGCCCGAGTCGGGGAAAATACATGTTCCTGCTGGGAAGCAGACTGAAGTTGAACAAGTTTGACCAGCGTCACAGCCTGCAGGTGGCTGTTGTGAGGAGGCCAGAGGGTGGGCTGGCTGGACAATGCCCCTTAAGGAAAGCCCCTCCACCCTCCTGTCAGCCTCCTCAGAGCCTTTCCTTCTCTCAGCTCTTGGCCAGCCTCTGCAGGGAGAATGGTACTTGGGTGACTGAGAGGGGAGGTCTCCTGAATGAGGTCAGGGTCTGCAAAGAAAGACTGAAGGTCTGAAAAGAAAGATCTTGCCAAGATATACTTTGGCAAGAGCAGATCCTGGCTCCTTGGGCTTCTCTCCTTAGTTCTCTGTCCATTAAAGGCACCAGACTGAGGAGAAAAATGCGTGTTTTGAAAGTACTCGGTACATTTTGGAGAAGGCAGTGTGGGACTTTGTGCAGTAAGGAATCAGAAGGGCTTCCAAAATTCAAGTGGTAGATGACCAGAGGGGTTTTGTTTGGCCTTCTCTATTAGTTGTACTTTGGCTCTGGTTTGTGCATCACCCTCTCCTCCACTCACCACCCTCTGTTCCCTCTAAGAGCTGAGATGAAGCTGTGAGACAGCAAACCACCAGATCAGAGCCCAGCTTACTCAGCAGTGATGGAATCGGGGCTTGGTTAGATACAGTGAATAGAACTAAGAGCCTTCTAAGGGAGGTCTTCGAATCCTTCAAATATTTTGCAAGAATGATCAAATCTTGGCAATTTTCCTTAATACCAAGAAAGGATCCTTCATGATAGAAGCTTAGAGAGGTGTTTATCTTCTCTCCAGCCCCTGCCTTAATAGGGGATGGGGTGAATGGTGATTCCTGTTTCTCTCCTCTACATGTTCGTTGGTCAGATTTTTTGACGAAGCTATTGTAGACTGGACGATGATTGTGTGGTTAGATGGGGCCGAGGAGATTTCTGCCCGAGGACTTCCTTATGACCAGAAAGGCTGAGGACCTCCCTATCTTGTTTCACGCAGCTACGGTCAGCTCCCAACTCAGATCATAATTCTGTTTCTTTGGCCACCAAGGCAGAGGATATTTGGCAGGCTTGTTGGAACACAGAGGGGCAGTGTGCCTCTCCCTGTGCCCCTGAAGACTAGAAAGTTGCCTGCCCATCTGCTGGAGAAAGAAGGAAGAAGAACTGAGTCCTATCTTTGTCTTGAAAACCGTAACCTTTGCCCTGGTGAAGAGAAAACAAAAGAAATCCACCTTGAGGCATCTGCCATTGAATCATAGTGACCAAAGCCTTGTTGCCCATTAATTAATTCATCCAAGTGTCTCTCGATTGTGTCCTTGCTCCTCGAAAGGAGACCTGATTACAGTGACTGCATTCTGAGAGCTTGTTCACAACACCCCATACCATAGGTCAACGGTTCCCTTTGGGAAACCTCCCCAGAGAGCGGTCCTGAAGATTGCCGATATTTTTCCCACAGGAAACAGCAATAGCTGGGCTGGTGCAGAACAGCAGGGTCAGCTCTCTGTCAGGTTCCCACTTTTCTAAGATGACCCTCAGATAGCAGAGAAATCGGGGAGCTATGCCTGTTACTACACCCCTGTCCACCAGAGACAGCAGCAGGCACTCATGCTCACCAAGATGTCAGGGATCTCAAGAAAATGTACTTATTCCGACGTTCATCAGATATTTATTGAGTACCTACTACAAGCCAACTCCTTTACTGTGGTCTTGGAAATCAAAGGTAATAGCATAGCCTAATGAGAAGACAGTAACATAGACATATAGGGTCTCAGAAGTTCAATGATTGAGTTACATCTGAAATTCAACTGGTTCTCCAAAGGAGTAACCATCTTCACATAAATATCACCCTGTGCTTTGCTGAAACGCAAACACAGAACTTTAGACCCTCTGATTTGACTCCCAGAGACACTGAGCAAAACTTGGCTTCATACAGCTTTAGAGAGCATCTTGCTCAAAGTCAGACATTTAAGACCAGAACACAGGAGGGGCCCATGGTACCCTGAGGTTTTCAAGCTCCCAGCGTTTCCTGGTACCAGTGGCATGGTGGTTCCCACCAAGAGAATCCCCTGAGATCCCATGAACCAACGTTTGTGCACAGATCCTGCTTGTTGAGTTTTTCTGATCATTTGAGGCCGTTTTGTTTCCTCAACAAAGCCATCCTTCCCTTCATGTCCTTGTATCTTTTGTCTGTGTGTCATGGTGCCCATCAAATGCATGTTTCAAAGCCATGCTTCCTTGCTCCTCACCTCCATAATTTGCCATGGTGTCCAAAGTAGAATTGTGATGGTTTTCCTTTTCTCCTTATGTTTGCTTCATACTTTCTGTTGCCCACCTAAGGAGTTCTTTCTGGCAGGGAGAAGGGGTGGGCAGGTATGGGACTGTGTTCTAAGTGAAAGTTTATTTGTGATAATTTGGGGCACCTGATACTGCCTGTCTTATGACAGAGTTGTTACTCGGTTTAAATTACCAAGTTGAATTAAATCAGATATAGTGACCACAGCAGTGCTACACTGTAAAGTAATAATTCCAATCTGTGACATGTATTGAACGTTGACTGAATTTCTAAGCACCTTACATGAGTCAGTCCAGTGCCTCCTCACAACCACCCTATTGTGTGGATGCTGTTATACTTTCCCTCATTTTACAAATGAGAAATCTGAATCCCAGAGAGATAAGTGACTTGCCTGCAGTCACCCAAGTAGCAGCTGGTGGGGTCCAGACCCCAAACACTGTAGTGTGGTTCCAAAGCCTACACTCCTAAGCACTCTGCAGTATCATTATTGTCTCACCCAGCATGACAGGGTGCCCTTTAAGGGTGGCTTTTGTGGCAGCCATGTCTTGACCACACTCTTAAGAATGAGTCATTCATCATTGACAGCTGGCCCTGGCCCCTCACTGCTCTGTCCTCACGTTATTAGAAGGGCTTGCTGGCCATTCCCCTTCTACAGCTTTACCTACAAATGAAGAAGGTACATTGTTCATCCAAAGAGCCAGTTAAATGTGTGGGAGTAAATGTAACCACAAGTCCACTTATGAAATGTCATGTCCATTTTCCTTTTTTCCTTGACAGGAGGCAAGGACACCATACTGTTCAGTGACCCCACTCTTCCCACCATACAAAGGTCAAGATCCCCACTGCTGAAATTCATTGAGCAACCCACTGAGAACAAAGTGAATCCCAGGGATGGTAAGTACACCCAGATTTCTCCTCCTTTCCTGGCCTGTGCCTGGCATGTAGGATGGGCTCAAGAGACATCCATTGCTTTTCCTTCCTGCAGCTTCTGAGATACCACTGGTGCATTCCTCCCATTACCTCTTTGTTTGATGGTTCTAGGCGAAGCATGCAAGTCCATGCACCCTTGGTATGTGGCATAGAGGTTACAAGTAAGGGCTCTGGAAATGAGTAACTTGGGTTCATATCTTGGCCCCACGTCATGTTGGCTGTGAGAACTTGGGCCAGTGATAGAATCTTTGGTTTCTGTACCTATAACTGGGAAATGATGGTGCCAACCTAAGTGACATCTTGGCACATTGCTTGGCACATGGTAAGTACTCTGAATCAATTGGATGAAGAAAGAAACCACCTCTTTTATTAGGCATGCAGTTTCTAGACCAAGGTGTTTTGAAGAGTCTCAAAACCCACTTAGGGCTATGTATAGCAGGGGAAACAGAGATTGAGATGTGAAGAATTTTCTTGTTTACTTGTTTGTCTGTTTTTTGTTTATTATTATTGTTGAAATAATGAAAATGCTCTAATAATGATTGAAGTGATGAATGCACAATTATGTGATTATACCAAATACCATTGATTGTACACTTTGGATGAATTGTATGCTTTATTAATATGTACCAATGAAATTGATTTGTTTAAAAAAAAAAAAAAAGACCCACTTAGGGTGCCAAATGAGCCAACAGGTGTGAAAGCCAGGTCATTTCCCATGTGGCAGTTTTGTTTCCTCCAAAAAGCCATCCTTCATATTTTTCTAAGTTTTAGTTGTCTTCTTCATCCACCCCCAGTATGGTTACCAGATTCCAAGATGGCTCCCAATGATCCCCACCTCCTGGTAGTCATACCCTTGTATAGTTCTTTCCCATTATTTCAGTGTTGGTCTGTGTGACTAATAGATTATGGCAGAAGTGACAGTATGTGACTTCCAAGGCTAGGTCATAAAGACATTATGGCTTCTGTCTTGCTTTCTCACTCTGGAATCATTCACTCTGGAGGAAACAGGTTGCCATGCCATGAGGATGGTCAAGCAGTACAATGGGCTGTTCCTGTGCTGTGGAACTGAAGCCTCTCCCTATCTGCCATACAAGTCAACCATCTTGAAAGCAAACCCTTCAACCCCAATCAAGCCTTCAGAAGAGAATTTTAATGGCAGTCTCATAAGAGATCCTGTGCCAGAACCATCCAGCTAGGCCACTCCCTGATTCCTCAGTATTTTTTTTTAATTAGAGAAGTTATGGGTTTACAGAAAATTCATACATAAAATACAGGGTTCCCATATAACACCCTGTAATTAACATCTTGCATTGGTGTGATACATTTGTTACAATAATGAAAGCACATTTCTACAATTGTACTATTAACTATGGTACATAGTTTAAGTGTTCACTGTTTGTGTTATGCAGTTATGTGGACTAAACAAAAATTTTTTTATTCTGGTAATGTATATATACATCCTGACATTTCTCCTTTAACCATATTCAATTTAATTACATTAAATTTAATTACATAATTTAATTACATTCACAATGTTGTGCTACCATCACTACCACCATCCCTTACCAAAACTTTTTCATTATCACAGATAGACACTGTGTACATTTTAAGCCTTAACTCTCTCTTCCCTATCCTCATCCTAGCCCTGGTAACCAATATTCTAGATTCTGGTTCTATGAATTTGCTTATTCTAATTCTTTCACATCAGATAAATATTTGTCCTTTGTGCCTGGCTTATTTCACTCAACATGTCTTCAGGGTTCATCCATGTTGTCAAATGTTTCAGAACTTCATTCCTTTTTACAGCTGAATAATACTCTTTTGTGTGCATATACCACAAATTGTTTATTCATCAGTTGATGGGCACTTGGGTTGCTTCCATCTTTTGGCAAGTGTGAATGGTACTGCTGTGAACATAACAGTGCAAATATCTGTTTGAGTTGCTGCTTTCAGTTCTTTGGGGTATATATCTAGTAGTGGGATTGCCAGGTCATATGGTAATTCTGTACTTCACTTTTTGAGGAACTACAAACTCTCTTCCGCAGTGGCTGCACTATTTTATATTATCACCAGCAAAGAATGAGTGTTCCTATTTCTCCACATCCTTTCCAACACTTTTGATTTTCCTTTTTTAAATAGTAGCCATTCCAGTAGGTATGAAATGGCATCTCATTTCGGTTTCAATTTGCATTTCCCTAATGGCTAATGATGTTGAACAACTTTTCGTGTGCTTTTTTGGCCATTTGTATACCTTCTTTGGAGAAATGTATATTCAAGTCTTTTGCTCTTTTTTGAATTGGGTTGTTTGTCTTTTTGTTGTTGAGTTGAAGGATTTCTTTATATATTCTAGACATTAAACTCTTTTTGGATATGTGGTTTTTAAGTATTTTCTTCTGTTGTGTAGGTTATAATTTTACTTTCATGATAAAGTCCTTTGATACACAAAGGTTTTTTTTGTTTTGTTTTGTTTTGTTTTGCCTTTTATGAGATACCATTTACCTATTTTTTCTCTGGGTGTAAAGTTTGAGAAACTCTTGCCTAATACAAGTCCTGAAGATACTTACCTACTTTTTCTCCCACTTTTTTAGTTACAGCTCTTAACTTTAGGTCTTTGATTCATTTTGAGGTCATTTTTGTATATGATATGAGGTAGGGGTCTTCCTTCATTCTGTTGCATATGAATATCTAGGTTTCCCAGCACCATTTGTTGAAAGTCTATTCTTTCTCAATTGAGTGGTCTTTGCCCCCTTGTTAAAAATGTGCATTAATGTAAGTATTGATTTCTTTTTTTAGATTTTTTAAAAAAATTTCTCTCCCCTTTCCCCCTCCTCCCAGGTGTCTGCTCTCTGTGTCCATTCACTGTGTGTTCTTCTGTGACCGCTTCCATCCTCATCAGCAGAACCAGGAATCTGAGTTTCTTTTTGGTGTGTCATCTTGTTGTGTCAGCTCTCCGTGTGTGCGGCACTGTTCTTGGGCAGGCTGCGCTTTCTTTCGCGCTGGGCAGCTCTCCTTACAGGGCACACTCCTTGTGCGTGGGGCTCCCCTACATGGGGGACAATCCCTGCATGGCAGGGCACTCCTTGCACGCATCAGCACTGCACATGGGCCAGTTCCACATGGGACAGGGAGGCCCGGGGTTTGAACCATGGATCTCCCATGTGGTAGGCAGACACCCTATCCATTGCACCAAGTCCGCTTCCCATAAGTATTGATTTTTGAATCCTCAGTTTGATTCCATTGGTCTATGTGCCTGTCCTTGTGTCAGTGCAATGCTGCTTTGATTACTGTGGTTTTGTAATAAGTTTTAAGATCTGGAAGTGTGAGACCTCCAACTTTGTTCTTCCTTTTTAAGATGGCTTTGGCTATTAAGGGCTCCTTAACCTACCAAATAAATTTGGTGATTGTCCTTTACATTTCTGCAAAGAAGGTTGTTGGGATTTTTATTGAGATTGTGTTGAGTCTGTATATCACTTTGCGTAGAATTGACATCTTAATAATATTTAGTCTTCCATCATGAAAACAGAATGTCCTTCCATTTATTTAGGTTTTTCTTGATTTCTTTTAGCAAAGTTTTGTAGTTTTCTGTATATTATTCCTTTACATCCTTGGTTAGATTTATCCCTAGATATTTGATTCTTTTAGTTGCTATGGTAAATGATTTTTTTTCTTGATTTCTTCTTCCAATTGTTCATTACTAGTGTATCAAAACACTACTGATATTTTGGTGTTGATATTATATCCCGCCACTTAGCAGAATTCATGAATTAGCTAGGAAATTTATTGTGGATTTTTCAGGATATTCTGTATATAGGATCATGTCATCTGCAAATAGGGAAAGTTTTACTTCTTCCCTATTTGGATGCCTTTTATTTCTTTTTGTGCCTAATTGCTCTGGCTGAAATTTCCAACACAATATTGAATGAAAGTGGTAACAGTGGGCATCCTTTTCTAATCCCTGATGTTAGAGGGAAAGCTTTCAGTCTTTCAGCATTAATAGCTGTGGGCTTTTCATGTATGCCCTTTATCGTATTAAGGAAGTTTCCTTATATTCCTAGTGTTCTAAATGTTTTTATCAGGAAGGGGTACTTGATTTTGTCCAATGATCATCTCAATTGTTGCTTCAGTTGAGATGATCATGTGGTTTGTTTCCTTCATTCTGTTAATGTGTATTACATTAATTGATTTTCTTATGTTGAACCGACTTCACGTATTAGGAATAAACCCTTCTTCATCATGGTATATAATTCTTTTAATGTGCTGTTGGATTTGGCTTGCTAGTATTTTGTTGAGGATTTTTGCACCTCTTTTGTATTAGTTAGCCACAGGGGTGCTGATGCAAAGTACCAGAAATCTGTTGGTTTTTATAAAGGTTATTTATTTGTGGTAAAAGCTTTGACTTACAAGGCCCTAAAGAGTCCAACTCAAGGTACCATGCGAGATATTTTTCCACCAAAAGTCTGTTGCCACATTTTGACACAAGATGGTGGGCAATGTCTGTAAGAGTTCATTCTTCCTCTTCCCTCTTAAGGCTCTCGGAATCCAGCTTCCCATCTCAACTGTAGGCTGGCATAGAACTCATCTCTCTTCCCAGGGCTCATTTCTTTCCTGGGGTCAGCTGTTCTGGTCTCTTTACAAGGCCAGCTGTAAACTATCAGGTGAATGATTCTCTCTTCCTGGGTCTGCAGGATCCTCTTCTGTGTCTTGGAGCTTCCTTCCTCTCTTTTCATGTATTTGCTTTTGAGTTCTTGATTGAGAGTCAATTTATATAGTCCACCAAGAGGGTGGCAACTCTACTCTGCATGCCCTAATGATGTGATTGAATCAAAGCCCTAATCTTGATTTAATAAAGTAAAAGTAAAACCTCTAAATCTAACATAATCAAAGGAGTATCACACCCAGAAGAACAGACCAGTTTATAAACATAATCAATATCTCTTTTTAGAACTCATAAATAGTATCAAATTGCCACGTATGTTCATAATAGATACTGGTCTATAATTTTATTGTGATATCTTTATCTGACTTTGGTATGAAGGTGATGTTGGCATCGTAGGATTAATTAGGGAACGCTCCTTCAAGTTTTTGGAAGAGTTTGAGCAGGGTTGATGTTAATTTCTCATGGAATGTTTGGTACAATCCCCCTGTGAAAACATCTGGTCCTAGACTTTTCTCAGTTGGGAGGTGGTGGTTTTTTTCTTAAGAGTCAATCTTTTTAGTAGCTATTGGTTATTGAGATTTTCTACTTTTTCTTGAGTCAGTGAAGATAGTTTGTGTGTTTCTAGGAATTTGTCCTTTTCATCTAGGTTATCTAATTTCTTAGCATAGAGTTGTTCATCGTATCCTCTTATAGTCCTTTTTACTTCAGAGGGTTCCGTAGTAATTCCCTCTTGTCATTTATGATTTTAGTTTGTGTTCTCTCTCTCTCTTTTCTTCATCAGTCTAAAGGTTTGTCAATTTTATTGATCTTCTTAAGGAACAAACTCTTGGTTTTGTTGATTCTCTTAATTTGTTTTATTCTCTGTTTCATTTATAGACACTCTAATCTTTATTTCCTTCCTTCTGCTCACTTTGGGTTTAGATTGCACTTCTTTTTTCAGTTCTTACAGTTTTGAGGTTAGGTCTCAGATTTTAAATCTTTCTCTTTTTTTAATGTAAGCATTTAGAACAATAAATTTCCTTCTCAGGACTGCCTTTGCTCGATCCCATAAGTTTTATTATGTTGTATTTTCATTTTCGTTCACCTCATGGTATTTCCTAACTTCCCCTGTGACTTTCTCTTTTATCTATTGGTTGTTAAGGGTATGTTGTTTAATTTCTGCTTGTTTGTGAATTTTCCATTTCTCCTTCTGTTGTTTTGTTTTGTTTTGTTCATTTGTTTGTTTTAAGGTACTGGGTCTGGGGATTAAACCTGGGACATTGCATGTGGGAAGCCAGTGCTCAACCACAGAGTCACATCTGTTCCCCTGAGTTTTTTTTTTTTTTTTCATTTGTTTGCTTGTGTTTTTTTTTTGTTTTTTTTTTTTTTGGAGGCAAGTGCAACCAAACCCTGCACCTCCCGTTTGGGAAGCAGGCACTCAACTGCTTGAGCCACATCCACTCCCAACCTTTGTTGATTTCTAGCTGCATTCCATTATGGTTAGAGAAGATACATTGTATGATGATAGTATTTTTGTATTTAGTCAGACTGGTTTTGTGCCTTAATATATGGTCTGTCTTAGAGAATGACCCATGTGCACTCAAGAAGAATGTGTATTCTATTGTTATTAGGTGAAGTGTTCTATATATATTTGTTAAGTTAATTGGTTTAGAGTATTGTTAAAGTCTTGTATTTCCTTATTGATCTTCTGTCTCGATATTATTGTAGTGGTGTATTAAAGTATCCTAGTGTTAATGTAGAACCATCCATTTCTCCCTTCAAACCTGTCAATATTTGCTTCTTATATTTTGGGGCACTGCTGTTAGGTGCGTATATATTTATAATTGTTATTTTTTTCATGTTGAATTGATCCTTTTGTCAGGATATAATGACCATTTTGTCCTTCATAACAGTTTTTGACTTAAAGTCTATTTTATCTGATATTAGTATAGCTACCCCAGCTCTCTTTTGGTTATTAATTGCATGGTATATTTTTTCCTATCTCTTGATTTTCAACCTACTTATGTATGTGAAATTAATGTGAGTCTTTTCTAAACAGCATGTAGTTGGGTCATGCTTTTTTATCTATTCTTCCAATATCTGCCTTTTGACTGGATAGTTTAATCCATTTAGATTTAAAGTCACTACTGATCCTGCAGGACTTTCTTTTGCCATTCTGCTATCAAGTCTTTAAAGGTCTACCTTTTTTTTCCCTTAATGCTTCCATTAATGCCTACTTACATATTTATTTGATTTTTTGTACTGTACCATATTGAGTCTGTACTTATTTCTATATGATATATTTTTCATATGTTTTCCTTGTGGTTACCATGGGATTAAAATTTAACATCGTAAATATGAAACAATCATATTTGATTTTATACCAACTTAATTTCTATAGCATACACATACACCGTTCCTATACCCTTTGTCTCACCACCTTTATTTGTACTTGTTACTAATTATATCTTTGTGCATCGTATGTCTAAAACCATATATTTATCATTACATTTTGTCATTTGCACCTGTAATGGAGACAGAAAAGCACTGGATTCCTCTGGGTTCCTGGCTATAATGCACGAAAGAATTTATGAACCTGCCAGTTTACTTAGGCCTGTAAAAAGAATGTATTTGAGAAATGGGGGAAAGAACAGAGTTTGCTGAGAAATGGGAGAGAAAGACAGAAATCTCTAGGCACAGAGAGTGGGCTCTGCCTCCTCTGATTACTTTTAAACTGTTGATTATTCCCCCTTTGCTGATGATAAGGGGATGGGCCCCAGAGGTTATTGGTTACCCCACTTATAGTGGGGGCCAATGGTGAGGCCTTTTGGAATATCCGGGGCCAAGGAGAGGTCCTGGAAAGAGAAACTTGGACCTCAAGGTTAAACTCAAGGTCGAGTGAGGTCTTGCAGCCATGTTGTCTGCTGGCCATGCGGTCTGCTGGCCATGTTGTCTGTCAACCATGTTGTGGGTCATCTTCTCCTCCTGTACTAACCTGCCTCTGTAGGACATAAGAAACGGCAATACATACCAAAAATTTACAATACAATAGTACTGGTATTTATATTTACCCAAACGGTTACCCTTACCGGAGGTCTTTATTTCTTTTTGCTACTTTGAAGCACTGCGTAGTGTTTTCAGTCTGAAGAACTGCCTTTAGCATTGCTTTTAGTGCCAGTCTGGTAGTGATGAACTCCCTCAGCTTTTGTTTATCTGGGAATGTCTTAGTCCATCCCTCATTTTTTAAAGAAAGTCTCACCAGATATAAAATTCTTGGTTGGCAATTGTTTTCTTTCAGCTCTCTAAATATCTCAAACCACTGCCTTCTAGCTTCCATGGTTTCTGATGAGAAATTGGCAATTAATCTGATTGTATGTAACACATTGCTTTTCTCTTGCCGCTTTCAGAACTCATTCCTGGATCTTTGCATTCAATAGATTGATCAGTATGTGACAGGGCATATTTTTCAAGTTTATCCTGTTTGGCTTTCTCTGGTCTTCTTGGATGTGTAAATTCATGACTTTTGCTAAGTTTGGGAAGTTTTCTCTCATCATTTCTTAGGATATTCCTTCTGCCCCTTTCTTTCTTCTCCTTCTGGGACTCACATAATGCATATATTGGTGTGCTTGATGGTGTCCCAGAGGTGTCTGAGTCTATTTTTGCTTTAAATATTTCTCTTTTCTTTCTGCTCTTCTGCTTGACTCATTTCAATTGTCTTATCTTTGAGATTGCTGATTCTCCTACTGTTGAAACTCTTCTGGGAATTTTTCATTTCAGTTATTAGGGTCTTCAGTGCCGGGAGTTCTGTTTGGTTCCTTTTAAAAATTTATTTTTATTGAGATTCTCATATTGTTCGTTCTTTGTTTTCCTGATATCCTTTGGTTCTTTGTATTTTCCTTTGTCTTCTTGAGCTTATTGAAAAATCTTTTTTTTTTTTTTTAACTCTTTGACCAGTATTTCCACTATCTTGTCTTCTTCTTTGATGTATTCTGGATTTTTCTCATGTTCCTTTGAATGGGCCATCATTTTCTGTTTCTTTGTTTGTCTTGTACTTTTGTTGCCTACTATAGATTTTAATATTTAAACATTTTAACTCGGATTTATTTCTGTAGATGTCTGTTTCTTGGGTATGTAAGCAGCTGGTGATATGATAGAGCTTTTCTTGAGTGTCAGGAGCTAACAAAACCAAGCAAACCTAAGCAAAAAAACACCTTTCACTGTCTTTGCAAATTAGTTTTGCATTGACTGGTGCTTTCCATTAGAGTTCAGCCCTACTTTCAGGAAGGTCAACTCAAGGCAAATGCAAAGCGCCGGGTCCTCTGTTTTCTGGGCCCGTGTCTTTTCCTGGGCTTGTGAGTGCTGGCAGCCTTAGGAGATTCTTCATTTACAGGAGTTTGAATAGCCCCTCCACTTCCCAAGAAACAGACTTTCCCCCTCACTTGGGTGTTACACTGCAGGTCTTCAAGTAAGGGAGCCTTTGTCCTAGGCCATTGGCCTCAGTTGTTTCTTTTTTTTTTTTTTCCAAATATACACTTTCTCCTTATTTTCTTTTCATTGTATTTTTTTGAAGATACATAGATCACAAAAAATGTTACATTAAAAAATATAAGAGGTTGCCATACACCCCACACCCCATCCCCTGCACTCCTCCAACATCAGCAACGTCTTTCATCATTGTGCCACATTCATTGCATTTGGTGAATACATTTTGGAACACTGCTGCACCACATGGCTAATAGGTTACATTGTAGTTTACACTCTCCTCCAGTCCATTCAGTGGGTTATGGCAGGATATATAATGTCCAGCATCTGACCCTGCAATATCATTTAGGACAAGTACAAGTCCCAGAAATGTCCTAACATCACATCTCTTCTTCTCTCTCCCTGCCCTCAGCAACTACCATGGCCATGTTCTCCACATCAATGCTACAGTTTCTTCCATTACTAGTCTCAGTAGTTCTATAGTAGAATACCAGTAAATTCACTCTAATCCATATTTTATTCCTCCATCCTGAGGGCCCTGGGATGGTGATGTCCACTCCATCTCTATATCACTCTAATCCGTATTTTATTCCTCCATCCTGAGGGCCCTGGGATGGTGATGTCCACTCCATCTCTATATCAAGAGGGGGCTTAGATCCCACATGGTTGATGAATGTAATTCTCCTGCTTGGAGTTATAGGCACTCTCGGTTCCCTGGTGTGGTGGTTGACCTTCTTTACTTCCCTGTTAGCTGACTGGGTAAGTCCAATAAACCAGAGAGTAGAAGTTGCATCTCTGCTGAGACTCAGAGCCCAGCTGGCACATGGCCAGTCCAGAGATTCAAGTCTCCTGAGTATACACCAACCCCAGCACCAACCATAGGTTCAATAAAAGTGACAGAAGAGGCATGTGTAGAAAGGTCACATCTGAGTCCAACTCTGTCACACTCAGGAGCACAAATTTCAAAGTAGGGCCACTGGCAAGGCACTGAACTCCAGAGCCATCTGCCATGACCATGGAACCTGTGTGTCTCCATAGCCCTCAGGAGCACCAGTACCTGGGATTGTATCTACTTTGGCTGTCTCTGGGATGCTGCTGAGGCATGTGTAAGCACGACCCCTCTGATGATCTCCTGACTCTTTTTTGAAGACTCTTAGCCATATAAATTCATTTGTCTTTACCATTTCCCCCTTTTATTCAAGGTCTTTATCTAGTTGCATCACAAGTTAATGACTGGTAGTAATCCCTCAGCACCAGGGAGGCTCATCCCCTGTAGTCATGTCCCTTGCTGGAGGGAAAGTAATGCATTTACATGCTGAGTTTGGCTTAGAGAGTGGCCACATTTGAGCAACATAAAGGTTCTCAGGAGGTAACTCCTAGGCACCCTGCAGCTCTAGGCCTAGTTCAGATTTCAGGCACACAGGCTCATAAGTGTAGTCATCAGTATCAAGGGCTCTTCATTGGGCCATCCTCCTTCACTGGTCTTTGCCCTCATGCTTGGGGGGTTGTTGCTGTTCCATTGGCGAATGTGACAGAGTTCCCCTGGGTAGGAACTCAGCGCTCCCTCAGTTGTCATTTGTAACTCCAATTTCTATGAAAATACCCAACAAATACCTGAACATTTTGTTTCTTAAACTGCTTTTGTTGTTTCAATCTGCTTTTGCCTGGACTGGAAATACTGGGAGTGGGAGCACACAGTAGATCCATTTTCCCCAAGGCAGTCTTTCCCAGCTGCAATAAGGCCAAGGACCCACAAAAGGAAATGCTGTCTGACTCCATACTGTCCTGGGGAAGTGACGAGGGAAGGGCCAGAAAGGATACCAGGAGGTTCTTCCATAGCTCTCCAAAAGCTGAACTTTCTTAACTCAGCCCCTGCCCAGCAAACGCAGCCCTTCACAGTCCTCCAAGCTCTAGGAGCTACTGTCTTTAAGTCTCCTCCGTGGCCTTTCTCTCAGGCTGCTTAGAACAATGGCTACCCTCAGAGCCAGGCCCCCAGATTTCCAGAAATAGCTAATCAAAAGCAATGAAAAGCCTGTGCCCATCCCACATGTTGTGGAAGTGGATTTTTATGTCCCTTTCTAGCACCAGCATACTATGCCAGGGGCCATTTCTCACTACTGCTTGCCACAAGAAGAGGGGATGGGCACCAGTGACCACCTCACTCAGAGAGCAAAATTCTGGTATTTACTGTAATTTACCAGCCTCTTCCTCCCGTTCTTCCCTGGATGCTGCTGTGTTCTATTGCTGTATTAGTCAGTCAAAGAGGTACTGATGCAAAGTTCCAGAAATCTGTTGGCTTTTATAAAGGGTATTTATTTGGGGCAAAAGCTTACAGTTACAAGGCCCTAAAGAATCCAACTCAAGGTTACTTTCTTGCCAAGCTCTGTTGCTGCATGTTGAAGCAGATGGTGGGTGACATCTGCACAGATTCAGCCTTCCTCTTTCCTCTTAAGGCTCCGTGGCCCCAGCTTCTTCCATTCTCACCTGTAGGCTGGCATAAGGCTCTTCTCTCTTCCCATAGTTCACTTCTTTCCAGGCTCAGCTGCTCTGTTCTCTTCACAAAGTGAGCTGTAAACTAATAGGCTCATCTCTCTTCCTGGGGCCACAGGATCCCCTATGTCTCTTCTCTGTGTATCTACTACTTCTGGGTGAGTGTCCACCCACCAAGGGGGGAGGGATTCAATGCCCTACTAATATGGCAAAATCAAAACCCTAATCTTAATTTAATCAAGTAAACATAACCTTTGAATTTAATATAATCAAAGGGTATCATGCCCAGAGGAACAGACCAGTTTACAAACATAATCTTTCTTTTTAGAATCCATAAATAATCTCTAACTGCCACAAATGGACTGCGAGTTTTAAAATCGTTGATTCAGACAGTTCCTGCCTATTTAATAATCATTATGGTGGAGGGACTGATTCCTGGAGCTCCCTTCTCTGCCATTTGCCCACAATTCCTCCTGAGTCCTAAATTTTAAGCTGCTAAATTTTTAAGTAATTTCTTAAAATTACCTAATTTTAGACCTTCCGTAATCTGTGGGGACAAACCCACCCCTTTCAGACCTATGGGGTGTTGACCTCACTCTCCCCAACCCTTGGGGAATGTGCTCCACCCTCTCAGTATCCTGGGGCAGCAAAACTTTCCCTGAACAGTGGGCTGGAGCACCCACCCTCTTTAACTGCCAGGGCAAACACCCTCTCTGTACACATGGGTGGGGTTCCTCTCTTAGCCCAAGGAGAGATGTCTTAATTCCAGATCTCAGCTTCCATGGTTTTCCTCTTAAAACTACTTTCCCTGCGAGTTCCTTTTAGTCCAGGCTGACAGTGATTTTGTTCATACAGCTCTTTCAAAAACCTTGTTGGTTTAGCATGCAGGAAGCAGGGGTCCAAGTCATCAGAAAGTAAAACTTTGCACAAGTCTCTCCTGGATGAATGCATTTTCTATTCTGACTTACCAGGTCCAAGTTTGGTTAATTCCTCAAATGGGGCACTATCATCTGGGGGCTTGATTTCCAGAGGCCTGGGATTTCCAGAATCAGTTTCTGTTTTCTTTGTATCCAACAATTCTGTTATTAGCCTATCTCTTTCCTCTACCATTTTGCTATAAGCTGCAAGAAGAAGTCAGGCTGCATTTTCCGCATTTAGTTTAGAAATCTTGGATAAATGTCCAAGTTCATAATTTTCAATTTCTGCCTTCCATAAGCATCAGGAGTCATCTTGCTATGTTCTCTGTGACTTTAAAACATGGATTGCCTTTCCTCCAGTTTCCAAAAATAGTCTCATCATTTACTTCTAAGGCCTCATAAAAAGTCTCTTCAAAGCAATCTAGGCCTTTTCTATCAAGCATCCCACAATGCCTCTAAAAAATAACCCTTACACATTTATAAAACCAGCATTTTGGTCATTGCAAAAGCACCTCCCCACTTCTTGGTACCAAATTCTCTCTTTCCAGGGCCGCAGGATTCTGTATGTATCTTTTCTGTGTATCCACTACTTCTGTGTAAGTGTCCACCCACCAAGAGGGCAGGGATTCAATGCTGTACGGATGTGGCCAAATCAAAACCCTAATCTTAATTTAATCAAATAAATATAACCTCTGAATGTAATACAATCAAAGGATATCACACCCAGAGGAACAGACCAGTTTACAAACATAAAGTCTCGTTTTAGAATCCATAAATAATCTCAAACTGCCGCAACTAGAGTTTCAAAACAGTTGATTCAGACAGTTCCTGCCTTTTTAATAGTCATTCTGGTGGAGGGACAGATTCCTGGAGCTCCCTTCTCTGCCATCTTCCCACAATTCCTCCTAAGTCCTGTCTTAAGCTGCTTAATTTTTACGTAATTTCTTATGCAGCAATATGTAACTAATATACCCAGCATGTATGTATCAAAGTTCTTTCCTTGAGCATCTACATTTCTCCTACATCTTCTCTGGCTCAATCATGCTTTCAACCCTCACCTTTATGCAAATACTCTCAAAATCGTTTCCCCCCCTGGACCCCATCTGCAGAGTTACCACATTTACAATTCCCAGAGCCTGCTAGACTTAATTAACCATCTGGATATTCTGTGGACATTTCAAGTATCATAGCACCAATCCTGCCTGCTCCCTCCTTTTTGTCACCTTCTCATCTACCCGGGCTTGAAATCTTAGAGTCATTGATCACTTTCAGCTTTCCCTCTCTATCCACATCTGATCTGTAGCCAGACTTTTTTCAGAGCTTCTCTCACCTCCACTCTCACCACCTCTGGCTTAGTTCACGCCCTATTCACCTCCTCAGTACCACTTGCCTTCTGGTTTCCTGCCTCCCCAACTGCCTGTGCCTCATTCCATCTTCATCCTACTGCTGGAGGATGAAGCTTCTGGAACAGTGTGACTCCCAATTGTCTCCACTTAAAATCTCAACTCCATAGTCTGGCCTAGCCTACCTTTCTAGCCTTATGATTATTTGACACAAAAATCTGTGCTTTTTTGTCAAACTTGGCTAAGCAGCTATATCAGTTAGCTCTTCCTGCGTAACAGACCACCCCAAAGCTGAGAAGTTACAGCAACAACTTTGAATTATTTATCACAAATATTTGGGTCAAACAGGCAGTTCTACTAAGCTGGGCTCAACAAGGCTCACAAATGCATCTGTATCACTATGTCTCGAGGCCTCTTCACATCACTCATTATAGTTCATGGAGTGGTAAGAATAGGAGCCAGCATGTGTCTGGGATTTCCAAAGAAAGGTTCCCCAAGCACACGAAGGGAAAAGTCCTAGGGAAAGCCCCTGACTTTAGTGGGTTCCCCACTGGCCAGAAAGCAAGGCTGGGTCTTACCAGCCGCAAGCTTGTGGCTATTTACAGGGCTGTCCGATAGTGCACCATGGCCCACCATGCAATTGGAACGTGGCTTGGCTGGTGATCATCCCATGCCAACAGCAGGTGTCCACATGGAGATCTGAATCCTCTCTGCACCAGCCCTGGGTCTCCTCCAGGGCTGATTGGGGCTCAGGTTGGGCCTGGGTCTGCTAAACCTGATCGGAGCATGAGCCGGCTTGATTTTCACAAGGGCGGCATAAGTAATGATCTGATTCGAAATGATAGCTTCCAGAGTTCCATCATTAGCTCCCATTGTTCCAGCCCCTGTCCTCCTCCTTCACCAGCTCAGGGTGAGAACAAGGAAGCATTTATGTAGCGGCTGTCAGTGTCTGGGATGGCCTCATCACCATTGCATCTCCAATTAATTCCAACTGAAAGCAGCTCAGACTCAGTAGGACAAAGCCCATCAGAAACCAGTTAACAAAGGACCTTCGGGCCAAAGCAGGGGAAAGCACATTTTTAGGGGACTGGCCAGCTTTTCTACAAAAATCTACTGTTTCTTCATCTTTCAGAGAAAATCCTTTTTGCCTTCCACACGATTTGCACCGTATTGTATTTATATCAGCCAGTTGCTTCATTATTCATATTAATATGTGTATTGTTGTTAATAATAACTATTAATGAGACTGATTCTGTTTGTTAAAAACAACCCAGAATAACTGCTACTTTTTGTACTAATATTTTCCTCCCGTTGGCTAGTTCAGAAGCATTCCCTTCATGGAAATGCCAGTGTGTCCATTCTCAAAGGAAAAGTAAAAACCCACAGCCTGCGTGAACTTACCATTTTAGAATCACAGTGAAAGGAAGATTTTTCCCAGAGCAAATATCCATATGTCCTAGTTATAGCACGATTGTCGCATTTTCAGCAACTTGTCTCCGGGTAAGGACTTGAGTATACTTTTATTATCTCTTGGCTAAACAAAAGGAGGTTGGTAAATCCTGCTGTTCAACCCACAATCCGAGAGCAGAGACTGGGCCCTGTATTTCTTTGGTTCTGGGACTTTGCCTCAGGAGCCAAGCCTCTCTCAGAAAAAGTTAAATCCTTGACAGGGCCAAGCAATAGAATCAGAGTCTGTATTCATGTGGCCATGTTGACCTAAAATGATGGCAGTCGTTTTCCCACCCCCACCCCACCTTCCCTGGTAATCTCAGATGTTTGCCATTTAAAAAAAGATTCATACATTTGGATATGAGTGGAACGTTATCTAAAGAAATAGCACAAGGCAAAGTTCCAGCGACAAAAGGCCCCAGTGTAATTTAGACTACTCTCTCTTAGATGTAAATTAAGGCACAGAAGATTAACCTGACCCACAGTAAAAACACACCTCAAACGGTTTAGGGGTTAGGTTGTTATGGGTAAGGTTAATTAATTTTTCCAGGGCACTGGAATATACTATTAAGTGTCCTGGAAGAAGTAATTTCATAAGAATAATTTCCAGAAGGAGTTTATTCATCTCACGTTAGTGAAGAATTCAGCTGCCGAAAGTGCCATGATTTATTCCTTTTGAATAAAATTCCCCACACTATGCAGGAAACTTGCTCATATCACTGTTGCCCGTGACCCCTGTAGAGCCACTGTAAAATTTTTCATTTGGTAATATTAAAATTATGCGACTGCTTCCCCTGAGCTACCTTAGATGTAGCTAAATATTGGTGCAAGTTAAAAATCGCTGTCTTTTTTCTTTGCCATTTAAAAAACTTTTAGAGTAGGAACACAAATACAACCTGAAATGAATACCATAAATTCTAGGCTTTCTTTCATATATTAATATGTGGCAATTAAATGTATATGTTAATTTATTCATTTATCCATGTATTCATGTATATGTTTGTATTTTTGAACATTTAATATGTCCCCACTAAAGAACCCCTACCATAGAATATTGGCAAGGATAAAAAAATATCAGCAATGAGGTACCATTTCACACCCACTAGAATGTCTATACTCAAAAAAATGAAAATAACTAATATTGGTGGGATGTGGAGAAATTAGAACCCTCATTCTTTGCTAGTGGCACTGTAAAATGGTATGGCTTCTGTGGAAAACAGTTTGCAGTTTCTCGAGAAGTTAAACATAGAATTGCCATATGACCCAGCAAATCTGCTTCTAGTATATACCCCCAAAGAAGTGAAAACAGCTATTCGAACAATTAATGTATGCCCATGTTCATAGCAGCACTATTCACAATAGCCAAATGGTGAAACTAGCCCAAATGTCTGTCAGAGAATGATTGGATAAACAAATTGTGGTCTAAACATACAATAGACTATTTGTCAGCCATAAAAAGGAATAAAGAGGGAGCAGATGTGGCTCAAACAGTTGGGTGCCTGCTTCCCACATGGGAGGTCCGGGGTTCAATTTCCGGTGCCTTCTGAAAACAACAACAACAAAAAAACAATAAGCAAATAAATGAAAAAATCAACTCAGGGTTGCCAATGTGGCTCAGTGGTTGAGTGCCGGCTTCCCACACACGAGGTCCTGGGTTCAATCCCTGGCTCTGGTACCTCAAAAAAGAAAAAAAAAGGAATG
Source organism: Dasypus novemcinctus (assembly GCF_030445035.2). NCBI lineage: Eukaryota > Metazoa > Chordata > Mammalia > Cingulata > Dasypodidae > Dasypus > Dasypus novemcinctus. Next base: position 183,931,977 of record NC_080673.1, read on the forward strand.
AAGCATGAAGGGCTGATACATCCTACAATGTGAATGTAGCAACGTTTGAAAACATTTTGCCAACTAGAAGAATGGAGACATAGAGGGTCACATGTTGACATATTGTATGATCTTATCTATAGGGAATATCCAGAACATGTAAATCCATGGACACTAAATAGACTGGTGGTGGCCACAGGCTGTGGGGAGAGGTCGAGGGCAGGAGGAGAGCAGCTGCTTCATGGGGGTGGGGTTTCCTTTTAAGCGGATGAAAATGTTTTGGAACTAGACAAAGGTGGTGTTTCCAGACCATTGTGAATGTGCTAAATGCCACTGAATCATCCACTTTAAAAGGGTTCCTTGTATGTTATGTGAATCTCACCTCAATAAAAAATAATGTATAAGTAAACACAGCAAAAAAAAATCATCAAGCAAGATTTTATGTTTAAGGTGATTATAAGCATATATATAAACACGGCTCAAAGGTTAAAAAAAAGCAAAAGCACTAAGTTGCCTAGGCGATCCAGACACAGTGGGAACTCAGACACTGGGGGGATTTAATCTGATTTAATTTGCTTCTGGGGTAGATTTAATCAGTTAGGCTTCCTGGAGGAGATGAGGTAGAGCTCATCTGGCTGTGGAGGAACCTATTGTCTAAGCAAAGGCCCTGGGGGTAGGGGTTGGAGACCATAAGGGGTTCAGTGTGGCTGGAATGTAGGGACACAGAAGAATGGGGGTGTTAGGTAGGAAGGTAGATGACTGTTAACTCATAGACGGCCTCAAATTCCAGTTTACAAGCTTGGGCTTTGCTCCTGAGGCAGTGGGAGCCTCTGAAGGCTTGATGGCCAGGGAAAGTCATGATCAGATGGGGGCTCTGGGCCCACGGCACATCTCAAACTATAACGTGCACCCAGATCTCCTGAGATCATACTAAAATGCAGATCCTTACCCAGTGGGTCTGGGCTCAGGCCTGACATTCAGCATGTCCAACAAGCTCCCGGTGATGCCACTGCTACCAGCCCAGGGCCACCCTCTGAGCAGCAAAGCTTTAGGGAAGAGTCCTTTCCTAATAGGCTGGATTCCAAGAGGAGATTAGACCAAAGAAACTTACAAGGAACTCAGTTCCTTATCAGGGCTTGCTTTATTCACTCATTTATGCATTCATGTATTTTGCTGTAACTGCAAGGGATGATCTCACTTCCAGGTACAATTCTTAAGTTAATGATTGAATGTTTTTTTTTCCCTTTCAAAGTGTACAATCTGGAACTATTGTGATTAGTAATGGGAGAAAATGTAGCATTAATGTGGAGAAAGTAGCCATGGTAGCTGCTGAGGGTAGGGAGAGGGAAGAAGAGATGTGATGTGTGGGCATTTTCAGGACTTGGAGATATCCTGGGTGGTACTGCAGGGACAGCTGCTGGACATCGTAGGTCCTGCCATGGCCCACTGGGTGGACTGGGGGAGAGTGTAAACTACAATGTAAACCATTATCCATGTGGTGCAATAGTGCTCCAAAATGTATTCACCAAATGCAATGAATGTGCCACGATGATGAAAGAGGTTGTTGATGTCGGAGGAGTGGGGTGAGGGCTAGATGGGGACCTCATAGTTTTTTAATGTAACATTCAAAAAAATAGATAAGAAATAAAAAAATAACAAAAAATTGTACAATCAGTGGTATTTGGTATAATCACATAGTTGTGAATTCATCACTTCCACAATTGAATTCTTAAGAGAATATGAACCGTGAGGTAGATTTGATCAAAAGTCTATCCCTGGGATTTGCCTGCGGTCATTAAAAAGGCCAAAGAGAAAAGAAAACTGCTTCCTTTGAATGTGGAAAGCAAATGTATATGAGAGAACTAGTGGGACAGGGTGTGGGAACAGCACAATGGAGACCCACAGTCCAGGGTGTTGCCCAGTCCACTGTGATTCCAGGGTGTTGATGAGCTGAGAACAACCGCTGTGTCTTTCTTCATTTTGCTTCATCATGGTAGTTTCATTTCAGTCTTATGATGATATCGCATCCCTAAGTTTTTACCAGAGTTCTGCCATTTTTACATTTCATAAAATTTTTAAACACTTGATTAGCTATATAAAGGCACAAAATCACACATTAGTATTAATAGTAATACCTTTATGCACTGCATTAAAACTAAAACATATAATATTCCTCCACAGTGCAGAAATTCTAAGCTGAAATTTAACTCAAACTTTTAAAATTACATCTACTTTTTAAGTTCTTTCTACTTAGATTTATGTGTTTCTTAATATAGCATCTTATTAGAGGATATAAATAAATCCTCAGAAATACATAATGTTCTTATAAACAGTCATCACATACCTGTCACCTGCCAGGGACTGGGTGTATGAAATATCAGGAGTGCTTTTCATTTGCTTTCTGAATGCTCACCTGTTCATGGGGTAAGGTGATGGCATGTAAGTCACATCCAGCAGAACCTTGGGGAAGTGTGCCTAAGCGATTGATAGAGAGAGAGCAGAGCAATGCAGGCTGTGATGGGTGAGGGTCTGCCCTGGGACAGGAGTGGGCAGATGCAAGAAAAATTCTTGTGGGATTAGTCAGTATCTGGCAATTGACAGGTGGAGAAGAGAATGCAGTAATTCAGGTTCAAGGTCTTAAACCCACGTGGCCATGCAGCAGAACTGAAATGAGGGGAGGACTGTTCAGGATAAATTATCTTTAAAAATGTGCCATCAGCTCATCTAGGTGGGGGACCTGGTGGGCAGCTGGAAACATGGATCTGTAGCTCTGGGAGGGAGGGATGAGAGCCGTAGATAAAGATTTGGGAGCAGTATACTCAGGGGCAGGAGCTGAGACCAGGAGATGGCCCCAAGCGAGAGTAGAGGAAAAGAAGAGAAAAAGATGGCAGATCATTGGGGGAGGACCAGAAGGAGATCTTAGGGCCAGAAAGGAAACTAGGAAGGCATTTGAAATTGATATAATGGCCCCCAAAGATATCAGGTCTGGAACCTGTTACCTGAAAATGTTACCTTATATGGCAAGACAGGACTTTGCAGATATGATTAAAGTTAGGATCTTGAGATGGGGAGATTTTCCTGTGGGCCCTGAAAGCAATCACACGTATCCTTTTAAGAAGGAGGCAGAGGGAGATTTACAGACAGAGAAGAGGAGAAAACAATGTACCACGGAGGCAGAGGTTGGAGTGATGTGGCTACAAGCCAAGGGTTTCTGGTACCCACCAGGAACTGGAAGAGGCAAGGAATGGAATCTCCCCAAGAGCTTCCAAGGGAGCCTCACCCACCGACACCTTGGTTTCAGCCCAGTGAGACCCATTTTGGACTTCCGACCTCCAGAACAAAGAGAGCAAAAGTGTTGTTTTTAGCCACTAAGTTTGTGGTAGTTGGTTGCAGCAGCCATAGGAAACTAATGCAGAGTGCTCACAGAGCCAGATTGGAGGAGAAACAGAATACAGTGTTGTTCTAGAAGCCAAGAGAGGCAGCGTAAGAGGGGCAAGTGGCCAGTGGAGTCATATGCTACAGAGGAGCCGGGGAGGGGGCTGAGGAAAGAACAGTGGGTCTCATGACTCAGAGGTCACCAATGGGAAGGACGCATGGCAGGTTGAAGGGCACAGGGTTGGGAATGGAAGCAGAGGATGTAGGCTCATCGGCCCGCAAGCTAGTGAAGGAAGGAAAGACAAGATGATAATGGGTGAGAAAGTCTTGGAAAGTGCATATCTTATTAAACTAGTCATGCAAGCACATGCTGAAAACTTAAAACATAGAAAAGTGTAAAAGATAAGCTTTCCTCCTCCCTTGCTTCTGCTACTGACCTTCAGTTGAGTGCATATACCACTAGGAAGACTTTTACGACTCAGCAAATATATCTAAATGAATAATCCCCTGTCGATGGGCATTTAAACTCTTTCCAAGTTTTTGCTGCTAAAAACAACAGTGAGCTTCTAGGTACCCATGCCTTGACATGCTTGGGCCAGTAGGTAGATTCCTAATAATGGAATTACTGGGTCAAAAGGTAAATGTATTTAAGATTGGAATAGGTATTGCCATTTCCTATACAAGGGTTGTACTAAGTTTTATTCTCTTTTTTAATCAATCTACAGTTGTGCTTGTGTTCCCACATCCTCATCCGCACTAAACCAATACTAAGTTTTATCAACCCTGATGTTTGCCAATCTGATATAGATGAAAAACTGCATCTCATTATTTAGATTTTTTGGGGAGGGCAGGGAGGAAACAGGGATTGAACCCAGGTAGATTTCCTATGAGTGATGTTATGAATCTTCTAATACACAGTCCATTTGTATTTCTTTTTCTGTGAATTGCCTGTTTTCATTCAACACTTAAGAAATATTATCTGTTGAAAATTGTGGTCCATGCATGTGAACACATAAATTCTACACGCAGTAAATTGGGTGTATCTCATGAACATAATGTTGGGCTGATAAAGATCTGGACAGTAAGATTCTTTATATATAAAGTTCAAAACCAGGCAAAACTCAGCTTTGGCGTTTGAAGTCAGGATAGTGGTTACCCCTGGCCAGGGCGAAAGTGACTACAAGGGGCAGTTCTTTGTTGGGGGGCCGGTAGTGTCTTGTTTCTTGTCCTGGTTGCAAGTTACAAATGTGTATTCACTTTGTGACAATTCATTGAACTATATACTTATTATTTGTGCACTTTTCTATGCTATACTTTCATTAAATAAAAAGAAAAAAAAAGGAACTCTTAAAAAATATTCTTCAGTGCTTTCAGCAGGCCAGGCACTGGTCCAAGCATTGTGAACAAGTCAGATGAGGCTCCTGCTCTCACAGACCTACAGTCTAGAATAAGATGAGGACCTGTCCTTGCTTGGTACAGTCTCTAACACGGAAAGGCACTGGCTGTTATGATGATTTTACAAACGGAGAAACTGAGTGGTGCAGGCAAGGACCTAAAGGTAGCATAGCGTGGCTGGGAGGACACGTGTGCTTGAGGGAACCATGGAACTGAGCTTGCAGGTGAAGCTGGAGCACATAAGGACCTGAGGAAGGACCTAAATGAAATACACTGCCATTTATCCTGAAAATGAGGAGGCTCCAGCGAAAGGACTTAAGCAGCAAAGTGAATAGAACATGAACGTCTTCCTTTTTAACTCCTAGGGTGCTCCTTTGATACCCCAACTTCCAGCTTTTAGCCTTAAAACACACCTGCAGGGAGCTGATGTGTCTCAAGCGGTTGAGCACCTGCTTCCCACATGGGCGGTCCCAGTTCGGTGCCTGGGGCCTTCTAAGATCAAATAAATAAACAAGCAAAACAAACGAGGAAATCAACTCAGGGGAGCTAACATGGCTCAGTGGTTGAGCACCAGCTTCCCACATATGAGGTCCTGGGCTCATTCCCCAGCCCCCGTACCATTAAAAACAAAAAGGCACCTGCAGGTATCTGATGGTAAGCCCGGTGACTAGGGGGTTCAACTGGGGTTCCGTTCATGGTGTACTTGGAAGTGCTCCCAGGGCCCTTCTCACTCTGTCTGGGCTGAAATCAGCCCTGAGGGCGGCTCTTCTGTTCATCTCCTTGCCATTTGACCGAAGGCCTAAAGAAACACTGGCTTCCTGGGAAACTCAGAGCCTGGTTGAATGCGCATACCCAGGTACTGAGAACTGGTATAACCGACCTGCTTCCCAATTATGCAGAACAACTGTTAGGTCTTCAGGGCACATCCGAGACCACTACCCCTCATTTTGTATGAGAAACGGGCATACTGATGGCGAGGCAAGTGAGCACAAAAATGGGGGCTAGTGGCTGGCCCTCCGGGCCTGGGCTCCCCCCTCCAACTGCAGCTCTAGAATTTCTGTATCTATTAAGGGCAACAATATAGTGGGGGAGGGAGGACTTGAGGCTGCTTTTAGTACAGCAAACATCAAGTGCCTGCATCGGAGAATGGGGTGCCGTTGGAGAGTACGGGGGAGGGCACTCAATCCCTCCCCAAAGGCCCCCGCTGCTCCCCACCCTGGAGTGCCTGAGCCGCTTTTCCTTGCTAAAGAGCGCCAGGTCTTCCCTCAGCTGCAGAACTGACAAAACCTTTGTCCTCCATTTAAATATTTAATGGGCACAGGAGCCACCTTTCGAGAGTGAGGCTGGAGATAAGCAGGCGCCTGAAAAAGATGAATTATGAACAGAGCCCACATGCTGCCTGCCCCTCCCGACACGGCGCTGTCATCGGCAGAGGGTGGCGGGCTCTTCTCGCCTGTGTCCCCTGCCCTCCCCCTGCTCCAGTGCCCTCCCCGACCAGGCCCCCCCCCCCCAGCAAAGGGCGTGCCTCTCTCCGAGGCCCTGGGATGAGCAGGCTGCAGGGAGGTGGGGAGGAGAGGGGGACTGGGCTGATTGCTGCCAGCGGTTTGATGCTGTCCTCCTGTTTGCAGGGGAGGTCCCGAAGCCAGAGCAGGATGAAAGCGGTGCGGTGGCCGAGGCGTTGACAGCACTGGAGGATGCCGGGAGACCCGCTGTCAACTCCCCAGCAAATCAGAGCCGCGGGAATCCGTGCGAGCACTTTCATCCTTCATTACCCCAGTTCCTTTCCGAGGAAGCAGAAGTAAACAGGCTCGGGAGGGAAATAATTAAAGTGACAACAGAACAGGCGGCTGCGGAACTGGAAGGGGCCAAAAGAGAGGGTCCCAGGGACGGTCAGGGCCACGAGATGGGGCCGTCCCCACTGGGCCCGGCCTGCAGGGGAAAATGCCCCAACCCTTGCCCAGACCCCTCTGAGTCCACTCAGCCAGCAACCGAAGAGTCCACGCTGGAGGACAGCAAGAAGGGCCCGGAGGCCGAAGGCACGAGCAGTGCAGTGCAGACATGAAGGGGCCAGGGATTCGACACGATGACGCACGGAAGGCACCGGGGACGGGGAAGAATTAAAAATCAGGACAGGACTCGCCTTCTCCTAGAACACCTCCCTGCCTGCAAGTGAGAAAACACTCCGATCCCGTAGCCAACTGTGAACCTTCCAGCGACGCGGGGATGGTCTGATTTATTAAACCCGGGTCGTCAAGCTTCTCGGTGTCATCCCTTTCTGCCGAAGACACACCGCTGCAAGCACGGCTAGGCACGGGAACGGTGCCCGCCATATGGCTGGGTTTTGGCATCCGTCTTTCTGTCGGTGTTTGTGTCGTTAGAGTTAGGATGTTTTTCTATTAGTGTTTAATGCTGTCAATCACAATGATGGGAAGAGCTGTAATCGGCTAGGGTTTGGAATCAGGGCCCCTGTTTGTATTGGCAGGTCGAGAGAAAGGTGTACTTGAGCCTGATGGATCCAGAGGCCCCACGGCTACACTTCATCGTGCCACAGCCCCGTGGGACCTCCCTGCGTGGCTGATCCTGAACTCCCGCTCCAGCGCTGTCTGTCACACTCCAGATGGCGGGTGGAGAGGGGTGCTTGAGCAGGCTTAGAAGGCCGGGCTTCTGGCTGGAAACCCACAGCCCCCGCTGAGGCCTGTTTGCTGACTGTGAGAGTGGGGTATTCCGACAGGTAATTCTGGAGGATTAATTGATCTGGAGCGGACCCCCAGTGGTATTCAGATTTTTTTTTTTCCTGAGATGAGAGGCAGAGCCTGGAAATGCTGGTTCTCCTTTCCACCCGTGCCGCATTTAGGATTTTATGGCCGTTTGGGTCTGGGAAAGATAACAGCTGCTTAGGGAAACCCAGCTTCCCACACTCCCTGAAGCACGTGCCCTTCATCGTTCAACAAAACGTTACAGCTGCCTCCTCTGTGCCAGGTACGGGGCTTTTAAAGACAGAGCGGGTGGCCTCCGAGGGAAGAGAAGCAGGAGGAAAGAATTCATTTCAGCCCCATAAGTGGACCAGGGGAGCCAAGTGCAAGGTCCAGGGGTGGGAAAGTAGGGAATGGGCAATGCTACTTGGCTATTTCTTTTGGGATAAAAATGGGCATTTCTAGGTGGCATTTGGTGTTGCAGAAAATGGAAGGATCATCAAAGGTAGCCCTTGGTTTGTGCTGAGCTCAGCTCATCACCCCAGGAAGGCCTGACACAAGATCTCAAAGCCCAGAATTTTCTTCAAGAATCAGAATCGCTCCTTTGATACCCCTTCCTGCATGAAAAAGAGAGGCTCGCAGGTGGCTGGGGTAGAGAGTTCTTCCTAAAAGCAGGATGCTTATGGCAGGCTTGTGGTCCTAGGTATGAAACCTGCACACAGGGTCCAGCCCCCTCCCATGCTCCGCCGCCACATTTCATCTGGCATCACTCAGCCGGCAGGGTTGGCTTCCCATCAGGTTTTATGCGCTCTCACTCTGAAGTGGGCAAAGTGCAGAGAAGAAGAGTCCTGTCCTTGGCCAGATGCATACCTGGGGAGCCTCCACCTGCTTCCTTCCCATTCACCAGAGGTCACCCCCATCCCTGCCCCAGCAAAACGGAGCATGCCAGAGCCAGTTCACTGTTGCCCCTGGTTAAACGGGCAGGCCACAAGCCCCTGCCCGCCTGCTCAGCGCGCCATTCACCCCTCCCCACTCTGCCCTGCACAGGCCCACCCCCACAGCTTCCCCTCCAAGGAGACCGCGGCTGCAGCCGCAGAGCTTACACAGACCAGAAATCATTTTCCTGCTGGACTAGGGCCTTAACTGTCTGCAAATGTTCAGCACCGCTGCGTAAGACACCAGAGCCACCAAAGGAAAACAGCCAAATTTAATAAAATAATAAAAAGAAAAATCTCTCCCAGCCGAAGCCCTGGTTTTGACACCCAGTCTGCCAGATGTACGTCTTCAGGCCCCCTCATCCCTTCTGGAAAGCAAGGCTTATCGTAAACTCCAACACACATTCCATCACAGGAAGACTGCTGAGAGTCCTGGAGAGTCTGGGGTATGAGGGGTGGGAGGTCGGAGAGGGCTGGTAACCAGAAGTCTGGGGGTGCGGTGTGCCTGGGAGGGTCTTTTGCCATTAGATGGAATTGGGGCCAACGAGTCGATCCTGTACATGTGTAACCATGACAACACCCAGGATACAGCTGTGACACTGCCCTGCCTCTGCAATCCTGACCCTACATGACTTTACTGTTCCAAGGGCATTAAAAAGGGTTTCAACAATTACCTGGGACTCTTTTGTCTTTTTAAGAGTCATTGAGAACGTTTGCAGCCTTCTCTCCCTTATTGTACCATGTAACCGTGCATCAATCTGGATACAGCCACAAGTCACACTTAAACAATAATTAAATGAATTATACTGCATAAGAAGAACTTCAGAGATCAGGCAGTTCCATAACTGGTTAATTCAGGAATACCATCAAAGACTTGGATTTCCATCGTCTTGCTCTGCCCGCCTCCATGTCCACTATTCCTTCATGACAGCAAGATGGCTGCAGCAGCACCAGGCATCACGCTGTGTCCAAAGGCAGAAGGAAATTTCTCACCATGTGTGTGTTTTAAGAGCCAAGTTGCTCAGTTCTTGTCACATTTCATTGGTCAAAATCGTCACATGCCGGTACCTAAATCAGTCCCTGAAGAGGAAGATGGAATTACCTTGATGGGTTTAGGTACAGCAAGATTCACCCTTTGGATTGGGGAAGCGTCCTTCCCCAGGACACGCAGCCTCTAAAAGGGTAACTGCCAAAACAAAATCCCGGCTTGGGGAATGGAGGGCAGTTGGGAATAGATTTGAGTAGGCCACCAGTGGCATCATCTCTGAACCCCACGTCTGTTTTTGTTTTGTTTCTTAACAAGTCAGAATACTTTTACTGATGAATTGGATTTGGGAGGAGTGGCTGTTGGTTAAGAAAAGTGCCCTCTCATCTCCCCTCCATGACTTCTTTACAATCTGTCTTATTTTGTAGTTGGAATTTCCTGTGCGTGGTTTGCCTATTCAAGTGTGTTTGTCCTTCCATTATTTTTCCAGCTCAGTTGCCAGCAGAATGCAGAGCCGTCTGGATAAATGAAACAGAGCTGACAGGTCTCTTAATGAAAGCTTGTTTGCACACACTGCAATTCTTGTGATCGCTTTGTACCTGAGAGCTTTTAGGTGTGGATTTTTACATATGAGTGTTTGTCGTTCTTTTCATTAAGGCCCGTGAAAATGAATTGGCTTATGTAAACCAGGCATTTCTCATCCTCGACTCCTCGTTCCCTGCCTCCTCTGCCCACCTTCCTTTCCCTCTCCCCCTTTCTTCTACGCCTCACACAGCTATTCCGCAAAGCCTCTCTAGCTAGAAGGCTCCTGATGGCATTTAGCTCCGTCCCTGCTGGAATCGCCTCCCGGTTGGCAACTTTAACTAAGCTGAATTAGTTTTCCCATCATCCCCCTCTTCTGCTCCCTCACTCACAAACACACCCAGCACCAGGAGGGATACAGAGTTGTAAAAGAAAAAAGCTCTGGTGTCAGGCATTCAGGTGTTGGTGTGAATTTTTCAGTGTGTTGTCCCTACTGGGATATTTGCACCCCAATTCGCCGGGTGGCATGAAAAGTTTGATCTCCCCTTTAGGAATTTCAAAGACCAGCTGACTTGACCATTGAGATTATCTCTCCTATTTCTTTTATAATTATAGCATGTCTTTGCCCTTTTTGGTTTCCTGCTCCTCCAAAAAAAAAGGGGCTCTCTCCTAGTACTGTTGTTTTCCTGCAGCTCTATGGATGGCTTACTCTCCTACTGCTCTTTGAAAAAAAGTCATTAATTCAGTACCTTCTCCTTCCAATTTTATTCTGGAAGCTACTTTAGAACACTCCTCTCCTCCATAATATTGAAAGTACCTTCAGATGACTCCAGTTAGGATGCCAAAAAGCCAAAGGGTTCCCCCAACTCACTATTTTAATATATTCCTTTTTTCAGATACCTTTCTGAATAGAGAAGAATTTGAAAGATCAGAGACATGCAGTTGGGAGTTCAGTGGTGAATCTAATTAGACATGAGAAGCAGAAAAAATAAGAAGGAACTGTCTTTCGATGTTATGATTGCTCACCAAAAAATAACAAAATAAAGTTGATACAGTATGAAGGCAATTTAAAATGATAGCTAAAGATATACTGCCTTACATTCCATATCACTTCTTACTAAATGAGATTTTTTTTTTTTTTGATGCATAGGGAAAGTCTGCATCATCCTGAAAAGTTTGACTTTCTGGAGACTATGTGAGCTCAGGAATATATTTTGGGATCTTAGCCAAGACCAGTGATAGCCTATTAAATTTAAAACAATTGGCTTTTCTTTTTAACAAGCTGCTATTTTGTAGTTTTATTTAAAGAAAGAAGTAACTTCTATTTATTTGCAGACCTTGCCTTAAAGGAGTCTATGATCATCATGTTTCATAACTATCTTTTTTGTTACCTGAAATAAAAACGTGGTAATTTTCCTGATACAGATGATTAATTGTCTTTATTATTTGCGTCATGTTCCTTCTCCACCCTTGCTGAGGCCAAGCATTGCTTCTAGCATATTATAGCAACTTATCAGCTGCAATCTGTCACCTAAAATTATTTGATCATATGGTAATCATGAAAAATATGGAGAATGTAAAGATTTTATGCATTCAGTCAAAAATTTCAGATCTAAAATCAGTAGGTTTATTTCCTGCAGTCTTTCAAGTTGACCAAAGTGCTGGCTGATTTGCTCTATTTTCTTACATTTTTGGTATTTCTGTATATGGGCACTGAAAAGCCCCAGTCAGAAAAAAAATCACTGCAATTCTGAGAAAAAGCTTATCCTAAACATCTAAAGATAGCATTTCTAATTATTGTCTACATTGTGTTTAAACTGTGCAAACTTGAGCATTATTCTCACTTTACCAGCTGTGTCTAGGTAGAGTCATTACATCAAACGCTTCTAATTTTACAAAAAGAAATCAAAACAAGTGTGTGTTTAAGTCCCAGTGACAAATGCAAACCCTGTGAGTCAAATAGGCAAACTGATTAGCAAGCTGGCTGGGAAGTCAAAACAGCAAATATAACGGGGTTAACAAAATAGATCTGTAGCATGAGAGGATTAAAAATAGTCTCCAAGGGCCAAGTGGGGTCCCATGGGCGGGTTAGTGGCACACAGAAGATTGTGTGCCAAGATCCAGATGCCTACCCTTTCCGGCCCATAATCTTTCTGTCACCTTAGGTTCCCTCTGCCCAAGTAATCAGAGTCTTAGAGCTGGGATTGCAGAGTGTATCTCATTCAGCCTCCCAATGGATGTAGAAATCCTTCTTGTAAACCTCCTTTACTTGAATCCTTCTAGTTGCATGACACTCACTACCCTACAGGGCAGCCCAGTGCACTGTTAATAGGTGGCTATTCTTCTGACCTTAGCCATTGTTACTCATAAGAGCTAACATGTATTAGATTTTATTATGTATGCATGCTATGATATGCACTTTTCATCAATGGCATTTGATTTACTCCTCAAAACAATGCAATGAGTTGGTTTTATTTTGTAGATGAGGAAACTTGGGCTCAGAAAGGTTAAGTTACTTACTCAGGTGACACAGCTGGTAAATAGCAGAACTGGGGTGCAGATGAACCTGTCTACCTGAGCCTGAGCTCTCACCATGGTGCTGTATGCATTCCTTTGCCCATACAGTGAGCCATAATTTGCCATCCCATTCTTTTCTCTCTTCATTTGTTGGCCCTTTGAAACTCCATAAACCATTTTATCAATCCCATTCCCATTAACTGACAGGACAGGAAAGGGGGTGAGGTTTGGTTGGTTCAGGGAATAAGGAAGCTGATGTGGGTCTTCTGGGGGGTCTCTGAAGCCTGCCTGGGGGCCAAGGGCAGTGAAAAGAGATTAAGAACAGAAGGATGGGAGCAGATGTGGCTTAAGCAGTTGAGCACCTGCTTCCCACATGGGAGGTCCTGGGTTCAGTCCTCAGTACCTCCTGGGAAAAAAAAAAGCCATGCAAACAAAAGAAAAAAAATCCAACTCAGGAGCTGATGTGTCTCAGTAGTTGAGCACCAGCCTCCCACATAAGAGGTGCTGGGTTCAATCTCTGGCTTTGATACCTTGAAAACAACCAGACAAGAGAAGGAAAGTGATGAGAGAGGAGTATCAGCTTACTCCTGAAAAATAAGCCCGAATTTACCCTCATCTGGGCAGCCGAGTAGAAGATGGGATGTTTGGTATTTTACTCCTCTGCATTGTGTGTTCCTTTGTAATTGCAGCCTCATGCTCACAACTTTTAATTGTGGGGATGGCAAACATGTCTCTTAGCGATCGGGATATTTAAGGACTCAGTTTGCTAATTCCTTTTCCATGCTGACCTGTACAGTTCAAGTTAATATTCCAAACCAGTAAGATCCAGTTGGTGGAGCAAAGTTACCACGCAGTAGCCCTTTTCTCCACTTGTCAGCTAAGTTCAAGGAAAGACTTTAAAATAACAAGTTAAGTCCTAGTTAGAGGTATAAATAACCACTGAGGACAGGTTTCTGGCAGAGGTTCAGTTTGACTCACTGCCTTATAAGTCTGGGAGAAGTGGGAGCTGCCTGCAAGAAACCTGGGCGGAGAGGCCACAGCTAGGAAGTGGATCTGCCCCAGCGGGGTAAGAAGTTATTACAAGTACCTGAATTCAGTAAAATGAAGGTGTCTACGGCAGACTGTTCTAGCCTAGGTATAGATTATCATTTTCAAAAGGGAATGCTGGACCCCCAGCGTTCCTTCATCATCATTAGCTGGTATTTGGTGTTCACTGCTTCCAATTGCCTTTCCACTGGTTGTGAAAATGCAGACACTTTCAGGTACCAACGCCGCCTCCCTGTAACTCACCCAGTCACACTGCCCCAATGGCCCTGTCGCAGCCATCTGGAAAATGGACCCAAGGCTGTACTTAGAGGCAAACATGAGACACCATTGGCACTCACCTCATTTCCTCCCAAGTCAGCGGCTCCAACACCAGAACCACACAAGAGGGTGGTTGTAAATACATTTCCTTCTCTGCCTTTGGATTCCTCAGCCCTTGGGTGTAGCCCAGAAAGTTGAATTTTTCCCCTCCCGAGTGATTCTGGCACTCTCCATCCCAGGAGCCCTTTTAAGGGCAGTATAGTCAGCGACTGAAAATTGTTACCAGCAGGGTGGGGAGACTGGTCCTTTCTGCAAGGGTTTGTGAAATGTTTTTGCAATCTCAAAAAAAAAAAAAAAAAAATGTAGAGGGTTGGGGGAAGAAGCCACAGATAAATAAAACAAGGAACAGTAACCAAGGTCCTGACTTGCTGGGTGTTTAATATGCAATACAAAAAAATGCAAAACATCCCCCAAAGCAGGGGCTCTCTGGAGATGTCCCGCAGGCAACAGCAGAAGGCACAGGACAGTGGTCCCAACTGAGGACTGCTCCGGAAGGGGACTGCCAGGAGAGAGCGGAACCTAGGAAACCCCATCAGGGGTCTCAGGGCACCTAGGAAGAACTTGACCGGGGGTAGAGAGGGGTCTCAAGAATTATGGGAGATCAGAGTGGAAAGGGACCCAGGAAGTCTGGGAGGCCCTCAAGGTCCCTGGAGTGGGGGTCTCGGCATGCATGGGAGAGACCTCAGGGTGGAGGGGATTTTAGGGGCTCATAGGGAGACCTCAGCCATGGTGGAGTGGGACCTCAGGATAGAGAAGCAGGGGAGTCTCAGGGCAGAGGGCATCGCAAGGCGCAGAGGGGATCTCAAGGCATGGAGAGGGCCTCAGAGCCCATGAGGGAGGTCTCAGGGACTCCGGCTCAGAAGGAGTTACTCAGGACGCAGAGAGGATTTGGGGGTGCATATGGGGGGCTCAGGTTGCAGGGGTACGCGGGGCACGGAGGGGGGGCGCTCAGGGCACGGAGAGGGTCTCCAGGCGCCTGCGGGGCGAGGCTGCACTCAGGCGGCCTTGCACTCGCTCTCGCGCCGCCGCTTCTTGCGCTCTTTGTGCGCCAGCTCCTGGCGCTCCCACGGCCCCGACCCGCACGCGCCCACCACGCAGCAGGCCAGCCGGCGGCCGGCGTTGCCGTTCTCCACGCTGGCCTGGTCGCCGCCGCGGCCCAGGTCGTCCTCGCCCGCGTGGACCACCACGGCGCGGCCCACGATGGAGTGCGGGCCCGCGAGCGAGGCGGCCAGGCCAGCGCGGTACTTCCAGACGCGGCCGGCGCGGACGGCGAAGTTGCCGAAGTCGCCCGGGTGCTGCGGGTGCGGCACGCCCAGCGGGTTGTAGTGCGGCCCGGTGGACTCGCAGCCCTGGCTCAGGTCCCCGAAGCGGTGCACGTGGACCGCGCGGCTGGAGCCGTTCGCCTCGGCTGGGAAGCCCTCCAGGTCGAAGAAGGCCTCGAGCTGCGCGCCCGGCGCCGGCTGCCGGAAGAGGACGAGGCCGGAGACCCGGGGCTGCGCGGCGTCCAGCGCGGCCGACGGCTGCACCTGGCAGGCGGCGTAGAGCGCTGAGTCCGCCCCGCCGTCCGCCGCCTGCCGCTGCAGCAGCTCCTGCCAGATCTCCCTCACCTTCGCGTGCATGTCGCGGATCTGCTCCTCCGTGCTGGAGCTGGGCTCCTCCGGGTCCCAGCCGGTGGAGGCGCAGGAAGCGCGGGCCACCAGGAGCAGGCAGGAACACAGCAGTGCCAGCATGGCCGGGCACCTACGGGCATCCCCGCGGGTGCAGGGATGGAGCGAGGGTCAGTCCCTAGAAGCATCGAATTTCAGGGTCCCCACTGTCATCAGGTCCAATCCCCTCTACCCCTCTAAGGAGGATCCTTGCCACGTTCCTTCCGCACTCATTTCGTCAAGGGCCTGCTATGTGCCAGGCACTGTTCAGTGCAGGGCCTGTGAAGATGGATGAACTCAGGCCCAGCTGCCAAGATACTCACAGGGTCTTTCTGAAACACAGATTTGATGGTGGCCCTCCCGCGATCCATGACTGCCTTTAGGATCGAGCTGGATCTGCTTGGCTGCCCCGGTGCCAGGGCACATGGCGATGCCCCCTTGGCCTTCAATCCCTGCCCCCTTTCCTGTCTCCCCCTCCTCTCTTCCCAGTCTCTGCATCCTAGTTACAGTCAAGACAAGACGTGCTGGTCTTGGCTATGCTGTGCTCTGGCTCTGAAATGCCCTCCCCCCTTCTCTGCCATGGCCGGTAGACTTGGAGTTTTTTTTTTTTTTAAGATAGACAGTTCTAGGCCTCTGTATCACCAGCACCTGGGCGGTAGGAGACATTTAACAGGTGATTGTTGAATGCAGATCTCAATGGGGGACGGGCTCATCATCAAATCATTCCATTGAGGATAGAGCCTCGTGCTGGGCCAGGTCAGAGGAGCTAGTGCCCATCTCCCCTGGGGACTCCACGAAGTCTTCCCAGAGGAGGTGATGTGTGAGCTGAGTCCCACTCGATGAGTAAGATATTTTCCAGCCGAGCCAGGTAGGTGGGCCAGATCTGGCAGGAGGCACATGATGTGTTTATAGGCCATGATAGGGCACAGTTCATTTGTGGGGTGGTGGGAAACTCAGTGTGGTTGGAACACAGCCTGGGCAATGAGGCAGGAGTAGGGGCTCAAGAGAGAACTTTGGGGAAGCGGATTTGGCCCAACGGATAGGGTGTCCACCTACCACACGGGAGGAAACCCAGGGCCTCCTGACCCGTGTGATGAGCTGGTCCGCAGTGCTGATGTGCGCGAGGAGTGCCGTGCCACGCAGGGGTGTCCCCTGCTTAGGGGAGCCCCACGTACAAGGAGTGTGCCCCATGAGGAGAGCAGCCCAGTGTGGAAAAAGTGCAGCCTGCCCAGGTATGGCAGGCAACACACAGAGAGCTGACGCAGCAAGACGATGCAACAAAAAGAGACACAGATTCCTGTGCCACTGACACAAGTGGACACAAAAAACACACAGCAAATGGTCACAGAGAGCAGACAATGGGAGGGGGGCATAAATAAGTAAGTAAGTAAATAAATGCATAAATAAAAGAGAGAGAACTGTGAGCCAGGGCCTGAAGCATTTGCTATTCTGAAGAGTGTGGATACTATAAACCAGAGGGCCAGCACTGACGGGAGCATGTAAGCAGGGAAGTGGATGGTGAGTTCTTAGTTTTTAGGCCTGGGAGTTTAGTTTGTTAAGGATGAGAGTGTTAAGCCGAAAGGATGTGGACTGGCTTTCAGAGATAAGGAGGGGGCATAAGGAAATGGCCTGGACCGAGATGGAGGCCACAGGCAGGGAGGCCGGTGAGGGGGCTGGTGCAGTACCCCGAGCCAGAAATGATGAGGGGCTGCCCCGAGGTGGGGCAGCACACGTCGAGGAGGGCATGGGTTTGGCAGGTGTCCTGGGCAGCGCTGGCAGGAGGAAGGAGATGGAGGAGTTGAGGATGAGTCAGATTCCTGGCAGGGGGAGCTGGGTGGCTGGATGGTGGTACCAGGCCCCGAGAAGGGGGAGAGAGGATGAGCTCGGCCTGCCGGGGGTGAGATGCTGGTGGGTGGCAGGTGGGGACGTTCGGCAGACCGTTGGAGATACCTGGACGAGGTGGTGTCGCCGGCAGGGCTCTCAGGGTTGGCTGCACGTTAGGTTATGGTTTTTGAAAATCAGGTGCCCAGGCTCCACCCCCAAGAGTCTCTGATTCCGTGGGCCGGATTTTTTTTTTTTTTTAATATTTCATCAAAGCTTCTGGGGCCCGACCAAGGATTTTAGAGTCAGACTCAGATTCAAAACCCAACTCTGTCTACTACTGTAAATAATGGGGAGGTTGCTGGCTCTCTCTTGGCTTCCTTACCTGCAGAGTAAGGCTAGTATTAACACTGAAAAGGTCGTGTTGGGAATTAAATGAGATATTATGGGCAAGCTGTTATCACATGTTTCCATTTTTCCACAGGGATCAACACTGCCTCCAAAAAACTGGCTGGAGGGTCAACTGCACTTTAAAGGGATTTCTCCAATCCCAAAGAAGGTGCCTTTTTAAAAACAAACCCCAGGATGGAGTATTTACTCTTTGTACAACCGTTACAGAAAGGCAATGATGATTAAAACAGTGGGTTCTGGAACTCACAACCCAGATCTGCAGCCTGACTGCCACTTACCCCTTAAGCTATCATTGATTTTCATTGCGGAGGAACAGAATCAGGGCTGGCATGGAGACTGGCTGGCACCACCTCCCCTCTAAGCCTCAGTTTCCTCATCTACACATAGGGATAACAGGACTTAACTTAGACGTTTGCTGTGTATGAGGTTTAAAAGAGAGAGAATTGCTAACATTTAGAGAAAATACATGCCAGGCACTTCACATATGTTAATTCATTTAAGCCTCACAAGAACTCTAGGTGGCAGGTGCCATCCTTATTCCTATCCTAAAATAGAGGAAACACCAACGGTAAGGGGCTGGGGCAAGATTTGAAGGTGTGTGGTCTGCTCCAGGCCCCTGGCTTTGGGCACACTGAGTGGCTCTCCCCCACGGGTCTTAGATGAGAGTCTGGCTCACAGAAAGTTCTTGGTAAATGGCAGCTCTTCACTGCCAGAGAGAAGCTGTGGCTAGAGATCAGAGATTTCAGGACGAGCATCAGCGAGTTGCTACTGAAGCGAAGGGAGAAGCTCCCAGGGAATGACTCCGAAGGAGTAGTGAAAGTGAGGTCAAGGGAACCACCTCTGGTGTGGCCGGGGCGTGGTGCTACTATGATAAAGTGCCGGGGGTGGGAGGACATCCCCGCCAAGCCCCCAGCCCGCCCCAACTCACTAGGCAGCCCTGCCGCTCAGGCGGGTGCTGCAGATGCAAAGCCCTTCCTGACTTGTGCAGAACAAACCATCGATCTGAGCGGCGAGGGAAGCTTTCTTTTTCCCTTACGACTGGGTTGTGACTAACATTTTCAGGAGACGCTGTCCCTTAAAACCAAAGCACAGGTCTTCCTTAAAGCCAGGTGAGCTCTGGCTCCTTGTTGTTTTCTAAACCTTGGACTCCTCCCTCCCTTGAAGCCGCTGCAGGACGCTCTTGCACAATCTCCCACTTAATTGGAGCTCTGCAGGGCCAAGTGTGGGTTTTTTTTTTTTTTTTGGGGGGGGGGGGGGAGGTTGCTCTGTGCCTGGGTCTGGAGGGGAGAGCAAGGCTATCAGAGGCGGGGGCGCCGAACCAAAGGAAGTCCCCAAGCCCAGGCTCGCTCTGCCCGCCTGTGAGGATGGCGAACGCCACGCTCCTGGAGCCCGCAGCGTTTCCTGATTCCTCTGCACCGTCCTAGAGCCCACGCTGTGACACCCAGCAGCTGGCCAGGCCCTCCCCTTTGAGCCTTCCCAAGGCAGGTGGCTTTTCAGAGCCCCTGCTTCTCCCCAGCAGTCCCCAGTCGCTAAGCCATGCGACACCCAGAAAAGCAGCAGCGTTCATCCCCCCTGGCTTCCTTTCTTTCCTATAACTCAAGTCCCCTGAGACCAGCCTTTGCAGGTGCAAAGGGAGAACAGTTTCCCTCTCCCCGTGGCCGGCCCCACCCCCGCCCCCCCCCCCCCTTCCCCCATCAGGACAGCCAGGCGCTGTCACTGAGCCTGTTCCTCCCTCAAGAAGATGAGCAAACAACTTTGCCAGGAGGAGGCCCGTCTCCCCACCCCGGTTAAAACTTCTAAGAAGCGTGCTCTGAGAAGAAGGAAATGAGCCTCAACTTGGCACCCACCTTTCCAACGCTTCCAAAAGAGCTTTCCCTCTGGAAAAATGGGGCGCAGCACCCCGCTGGCCACAGGAACCCAGGCTGCCTCCGGGAGGGAGGCTGGGCTGGGGGTGGGCGTGCAGGAAAGCCAGCCCCGGGGAGTGGTCAGCGGCCGGAGGGAGGGAGCCATTGGGCCGGTTTAGGGAGGGGAAGGCAAGGCCGAGGCCCCTTGTGGTTCAGTGACTTCTCCTCCTCCTCCCCTGTCCCCACCTCCCCTCTCGGCCCTCCCTTCCAGCCTCTGGCCCAGGCTTCCGAGACTTCCCAGGCTTGTGCAGACGTAACCGGTGACCTTCAGCATGCAGCAGGGGAATCAAGACTAGAAAGAAAACCGCCCGTTTCCAAGGTGTACAATGGTCTCTTGATGGCAAGCCTGGCCGCCTTCTGATTGCTTCAGCTACTGACTGATTTTTGCTGGGCGGTGCTGTTTAAGATGGAAACTAGTGCCTCACAAACGTGTGTGAGGTTTTCTCCAGAAGCGTGCTGGCACACCTATGAGAGGGGCGTTGGCAAACAGAGTCTTTAAATATTCATATCTCGAATAGAGAGGTTTGCCCCTCCTCACAATTAAAAGTTGTGAAAACGAGGCTGCAATTACATAGGAACACACGATGGAGAGGGGAGAGGTGGTGTGGGGCAGTGGTTCCCTGCTCAGGCTGCGGGGTCCCAACTTTGTCACCTTCTCTGTGCTCCTGGACCTCCTACGTCACCTCCCTGTGCCTCCCTTTCCCCATAGGTAAAATGGGGACGGAGCGCCCAGAACAGCTATGAATATCAAATTAGATGAACGCAAGGAAACTCTAACTCAGTGCCCAGCACAAAGCCGCACTGCCAAGTAAACTCGGATTGTTCCCCTTTACTAAATTAAAGTGACAGAGGAAGCCTGCTAGTTATTATTAAAGAATCAGAAGAATATTTTAAGAGGGTGTGTCGTCTGAGGGAACTGTGAGCCCCTCTCCCCCCGCCGAGGGTACTTCGCTCCTTTGCTGCCACGCTCTTTTCCCAATCACAGCAGCTCTTTCCAGAAATAGAAGCTTTTCTTTCCCAGAAAAGCTCACATCGGAAAAGGCAGCTTGCCTGCATGCCTGCCCATCCTTCAACAAATGCTCATTGGGTTCTCATACCAGGCCAGGTGCTGGGACCTGGGTACCCATGGCTGGAAGTACTGGGTTGAATAGTGCCCCCTCCCCACCAAAAAAACACAATCCTGTCCACCAGAACCTGTGAATGGGACCTTATCTGGAACTAGGAACTTTGCAGATGTAGTCAAGTAAAGACGAAGTAATGCTGGACCACGGTGTGCCTTTAATCCAAAATGACTGATGTTCTCATAAGAAGAGGCCACATGACAACAGAGTCAGAGGCTGGGGTGACACGACTACAAGCCAAGGAACACCAAGGATTGCTGGCAACTACCAGGAGCTAGGAAGAGACGAGGAAGGATTCTCTGAACCTGCAGGTTTCAGAGGGAACATGGCCCTGGGGGCACCTTGACTTTGGACTTCAGCCCCTAAAACTGTAAGCCATTAAATTTCAGTGGTTGTAAGCCAGAAGGTTTGTGATGCCTTGTGACAGCAGACCTGTGAACAGAAGACACTGGAGGAGTCCCTTCCTTTTGAGGGTTCCTACTCTGGGGACAAAGACAGGGCTGTTCACAGATACAGAGTAGAGAGGTGAATGCAGCTGGGGAGGGATAGAGAGGCTCAGCAGGAATCCCCAACACCAGTCCTGGCTGCAGGAGAGCTTGTTAAAAATCTGGGCTTCTGGGATCCTCCACAACGAATCCGTTGTCAGCAGCAAATTCCTAGAATCCATCTTTTTTAAAAGCTGGTTATTCTGGTGCCCAACCAGGTTTGGGAACCCCTGCTCCACTGAAGGAACTCAAACTAAAGATCTTTGCCCAAGGGCAGCCATTCCCGAAGATGAGATTGAGACTTGAAGGAACTGAGGAACTCCAGCTCTCGGCCACATCATCTGTCCTTCTGGTTGAGAACTCAAGCATCATCGACTTGGTCCTGGCAACTCTGCATTCTGTTGATGGGTACAGTTATCCTTTACTAAAGACTTAAAGACTTGAAGAATTTCAGGTGCCCTTTCCTCTTCCCAGTCCCTCGCTCAGTCAGAAACATTCTGGTTTCTTCTTGTGAATCCTTCAGCCCATTTAAAAATCTGTATTTTCATTCAGTTCTTGAAATAATAACAAGCAAGTTTGTAACTACTACATCAAATGGCTATTTCTTCAGTTCATAATAGTCAAGTGGCTATTTCTTCATCTAACCTAATTTCATTTCTTTTGAGGTCCAAGAAAACACTCCTCCACGCTGGTATTCTAGGATTGGCATTAAAGTCCATATTCACTTTTGTTTTTCTGGCATTCTAGTGGAAATTTGCTATTTTATTGCCTGCCCCGACCTTTGCATTGTCTGTTCACCTATGCTATGGTAGCAGCACCTCAATTTCCTTGTGGGAAACCACTTCACTTTCAGTCCATGCAGGTGGTATTTTTTCCCCAGCACTAGGCATTGTGGTAGGGGACAGTCCTAGCGTGGCCTGCTGCCTTTTCCTGGGACCCACAGATACATCCCACGCCCAGGACCAGGTGTGTCTGCCCGGCAGGATAAAACACAATCCCCTAATACATAAGGGGGCTGAGCTACATTCATTCCTCTTTTGCCCTAAGCATAGGTAAATATTTGCTGAAGACAGCTTGACTCTGGTGGGCACGTTTTGTGACATCCAGCTCACACCCTGGTGGAGAGGGAGCAGAGTTCCTCCACTGTGGCACTCAAGAACAAGAGTGGGGTGCTGCGCCTAGAACATCTCCCTGTTTCTGCCACTGGTTGAGACCTGCTGGCTCTGGGGAACCAGCTCCCCGTAGTTGAGCTGACCTTGCTGTTTCTTCTTGCTGGGTTCAATGATGAGGAAAAACATCATTGAACCCAGGGCTGTGTGAATCGTGCTTTTCTGGCACCCTGACACCTGTATTGGAATGGGCTGACATCTCTGTAGGTGTCACTCCTCCTGACTAACAGGCATTTGCTGGGATAGGGTTCCTTTGGTTCAGGATGGCACATGATCCATTCAGAGATGCAACGAGATGCAACCGCCATTTTGTTGGTACCATTGGAAGAGAGAGAGCCTATCTTTCCCATTAGACTTGAGTCTGGAAAAGGAGAAAGACAGGAGCTATCTGGTCACCTTGCCCTGCTAGGGGACAACCTAGTTGAGGATAAGACCAGTGTGGCAGGAAGTAGAACTGAAGTAGAATGGAATCTGGACCTGGTGTCAGTGTTTGAGTCCCTGGATCCAGCCGCATCTGAAGATATAACTATTTATTATTTGAACCTAAAATATCTCCTTTTGCTTAAATTGTTTGGGTATAGGTTTTCTGAATACTTTCGGCACACTTTCTCATATAGTACTTGCAGAGTGCTTTGTCGGGTGGCATCTTAGTTTGTCACAGGGCTGCCAACACGAAGTACCAGGATTGCATCAGCTTTCATAAAGGAGATTTATTTGGGGTAAAAGCATACAGTTCTGAGGTCATGAAATGTCCAAATCAAGGAGCTATCAGAGATGCTTTCTCAGCAAAGTCAGCTACTGGTGATCCTGGGGTCCTGCATGTGTGAGGGAAGGTGGCTCCTGGGCTTCAGCTGTGGATGACCAGGCATCCCGCAGGGCTTGTTTCCTCAGCCTTGAGCTGCTCTGTGGGCCCAGCCCCTCGGGAACCTCTTCCTATGCCTTGTGCTCTGCTGATTCCAGACTCCGGGACCTCTCTCAACCTCTTGGGAGTTCTGTTTTTCTACAGTCTTCTCTCTCACATGGCAGGATCAAAATGGCAACTTACTTTCTCTGTGTGTCTTTTTCTGTGTGTCTCCTTTTATATAAGGCCCAGCAAGAGGGAGGAAATGCAACCTGTGTCACCCCTCACTGATGTAGTCCAATCAAAACCCCTAATGCCATTTAATCAAGTGATATAATCAAAGTTCCCTGAACTGAAACTAATGCAATCAAAGGACCCTACACCCACAGGGATGGATTAGTCTAAGAACACAATCTTTTTTTTTTTTTTGTATTTAGCAAATTCAAAGTCTCACAGCTGGGCATTAATTTTCCCATCTTGTAAATAAGGAAATAAGATTTAAATAGAATAAATAATGGGACCAAAGTTACAGAGTTAGAAAACAGTAAAGTCAAGATTTAAACTGAAGATCTCTGACTCCTAAGCCTGGCTTCTTATTCATTTTACTTTACTATCTTGTAGCCTAAAGGAAAGGTGAAAAAGAAGTTCAAAACAGTTCATAGGTGAGCCCCCACCTAGTCATTTTCTCTCCAAACATCAGTGACTGCCTTATAATCAAGATTTTGAACCAGCTGGCCCTCTCCTTCATTCTCAGGTCTGTTAATGTACAAAAAAAAAAACAAAAACAGAAAATCAAGTGAGTGTTCTAGAGCAGCAGTGATAGAGAAGCACATGTTCCTTCTATTATGTAGAAGAGATCTCTACTGGAGAAATTTGTACCTCTTTTATTCAGGAATAAAGTTGTAAGTAACTCCCCATTCATTGTGTTTAAAAACCCATATAATTAAATTCAACCAGGAAACAGAGCAGTTGCCATGAGGAGAAAACTTTTGAGAAGAACAATTAGAGTTTCAGGTGACTGCTCCAAAAGGCCAGGTTCTGTGTGATGACAGTTTACCCAGCTATAGTAGTTCAAACACAACAGAGAAAAGTTCACATGTATCTTGCCTGCTGAGGTTCTCCCAAAAATTCCCTTGGGAGGGAAAATTAAGCCTAGGAAATGCCTAGTTCAGGCTTGGATCCTGTCATTTTGTCCAAACACACCTGAGTGGTAAAGGAAAACCTTGATCTTCATTGGCAAGGTGGGCAGGGAGAAAAGCAGCAGCATTCTTCTTTTTTTTTTTTAAAGATTTATTTTATTTATTTCTCTCCCCTTCTCCCCACCACCCCCTACCCCATTGTCTGCTCTCTTGGGTCCATTCACTGTGTGTTCTCCTGTGTCCACTTGCAGTCTTGGCAGCACTGGGAATCTATGCCTCTTTTTTGTTGCATCATCTTGCCTCATCAGTTCTTGGTGTGTGCGTTGCCATTCCTGGGCAGGCGGCACTTTTTTTGTGCAGGGTGGCTCTCCTTTCAGGGTGCACTCCTTGTGAATGGGGCTCCCCTACGTGAGGGACACCCCTGCGTGGCACGGCACTCCTTGCACGTGGCAGCATTGCGCATGGGCCAGATCACCACACGGGTCAGGAGGCCCCGGGTTCAAACCCTGGACCTCCTGTACGGTAGGCAGACACTCTGTCAGTTGAGCCACATTTGCTTCCCAGCATTCTTCTTCATAGCCATAAAATAATATCTAGCTTTTTTTAAGTGCCTCTTGTGTGCCAGTCACTGGGCTAAGCGACTTACATGCACCTTTTTGTTCAGATTAATAGTGTTGCTCCTCAGTGCAGAGGACATTGCATTCTGTGTTCATGCCCCTTTCTGCCAAGGTTTCTTTTCTCTGTGAACATGTCACCCTTCCCTTCAATGTGGGAGCAAAGTGTGCAAATAAGGTAATGAAAACGAGTCAGAACCAGAAACTTCCCAACTAGTTACACTTGCTGGCCATGTAAGGACAATGACCCATGGCAGGACTCAAAAGAATACTTTTTCTGACCTGAAGGTGGGTAACTGTGAAGTGGGTGTATGAGCTATTCCATCAAGAAAACACAGAAGTGAAATTCCTCCAAGCTAAATTCATTGTGGACTCTGCCTCCCTCCAGTACTACTTCCTGTTTCATGCCTGTGAGGGAAAATTCAGGTAATTTCTGTTTTGCCATATAAAAACAAGGTAGTGATATGAATACTTAAAAAGATATCCAATTTGGTGCCTTTGTGTCTCCAGGAAATAATTGCACAGTAACTCCACTTGGGAAAAAGAGAAGCATTTTCCAGCTATTTTCTAATTATATTTATTGAACAAACATTCGTTGAGCCATGAGAATTCCCTCTTCCTTGCTGCCTCCCTCTATAGAAGCTAGGAAGCCAGACACTTGCTTTCCCAGCCTTCCTTTCAGCTAAAGGTGGTCATGCGACCCAATTATCACCAATGAGACCCAATATGATGTGGCTTTGGGGAAAACATTTACTTTCTTTATAAAAAAGATAGAAATGGCTGCTGCTAGCCCTTCCCTCTTCCCCTTGCCTTGAACATGAGTATGATATCCAGAACTGTGGCAGTTGACTTGGGAGCATGAGTTGGCAAGAATGAAAACAAAAGCTCATCACACACAGGATGTGGACGGGAAAGATCAAAAGAAGCAACACTGGGAAGCAGACATGGCTCAACTGATAGAGTGTCCGTCTACCATATGGAGGGTCCAGGGTTCGATCCCCAGGACCTCCTGACCTGTGTAATAAGGGATGCAAGGAGTGCCAATCCATGCAGGGGTGCCCCCACATAGGGGTGCCCCACATGCAAGGTGTGTGCCCCGCAAGGAGAGCTGCCTTGCATGAAAAAAGCGCAGCCCTGCCCAGGAGTGGTGCCACACACAGGGAGAACTGGCACAGTAAGATAATGCAACAAAAAAGAGACGCAGATTCCCAGTGCTGACAGGTAAGGCAAGCGGACGCAGAACGCACAGTGAACGGACACAGAGAACTGACGACAGGGGAGGAAGGGAAGAGAAATAAATAAAATAAATCTAAAAAAAAAAAAGCAACACTATCACATCTCTACTTCTCTTGTAGAAGGAGAAAATGAACCTCAATATGTGCCATCGTTAGTTGGGGTTCTGTTACTTGTAGTCTGATTCATGCCTAATGCAGTTATGACTGACACAACTGTCAGGTGTCAGGCCCCATGCTGAGCACAAGGACTATGAAGGTGTAGAATCATGGTCTAATGTCAAGGGGCTCATTGTCTATTTGGAGAGACCCTTATATGAAAGGACCACAGAGTCTCTCCCTTTTTACTCTCCTATTTTATAGGTAAAGAAACTGAGACTCAAAGTAGCTAATGAACCTGTCCAGCAGCACAGCAGGTAGTTATGGACAGAGGAAGGACATTCAGGTGGATGCTCTTCCACTTTGCCAGTCTCAAGTTTCCATCTCTTCATCCATCCCCTGCTAACCTCCTCACTCACATGCCCTGCAATCTCACAATGAAGAAGAAGTACTCCTCCAAGCCAGAGACCTGGCTTGATCAAACCCCTTTCTTCCAAACTTCCAGAATGACCCAACAAACAGAAAGGATGGGTACAAAACCCTTAGGGAGCATATGCAAAATGCTCAGACATGTAGAGATAGAATCCAATGACAGAGGTGACATAGCATTCTCTTCTCTTAGGAGTATGGAAAATTGTTCCTGGAAGAAAATGTAGAGGAAAGAAAGGTCCTTTGACCCACCATCCATTTTAGAATAGTAAGTAGGAAGTCTAAATGCTGACAGGACTCAAAAAACCTCAGATTCAAGACCCAGAGAAGAGAACAGGAAAGCAGCCATGTGTCTTACTCAGAAAATGTGTCCAGTATTGTTCTGGCCATTCTTAAGTCTGAAATGGAGTGATCTCAAATGGAGTGCATCACAACCCCAGTCCTAGACTTTCAAGTCACCAGAGACAGTAGCATCTGAAAGACTGGAAGGTTCTATGTAATGGCCCTTGTGGTGTACTTTGAATTTCATTTCTTAGAATTCTGGAGCAATTTTAGAAAGCAATCTGGAAAGTGGATATGGTTCAAATGACTGGGCTCCCATCTACCATATGGGAGGCCCCAAGTTAGATTCCCAGGGCCTCTTGGTGAAGGCAAGCTGGCCCGTGCTGCAGAGAGCTGACAGCCCATTATGTGGAGACCTGGTGCAGCAAGATGACTCAACGAAGGGAGATGTAGAGGAGAGACAGTGAGAGATGCAGCAGACCAGGGAGCTGAGGTGGCTTAAGCAATTGAGTGCCTCTCTCCTACATTGGTGGTCCCAGGATTGGTCCCCAGTGCCTCCTAAAGAGAAGAGAAGAGAAGACAAGCAAACACAGAAGAATGCACAGCAAATGGACGCAGAGAGCAGAGAGTGAATGCAGGTGGTAAGGGGGTGGGAAGGGAATAAAGTAAAATAAATCTTTAAAAAAATTAAAGCAATCAACCTCCTCCTAATCCTGGACCATGGCCCAGTTGTGCAGGATTCCATCTTGACCTTCCTGGAGAGAAGAGAAGGAATAGGGTTGGGTCTCACAGCGTCATCTTCACAGTACGAGTTGCTGGTAGACCCAGCCTGGGACTAAGGCACAGGACTTTAGAATGTCTTTCCCAACTTCTGTTCATCTTAGCAGAAGATTTTCTCTCATCTTTCTCCCCCAAAACTGTTGCAATACAAGCATGCACTGAAGGTACTTCTCTTTCGCTAGCTTGTTTCCTTACAAGCCAACACAGGAGAGATAAGATCTAACTATTGGCTCAACTACTTTATCTCACTTGTGGTGACATGTCTTAATACATCAGAACATTCTTCTGGGTAGGCATTATTAACTGGAACAAAGTTATCTGTTAATTTGTGAGCATATATTCACTATATAAGCACTATAATAGACTTACAATCTCTTTTAAAATGCATTTACCAGGAGCAAACAACCATTTGTAAAACAAAATGCCTATGTATATGGGACATTTTGGGGACATTGGAATTGTTCTGCATGATATTGCAATGATGGATAAAGGCCATTATACATTTTGTCAAAACCCATAAAATGGTGTGGTGGAAAGTGTAAACCATAATGCAAACTATAGACCATGGTTAGCAGCAGTACGTCAATATTTGTTTATCACTTGTAGCACATGTACCACAGTAATGAAAGATATTAATAGGGCAAAATGTGACAAGGGAAGGGGAGAGGTATAAGGGAATCTCATATTTTCTATGTAACTTTTATGTAATCGAAAGTTTTTTTAAAATATAGAAAATAATGCCTATGTATAGGCTGAAACCATCCTCTCTTTTTAAAAAAATCTGGCTCTTAAAGTGATGTAATCTCAAATAGAAGTTAAATATTTTCTACAAAATGGTTTGAAAGCTCAAATGTCAATATTGGCTAGACAGGTCACATAATGAGGTGGGCCAGGATATGCCCTCTCCTATCTGTCTTTAAACCCATAGCCTTTTCATCTACATCTTCTCTTTTCACTATCAATGGATATATTGTCCTGAAGAAATATTTTTCTTCTATTAGGAAAATAACATGGCAAGACCAAAGAAAAATGGCAATTCAGCCCCAGTGCCTGGGAAATAATTGGGAAGAGTTAGTGTGGTGGTTTGGAGCTGTATGTACCCCAGAAAAATGTGTTCTTGAACTTAATCCAATCCTGTTGGTGTGAACCCATTGTAAGTAGGCCCTTTTGATGAGGTTACTTCAGTTAAGGTTTGGCCCACCTCAATTAAGATGGGCCTTAATCCGATTCCCTTATAAGCAGAATGAAATTCAGACAGAAAGAAAGAAGCCACTGGAAGCAAGATGCTGAAATTCAACAGAATTCAAAAGAGAAAGGAGAGACCAGGAGGGGCCTCCGTGTGCATTGATATGTGCCAGAGGAGCCAAGAATCAAGGATTACCAGCAGCCAGCCCCATAATGCCAGTCTTTGGGGAGAAAGCATTGTCTTGATGGTACCTTGCTTTAGCATCAAAAACCTGGCCTCAAAACCGTGAGCCATTAATTTCCCCTTGTTAAGTTAAACCATTATGTGGTATTTGCTTGAGAAGTCTAGGAACCTAAAACAGATTTTGATACCAGGAGAGTGGGGTACACCTATTGCAAATACCAAAAAAATGTGCAAACAGCTCTGCAATTGGGTAATGGACAGAGGCTGGAAGAATTGTGAGATGGTTGGCAGGAAAAGCCTAGAGTTTGCTTTGAAGAGACTGTTGGTAGGAAAATGAATGCTAAAGGTACTTCCAATGAGGCCTTAAATGGAAATGATGGAAGTATTTATGGAAACTGGAAGAAAGGTAATCCTTGTTTTTAAATGGCAGACAACTTGGTGAAATTGAATTCTGATGTTGGATGACAGGCAGAACTTGAAAGCAACTTGAACCTGGATATTTAGCTGAGGAGATTTTCAAGATGAATGTGGAAAGTGCAGCCTGATAGCTTATAGGGAAATGACAGAGGCAAGGAATAAGTTGAGAACTAAACTCCTGGGCACAAAGAAACCAGAAATTGATGGTTTGGAAAATTCTAAGCCTATCCAGATAGTGTGCTCTGAGACTAGGGACAGAAGCAGCTCTATCAGGGACTTCCCTGAGCTTCCAGAAAAAAAGTCCCCAGAGAAAAGAGTCCCATGTGCAGGTTTAACTGAACGTGGAAGCAGTCAGTCGTTTCAGGGGAAGTCAAGATTGGAAATGCTAGTATCCAGGAATGATCTATGAAAAGTCTTTTTGTCTGGTGGTTTGGTCCTCAGACAAACCACTGCACAGTATTTGCTTGAGCAACCTAGAAAACTAAAACAGTAGGGATGGTGGCAAACTGCAAAGTACAAGCCCCATGTAAAGGACACAGAAACTTCTCCATGTTGCCATATGGTAATGCAGGTCTATGATTGCCAGATTATTAAGTTTCAAGAGAAACTAGAAATTCAGATTTTTAATGTGATATCACTCATTTTATTTATGACAGTTCAATAGTCTTTTAAAAATTACATGGTCAGATAAAGCTGAATTTGGCCCAACAACAATAAGCTTGCCTCTTCTGTAGAACACTATTTCCCCCATGTCACCATCACAATTACTGAATGGAACATCAACCCAAGTTGGAAATGGTCTCTTAGGAAACTGGAACAACAGCAGCATCTGGCAATCTGATAATGAGGAAGTGGATAGAAAGCCTGCAAGAAAGCAATTATCATTATCATTGTCATCATCAGGCCTGCAGCTGAGTGAGGTTCTTTAGTGTGGGGGCCAAAAGCCCTATGTATCGAATCAAAAAAATAAGGTCAAATTATAGTTAGTACTTTCTGTTTAAGAAGAAAGAAAAATTCTACTATGGAGGGGATCATTAAAATGTGATTGGGAAATTTCTGGAGTATTCATTAATTCATCCACTTTGCCAAAATAAATGAAGTAGTTTGATCATTGTGACCAGCTATTGCAGATCTTCCAGAGAAATCGGTGTTTCTCATCTGGACTAGATAAAGTATCTAAACACAACATGCTAAAAAAACTTTCGAGGTACAAGTGCAGAGTGGCTTCCACTTTTCATCGTGATAGAGTAACTAGTATTAGACTCACCTTCCCTTCATAAACAAGTATAAATATTGGACATTGTATATGAAGCAAATGTTTAATGTATTGGAAAACAGGCAACACAGAACTGATTCTTGAGAGAAGGAAAACACTGAGACAATCCTCATGATTGCCTCAATTCTCTGCCTAGGAAAAATTTCTGTTTGAGCCCTAGCAGAACACAGCAGTGCCAATGAGTTGAGGAGGAAGATAACAGAGTTTAGGTTAGGTACAAGTGGCAGGAAACCATAGCAGAGAAGCTGCCCAGAGGAATGGCTCAGAAATTTACATGAGGGTTCCTTGTGAATCCTTGACCAAGGACTGGGCTGCACATGAACATGGCAAGTCTTATCAGAGGGTGGCTGCTATGGGATTGGACACAGAACAGAAATATTAGGGATTGAGCAGTGCTAATCCTAATACCAGAAAGGCCACCTCTATCAGTTAAGGACCACACCCTAGGGTAGATGTTACTATTGACATGCCCTTACAAAGCCTAAAAGCCAGCTTCACCAGAAGCAGGAAAGACAGGATTTGGAGCTTAAGTCCCATCATGATAGAGATTCTAAGGTAATACAATGAACCTTCATAGATCTTTCCTAACCAACTGTGAAACCAAGCTTACATAAGTCCAAGCTGATCAGATTTAATTATCCAATAGAACTAAAATCAACACTCTTCAAAGGAAAATAACAGAATCCAAAATCCTGCAACGTAACACCCACAATATACAATCAAAATCAGTAGAGTTTCAAAGGAACAGAAAATTGTGAGCCATAGTCAAGACAGAATAGTCAGTACAAGTTGGCCTGGATATGCTCAGATGTTTCAATTAGTGGAAAAAATGACTATTAAAATATGTTGAAAGACTTGGTGATGGGTCTCTTAATGAGGGAAGAGAAAAGGAATCTCACCATAGAAAGTGAAAATTATAAAGAATAACCGAATGGAAATTCTGCAACAGAGAAATACAATAGATTGCATGAAAAATTCACTGAAGGAATTTAACAGATGATTGGAAAGAGTTGAAAAAAAGAGTAAGTGAATTTAAAGGAAATTTTCCCATCTAAAATACAGAGAAATAAAAGATTAAAGAAAAGTGAACAGAGCCTTGGAAACTGTGGGACAATGTTAAATAGTCTAACAGCCATATAATTGGAGTCACAGGAGAAAATAGTGCCAATGAAAGAGAAAAAATATATAAGAGAAGAAATAATGCCCAAAATTTTCCTGAAATTTATTGAAAAGCATCAACTTACAGATCCAAGTAGATCATCAAATCCATATAGAGCAAATATAAACAAAATCACACTTAGGTGCATCATAGCTAAACTGCTGGAAACCACACATAAAAAGAAAAAATTGAAGGAAGCAGATGTGGCTTAAGTTATAGGGCATCTGCTTACCATATGGGAGGACCTGGGTTCTATCCCTGGGGGTTTCTGGTGAAAAAGAAGAAAAGAGAGCATGCCCACATGGCGAGCCAAGTGCACATGTGGTAAGCTGAGTGCCCATATGGCAAGCCAGTGCCTGCACAAGTGAGTCACACAGCAATATGATGATGCAACAAAAGAGAGACAAAGGGGAGAGTCAAGGTGAAGTTCAGTAGAAACTGGGACCTGAGGTTGCGCAGCTGACAAGGAACCTCTCTCCACATCAGAGGTCCTCAGGATCAAATCCTGGTGAATCCTAGAGGAGAAGAATTGAAAAAGAGAAGACAAAAAGAAATAGACACTGTAAATCACACAGTGAATGGACACAGAGAGCAAAAACAGCAGGGAGGGGAAGGGAGAAAGTAAATAAATAAATCTTTTAAAAAACAATGAAAGAAAAATTTGAAAGCATGAAGAAAAAAACACTACATAAAAAAAAGCAATAATACAAAATAATATCTGACTTTTTAATTTGAACCAATAGAGGTTCTCAGACAATAGAATAGTGTCTGAATGTACATGGAGTGAAAAAAATCACTGTCAAACTTGAATTCTATGTCCAGGAAAAAAAGCCTTTAAAAATGAGGGAAACTGAAGTCACTTTTTTTCACTCAGGGAGAATTTGTCTCCACCAGACCTAAACCACCCAAATGCTAAAGGGAGTTCTTCGGAAAAAAGGAAAATGATATCAGATGGAAGCAAGGATTACAAGAAGGAATGATTATCACCAGAATTGGTAAATACGTAGGAAAATATAAATACTGGCTTTTTCTTTTAATAATTCTCATTAACACCATTGATTTTAAGGTAAAAATAATTACATTGTAACACATGGTTTATAAAGAATTTAGGATATCATGTATGACAATAATCAACCAAAAATGTGGGGGTTGTAGGTAAATGGAATTTTACTATTGTACATATCATAGTTGGGAAGCAAAAAGAGGGAAGTAGAAAGTGGAAAGCATCCATTGTGAAGTGTGGTGTGTAAAGTGGTACAAAATTAAATCTAAAAGACTGTAAAATTAAGAGTACATATTGTTAGCCCTAGAACAACTACTAAAAATTATAAAAGAATTATAGGTAAAAAGTCAATAGAGAAAATAAAATACAAAAATAATATTTTAGTAACTCAAATGAAGGAAGGAAAGAAGTAAGAAAGGAAGACAAAAAATTAATCGACAAATGGCAAACTAATAGCAAGATGGTAGACCCTACCATTTCAATAATTATAGTAAATGTAAATTGACTAAACTCTCCAATTTTAAGGTAGAGATTCTCATATTGGGTGTTTTAAACATGAGACCCAAATATACACTGTCTGTGATGGTTTGAGACTTTTATGAACCCCATAAAATCATGTTCTTAAAGCTAATACACTCCTGTGGGAGTGGGACCTCTTGATTAGGCTACTTCAGTTAGACTACTTCAGTTAAAGGGCTTTTGATTATGTTACTTCAGTAAGGCATGGCCCAGGATGGGTCTTAATCCTCTTATTGGAGTACTTTATAAATGGGATGAATGCAGAGCAGTGAAGGAAGCAGGAAGTTGAAGACAAGGAAGCCTGGAAGACAAGGGAGAGCACAGAAGACACAGCCATGTGCCTGACATGGTACAGAGGCACTCAGGATCATGAGCAGCCAGACTTTGTGGGGCAAGCATTGCTTGATGATG
Organism: Dasypus novemcinctus; assembly: GCF_030445035.2. Lineage (NCBI taxonomy): Eukaryota > Metazoa > Chordata > Mammalia > Cingulata > Dasypodidae > Dasypus > Dasypus novemcinctus. The sequence goes on from NC_080673.1 coordinate 183,965,870, forward strand.
CCTTGATTTGGACATTTTTCTCAGCCTCAGAACTGTAAACTTGCAAGTCAATAAATCCCCATTGTAAAAAGCCATCTCATTTCTGGCTTTTTTTTTTTTTTTTTTTTTTTGCAGCTTAGCAGAATAGAACACTATAAGAGATGCATGTCAAGTATAAAGGCATGTGTAAATTGGCAATAAGAGGATTGAAAAAATTTTACCATGGAAACAGTAATCATAAAAAGGTCATGTTTATTGTAAAGACAAAGTAGATGTCAAGACAAAGAACATTATTGTAGATAAAGGACATTTCACAAGGATAAAAGGAACAATTTATCAGAAAAACATTATAAACCTAAATGTTAATGCACCAATAATAGAACTTCAGAATACATGAAACAAAAACATTTATAATTAAGGAGAGAAATAAATAAATCCACAATAGTTGTAGATTTTTAACATACATTCTTATTAATTGATAGGGGAAAAACAGAAAAAGGAATTGGTTAGGATATAGATGATGGGAACAACATTACCAATCAAAATGGCTGAATTGATATTTATGCAACTACTGCAGAGTACACATGTTCCTTTTAAGAGCATGTGGAAAATTTACCAAGATAAACCAATGCTGGCCCATAAAGTAAGTTTCACTAAACTTCAAAAGGTTATCTGATTTGCAATGGAACTAAATTAGAAATCAATAATAATAATATCTAGAAAATCCCCTTATATATGCAAATTAAATAATGGACATTTAAATAACCTGTGTGTCAAAAATGAAAACCCAAGGGGAATTAGTGAATAAGTGAAACAGAATGAAAACTCAACATATCAAAATGTGTGTGATGCAGCCAAAACAATACATAGAGGAAAACATGTAACTTTAAATACCTATATTAGAGAGTGGGAAGATTTAAGCTTTAAGAAACTAGAGAAATAAGAGGAAATTAAACCATTGTTAAGTAGAAAGAAAGAATAGAGACTAATGAGATAGAAAGCAGATAAACAATAGAAAAAAAACCTTAAAAGCCAAAGGTTGATTCTTTGAAAAGATTAATAAAATCGATAAAGCTTTTGTATGACTAATTAAGAATAGAGAGAAATCCAAATTATCAACATAGGAAATGAAAGTAAGTATATCTTCAGATTTTATAGATATCAAAAGGGTAAGTAAATAATGTGAATAATTTCTGCTAATTTATTTGATAAAACAATGGCTGAATTCTTGGAAAGACAACATACTAAAACTAATGCAAGAAAAATAGTAAAATTGAATGACCCTGTGTGTATTTTTTAAAAATATTTTTATAATTAAAAAAAAACTTACAAAGAAATCTCCAGGTCTATATAGATTCAATGATGAATTCTATTAAGGATTTATCAACTTTTTAAGGAAGAAATAATACTTTAACACACCACTCACATCAATAGATAGAATAGCCATACAGAAGATAAATAAGAGTAGAGTTACACATGAAAACTGAGGGAGTGCTTAGTTCCCATCCAGGGGAGCTCTGTTGGATTCCCCCATGGAATGGCAACAATCCTCCAAGTGCAAGGGCAAAGACCAGTGAAGAAGGATGGTCCAAGGATGGGCCCTTAATACTGATGACTATGCTTATGAGCCTTTGTGCTTGAAATTTCAACTAGGCCTAGAGCTGCAAGATGCCTAAGAGTTATGTCCTGAGAGCCTCCATGTTGCTCAAATGTGGCCACTCTCTAAGCCAAACTCAGCATGTAAATGTGTTACCTTCCCCCAGCATGGGACATGATGCCTGGGGATGAGTCTCCCTGGCGCCAAGGGATTATTACCAATCATGAAGTGGTGATGCAACTAGAAGAAGACCTTGAATAAAAGGGGGAAATGGTAAAGAAAAATGAGTTTATATGGCTAAGAGACTTCAAAATAAGTCAGGAGGTCATCAGAAGGGTGATGCTTATGCACATCTCAGCAGGATCTCAGAGACAGTCAAAGTAGATACAACCCCAGGTAGTGGTGAGCCTGAGGGCTACAGAGACACACAAGTCCTACAGTCATGGCAGATGGCTCTGGAGTTCAGTACCTTGCCAATTGGCCCTACTTTGGACTTTGTGCTTCTGAGCGTGAAGGAGTTGGACTCAGATATGACCTCTCTACACATGCCTCTTCTGTCACTTTTACTGAAACCGTGGTTGGCACTGGGGTTAGTGTATGCTCAGGAGACTTGAATCTCTGGTCTGTTCATATGTCAGCTGGGCCCTGAGCCTCAGCAGAGTTGCAACACCTACTCTCTTGGTTCACTGGACTTACCCAGGTTAGCTGACAGGGAGGTGAGGAAGGTCAACCACCTTACCAGGGAATTGAGAGTGTCTACAACTGCAAGCAGGAGAATCACATCCATTAGCCATGTGGAATCTAAGCCCCCTCTTGATATAGAGATGGAGTGGATATCACCATCCCAGGGCCTGCAGGATGGGGGGGTAAAATATGGATTGGAGTGGATTTACCAGTATTCTACTATAGAACTATTGTGACTCCAGCAATGGAAGAAATTATATCATTGATGTGGAGACAGTGGCCACAGGAGTTGCTGAAGGCAGGGAGAGGGAAGAAGAGGTGTAATATGGGGACATTTTCAGGACTTGGAGTTGTCCTGAATGATATTCCAGGGACAGATGCAGCACATTATATATGCTATCATAACCCAATGAAAGGACTGGTGGAGAGTGTAAACTACAATGTAACCTATAATCCATGTGGTATAGCAATGCTCCAAAATGTATTCATCAAATGCAATGTATGTGCCATACTGATGAAAGAGGTTGTTGATATGGGATGAGTGGGGGCCGGGTTGAGGAGTGGGTTATATGGGAACCTTCTTATATTTTTTAATGTAACATTTTGTGTGATCTATATATCCTTAAAAAAAAGATAGGGAGGCTGGGGAAAAGGACATCAGAGTAAGAGCTCCCATATCATTGTTCCTACAAAAAAACGTCTGAGTGGGGACAAAATCCTGCCCATGTGAGCTGTTTTGGTAGCCCACAAAGCAGGAGGCTGCTAGACATTGATCCAGAGAGAGCATGATAAGAAGAGTAATAGCTCAAGGTAAAACCGTGGGTTTCTGCCCCTCCACCAGGGCAAGAAGCCACAGCTTTCCCAGAACCTCACACAGCTGGAGGAGAAAAACTCTGAGAGTTGGAGGGTTCTGGTGACAGGTGGAGAGGGGTCTTACAAATGCAGGTTCAATTGTCTGGACCCATTTTTGAGCTTTGAGGAGTATACCAGCTGACTTGAAGAGAAACCAGGAAGAGGGGAGAGGTGAATCTGCAGAGGCAGCCCTGTTTCCGGTGCAACACACCTAAGGGAAGGAGACAGTAGGAAGTGCTTGGTAGGATTCAAAGTGCATATTTAGGGTTCCCAGCATGGTGTGGGTGCTCTCTCTCAAAGAGATTGAGAGTCATTATTTTCCATGGTGATTTGGTTCACGAGGGTCCCATTTGAATTTCAGAGGGGAGCTCTCACATGGGCTTCCTGCTATCCTGGGAAAGAGAGAAGTGAGAAAGGGAGAAAGGGGGAAGGGCAGATTCCTAATCAGTTTTTTCAATTGCAAGGAGTCTATCCTGCCCCTGGAAGGGAACCTTTTTTGAGGAGTAGATTGATCCTGAAGGAGGGTTTGGGTCAGTGGAGGAGTTTCAGCCTTGAATGTGCAAGGTCTCTGGTTTAGCTCCCAACTCCTCTTAGAGTAGTGACCCACTGGGATATTAGCTGATACTTTGAGACAGGGAAAACATAGATAATATCCTTGTATTAGCTTCCCTTGGGTCTCTTAATTTCCCTAAATAAGAGCTTAAGAGGGAAGTCTGTTTTTTTATTGTTTGGTGGACTCCTTGCTTGAGGGCTTGTGTTTTGTTTTGTTTTGTTTTGTTTTGTTTTCTTGTTATCTTGCCTTTCCTTCCTCTTTATCCCCTTCCTTCCTTCCTTCCTTCCTTCCTTCCTTCCTTCCTTCCTTCCTTCCTTCCTTCCTTCCTTCCTTCCTTCCTTCCTTCCTTCTTTCCTTCCTTCCTTCCTTCCTTCCTTCCTTCCTTCCTTCTTGTTTAATGTTTGCTGTGCTTCCTCATCCTCAACCTCCTCTTTTCTGTGTGTACTGATTTTGGCTACCAATGCGATCTCTTTTTCTTCCTACACCTTTCTACATTCCACCTTCTGTTGTTGCTTCTTACATTCCCTCTCTTTGTTTAGCCCTCAATTTTTCTGGTTTTTTATTTCTAACATTTCTATTCTGTTTTCTATCTTTTATTAACTCTTTATCTTCTTGTCCATTCTTTTCTCTTTTCATCTCCCCTGATCTTGCTAGCCTTTTAATTCAAACTATATTCTTCTCCATATTCAGTTTTGCATTTCATTGGAGGTACTCCACTTTCTTATTCCTATAACTATTTTCCTATAACTGCTTACATGAGTTTAATATTTATTCTCTTAGGTCTTATACAGTTCTTCTGCTAACATTTACTACCACTGCTACTATTAATACTTTTTCTTTTCTTACCTCTTTTGCTTTCCCTGGCCCTAATCTTTTTCCTTCAAGATAACTTAGACAACAACAAGGTAATAGAATAAGAAGAACAAGGTGTCAAAGAGAAAAATGAACACAGACACAAAAACAGCACCTAAAAAAACCTGAGACTAGAAGGAGAAGCTAATCAATTGAACGAACCCACCAAGATAAAATGATGATCAGACAGCAACAAAAAAGTACAAATCAAACCAATAATCAGGAAGACATGGCCCAGTTCAATGAACAAATTAAATACCAGGAAAAGCACCAAAACATCGAACAACTAATCAAAGCTCTCCAATCAAATATTGTGGAAACCAACTTAATGAAGTGAAGGAAGAGATTAAGGATATTAAGAAAATATTGGAGAGCATACTGAGGAAATTGTAAACATACACAAAAAGATAACAGATATGATGGTGATGAATGGCACCGTTCAAAAAATAAAAAATACACTCTCAGCAAATAACAGCAGAATTGAAGAAGCAGAGGAAAGAATTAGTGATAGTACATCTGAAATCAAACAGATTGTAGAATTGATAGATAAAAGGATAGAAAAACTCCAGCAGGGACTTAGGGATTTGAATGACAAGACAAAACACACAAACGTACGCATTATAGGCATCCCAGAAGGAGAAGAGAAGGGAAAGGGGACAGAAGGTGTGTTGGAGGAAATAATGGCTGAAAACTTCCCAAATCTATTGAAGGAGGTGGAGGTACATGTCCAGGAAGTACAGTGCACCCCAAACAGTATAAATCCCAACAGGCCTACCCCAAGACATATACTTGCTCAATACCAAGAGAAAATACTGAAGGGAGCAACAGCAAAGAGAACCATCACATACAAGGGAAACTCAATAAGGTTAAGTGCTGATTTCTTATCCAGCAAAGCTGGCATTCAAAAGTGATGGAGAGTTCAAAATAGTCAGAGATAAACAGAAACTAAGAGACCATGCCAATAAGAAACCTGCCCTTTAAGATATACTAAAAGGAGTTCTGCAGGAGGAAAGAAAAAAACAGGAGAAACAGAGTTGGAGGAGAGTGTAAAAACAACCAAAAAGACAAAAAGAGAAATAAAAACAACTATGACATACACAAATCCAAAGAAAAGATGGCTAATGTAAGTAAGTCCTTGAGAGTAATAACACTGAATGTTAATGGATTAAACTCACCTGTCAAGAGACACAGATTGGCAGAATGAATAAGGAAATATGACCCATCTTTATGCTGATTCTACAAGAAATTCAACTTAGACCCAGGCATTCATGGAGGTTGAAAGTGAACAGCTAGAAAACAATCTCACAAGCAAACAATAACCAAAAGAGGGCAGGAGTAGCTATACTGATATTGGACAAATAGACTTTAAATGCAAAGCTATTATGAGAGACAAAGATGGAAACTACATATTAGTAAAAGGAGTAATCTTTCAAGAAGAAAGAATAATCACAAACATTTTGCACCTAATCAGGGCACCTCAAAATACATGAGGAAAACCATGGAAAAACTAAGTGGAGGAATAGATGCCTCTACAGTTATAGTGGGGGACTTTAATTCACCATTATCACCATTAGACAGAACATCTCAACAGAGAATCAATAAAGAAACAAAAATTTTGAATAATATATTAGAGGACCTGGACCTAATAGACATATACAGAACACTACACCAGTATATACATTCTTCTCAAGGGCTCATGGATCATTCTCCAAGATAGAGCACATGCTAGGCCACAGAGAAAGTCTCAATGAATTCAGAAAGATTGAAATCATACAAAATCATTCTCTGACCACAGTGGAATGAAGCTGGAAATCTGCAAGGGTCACAGACTTAGATTAGGCACCAATATATGGAAGTTAAGCAGCACACTCTTAGACAAACAGTGGGTCAAGAAGGAAATCTCAAAAGAAATCAATAACTACCTTGAAACTAATGAAAATGACAACACATATCAAAACTTATGGGATGCAGCAAAAGCTGTACTGAGAGAGAAATTGATAGCCATAAATCCATACATCAAAAAAGAAGAGCTAAAATCAAAGACCTAACTGCATATTTGGAGGAATTAGTTTAAAAAAATGACAAACTAACCCCAAAGGAAGAAGAAAGAAAGAAATAACCAAGATCAGAGCAGAATTAAATGAAATAGAAAATAAGAAAGCACTAGGAAAAATAAACAAAACAAAGAGCTTTTCTTTGAGAAGATCAATAAAATTGACAAACCCTTAGCTAGACTAACAAAGGAAAAAAGAGAGAAGATTCAAATACACAAAATAAATGAGAAATGGGACATCACCACTGACCCCACAAAATTAAAGACTAGCATAAGAAGATACTTTGAAAAATTATGTGCCAACAAGAAGGAAAATTTAGAGGAAATGGACAAATTCCTAGAAACACATAAGCAGCCTACATTAATGAAAGAAGAAATTGATGATCTCAACAAAGCAATCACAAGTAAAGAGACAGAAACAGTCATTAAAAACCTCCTGGGAAGTGGCTGTGGTTCAATCAGTTGGGCTCCTGTCTACCATATGAGAGGCCCTGGGTTCATGTTCCAGGGCCTCCTTGTGAAGGTAGGCTTGCCTGAATGCCTCGGAGCACCGCCTGGCCCACAGATGCCACAGAGCACTGCTTGGCCCATAAGTGCCACAGAAAGCTGACTCAGCAAGGTGATGCAACAATAAAGGGAGACAAGCAAAAACACAGAAGAGTGCACAGCAAATGGACACAGAAAGTAGATAGCAAGCAAGCCACAAGGGGGGAGGGGAAATAAAATAAAATAAAATAAAATAAAATACAGACACAGAAGAACACACAGTGAATGGACACAGAAGCAGACAGTATGCAAAAAGTCACAAGTAGGAGGGATAAAAAAAAACAAAAAAAAAACCCTCCTAACTAAGAAGAGCTCTGGGCCAGATGGAATGTTTGAATTCTACCAAACATTCTGGAAAGAACTAACACCAATCTTGCTTAAACTCTTCCAAAAAATCTAAATGGAAGGAACATTGTCTAACTCATTCTAGGATGCCAACATTACCCTCATACCAAAGCCAAACAAAGACAACACAAGAAAGGAAAATTACAGACCAATCTCTCTAATGAATCTAGAGGCTAAAATCCTCAACAAAATACTTGCTAATCATATCCAACAACACATCAAACACATTATACACCACGACCAAGTGGGTTTCATCCCTGGTATGCAAGGATGGCTCAACATAAGAAAATCAATCAATGTAATACACCATATAAACAGATCGAAAGAAAAAAATCACATAATCATATCTATAGGTTCAGAAAAAGCATTTGACAAAATACAGCACCCTTTCCTGATAAAAGCATTGCAAAAGATAGGAATAGAAGGAAACTTTCTGAATATAAACAAGGGTATATATGAAAAACCCACAGCTAACGTCATTTACAATGGCAAAATCCTAAAATCCTTCCCTCTAAGATCAGGAACGAGACAAGGATGCCCACTGTCACTGCTTCTATTTAAAAACATTGTGTTAGAAGTACTTGCTTGAGCACTGAGGCAAGAAACGATACAAAAGGCATCCAAATCGAAAAGGAAGAAGTCAAAATTTCACTATTTATAGACAACATGATCCTGTACATAGAAAGCCCTGAGAAATCTACAACAAAACTTCTCGAAGGAAGTGAACTTGGCTCAATGGATAGAGTATCTGCTTACCACATGGGAGGTCCAGGGTTCAAACCCAGGGCCTCCTGACCCATGTGATGAGCTGGCCCACGTGCAGTGCTTATGCACACAAGGAGTGCTGTGCCACACAGGGGTGTCCCCTGCATAGGGAAGCCCCACATGCAAGGAGTGCACCCCGTAAGGAGAGCTGCCCAGCACAAAAAAGTACAGCCTGCCCAGGAGTGACACTGCACACACAGAGCTGATGCAGCAAGATGACGCAACAAAAAGAGACACAGATTCCCAATGCCACTGACAAGAATACAAGCGGACAAAGAAGAACACAGAGTGAATGGACACAGAGAGCAGACAACTGGGGGGGGGGGTGTGGGAAGGGGAAAGAAATAATAAATAAAAATCTTTTTAAAAAAAAAGCTTCTAGAACTTATAAATGAGTTCAGTAAAGTTTCAGGTTACAAGATCAATGTGCAAAAATCAGTAGCACTTCTGTACACCAATAATGAGCAATCTGAGGAGGAAATCAAGAAAAAAATACTATTTACAATAATAAATTAAAAAATCAAATACCTGGGAATAAATTTAACATAAGATGTAAAAGACTTATACACAGAAAACTATACAACACTGTTAAAGGAAGTCTACGAAGACTTAAATAAATGGAATAATATTCCCTGTTCATAGATAGGAAGACTAAATGTCATTACGATGCTTATCCTACTGAAACTGATCTACAGATTTAATGCAATTTCAATAAAAATCAACACAGCATTTTTTACTGAACTAGAAAAACTAACTATGACATTTATTTGGAAGGGAAAGAGGCCCTGAGTAGTCAAAGACATAATGAAAAAGAAAAATGAAATTGGAGGAATCACACTACATGCTACAAAGCTGTAGTGGTCAAAATGGCATGGTATTGGCACAAGGATAGACACACTGACCAATGGAACTGAATTAGAGTTCAGATGTAGATCCTCGCATATATAGTCATCTGTTATTCAACAAGGCCACAAAGCCCACTCAACTGGGAGACAACGGCCTCTTCAACAAATGGTGCTTGGAGAACTGTATATCCATATACAAAAGAATGAGAGAAGATGACCTTCTCACACATCATACAAAAATCAACTCAAGATGGTCAAAGATTTAACTATAAGAACCAAGCCTATAAAGACCTTTGAAAACAATGTAGGAAAGCATTTATAGCACCTTGTAATAGGAAATGGCTTCATGAACTTCACACCCAAAGCATGAGCAGTGAAAGAAAAAATAGATAAATGGGACCTCCTCAAAATTAAAACCTTTTGTACCTCCAAGAAGTTTATCAAGAAAGTGAAAAGACAGCTTACCCAATGGGACAAAATATTTGGTAACCATATATCTGATAGGAGCCTAATATCCAACACATATAAAGAAATCCTAAATCTTGAAAATAAAGACAAACAACCCATTCAAGAAATGGGTAAGAGATTTGAACAGATGCTTCTCCAAAGAAGATGTACAAATGGCTAAAAATGAAAAGATGCTCAACATTACTAGCTATCAGGGAAATGTAAATCAAAACTACAATGAGATACCATCTTACACCCATTAGACTGATGGTTATTAAAAAACCAGAGGACTACAAGTGTTGGAGAGGATGCAGAAGAATGGGAACACACATCCACTGCTTGTGGAAATGTAGAAGGATCCAGCCATTCTGGAGGACAGTTTGGTGGTTCCTAAAAAAACTAGCTGTAGATTCGCCATATGACCCAGCAATTCCAATGCTGGCTATATAACCAGAAGAACTGAAAAAAAGGACAGGAATGGATATATGCACAGAACGTTCATAGCAGAATTATTCATTATTGCCAAAAGTTGGAATCAACCCAATTGCCCATCAACAGATGAATGGATAAACAAAATGTGGTATATACACACAATGGAATACAACTCAGCTGTAAGAAGGAATACAGTACTAATACACGGGATAACATGGATGAATCTTGAGGACCTTATGTTGAGTGAAGCAAGGCAAGCATTGAAAGACAAATGCTACATGACCTCTCTGATATGAATTAAGCAAATTAAGCTGTTTCAGAGAGCTAGAGACTGGACAATATGCTTACAGGAGATGGGGGAGGGGGGAGAGGAAGGTTGTGAGCTGATACCTGCACAGGTGAAACCTATGATAAAGTGGAGGTAAGTAGTTATGCAGTCAAGGAATAAGATGGGGGCATAGGGATACTATTTGGTGGGGCTTTGCAGGCTTGAGGGGGTCTAGGGTTGGGAGGATGGGTCAGATGGTCTATGAAATAGAGGTGAGGGTTTGGGGTCAGTGGGAGAACATGGGAGATTGTCAGGTATGTGGTTGAAACTATAATGTTGAGAAAACTCTTTAGAAAATATAATAAGGAAGGGTTAATTGTTTAAGATGCTTGAAGGGGGGCATCTGACACAGGGTTCATCTGGGTCAGGCTTCTAGGGAGTGTGTGAGTGCTCATCTTGTCATATTGTGTTGTATCAGTGGGTGGAGACATATACTATGAGTGGGAAAGTGTTGTACCCCCATCCTCTGATGGACTGATGTTCTCAAACAGAGGGGAGTGTGTCTCTCCAGAGCATGGGTGGCTCCTAATGGGGGAGGACAGACTAGAATGCCAAGCCCTCAGCATTGGTGTAAGTATCTATGAATCTTGTCCTTCAAGCAGTGAAGATTGATTGTCACTCTGGGCCCTGAGGGGAGGGGGAGAGAAGAATAGAACAGATAGAAGTGGGTGTAACTGGGGGGCAATGGAAATGTTCCACAAGATTGTGCAAAGATGGATATAAGCCATGTTAAATTTCAACAAAACTTCATTAAAGTGTATCATCTACAATGTAAACCATAACGTAACTAAAAATTTAGAAAAGTGTGCAGTCTAAAATATAAAACATAATGTAAGCCATAACGGAAGCAGGGTTGGTAGCTATGTTTCAATATCTGAACATCAGCAGTAGCAAATATAACATCCATATGTAAAAAGATAATTGCTAGGGAAGTGGGTTTGATGTTGGGTATATGGGAGTCCCCTATTTTGTATATGTGACTTTACTGTGATCTAAAACTTTTAGAAGACAAAATTTAAAAGAAACAAGGATGTAGACACTGAGGAAGGAATGGAGGAGATTACCTTGCCACTGTGTATGCATGGCAACACTTATTACTGTGATGAAAGGCAAAACGTAAAAAAAAAGTTTCATGAAATTTTTCATTTTTTAATACCCCAATGTATTTTTTACTTTATTTTAGTTTCTCTAAATTATGTTTTCTATTTCTAATATTTAAACCTGTCAATACTATTTCATTTTCTTACTAATTGAATTTGGCAATATATTAGGTTTCATTTTTTAAGAAGTTTTGGATCAAAGAGGGGTTCAGCTATGGCCGGGGAGTAGCAATGGTGTGGGGTGTCACTGATGGGGGATGCACGGGTAGGAAGGAATTCTCCAGGGTTGCATATAGGGTTTATAGATATATTCGGATGTTTATTGGGTATTGTCATAGTGGATAGAGTTACACATGACAACTGAGGGAGTGCTGAGTTCCCATCCTGGGAAGCTTTGTCACATTCCCCAATGGAACAGCAACAATTCCCCAAGTGCAAGGACAAAGACCAATGAAGAAGGATGATCAAAGGATGGGCCCTTGATATTGATGAGTAGGCTTATGAACCCATGTGCTTGAAATTTCAACTAGGTCTAGAGCTGCAAGATGCCTAAGAGTTACATCCTGAGAGCCTCCAGGTTGCTCAAACGTGGCCACTCTCTAAGCCAAACTCAGCATGTAAATGCATTACCTTCTCCCCAGCATGGAACATGACTCCCAGGGATGAGCCTCCCTGGCATGGAGGGATTACTACCAATCACCAGCTGGTGATGCAACTAGAAAAAGACCTTGAGTAAAAGGGGGAAATGGTAAAGACAATGAGTTCATATGGCTCAGAGACTTCAAAATGAGTCAGGAGGTCATCAGAGAGGTCGTGCTTATGCATGTCTCAGCAGCATCCGAAGACAGCCAAAGTAGACACAACCCCAGGTACTGGTGCTCCTGAGGGCTACGGAGACACACAGGTTTTACAGTCATGGCAGATGGCTCTGGAACCAAAGATATGTGCAAGACCAAATCACAGGTGAATTCTACCAAATATTTTGAGAAGAATTAATACCAATCCTATTTAACTCTTCCAAAAAACTGAGGAGGGAAAATAACCCAACACATTTTATTAAGCCAACATCATCCTATTACCAAAGCCAGATAAAGATACTATGAGAAAAGAAAATTACAGACCAATCTCTCCAATGAACATAGATGCAAAAATTCTCAATACTTGCAAATCGAATCCAACAGCATATAAAAACAACTATATATCATAATCAAGTGAGTTTTATTCCTTGTATGTAAGGGTGGTTCAACATAAAAGAATCAATTAATGTAGTACACCACATTAACAAATCGAAGGGAACAAATCACATGATCATCTTGATTGATGCAGCAAAGGCATTTGAAAAAATCTGGCATCTTTTCTTGATAAAAGCACTTCAAAAGATAGGTATAGACATAAAGTTCCTCAACATAATAAAGGGCATATATGAAAATTCCACAGCCTTGTAGGGTATCAGTGGTGGGGGATGTGTTGGGAGGGGTGCACCGGGGGCATGCCACTATGGAATATGTATATGTTCATATGGTCATGGGATATTATCTCAGTGAATGGAAACCCACAGAATAACCAATAGAACATTGAATTCCTATCCTGGGGAGTCCTACTACATTCTCTCATAGAGTGGCAAGGATCTCCAGAGTACATGGGCAGTGACTGGCAAAGAAGAACAGACCAATAGGCCAGGCTCCTGATATTGATGCTTGTACCTATGAATCTTGCTCTTGAGAAATTGAAATTTAGCCTAGTTATACATATTGCCTAGGAGTTACCTCCTGAAAGCCTTCTTGTTGCTTAAGTGTGTCCTCTCTCTAAGACAAATTCAGTCTATAAATTCACTACCTTACCCCCCAGTGTGGGACATGACTAGTAATGCTTTTGGAAAAAGACCTAGGCCAAAACAGGGAAATATTAAATACAAATGAGTTTTCATAGCTAAGAGATTTCAAGGTGAGTTAGGAGGTCTTTTCAGAGGTTACACTTATGCACATCTCAGCAGGATCTCACTGACTGCCACAGTGAACAGTGCCTCAAGCAGGAGTGCTTCTGAGGTTCTAGAAACAGCCAGACACTATAGACAGAGCAGACAACTCCAGGAAATTGGCACCCTGTCAGTGGGCCTTACCTTAGAATATATGCTAACCTATCTCCCCAGTGTATTAGAGTTAGCCTCATTTATAACTTTCTACATATGGTTCTTCTGCCACTTTTACTTGAATTAAAAATTAGCACTGTGCCCATTAAATATATGTACCAGAGATCTAAAACTTCTGGCTACATATATGCAGATTGTGCCCTGAATCTCAGCAGAGTTGCAGCTAACACCTCCTCTCCTGTTTACTGGACTCACCCAGTACAACTAACAAAAGGATGATGGACAAAACACATCCCAAAAAACAGAATATCTACAACTGTAAGCAAGCTAGTTCTACCCTTCTGCCCCATGGGATCTAAGTTCCCTCTTAATCAGAAGCAGACTGGGCATCACCATCCCCAAATCCTCAAGACTGAGGAACAAATAAACAATGAGGAGAGAATGCAACTATGGACTAAAGTAGACTTAATATTATTCTAGTAATGGAAGAACTTATAACATTGATATAAAGACAATGGTCACCAGTGGTTCTGAAAGAGGGAGAGGGAAGGATATGTAAAACATGGAACATTTTTCTTGGACATTGGAATTGTTCTGCATGATATTGCAGTGATGGATACAAGCTGTTAAAAACTTTGTAAAAACCTATAAAATTGTGCAGAGCAGAGTGTAAACCCTATTGTACACTATAGACCATGGTTAGTAGCAATGCTTCAATATGTGTTCATCAATTGTAACACTAATGGAAGATGATAATGGGGGAAGTGTGGAAGGAAGAGAGGGTAGAGTACATAGGAATCCCCCATTTTTTTCAATATAACATTTAGTAATCCTAAACTCCTTTAAGAATAAAGAAAAAAAAATCCCACAGCCACATAGTACTCAATGGGGAGAGAATGAAAACTTTCCCTCTAAGATCAAGACAAGGGTGCCCGTGTGCAGCTGGCCCACGCGTAGTGCTGATGTGCACAAGGAGTGCCCTGCCACGCAGGGGTGCCCCCTTCGTAGGGGAGCCCCACGCGCAAGGAGTGCGCCCTGTAAGGAGAGCCGCCCAGCGCGAAAGAAGGTGCAGCCTGCCCCAGGAATGGCACCACACACACGGACAGCTGACACAACAAGATGATGCAACAAAAAGAGACACAGATTCCCGTGCTGCTGACAACAACAAAAGCAGACAAAGAAGATGCAGCAAATAGACACAGAGAACAGACAACCAGGGTGGGAGGGAAGGGGAGAGAAATAAATAAATAAATAAATAATAAATCTTTAAAAAAAAAAGACAAGGGTGCCCACTATCTCCACTGTTGTTCAATATTATGCTAGAATTTCTAGCTAGAGCAATTAGGTGAGAAAGAGAAATAAAAGCCATCCAAATTGGAAGAGAAAGTAAAACTCTCACTATTTTCAGATGAATGATCCTATATTTAGAAAATCCCAAAATATCTATAACAAAACTACTTGAGCTAATAACTGAGTTCAGCAAAGTGGCAGGAGAAAAGATCAACATGCAAAAATGGTAGTGTTTCTATACACTGATAATGAGCTATCTGAGGAGAAAATCAAGAAAAATACTCCAACAACAGCAACAAAAGACTCAAATATCTAGGAATTAACTTAACCAAGAATGTACATGATCTGGATTCAGAAAACTACAAAAAACTGCTAAAAGAAATCAAAGAAGTCCTAAGCAAATGAAAGGACATTCTGTGTTCATGGATTGGAAGACTAAACATCATGACGATGTCAATTTTACCCAGACTGATTCATAGATTCAATGCCATATCAATCAAATGTCTAACAGCTTACTTTACAGAAATAGGAAAGTTATTTACCTAATTTATTTGGAAGGGAAAGAAGTCCCGAATAGCTAAAAAGAAAATCCTAAAAAAGAAGAGTGAAGTTGGAGGACTCACGCTTTCTGACTTTGAAGTGTATTTTAAAGCTACAGTGGTCAAAACAGCATGGTAGTGGCATACAGATATACACATTGATCAATGGAATTGAACTGAGAGTTCAGAAATAGACCCTCATCTCTATGGTAAACTGATTTTCGATAACCTACCAAGTCCACTTTTCTGGGACAGAGCTGTCTCTTCAATAAACGTATTGAGAGAATTGGATATCCATAACCAAAGAATGAAAGAGGACCCTTATTATATTAGAATTCTCTAGGGAAACAGAATCAACAAGAGATATCTGTCAATAGTATGCGATTCTATAAGAGTCTCTCAAACAGTTGTGGGGATGCACAAGTCCAGGTTCCACAGGCAGGCTGCAACCACTTCCCCTTTTAAGGCATTCAACTGATTGGGTTAAGCATCACTCTTGCTGATGGCAATCTCCCTGATAGATTAATTATAACCAGATATCTATGATTTACCACTGCAGTAAAGTCAATGGTGACTAAAGTCCATAAATGCCCTTGTATTACAGTTAGTCCAGTGCTTGCTTGACCAAACAACTGGGCATAATTACCTGACTGAATTGACACAATAGCCTAACCATCACACCTATCTCACTCCCTATAAAGAATCAACTCACAATGGATCAAAGATCTAAACATAAAAGCCAGGACCATAAAACTCCTAAAAGATAACAGAGAAACATCTACAAGACCTTGTAATAGCTTGGGGGGTGGGGGGAGGTGTCTTAAACCTTACACCCAAAGCAAAAGCAACAAAAGAAAAAATAGATAAATGGGACCTCCTCAAAATTAAACACTTCTGCACTTCAAATGGCTTTGTGAAAAGGGTAAAAAGACAGCCTACTCAATGGGAGAAAATATTTGGAAATCACTCATCCAACAAGGTTCTAATATTCATGATATATAAAGAGATCCTACAACTCAACAATAAAAAGACAAATGACCAATTTAAAAATTGGCAAAAGATCTGAATAGACATTTTTCTACAGAAATACAAATAGTGAAAAAACATGAAAAATGCTTAGCATCACTGTCTATTAGGAAAATGCAAATCAAAGCTACAATGAGATATCATTTCACAATAGAATGGCCACTATTAAAAAGAAGAAAAGTACAAGTGTTAGAGAGGATATGGAGAGATAACAATTGTTCGCTGCTGGTGGGAATATAGAATGGTACAGCCACTGTGGAAGCCTGTTTGCAGTTCCTAAGAAAGTTAGATATAGATCTACCATGTAACCTGGCAATACCATTAAGTATATATGCGGAAGAACTGAGAGCAGTGACACAAACAGACATCTGCACACCAATGCTCAAAGTGACATTATTCACAATTGCCAAAAGATGGAAACAACCCATCAACTGACAAATGGATAAACTGAGATTATGATGGAATATTACTCATCTGTAAGAAGAAATGAAGTCGTAAAGCATATGATATTGTGGATGAACCCAGAGGACATTATGTTGAGTGAAGCAAGTCACGCACAGAAGGACAAATATTGTATGACTTTGCTATTATTAACTAAATATATGAGCAAACTCATGGAGTTAATAGCTAGAATATAAGGCACCAGAGAAAAGAATGATGTTAGAGAATGGAAAACTAGGGTGTAATCTGTGCAGAACTGGTAAAAAGCTTTTTGTAAATGTTTGGAAAGGAAAAGAAATGGTGAAAGCTCATCATAGGATTTTTAATTAGTAATACTAACATGTGGAAATGATAGTGGCTTGGCTGTTTTGTTTTTTATTTTGGAAGTAATGAAAATGCTCTAACATTTATTGAAGTGATAAATGCACAACTCAGTGATTATATCAAATGCCATTGATTGTACACTTTAGGTAAATTCTATGGTTTATGAAAAATAACAACAAAAAAACAGGGTGGGTTTGGGGAAAAACACACCAAATGTAAGATATGGACTATTGTTAGTAGTAATACTTTGGTGATGCTCTTTCATAATTTGTTACAAATGTTTCACAACAATACATGGTATTGGTGGTGGGGTGACGTATGGGAGCCCTGTATGATGAAATGCATATCTGTTTTGTAAGTTCACAACTTTCACTATACAATTATTACACTTATTGCTAATGTATGTTCATGTATGAATGATATACTTCAATAAATTGTTTTTAACATAATAAAAAGACTATATAAAGAACCCTTACAAATCAATAATAAGAAAACAACCCAAGGTGGCAGACTTGGCCCAGTGGTTCGGGCATCCTTCTACCACATGGGTGTTCTGCAGTTCAAACCCCAGGCAGTTGACCCGTGTGGAGCTGGCCCATGTGCAGCGCTGATGCGCACAAGGAGTGCCCTGCCACGCAGGGGTGTCCCCCATGTAGGGAAGCCCCACACGCAAGGAGTGTGCCCGGTGAGGAGAGCCGCCCAGCACAAAAGAAAGGGCAGCCTGCCCAGGAATCGTGCCGCACACACGGAGAGCTGACACAACAAGATGACGCAACAAAAAGAAACATAGATTCCTGTGCTGCTGACAGCAACGGAAGCGGACAAAGAAGAACACACAGCAAATAGACACAGAGAACAGACAACTGGGGGGGGGGGGGGAAGGGGAGAGAAATAAATAAATTAATTAAATCTTTAAAAAAAAAAAAAGAAAAGAAAAGTAAACAACCCAGGAAACAGATGTGACTCCAGCGATTCGCCTTCCATCTACCGCATGGGAGGCCCTGAGTTCAATTCTCAGGGCCTCCTGGTGAAGGCAACCTGGCCCATGCCACAGAGAGCCAGCAGTCCACACCACAGAAAGCTGGCACAGCAAGATGATGCAACAAAGGGAGATGCAGAGGAGAGACAGTAAGAGATGCAGCCGACAAGGGAGATGAGGTGGCTCAGGAAGTTGAATGCCTCTCTCCTACACCAGAGGTCCTGGGATTGGTTCCCAGGGCCTCCTAAAGAGAAAGATGGGAAGACAAGCAGACACAGAAGAATGCACAGTGAATGAACACAGAGAGAAGACAGCCAGTGCAAACAACACGGGGGAGAGCAAAATAAATAAATAATATTTTTTAAAAAGGAAAGAACCCAATTAAAAAATGGGTTAAAGAATTGATCCAATGTTTCACAAAATGAGATATACAAATAACCAATAAGCATTTGCAAAGTTGCTCCACTTCATTGGTCATCAGGGAAATGCAAGTCAAAACCACAATCAAACACCACTCTAAATCCATTAGTTTGGTTAATAATAAAAAGATTGACAATGCCAAATGCTGGTTAGTATGCGGAGCAACTAGAATGCTCATACATTACTGTTGGGAGTGTAAAATGCACAACTACTTTGGAAAACTTCAGAAGTTTCTTACAGAGTTAAACATACACTTACCATCTGTATTAGTCACCCAAAGGGGTGCTGATGCAAAGTACTAGAACCTGTTGGCCTTTATAAAGGGTATTTATTTGGGGTAGAAGCTTACAGTCACAAGGTCATAAAGTATAAGTTACTTCCCTCACCATAGTCTGTTGCCCCCTGTTGGAACAAGATGGCTGCCAGTCTCTGTGAGGGTTCAGCCTTCCTCTTCCTCCTAAGGCTCCGCGGTCCCAGCTCCTTCCATTCTTAGCTGTAGGTTGTCATAAGGCTTGTCTCTTTCCCTGGGGCTTATTTCTTTCTGGGCTTTCTTAGCTGTTCAGTGCTCTGGTCTGTTTAGGCCAATGGATTGGCTCTCTCCCTGGGGCTCCAGTGTCCAAATCTCAAACTCTCTCCTCTGCCTTGTCATTTTCTCTGTGAGTCCCCACCCACAAAGGGGCAGGGACTTAACATCCTACTGATGTGGCCAAATCAAAACCTTAATCATAATTTAATCAAGTAAAAGTGAAACTTCTGAATTCAATTCAATCTAATATGTCCAAAGGAACAGACCAGTTTACAAACACAATCTAATATCTGTTTTTGGAATTCACAAACAATGCCAAACTGCCAAACTATCGACCCAAAAATTTCACCCCTAGGTGTTTGTTTAAGAGAAATGAAAACCCATAACCCAACCAAGACTTATATATGCATATGCATAAGAACTTCATTCATAGTAGCCCTACTGGAAACATCACATATGCCCATCAGCAGGTGAAAAGATTAATATATTTTGTTATTTTCCCACAACAGAACACTGCTCAGAAACAGGAAGTAATAAACCACTGGTATATACAATAATATGGATGAACCTCAGAAATAGTATCCTGAGTGAAAGAAGTCAGATACAAAATACGCCACACTGTATGCTTACATTCATAGGAAGTTCTCAAACAGGTAAACTAATCTATTTTGATAGCAATCAGAAAATTGGTTGCATGGGAAGGGGACAGAGGGGCAGGGGGGACGGTGTTAGAATTGGTTACAAAGGAGCATGAAACATCTCTCCCTTTCCCTCCCTCCTTTCTTCTCCAGCCTTATTTTCAAACTGCTCTACAACTTCCAATAGTTCCAACAAAAGTTCCCAATGACCTCTTGAGTTTCATAAAATCTACTTAGGTCATGCTCCCATATATGACTGATTGCTACGTCGATGAGGAGGGAACATAATACTGTTTTGTATGCCCCCCCCCCCACCCATCTTTAGCCAGGAGTAGGGTCAGTACTCAAGAACCATGTGAGGAGAGAGGGAAAGACATAGTTCCCCAAAGGAACTTGCTGGGGAGGGAATTCTAACAGTCCACCCTGTGTTTTGTCCTAGTTCTGTACATCTGCCAGGTGGCTTCTGGCACTCCCAATCTTTCTTCTCTATGTCTGCAACACCAAATAGCACATCACATGATCCTGTCACTCTGTCTTCACATCTATTTCCAGTGAGGGAACATTACTAAGAACATAAGCTTCACACTGAAAAAAAATAAAAAAAGTGAAAGAGAGATTGTTTCTAAAAAGAATCCATGACTTTTTCTTATTATTAAACAGCTTTTGGAATCTCTTCCCTTCCTTTTAAACAGTTTTGGGATTTACTTCTTCACCACCCTTTTGTGGTGACTGAGTTGGGAGGAAGAGATGGGAGGAGATGTTTGTTTTTTCAAGTATTCCGTTTTTGCAAGCAGGCTATTTGGTCACTTGGGACACTTTAATTACTTCCTGTTATGAGACTAGTCAAAAAGGATGAATGAATAAGACCATTCAGTTGAAAATCATAAATGCTAGCTGAATGGACATGAAACCAAGCCTCCCTTTTCTGAATGGCAGCCAGAAAAGGTTCAAACCAATCCTGGCATGAGGCTAGTATAAAAATTACCATCATTTCATACTTTGGGGCTTTCCACATTTTGCAAAGTGTTTATGTAACATGTCTGTAATGGACACTTGGCTTCCAATGACTGCCCATCCCTGCTTTTCCTTTCCATCAGTTACTCACCTCTACCACTCAGGATTCAGGGGCATGCCAAGGACAGTTCCTGATTATTCTAAGTCAATCAACACTTGGGTTCCCTAAAGAAGGCTGAGTAGAGAAATGGAATAATCTGGACCCTTGAGACCCAGATGGTCCTGCACCTGTGTATTTTTTTTTTTTTTTTTACCTCTGGACTTCCACCTCTGGGATTTGATTATATATGTTTGTGTAAGCCAGGGCTTTCTTTTACTTGCAGCCCAGACTAATACAAAGTACCACACCCTGCCAGGAATTGGCCTTTATCAGGCAATGCTCAATAAAGAATACTTTTTCCATTACCCACTCTGGGCAACAGAACCCAGACTGCAATTTTGACTTGGAGCAGCACAGGAGTGTCTGCCAGGAAGGTTTTTGGCTGCAAATAACAGAAAGTCTGACCCCAAAAAAGTGGCTTAAACAACTGGGCATTTGTCACCATCAACAAAAAGTCCAGAGCTGGGGTAGCAGCTCTATTACATCATCAGGGCCCAGGGCTCTCCCACCTTTCCTTCCTGTCATCATTAGAGTGTCGGCATCTGTCCCCATGTCTGTTGTTTCCTGGCTACAAATTGGCTTCTAACCTCCAGGTGTGGCATCCTCATTTCAGGTAGAGAAAAGAAATAGGGCAAGTAAGGCACCTGCTTTCCAAGCAACTTCGACGTATGCTTCCTGGCCAGAAGTAGGTCATGATGTGATCCCTACAAGCTGAGGATCTGCAGCTGCTCTTAGCCAAAGACATTGCTACCCTAACAAAACTGGATTTTCTTAGTAAGGAAGGGGAAACGCTTGTTAGGAGGCAGCCAGTGATTCCTGTCACACTGGTTCACGTGGTTATCTTTAGTTCTTTAAGGAACTAAGAGGGAAGTGGACTTGGCCCAATGGTTAGGGTGTCTGCCTACCACATGGGAGGTCCGCGGTTCAAACCCCGGGCCTCCTTGACCCGTGTGGAGCTGGCCCACGTGCAGTGCTGATGCGCGCAAGGAGTGCCCTGTACTCTCATTCTTCCAAGGCTGCTGAGCATGGGATTGTGCTGCTTAGCCCCATGTGGTAGGTAGTGTTCCTGTTTTCACACATGGGACAGACAAGAGTAAGTGAAATTAAGGGACACTATCGTATCTCTCTCCAAACTGAGACAAGAAAGTTTGGAGTCTCTTCTTCAAAAATCCAGTGAATATGCTCATTTTGCCAAAATATGGAAGGAGAACTTCCATGACCATATGGGAAAACTTAATGGATTATTTTTCCAAAGGTGCTAGTTGTGTCTTGGACATGCACAGAGGTGGCCAAGGAAACAATGGCTCAAGCAGGGGAGCTCCTGGGGGTTCTAGAGACAGCTAGACACTATAGGCAGGACAGACAATCCCAGTAAATCAACACACCGTCAGTGGTTCTTGCCTTGGAATATATGATAACCTCCTCCCCAACGTATCAGAGTTACAACAGACTTATTTAGAATTTTCCTACATATGCTTCTTCTGCCCCTTTTATTTGAAGCTATAATTAGCATTATACCATTAAATACACTTCGGAGAGACTAAAATCTTCTGGCTCTTCTATATCGGTTGAGCCCTGAATCTCAGCAGAGTTGCAGCCGACACCTCCTCTCCAGTTCATCAGACTCACCCAGGACAACTAACAAATGGATGATGGACAACGCCCATCCCCCAAAACAGAGAGCACCGACAACTGCCGGCAAGACAGCTTGATCCATCTGCCCCATGGGATCTAAACCCCATCTCAGTTGGAAACAGAGTGGGCATCACCATCCCCAAATCCTCAAGGCTGAGGAACAAACAAATGTAAAGGGGAATGCAACTATGGAGTAAAGTAGACTTGTTATTCTAGTAGTGGAAGATCTTATAACATTGCTATAAAAACAGTGGTCATCAGAAGTTCTGAGGGTAGGGAGAGGAAAGAATTGGTGTAACATGGGGCATTGGAATTGTTCTGCATGATATTGCAATGATGGATACAGGCCATTATTTTGTCAAAACCTATAAAATTGTGCAGTGCAAAGAGTAAACCATAAGGTAAACTATAGACCATGGTCAGTACTAATGCTTCAGTATGTGTTCAATTGTAACAAATATATCTCACTAAGGAAAGATGTTGTTAATAGGGGAAAGTGTGGGAGGGGAGGAGATGAGGTATACACGAATCCCCTATATTTTTGATGGAACATTTATGTAATCTAAAGCTTCTTTGAATATAAAGGGAAAAATAAAAAGAATAATGAATAAAAAAAGAATGGCTGAGCAGGGGCAACACAAAAGGGTAAGGGCACAGAGGAAGTGTTTTGGGTATTTATGGGTGGGCAGTATCCACCCCAAATTTAATGCCATTTATCATAGCTCCGGATTCTGTGGCTGGTCTCACTTTGGTTCTTTCCCATAGCTGCAGTCCACTGACAGCTGGGGTGGGTACAGGCTGCATATCTGGGCCTCAGGTGCACCTCTTCCTCCAGGGCCTCCATCCCTGTGGTCTCCATCCACAGCAGAGAAGCTCGGATTGCTCACCTGGTAGCTCAAGATACGGTGGAAGGTTCCAGGCCTTCTTAATTCTAGGACTCCGGAAACATCACTTTCCAAATTCTCTTGGTCAAAATTGTTACAGGCCGAGCGCAGATTTGGGGGTGGGGGGACAACGTAAGCCCCACCTCTTTAAGGAAAGAGCAGCATGCAGGCACAGATTGAGCAGAATTATTTGGGGCTGTCTTTGGCAACAAGCTGCCGCTGGAGGTTAGGTGAGAAAGAAAATACCCCCAAAGTGAGAGGGAATGTATAAATGCACGAGAAGGCCTTGAACGCTTGGAACGTCACAAGGAAGAGAAGAGAGAGCTCCGGACAAAACGTTTCTATTTCACAGCTTGACTTGTGGCCAGCACGAATGGCTCACAGATTTATTTAGGAGACATTCCTGACCCAGGGGATGGGGATTGTGAAATCAAGTTGTGTACAATTTCGGAGTCAGGCTTGAAGTCAAGAGAGACTTTCAATATTACACTCATTTCCACTCCATGATTCGGCGTGTATCTTTAAAAATCCCTTCCTCGGGATGAAGATAAGTCCTGCTTTCAAGCATTTGAAGAAACTGTAAAGAAATGGACTCATTCTGCTCTGGCCGAGGAAGACTTCATGACCACCTGCGACAGTGCCTGATTTAAACCAAATGTGTTGATTATTTTTAGTATAACTTAAGCCCCAGGAGAGTAATGAGGTGTTAACAGTGTGTGTTAATTATGTGATTATTGCTGTCTTCATTAAAGTTAAGATTCTCGATCCTATTTGCCACCTGAAATCCCAGCAGAGCCACATTCTTTCTGACCCTGGCATTGTTGAGTTCCCTGCAGTTTGCACCATTGCATAAACATATTTCATTTCCCCTATGGAGAATCAGATGAGCGTGGCTCACACACGCGGGAGAACTTGGCTATCCCCCTTTTCAGTCCTGATCCATTTTTTAATCTCTTTGTTTTTTGGATCTTACAGTAAGCTTATGGTACAAGAAACTAGCGACACCAGCTCATTTTTGATCATTTAGGACTGACTGTCCTTCACTCAACAGAAAACTGCCAGAGTAGCTGAAAACTAGGAAGAAGGGGGAGAACCAAAAAAAATCAGCTTTCGTTGCTTTTTCGCAAGCATTTTAATTAACCAGAGAATTGTGTTGCATACACTCCCTCTGATTATTTTAAACTTCTGCAATATACGCTATACCTCTGTCCCTAACAACAATACATTCCATCAGGAAAAACCTTTTCTCAGGAAGAGATAATCACCTATCCCAGACTCATTTGAGGCAGCAATCAACATCCCTTTCATGACTTTGTCTGCATTGCTGATGTTCTCGAGAAGCTTTTTTTGGCAGTGGTGTGAGGGGCCCTTATTGCAAGTCCAGGAGGTAATGGAGTTCAGGATTTCAACCGCGGATGTCTTAATGATGGTCTCATCAGGGCGGATGAAGTTGTAATGAAAATAGCAGGTGGATCTGACTGGCAAATAGCGCATTAGAAGTCTTCCCAGGGATTAGTGATGTCTAAAAATGGAATGGGTTGTCACCTGAGGTGGTGAGCTCCCCGTCAGAGTCAAGGATGTTCCTGGTCAGGTGGGGGTTACGTGCAATAATCTTTTGCTCTTCATGTTAGTTTCCAAGGACTGGTGGATCAAAGCACCGCAAACGGGCTAAAAACAACGGAAATTTATCGTTTCACAGTTCTGGAGCTAGACGCCCAAAATCGAGGTGTCCACAGGGCCGGGCTCACTCTGGGAGCTCTGCGGAAGAAGATTTCTTTGCCTCGTCTGGCTTCTGGTGGCCCCAGGAGTTCCTCGACTTGTGGCAGCGCAACTCCAATCTCTGCCTTCATCTTTACTGGGCTAACTTCACACGGTCTTCTCCCCATGTGTCTGCGTCTCAGGGTCCAAATGGCTCTCTTCTTATGAGAATACCAGTCATACTGCATCAGGGCTCATCCTAACCAATTACAGCTGCAATGACTCGATTTCCACGTTCACAGGTACCAGGGATTAGGACTTCAACATATCTTTGTGGGAGGACAAAATTCAACCCATAGTAAGTTTCTTACAACTTGCACTTAGGAGGTCTGTGCTTGTCCTGTGATCACATAGACCAGCAATCTTGGTTTTGGCGACTTGCAAGGTAAAAGGTTCTGCGATGGAGCATGATAGAGTGGAAAGTCAGGCAGTCCTGAGTTCAAATCCCTGCTCTGACACTTACTAGCACTTTGTGACTGAGCAGATTACTTAAACTCTCTGTGTCCCTGTAAAAGCAATGATTGAAATATACTGCTTCTAGAGTTAGTGTAAGACTTAGAAATAATGCATTTGAAATATGAGACCCAAGGAGAACACTCAAAAAATCACAGCTGTAGTTCCCTTAGAAGTCTAATTCTTTCACATTCTTATTCACTCTCCTCTTTAGATACACTCTTGGTTTATAAAAACAAAAGAAATTAAGGGTTTGTAAAGCTACATGAGGAAGGCCATGCCAGTAGCTGTACTGGTTGAAAGAAGCAGGCTGAGCAAATCTTTATAAGTTCCCAGGTAGAGTCTCTGGAGGAGGCAGAATTCTGCAGCCCTGTCCCCTTCCTGGGAAAGAGACTAGCACTGCAGAGCGCCAACAGTGTGCTGCGTATGTGCACATAGCACCTTAATTCTCTATTCCATCATCATAACAACCCTGGGAGGAAGAACTGATCATACCAAGGCTCAGAGAGATTACGCGCCTAATCTACGAGGAAAATTTGCCCATTTTCCCCATCTGCCTCACTCACTCTACCACCAAATTGCCCCCGCATTTTGCCTCACATTTCATTCCCATGACAGAGTAAATCCAGGTGCCCAATTGCCCTGTGGGAAAGATACTCTGACCTGATGTGATATGGTGAAGGAAGGTCAACCCATGAATTCTTTGGGAAAACTAGTGTTTGGAGAACGGCTAGCACCTTCGTTTACAGACACTCCGTTAATTGTGATCTGCCATTAACTCATACTTTACCCATTTATCTTGGACTTTCCCGAAGCGACACCTGTCTGTTAGACCTTCATTCCACACCCATCACCTCTTGTCCAACTCAGAAAATCTACCACACAAGACTGCCACATTTTACAACTCTATAGTTTCTCCCACTCACATTATATTATATGGGAATTATATACAATGATTCTACAACCTTTAAAGTTCTGCTCTTTTATATTTGTTAGTAGAGTTGGCACTCACGTGGTGCAAATTTTAAAGATACAGAAAGGTGTAGCAATGAACAGTCACCCTTGCACCCCATGTCCCAGGTACATATTCCTTCCCAGAGAAAATCAGGTTTTTGTGAATAGCCTTCCAGAGAATTTTAAATGCATATAATTTCCCCTATTTTTACACAGTTGCTAGCATACTAAGCATATCGTGTTGCATCTTGCTTAATTCACTAAACAATGGGTTTTAGACCTTGTTAGTCGTGTGCAAATAAATGGTTAATAACTGGCTTTCCTGGGTAGGTGAGTACCCTGATTTGTAGCATTTGCAGATTTCCGTGGTGTGACTCCTACCGTGGCTGGTTTCAAGCTACCAATGTGAGGTTGCTGCCTGAGACAATTCGAAGAGATGCTAATGATGTGTTCTCAAGAGCTGGCTTCAGCAGGCCACTAGATTATTTCACATCAGAGCTGCCTCATTCCTTTTTATGACTGCATAGCATGCCATTTTAGGATGTACTATGATTTCTTAACCAGTCCCTGTTGGTAGACACTGGTTTCCAGACTCTTACTTCCACAAACAAGGCTTTAATGGACACACTTGTGCATGCACATGTCACTTTGCTCGTGTATAATGCAGCAGTAGACATGATCCTAAGACTTTATAAAGATCAGTGGGGAAAAAATTCCTCAAAGGCAGTTTATTCCTTCATTGGGCAGTTACAGCCATTAGGAGGAATTCTATGCAAAGGAATGATATCTTTTTTGCCCCAGTTTTCTTCTGAGTAAAATGGATGCAAACTAACTAGCTACTTGCCAGCATCAAACAAATGTTCAAACTGAAGTAAAATTGAAAAGAATGTTTTACTTCTTAAAGATGGGTGTCTAGATGCAAAATAACATGGTTCATGCTTGATGACCAAAACAGCTTTCAAAAGTAGGCTGGTCTTCTGTCACTTTTACTGAACCTGTGATTGGTGCTAGGGATGGCATATACCCAGGGGACTTGAATCTCTGGACTGTCCATGTGCCAGCTGAGCCCTGAACCTCAGCAGAGTTGCAACCCCTACTCTCTGGTTCATTGGACTTACCCAGGTCAGCTAAGAGGGAAGTGAAGATGGTCATCCACCACACCAGGGAGCCAGAAGTGCCCACAACTGCAAGCAGGAGAATTGCATCCATCAGCCACGGGGAATCTAAGCCCCCTCTTGATCTAGAGGTGGAATGAACATCACCATCCCCGGGTCCATAGAATGGAGAAATAAAATATGGATTAGAGTGGACTTACTGATATTCTACTATAAAACTATTGTGACTAGTTATAGAAGAAATTGTATCATTAATGTGGAGAAAGTGGCCACAGTAGTTGCTGAGGGCAGGGAGAGGGAAGAAGAGATATGATGAGGGGGCATTTTTGGAACTTGGAGTTGTCCTAAATGATATTGCAGGGTCAGATGCTGGACATTATATATCCTGCCATAACTCACTGAATGTGCTGGGAGAGAGTGTGAACTACAAGATAAACTATTATCCACGTGCTGCAGCAGTGCTCCAAAATGTGTTCGCCGAGTGTGATGAGTGTGCCACAGTGATGGGGGGAGGTTGTTGGTGTGGAGGAGTGGTGGGGGGTGGGGGTAAATGGGAACCTCTTATAGTCTTTATAATGTAACCTTTTTTGTGATGCATGTATCTTCAAAAAAATACAATTTACAAAAATGATGGATATGGGGGGATGGGGAGTGGGTTATATGAGAACCTCGTTTTTTTTAATGTAACATTCTATGTGATCTATTAACTTTAATAAAAAATGTGTTAATTTTAAAAAAAGGTAGGTTGGTAGGAAAATAGCAATACATTCCTGGGACATTGTGACGCTGCTTTAGAATTTCATAAATGTAAGATATGAAGCAGAGGGATCCAATCAGCTGGTTAGGATATAGGATAGCTAAAGTTTTAGCCCAGTTCTTAGGTATATTTTTGACCAAGGAACTATAAGAATGGTTCTCAACCATGACTGTACTTCAGAACCATTTGGGAAGCTTTTAATATCTTGATGACCAGGCTGGGGGTGGGGACCCAGGCATCTGCATTTTTTCAGCTGCCTTGGTGATTCTGCTATTCAGCCAAAGTTGAAAAGAGAATATAAGGAGGAAATCAAGTTAGGCAAATAGGGAAAAACATTGAACAGTTGTCTGGGAATACTCAAAACCTTCCTCTTTAGGGAGTGATGACAGAAGTTCAGTGGTTGTTTGAAGTTATGTTTCTTTTGCTTTGTTATATAACACTTCTCTCTCAAGTTTCCCATCTGCTCCCCCAAGGGGCACCATTTACTTGTCACTTGTTAGCCTTATTCTTAGAGCCCACTGATTTTATTAAAATTAAGGATTCTGAAAAGAGAAAGTATTTTTGCTCCATCATCTCCAAATTGGAAGTTTTTATTAGAATATTATCAATTTTTTGTTAGCACGAGTGAGTGTTGTTAATTCTGCAAGGAAATTCACTAGAGTAGATATGAAAAGGTTGATCGTAAGCCATGAATACATTACTTTAAGAAAATCTGATTTCCTATGTTCTCTTGAAAAAGCCTTGGTATAAAAACCCAGGAATCTGAAAAACTGGTGGCGAGAGTTCTATTGCTCTCAACAGCCAGGACTCTAGGCTTTATGGGGGAAAAGTGATGAGCCTCCCAAACACCCTTCTCTCCTTTTTCAAAGGGCTTGAAAAGGGCTCATGCCACCAGCCTAGGATTTTCTTTGTTCTGGAAGTGATTAGATGTTTAATTTGGAATCAAGCTTTTCTAAGCTTCTCACCATCAGCTTACTTGAATGTCCCCAGGTGTTTGATCTCAGGTAACAGGTGCGGAATCGAAGGCCTTTGGCTAAACAGCAATCACAGGCCTGTGCTTCCAGCTGGCCTCACACCTCCTGCTCGCATTCAAGCTCCTGTCTCGGAGCGCAAAATGGAGATATTCAGCCCAGTACAAACACCCAGGCGGTGAGGACAAAGCCAGCGGGTGGTGGGGGCGGGGGCAGGACTCCTGCTGCGCCTCTCACAGCGGCCATATGTGAGGCTCTCATTCCCAGGGATCTTTGGTTCTGCCCGGAGCCTCTTTTAACCTGTAGGACCAGCTGGCTGGTAAAGCTGGGACCGCTGTGAATCAGCAGGAAACTGAGTCAGCCGCATTGATTTGGAGTAGGAGGGCGTGGGTTGATTTTGTGGCGACCCTGAATGGATTCTTGTGGTGATGGAAATATAGTTTCATTTTGCCGGCTACGAATCAACTAGCATTCATGCAGGCCCCGAAGCAGAGGAGCTGAAGTTAAAAATAAGTCAACCCTTTATTTTTAGGCAAGGCAGAGAACAGCCCTAAAATGGGAATTGGGGCATGTGGACCTGCCTCGTTCAGGAGAACCAAGGGTAAGGGGCAGGAGTGCGGGGACCTTTCCCACGTGACCCCCCAGCTTGGGCAGGACAGTGTGTCCGAAGTGCTGTGTGAGCACAGGAGGTGACCTGGACTGAAGCAGGGCTGCCCCTGGAGACCCAGGCCCTCAGTTTCCTACCTAAAACTGGTTGGGAAATAACACGCAGGTGCACACAGCTCTGCTCTGTAGGTGTGCTGTGTGTAGGCCGGTGTCACGTATCCAGCCACGTGAAAATGGGGCTATTCCCATGTGACATGGTAAGTAGACGTGGACCCCAGCCCCATTTGTACCCCATCCCTCCCTCTGAGACCTCGTGGTCTTTCCCACTACTTGGCAGCTAGAAGCTTAATTCCTGACACAGGGGAGAATTCAGAAAGCCTGATTCCCCCAGTTCTCTCAAAATCAAGATCCAGGATCAAAATCAAGAATTTGAAGAAATGGGTGTTGAGCTTCTATGGGTCTCAGTAGGAAGGTGTCGGTGGTTTGCTGGGAAACTTATGGACAACCCAGTGACCCCTTCTCTCCTTCATAAAAGGGCTTTGGTGATTTTCCATGTCACCAAGTGATGGTATTTCTATTCTTCCATACATGACTGGAAGCTGTAGAAGCAGGGCCAGCTGCAGCCGTTTGGACTGGTCCTTGTTCACCTGGTTGTGGTGAAATATAGTGGCCATTACCACTATCTGTAGACATATATGTTTTATCAGAGGAAGGCGTTGGGCTGGTAGCCCAAGTGACTATGGCCAATGGCCCTGCTCCCTGCTTAGCAGAATGTCCCCTCCTTGCCCTTGTCTCCCATCACAGCATTTCCCAGTATTTTCAGTCTTCCGGGTGCCTGCTCACATGTGCTCTGGCACAGGCCCATGGGCACTGGCACTTGAGCTTCTTCATGATGCCACCATACTGTCACCTCTGCCACCAACGGCCCCTGCTAGTGATCCCACTGCCGCTGCTGGTCTGACCCCAAAGAGAGCATGCTCTCCCTGGTCCACCTCCTCCCAATGTGGGCAGGCCCTTCTGCTTGGTTCCCACAGTAAACTGGAGACGAGGATCTAACATTTATTAAGACTTAGCACAGGTTTGGGAATAATGATAGGAAATTAAAATAAAAATAAAAGGTCATGGCTCTGATAGGCCCTGATCTATCTTAGTGTCCTTCCCAGGCCAGTTTCTGTGACTTTGCACTCCATTGGCTACTCTGGGGCAGGAAGCAAATTCCCTTAGCTGCTGCCAGAAGTGTTCCCCTGGTCTCCACGCCTGAGAGTCTGGGTCCAGCTGATTAGGTGGACCTTCCATTTCCACCCAGGTCTAGAGCCTGCTGGGAGACACCAACAGCTCAGTGAAGATGAAAGAGCATCAAGCTGGATCAGTTGCTCTTCAGTTTTCAAGCACTTGCAAAGGAGTCTAACAGGAGTCAACTAGGTAAGGCTAGATGATATTCGAGCCTTCTTACCTTGACAGTGCTCAATTATTATGCCCATTTTCTAAAAGAGAAGCTCAGCTAAGCTCACACAGCCCGTAAGTCTTCTAAGGTCTTG
Source organism: Dasypus novemcinctus (assembly GCF_030445035.2). Classification (NCBI taxonomy): domain Eukaryota; kingdom Metazoa; phylum Chordata; class Mammalia; order Cingulata; family Dasypodidae; genus Dasypus; species Dasypus novemcinctus. The sequence goes on from NC_080673.1 coordinate 183,997,305, forward strand.
CACTTGGACAATCACTACAAAATCTGAGCCTTTGGCCGCACAAAAAGTACACAAAGCACTTTCCTTATGGGGGACCAGGGAGTTCTTAAAATCTTCAATTATCAACCTATTGCAAAGGCAAAAAAGGCATGCGGAGCTCATGGGTTAAGCAGGAAGCTGAGCGTGAAGAGCTTTGGTAGGATTCACATGAAACAGAAGCCAACGACGGGAGGTTTAGGGGAGGACACATCAGCAGAACGGTTTTAAATTGTTTCGGTCAACTGCTTCACTATCTTATCTGTGATGTCAGGAAAGGCAGCTTCCGCCACGGTCATAGCATTCCCAAGTTCTTCGGTTGCCATGTTCCTGCGAACATTATTCACATGCAGCTGATTAAGATTAGCAAACACAGGTGTGATTATCACAAACTGCTCCATGTTTTCACAAGACCTTGATCTGCCATATTCTGTAGATCAGGTTTCTTTCAACTGTGCTAAAACTCCATTTAGGGTGCCTAATTTTTCCTTGCTGATCTTTTGGCATCACATTTGTCATTACTATGTCCTTCTACTTTTTAATCTGGCAATCAGCTCAGTCAAGTAAAAAAAAAAAAAAGAAAAACTTCCTGGACTTTTTTTACAGTGAATTAGTGTTTCCAATGTAGGACAAAGTGAAGGCTCTTCGTCCAGGCACACACCATGAAATGGCTTAAGGATTTAGTAATGTGTCGAGCAAGAGTGGAAGGGCTGTTTTTTGGAATATGAAGCAGAATCCTCATTGGTTTCCTATCAGAGTTAGGTAGCCCTCCCTGGCAGGTTCAATGTAGCAATCCTTGATGACCAAATGCCAGCTCTTAAGTGGTAAGTAGATTACTAAGTAACTTGAGCAAGTGTCTTAATGTGTGTTCCCACAGAGGTATTTCTTTTAATTTATGTATCTGTTAGCTGAACAGCAAACTCAGCAAGATTAACATCTTGTTTTAAAAGGAAGTTGGAAGCTTTTAGGGATGAATTTCTTTTGTGATATAGTCCACAGCCTTCAAAATTTCCCTTAGGATGGTAAGATTCAGGTCTCATCAAAAACCGGCTCATAGAAGAGCCAGTGCTTTATCACCAAGCAGCCACTCCAGTTTTATTTATAATTTTGAGTCCTTTAAATATGATCCATAGTATTTTGTTATATAACAGCTGTCACAGTGACCCAAAAAAGTTATTTTTTGCTGAGTGTCTTTAATTACGTCTTTGGTTTCCTCGAGATCTATGATTTTAATAAACTACTTGCTAGGTATTTTCTAAAAACTTCTCCAAAGGAGCCTTTGCCATTGAGTTTAATTTTGTGAACAGTTCTTTGGGACCAGTCTGTGGCTTCCATTTACATTTTGCCACTGTCCCAGTATACCTCTTCTTTTCTGGTCCTACTTCAAGTCCTATTTTACGGCAACTTTGTACCATTGCCACTCATCTCTCCTCAGTTCTCATCCTTGCGGTAGCTCTTCCTTTTCTTAAATTTCAATGAAGTTGCTTTTCAACATTTCTCTGTTTGGGCAAAATTATAAATGTGTGCTTTTCAAAATGTTTTTCTTATTACTCTTGGAACGTAATCTTGTATGGTGGCATGTATGCACTGAGCTGAATGAACTCTCGGACCCCTGTACTGTTATCTGGGCCCTACTATGAGAGCCAAGGAAGGTTGACAAAGTTCTTTGAACATCAGAAATTAGGGGCACAATGGGTGTGGCATGGTGTCTATAACAATAAAGACATAGATGGCTTTTGACTTGGCATTGTTTGGGTGACTGAATGTAAACACATTCTGTTTGGTCAGATTTTTATCATTTTTTGGTTTTATACTTTGAATTCTTCTGTTTATTATTTTATGGGGCAAAATTATGTAGATTGCAATGGAATGTGTGACTATTTTTTGGAGCTACAGAGCCTGCAGCTATGAAGACAATACCCTTGGGCATCTTTGAAGACCTAAATGAGATAATCCTAGCAGTGTCAACTAGAAGCCTGTAGACCACTGCTCAGCCTGACTCCACCATGCCCAGGGCTGCTTCCATTTTTAACCAGTCATCTTCAAAATGCCCCGGCTCACCCCCAAACCCAGTTTAATGTCATTCTCATGAGTGTAAACTCTAAGAAAAATGGAGGAGCAGTTAAGGGGAAAAAAACACAGAAGCACTTAAAAATACGTTTTTTTCTTTGCTTCCTTCTGTTGAGGTCTGAATCATGTCCCCAGCAAAAGACATGTGCAAGTCCTAATCCCTGATTCTGTGGGTGTGGACTCATTTGTGAATAGGCTCTTTGAAGGTCCTATTTGAATGAGACTAAATTGAATCAGGGTGGGCCCTGATCCATATGATTGGAGTCCTTAAAAGCAAGGAAATGTGGATGTAGACAGTCAGGAAAAACCAGAGAAGGAGCTAGAAAGAGACAGATTGCCCTGGGACTGAGGTTTAACCAAAAGCTATCACCAGAATGCTACAGGCTTTGGAGAAAGCAGATCTTACCAACCCTTTGATTTGGACCTCTAGTCACCAAAACTATGAGACAATAAATTCCTATTGTTCAAGACAACCTATTGTAAGGTATTTGCCATAGCAGCCCTGGAAAACTAAGACACCTTCTTTCCTATTAAGAAATAGAGAACACACCCGTAATAACAAAATAGTTTTAATAATTTTTGCCTTTCCAATGTTTTCAATATGCCCATACATTGTTATAGCTCTTCTATCATAATCTACATGCCATTTCATATTCTGCTTTTTGCAGTTAACCTTAGATAAATCAACACATGTGGAATTTTAAACCATACCTGCAAATTCTTTGTTATTTCTTTCATTAAGTGTTGGTATTCACGTCCCCTCCCATTGAATCTGAGATATTAGTGATCTCCTTGTAACCAAAAGGATGAAACAAAAGCGATGCTGAGTTACTTTCAAAACTGGATCAGAAGATGCCTTGCAGTTTCTGTGTTTTGGGATGTTAGCTTTAGGGAAACTAGACCGTGTAAGAAGGTCTATTACCCTGAGACCTCTATGCTGGAGAGCCCATGTGTAGGCATTCTGATTGATAGCCCAGCTGAGCTCCCAGCTGACAACCAGAATCAACTTCCAAGTGTATGAGTGAGTCATCTTTGACATCCAGCCCAGTCAAGTCATCAGATGATTGCAGCCTCCACTGACATCTTTCTGCAACTTTACGAGTAACCTCAATTGAGAACTGCTCAGTTGAATACTTTTCAAATTTCTGATGCACAAAATTATAAGTAACATGAGGCCTAAGTTTTGAGGTAGTTTTTTACACCACAATGGTAATCAAAACAGAATTTTGGTAGCTTTAAATGTGATGTTGCCTTACAAAAACCTAAAACATATAAAACATGACGCATCAGCTTTGAGACTGGCCAGAGGGCAAGGACTGGAAGGCCTTGAGAGTATTATCTGAAGCCTTATGAGAGGGATATGTCATAGAGAGCTAAAAAGAAAGTGAGGAAAATGTTACAAGAAGCCAAAGGGAAAAATACCATTATATTACAGTGGTAGAAAATTTAGCAAAACTATCACCTGTAGTAATATGGAAAATAGAAAATGTTCTGAGTGACCTTGATGGCCTAGGTAAAACAATTTCCAGGCAGAGTGTTTAAGGTGTTACCTGGCTCTGTCTAGCTGTCTATAATAAAATGAGAGCAAAGAGATATAAACAGATAAACTACAAACAACCAACCAAAAACAACTATTAAGTATTCAAGTAGAAGTGAAGAAAATATAGAGTATATTTTTCAGCCAGGAAAGAGTTCTTCAAGTAAGAAAAGACCTCATGGAAAAGATCATATCCAGGGTTCTTTCAGGAAAATTCCATCACAGGGTAAAGATGCAGCCAAAGAGGTAAGAACTTTTTTTTTTTTTTTGAGAATTCAGAAAGATTTAAGGTGGACTCTTTCAGCTGAAAGGCTTCTAAGGATTGTAAGGTGATGCCTTGTAGACTAGCCCCCTTAAATAATAGAGCTTCTAGAATCTTAAGGGTGCTATCCTTCAGCACTGTTACAGGGAATTTAAGATAGAGAAGAATCTGTCTCAGAGGTTTATGATTGCAGTTTTTGTCCAATTAAAGTAACCCTGATAAATTCATAGAAAACCCACAATTTTTTTGAGAGAATTGTATTGAAAGAGGTAATGCATGAAAGAGACAGAGGGGCAGTACAAAATTGAAAGAAACCTATGGATCCCCAAACTTGTACAGGAAGGAAGCAGAATAAGAATGCTTCTCAGCTACTAACACAGCCAATTTATCATGGAAAGGAAAGATAAAGAAATAGGATCCCAGTGGAAGAGCCAAGAGCCATGAAGATGAATTCCTATAGAGGAGTATTACTTAAAATTACTATGCAATATGGGATACTCTGTTCCTCCTACCCTCTCCATTTTTGAATAGGAGTGTCTATTGTAATTATTCTACCTCTCCATTTCTTTAGTTCACAGTTCTTTAGATACTTTAGCAGCAATCTCATTAAATCTGGGCCTGTTTAGATGATGATGCCTAAACCCCATGCCTGAGCCTGGTGCTGTCATAAATGAGTCTTTTGAGAGGTCCTAATGGGGGGAGTATATTTTGCATGTGAGAGGAATATAAATAATTTATGGCCACAGGGAAGACTGTGGCAGTGTGAAAACATATCCATAATTCCTTTGGCACATCTTCCATTGATAACTTGGGTCTGTGTCCCTTTCCTTTGAATTTAGACTAATCTCAATGATTTGCTCATAACAAAAATAATGCAGTGGCTATAACAGAGCATAACTTTCGAAGCTAGACAGAAGAATCCTGTGTAGCTTCCACCTTATGCTCTTGGGACCTTTGCTCTGAGGGAAACCAGAGCCATGTAACGAGTTTGATTAACTTGAGAGTGCTTTGCGGGAGAGGCCACTTGTAGATGCTCTAGTCAACACCATAGCTAAGCTCCCAGCTAACAGGCAGCACCACCTGCCGATCATGTGAGTGATCCGTCTTGAATGTCCAGCCCTGTCAAGCCATTGAGGACTGCAGCCCTGGCCAAGATCTGAACACAATCCATGAGAGAGTCCAAGAAAGAACTTCTCACCCTTCTCAAATTCCTGATCCATAAAACTGTGTGCAAAATAAAATGGTTGGTTAAAGCTGCTATGTTGGGGGATAATTTTGTTATGCATCAGTAGTGACTGGAACATGTTGCTACATAGTCTTCTTAAATATCCTTTAAATTCCTAGAGCTGCTTCCACAAGTGCAGGTAATAAAAAGCAAGCACCTTATGGATTATTCAGCATTAAAAAAGAATGAAGTTCTGATTCATGCCACAACATGAATGAATCTTGAAGACATCAGGTTGAGTGAAAAAAGTCAGGCACAGGGACGTGGCTGTGGCTCAATCAGTTGGGCTCCCATCTACCATATGGGAAGCCCCGGGTTCATGTCCAGGGCCTCCTTGTGAAGGCAGGCTCGCCCACACACTGCGGAGTGCGGCCCGGCCCACAAGCACTGCAGGAGAGCCAACTCAGCAAGGTGATACAACAAAGAAAGGAAATAAGCAAGAACACAGAAGAATGTGCAGCAAATGGACACAGAGAGCAGACAGCAAGCAAGTCGCAAGTGGGGAGAGGAAATAAAATAAATAAATACAGACACAGAAAAATGCACAGCAAAAGGACACAGAGAGCAGGCAGCATGCAAAAAGCCACAAGAGGGGATAAAAAAAAAAGTGAGGCACAAAAGGAAAACTATTGTATGATCTCACTGATAAGAAATAACCAGAATCAGCAAACACGTAGAGTCACAATCTAGAGTATAGGTTCCCAGGAGCTGGGTTGGATGTAGGGAAAGGAGAGTTAATGCTTAAATTGTACAGAATTTATTTTTGGGTTGGTTGTAAAATTTTGGTAATAGATGGTGGTGATGATAGCACAACATTGTGAGTATAATTAACAACACTGAATTATATGTATGAATATGGTTTAAAAGGGGAATTTTAGGTCATATATAGTATATTTTACTAGAATAAAATTTAAAGAAAAAAACAAGACTTGTACCACAAGGAACCCTATTGTAAATTATGAACTATAGCTAATAGTGCAATTATTAAAATGTTCTTTCATAAACTATAACAAATGTCCCCCACTTATGCAAGGTGTTAATAATAGGGTATTATATAGGAACTCTGTATTTTATTTGTTTTATGATAATATTTCTATAAATCTACAACTTCTCTAAAAAATTTTAATAAAATCTTTTTAAAAAATATAAGCACCTTCCTCATTTTCCTTATTTTGGATCATTTCTTTAGAATAAATTACCAAAAGGAAGATTACCAGGTAAAAGAGTATGAACATTTTAATAACTTCTAATTCATTCTGCCAAATTATTTTCCTAAAGGATAGTAGTAATTTGCACTGGCACAAGCAACTTAGGGATTTAGCAGTTTTGTTGCAACTTCACCCGTGTTAGGTATTGTTATTTTTAAGTAGATTTTAAAAATCACAATTTCAAAAGCTGTCCTTAGGTATCTATTGTAAAGTCTCATTACCCTAATTGTAAAGAGAATCCATATGAGTTGCAGCTCAATTGCAGAGACTCAGTCTAAATTAAGCCATCTATTATCTGGCTAGTGTTTTTCTTTTTCTTTTCCAACCAAGTTCTTCTATTGTGTTCTCTACTTCTTTCTGGAAAGCTGAGCAAGGATAACATTAGAAGCCTGAGCTACACCTCATCCTCTGCATTACCATCATGTCTCTCAAAAATAGCACTGAATTATACTGACATTCTGGGCTGCCTGATACCAACAGTTACCTGGGATTGAGAGTTTGCTGTGAACCATATTTATTTATTTCATTCATCTTCTCAACCACCTTGCAAGGTAAATTTTATTCCCCTCTGCAGATGAAGATACTAGAGATCATAGAACTTATATAAATTATGAAGGTCATATAATCCATAAGTGATAGGGACAGAATTTGAACCCATGCTTTAGGCCACTATACTTCACTGTCTTATCCAGACTGTGTATCTATTTTATTGAGTGTCCCTTTTCCACTCATCTAGACTTCCTGGACAGTGGAAACTTCCCACAGCTCCCTTTGAATAGAGTGGACTTCCTCCAATCACTATTCTGGTCTATATTTTCAAACCACCCCAATTTGAAAACCATGTTCAGATTATGACTATTTCTACATCCTTATGTGACAACACTGTTAAGATGTTTCTTCATACACATTTCATTAGAAATTATTTAAAGGAAGTAAAAATAAATATCCTCATAAAAATATATGGACATCTTATCTGAGAAACCATTCATGCATCTGAGAAATTTTTGTAAGCCATATATATCTCATTTTTTAAGTAGGGAATGGGGAGTGCTTCTTAAATAAAACAGAAAGAGAGGGCAGGGCAAGATGGCGTCTGAGTGAGTGCACCTTATAATCTCTCCTGCAAAGAAGCAGCTGAGTAGGGTTGGAATCCTGCTGGACTGGGCTGTTTTGGGTGTTTGCAGGGCAGGAGGTGTCTGGATGTTGATTTAGTGGGATGGTGACAGAGAAGATTCTTGTAAAAGGTAGAATTTTGTGTCTCTTTCATGGAGATTGGGTCTCGCGCGAGACGCTTCCCCCTGGGGCTGGCGGCCCGGTGGTGGCGATTCCTGGAGGCCTTGCTGTGCTGGGGAGTTCCCAAGCCCTGAGCAGGCTATTCAGGGGCTTGCAGGGTGGGAGGTGTCTGGAAGTCGATTTGGTGAGACTGTGATGGAGGAGATTCTTGCGAGACTTGGAATTTTGGGTTTCTGACACAGAGGTCAGAGCTTCTGGCTGGAGCCTTCCCCCTAGGGCTGGCAGCCCATCTGCGGTGGTCCCTGAATTGTTGTAGTATAGCAGCACCCCCAGCAGCTGTTTCGGGGGCTTGCAGGGTGGGAGGTGTCCTGAAGTCGATTTGGTGAGACAGTGACAGAAGAGAATCTTGTGAGAGGTGGAATTTTGGGTTTCTGACACAGAGGTCAGAGTTTGCGGCGTGACCCCTTCCCCTAGGGCTGGCGCCCAGCTGTGGGGATCCCTGAAGGCTGTGTTGTGCTGCGGTACTCCCAGGCTCCCTGTTAACTGGATGCGTGGTTCCCAGGTCTGTGTCCCCTAAACCCTGGTGGCCCACACTCTGGAGACTCACACCTCTTGAGTCTGCAGTATCACAGACTTCCCATCCCTGAATCCACCACACTCTGAGGTCCATCTGAGGTCCTTGATTGTCCTAGCCCTCAGCGTTTCTGTTTTTGTTTTTGTTTTTACTTTTTCTCTTTTTTCTTTTTTTATTGTTTTGGTTGCTAATATTGCATTATCTCCTGGTCTTTTCTCCCATTGTATTCCCTGAGGTCCTTTTTTGTTTATTTAGGTTTTTTTTCTTCTTTTCTTTTTCTTGCTTGTTTCCCTCCCTTTTCTTTGCCCACCTCCCATTTTTTTCTTCTCTTTTTTTTCTTTTCTCTTTTTCTTCTTATTTTATTTTATTTATACAATAGGTGCTGCAGGGAGCACCTCACATTTGCTGTGTTTCTTCATCCTCCATTTCTTCATTTCTGTGTGAATTGATTTTGGCCACCTACTCTATCCCCTTTCCCCCACATCTTACTATCCTCCATCATCTACTGTTTCTCTTACATTCCACCTCCCTTTCTTTGGTCCCCAAATTGTCTAACTTTTAATTTCTAATACCTTTGTTCTGTTTTCTGTCTTTTATCCATTCTTGATATTATTGTCTTTCTTGTCTCTTTCCCTCTCTCATGAAAACACTGGCTTTTTAATTCATACTATATTCCTCCCCATATTCAGCTGACTATCTCATTATAGGTACTTTACTTACTGCTATAACTCTACACAACTTACATGAGTCTAATATCCATTCTCCCAGATCTCACAATGTTGCTCTGTTAACATTTATTACCAATACTACTTTATATGTTTTCTTTTCTTACACAATTTCCTTTCCCTGGCCCTAATATTTTCCTTCAAAGTGAACTTAGCCAGCAACAAGAAAATAGAGTAAGAACAAAGTGACAAAGAGAAGACATAACATTACACAAGAACAACAACTAATTAATCCCCAAGACTAGACAAAGAAGCTAAGGAACTGATTAAACCCGTTAAGATAAAATGATGACCAGACAGCAACAAAAAACTACAAACCAAACCAATAATCAGGAAAATGTGGCTGAATCCAATGAACAAACTAAAAACCAGGAAGGGGAGCAGAACTTTGGACAAGTATTAAAGATCTCAAAACATATATTAGAGACCAACTTAATGAAGTAAAGGAAGAGATTAACAATATGAAGAAAACACTTGGAGAGGAAATTGCAGACATACATAAAAAGATAACAGATATGATGGGAATGAAAACCACAGTTCAAGAAATCAAAAATACACTCTCAGCAAATAGCAGCAGATTAGAAGAGGCAGAGGAGAGAATTAGCAACGTGGAAGACAGTACATCTGAAATCAAACAGATAGTAGAATTGATCGATAAAAAGATAGAAAAAATCCATCTAGGACTTAAGGACCTGAATGACAATGCAAAACACACAAACATACATATTGTAAGCATCCCAGAAGGAGAAGAGAAGGGAAAGGGGACAGAAGGGGTGTTACAGGAAATAATGGCTGAAAACTTCCCAAATCTACTGAGAGAGACAGATATACATGCCCAGGAAGCACAACGCACCCCAAACATCATAAACCCAAAAAGGCCCACCCCAAGACATATACTTGTCAAATTATCCACTGCTCAAGACAAAGAGAAAATTCTAAAAGCAGCAAGAGAAAAGAAAACCATCACATACAAGGGACACTCCATAAGATTAAGTGCTGATTTCTCATCTGAAACCATGAAAGCAAGAAGACAGTGGTATGATATAGTCAAGGTACTAAAAGAAAAAAATTTCCAACCAAGAATACTCTGCCCAGCTAAGCTAGCATTCAAAAATGATGGAGAGTTTAAAATATTCATAGATAAACAGAAATTGAAAGAGTATGCCAACAAGAAACCTCCCCTTCAAGAAATACTAAAGGGAGTTCTGCAGGAAGAAAGGAAAACACAGGAGAGGCAGAGTTGGAGGAGAGTGTAAGAGCAACAAAAAAGACAAAAAGAGAAGGAAAAACAAACAAACAAAATATGACAAACACAAGTCCAATTGAAATATGGCTAACAAATAATTCCTTGAAAGTAATAACAGTGAATGTCAATGGATTCAACTCACCTATCAAAAGATTCAGACTGGGACACTGGATAAGGAAATATGACCCATCTATATGCTGTCTACAAGAAAAACATCTTAGACCCAGAGACTAATGGAGGCTGAAAGTGAATGGTTGGAAAACAATCTTACAAGCAAATAATAACCAAAAAAAAGGCAGGAGTAGCTATATTAATATCAGACAAAATAGACTTTAAATGTGAAACAATTGTGAGAGACAAAGAAGGATACTACATATTAGTGAAAGGGACAATCTCTCAAGAGAAAATGAACAATCATAAATATTTCTGCTCCTAACAAGGGCACCTCCAAATATGTGAGGCAAACACTGGAAAAACTAAGTGAAAGAATAGATGCCTCTACAATTATAGTGGGAGATTTTAATACACCACTATCAACTTTGGACAGAACATCTCAAAAGAGAATCACTAAAGAAGCAAAATATTTGAACAGTATATTAGAGGAGCTGGATCTACGAGACATATACAGATCATTACACCTGAGTACAGCAGGATATACATTTTTCTCAAGTGCACATGGATCATTCTCCAAAATAGACCATATGCTAGGCCACAAAGAAAGGCTCAATGAATTCAGAAAGATCCAAGTCATACAAAATAATTTCTCTGACCACAGTGGAGTGAAGCTGGAAATCTGCAAGGGCCAGAGGCCCAGATTTCACACCAAGATATGGAAATTAAACAGTACACTCTTAGAAAAACAGTGAGTCAAAGAGGAAATCTCAAAAGAAATTAATAACTACCTTGAAACTAATGATAATGATAACACAACATACCAAAACTTATGGGATGTAGCAAAAGCAGTATTGAGAGGAAAATTTATAGCCATAAATTCATACATCAAAAAAGAAGAAAGCAAAAATTGAAGAACTAACTGCACATTTCGAGGAATTAGTAAAAAAAAACCAGCAAAGTAACCCCACAGGAAGAAGAAAGAAAGAAACAATATAGATAAAAGCAGAACTAAATGAAATAGAAAATAAGAAAGCACTTGAAAAGATAAACAAGACCAAGAGCTGGTTCTTTGAGAAGATCAATAAAATTGACAAACCCTTAGTGAGACTAACAAAGAAAAAAAGAGAGAAGATGCAAATACACAAATAAGAAATGAGAAAGGAGATATCACCACCGACCCCACAGAAATAAAGACTATCATAAGAGGATACTTTGAAAAACTATATTCCAACAAAAATGACAATTCAGAGGAAATGGACAAATTCCTAGAAACACATAAGCAGCCTATATTGATGAAAGAAGAAATTGACAATCTCAACAAACCAATCACAAGTAAAGAGATAGAATCAGTCATTAAAAACCTCCCAACTAAGAAGAGCCCAGGGCCAGATGGCTCCACAGGTGAATTCTGCACAACATTCCAGAAAGAACTAACACCAATCCTGCTGAAACTCTTCCAAAAAATCGAAACAGAAGGAACATTACCAAACTCATTCCATGATGCCAACATTACCCTAGTACCAAAGCCAAATAAAGGCACCACAAGAAAGGAAAATTACAGACCAATTTCTCTAATGAACCTAGACGCAAAAATCCTCAACAAAATACTTGCTAACCGTATTCAACAACACATTAAACAAATTATACACCATGACCAAGTGAGATTCATTCTGGGTATGCAAGGATGGTTCAACATAAGAAAATCAATCAATGTAATACATCATATAAACAGATTGAAGGAAAAAAATCACATGATTATATCTATAGATGCAGAAAAAGCATTTGACAAAATACAGCACCCTTTCTTGATAAAAACACTCCAAAAGATTGGAATACAAGGAAATTTTTTGAACATGGTAAAGAGCATATATGAAAAACCCACAGCCAACATCATTTACAATGGTGAAATCCTAAAATCCTTCCCTCTAAGATCAGGAACAAGACAAAGATGCCCACTCTCTCCCCTTCTATTTAACATTGTCTTAGAAGTACTTGCTTGAGCACTGAGGCAAGAACCAGATATAAAAGGCATTCAAATTGGAAAGGAAGAAGTCAAAATTTCATTATTTGCAGATGACATGATCCTATACATAGAAAACCCTGAGAGTTCTACAACAAAGCTTCTAGAACTCATAAATGACTTCAGTAAAGTTGCAGGTTATAAGGTCAATATGCAAAAATCAGTAGCATTTCTGTACACCAATAATGAGCAAGCTCAGGAGGAAATCAAGAAACAAATACCATTTACAATAGTTAAAAAAAAACAAAACAAATACCTAGGAATAAATTTAACTAAAGATGTAAAAAACTTATACACAGAGAACGACACAAGATTGTTCAAGGAAATCAAAGAAGACCTAAACAAATGGAAGAATATTCCCTGTTCATGGATAGGAAGACTAAATATTATTAAGATGTCTATCCTACCAAAACTGATCTACACATTCAATGCAATCCCAATAAAAATCAACACAGCATTCTTTAATGAACTAGAAAAACTAACTATGAAATTTATTTGGAAAGGAAAGAGGCCCCGAATAGCCAAAGACATATTGAAAAAGAAAAATGAAATTGGAGGAATCACACTACCTGACTTCAAAACATACTACAAAGCTACAGTAGTGAAAACAGCATGGTATTGGCATAAGGAGAGACACACAGACCAATGGAACCAAACTGAGAGTTCTGATATAGATCCTCATATATATAGCCATATAATATTTGATAAAGCCACCAAACCCTCTCATCAGGGAGAGAATGGCCTATTCAACAAATGGTGCCTGGAGAACTGGATATCCATATGTAAAAGAATGAAAGAGGATTACCATCTCACACCTTATACAAAAAATCAACTCAAGATGGATCAAAGACCTAAATATAAGAGCCAAGACCATAAAGACTTTGGAAAGCAGTGTAGGGAAGCATATACAAGATCTTGTAATAGGAAATGGCTTCATGAACTTCACACAAAAAGCACGAGCAGCAAAAGAACAAATAGATAAATGGGACCTCCTCAAAATTAAAGCCTTCTGCACCTCAAAGGAGTTTGTCAAGAAAGTGAAAAGGGAGCCTACACAATGGGAGAAAATATTTGGTAATCATATGTTGGATAGGAGACTTATAACTTGCATATATAAAGAACTCCTATATCTTGAAAATAAAAAGATAAACAACCCATTTTAAAAATGGGAAAAAGATTTAAACAGACACTTCTCCAAAGAAGAAATACAAATGGCTAAAAAGCACATGAAAAAAGTGCTCCAAATCTCTAGCTATCAGGGAAATGCAAATCAAAACTACAATGAGATACCATCTTACTCCCATAAGATTGGCAACTATGAAAAAAACAGAAGAATACAAATGCTGGAGAGGATGTGGAGGAATGGGAACACTCATCCACTGCTGGTGGGAATGCAGAAGGATCCAACCATTCTGGAGGACAGTTTGGTGGTTTCTCAAAAAACTAACCATAGATTTGCCATATGACCCAGCAAATCCACTGCTGGGTATATACCCAGCAGAACTGAAAACAAGGACACAAACTGATATATGCACACCAATGTTCATAGCAGCATTGTTCACTATCGCCAAAAGTTGGAATCAACCCAAATGCCCATCAACAGATGAGTGGATCAATAAAATGTGGTATATACATACAATGGAATACTACTCGGCTTTAAGAACAAATACACTACAAACATACGTGATAACATGGATGAATCTTGAGAACCTTATGTTGAGTGAAGCAACCCAGGCATTGAAAGACAAATACTACATGACCTCAATGATATGAAATAAGTAAACCAAGCTGCCTCAGAGAGCTAGAGACTGGAAGATAGGCTTACAGGAAATCGGGGGGTAGAGGAAGGATGTGAGCTGACATCTACATGGGTGAAATTGATGATAAGCTGGAGGTAAGTATTTGTATAGGGATGGGATAAAATGGGGGCATAGGGTTACCTTTGGGTGGGGCTTTGTGGGCTTGAGGGGGGCTAGGGATGGGAGGATAGGTAATATTGCCCAAGAAATTGGGGGGAGGGTGGGGCAACATATGAACATAGGACATTGTCAGGTGTTCGTTGAAAGTATAATGCTGAGAAAACCTTTTCAAAAATATAATGAGAGTTACCTGTTTAAGATACTTAAAGGGGATAATCTGACACAGGACAGACTCCTAGGGAATATGTGAATGCTCATTTTGCCAGAATGGGTTATATCATTGGGTAGAGACCCATATAATGAGAGTGAAGGTATACCCACATCCTGGGGAGGACTGACGCCATCAAATAGAGGGAACTGTATCTCTCAAGAGAAATGGTGGCTCCCAGGGCATTAAGGCAGTTGAGCATGTCAAGCCCTCAACACTGTTGCAAGTATCTCTGAACATAGCTCTTCAAGAAATGAAGATTGACTGTCACTGTGGACCCTAAGGGGAGGGGGAAATAGGTATTGAATAGATGGAACCAATGTAACTGTGTGGGCAATAGAAGTGTTTCACAAGAGTATGCAAGGATGGATATAAGACATGTAAAATTACACCAAAAATATATAGGAACTGATAGGCTAAAATGTAAATCATAATGTAAAACATAAGATAACTAAAAATTTAGAAAATTGTATAGTCTAAAATATAAACCACAATGTAAACACAAATGTTACCTTGTTTGATAGCTATTGTCTCAATATCTGTACATCAGTCTCAGTAAATATGGTATGAATATGTTAAAAGATTATTGCTGTGAAAGGGAGAAGGTTTTATGTTGGATATGTGGGAGTACTGTATATTGTATATATGAATTACTGTGATCTAAAACTCTTGTGAAGATAAGCTTAATAATTAGAAAAAAGAAAAAAAATAGATAGGATGTAGAATTTTTCCAAATTAATATGTATTCTATATCTAACCTTTAAACTCATCGCTATATTCCGTTTTACTATTAAGGGAACCTGGCAATATATTGGGCTTCACTTTTCAGGAAGTTTTGGATCACAGAGAGGTTCAACAATGGTAGCGGAGGAATACTGGTGTGGGATGTTATTGACAGGGGACACATGGTTGGCAGGGAGTTCTACAGGGCATATATCCAGGGTACATAAAAATGTTTGGATATTTTCATAGTGGAAACAATTAAAAACAACAACTGAGGGAGTGCTGAGTTCCTAGCCTGGGGAACTTTATCACAGTCCCTAAAGGAACAGCAACAATCCCCAAGAGCAAAAGCAAAGGCCAGAAAAGAATGAAGGTCCAACAATGAGCCCCTGATACTAATGACTATGCTTGTGAGCCTGTGCACCTGAAATAAGAACAAGGCCTAGAGCAGCAGTGTGCCTAAGAGTTACCTCCTGAGAGCCTCTGTGTTGCTCAAATGTGGCCAGTCTCGAAGCCAAACTCAGCATGTAAATGTACTGCCTTCCCCACAGCATGGAACATGACTCCTGGGGATGAGCCTCCCTGGCACTTAGGGATTACTACCAAGTACCAGCTGATGATGTAACTAGAAAATTACCTTGAATAAAAGGTTCAACTCGGACCAGCAGAATATCTCTGTCTACATATAATAACAGAAGTTAAAAATGCTTTTTGACCTAAATCAAGGGGGAAATGGAAAGGACAAATGAGTTTATATGGCTATGAGTCTCAAAAAAAGAGCTGGGAGGTTATCAGAGGGGTTGCCCTTATGCACACCTGAGCAGAGTCCCAGAGACAGATAAAGTAGATACAACCCCAGGTATTGGTTCTTCTGAGGGCTACCAGAGACCCACAGGTTTTATGGTCATGGCAGATGGAGTTCTGTGCCATGTCAGTTGGCCCTTCTTTGGGGTTGGTGTTTCTGTGTGATGGAGCTGGACTCAGATGTGATCTCTTTTCACAAGCCTTTCCTGTTACTTTACCAGAATTGTAGTTGGTGCTGAGGTTTAATATATACCCAGGGGATCTGAATCTCTGGACTGACCATATGATAGCCAGGCCCTGAGCCTCAACAGACTTCAGCTCCTACATTCTGGTTTATTGGACTTACCCCACTCAGCTAACATGGAGTTGAAGAATGTCAACCACCACACACCATGGAGCCAAGAGTGCCTACAACTGAAAGCAGGAGGATTGCATCCAGCATCCATGTAGAATCTAAGCCCCCTCTTGACATAGATGTGGAATGGACACCACCAATCCAAGGTCCACAGGAAGGAGGAATACAGTAAGGATCAGAGTGGACTTACTGATATTCTATTCATGAACTATTGTGATTAGTAATCGAAAAAAATGTGGCATTGGTGTGGAGAAAGTGGCCATGGTGGCTGCTGGGTGTGGGGAATGGGAGGAAGAGATGAGATGTGGAGGCATTGTCAGGACTTGGAGTTGTTCTGGGTGGTGCTGCAGGGACAATTACCAGACATTGTAGGTCCTCCCATGGCCCACTGGATGGAGTGTGGGAGAGTGTGGGCTATGATATGGACCATTGACCATGAGGTGCAGCGATGCTCAGAGATGTATTCACCAAATGCAGTGAATGTCTCATGATGATGGGGGGAGTAGTGGGATGAGGGGGTGGGGGGTATATGGGGACCTCATATTTTTTAATGTAATATTTAAAAAATGAATAAAGACAAAAAAATAAAATAAAATAAAAACCGAGAAAAAAGAAATAAAACAGGAAGAAAAAAAGCCTTCTAAGTTATTCTACTTTTCACCAATCCTTTATATTTCTACTTCTCTTCAGGATAGGCTGTGATGTGAAAAATTGAAGCCAAGAGAAAAGAGGTTGGAGAGTGAGCTGTAAACATGACTTTGCTTCTCTGGAATGTGAACTC
The DNA here is from genome assembly GCF_030445035.2 of Dasypus novemcinctus. Lineage (NCBI taxonomy): Eukaryota > Metazoa > Chordata > Mammalia > Cingulata > Dasypodidae > Dasypus > Dasypus novemcinctus. Next base: position 184,014,324 of record NC_080673.1, read on the forward strand.
AGTGACACAAAGGATTTTTGCACATTCTGTGTATCCAGTACTTTTAACAGCACCCTGCACACAGTAGATGCTCATATTGGTTGAATGAATGAATAAGCTACCTAGCTTCTTATCTACCAGCCTTCTAGTCTCCACAACACATGGCAAACTTTCAGGCTCAGCACCTGCTTTAGAACTAATCCTAGGCCCGTGATTCTCAAAGCCTGGTCGCTGAACCAGTACCTGGAAACTTGTCAGAAATGCAAAATCCCAGGCCCCATACCAGACAAGTTCCCCAAGTGACTTAGATTAAAATTGGCAAATTACTGTCTGGGCCAGCAGTTCTCAAAGTGTGGTCTCTGGATCTGTGTCATCAGCATGACCTGGAACCTGCTAGAACACTTTCTGAACCATCAAGTCTGGGGTGTGATCCAGCAATCCATAAACTCCAGTGATTCTGATGGATGACAAAGTTTGAGAACCTCTTGTCAAGGCTCAGCCTTCCCAACTTTGCTCCTAGTTCCATGAGAACCTTAGATTTTGGTTGTAGTTACTGGGTTGTTTTCTCATTTCCAGTACCCAAGCTTTTGCTTGAACCCCACTAATAAGGGGAAACTCACTTCTTCCCAAGGTTTTATACTCCAAATATGGATAGCTCTGAATAATTCTTCTTATCAGTTTTGTATGGTATGACATATTGTATTCTAGCAGATCATAATAGTTCTTAATAAAGTATTAATGCACTTTACTCAAATATTTTATTGCAAACACAATGAATATTCTCACTCTTCTGACCTAGCCCTTAAAGAGTCCAGGCATGTAATTCTAAATATGAATTTCAGAAAATATCAGTCAATTGTGTCAGGGCTCTCCAGGGCCATGGTTCCAGCTATTCTCTGCACAAAGATGCTCAGCAGAAGGCATGTGACAAAGCTGATATCCAGCTCATGTCCACTCCTGTAGAGATCACCTACAGGGCTGCAGGCACCTAGTGGGATGCCTTTTTCTAATTCTCCCAAAGGTGTTGAATGAGATAGCTGTGGTCCTGAATTTTATCCCTGTGACTTATGGATGATCACTTAAAGGGCTATGCACAATATGATGCTACTGTCCGAGATCATGGCAGTACACAGCACAGCACATTTTCTGTGATGTGCCCATCCACCTTAATTAAAGCTGATTGATTCTTCTCCTCTGATCCTTTGAACTGGCAGTCATAGGGCTGTTTGTACTTCTCTTAATTCCCACTCTTTCCTCCAGGTTCACTGTTACTCTCTCACTTGTCAGTTGTTTGAACTCTAATTTAAGGCTTTATTAGCCTATCTTCTTCCCTTTAACAGAGTTCTTACACATGGTTCTGCAAATTCTTTGAAATACCTTAAATACCCTTAAGGAAATAAATGTTCAAAATATTCACAGATCTTTTACAAAATATACACAGATATTTTGAAAAAACAGAGTTTATACTCTGTTAATTTCAAAATAGGAACACATTTAACCATTACAGGTTATAAGATTCTAGGTTTAATTTTTAAAAGAGTAAATGAATAAAACCTTAGACATACATGCAATTTATATAGCCGCCACCAAACTGTTACCTATTGGTATCAGAATTTATCAATTAACAATTATGGTCGTTGTTTTAGTTTTTTTGGCTGCTCAAGCAAATACTATGCAATGAGTTGGCTTAAACAATGGGAATTAGCTCACAGTTTTGAAGCTAGGGGAAAGTCCAAATCAAGGTATCATCAAGGTGAAGCTTTCTTCTTGAAAACTGGCTTCTGAGGAATATATAATTAAAACGTGTCCATTTGTAGCTTGTGCTCTTTGATCCTAGATCTATCACTGGAGACAGAGAAAACAAATTTTATCTTCTTCCACATGTCAGCCCTGAAGATTTTTCAAAATAGCTATCAGGCCTCTCTCTCCACAATTTCCACCCCCTTATTTTCCAAATTCCCCCATTCCCTCCACTGTTACCACACAGGTGGTTAAAATCATTTTGCCATCTTGATTGTTCACTGAATATGTTCTTTATTAGTCGATAGCACAAAATGTGTGATACCTAAAATGAAGACACTAAGTGCTCTGGAAAGCATGAAACAGAGAAAGACCATCACCTCCTTTGTTTAAGATAGCATACCACTATTAATGCTGCTTAATATCACAGATTGCTTTCTTAGCAGTAGCCAGTATTGCTGGCCCACATCAAGCAAAACCCAAAATTATCATCATACATGATGTTGATAAGTGCGTCATTGCTACCCAACACTCCCTTGAAAGAGTTTTGGTAGAACTTCTTTCTACCATTACCATCTGGGACTTTTCCTCCAATTCTCTCTCCCTCTCCAGCAGACTATCAGCAGCCAAGTCTTACCAAGCCCATGAATCCAGGCTCAGTCCCAATCCTGTTCCACCTCAGCCAAAAACAGCTTTTGCAACTACTGCTGGCTGCTTATGCATCAGCAGACTTTAGAACTTGATTTTTAACAGAAGCAACAAAAAAACAAGTGCTATCTATGAGGAAATCTGGTGACAATGATTTGTTATTATTACCGCTATTCCCAGCCCAGATGGTTCTCCAGATGAAATGGATAAAAATTGGATCCTCTTTGTGGCTGGTGACAGGTGTGGACTTGGCCCCTCTAGTGGGATCTCATCAGGCACAGAGCACACCACCGGTACAGGAGCTTCCCACAGGCATCTGTGTCTCATAGCAATCCCAAAAACTGTCAAGTAAATAATTGGCCTCTTATCTGGAGTCTTTAGGAGATCCTCTTCTGCACATCCTTTGAAAAGCTGTATCAGTCAGGTTCTTTGTTTGCAAGCAACAGAAACAGGCACTGGCTAACTTGAGCAGAGAAGGTATTTATTGGATGGACATAGTGGTTCTTCCAGAACTGCTGAATGTCCAGAGAACCAGGCTTTATACATAGTGGGAACAAGGGGAAACCTAGGAATGTAGGTGTCAGGAGATATTTGGGAATCTTGTCAGGGTGCTGCTAGAATGAATTTGGTACAACCGTTTATTTTCTGGTTTTTCTTGTATCACTGCATGAAGTGATACAAAAAATTTGGGTCAATAGAGTTTGATGGTTCTGCTTGTGTCTTAGGTTTATCTCTTATTTAGAGAAGGGTGGAGCCTCTGGATGGCAGTCACAGGAAGGCAGCATATGATAGAGAGTAATGATTTTAAATTATACTGGAAGGATGGGGCTTCCAGAATGGCAGAGAGAAGAGCTTAAATACTTTTCCTGAAAAAACAACTATGAAACTGGACAAAATTGTCATGAACAACCACTTTGGGACACTGGAAATTGACGAAAGAGATACAAAAATTTGAGAAGCGTTTATTCAAGAAAACCTACTGAAACTTAGGTGAGAACATTGAGACTCTATGACGTTTTAGACTAGGGTGGATCCATCCTTTCCTTGATTCCACTAGCATAGTAGGTCTATCTATGCAAGCAGAGCAAGCTGTGAAAACCAGCAACTTTGCTGACAGAGGGGCTGACTTGATTTGGAAGTGAGAATGGAAAAATCTTTTGCCCTACATACCAGAGGAAACAGTAATGATTCCATTAGCAAACAAATGAGGAAGGCCAAACTCACAGCTTGCCTGGGGTTGTGATCAGGAAGCCTAGCCAGAGATTTGACAAGGAGATCCAGTAAATTAGACAACCATGGTGGGCCTTGATAACTCCAACATATCCTGAAGGTAGAAAAGGCTATGAGCATGCCCAAGGCTGAATGTATGTGCAGGGGAGATTGGAAGGCACTCTAGATATCTACATTTCTCTGGCTGAGTATGAGACCTTATGTATGTGCAAAGCTGACACATATAGTTTCAATAGAAAGTAAAAGGAAGGGCTTATTTGTAAATTGCTAGGACATTTAAATCTGTTCCCCTTTCCATACAGAGATCCATCAGCAAATGGTGGAATACTTACTGGCTCAAAGCATGCCAGAACTACCTTAGCTCAGTTGCTAAACTATAATGAACTGGTGGTGACCAATGGGAAACCAGACTTAGAAATAAAAGCAAGCACAAAAAGGAAACCTAGTAGAGAATCAGCAGCCACACATTGGAGTGGAAAGATATTTTACAGAAATGTTCAGGCCAGTCAACAAACAAACAAACAAACAAACAAATAGCAATAAGAGAGGAGCAGGTGTAACCCAGTGATTGAGTGCCTGTTTCCCATGTATGAGGTCCTGGGTTCATTCCCCAGTTCCTCCTAAAAAAATAAAAACTAAAAAAAACAACAAAAACAAAAAACAAACAGCAATAAGAACTCCTGGAGGGGGGGGAGGGTGTAGTGAGAATTCCAAGTTATTACAATATATTATCTAAAATGCCTAAATTTCAACAAAAAATTATGAGATATGCAAAGAAACAAAGATGTATCCCATACTGAGGGGAAAAAAAGTCAATTGAAATTATCTCTGAAAGGTCCTCTAAGAATTGAACTTAGCAACAAAAAAGTCCAAGCACCTAGTAAAATATGTTTTAAAAAACTGGAGGAAATTATACTTAAAGATATAAGGAAATGTATGAAGATAATGTCTCATCAAATAGGAAAATCAACATATAGGAAATTATATATATATGTACATATATATGGAAAATCTGGAGTTGAAAAGTAAAGTCACTGAAATGGAAATTTCACTGGAAGGGATCAAGAGCAGATTTGAAATCTCCTAAGAAAGAATCAGGAGCCTGAAGATAAATCAATAGAAATTACCCAATCTGAAAAAAAGAAAAAAAATAAAGAAAATTGAACAGAGCTTTAAAGAGTTGTAGGACACTATTAGCACCAACTAGGTGCCAACATAGATATAATAGAAATCCTAGAAGGAGAGAAGAGAAAGGGCAGGAAAAATATTTAAGGAAATAATGGAACAAAAATCCCCAAATTTGATGTTAAATATAAATCTACACATTCAAGAAACTTTATGAACTCTAAGCAGGATAAATTCAAAGAGATCTACACATAGACACATCACATATAACTTGTTGAAAGACAAAGATGAAGAGAGAAAGATGACTCATCACATATAGGGAGACAACAATCCAATTAACAGCTGATTACTTATCAGGAACAATGGAGGCAAAAGGACAGTGAGATGACATATTCAAAGTGCTGGGGGAGAAGATCAACTAAGAATTCTACATCTAGCAATGCCATCCTTAGGAAGTAAAGCCTAAATTTTAAAAATTCCTAGGTAAACAAAGACTGAAAGAGTTTGTTGCTAACAGAGGTACCTTACAAAAAATACTGAAGAAAGTCCTTCAAATAGAATGAAATAAAATTAGACTCAGTCTGGTCCACATTAAGAAATAGAGAGAACAGGAAAATGCAATTATGTAGATAAATATACAAGACCAGGTAAATAACTTTTTCCTTCTCTTACTGGTTTAAAAGACAATTCCATAAAATAATCACCATAAAAAAATGTTGCTAAGCTAATAAGATATAAAGATATAATATATATGAAAAGAATAGTACGAAGAAGGGGAGAGGAAATGGGCATATTGGAGCAAAGATTTTATATTTTACTGGAATTAAGTTAGTATTAATCTGAACTAGCTTTTGATAAGTTAGCATATATAGTAACCCCAGGCAAACACCAAGAAATAGCTAAAAAATAGTGAAAATAAACAAAGGAATTAAAATGGTAAAGTAGAAATTATTTAGTTAATACAAAAGGTGTATGTATATAAAGGAGAAACAGAAACAAAAAAAGATAAGAGACATACAGATAACAAGTACAAAATGGCCTATATAAATACTTACATTAAATGTAAATGGGTGGGAAACAGATATGGTTCAAGTGATAGGGCTTCTGCCTACCATATGGGAGGACCTGGGTTAGGTCCCTGCCGACTCCTGGTAAAAATGAAAAAGAGAAAGTGTGCTTGTGTGGTGAGCCAGTGCCTGCATGTCGAACCGAGTGCCCACACGGTGAGCTGAGTGCCCACATGAATGCCCATGTGGTCAGCTAAGTGCCCGCACAGTGAGCTGAGTGCCCAAGAGAGTGCCCATGTGGCGAGGCAGTGCCTCTGCAAGTGAGTCACACAGAAAGATGATGATGCGATGAAAGAGAGATAAAGGGGAGAGTCAAGGGGAAGTGCAGCAGAAACCAGGAACTGAGGTGGCCCAGGTGGCAGGGAACCTCTCTCCACAGCAGAGGTCCCCAGGAGTGAATCCTGGTGAATCCTAGAGAAGAAAAAAACAAGAAAAGAAGACAAAAGGAGGAATAGAGAAGATCACACAGCAAATGGATACAGACAGCAAAAATAGCAGGGCAGGGGGAGGGGGAGTGGGTGAGGGGAAAAAAGCTCCAGGGAGCTTGTTGACAATATAGACACCAGAATGGCTGAGGCACCTGCATGATTAACAAGCTCCATGTGGCTCTGTGGCACACCAGAGTTGGAGCTCACTGGACAAGGAAGTTTTCAGATGGGATAAAAAAAATAAATTAAAAAAAAATTGAAAATGGGTGAATCATTTCTATCAAAAGTCAGAGATTGTCAAATTTGATTTAAAATTAAAAAGATTCAACTATATATTTCCTAAAAAGAGACACTTAAGATTCAAAGACACAAATAAGTTGGAAGCAAAAGGATGGGAAATAATACATGATGCAAATAGTAACCAAAAGAGAGCTAAAGTGGCTAAAATAATGTCAGACAAAATATAATGAAAAACAAAAGTTGTTACTAGAGACAAAAAAGGACATTTTATAATGATAAAAGGGTCAATTCATCAAGAAAATGTAACAACTATAAATATGTATGTACGTACTTAACAAGAGAACTCCAAAATAAAAAGAAGAAAAAACTGACAATTTAAGAAGAAATAACAAATAATAGTTGGAGACGTCAATACCCCACTTGACAGAAGATCAACAAGGAAATATAATACTCAAACAACTACATACCAACTAGATGTAACAGACATCTGTAGAAAAGTCCACAATGTAAATCCTAAGTATAAGGGAGCTGGAGTAACTATATTAACATCAGACAAAATATATTTTAATACAAAAATATGACTACAGGCAAAGATGGATATTTTAAAATGATAAAAGAGTCAAATCATCAGGAAGATATGACAATTATAAACATATCTGCACCTAACAATAGAGCCCCACTTATACATGAAGCAAAAACAGACAGAATAGAAGGAAGAAATATATAATTCAAAAATGATAGTTGGAGACTTCAACACTTTGCACTCAATAATTGATAAAAACAATTAGAAATCATCAGAGGCATAGAATTGTGAACAATAGTATCAGCTAACTTGACTCAATATCTACAGAAGTCTCTACTCAACAACAGCAGAATGCAACTTTGCAAATGCATTAGTAACATTCTCCGGAATAGATCACCTGTTGGCCATAAGTATCAATAAATTAAAAACAAAACAAAACTGAAATTATGCAAAGTATATTCTCTGACCACAGAAATTAAATTAGAAATAAGCAAAATAAAGAAAATGAAGAAATCCACAATATTTGGAAATAAACACTCGATAAGTCAATAAGTCAAAGAAAAAAAGCACAAGGAAATTTAGAAATTTTTTTAAAATTAATTAAAATAAAAACACAACATATCAAAAATGTATGGCATGCACCTAAAGCAGTGCTTAGAGGAAAACTGATAGCTTTAAATGCTTATATGAGAAACTATAAAAGATCCAAATCAATAACTTAGGCTTCCACCTTAAGAAACCTTAAGAAACTAGAAAAATCAGAGCAAACAAACCCAAAGCAAGCAGAGAAAGAAAATAAAAAAGATTATTGTGTAAATCAAGGAAGTAAAAATTTTAAAAGTAATGCAAATAATTTATTGAAGTCACAATTTGGTTCTTTGTAAAGACTGACAAAGTAGACAAACCTTTGACTAGGCTGACCAAAAATAAAAAAGAGACAAGAAACAAGTTATCAAAGTCAAGAATGAAAGAGGAGATATCACTAGTGATCCTACAGAAATAAAAAAGATTATAAGGGAATAATATGAACAATATTATAGCAACAGATTAGACAACTTAAATGAAATGGAAAGACAAAGGATCAAAATTAGACCTATAACAACAACAAAAAAGGAAACTGAGTTACTTAAAATCTTCCCACAAAGAAAACTCCATACCCAGATGGCTTCATTGGTGACTGCTATGGAATATTTAAAGAATAAATAATAGTAATGGGTCAGAAACCTTTCCAGGAAATATAGAGAATAAGATAAACTTCCTAAATCATTCTGAGTCAAGTATTACCCTGATACCAAAGTCAGAAAAAGATATCACTTGTGGGAAAGAGTTAAGTTTAATTTTCACATAGGGGCAGCCCAAGCCAGCTCTGCTGTTCGAGCGGGTAGGGTAGTTAATTCTAGCGGTTTTGGTGCGCCAAGAATTTGAAAAGGGGCCTGGAAACAAGGGAGGGCCAATGGTGCGTGCTTCGGTGGGGCCAAAGCTAGAGGGCCAGTGGTGAGAAGTGGAGCAGAGCCAACAGTGAAAGCAGCGCCAAATTTGAAAAGCCAGCCAGGGGTGAAAGCAGGGCTGAGCCCTCTAGCCGGCAGGTGTATAGGGAACACGGAGCGGGGAATCAGAGTGGGAAACTGGTAAGTTAGTTAGCTCTCTCAGATAGGCTGTAACCCCTGAAGAACCCAATCAATGGGGAATAGGGGCGGGACCGCATGTTAGGTTTAGGTTATAAATATCACTGTTTCTTGTTGTTTGGCATAGGCCATTTTATCCAGGTCCAGGGCCCATTACTGCAACATTGTTGATAAAATTCTTTTCTCCTCCACAATCAGGTGAGCTTTTGTTTTGTTACAAGTGCAGCTTTCTTTCTAACACACTAGAAAAGAAAACTACAGAATATTCTTCATGAATAAAGATGAAAAAATCCTCAAAAAATATTAGCAAGATTGAGAAAGCAGCTGTAGTTCAAGTGGTTGGACACCTGCTTCCCATAAATGAGGTCCAGCGTTCCATCCCTGGTACCTCCTTAAAAAAAAAGGAAACAAAGAAAAAATATTAGCAAAATTAATCCAGAAGAATTTTTAAAAATAATTATACACCTTGAACAAATGGGATGTATTGCAATGTATTGTAATGCAATATTGGTTTAACATCTGAATATTAATTACTATAATGCACCCTATTAATAGAATAAAGGACAGCAGCCATATGATTATCTTAATAGATATGCAGGAAAGCATTTTTAAAAATCTGATATCCATTCAGTAAAAAAATTCTCAATAAACCAGGACTAGAAGGGGACTTTCTCAACCTTATAAAGAGAATCTATGAAAACTATAGCTAGTGTCAGACTTAATGGTGAAAGACTGAATGCTCTGCTCCCACAATTAGGAACAAGCAAGGATGTCCTCTCTTGCCACTTTCTATTCAACATTGTACTAGAAGTTCTGGCTAGTGAAATAAGGCAAAACATTTAAACAAACCATTTAGATTAGTAAGGAAGAAGTAAACTGGTCTTTATTTGCAGATTACATTATCCTTAATGTAGAAAATCCTAAAGAATTGTTTTTGTTTCCTGGTTGCTAAGATAAATACCATACAATGGCTTGGCTTAAGCAATGGGACTTTACTGGCTCATGGTTTTGAAATTAGGCGAAGTCCAGGATCGAGGTATCAGCGAAGTGATGCTTTCTCCCTGAAGACTGGCACACTGGGACTGGCCACTGGCAATTCTTGGTCCTTGGCTTTTCTGTCACATAGCAATGCACATGACAGCAACTTCTCCTTTCTCTTCCAGGTTCCACTGACTTCCAGTTTCTCCCCCTGGCTTTGTCTCTGTGTCTGGAATCCATTCTGCTTATAAAGGACTCCGGTAATAGGATAGAGACCTGTCCTGATACAGCTGGGCCATACCTTAACTGTAGTAACTTTATCAAAAGGTCCTATTTAAAATCCACAGGAACTGATTAAAGTTAAGAGTACATAGGTCCAAGTCGCTGCAAGAATCAACACTAATTTTTTAAAAAATTACTAGAATTGATAAATGAGTACAGCAAAGGCACTGGCTTCAAGATCATTATACAGAAGTCAATTTTATTTCTACATAGTAACTGACAGCCTAAAACAGTGAAAGTAAGAAAACAATTTCATTAACAATAGTATCAAAAAGGATAAAATATTTAGGAATAAACTTACCAAAAAAAGTGTAAGATTTGTACACTGAAAACTATGAAATATTGCTGAGTGAATTTAAAGATCTAAATACATGGTGAGACATTCCTGGATTGGGAGACCTGGTGTTGCTAAGATACCATTATTGTCATATTGGTCTATAGATTCAACAGAACCCCCATGAAGATTTCAGCACATCTTTTAAAACAGAAATTGACAAGCTGGTCTTAAAATGAATATGGAAAGGTAAAGGTCCCAGATTATCCAAAACAATATTGAAAAAGAAGGAAAATATGGGACAGTTTTCACTTCCCAGTGTGAAAAATTATTATAAAGCTACAGCAATTAAGACACTTTGTCACTGGCATAAGGATAGACATATACCAATTAAACAGAATTGAATCTAGAAATATACCTTAAATTTATGTTCAGCTGATTTTTGACAAAGATTCCAATGTACTTCAATGAGGGAATGAGGACAGTCTTGAACAAATGGTGTTCACAAAATGTATATCTAAAGAAGGATGAATTTAAACTCCTACCTCACATCATACCCAAATAATTCAAAATGGATAACACACTTAAGTTTAAGAGCTAAGAGTATATAGCTTCTAGAAAAAAATCTCATAGGAATATATCTTCATGACCTTGAGCTAGACGGAGTTCTTAGAGACAGCAAAAAACACATGATGCATAAAAGAAAAACGTGCTAAGTTGGACTTCATAAAAATTAACAGCTTTGTATTCTAAATGATACCAACAAGAAAATGAAGAAACAAGTGTCACAGATTTGGAGAAAATATTTGAAAATCATATCTCTGATGAAGAACTTGTATCAAGAATAACTATAGTAGACAAAGATGAGCAAGATATTTGAATGGACAAATCATCAAAAAAGATGCATGAAAAATTGATAAGCATATGAAAAGATGCCCAACATTATTAGTCATTAGGGAAATGCAAATTAAAACAGCAATGAGATATAACCTAACATGCACTAGAATGGCTATAATGAAAAGGCAGATAACACCAAATTTTGATGAGGATGTGTAGAAACTGGACCCTTCATATATTGTTGGTGTGAATGTAAAATGTTTACAGCAACTTTGGAAACAGTTGCTTAAAAAGTTAAACATAAACATATCATATGACCTAGCTATGCCACTCCCAGAAGTCTATCCAAGAGAAATGAGAACATTTATCAACAAAAAGACTGTATGCAAATACTCATACCAGTACTATTCATACCAGATAAATATTGGAAGCAATCCAAATGTTCATCAACTCATGAATGGACAAATAAAATGTGGCATATCTATATAACAAAATGCTACTCAACAGAAAGAAGGAATGAATTACTTCTATATGCTACAATGTGGATGAACCTTGAAAACATTATGATATGTGAAGTGAAGGACACCAGGCACAAAAGCAACATATTGTATGATTTCACTTAAATGAAATGTCCATAAAGGCAAATCTATAGAGGCAGAAAATAGATTACTATTTGTTTGAAATTGGAGGTATGAATGGGGATTGACTGCAAATAGGAATGAGAGGTCTTTCTGGGGTGACATAAATGCTATAAAAGTGGATTGTGGTGATGGTTGCACAACTCCATAAATTTACATAAAAATCACTGATTTGTGCATTTAAAATGGGTGAAATTTATGGTATGTAAATTATATCTAATTAAATTGTTTAAAAATTGGCATACTGATTCTGAACAGAAGAGGAATTAATTTTGGAGTCAAAAGCACCATAAATTCCCACAGTTCTTTTTCCTCAAACCTTTTCTGCCATCATTGTTGGGAGTAGAAGGTGTGTGTAGAGTCATGCTCGATTTCAGGGAGCAAAGGAGCTCATCATCTTCGCTGCTCACCATCATAATTTTCAAGTCTCTGCCTGGTGGGTACCTGACGTGATTGTACTGTCTGGGCACCTGTGGTTGAATAGAACCATGTGGCTAGTCTGGTCAATCACTTGTGAGTGGAGGTGGGTCATTTCCGGGCTGAGTTTTGAAATGCCGGTACAGAAACCTCTCTACGCCCAGGGAACCCAGCAATGTTCCATAAGCCTGCTACCCTGACAGCCAGGGTTGTGGGTCAACTATGATAATAAGAGTCCCTGGCCCACCTGTGATGACCAGTAATGTGAGAAAAATAAACCTTTGCCATTTTATGCCCCTGGCGATTGTTTGCCACAACAGCATAAGCTAGTCTATTTTGATTGATACAAGACAACCAAACTGGAACCCAGTAATTTTTTATCTGGTGTTTAGCAAAATCAATTGTCAGTAATGATTATACAGTACCATTTATTAATCAACTACTATGTACCATAGGCTATACAAGATACTTGACATAGTTCTAATTCTCAAAGTAGCACTTCCAAGTAGAAATTACTTTTGTTGTTTATGTGTGAGAAAACTGAGCCTCAGTGAGTTTCAGCAACCTGATTAAAGCCATATACACCTATAAATTGCTGGTACAAAACCCATTTACTCACGTACTCAGCAAATATTTGTTCTTGTATATTGCCTGCTGATCATATGCTGGACACCAGGGAGATGAGGGTGAGAAAGTCAATCATAGTTTCTCCGCTCCCAGAATTAGATGCTTCAGAGCTAACTAGTTGCCTCAGCCTTAGCCCTAGAGATCAATTCGGTTGTCTCAGGTAGAGCTCCTGGCAGTAGTTCCCAGCTGGTTCTGTTATGCATCCAGGACATGAAGCACTAGTTTGGAGTTCAGCAGACCCAGGCCTTTGGCTCCAAAGTCCCTCACATCCACTCTTACTGCACAGCCTCTAGCTTCTGTACAGCCTGGGCCAGGTTTGACATGGTCTCCTTTCCCTCCCACTGTCCTCACCACAGTCATCCTTGGTTTCCTTAGCCACCTTCCAGGGAGGTTCTGTGTTAGAACAGAATGTATGAGCCATAAAAAACTTCAGCAATAAAGAGTGGTGGTTTTCTAACATTTTTAAGCTCTTTTTTTTTTTTTCCTCTCTCCCTTTCCACAACCCCCCCCCCCCCAGTTGTCTGCTCTCTGTGTCCATTCGTGTGTGTTCTTCTGTGATTGCTTCTATCCGTATCAGCGGCACTGGGAATCTGTGTTTCTTTTTGTTGCGTCATCTTGCTGTGTCAGCTCTCCGTGTATGCGGCGCCATTCTTGGGCGGGCTGCACTTTCTTTCATGCTGGGCGGCTCTCCATATGGGGCGCACTGCTTGCACGTGGGGCTCCCCTACGTGGGGGACACCCCTACGCAGGGGACACTCCTGCATGCATGGCAGGACACTCCTTGCACACATCAGCACTGAGCAGGGCATTTCCTAGGGCATCCTGTTGGGAGCAGAACCTTTTCCTGCAAATGAGACCCCTGAATCTAAAAACAAGAGCTGGAGAGGAGTGCCACAGCCAGGAAACAGGGAGGTATTGAAGGTGAACCCTGTTATCTAATCCAAACAGGAATAAATATTTCCTGGGACATGGGAATCTAGAGCTTTCTAGATTGTTTCCACTTGTATCATTCCTACACCCTGTTCTTACCCTTCAAATGAGATCAACGATGCTGCCACTCCTCTTGAGGTAGAACTTTGAGTGGCAGGTGTGTTATGTCTCTGGGGGGAGGGCTATGGACATTTGTTGTCACGGAAAATAAGTCCATCCCCACATGCTGGGTGCTGTGAAGGAATGAAAACATCTGATCTCTTCCCTCAAGGAGCTTACAACCTATTCCCAAGAGAAATAAGAGGTATTAATTAACATTACTCCTATTTTTAGAATATTTGCTAAATGCCAGAAACCATGTCAAGGACCTAACATGTATTCTATCACTTTCGTCTCACAACAACCTAATGAGATGCATACTCTTTATTTCGCCTCTACAAATAAGCAGACAGCACCTCAAAAACATCATCAGACATGTTCAAGTTTAAATGAGGGGCAGAGCTGAAAGTCCCACTCAAGCTCTGTCTGACATTAACAACTGTGTTCTTGCCCCCAATAAATGGGGCAGATAGTATCTACTGGACTTTGAGAAAGAGAAAATTTTGTGGGTGGAGTAGGGATAAAAAGCAAAGATTTCCTGAAAGGAAGAGTACTTTAAGGACGCTCACCAGGAGTGACGACTAGGATTTATTATAAGATTTTACCCCCCCAGAGTTAGACAGTGAGACACAATAGGGGACAAGGGATCTCCCAAGGTCATTCCACAAGTCACTAGCCAAGCCTGGCATGTCACTCAAAGTTCCGAGTTCCCAGATCACTGAACTGAGCGGTTGAAGCAGTTATGGTGGCGCTACGTCAAAATCAGTTTGGAATAAAACACCTAAACCTGTGATAACTCCCCTTCTTTCCCTTTCCACGCTTTGTCCCCTGCCCCCACCACTAACAACCCTCTTATCCCTGCATCCCGAAACCATAAACTGTTCCAGAAAATGCCAGGACCTGAACACCATAATGGCCACCGGGGACTCGGTCAACTTCTTTGCCTCCTGGCTGTTCTAAACAAACAAAGGGCAGTGCACAAGTTATTAGTAAATACCAAGGCTTAGTTTATTGTATAAAACTTCAATCCAACAAATAAATGAGCCATCAAGTTTGAATTTATGTAGCATTCAAAACACATTAAAGCCATTTGACCATGACAAAGGCCTTTCCTGCTTTGAATGATGAAGCCAGCACTGCAAATACCCTTCGGATGAGACGTTAAGCGAGGTCCTTTCAGTTTATCTCTGGGGACTGTCAAGGTGGAAGGCAAAGGTTCTGGCAAGCTTTCTAAAGAATTCTCTGGGAAAATCCCATCCTGGCTAACATCTCCTTTCTCTGATGAAAGGGTTTTATAAGCCTATAACAGAACAATTGCAGCCACTCAGCTAGGGGTCAGCCTGCTGGCCACCACTGGGCCCTCATCTCCCTTGTGATCCCCTGGAGGGATATCAGAGAATTCATGGGGTCACATTAAGGAATGCTGACTGCTTATTCTGTGAGCTTCCGGGTGCTGTCGTGGCCGGTCCCTGAGCGGTTTCTCCATCTGCAAACTGGTTATATTAAGACTCACTTCAGGGAAACGGACTTTGGCCCAGTGGTTAGGGCGTCCGTCTACCACATGGGAGGTCCGCGGTTCAAACCCCGGGCCTCCTTGACCCGTGTGGAGCTGGCCAGGCGCAGTGCTGATGCGCGCAAGGAGTGCCGTGCCACGCAAGGGTGTCCCCCGCGTGGGGGAGCCCCACGCGCAAGGAGTGCGCCCGTGAGGAAAGCCGCCCAGCGTGAAAAGAAAGAGCAGCCTGCCCAGGAATGACGCCACCCACACTTCCTGTGCCGCTGACGACAACAGAAGCGGACAAAGAAACAAGACGCAGCAAACAGACACCAAGAACAGACAACCAGGGGAGGGGGGGAAATTAAATAAATAAATAAATCTTTAAAAAAAAAAAAAAAAAAAAAAAAGACTCACTTCAAAGTGGATTATGAGAACGAATGGGATAATACAGGAGAAAGCATTTTATAAACACAGCTCTGTTCATATTACAAATTACATGGAAAGACCATAGTTCGGTCCCATCTTATCATTCCATCTTAGTTTTTCTTTCTTTTGTTATAGGCAATGGAAATTTCTCATTTCTGTTGGTGTTTCTGCAAGCAGCCCTTGCAGCTGCTGTGAAGAATTGCAGGAGCTCAGGAATTGACTCATTGGAATTGAGCTCCACCTGGTCAAGGACTGAACCTCCACATAAACAGACAATTTTCAGGCAGGCCTCCCCTAGGGGTGCCAGGAGGCTAGGAGACATTGTACGTGTGTGGTGGTCTTCCCAAACCCACCACCCATCTTCACCCAAATGAAGATCAAACACACAGCCCTGCCAGGTTCCCTCTCCAAAACCAAATAAAAAGTAGGAGTTCAATGAATCTGTGTAGAAGGGCTTGAGGAGGCAATAGTCATTCAACAAACAGTGACTGGGCACCCACCATGTGGCAGCAGTGTGCTGGCCAATGAGTTACAACGATGAGAAAGACACAGACCCTGCTTTCAAAGGAAATTAGACATAAAGAGACACACCCAGTGAGTGTGCAGGCTAAACACTGTAACAGCTAGTTATGCCTTGAGTGGTCCCATTCCACCCTCTTTGCCTCAGTGCCTTTAGGGGTAGCACTGATTTGTATGTATGAGTTTCAGGCCATTTTTAGCACTTCTTTCTTCCACCTGCAGAGCCCTGAGTCATTATGTCTGTAATCTCAGCCTGGGCTGATGGATCTGGGTGAATGCACCATGAGGTACATCCCAAATGAAGTGCTTCAGTGGAAGGAACACTGGATACTACGAGAAAACTGAAAACAGCCAAGGACTCGAAGAGGACATTGCCGAAGAAGAACAAACCCAGACCTTGGTCTATAGATTTCTGAACTTTCTTAGAAGAGCTGGCAATAATTACCAATATATACTAAATTCTTAGGGTGTTATATTCTCAATCTCATTTCATCCTCACAATTCTGGGAAAACAGATATTAACATCCCCATTTAACAGCTCAGGAAATCAGGAAATGGAGGTCCAGAGGAAATGTCTTTTCCAAGATCCATAGCTAGTAGAGTCAGGATTCAAATTCAGGTCTGGCTGACTTCAAAGCTCAACTACGAATCATTCTCTATGTGCCCCCCATCCAAGTCCTTTAATTTCAGACTACTTTTGAAGGAGATGCTTTGAAAGTTAAAGTTTAAATGATAGGATAGTATAAAGCACCTAGAACTATACCTGGAACCCATTAGGTGTTGAATATATAACTACTTCTACTATTATCATACTATAATTATTATTGTTATGCCATGGGTGGGGGCTCAGAGAACAGAATCCAGCTCTAGTAAAAGGCACTGGGGGAAGCCAGGAAGATTATTAGGATAGCCAGGGCAGGTCCCTGGTTCTAAAGGAAAGACAGATTTGTGAGAGTTCCTGAGGCTACCTATGCCAAGGAAGGCAAACCTTTGTGTTAAGTAACAAGGTCCCTATAGTGTGCCCATCCATCCTTCCATCTATCCATCCATCCAAGAAAATCTTTCCAGGACACCTTTCTAGCACTGCCTATAAAGTGAAGAACAAAACAGATGCAACTCTGCTCCCACGAAGCTCATAGGTGAATAGGATGGACAAACAAGTAAATAAATGTCATTACAAATTGAAAAAAGTGCTATGATAGTGACATACAGCCGGGTATACAGGGAGGAAGGGAGCTATTTAAAATAGAGGACTGAGGAAGAATGGTCTGGAAGAGGTGACATTTAAAACAGAATTGAAAGAAGAGGAGCCAGCCTGGAGAAGGAGCAGGAGGGGCATGTTGAATTGAGACTGCCCTCCCAGAGCTGCCCAGCAGGCCACGTAACAGCAGATTTTGTCAGCAAAGCAGCTCAGCTTCAAGCCCTCCACCAATGCCAGATGACCTCCCTATATCATTTGTTCAGAAACTGGTCCTAAAAGTGACCCAGAGATCCCCTTCTGGAAAACTGGGACATCCAAAGCATGAACACCAGTAGAGGCTGATGAGCCGGCATCCAAATCCTCCCCAAACTCCAAATGGGAGGCATTGAGTGCGGACCGTGGGAATGGGTCGGGGAAACCAGCAAGGATGGACCACCCCATGACCTCTAGTAAGACTGTTTTCCAAAACCCTAAAAAGAGCACTATTGCTATTTACATTTCAGTGTAAATCAAGCCGACTTTCAACTAACAAGGCTGTGTAAACTTGTGCTTAATGTCAGGTTTATATTAATATTTGCATTAACAAGATTGATCGTTTACATAACAATGCATACGTAAAGTCTGGGCTAGGTTTGGGATTACACATATTTGCATAATGCTTACAGATTGATTGATTAGACAAACTGTGCATAAATCCAAGTAAACTGCCAGCTGTTTGTTTGTTTTTTCTATTGGGACTTGGTAGCCTATATCTTAATAAATGGGCTAAACTGGACCTAAGCCCTCTTATCACCTTCACAGAAGATTTAGTAGTTCTGAGAAGTAATTTTCACTGAGAGCGAGATGAAATCATTGGGGTTATTTTCCTCCTTAATCTCCAGCATAAAGTAGTAAGAGGGAAGACACCAGGCTTAAACTGTGCTCCATCAGAGATAAAACCAGGCTCCAGGCGGAAAATCCAGACCCGGGACCCCTACCTCAGCCTTTGGCAGAGAGGTTCTCAGAGGCGCTCAGGCGCTGCTGGGTCCTTCACGGGTCAGTTGAACCCCTGTGCCCACTGGCCCAGAGAAGTGAGGCGGGGCAACGCTGCTGCCGTGTGCACCTTGAACGCCTCCATCTGGCTAAAGAGTGCTCAGGTCCAAGCCGAGGGGAGCCCAGAAAAGGGCAGAAGTAAGAGAGATTTCAGGAGAGAAAGAAACAATGCAGATGAAAGTGATAACGACTGAATTCTTAAAAAAAAAAAAATGTTTTTGGTTATTTTTGGTTTTCCTCCAAGAATTCTGCTAATCACATCCTCAGTCCATGCGCTGCATGCACTGCTGCACCCACGCCCTGACTCCAATTCTTCCTTCTCCCATGCCCCAAAGGGGCGCCTGACAGATGTCTTTGGAGAAGCAAGTGCCCTATAAAGTCCTAGTCCTGTTTTCTGTGTATGTGTGTTTTTATTTATTTATTCCCCCACCCCGGGACCCTTGTCTGCTCTCTGTGTCTATTCTCTGTGCAGTCTTCTGGGTCTGCTTGTCTTCTCTTCAGGCAGCACTGGGAATCAATCCTGGGACCTTCTGGAGTGGGAGAGAGATGCTCAAACTCTTGTGCTACCTCAGCTCCCTGGTCTGCTGTGTCTCTTATTCTCTCTCCTCTGTGCCTTTTTTTGTTGTATCATCTTCTGCTTGGGCCAGCACTGCTGCACGGGCCAGCACTCTGCATGGGCCAGCTCTCCACTTGGGCCAGCTCGCCTTCACCAGGAGGCCCCAGGAATCGAACCCTGGAACTCTCATATGGTAGATGGGAGCCCAATCACTTGAGTCATATCCACTTCCCATGCGTATATGTGTTTTTAATGTACTAAATGGCATTGCGCTGACGATCTCTTGCTGTCCTTACTTTTGTGAGTTAAGCATATATCTGCTTGCAGCTCATGACCTCTTGGGGTTGAATATGCTCCATGCTCACCCACTAGTCTGTGTACTCCAAGTTTTCCTATCAAGTTGCCTCCAGTATTACCCACTACCGCTGACAATGCTGTGACCATTGTCCTTGTATGCATCTATTTAGGGAACAAGAAGCCAGAGTTCAAATAGGATAGCCATCCTATGGGGGGGGTGTGTCCTTAATCTCAGCAAATTCTGCTGGATTATTCTCAGAATGGTTATGATAGTTTATAGTCCATCAACAGAGAGTTCCTCACTTTCCAATATCTTTTCCATGGTAGTAACAGAATGGTGGAAAACAGAATGGTGTAAAGTTGTATCCATCTAGCTGTTTTAATTTCCTGTTGATTTGTTACAAGTGAAGTTGAGCATCTTACTATGTACTTGTTGTGGATTCAAGATTTTCCTTTCTGTGAATTGTCCATCTCCTTTACCCATTTTCTACTGGTTTTCCTGTCTTTCCTTGTTGCTTACAGAAGCTCCTTGTGTGTTCCAGATGCTAAGGCCTTGTTGGCTTTCTCCCAGTCTGTAACCTTTCTTACAGTCTGGGGACCTTTGTTGAACAAAGCTTCTTAATTTTGATGGAGACAAATCTTCAATTTTTTAATGTATTTTGGGGTCACTATTTTAGAAGTTCTTCCCCTACCCTTAAGAAAGCAAAGATAATGATGTCCACTTTGCTTCATATGAGGGGGTTTTAACCTGGAGGTCATTAACCTAGAATTCAAGGAGTCAGTGAACTTGAACGCAGAAAAAAATATTTTTTCACTAACCTGTAATAGACATTTAGCATTTCCCTCAATTATGAATGTTGCCAACAGACCACAGAATTATTTTGATTTAGTCACCAATATATTAAGTATATTTTCACTTACATTATATTTATTGCAGATATCACCACATTTCGTTTATGCACATCATTTCAAAACAGCCATAGCTATTAAATCTGCTGCTAGATCTTATCAGTTCATGCTTTAATAAAGAAGCACCTTTTACTCCACGATTTCTTTTAATGCCTACAGTTCAATATAATTGGTTTCCTTTTGTAGTCCTGTCTCTTTCATTTTATGCGTTTATAAACATTATCCCGAGAAGGAGTCCTTAGGTATCCTCAGACTGTGTTACAACACAAGTTTAGAGCTCTGCTTTATAATTTTGCCTTTAACATTACGGTATCGATCTCAAGTCCCTCCTTGTGTATGCTTTGATTCCTGTCTCACACTGCATGCCAACACCATATGCAGGTAATTCTCCCTTTCCCACTGATTTTTGGTGCACCTGTATTCTGATAAAGTTTCCATGCACCCCTAAATCGGTCTCTGAGTTTCCTATCTTTACCTAATCCAAGATGAGGACCACACTTGTTTTTATTACTATGATTTATAGTATGTCTAAATAGACACAAAAGTGAGTCTTTCTGCTTTGTCTTTTTTCTCAAATGCAACTTAGTTATTCAAGAATCTCTATTTTTCCATATAAACTTTAGAATAAGTTTGTCAAGTACATATCACATCCTTCCAGGCTGAAGTTTTAAAATACAGAGGGAAGCAGAAATCAGCAGAGACTAGGTATACCTGTGACGTTTACACACAGAGATTTGTTCCATATTTGGCTTTAAAAATTATATGTTAATTTCACCTTTTTAAATATAATGAATTAAAGAAAGACATTTAAAGATAATAATGAAAAGATGCCTGGCTTAGGACTATTGAGTTTTGAATTAGAAGGCCTGAGCACCCCACATCCTATTCCAGGATTCAGCAAACATTTTCCATAAAAGGCCAGATCGTAAATGTTTTAGGCTTTGCAAGTCCAGACTACTCAACTCTGCTCTTGCAGTGTAAAAGCAGTCATAGACAATAAGGAAACAAACGAGCATGACTGTGTTCCAATAAAACTTTATTTACAAAATCAGGTGGGCTGGATTTTATCCAAGAACCATTGTCTGCCAACCCATTTTACACCACTTGGAGTACCTGCCTCCCACAAACGTAAAGGTAGCAATGGCCTTTATTTTGAAACTTATCAAAGAATAGAAATGATCATTTTCGATAAAGGACCCAAATCTATGGGTCTGTTGTGCTCTTTGTTATCTCAGCATCAATTTTTAAAAATTAAAAAGAAGTTTTTAAAGATTTATTTTATTTATTCCCCGCCCCCCCAACACACACACATGCGCACACTCATTGTTTATGCTCTCTGTGTATTGCTCATCTTCTTTTAAGGAGGCACCGGGAACTGAACCTGGGACCTCCCATTTGGGAGAGAGGTGCCTAATCACTTGAGCCATATCTGTTCCCTGCTTGTTGTGTCTCTTGTTGTATCTCCTCATTGTGTTATCTCATTGCATCACCTTGTTGCATCAGCTCACCATGCCAGCCAGTCACATCAGCTCACTGTCTTGCTCATCTTCTTTAGGAGGCACCAGAAACTGAACCCAGGAGCTCCCAGGTGGTAGGTGGGTATCCAACTGCTTGAGCCACATCTACTTTCCAGCATCATTTATAACAGATGAACTATAAACAACTCAAATGGCCCATGGTAGGAAAATGCTTAGGAAAATTACGGTAAATGCAATTAATAGAATATTATACAGCCACTAGAAATGTTTATGAAAAAATTTTAATGACATATAGAAATAGTTATGATATACTACTAACTTGAAAATGATGATAAAGATAATGCATATAATATATAATCTGTTCTTTCAAATGCACATGGAAAAACCTAAAAGGAAAAATGCTGGGGACAGTTAGCTCTTAGTGCATGAAATTATGGATGATTTTTAGTTTCTTCTTTATACTTATGTGTGTTGTCTGTATTTTCCACAGTGGAGCTATATTACTTTTAAAATTAAAAATTATTTTTAAAGAAATTTTACAATATGGCACTCACAAAATAGTATGGACAAATTCCCTCAGTGTCAAGGAGAACTGACTATATTGACAACGGAAAAGCTTATTTAGTCACATCCCAATAATGCAGGATGTGTGACATTTCAAACCAAAGCCAAGTGTAACTATTACCTTTGTGCTGAAAAGGCAAGTATTAATAATGGGCAAATAGTTGAGTTTTTTTTTTTTAATTTGGGGGTCTCTTAACAGGCCATACATGATATGCTAAGAGGTTTCCCAAAATTATCCCAGTTCTTCTTTCCAATAGCCTTCTCACATATTACTACTATAGTCATTACCATTGTCACTACTACTCCCATTTTACAGATGAGGAAACTGAGGCTTAAACTGTTTAAGTGTTTTGTCCAAGCTCTGTATAGGTAGAGATGCAAGGAGGATGTAAATCCAGGGATATGTGATACTCACCCAATCGCTGGAGAAATGAAAAACTCTTTCCCAGTATTTAAAAAATAACTATCAGAAGTTTAGTGTTTGCATCAGTTAAGGTGCTAGTTTCAAATGGTTATTAACTATTCACTGAAGCAGTTCCCAACGGGAGCTGTATTTGCCAAAACTTGCTCTGGTTCTCTTTATATTCTGGTCTCTTAGAGGCTGCATGTCTTTAAAAATATTCCTCATCAGACCTTTCACTAGTTCAGGCAGCAAGTCCTCTTCCTCCCAGTTCCCTCCTTTGAGTCCCTTCTGACTCAGAATTTTGGAGTGAATATCTTTCATGTGATGCTCTGCAGTGGTTCCAACAGAAGGGCTTTGACTTTGGAGGTCTTCCTGGGGAAGTACCTGCTGGTTCTTAAGTACCACCCTTCTCCTACCCCTCACTCACTTATGCTTCAGCTACACAGACTTTTTTTTTTTTTTTTTTTTTTGAGGGACCAGGGCCAGAGAGTGAACCCAGGACCTCATATGAAGGAAGCTGGCACTCAATCACTCAGTCACATTGGCTCCCCTGAGTTGGTTTTTCCATTTGTTTGCGTGTTGCTTGATTTTTAGGAGGCACGGGAAACTGAACCTGGGACCTCCCATGTGGAAAGCAGGTACTCAAGCTCTTGAGCCACATCCACTGCCCCAGACTTCTTTAATGTGACTTCAACGTGCCCAGTTCACACCTACCTCAGGGTGTTTGCATTCGCTATTCCCTCAATCTATTATACTTTTCCTCCAAATCTTCCAATGGAGAGTCATTATCAGGACTCATCACAGGATTATCATTCCAGAGAGTCCCTTCATGTTATGCACATCTCATGTTTTACCCACTCCCCACCTCCTGACCCAGGACATGCCGTCCCACTACTCTGGTTTGATAAACTGTCTTCTTTATAGCACTTCCCACTATGTATAACCATCAACCTTTAAATGCTGGGTTTTATCTCCCCCATTAGAATATTAGTTCTATGGACAGAAATTTTGCCTGGCATGTTCATTGCTGCATTCACCTAGGAAGTCCCTCAGTAAAGATTTGTTGAATAAGCTATCATACTCAATCTCCTCAAAACCCATGAGGCAGGTCCTGCTCTACAGTTGAGGGAATTCAGTCTCAAAGAAGTTCAAAACAATTTGCTCTTTTCATACCTCTAACAACTGGGGAGAGCAGGGATCTTGACCTCTGCCTCCCCTATTAAAAACGGTGTGAATGGTAAAACAGAAAAGTTAAGAAGATCAGTATATACAAAGATTAGGGAAGAATAGTCAATGAATAAGGCAGACTAAAATTAAAGAGGGGAAGCCAGTTCCCTCTGACAGAAGTACATGGAACTTTTCAAAATGCTTTGCCATCTTCAGAAAATTCTTATTTCAAGAGTACTGCAAAGTTGGCAAAGTTGGTCCCTCTGGGAAGAAACTCAAGGACAATATTTTAGGACATTTAAGCTCATGAGGATGACGGATGCTGGCAGATTTGTGCTTTGGAGTCTGTTCAACACCTACCCATAATATCAGAGGGTCTTGCTAGCCTGACTTTAAACACCCATAAAAAATCAAGCTTTATTGATCAAGGAAGCATAATATCTTCTTGGAAGTAGGCCCTCTTTTTGCTCAAAGAGAGTATACACCATGTTCCAACTGTAGATAACTGACCTAGGAGTCCTTTGGGCTATTTCAATCTCGAACATAAAAACATCTGAAGAACTCGTTAAACACAGCATGATTGGTGTCGAAGTCATGTCAGTCTTACCTGCATTTCAGACACTTGGTTGTGTCAGACTTGTAATTATTATCGTCTGTGTGGGGTGAAGACCTGCTAGTAGTTCTTAACCATTTTGCTGTGTGTGTGTTGTTGTTGTTCTTATTATGGAGGGGTTGTTGTTGTTGTTTTAATCTTCTGTACTTTGAGATTGATTTCTTTCTGTACTTTACATCTCCATGCAGGAAAGAGGAGGTGAGCATCGAAGTTGATGTCCTCTGACCCACTGGGGGAAACATGCAATCTTTTTATTGACCTCTCTTGGAGAAGCACCTCCTTTTCCCCGAGCCTAAAATGCACACATGCACACACGCAAAGTTGTATGCTAGGCCACGGAGAGTCTGGCCACCTTTAGCCGTTTGCCACCTCCTCTTTCACTCTGGCCACAAAAAACATTTGCAAACATCACGATTTCTCCATCTCCTGACAGACCCTCTATTTAGCATACTCTTCCCTGCCCCTTCTGCTCTCTCCTTTACCTGCTATCCTCACCCTCATCACCTGGCTGGCCCACACTTGCTCTTCGGTTCTCGCTTTCTTTAGAGAGCTACGTACTTTAATTAGAACCCTGTATTTCTCATTTTGTAATACTCTGCATTCAGAGGTTGCTCTGCAAGTGCAGATAGGCTCTGCAGCTCTAAACCTTTGGTTCTCAGGCTTTCACACGCTCAGAGTCACCTCAGGGCTTACTAAAAATGCATCTTCCAGGTCTAGTAGGGCTTGCAGGTGGCCTGGGAGTCTGCATATTTAACCATCACCCCTAAGTCACTCTGAAGCAGGAAGGTCTCAGACACTACTGAGAGAAACTGTGTCCTAGACCAGTGTCCTCAAAAATATTTTGATCATGGACCCCATCAATGAAAAGTTTTGAGCATTATGAATTATATGCATGTGTACTATACAAATATATTATAAAATATAGTAATAAACAGAAATGGTGCTATAAGAATAAAGAAAGATCAAAGTTCTTATTTTATTTCCTGAATCTTTTTGCAAACTTCTTTTGGAGCAATGACTCCTCTTTTCTGCAACAGGAGGAAGATGATTTCAAGATTTCATTTCTTAATGGCAAATCTTCAGAGGGAGCTATTCCTTTCCCTGGGCTGCTGTCCAGTCCATAGTTTGTATATTTGGTCAGATTTCAAAATAAAAATAGTTCTAATGATGGGGTGAGAAGTGGCAGGGCTCTGTCTCCTCACAGAAGTTTTAAACAACCAGCAAGAACTAGCAGAAAGAGTGTTATGAGAATGTTGTATATTTTATTCTTAGAAAAATGTTATATGCTACAGAAACAACCAAATTTCCTTGTCAGTTGTACTATTTCACTCCTAGTCTTCTCTGAAAGTACATGCAACCTACTGCAGGTCAAAGCCTCATCTTCAGAAAAAAAAAAAAGAAAAAAAAATTGAAGAACTTTACATGAGAAGCAAGGCAAGTATATAATTTACACTCTACATGTCAATTAGCATAACCTTAGTAAGAAGGTAAAGATGAGATATGGTCAGGTGTGCTGAAAGACAGGGCCTTTTGAATATCTTGAAAGTTGTATAGCTAGATACTTCTATGAGATATAAGTGCATCCTTGTTACCATGGTTATGTTTACTAGATAGAGGCCCATGCAGTAGCTAACAAAATATTAAACTTTCCTCCTGGGGAAGTCCTGCTACTTTCTCAAATAAGATGGCAAAAAGCTCTGGAATATCTAAGCCTTGCCTAATAAAAGAAAACAGGCCAATAAGCTAATCCCTTGATCTTAAGGCTTGCACTTACAAACCTTACTCCTGTAATAATGAAACTTAGCCTAAGTAAAATTAATGCCCAAGAGTTACCTCCTGAACATCTCCTTGTTACTCAAATGTGGCCTGTCTCTAAGCCAAACTCTGCAAATAAACTCACTACCTTCCCCCCAACATGGAACATGTCTCCCAGGAATAAACCTCCCTGGCACTGAGGGATTATTACCAAGCATCAATCAGCAATACATCTGGAGAAAGACCGTAACCAAAAAGGGGAAATATTAAATAAAATAGAATTTTTATGGCTAAGAGATTTCAAAGTGAGTCAAGAGGTCATTCTGGGGGTTTTGCTTATGCAGGTCTCAGCCAGACTTCATAAATTGCTGGTTTATAAAACAAAAGTGTTCCTGATGGACTGAGGAACATCCAGACACCATAGGCAAGCCACATGACCACATGGCCTCATGAAATCCACACCCCTCAGAGGGCTCTGTCTGGGAATATATGAAAACCTACTTCCCCAATGTGACATAGTTATCCTCATTTATAAATCCCCTAATCATGACTCTTCTACTCCTTTTATCTGAACCTATAATTTTCAATTTACCTTTTAAGCACATTTCTCAAAGACTTAAAGTCTTCAGATTGTTCCTGAATTAGTAAGCCAAAAGGGGTGCTGATGCAAAGTACCAAAAATCTGTTTGCTTTTATAAAGGTATTTATTTGGGGTAGAAGCTTTCAGTTATAAGACCCTAAAGAGTCCAACTCAAGGTTACTGCCTCACCAAACTCTGTTGCCACGTGTTGAAGCAAGATGGCGGGTGATCTCTGGTCTGTTTGGCAGCAAACTATCAGACGAATGGGTCAGCTCTTCCTGGGGCTTTAGCTGTTTGAATCTTCTCCTTTCTGTCACATGGCAGGACCAGAATGACCAAGTTTTCCCCTCTGGCATCTATGGCGCTCTCCCTTCTCATGTATCTACTTCTGTGTGTCTCCTTGATTGACCATCTGTTTATACAGACCAAGGGTACAGGGACTCGCTAACACTAAGTCATGACTTACTGGCATGAGCCAATCAAAGGCTCTAAATTGATTTAATTAAGTAAACTTAAAACCTTTGAATTTAATGCAATCAGAGTATCACACCCAGAGGAACAGAACAGTTTACAAGCATAATCAATATATGTATTTTTTAATTCATAAATAATATCAAACTGCTACAGTTCATATGCTGGTTGAGCCCTGAAACCCAGCAGATGTACAGCCAACTCCTATTCTCCAGATCTTTGGGCTTCCCTTCAGTAAGTAACAAAGCCTGAAGCAGTCAGAGGTGTGACGTCCCAAATCCCTCAAGAATGAAGAATGATATTGAAGTTATTGTCTTGTATTAACTGAGTATCTTGTAACACTGATATAAAAATAAATTTTTAAATTAAAAAAAAGACAAAAGAAAATACAAAAGAAAAAATTTGAAAAAGAGAACTGGCAGAAACATCTGTCTCAAAGCTCTAGAAAACAGTTAAAGGATTGTAATAATAGATCCTTCTTGAATTCCAGACCTACTAAATAATTTGCATCCCCTTATCGGATAATTTATCCTGTTTTATCTTTATTTCTTTACTTTCTGCTTCTCCCCCATTAGATCATGTGTTCCTCAAAGGCAGGTACCATGGCTTTCCCACTGGTGTCTCCCCAGCACCCAGGAATGGACTTGACATACAGTCAGCTCTTGGGAAATACGGGGTGGGAAGGTGGGAGGGAAGCAGGAAGGGGCCAGGAGTGCTGGATTTTCTCTGAGAACTTTTGAAAACAGGCCCAGTGCACTCTCCAATATGGAGGAGCTTGTGAGAGAGCTAGACTTGGTATAGGTTGGAGTTGGCCATGGAGAAAAGAGAAAGGCACAGAGTAAAGAGCATAATATAAAAAAACAAGAACTATCTGCATGGAGGTGACCTCGAGAACAAGCTCTCGTTAATAGCTCCTCTAGAATCAGAAGCCCCAGATGCCACCCTGGCTCTGCCATGAGCTTGCTGTGTACACTTTAAGTCAGGGTGCCTCCTTGGGGCCTAAGTTCTGAACCTCTTCAAGCTATAGATACTGGGCACTGCTCTCTGCACTGGGAGTACTGAATAAAGGATACAAAGAAATGTTTTAAGTTGGTTAGGGACCCACACTAACACATTCTTAGAGTTATTTTTCCATTTGCAGCCTTTTTTTTTTTTTTTTCCCATTTGGAGAAAGTGCGTTCCCTGCATAACCCTGGATTTAGGCACTGACAGACGTATACACTATTTTAGTTCTGGTTCTACCACTTATAATCCTTGTCACAGGCCAGCAAACTTTTTCTGGAATGGACCAGATAGTAAATATGTTAGGCTTGCAGAGCAAAAGCAGTCATGGACAATGTATAACTGGATGGGGGTGGCTGTGTCCTAACAAAATGTTATTTACTAATACAAGCAATGGACTGGATTTGGCTCACCGTCCATAGTTGGCCAACACCTGCTCTCTGATCTTGAGCATATCAGACCTTATCTGGGAAAAAAAAAAAATTAGGGCTATATCTGCCTTATGACAAAATTATTTTGAAAATTATACAGAACTAAGACATTAGAGAAGTGTGTATTATTTGTAGTAGCCACAATGTTAATAAGCCACAGTTAGTCCCATTAATAACTCACATTTATTAAGAGCCTATTGTACACAAGGTGCAATGCATTGATGAACTCCCTCTAGCCTCACAAAGACCTTGCAAAAAGAGATGGCTTTTCACCATTTACAGACAAGGAAACTGAGGCTCAGAAACTGTGGCTTAAGTTCACAAAGGTAGTGAGACGTAGGACCGAATTTTAACTAGTAGCAATTCCTGGGTCCAAAATTGTTGCCTAAAGAAAAGAAAAGAGGAAAGAAATGTAAGTATGTGAGGTGCATAAGTAAGAGATAAATAGATGAATGAGTGGCTTCAAAGAGACGGGTCCCATTGCAGGGCCAGGTAAAATCCCCTTTGCTGTCACATACTTGCTCCTTGTGTGCCATGGCATTGGGAACTGGACACGCTTTCCTGGAGGAGAGAACCCTTATGCTTATAGGGCCCAGATTTAAACCTAAACAAGTCTGCCTAGGGCAGCCTCTGCCAACAGGGGAGGGCTGCCCTTCTCTGCGAGGGATTTCTGGAGGCACAAGGCAACCCTCCAGAACTGCCGCGGCTGCCCAAAGCCAAGCTTGCCTCAGCCTCGCCGGGAGGCACAGGCAGCGGAGCCACTTGAACGTGAGTCCCCTGCCTCGAGGAGGACAGATTTAGCAATCTGTCACACACAGCCCGCTTCACGGTGACTCTGGGCACAGAGAGGCAGGCAGCACAGGCAGGCCGAAAAGCATCTGTCGGCCTTCCACGCAGACAGGGATTAGAGAGCATGGGGGAGGATAATTACGGCATTTGCTTTCCTATAAAGTGCATGTCAGGATGAAAGGATTAAGCTAATTGAAGAAATCTCTAGCACTTACGTCAAAGGTGGCTGCAAAGCGATTGCTTTATCTTGCATCTCACCTGCTTCTGAGAGCCCAGCTCGGGGAGGCCTACCCACATCTTCACTTTGTCCCCAGCAACTCTTTTCAGAAATAGTTTGAGTTGGCGTTATCCATTCTGCAAAGGAAAGAGGAGCTAAAAATAAGTGCCTGTGAAGGAGGCTCCCCGCCTTTTTTTTTTTTTTTAATTTCCAAAGCTTGCATCAAGTTTCTCCAAGAAAGATGGAGAGCTCATTTTCTTAAGGTTTTACATATCTGTGTACGTGTGACAGATGAAATAAATGGCACTGATAGTGTACATACGACACAGGTTCAGGTGGCTGCCCCTCTCCAACTCTCTCTTTTTCTTCTCTCCGGAACATCAGCTTATGCTCCGGAGGGCCACGGTGCACGCAAAGAGAAAGCACCAACCTCAGGGTCATTTATCATCCCTCCCCCATGTACCACCTCCATCCCCAAACATAACCAAACCCAAAACCAAACTGAAAGGGATAGGCTTTTGTCTTCTGTCACCCAAATGGAACTTGGTTTTTGAGTTGTTAGAGGACAGATATTCGAGTCCTTTCTGTGATGATTTTGGAAAAGAGGTAACTATTCAAAAAGGTTTCCCTTTTTCTTTCAGCTCAAGGTATTATTGCTTTCACTCCGAGGACTGTTGTTTCCCAAAGAATAGAGATTCACATCTAAAAAATACAGTCAGTTGCCTAATTGTTGGCATGATGCAGTCTTAGACTGCCTTAGAATGTGGATTGCCAGATGAACTCCAGAAATATTTGAGAGTTTAGGACTGGACACCTGGCTCCATTCTCTGTTGTTTACTAACTTCCTGACTTTGGAAGAGTTGTTTCAATTGACTTTGGTGTCATCATTTGTGAAATGGGGGAAATAATGCTCACCACAAGTTGTTGTGAGGACTAAATAGGATGACTCAGAGAAAGCATCTAGTTGGTGCACAGTAGGTGCCCGCCTTCATCTTCAGGAGTCAGAGAGTCATAAGGTACATCATCCTTTACTTCAGGGAAAAGCTAACCTTTGGGAATTCACAACTAAGTGAGCGTGAGTAAATCTGAGATTAATGTCACATCTCTGAAAAAGTGCAACCACCACCACAAAAAGATACAATGGCCAGTTGTCTGCTTAAATACCTAAAGGACCTATGAGAAGTGTTGAAGAAGGATGATACCCTGGTGCGATGGAAGGCACAGCCACTTGGAGCTGGCCACTGAGGTTCTATATTCCAGTCCCCTCCGCCCCGTGGTTACTGCATGATTTTTAGGCAGGTCACTGAGTCGCCAAACGTCCTCAGCTGCAACTCAGAAGAAACACATCTGCCCCATCTTCTGCACATAGGAATTGTGAGGATAAAATGAGGCAACTGTTGGGAAGGGCTTCGCAAAAAACTTTTCTCTGTCTTAGCATCAAGCATGATGATACAAGGAACACAATGCTCTGAGGAGATTGAGTCCAATTATTTGTACTAGAACAAGTAAAAGGCAAGTCTCTTATATCATACACTTGACCTAACTCTTTTCTGGTAGGTAATACAATATTAGAGTTTTTCAATTAAAAGGTATTTTCTTACTTTCTTAATATTTAGAATGGCTTTTTGGGTGTGATTTAGATGACCAAGTAGTCTGAATGCTAAACTTCTCTTTTTCCCTCTCTAAATAAATTTTCTCAGGGAAAACAGGTCATTCTATTTGATCAGGGTTCAAAGCAACAGGTTCAAAGAAATGTCTCATTCATTACAGAAATATTTATGGAGTGCTTGCTGAGTGCCAGGCACTGTGCTGGGCACTGGCTAGAAGGAGTGGTGACTTTAAGTACACAGCCCATGTGACACCCAGGGTAATTGCTCAGTAAACGCCAGCTGCTTATTTGTTTATGGTTTGTTAGGCCATTCTTTTTTTTTTAATAAAGACAGGATTAATATTTTAAAATAAAACAAGTCTGAACCGACATCCTTCCCAACCTCTGCAGCTCTTTCAAAGTTTCCAGAACCGTGGCTCAGCATCAGCTCAAATCGTGCCAAAGTCAGGGCCTTCTGTAGCCCAGAAGAGCTAGGCAATCACTCTTTCAAAAACTTCACCATCAAAGGAAATTGTCCTGTGTTGTCTCTTAGAACACTTCACACTTCATTGGCAAGCTATAAAAACAATTACCAGGTCATTAGTAAAGGTTATTGCTTTTTTTAAGATCCAAAAGCGTTTCTCCCAGAATGACCTCAGCAAGCATTTCACTGGGGGCAGTCGTTGGAGTGGAAGGAGTGAGAGCTTTGGCATGGCAACGGAGGGACGGAGGGACGCCACACCCGCTGCCTAACCTCTCCAAGCCTCGGCTTCCTCAGCTCTATATTGAGGCTAGGATTCCCTGCCCTCCCCATTGGGCGGTTGAGACACTGAAATAAAGTGGCTTGGGCCCTTGAAAAGCACACTGGAAGTGCAATTCCCTGCTGTCTTGGTGTGTCAGGCTGCTCTGACATAAACCACACAACTGGCTGGCTTAAAGAGCAACCATTTATTGGCTTCTGGAATCAGAGACTAGAAGCCCCATATCAAGGCACTGGCAGGGCCAGGCTTCCTCCTCACAGTCTGCATCATTCTGGTGCTGGCTTGCTGCAGTCCTCAGAGAGCCTCAGCCTGCATCTCTGTCTCCCAGCACACGTGATCTCTCTCCTTGTGCCTGCTCTTCCGGTTTCCACCGACTTCCGGCTTCTCCTTATGGCCTTCTCTGACTTCTGGCTTCTGGTGTCTCTTCTCTATAAGGCTTTCGGTCATATGGATTAAGACCCACCCTGATTCAGTTGGTCAAATTTTAACTAAAAATACCATCTTCAAAGGATCCTATTTACAAATGGTCTCACACCCTCAGGAATGCCAATTAAAATTAAAACATGATTTTTTAAGGGTTATATGACTCAATCTACCAAACCTCCATCCGGGATTCGGTATTGTGAGTGTTTGGAGTCAGAGGGATGCATAGGTAAAGCAGGAAGGATTGATGTGAGCACTGGATTTGTCAGGATAAACGAGGCTATGCTGCCCTAACAACCCAAGAAATTCAGTGGCTGGAAACAAACAAGTTCATTTCTCACTCACACACCACGTCTATCATGGGTTAACAAGGAATCTCTATATATCATAGTCACTCAGAAACCCAGGCTGAAAGCTCCATTGCAACACATGATTCCAAGGTCATAGGGGAAGGAAAAGGAGGGCATGGTGGACCATATGCTGGCTCTTAAAGTTTCTGCCTGGAAGTGATATGCATTACTTGCACTCACATTTCATTAATGACAGTAATGCATACGGCCAGACCCCATCTATCTGTCTACCTTGGGGTCAGGGTATATCATCTTACTGTGGCAGCAAAGACTGAAAATGTAGGAACAGATCAAAGTGTAGGAACATGGACCACATCAATGTCCATAGATAATAAAATGTTTTTATTATATTTTAAAACTTTATTTTATATATTAGGTAGATTATATAGAGCAAAAGTTTAGGCTTCAAATATAACCCATCCTGTTGCACCAAGTCAAATTATTACGATTAAACATTTATTTCTTTGTATCATGGATGTGGAGACAGTGGCCACGGGAGCTGCTGAGGGCAGGGAGAGCGAAGAAGAGATGTGATATAGGGGCATTTTCAGGACTTGGAGTTGTCCTGAATGATATTGCAGGGACAGATGCAGGATATTATATATCCTGCCATAACCTAGTAAATGGACTGGGGGAGAGTGTAAACTACAATGCAAACTATAATCCATGCAATGTAGCAGTGCTCCAAAATGTATTCATCAAATGCAATGACTGTGCCACACTGATGATGGAGGTTGTTGATGTGAGAGGAGTGGGGGTGGGGTGGGGAGTGGGGTATACGGGGAACCTCATATTTTTTAATATAACATTTTGTGTGATCTATGTATCTTTTTAAAAAAAGAAAGACAAAAAAACCACCAATCATTCAGTTAGTCACCCTCAATGAGTCAGGCCCTGTGAAGTTAGACCTTTTTACCTTCATTCTGCAGAAAGGAGCTGAGGCTAAGAGAGGGAGGTCATTTGTTCTAGGTCACAGGTGCGTAAGTGCCCAAGGCAGGATGAGGACCGCATGCTCTTTCTACTCTCTTGTGCTAACTCCCAGCTCTTTGAGCTAACTTCTGCCTTTCTTCCTTTCTTGGCCTCAGAGATCCATTGGCATCAATAGGTCAGCCCTGCAGGAGGTTCTCAAAATGCGTAAAGCCATTGACTATTATTTACTAAGTTCATCCAGAAACTATGCTGATGACTTTATATACAATATACAATAGAAAATCATTTTCTATTCAATAGATTATGTATAGACCATATTAAACCTATGAGGTGGGTTATTATGATCCCATTTCATGTACTAGGAAAAAAAGAGGCTCAAAGATAATGGGACTTGCCTAGGATTCAATTCCAGGATTGTCAGATTCTGAACACCTCCACCTACTGCCACCTCGCCTACACGAACACAAATTTCCTTACCTAAGTACCAATAGGCTTGACCAAGTTTGCCAGAGCAGCTGTGGAAAAATACCACAAATGGGTTGACTTAAACAACAGTTTTGAGGCTTAAAGTCCAAACCCAAGGAATCAGCAGGGCATTTCTTCTCCGAAGTCTGTAGCATCTCATGGTGGCTGGCTGCCAATGAACCCTTGCCTCCATCACGTGGCCATCTGTCCCCTCCTGTGGCTTGTGCGTCCATGTCCATATTTCCTTTGCTTATAAGGACTCCAGTCATACTGGATTAAGGCCCACCCTGATTCAATTTGGCCTCATCTCAACAGGATTATCGAAGATCATATTTTTAAATAACTGCAAGACCAAAGGACTGGGGTTTGAATATGTTTTTGGGTGGAGGTCATGATTCAATCTACCCCTATTCCTCTCCATCTTTGGATA
Source organism: Dasypus novemcinctus (assembly GCF_030445035.2). Taxonomy (NCBI): domain Eukaryota; kingdom Metazoa; phylum Chordata; class Mammalia; order Cingulata; family Dasypodidae; genus Dasypus; species Dasypus novemcinctus. The sequence goes on from NC_080673.1 coordinate 184,048,863, forward strand.
TGTGAAACCTAGAAAACAAGTTATCTGTTTCGAAAACACAAAGGAAATATGAGTATAGAACAAAAGTCCCATTCTAGAAAGGAGAAACGGGAAGGAAAACAGGGGTCGCCAGTTTCAACTCATCAGATTTCAAGCTCTGAGACCAGGGGGACTGGCAAGTCTGAACTCTGTTGAGTAACCTGCAGTCTGGAAACTCCAATAAATGGTGATGCTAAAGGCCTTAATTGGAATTCCCAGGGAAAGCAGGCCCGCTAGAAATTCTGGCAAGAGCCAATGCTGAAGTTGTGTCTTAATTCTTCTTCTGACCTCTGAAATCCTCACTTCTGGATTTTCAAGACTTCCAACTGAATCTCTTTTGTTGATCATAGATGTAATCAACAGTTTATATTGTAGATACAAACCCCATCTCGAAATACCCTCCCAGTAACAATCAGTCCAGTGCTCAACCAAACAGCTGGCCACCATAACCTAGCCAAGCTGACAAGGCTGCTGTCACTTTCTCCCACAATCACCCACCAGGTAGATTTTCCACAGACTCCTTTGTTTATCCCAGATTCTTTTGAGGCACTGGTGAAAGGTAGAGGATTCCTTCCCAGAATATTTTCATAAAAATATAAGTAGAAAAAAATTACATACAATGATCTTATTACATTAGAAATGTGTTTACTTCATGTTTGCGCAGTCTTTTTATTTTTAAAAATCATGCTTCCAGGAGCAGATATGGCGCAAGTATTTGGGCACCTACCTCCCATATGGGAGGTCCCAGGTTCAGTTCCTTGTGCCTCCTAAAGAAGATGAGCAGGCAACAAGCAGACACAATGAGAAAGCACAACAAGCAGACAAGCAGATGCAGCGAGCAAACAAGGGGTGGAAACAACAAGCAGACAGACTTAGGTGCTATCTCAGTGGAAGGAGAAATGTGAAATATAAAAAAAAAATCATGCTTCTCACTTTTGGTTAATTATCAGAATTGAGCGATCAATTTCAGAAGAAAAAAAAATGTGCAATTCAGCAAAAGTCAATCTTAAAATTGCTCAAAAGTAAATTTCAAGTTTTAAAAAGTGTTGATATTGGTCTTGAAAATAAAACTGAATCCATGGTGCACAGTTTGACCTGGTCTGTGCAGATCATCATTGATAGCAAAGCAGTTTGACTTATTCTTTGGAAGATAATAAGTCCTGACTCACAAAGGAATCAGTATTCCCAACCCTTTTTGCCAAATGAGAGAAGACTTGTCCCAAAAAGCATCAAAATTCCCTAAGATACTAATTGAATCATGGATTCTAGCTACAATTGTTAAGCAGGAGGGCAAGTAACAAGATATCTAACTAAAATGGCTTAAACCTTAAATCCCAGGTAATATAATCCAGTCTTGGTTCAACAACTCACCAATGTCATAGTTCTTGGTCAGCTTCTTGGCAATTGTCTTGTCCTTCTCCTCATGGTCACAAGATGGCTGCAACAGCTCCAAGCAACAAGTCTTCATATGACATTATATTAAAATAAATGTATTGTATTAAAAAAAGAACAGGGGAGCAAGTTTAACTCAATGGTTGAGCACCTGCTTTGCATGTATGAGGTCCTAGGTTCAGTTGTAATACCTCCTACAAAAAGAACAATTATATGTGGCTTCTTTTGCTTGAAGGTCAAATAATCAATTGTGTAAGACATTGCAGTAAAGAGATTTTGTGTTGAGACAAATTCAAATTTGAATACAGTTCTAGCCTTTTAAAAATCAATCCTTCTTCTTAAAATGGCTTCATTGTCCTATGTATTTTCAGGATGGACAGACATAATCTTGTCACTCAAGAAGCACTTTGGGTTTTTGGTGTTTTTTTTGGTGGGGAGGGGTAACTTATGCTATTCAGTAATAATAATCAAAACAAAGGTTGTATTTAAATTTGGACTTCAGTTCTTTTCATCAAATATTTTTCAACTCAATCCAAACCAATGTAAGCATGGGCAGAAGTGCACCATCGCAACAGCAGGGTATGTTGTCGTTAATTCCTTTCAATGGGAAACTCTCCTTGTCAACAGGACACTGGGGTAATCAACAGAGTGTTTCTAACCACATACCGTAACATTCTTTCCATCCTACATGGGTTTGCAGTAAAACCACACTGCATTTTCGCATTTTAAAAAAGAACATACTATTTTTCACAAGGACAATTTGCAAAGTGACACAAAGAAAATCTAATAGAAAATATTTTCTTTCCCACCAGGAGATGATTAATGAAAACCTCCTCCCCTCCTCCCCCAAAAAACACCAAAAAACCGTGCATGCAAACAATTCCTCTTCTTTTCCTCGTGTAACAGAATGGCAACTGCTACATGTCATGTTATTTCAGAGTCCTGCCGCAAAGCTCTAAAAAAACACCCCTTTTGCTAAGAGACTGGGAGGCAACAGGGGTGGCATCTGTGCTGGCTTGAATTATTTGTGGACCCCAGAAAATCCTGCTCTTAAAGTGAACTCATTCCTGTGCCTGTAAACCCTTTGTAAACAGGAACTTTCGATTAGCTTGCAGGACCCAGGTGGATCTTAAACCTTTTACTGGAGTCCTATATAAATGGAGGAGATGGGAGCAACAGGCAGCCACTGTGTTAGCCTGCCAAGTGAGACAGGACTCCGGGATTGCCAGCAGCCGCAGAAAGACAGAGAAATCCCGAGAGGATGAGAGAGGGGCAGAGACTGAAATTGGCGGAGCAGCTGAAGCTGGAGCAACGAGAGCCTGAGAGAGGGGAGAGACGAGCCAAATGCCTGATCACCCCAAGCTGAGCTCCAAGAGGAAGTGAGCCTAGAGGAGAAGGCAGAGACAGCCGCCATTTTGCCTTGCCCCACGTTAGGCATCCGGGATCACCAGCAGCCCACCTTTGGTGAGACAGCCACTCTAGTGATGCCTTGATTTGGACATTTTCACAGCCTCAGATCTATATGCTTTTAATCCAATAAATCCCTATCATAAAAGCCAATCCATTTCTGGTATCTTGCTTTGGCAGCCTGTGGCAAACTAAAACAAAACCCTTCACTCATAACTTGCTTATGGTTAGAAAGAAAGGAGAGAGAGTGCGCTCTCTTTGCAGGCACCTTGAGGGTGAGGGGAGAGGATAGGTGGCAGAGTGAGACAGATGTGGGATTTTATTCTGGCTTCCCCTCTTTCTAACTCTTGGAGCTTTATGTTAAATCAATTATTTTCTCCCAACCTCTATTTCTTCACCTGAAAAAAAAATGAGAGTAATTATTACCCTGAATGGAATTGAGTATTTAAAAATGACCAAAATTGATACTGTGTTTGTGATTAAAAGTGACCAAAGGATGTTTTATTATCTAGGAGTGACCAGTGAGCCAATGGGACCAGCCTGAATTTCCACCCATGGGCAGGAAGAGGACCCACCATGTCCCTATGGGGTTTATTTAATGGGAAGATGGGAGGAGGATGAAGTTGTTTGTAAAATTCTAGCCCCTATGAGGGGCATATGTATTTCTATAAAACACACGTGAGATGTGAGTTGAGATCTATGTATTCCACCCCTCTTTGGAGGTGGCTGGTAAAGGGAGCGCAATCCAGGCTTACATTTGCAGGCAGCGCCCCCAGACTGCCAAACACTCCAGAAGCTGTCCTGCCACCCTCTGGTCCTGGGTCACTTCAACAAACTGGTGACAAGTAGGACGGGCTGGCAATGTGGGGCACCGACCCTTGGTTTCTCTGTCTCAGTCCTGACCAAACCAGAGGAACAGACAGGTTCATAAGCTATGTGGTCATGGGCAAGTCACTCAGCCATGATGTCAATTTTTTTAAAAAATCCAGACTTGGTAAAGAGAGATTTTATTTGACAGGCTTCTTGGAAGGGGGAAGGGGAATATTGCAAGAGAGGGAGGGCAATGTTGTAATAGGGACAAAGCTCTGAAGGTAAGGTCCACAAGTGTCTCAAGAGTAAGGCAAAAAAGAGTTTTTCTTTTATTGAGAGGAAAGAACCAGGTATAGGGAAGTGGGATGAGTGGGATAGTTGGTGTGGTCAGAGAGTAGATCTGAGAATACCTTTTTTAGGAGAAAACAGGGATCAAATCTGGGGCCTTGTACATGGGAAGTGGGCGCTCAACCACTTGAGCTACACCTGCTCCCCAATCTGAGACTGCTTTCTGCTGAGCACAGCCTATATTCTGGGAGGTGCCCTTAAAGTTAGGGGTGTGGAGGAAGGAGAAAATCGTAACCCAAGTTTGATTAATGAGCATTTCGGTTAGAGAGATAGTGGGGACAGATGGTTCAGCTAATCATTTAGGAGAAAAACTGGGAATGTGGGGAATCTGTGTCTGGCTTTGTCGTAGGTAAGCAAGGGGGCATCCATGAGTCTTATCTAAGTCAAGTGAGGAAAGGTGTTTCTTTGCAGTAAGCGTTTTCAGGGCAGAGAGGCTGAAGGGATTTCTTAAACTTTGCTGTTTTCCAGAAACATGGGAGTTGGGTGAAGTTAAACAAGAGCGATGGTTTTGCTCATTGTAATGGCATCGGCTGAGCAGAGACGTCCTACCACCATAAGCAGGCGAGAGGCTGCACCATCCATTCTTAGGTGAAATCACTGCCCTGCTTGATCATTCTCCAGCAACCTCCTTAGCTCACTTCATTCTGCAGGTTGTCAGATTGTCATCATATGGCCGTACATTGCTCGTATATCTTACTAACTTATATTTATTCTTCTGAATCTGCTTATTGAATATGTTCACTTCCACATACATAAGCATATGATTATTCCCCTAACCAAATATATCTTACATACTTATTTTTTAACCTAATAAATGCTTTTCTTCCTGTACAATCGATTTAGTCCTTGAACACGTGCTATCGATCTCCCACTTGTTGCCAGAGTTCATCCAAATGTTTATCTCCCTCTGAAAGAAACCCCTTTTGGTATTTTTCCACATTCTGAACACGACTTTGCATTTCCTACCTCTCAAGATGTTAAGGAAATTGGATCACGCTTGCTACATTTCCAGAACCTTTGGAAGTCATAAGCTTCCAAGGAGTCTATGAATTCCTAAGTGACCTTAATTTCTTTTTTTATTTTTATTTTTTATTAACATATTTTTAAAAATTAAAGTTAGTAGATCACATAGAATGTTACATTAAAAAAACATAAGACATTCCCATATAATCTACTCCCCACCCCCCCACATCATTTTTGTAAATTATATTTTTTGAAGATATATACATCATAAAAAAGGTTACATTATAAAAAACATAAGAGATTCCCGTATACCCCCCATCTCCCCACCCCACTCCCACACCAACCACCTCCCCCATCATTGTGGCACACTCATCATACTCGGCGAACACATTTTGGAACACTGCTGCACCACGTGGATTATAGTTTCCCTGTAGTTCACACTCTCCTCCAGTATATTCAGTGGGTTATGGCAGGATATATAATGTCCAGCATCTGACCCTGCAATATCATTTAGGACAACTCCAAGTCCCAAAAATGCCCTCTCATCACATCTCTTCTTTCCTCTCCCTGCCCTCAGCAACTACTGTGGCCACTTTCTCCACGTCAATGATAGAATTTCTTCTATTACTAGTCACAATAGTTTTATAGTAGAATATCAGTAAGTCCACTCTAATCCATATTTTATTCCTCCATTCTATGGACCCTGGGATGGTGATGTCCACTCCACCTCTAGATCAAGAGGGGGCTTAGATCCCACATGGTTGATGGATGTGATTCTCCTGCTTGCAGTGGTAGGCACTCTCGGTTCCCTGTTGTGGTGGTTGACTATCTTCACCTCCCTGTTAGCTGACCTGGGTAAGTCCAACGAACCAGAGATTAGAAGTTCAACTCTGCTGAGGCTCAGGGCCCAGCTGGTGCATGGCCAGTCCAGAGATTTAAGTCTCCTGAGTATAGACCATCCCTCACGCCAACCACAGGTTCAGTGAAAGTGACAGAAGAGGTATGTATAGAAAGGCTAAGTGACCTTAATTTCTTGAGGTCACCTCCTGAAGTCTAGAGCTGCTTCTGACCTGCTGCCTGATGCAAAGCCAAGCTCCTCCTTGGACTCATTCATGGCAAATATAACAGGCAGGTATTATCCAAAATGCTCTTTCATGGCTCTTTTCCCACCCCATCATCCTGAGTTAACAGGGCAAATTTTGGCTCTGATTCTGATTCTGGCCTACACTGCATCTTCCTGTCATGGATTTCCCTCCCTCCCTCCGCCCCCCAGGTCCTTACTGTGTAAATTAGGGGACTAGGTAGGCGTGGAAGAGAGCCAGAGAGTTAAGGGTTAGAGATTGCACTAAAAACTGCAGAGATTTTTCTCAAGAGACAGGGTAAAAGAAAAGAATCAGAATGCCATGAAAAGAAATGGTAAAGAGAGAGGATAAAGAGAATACCCATTTGGGTTGAGTATTAGAGAAAATGGATCTCAAGAGAGAGTTTTTTATTTAACTAGCATTTATGTAACTCTTTCTGTGTCAGGCAGTGCTTTAAGGACTTTGCAAATATTCACTCATTTAATTCTCATCACAACCCTCTGAAGTAGGTGCTATTATCATCCTCTTTTACAAATGAGGGAACTCAAACACAGAGAGGTTAGTGCTTTGCCTAAGATCACACAGCTTGTAAGTAGCAAAGCCAAGACTCAAACCCAAGCGGTCTGGTCCCAGAGTCCATGCTGTTACCCTCTGCTCTATATTCATCCTCATAAGGTTTATTAATTGCATTTTCATTTATGATATTCCAGACATTCTAGAAAAGTTTGTAATTAGTTATTAATTTTGACTCCATTACTTTGCCAGAATTATTTTGTCCATGACAACTACTTGAGACTGGACCATGTGGGACCCTGGAATGAACTGGGCTTTACCGGAGATGAGGGTGAGGAGTGTGGTTCATAGAGAGAAATAATATAACTTCACAACCTTCTACATCCTTAACAGCCCCTCCTTCTTCCTCCTTTCTTTCTCCCTACCTCCTATAGCAGTTTGGGATTTATGAATTCCAAAACCAGATATTTCATTATGTTTGTAAATTGGTTTATTTCTCAGGGTACATCAGATTGTACTGGATTCTGAGGTTTCACTCTTACTTGATTAAATTATGAGAAAGGCTTCAATTGGGCCATGTCAGCAGGAGGTTGAGTCCCTGAGAAAACGACAAGGGAGAGGAGTTAGTTGGACTTTTGGTCCTGGAACCCCAGGAAGTAAACACATAGAGAAGCAGATACATGAGGAAAGAGAGAAGGCTCCATTAGGCACGGCAGAGGCCCCAGGGAGAGAGACGAGCCGTTCACCTGAGAGTTTATAGCTGGCCTTTTGGAAAGAGCAGAGCAGCTGAGCCCGGAGAGAAATGAGTCCTGGGAGAGAGACAAGACTTGTCCCAGCCTGCAGCCGAGATTGGAGGAAGCTGAGACCATGATGCTCTGGAAGGAGGAGGAAGACTGAATCCTCACAGACATCACCCGCCATCTTGAATCAACACGTGGCAACACACTCTGGGTAGAAAGTACCTCATATGGTACCTTGAATTGGACTCTTTAGGTCCTTATGACTGTAAGCTCCTACCCCAAATAAATACCCTTTATAAAAGTCAACAGAGTTCTGGTACTTAGCATCAGCACCCCTTTGGCTGCCTAATATACTTCTTTTCTTCGGGATTGCCTAGGGAACACCATATTCTTTTCTTTGTATTATACAGCTATCAACAAGGTGCCTCGCTCAAATTTCCATATCCAGATCCATCATTGCGTTCAGAAGGACAAATTTTATAGAACCAGTTCTTCTTTAAAGAATTTTTAAAGTTTGTTTTTGAGTGAATTCCCTTGTTTCTTGGGCTTCTGACAGGAAGAATCAGAACTCAGTTTTATTAGAGCATTATCCATAGGGTGTGACAAAGCTGGCAGAGAGAAAACCCAGGATTACAAAGAAACATTCAGAGTCACCTTAAGAGTTGCCTGTAGCACGCCTGACTTTTCTGTTATCCCGTTTCCCTTCAATTCACTTTTCTGATAAGCAGAATCTAGATGGTGGTGTTTCCCAGTTATAATTGCTTATTGAAAAGTCCCTGAAAGCCAAAGCAGAGATATTTTTCAAAAACCTGGCCACTTTGATATCAGTGGTGATGGGGGCACAGCAGAGAACGTTGCTTCCTATTGCCAAATTGCAAAGACGTCCTCTTGAGTTGCTAAAAATACATCCCTGCTAAGAGTTCTTTGCCTCAGAGAGGAAGGGTGAAGGGTCGTAGCGGACTCTGAGTGGAGGCAGCAGCGTCAGTCACACAGGGGAGAAGTTGCAGATAAATTCTGAGCCTCTATGAACTCGGGACCATATGGTATCCGGGGCATTTTTGCTTTAGCAGATACAGCTTGGGATGTTTGAAGGAATGGTTGCACTGCCAACTCGTCAATTAATCAACCCTCTCGAGGTCGCCAGGGACACTGGGGATTGGGCCCAGGCAAGAGGGGCCTGGAGGAACCAACTGGCTTTAATTAAAGGATTTGTGCAGTAATGGAATCCTGAAATCCTTTGAGCAATGTTGCATGAACTGGACCTGACAGTCCCTGTGTGCATTTTCCATCGGTGTGAGAAAGCAGCAAATACCCTGACCAAGCACTTTGCGAGAGGGTGTCATTGTTATCCCATTGAGAAATTCCACTGAAGGGCAGGCAGTTGGGGACCAGCCCAAGTAAAGGCAAAATGGCACTCTGCAGCACTGAGAAGGTATTTATTCTCCAGACTCTTGTGATAAAGTCTTAATGGGGCCATTACCACTTTAAAAGAAGAATTGCTTTGTAGGACATAAGTATTGTGATATTACCTCCACTTCAAATACTCGCCAGCTATCTTCCTTTGAATTATAACTTGTAATTTGAGTAGGTTCATTGATATCCAAGAATAACAGTCTTGCAGAGGTTGCAAACTTGAGGCTCACAAACTTGGAGTCCTCTGGCTAAATGCAGCCCCAAGATATTTTTATGGCACACACAATATTCTTTCAGGGTAGCTATTGGTTTCTGCAAAAATCAGCTATCCACTTTTAACCAGGTGTGTACTCTCTGGGCCCACTCCACACACAGCCTCAACTTATCTGGCTCCTGAAGGCATGTGTGAGTTTATAACTATGATCAGACATTTCTCCAAAACTGTTCTCTTCCTTTTTCTGTCATTTGGCAAATGTGAAGTACACACAGACACATACCCTCACATTCTCATAGATGATCTAAACTATGACCCTGAGCTTCAGCAGAGTTGCAACACCTACTCTCCAGTTCATTGGACCCACCCAGGACAACTAACAAGGAGGTGAGAATGGACAACTACCATACCCAGGAACCAAGAAGGCCTATTACTGCAAGCAAGAGAGTTCCATCCATTGGCCATTGGGATCAAAACCCCCTCTCAATTAGAGGTGGAGTGGGCATCACCATCCCAGAATCTTCAGGATTGAAGAACGAACTATGGACTAGAGTGGACTTACTGGTATTCTACTATGGACTTATTGTGATTCTAACAATGGAAGGAATTATATCATTGATGTGGAGATAGTGGCCACTGGAGGTGCTGAAGGCAGGGAGAGGGAAAAGGAGGTGTGATATGGGGGCATTTTCGGGACTTGGAGTTGTCCTGAATGACATTGCAATGACAGATACAGGCCATTAAAAATCCTGTCATAACCTACAGAACGGAGTGGGAGAGAGTGTAAACTCTAATCCATGCTTAATGGCGGTGCTCCAAATGTATTAATCAATTGCAATGAATGTACCACACTAATGAAAGAAGTTGTTAATGTGGGGAGAAGTGGGAGGTGTGGGGAGTGGGACATATGGGAATCCCTTGTATTTTTTTATGTAACATTTTACATAATCTAAGTATCTTTTAAAAATAAATAAAAAATATATTTTAAAAAGTATGGCCCATGGCACAGAAGACATTGGCTGGGTGTAATGCCACTTTCTGGGTAGAACTCTACCTCACAGCTGATTGCTACACACCATTTTTTCAAATCCTATTAGTAGGTAGCTCAGAATCTATGATATTACTTGGTTCCCAAAATCTCTTCAAAGAACTGTGCTTTAACTTTCCACATCAGCTTTTTATCGGGAGCTGTTATAAGGTCATCTTCATGTGCTCTGAGAAACTGCCACCAAATTCTAATATATCATTCAATATCTTTCATCTGAGCAACCTGCAGGCTGGGCTACTCTCAGAGTTCAGAACTGGGAAAGCAATTTACTGTTTTGATAATAAAATATGCAAAGTACTCACCCTTTACACAATGCATCTGAGTTTTATTTCTCCCTAGATGCTAATGATACTGAACAAAAGCGGGTTCTTTTCTCACGATGTGTCTTTAAAGCCAATTCCTGGGGCAGTGAGATTTCAAAGAGAAAAAGATTATTTGGCTGCACAAGCAAAAGAGACAGTAGGCCTCATAGCCCAAACCTGCCTCCTAGACCTGCAGAAATTCTCATATTTTATACCATCAGTTTGCTAATGAGTAATAGGGGTGGAGTTTGCACAGGTTCTTTCATTAATAAACATTAAGGGGCTGAGCCAGGATGGGAATGGGTACCAACCAGGGATGAGTTACACAGTTACAGTCATTATCAGAGATCAAGGCATCTGGGAGAGGAAGATATGGAAAACAAGAGTCTTCAAGGCTTTTCATCAAACAGAGGAAGGTGGAATGGTCACCTTTTCAATAGAAATGTTCATATACAAAGGTAAGATCCACCTGGAGTAATCATTACAATGGCAGGTTTTAGTTGGAAACAGCCACAAAGGGCAAAGTCAGTCTAGCCAGTTTCGGCAATTTAGGATATTAACCCTTTAGACTACTTTAAAAGCAAAAATGTAATGGCTCAGTAATCATAATTATTTGCTAATTCTTAACCTTTGGCTACACTAGGAATATCAGCAAAATTTTGGGCTCAATCTAAAGATTAGCTTCTTTAATCTAGGTTTTCATTTATAACTCTTGTCCATCTCCTAACCCTCATTACTCAGCTCTTGTTCTTTCATCCTCATGATGATGAGGGTTTTTGTTTTGTTGTATTGTTTGTTTATTATGTGTATGTTGGTATATTTTCATGATAAAGCTTCCAAATAAATTTTGGAAGCTGAGGAGCTATAAAAATGATAAAAACAAAATATCTGTGTCATAATACCCTGAGGAAAAATACTCTTCAAATGTGTGTGTTTGTTCGTATGTTTGTTCTTAGAGATCCCCTTAGCTTGTTTCTGAAGATCCTAGCAAATCTTCGGTGGTTCAAATTAAGCTTTTCAAAGAACAATTATTTATTCTGATTTTATTTGAAAAGTGTCCTGGATTAATAATACAGTAGGTCAGGAGTCAGAAAATTTTTCTACAAAGTATATTTTGCTTTGTGGGCCATCCGATCTCTGTGCCATCTTCTCACCTCAGCCACTATAGTGCAAAAGCAACCACAGGCAGTGCTTCAACAAACGGTCATGACTGGGCTTGGCCTTAGTTTGCCAACTCCTCATTGCACAGTAATTTTTTTCCTTAAGGTGCTTAAGTCTGTATATATGAGTTATACCTAAGAGTTAAAACTGCGTTTGCATTATGAAGAGATTGGTATTTCAATTAGGAAGATGTTTTTTAATCCAAATAATTGTGTTTGTATAGTTTTTTAAAAATGACAGCCAGTTTCCAAGTTTATTGGTAAAATAAGGTACGCCTCAGAAGTATAACAATATTGTTAACTTATTGAAATTATTGCTATTATAACATTTTTTATTCATAAGCCTACAGTGAAATTTACAGTTTTACTTTTTGGTTGCAAAAGAAGGTCTATAAATCTAAGTGGAATTTCTCTATAGGAATGCATTTATTTATTTCATGTGATTAATATGTCAGAGAAAATCATGGTAATAAATCACATTGCTATTTTAATACTCTGTATTTAAATTTTTTTGAACCTCCTTCTGAAAAAGGTTCTTAGTGTTATTTTGAGTGTTAAATTGCCACAATTAAACTATTATTTTATTCCTGGTATAATTTTTATTTTTTTTTAACATTTTTAACATCTGTCTCTTGTTCATCTGTAATAAACCAATTTTGTTGAAGATAAAATTTCTTACTGTATAAAGAATGATTTTACCTTTAGAAATTCATTGGGTTAGAGAATCAAGTCAGCCAGCTAAATTATCCTACTGCTACATCCTTAAGACTAATCTTAGAAAAGAGAAATTTAATCTGTGTATTTACCTTACAAGGTGAAAGCTTGTTGACACCTAACTTAAGTCCGAGCCATACAACAAAGGCGTTGCAAAGAATTTGTATTTTATAAATCTTAAAGGAGATATGATTAAAGGTCTGTCTTTTCTTGACTTTCCCTTCAGAAAATTTAGGTCTTAGCAAGTGATGGGTATGATTTAAAAGCCTAATTGTTGCTAACTGATTCAGGCACATATAAAAATATTAATATCCACTGTTTACCACCATGTTCTTTGAAATGGAAGTGACCATGTTTTCTATCTGGCTTGAAGTCTGACAAAAGAGCAGTATCTGTCATTTGTAAATTTTCTTTTTCCAAAGAAAGCAGTTATGTTTGATAAATTATATAAATAAAAGTTGTTTTATACCAAAAAAGTAATTGGTTTAAAGGATATTGAATAACTTCCATTTCTGGGAAGATAGAGTAGACTTGCTTTTCCCATATCCTTCCTCTCTGTACAACTAAAACCCCTGAACATTATATTTTAACAGATATAAGACTCTGAGAGATGGAGAAAAGAAGGAAGGCTGTCCAAGGCCCTTGGGACCTAAAGAATGACAGATTGGAGAGTTGCCCGGATTTTCTTTTGACCTCATATATCCCAGATTGGATGCTGGAGAAGGTGACAACCCCAAAATGCCAATGAGTGTGAACAAAAATCCCCAAGAAAAGCCAAATTTCCAGGACAAGGAAAACGAAGCAAGACAGAAACCATTTAGACAATAACTGTCCTACTCCAGCCAAATACCATCAGCAATATTTAAGCCCCACATCCACCCTGGCCAACAAAGACCAAGTGGAAAACCTGGGCTTCCAGCCCTTCAGGCTGTAGCAAGGTGTTCCAACTGTCCTTCTGTTGTCAGAGAAGACCAAGTGGAGATCTAGGACTTAATCCACACCGGGCAGTAATAACCCCTCCTCCCTGCAGTGTCAGCAGAGACCACTAGAGAGCCTGGACATCTGCCCCCATTGAGCAATAACAAGGTATTCATCTCCCTTTTTGCTTTGATGGTATCAGAGAAGGTGTGGTGGAGAGTCAGAACTGTCACCATTGCTCAGTGGTAACAAGATCACCCTTCTACCGGATCACTGGAAGCCATGAGGTGCCACTCCCCTTCAGCCAGACTGGTATCAGCAGGGGCCTGGTGGGGAGCCTGAAATCCCACCTCCACCCAGCAGTAACATGGAGCCCCTCAGAGACTGAACGGAAAGCCTGAACTTCCACCCTCAGCTGGTAGTGATGAGGTATCACTACCCCCTTCACCTACTGGAGCAGTGTCAGAGAGATACAGAGACATATGATATAATACTCTAAATATTCAGATATCAATTAGAAACCATTAGTGAAAACAAGAACTGGGAAGATCTCAAATTTAATGAGAAAAGACAATCAACAGACATCAACACCAAGATGACACAGATGTCAGAGTTCTTAGACAAGGAATTTAAGGCAGTCATTATCAGAATGCTTCAACAAGCAATTGTAAGCATGCTTAAATAAATAAACATAGAAAACTTCATCAAAGAAATAGAAAGTATCAGACATAAAGAAGACATAAAGAAGAACCAAATGGAAATGTTAGAACTAAAAATGCACCAATTGAAATTTTTTAAAAACTCAATGGATGGACTGAACAGCAGATTGGAGAAGACAAAGGAAAGAGTGTGAACTTAAAGCTAGAACAATAGAAATTACACAATCTGAAAACAGAGAAAATAGACTGAAAGAGAAAGGGACAGAGTCTCAATTATAAGTGGGATTATCAAAATAAGAACAAGGCCTAGAGCAACTTTGTGCCTGGGAATTTCCTTCTGTTAGCCTTCATGTTACTCAAATGTGGCCAGTCTCGAAGCCAAACTCAGCATGTAAATGCAATGCCTTCCCCCCAGCGCGGGACATGACACCCGGGGATGAGCCTCCCTGGCAACGAGGGACCACTATCAACTACCAACTGATGATGCAACTGGAAAATGACCTTATACGGAAGGTTCAATGCGGATCAGCAGAATATCCATGTCTACATAAAATACCATGACTTTAAAATGCTGTTTGACCTAAAGTAAGGGGGAAATGGAAAGGAGAAATGAGTTTATATGGCTACGAGTTTCTAAAAAAGAGTCTGGAGGCTGGCAGAAGGTTTGCCCTCATGCACAACTGAGCAGAGTCAGAGAGACAGATAAAGCAGATACAACCCCCAGATATTGGTTCCTTTGAGGGCTAAAGAGACCCATGGGAGTTATGGTCATGGCCGATGGGGTTAACTACCAGGGCAGATGGCCCCTCTTTGGAAATGGTGTTTATGTGTGATGAATCTGGACTCAGATGGGATCTCCCTTCATAAGACTTTCATGCTAATGTGCTGGAGGTGCAGTTAATGTTGAGGTTTAAGATATATTTAGGGGATTTGAATCTCTGGACTGACAATGTGATAGCCAAATCCTGAGCCTCAACAGACTCCAGCACCTACAATCTGATTTATTGCACTTACCACACTCAGCTAAGATGGAGTTGAAGAAGGACAACCACCACACCATGGAGCCTAGAGTGATTACAACTGAAAATGGGAGGATTGCATCCAGCATCCAGGTGGAATCTGACCCTCCTCTTGACATAGAGGTGCAATAGACACAACCAATCCAAAGTCCACATAGAAGAGGTGGCATTGGATTGGGAAAAGTGGACATAATGGACAAAGGGTATGGGGAAAGGCAGGAAGAGATGAGAGGTGGAGGCGTCTTCGGGACATGGAGCTGCCCTGGATGGTGCTTCAGAGGTAATCACCGGACATTGTAAATCCTCACAGGGCCCACTTGATGGAATAGAGGAGAGTATGGGCCATGATGTGAACCAATGTATATGAGGTGCAGAGGTGCCCAAAGATGTACTTACCAAATCCAATGGATGTGTCATGATGATGGGAACGAGTGTTGTTGGGGGGGGGGAGAGGGGGGGTGGGGGGGTGGGGTTGAATGGGACCTCACATATATATTTTTAATGTAATATTATTACAAAGTCAATAAAAAATAAAAAAATTAAAAAATAAAAATAAAAAAAAAATTAAAAAAAAAAAAAAAATAAGTGGGATTATAACAAAAGGTCTAGGTCCTAAGAGTTGCAGAAGGAAAAGATAAAGAGAGTAGAGTTGAAAACTGAAAAAAATTAGTGGCTTAAAATTCCCCAGACTTGGCAAAAGACATGAACTTAGATTCAAGAAGGTAAGCAAATTCCAAAAAGGAAAAAAAATCAAAGAAATATACTCTAAGGCACATGATAGTAAACATCTGACAACTAAAACAAAGAAAAAAAAATCTGGAAAACAGTTGGAGAGTAATTGATACATTACCTGCAGGGGAACAAAACAATTCAAATGTCAGTGGATTCCTCATCAGAAACCATGGAGGGCAGAAGAAAGTGTCACAACATTTTTCAAGCATTGAAAGAAAAGAAATGTCAATCCAGAATTCTATATCCGGGAAAATATGCTTCAGGAAAATTAAGACATTGTCAGATGAAAGAAAACTGAAAGAATTTACCACCAGCAGACCTACCCTAAAAGAATGGCTAAAGGAATTTATCCAAACAGAAAGGAATTGATAAAAGAAAGTAACTTAAAACATCTGGGAGAAAGAAAGAACATAGTAAAAGCAAAAAATAAGGTTAAATACTATAGAATTTCCTTCTCCCTTGAGTTTTCTAAATTATGTTTGAAGATTGATGCAAAAGCTATGACATAGGGAATTGTGGGAAAATGGCAGAGTAGGGAGCTCAGTCCTTCCACCAAGGCAACTATTCAACAGGGAGGAATTGTCTGAAACAATTCTGAGACTCTAGAGGCCAGAAGAACACACTACAGTGTCTAGGAATGAGCAGAAGGAAGAGTCTGGTGAACTATGGTAAAGAAAAGTGAGTTGTTCTCTCTGCACAGTGGTGGCTGAAACCTTTCCCTCACTCTTGTGGCAAGCCACCACAGAGTCCAGCCCCTGGCTGGCTCACTGATGACAGAAAAGGACATAGGAAACCTCTTCTCTAAGAACAGTGGTGGGTACAGCCGATCACTGATCACAGATTTTTTTTCTTTCATTTATTTTTTTCTTCTTTTGATTACAGATTTTGATTAGTAAATTCTGAACCCTGGGTCCCAGCTCTGAGTTTTTGTTTCAACCTGCTCTGGACAAAGGTGGTGGCAGCCATTGTCTCAACCCCACCTGGGACAGGGACAGAAGCAGTGAAGATTTAAATATACAGTGCTTCCTCAGGGCTGTAGGGGACATTTGGGGGCCGCGGGGGGGGGGGGGGGGGCGGGGACTGCCATTTGCTGAACAGACTAGGAATGGTCAGCTTGGGTAGCTGTCAAGGAGGCTTTCGGTGTCCTTTCTGATCCACTCCTCAGGGCCTTTTGGAGCCCGTTTGTGATTACTTTGTAGGTTTCTGGCCTTGTTTTGGCTGGGAAACACTGACTTGGAAAAATCTTCTTTGGGGGATGCTCCTCCCAGAATTTGCCCTCCAGGCAAAAGCAACTAGAGATAATGAAAGGAGCATAAAAGTATAAAGAGCCAAAACAAAAACTAACAAAACAGATCAAGATTCCCAAAGAAAGAATAGAGGAAAGGAAGCTTTCACCTGGAGGTAAAACAACTGCACAAAAGGTACAGTATTAAAAATTGTACTGCATATCCAGTGAAAGAATCAGAAAAAGAGCTGAAAATATCTGATCGGTTACACATGGATGATTCTGAAGGTCTTGAATAAGGTAGACCATGTGTCAGAGAGAAGGGAAAAGAGTCAGAAAGAATATTTGAGAAAATAAAAGAATATTTGAGAAAAAAAGAATGGGAAAATGAGAAAATTTCCCATCCTTTAAGAAAGACATAAAGACACATGTACAAGAAATGCAGTGTACACCAAACAGAATAAATCCTCATGATATACTCCTAGACACATACTAACCAGAACGTCAAACCCCAAAGATAAAGAGAGAATTCAGAAAACAGCAAGAGAAAACCCATTTGTCACATACAAGGGGTCTGCAATAAGACTAAGTGCCCTTTTCTCATCCAAAACCAGGGAGGTAAGAAGGCAGTGGTATGATATATTCTTGTGTCTCTTGTTGTGTCATCTTGTTCTGTCAGCTTGCCTTGCCTGCCCATTGCACCAGCTTGCTGTCTTCTTTAGGAGGTACCGGGAACCAAACCACAGATCTCCCATGTGGTAGGCAGGAGCTCAATCACTTGAGCCACCTCTCCTTCCCCATACACACAATTGATTTTTGACAAGGCTGGCAAGTCCACTCAACTGGAAAGAACAGTCTCTTCAACAAATGGTACTGGGAGAACTGGATATCCACATCCAAAAGAATGAAATAAGACCTTTATCTCAGACCAGATATAAAAAGTAACTCAAAATGGATCAAAGACCTAAATATAAGAACCAGGACTATAAAACTGCTAGAAGAAAATGTAGGGAGGCATTTTTAAGATCTTGTGGTAGGCAATAGTTTCTTAGACTATACACCCAAAGCACAAAAAATGAAAGAAAAAATTGATAAATGGGGCCTCCTCAATATTAGCAACTTTTTGGGCATCCAAGGACTTTTTGAAGGAGGTGAAAAGACAACTTACTCAATGGGAGAAACTATTTGGAAACCACATATCTGATAAAGGCTTAATATCCAGAATATGTAAAGAAATCCTTCAACCCAACAGCAAAAAAGAAAAAGAACCCAATTGAAAAATGGGCAAATACTTTAATAGACATTTCTCTAAAGAGGAAATACAAGTGGCTAAGTAGCACATGAAAAGATGCCCAACATCACTAGTTATTAGGGAAATGCAAATCAAAACCACAATGAGGTATCATTTCACACACACTAGAATGGCCACTGTTAAAAGGACAAAAAATACAAATGTTGGAAAGGATGTGGAGAAACTGGAACACTCATTCATTGCTAGTGGCAATGTAAAATGGTGCAGCTTTACTCTGGAAGATTTTTTGGCAGTTCCTCAGGAAGCTAACTACAGAATTACCATATGAACTTCCAATCTTGCTACTAGGTATATACTCAGAAGGACTGAAAGCAGGGACTTAACAGATATTTGCACACCAATATTCATAGTGGCATTATTCACAGTTGCCAAAAAATGGACGGAACACAAGTGTCCATCAACAAATGAACGGATAAACAAGATGTGGTATATACATACAATGGAATATTATACAGTCATTCAAAGGAATGAAGTCCTGATACATGCACAACATGGATGAAACTTGAGGACATTATGTTTAATGAAATAAACATGACACAAAAGGACAAATATTATGGGATCTCACTGTACTGAACTAATTATAATAAGCAAACTCATATGGTTAGAATCTAGAATATAGGTTACCATGAGATAGATTGGGGTTAAAGAATGGGGAGTTGTTGATTAACTTATACTGAATTTCTATTTAGGCTGATGGTGAAGGTCTGGAAATGAATGTTTGTGGTAGTACGTTATTGTAAGTGTAATTAACAGCACTGAACTACATAGGTGAATATAGTTAGAACGGGAAACTTCAGGATACATATATTACTAGGATAAAAATTAAAAAGATAAAACATAGAACTGTATGACCCTACTGTAGATGATGGAAAACAGTTAATAGTACAAGAATAAGAATGTTCTTTCATGAATTAAGACAAATGTAGAATACTAATATAAGGTGTTAATAATAGGGTGGTATATGGGAAAAATGCATATAAAGTAAATAATGGATGATAGCTAGAACTGCTTTAATAATCGCTCATCAATTGAAACAAAGGTAACTACTGTTAAAAATATAGCACAATTATTAAAAGCACTACCATCAACTGCAACAAATGTTCCCCAACAAGGTGCTGGTGGTGATGTGGTGTATGGGAATCCTCTATGTTTTGCATGATCATCTGTAAACTCACAGGTTCTCTAATAAAAAGAAATCTAAGTAAACTGTAACATAATCTAATATGGTTCTCAATGTATGTAGAGGAATATTTAAGCAATTATATTAATAATGGAGAAGGCTAAAGGGACATAAAGGGTGATACGTTTTCTGTACTTCACTTTTCACTTGAACTGGTAAAATGTCAATACCAGTAGGCTTTGATGTTTTGCATATATAATGAAATACAAAATGTAATCCCTAAAAAGTTATACAAAGAGATACACTCAAAAACATTATAGATAAATCAAAACGGAATTCTAAAATGTTCAAATAATCCATAAGAAGGCAAGAAAAATTAAAAAGAGAGACAAAAACAAAAACAAAAACAAAAACCTAGGAAACAAAAAAATAAAATGGCAGAGTTAGTCTTAAATTATTGAGAGTTTTGTTAAATGTAAATGATCTAAATTCTCTATTCTATTTCGTTTATCTATGTGTCTATCCCACCACA
Organism: Dasypus novemcinctus; assembly: GCF_030445035.2. Taxonomy (NCBI): domain Eukaryota; kingdom Metazoa; phylum Chordata; class Mammalia; order Cingulata; family Dasypodidae; genus Dasypus; species Dasypus novemcinctus. Next base: position 184,068,504 of record NC_080673.1, read on the forward strand.
AAATCAGAAAAACACATAATGAGTGGAACCAAAATAGAGGCTTCAGAAATAGCCCCACACAATTATTTTTTACAAAGATGCAAAGGCAATTCAATGGTCGAAAGATAAACTCCAACAAATGGTGCTGGGGAATTGGCTAGTCATTTGCAAAAATAAACAAACAAATAACCTCAACTTAAACCTCACATTTCCTACAAAACTAACTCAATATGGATAAGTAGATTTATTTAAGTGCAAATTATCAAAATACAAGACTTTGTAGAAGATAACACAGGAAAAAATCTATAAGACCAAGGGTTTGATGAAAAGTTTCTAAACACGGAACCAAATGCTTGATCCATATTTTAAAAATCTGCAAGTTGTACTTTAAAATAAAAAAACACTTGTTTTGTGAAAGACTCTGTTAAGAGGATGAAAAGACAAGTTTCAGACTGGGAGAAAATATTTGTAAAGCATATACAGTGGTCTGAAGCTATATGAAAAACCTGTTCTGTGGATGTAAACCCATCATAAGCAGTACCCTTTGATGAGGCAACTTCAATTAAGGTTTGACCCATTAATTTATGGTGGGGCTTAGTCTTGTTACTGGAGTTCTTTATAAACAGAATGAATTCAGAGAAAAATTCACAGATGCAAGAAGCTGAAATCAATTAAACCCGGAAGAGAAGGAAGAGACTAGCAGATGCCATCACGTGCCTTGCCATATGGTAGAGAAGCCAAGGATCACCAGCAGCCAGTCTTCGGAAAGAAAGCATTGCCTTGATGGTGCTTGGATTTGGACATTTTCATGGCTTCAAACTTGTAAGCTAATAAATTCCCATTGTTGGGAAGCGGACTTGGCCCAATAGATAGGGTGTCCGCCTACCACATGGGAGGTCCGTGGTTCAAACCCTGGGCCTCCTTGACCTGTGTGGAGCTGGGCCACATGCAGTGCTGATGCACGCAAGGAGTGCCCTGCCACGCAGGGGGGTCCCCCGCGTAGGGGAGCCCCACGCACAAGGAGTGCACCCCGTAAGGAGAGCTGCCCAGCGCGAAAGAAAGTGCAGCCTGCCCAAGAATGGCACCACACACACACAGAGCTGACACAGCAAGATGACGCAACAAAAAGAAACACAGATTCCCAGTGCTGCTGATAAGGATAGAAGTGGTCACAGAAGAACACAGCGAATGGACAGAGAGAGCAGACAATGGGGGGGGGGGGAATAAATAAATACATCTTTTTTAAAAAATGCCCATTGTTTAAGTCAACCCATTTCACGTTATCTGCTTTGAGCAGCCTAGGAAACCGAAATGCCATATAACTGACAAAGACCTCATTTTTAGATTGTTGAATAAAAAGAAATCAACTCTCAAAGTTTGATATGAAAACAAACAATCCAATTATATAGTAAGCAAGAGCTATGATGAGACAGTTCACTGAAGAGGACATATGGATGGCATATAAGCACATGGGAAGATAGGCAACACCAATAGCAATTAGAAAAATGCAAATTAAGATGAGAATATATGCCTATTTAACAGCTAAATTTAAAAATAGTGGCAATACCAAATGCTGGGGAAGGTGCAGAGAAATTGGATCTCTCATTCATTTTGGGTGGGTGTATAAAATGGTTCAGCCACATCAGAAAATAGTTTGTCAGCTTATTTAAAACAAACAAACTAAAAAACTAGACTAAATCTAACACTTGCCGTACAACCCAGTGATTACATTTCTGAGCGTTTATCCCAAAGATCTGAAAACTTGTGTCTGTCATGTTTTTAATAGCCAAAAACTGGAAACAATCTCTCTTAATAAGTGAATGGCTAAAACACGCTGTGGTAGATTCATACGATGGAATATTAGTTAGCTATAAAAAAGGAATGAACTATTGAAACACGTAGTGAGGATGGATCTCAAAGGCATTATGCTGACTGAAAAGAAAAGCCAGTCTTAAAAGATCACATACTGTATAATTCCATTTGTATAAATATTCTCAAAATGATGAAACCATGGAGATGGACAATAGGGTAGTGGTGGCCAGGAGTTAGGGATGGTGGGCCATAGGGTTTTATTTCGTCTTCCAGTGGTAAAGAGAGGAGAGGAGCAGGAAAGGCGAGGAGGCATAGACAGACCGTTTTTCCTGAAAGGAAGGACTTGGCCCCAGTCTGCCGCTGTGCCAAGTGCCGATTTGCCAGCTGCTGGGATTATGCTGGAATGCTGGAGAATGAACTCTTTTTTTTCTTAAGATTTATTTTTTATTTATTTCTCTCCCCTTCCCCTTCCACCCCCCAGTTGTCTGTTCTCTGTGTCCATTCGCTGTGTGTTCTTCTGTGTCCGCTTATATTCTTGTCAGTGGCACCAGGAATCTGTGTCTCTTTTTGTTGCATCATCTTGCTGCATCAGCTCTCCATGTGTTCGGTGTCACTCCTGAGCAGGCTGTGCTTTTTTTTGCACGGGGAGGCTCTCCTTAGAGGGCGCACTCCTTGCGTGTGGGGCTCCCCTACGCAGGGGACACCCCTGCCTGGCACAGCAGTCCTTGCACGCATCAGCACTGCGTGTGGACCAGCTCACCACATGGGTCAGGAGGCCCTGGGTTTGAACCCTGGACCTCCCATGTGGTAGGTGGACGCTCTAGCCATTGAGCCAAATCTGCTTCCCTGGAGAATGAACTCTTGATGACCTGCAGCCGCGAACTTCATGCTGATGTCAAAACAACCTCCTCCATCCTCAAGAATTCAAAAAATCAGTGTTTTGTGTTGTTGTTTGCTTTTGTTTTTTGGTCGACCTACATCATTTTAAATTGGTCGCATAAGAAGCCTTGTGGTGACTGTTGTTTTTAAGTGGGTAGAAGATGCTTTTGAGCTGAGACCTCTGCTTGGCCTGTTGCTGCCAGGAGCAAATGTTGTCAGCAAATTGCCATTCCCTGGAAATAGCAGCCTAAATGGGAAGTGTTGACAAGTTCTAGCCTGAGTGGCACAAATGGCATTGATAGAATATCTAAAATAAATGAATACCAAGAAAAAAACACAAAAAGCCTGAGGTACCAGCTTCCTTAATGCTGCAGAACAGGTGGCTCTGAGCCGTCTGTGAATTGGGAAGAACTAGGAAAGGAGATGTCACAGAATACTATGCGTATAAACCATGAAAAGATAGTCAACATCAATAGCAATTAGGAAAATGCAAATTAAGATGAGGATATTCACCCATTTAACAGTTAAATTTTAAAATAGTGACAATACCAAATGCTGGGAAGCCTTGGCTGACCTTCGCACGACATCGCGTTCTCCCAGCATTTTGTAAGCAGCAAAGCGAGCTCTGGCCTGAGGTCTGCTAATCAGAGAGGGGAGGAGCTCCCCACCCCACCCCAGCTCTCCTGCAGCGTGGAAACCACCAGCCACTGCCACCGCCCCATCCCAAGACAGCCTCGCTTTTGTGCTTCGGTCTTGTATTCAGAAAGCTTTCTATCACTTTCAAAGTTCTTTTCCAAAGAAACGACAGATATTCAACATTCAGTTACACGGGTAAGGAAACTAGCACTAAGCAAATGGCTCATCTAAGTCCAGACCTCAGATCTTCTGATTCCTATTCCAGTGCTCATTCCATCACAATCACATTGGAGAGTAGATGACAGTAATCATATGACCACAATAGTAATGATAGTAATGACATTTATTGAACCATTTACCATGGACCAGACCCTGTGGTACGTATTGTCATTAACTGCATTTGATAGATGAAGCAATTAAAACCCAGAGAGGTTGAGCAACTTGTCCAAGTCACACAGCTAGCAAAATCAGCCCTCTTAGAATAAGGTCAGAGTCCAGAGCCAGAACTTAAAACTTTACCCATGAGGCCTCACTCTGTGTTCAACATTAGGGGAAAGATTAACCCACTGTTTAATTTATGTATTTTGTTTTATTTATTCTTTTCCTTATTCTAAAAGTGATTCAGTTACATGGTTTAGAAATTAAGATATGTCATCTCCAGGGAATCCTCCATCAAAATTTGAAAGATTACTTAGCATAGAAAGCTGTACCTGATAAATATTTACATGCAAAAAGAGGATACAAAATTGTAAATACCCTAGAATCACAACTATGTAAAATAAGCATAGGGAAAAAAAACTATAAAGAAACACACCCAGATAATATTAGTAGTTAAATAGTGATGGGATTGTGAGAGGATTTTTTAACATTTACTATTTCTAAATTTTCTGGTTTTGTCTTGAAAAAAAAATTAAGGAAATGTGAAAAGCGGCCCCTCAAAATACAGCTTGGCTCATAACTGAATCTCTGACAGTTTGTGAACCACAAGAAAAAATATATAAAAAGGAAGAAAGGTAGGGACAGTACATGTTTTTCACTTTCATGGTATGGAAACTTCAAAGAATTTGTCTTGATTACACTAGTAAAGAATTTTCCCTACTGCCGCCCCATGAAAAAAAGAAAGAAAAAAAGAAAAGGAGGTAAATTCTGCTGCACAGCAGAACCATTAAATTTCATTGCTTTGTTTGGAAACTACTTAACAAGTCCACAAACACTAATCTTGCTGGGTAATTAAAACAGTGTAAATGTCACTATTCCAATCTCTGACATTTGGTTTGGGTCCTGACAGGGCACGATGAATTATAGAGATGGAATCTCCCTGTTGTGTGCACATGTGTTAATAATCCCTGCACGAGGCCTTAATATTCCCCTGGATATTTGAAAAGATCTGTATTGCTAGATATATGCCGTTCTTTCGGCATTTCATCACATGCTGCCTTGTGGCGTCTCCTCTATTGCTGCTTTGTATTGTGGTGTGGTTGCCATGAATCATTTAAACTTCCATGCCTGTGTTTGGACTTGCAGTAAACATGGTGTATTTCCTGAGGGCACCAATTGTGTTATGTTTCTCAGTAGCCCAATGCCATATACATGGGAGGAGTTAACCGCCTTTTGATTAATAATAATATAGATACCATTTATTGATCACTTATGATGCACCAGGCACTATGTTTATGCTTAACAGGAATTTTCTCATTTCATGAGAAGCAGTGAGCGCAGTGGTTAAAGCATGGAACGAACCAGCCTGATTGAGGAACCTGTGGTTTACTAGCTCTGTAACTTTTGATAAATTTCTTAGCTACTCGGTTCCTCAGTTTCCTCATCAGTAAAATGAAGATAGGCTGGCTTGCTTCTTAGTGTTGTTGCAAAATTAAATGAGTTGGAGTTTTGGTGCTGGAGCCCTGGGAAGTAAATGCACGGAGGAGAAGAACACAGATGAAGAGCGATAGTTCATTAGACAGGGAAGAGAGCTGAGAGTTTGCAGCTGCAGAGACCAGAGCCCTGAGCAGCTGAGCCCGGGGAGAAATGAGCCCCAGGAGAGAGACAAGATGTAGCCTGGCCTACAGCTGTTATCAGAAGAAGCTGGGACCACAGAGCCTTAAGAGGAAGAGGAAGCCGAACCCTCACAGACATGGCCTGCGATCTTGCAAAACACATGGCAAATGACTCTGGCTGAGAAAGTACCTCTTATCGTATCTCGACTCTTCAGGGCCTTGTGACTGTAAGCTTCTGCCCTAACTAAATACCCTTTATAAAAGCAAATAAATAAATAAATAAATAACGGTTAATATATGTAGTGCTTCATGTGGGAGGCACTCAAATATTACCCTTTTTTATTATAGCTATTATTGTTAATTCTTAGAATTGCCTCACCCTGCCCCGATTTTTCCTCATCTTCCCCATCTCGATAGATGGCACCACCTCCCTCCTGATTGTCCAGGCCAGAATCCAAGGTACCATCTTTAAATTCTCTCTTCTCCCACCCTCAAATTCAATCATTTAGCCAGTCTGTCAGCTAGACCTCTGGGACATCCTGAATCCTCCCCCTGGAGTCCATCCAGGGAAGCAGCACATCGAGGCAGCCCTGCCTGGGTTAGGGGCCTGCCTCCACCACTTACCAGGTATGTGACATTGGGCCATGCACTTGAACGCTCACAGGGGATGGTAATAGGCTCTACCTCATAGGTTGTTGCAAGGATTAAACCAGATAATCCAAGTAAAGCGCTTTAAGCAATGCCTGAACCCAGCAACCACTCGGGTCACCTCACTCACCGCTGTCGCCCTTGTTATTATGCCCACTGATTTCATGCTGGTCCAAGCCTCCACCAACTCTCACTTGGACTGGGGTTTCAGTCCTTTCACCAACAAGCCAAAGGGCTCTTGTTAATATGAAAATAAGACTCTCCCCAGCTAAGAATCCTTCAAAGGCTTCTTGCTACACTTGGATAACAACCCAAACCCTTGTCTCCTCTGACATCCTTCTCAATCTGATCACATAGCCTTTAATCTTAGGCTACCTAAGACTACTGCTTCCAGGAAAAAGGCCCTGGAAACGGATAAACACGGCTCTCAGTGGCCTCCAGCCGAGGGCTGTCCAAGGAGTCTTCCTAACTGAAAGCACATGCGGACTTCTTTGATCACCACTTCTGAGAGGCAGAGGCTTTCTGTAGGCCGGTTCTGGTCTCCACCCTTGGAAGGACAGGCAGCTGGCTCCTGGGTCAGAGGAGGAGAAGAGCGCCACCTACTGGTGATCGGCTCGCCCCTGACATCACGACAGCGTGGCTGAGACCTATCCATGGGCAAAAGGCTGCTCAGGGGTTTCTGAGCTTAACAGTGGAATTTTGGACTTGACCATCAACTTAGTGTTTGAAATAACACGGAGATGGGCAAAATCATAGCATGCTGAATTTAGGGCAAGCCAGTATGGTTCTGTGAGGCTGAATGGTAACTCAATCAGGAAAGGTTCTTCCCCAAAGATAGTTTGCATTTTCCTGGCAAGTCTCTCTGCTGAACGTTACTTTATTTTAAGCTGAAGAGTTCCATGGCATGTTAATACCATTCTAGCAATGCGTTAACTAGGCTCTTATTTCCAGTGGGATGCCTTTATTTCCATATTCGTGTGTCCCTGAGAAATTCCAGTCTATATTGTAAGGCAAGAAAGATCAAAGGCAAACAGCTCCAGTTTCACTTAGGAAGCGTGTGGTTATAAGTAACAGAAAGCCCAATTCGAACTTGCCCAAGCCATAAGAAAGCAGAATCTCCCATTGGAGGAAGTTCAGAGATGGGCTGGGCTTCAGAGTCTGTTACTCTGGTGGTTCAGAGATGTCAAGTAGGATCCAGGTTACTAAACAGGAAGGAAAAGGGGCTGGAGGCAACGGCCTGGTGTTGAGCGAGAAGATACGCACAACATAGTTCATGCTGCATCATTCCATTTCTGTGAAGTTCTAGATCAGGCAAAATAAACTAAAGTGATAGAAATCAGATCAGTGGGATGGGGAGGGATTAGTTGCAAAAGGACCCAAGGAAAGTTTCTGATGGAAATGTTCTATATCTTGATGGCATTTGGGTTATGCAGGTATATGTCTTAATCAAAACCCAGCGATGGTACAATTAAGATTTGGGCATTTGGTTGCTATAAATTTTACCTAAAAAAGAAAAAAAAGATATAAATTAAGATTGAACCCTAATTAATGGCTTGGATGCTGATGCATTTCAGAATGACGTTTCCTGATGTCTGCAACTTATGATGAAATGCATGAAAAAATAAGATGACCTGATAGGTGGCTAGAGAGATGGATTGCTAGGTGATAAAACAGTGCAAAGTATTAATGCTTGTAGGATTAAGGTGGTGGCTCTATGGGTGTCCATAGTACAATTCTTTCAACTTCTCTGAACATTTGAAAATTTTCATAATAAGTGAAAAGAAAAAAACTTGGAAACGGATGTGGCTTAAATGATTGAGCTTCTGCCTACCATATGGGAGGACTCGGGTTCGATCTCTGGGCTGTCCTGGTAAAAAGACGTGCCCGCAAAGCAAGCCAGTGCCCACATGATGAGCCAAGTGCCTGCATAGCAAGCCAAGTATGAGCCAGTGCCCGCACAAGTGAGTCACACCGCAAGATGATGATGCAACAAAAGAGAGATGAAGGGGAGAGTCAAGGCGAGGCGCAACAGAAACCAGGAACTGAGGTGGCATAAGTGACAGGGACCCTGTCTTTACATCGGAGGGCCTCAGGATGGAATCCCGGTGAATCCTAGAGGAGGGAAAAAAAAAAAGAATGAAGCTTAATGGAAATGATATATGTACCCACCTTCAGGCTGAAATTACTTATGAAAATATCAAGTTTGGGCTGCTTTGGGCCGGAATTATCTCTACTCAGTTATCTCATCTGAGAGTTATATACATCTTCAATAATTATTAAATGAGAAAAATTTAAATACTGAGGTGCCCCTGAGCTTCCTGGCATATCCCTGTGGTAGTGAGGGGCTCCCAAATTAGCTAAATAAGACAAGGAAGAGAATACAGATTTACCAGCTATTTGTACCTTTTTATAACCTCTTGATTAGCAAGAATGTTTTAAAGAATGACTGGGAGCCAGCCTTTCCCCAAGTCTGTCCCCTTCCTAGATTTGTACTTTTGTTTAATGAATCTCCTTCTCCCCTCACTTTCATGTCTCTGAAAAGACGCAGCAGGAAAAAAACAACTTAAGAAAGCCAACAAAGCTTTTGAGCCATCAAATGAGTTAAGCAAAGATGAATCGGAAATCAGCCGTATAGAAATCCGATAAATAAATTAAATGTACATAGATTTCAAAATTAAAGGCCAAGAAGGCTTGCGGCAAAGTGCATTTGACATTTGAAGTAATAGAAGCTTGAGAGCAGGGCACGTAGCAAGATGTGCACTTACCTGGTGTAACAGGGGCTCTTGGTCACTGGTACCTCGGTGTTTGTGGAGCATAATGACATTGAAGGGAAATTCAATAAAACTCTCCCCACACCAGGTGTGACTTGAGAGCCATCGTTAGAAGACAATGGCAGTGGGTCTGACTCAGCCCTCAAGCCAGAAGGGCCATGATTGCTGCAGGTTAATTTCCTTCAGAGTTGCCCTTTCCTGTTGGTAGGGTTTGCCGATAGCTCCAAAGTACACCTGCTCCAAGGCCTGATTCTCCAGAGCAATATGTTGCAAGAACGTAAAAAACGGACTCGCATTTTAACCCAGGAATTCCACTTCAAGGACTTTATTTTAAGCAAGGAATTCTGAAATGTGGTCAAAGACAATGTGTACAAGAATTACTTAAGGGAAACGGACTTGGCCCAGTGGTTAAGGCGCCCGTCTGTCTACCACATGGGAGGTCCACAGTTCAAACCCCGGGCCTCCTTGACCCGTGTGGAGCTGGCCCATGCGCAGTGCTGATGCCCGCAAGGAGTGCCCTGCCACGCAGGGGTGTCCCCCGCGTAGGGGAGCCCCATGCACAAGGAGTGCGCCCCGTAAGGAGAGCCGCCCAGCACGAAAGAAAGTGCAGCCTGCCCAGGAATGGCGCCGGACACACCGGGAATCTGGCAACAACAGTAGCGGAAAAAGAAACAAGAAGCAGCAAATAGACGCAGAGAACAGACAACCGGGGTGGGGGGTGGGGGAGAGATAAATAAATAAATAAATAAATCTTTTAAAAAAAAGAAGATTAAAAAAAAAAAGAATTACTTAAAATGGCAAAAATTTCAAAGCAATAAAATGCCCAACGATAGGAGATTGGATAAGTAAATAAATGTTCTGGACACTGATTAACATAGTAAAGACAAATGATTTGAGTTTGAGACCTGGCTTGGCCATTCAGTAGCTTTGGGACCTTGGGCCACTTATGTAATCTCCCTGAACCTTTGCGTCTTCCTCTGTAAAATGGGTGGTTGCGTTGCCCCACAGTCAAGTTGGAAGAATGAAATAAGACAAGTAAAGCTCTCACAGTACTTAACGCATTTTTAAGTGCTTAATGTTCACTACTGATATCATAATTATTATTATATATGTATGTGTGTATATATAAAGCCTAATATGTAACCATTATAAATTGTATTTTTGGAGAATATTTAATGGCATGGAAAAATGCTCATCATACCTTGTCAAGTAAAAGGAGCAAAATAAAAATTGAGCATAAACTATAACTCAATTTTATTAAAATAGACGTTTTTATGGACAGAAGGGGGAAAAAAAGACGGGAAGAAACATCATTAAAATGTTAATAATGATCATTATGTCTGGTTGGGAGAATGCAGATAATTTCAATTGTGTCCTGTATGTTTTCCTCTATTTTCAATATCGTCAACCTGGATGACATATTTCTTTAAGTTCTTTTCAAATAACATTTATTAATGTATTGTAACAGAGATAAATATAAAGAACAAAAAAAGACCCATTATCTCACCACCCAGAAAACCCTATTAACATAAAAAAGGAACATATAAGCACGGCTAGGAAATTCAAAGAGCATGGAGAAGTACAAAATTAAAAGTGAAACTTTCCATCTGCTTCCACCCCCAGTCCATCTTCCCCAAAGTAAACACTGTTAATAGTTGCCTTCAAGGAAAAAAAGGAAAAACTTATGCCAGAGTCTATCAGTACAAACAGATCCACCTCGTTCTTTTTATTTTTATCAACTTTTGTTTACATCCCGTCATGGGAAGGCCCTGCTTTTAAAGACCTTTAACCATCATCCCAATCGTGTCCCACTCCCCTCTCCGCTCCCCTCCCCCGCTCCAGCAGGGGCTAGCAGTTTGGAGAACCCTTCGGTGCATTTTACTTACATAACTACTTCTTCATACACAACATATGGCACTGTTATGGGGCTTCTTTTTTTTTTTTTTTTTACTTTATTGTTAAAGAAGTTTTAGATTACAGAAAATCTACATCGAAAATACAAGGGATTCTCATATACCCCACCCCCACCCCCTCTTGCGTTTTTCCCCTATTAACGATACCTTTCATTAGTGTGGTATATTTGTTACAATTGATGAACAGATATTGAATCATTGCCACTAGCCTTAGTTTACCTTATGGTTTACACTTTGCACAGTACAATATGAGAGGTTTTGATAAAATGTGTAATTGCCTTTATCCATCAATGCGATGTCATGCAGAACAATTCCAATGCCCTAAAAATGCCCTATGTTCTGCCTATTCTTTCCTCCCACTCCCCTTAGAACCTCTGGTAACCACTGTCTTTATATCATTGCTTCAAGAGGCTCCCATGCCTCCTTGGCAGAACTGTGTCACTGCTACCCACCAGGGACAGGCGTGACACTTTGTTCTTTCCTTTACTGAATGGGAGTGGTTACTGCTGGGTCCCCAACCTGTCCCATCGTGGCATAAGGCGCATGTGGAGGGTGGGAGCAGATGATGTGCCATTTTAGTTTACAGGTCAGTAAACCACGGAGAATGGTGTCTGGACTTCACGGCGATATTTTGTATCACCGAGAGATTCAGGACAGTGTGCTGCACACAGTGCCCGGATTGGGCTCTGGGGTTTGGGGTTGTCTCCTTTAGGGAGGGGGATGAGTATATTCCATGCATGAATAAAAAGGTATAAATATTTCGTGATCAGAGGTCACACCACAGTAGAGATCCCCAAACCCTCCACTCCCTTGTGGCTCAGTATGGCCAAGGACTGACTTCTCATCAGTAGAATATGAGCACGGCATGCTCACCACATCCGTTCCCAGGCCCGTAAGAACCTCCCATTCTCCCCCTCTACTCCAACCCCAACAAGTTGATGCAGAGTTACGTAGGGAACTGGGAAGCCAATTGTGGAAGAGGGGAGAGCCACAATATGGAAGGAAAGTGGGTCCCTGAAGTCCTGCTTGGAAGAGAGCTGCTCGCTGATCAGAAACATCTGTTTAGGTCTTTCCCTGAGCAAACCATAAACGTCACTTGGTTAGTCACTGATAGTTTGAGTTTATCTGTTACGGTGGCTAGCATAACCTTAACTAATACATCTACAGAAGGGAATCTAGTCCATCCCGGGCCTGGGGTCCAGCCCAAGTTCTCTAGCATCACCAGCCTCGTTCTATTCCACCAACATTGGTCAGCACTCAGATGCACCCTCGGCACACGTATCATTACTTGCTCAATGTCTGTCTCCCACACTAGACTATAAATTCCCTCAGCAAATGTGTGTCTCTCTCATTCCCTGTTGAATCCCCTGAAACTAACAGAGCACCTGGCATGCACTGGCCAGCCAATGAACACTTTTTGACTAAATGAGTAAAGTATGATGTTCTCCAGAATGTTTCTGAGAAAGATTCTAGACCACTCGTCTTAACAATAGCTCGCATTAATTATGTGTTTGTGCAGGCATTGTGCTGAGGACTTTGCAAGGCTGATTTCATTTTACTCAAAACAACAAATGTTTGCTGTGTGCCTAATATGTGCCATTTACTGTTCCAGACTCTGGGGAATTGGCAGGTGGACAAACATATGGAAATTGCTCCTCTCAAGGAGCTTATGTTCTGGGAAATTTAAATGCCCAGAACTCTTCTTTTTTATATGTGAGGAGGTAGGTGCCTTTTGTGAAGACACACAGTGGGGGCTGGTAGGCATGTGACCACATTAAGGAGAACAGAAGAATGAATGACAGGCAATGGTAATGCCCCTCTTGGGAGGTTTCTAACACGAGAACAAGGTGTTCTTCTGTGTTACCTCATTACAATGAATCTCCTGGGTCCAAACATGAGTTCCTTTTGGGGGTCTAGCAATCAACGAGCCTTACGTTGGGGAAGATAACTCAGGGGAGGAAGAAAGCAGAGAGGTCTTTGCAGAGACTGTGAAACCACTGGGCACATTGCCCAGCCTACACGTGAAGTTGGTCCTTGTTTATTTTCCTAGGCTGCTCAAGCAAATAACATGAGATGGAATGACCTAAACAATGGGAATTTATTAGCTTACGGTTTTGAGGCTAAAAGAAATTCCAAATCAAGGCATCATCAAGATGATACTTCTCCCCAAAGACTGGCATTCTGGGGCTGACTGAAGGTGACCCTTGGCTCCTCTCTCACATGGCAAGGTACATGTGGCATCTCCTGGTCTCTCCCTTCTCTTCCATGTTCCGTTGATACAGCTTTTTGCTTCCTGTGGCTCTCCCTTTCTCATGCCTGAATTCAGTCCACTTCTAAGATTCCAGGGATAGGATTAAGACCCATCCGGACTGTGCTGGCCACAAATACCTTAACTGAAGTAAACCTCATCAAAATGTCCTACTTGCAATGGGGAGGAATGGATTCAATTTAAGAACATGTTTTCCTGGGATGCATATGCTTTCAACCCACCAGAGTCCTCGAGACCTACCTACTGACTCTTACTCAAACAGAATTGTTCGGACTGACAATCCAGCAAGCCTGAGCATAATAGAGTTTCAACTTTGAACGGGCCCAGCTGCACATGTTTTCAAGCAAACATGGGGTCCTTTGGCAATCAATCTGGTGTCACTGTGTCAAGGGACAATTCAAATGGATGGTCTTTTTAGGAAAAACACAGGCAGCCTTGAAAGAGAGAGATGCTTGCAGTTTAACAGCAGCTCCATGGGCCTTTACAGACCCCCGGGTGGCCTGTTCTGACCCCCATCCCTCCAGCTTAGACCCATGTCCCCATCTCTTGGCTATCCTGGCTCTGCACTGACACCCCCTCAAGAACATACACCACAGTCTCAGCCCCCACTGCTGACTCTTTTTGGAGCTCCCACCTCTGACATTCCTCATCTCCCATTTGCCTCTAAACAGACATGGTAGAAACCACAACCCAGAGTCCTCGATGAGGGCTGCATCTTCTAAAAACAACCCCATTTCCTTGTTCCCACAGCCAAGTTCACCCCCAAATCAGTTATGTCCACCAAGGGAGACCCATGCCACTTTAAAACACTGACTTTTTATTTCTTTTAAGTAGGAGCCAAACTTGCAAGGCAAATCAACTTGGGTCTCAGAATATTCAATCGAGATATCCTTGAACCAGGAGCTGTCCCAGAAGATCGGTTCTGCTTTGGAGGGTGGGAAAGGGTTGATGTGAGGTTCAGGGCCTCCTTTGGGAAATAACTAGAAATCCTCCACAGGTTAAGATGCCCCAGAGGGTCCGGAGAGTGAGGCTGATTCCCTGACATCTCTGGCCCACTCCCCTGGAGGTCCCTAGAAGTCCTCCATATCAGATGTGACCTTGGCCAACCTCACACCTGGGGGGAGCACAGCCCCACTCACTCCAGGTGAGAGTCCTGCTCATCTGGGATTCACCAGCATGTTCCTGGACCAGGCTGGGGAGAATGGGGAGAGGCCATGGCCAGCCCAATGGGGAGGATCCACCACCATCCAGGGTGCCAGGGCATGGCCAGGCTCTGAGGATCCCTCTCTGGCAAAGCAGATTTCATATCCTCACAGAGTGTTCAGTTTGGAAGGAAACTTAGTGAGCAGCTAAACCAGCACATGCAATACCCTCCCCAATAGATATGAAGTCTAACTCAACCTCAGGCGTGAGGGTCCTTGGACTGTAAAATGCAACAAGATTTAGGAAGTGAAAAATTTAAGGAAAGGAGTATTAACTCAAATATTTTGCAGTTTGAAAGATATGTATCAGTAAAATTGCTCTGATTCCTAGATTATGAGCTCTTCGAATATGGAGAGAGTAATTACACCCACCTCTGCATTCTTTGGGGCTATCAGGCCATCTGACCTGCCATGTTTGTAGTGGGTCCTCAATCATTTTTCGGGTTGAATATATTTGTCGTAGGTAGATGCAGAGGAGGATGGAGGTTGGAGGGGATGGTTCTTAAAAAGGGGATTTTTCAATGTGAGGATTCCTTCCTCTGGTGAGATAACAATGTGTTTTCCATATATAATACGCATTCCTTTTTGAATAAACTTTTCCATTTTACTACTTTCTTCTAGGTTTTGCGGGGCTTTGGTCTTTGAAACCCTGCATCCTGCTCCCACTATACTAGGCAAGACACGCATGGTAACTGGTCCATAGTTTAAACATCTACAAAAGGAGAAAATAAAGGTGCCACATTTGCCTGCCTTACTACTATGTTGTCAAATCAAAGGTGATAATAGATGTGAAACTGTTTTATAAACTGCAACATCCTGTATAAAAAAGTCCCTTCCAGGAAGCAAATGTGGCTCAAGTGATTGAGCTCCCACCTACCACATGGGAGGTCCCAGTTTCAGTTCCTGGTGCCTCCTAAAGAAGATGAGAAAGACAGCACGCTGACATGACAGGCAGGTGCATCGAGCTGACACAACAGGATGACGCAACAAGAGACGTGAGGAAAACATAATGAGAGACACAACAAAGCAGGGAGGGAAGGTGGCTCAGGCAATTAGGCACCTCTTTCCCTTACTGGAGGTCCCGGGTTTGGTTCCTGGTGCCTCCTAAAAGGAAGACGAGTAAACAACAACAGACGCAGCAAATGCAAACATTGAGGGGGTGGGGAGAAATAAATAAAATAAATCTTTAAAAAATATATATGTCCCTTCTACTACTTCTATTTCTCTCCTTCCTAATATAATTGAACATTATTTTGTAACAGGCATTGTGTTTGGCACCTTATTTCCATCTTCTCATTCAATTTCATGAAAATCCTGAGGTATCTCTGTTTTACTACTGAGGAAAACCAGGTTCCGATAAATTCAGGGACATGCCAAGGACACACGGCTAGTAAACAAGAAAGCTGGGACTGAAACCAATGTCTGTTTGATTCCAAAAATGCTAGTCTGTCTTCTCTGCCTCCCTGCCCTACTCCCTTCTCTCCTTCCTTCCTCTTCCTCTCCTTGCTTCCCTCCTCCTGCCTCCGGTGGGGAAGCCGTGGGGGCACAGTGGTCTTCCTACCAGAAATGCCCCCCGCCCTTCTTCCTTACAGTCAGAACCCCGATGTTGCTCATGCCCGAGGTATCCTGAACCTCTGAGGAGGCAGGGCCCTTCCCCAGCTACAGCTGGACTGTTCAACCCTAAACCAATTGCAGTAACTTCATTCCTTTACCAAAGATCAGTTTTCGGCATGTGACTCATTTCTGGAGAATGTGGCCCCAGGGGAAATCTGTTGGGGGACTTCTGGGAAAACTGTCTTCACTCTTTAGAAAGGTACACATGGGGGAGCAGATGTAGCTCAAGCTGTTGAACTCCCACCTCCCATATAGGAGGTCCCGGGTTCAGTTTGCAGGTACTTCTAGAAAAAAACAAAAACAAACAAGCAAAACAGGCTAAACGGCCAACTCAGGCTCAGCTGTTGAGCGTCAGTTTCCCACATATGAGGTCCTGGTTTCAATCGCCAACCCACGGTACCTAAAAAAAACCAAGTGCATGGACGGAAACTTGGTGCACAAAGACTTGATGACCATAACCATGACTGCCATCCTGTTACGATGAGAACCGGCCTGATTCAAAGTGGAGCACTGGAGGACACATGGGTTCTTGATGACAGCAACAAGTGGCTACAGTACCTGTAGGCTACCTGTCCTATCAGTTAAGCCATGTCCTTATTGTTTCAGCTGCTTTGAGTTGCTTTTCTGTTATTTGCAAGTAAAAGTCTGACTCACAGACCCTTTTCCTCCTTTCTGTTTGATTGGTTTCTGGGTTGACACGTGCTGAGCAGGGACCCTGATGACATGAGTTTGGCTCACTTTCCATGTTGAAGCCGTGGCAGAAAAGGCAGAAGGAAAGACGAGGGTCAAGGGTTATGTGGGGTCCGTCTGTGCCTTGAGGCCCACCTTAGGTTCATGCCATGGTTAGACCAGCATCCCTCCATTCACTCAAGGTTCCTCGTTAAGGGTTTCTGCATCGTGCAAGGCAGCCACCATCCGTCCCGATTCCCGGTCCCAGACTACTAAGCTTTTCCCGCACTGTCCCTGGATCTGTACAGGGAACCATCTTCATTTGGATAAGATTTAAATTAAGAAGCAGTAAATGAGTTGGGAAGGGGGAGTGGGCAAGGGGAGAGAGCGCGGGCATGCGCGCAGGGCCGCGCACGTGGGTGGGTGCGTGCGTGGTTCAGGGAGCCAGAGAGCTGAGCCTCCACCACACCGTCTTGGCTCTTTGGCTGCTACCACTGGGCTTGCTGGTCACACCAGCTGCACTTCCCAGAGCTCATCCCTTCCCGGCCTGCCACCGACAAATTGCGTTGATTTACAAAACAGACAACTCTGCAATTGCCTGAGTACATTTAATCTTTTCAAATTAAGCCAACTTCACATTCGGCATACCATATGGAATTCTTCAGGGTGTTTATAAACACAGTTACACTTAAGCCCTCGTCCTCTCTGCTTAAACTGTAGCAGAAATAGTGTAGAGAATCAAAATCATACAGATTGAGGGGACGGTCTACCACCAAGACAAATCCTTTCAGAGGTGGATCAGACTTCAGGCATCGGCTGCACCTGAGGCTGCATGCTGGAGGCCCATGGGCTGAATTTGGCACGCCGATGTGTTGTTTGGCCTGCTTTGTGTTTCTGAAAAAATTTTGTGCCAACATTTAAGAATTGGAAGATTTCACATAAAATCCCATCTTCTTGCTTCTCTTATAAAAACTGGAAATGTGACCACACTGAGCCCTCACTAACAACCATCAGCTGAAGTTAAGTAGTAGCTTCTCCCTCAGCCAAGAGGTGTCCGTGCCTGTTTCTCACAATTCTTGCCACTCCTGGACTTATGCTAATTGTTGGCATCACTGTCCTTATTTGCCTGACTCTTGTAGGCATTTGAGTTTGCCGTTTTCCTCTAAATCCAGACATTCGCTTTATAGAGAAGGAAACTGAGTCTCAGAAGACAAACATGACTTGGCTAAAAGTCACATAACTGGCAAGTGATAGGGTAAGTATTAGATTCACGGTGCCGAGTGGAAGAGCTGGCCGCACAGGGTCGGAAGGGTGAAGGGGGCTAATGAGAGCACAAAGCTGTCCCAGAACCTAGGAATTTCCCACACATCCTGGAGAGGGTTTTGGACCTCTACAGACCACGGAATTGAGTGTGCAGGAGGGTGCAGGAGGCAGTTACACCTGCATTTTGAGGGCCTGGGAGACCACAGATGACTTTGAGATTAGAATGTGAACACAAGATATTTGATCCTTGGCCTTGGCTCATTGCAGATGACATTCATTCATTCATTCATGTAACAAACATTTCAAGAACTACTAAGACTCTGGAAAGACAAGAATATTACATTTTGATTCTGGTCATCAAGGAGTTTACAATCTGGTAGAGGAAAGCAGAAATGTAAGCCGATGAGTTCTAAGGGTGCTTTCCCTCTCCCTGGAGGCAGAGGGCAGGTCAATGCAGAGGTCAAGGTCACAGCCAACTTGAATACGTGGTTTCAATTACTGGTCCTATCCATTCTTAGTCTGGGCAAAATGCTTCATCCTCTAGGCCTCAGTTTCCACATCCATACGAAGGTATTAAATTCCTACCACCTAGAGTTCTTGTAAGGAAATATCTTAAAAGTTCCTTGCACAGAATAAGCATTCAATAATTGATAGTTCTTCTAGAATGCTTTTTTCCTCCTCTGTTTCTCATTACTTTTCTTTTCATTGTTTTCCCTTTCTCTTTCTCTCTCACTCTCTTTCATTTGTTCTAGACACTGTTTTAAATTTGAGATCTCCAAATATTTTCTGGCGTCACAAGTAATTCTACTGGGTGACAGGCAGGCCTTATAATGAAAAGTGCCGGCACTTATTAAAATAAACCCACACGGCTTTGCCTCTCACAAGCAGCGCATTGTTCATGTTGCTTCTTTGAAGGGCAGAAAATTAAGGAGTGAATCCTTAATTATTTAGTCTCTTATTTGCATGGAGTGTCTTGGTTGACGGTTCTGCTCTGGGGTTCTCACACAAAAATTCTTCTGGGCCTTGAGCATTCCAGATTCAAAGGTAAAACAAAAGACCAAGAGCCAGAAAATCTTAGATTTGAATCCCAGGACAGATGCCAGTTCCCTGGCTGGCCGTGGGCAAATTACCTCCCGCTTCACTTTTCCCACTAGCAATGAGGATCAATTATTTCCTTGCCTCACTCGAGGGCTGAGAGACTTAATTAAGCTTTTGGAAGATGGTCGTTAGTTAACCTAATTCTCTCTGAAACTAACAGTTCTTTGCTTTCCTAATCACATCTCCCCAACTTCTCACAAATTAGTCCCCTTTTCCTAAAGTCAAAATGGAGGATGACTCCTCTTTTTCACTGACTCACGTCCTGATGTGGTTTTTAATGATATTACCCCTTTTCCCATGAACAAGCCCAGAATGGGAAAAATTCCCAGGAAGAGAATGTGCCTCACTGATGACCAAACCTACCGAGGGAAACTACTCTCTCCAGAAGGGAAATGTTATTTTTATCCTTGAAAACAGACAAGGGTCTCAGGCCCCCTTCATTCTTGTGCCGGTCCTAAGGAGAATCGTGGATTAGGTTAAAGTCATTCGTTTTGCAGACTGGGGTCCTGGACTAAGCAGGGATTCCTCAGACATAGGTTCTAATCCTGGCTCCATCACTTACTGGCTGAGTCCTCCTCAACAGTTGCTAAACCTCTGCATCTCTTCATCTGTAAAATGATGATCATAATATCTCCTTTGCAGGCTTGTCATCAGGGCAAAATGAAGCCATATATGCAATCCTCTTCCCCCTGCACCCTCCATTGTAGAGAGGTAAGTATACCTGTCCAACTTTCACAACTAGCATATAATAAACTCCTTGAGAACAAGGATTGCTCAAGTGTATCCAGCCTTTCTCAACAGGGGTTCCACAAGAGAATTCAACTCCATGGAAAATGATTTGAGTGACTAGTCTCTCAGTTCTCCCAAGGATGGTATATTAACTAGTACCATTTTAGATGCAAAGGAGAAGAGTTAATTCATTACCAACAATGGATGCCCTAAGGCATTAGGGCTTAATTCTTTCCTGGAACCTGGTTGAAGAGTGCTGGCAAGGTAATTCTTCTTACTATAAAAGATAAATCGCAAACTTGCAATGGTTTCCTACAATAGAAGTTTATGACTAATGGGTATTCCAAATTGGCAGGAGCAATAACTCAGAACTTCTAAGGCTTCCATGCTTATCTGCAGGGAGGAGGGAGGTTTGGGCTCACATCCCATTAGTCAGAGCACAAGCACACGGCTACACCCAACCGTGAAGGAGGCCGGGAAAATATAGTCCAGCTGTGGAATCAGAAAAGAGAAGAAAATGCCAGGAAGTCTCTGCCATATACATGTATTATCCCCCTGATGTTTAGGCCACTACATGTTATCATACAACAGGTGATGACGTTCAATGATGTTTGTTAAATATGTGAATAAACGAGTGAACTGACTGTTTACTCTTTTTCTGCTTGTCCTAGGCCCCATTTCCCTTAGACCCTTTCTTCCAGTTAGCTGCCACAGCTAGGAAAGCCCTGATACATTCATCTGCAGAACTAACCAAGGTAATGGAAAGGGCACTTGGCCTCAATTTTTAAAGCCTTGTGTTTGAGTCTCACCTGGATGAATTACCAGCAGAGTTACCTGGGGCCGAGTAGCTTTCTTCCTGCCTGTGTTTGCTCCCTCATCACTACAGTGGAAGCAGCAGTCTGTGGCCCATCTCAAATGGTTGTTGGGAAGACCAAGGGTTTCATTTAAGTTAAAGTGCTTTGGACAGTGTCATACAAATGCAACCACTATCGATACTAATCCCTGTTCTGCTGTTAGCGGGAAATCCTAAAGATGCCTCTTCTCAAAGTGTATCAGTGTCGTAAGAGAAATCTCTGAACGGATTTCTAGTGGAGGAATGTCAGGCACTTCCTTGCTAAGCCTCGCTTTCTGCCCATAGTTTCTTGGTTCCCAGGAGGTACGTGTCCGCTGGGATTCCCATAAACGCAGTTGCAGGAGGACCAGAGGCCAATGTGGGCTCCAGGATGCTTACAAAGAACTATGTAAACATGAGCTGGTTATGTCAGTGAGATTCGAGGCAATTGGAACAGAAGGAAGGGAGAGAAGGAGGAGGGCAGAAGGCAAGCAGGGAAGGGCCAGGCAAAGAGAAGACACGGAGGGGAGGCTGCCCCACGCCTAGAGCTGTGTGTCTCTGGCAACACAGGTGAACATCAGCTGGTGCAACTGGATTGTTTCCTCCAGGGAGAAAGGCTATAGAGAAACAGAGGAAAATAAAGTGGACAAAGGGAGCAATTTGAAGTTTGTAGACACTTGCAGTGGGGCAAAAGAAAAAAATGTCTTCACCATTTATGTGGAAACTGATGTAGGTGAGTTCTATGTTAAACTGCTCCCTTTTTATAAAACAAGAGTTTGAAGGGCAACCTGCTGTCATACACAGAACTCTGATCCCTTAGGAAGGGTAGGTGATGTCACGTAATAGAAGAGACACGTGTTCTAGAGCCAAGCAGAGCTGGATTCAGATTTTTGCTCTGCTACTTATTTCTAGTATGATTTTGAGAAAACCTCTCTGAGCTTTTGGAGGGATAATGATTCCTTTGTCAAAGGTTAGTGGTAGAGCCTATGTACAACAAAATTCCTGTTAACCTGCCTGGCACATAGTAGGCATTCAATAAGTGGAAGTGATGACTCATATTAAAATAGACCAAAGCATCCATCTCCTGTAACGATACAGTCATTGACACCAGTTGGCCCGTTTCTGGGCAACAAAGAAAGTTGCAAAGAAGAGCACATCATCAATCTCATCCACTTGCTTAGGAACCTCCCCCAGAGCCTCATCCTTTATCAGCGAAGTCATGTTGCTGAAAAGCCTGCTGTGAACCCACATACACCGATGCCCTGGCTTTTCACCCATCTGACTCCTCCTCTTCTTTCAGGCGGGAGTTCAAATCTCACCACTTCTGAGGAGCCTTCCCTGACCATCCGATCCAAAGCGAACCCTCCTAGTAACCTCAGGATGGGTCATGTATTTATCTACTTGGGTTTTATTTGGCTTCTCAACCAGAACATTAGCTCTGAGAGGGCGGAGTGCTTGTCTGTCTTTTTGTGGGTGTTGCAGTGTGTGACACAACCTGGCAATGGGAGGTGTTCGATAATTCACTGTGGGAAGAGAGGATAAGGAAGGATGCAGGGCTGCTGAGTGATTAGTAAACGTTTTAACACTGACAACCCTCACATCCCAGAGAGAGAGCTACAATCTAAAACGCAGATACCCCTGGGAGAGGCAGCCTTTGACTGAAATGTGTCCTGACGAGTAAATTTCTCCCAGGAGTCCCCGTCATGGGAAAAGAGTCTCCAGAGAAGGCGGACTGGGAAGCGAGAACAGGGAAACAGCTTGTTTGGCACATGGCGAGTACAGGTGTGCAGGTAGATTCGGAAGACGCCCTCCCCGATCCAACCTGCCCATGCAGAACCCAATTTGCATCAGTAACTCACACTCTCTGTATTGCAATTGTCTTCCTTTTCATCAGTAGTTGTGGGGCAAGGCCTTTCAAGACCTGGCGTGAGTCTTGCAGTAAACAAGCTCTGCTCTGCCCTGGTGTGTGGGTTTTGACCTTTCATAATACCCAAAGGGCAGACTGAAATGCTGAAGCAGATCACTGTGAAGCTTCCAGGCGAGCTAGGCAAACTAGCCATTTTATAAAAACAAAGGAGCCTGAAACGTCATCTTCATGAGCCTTTTCTTCTAGAAGAGGCCTGCAAAACCCACGTTCTTTGTTCCTTGGACCTCCTTCTCCTTTCCCCTAATAGCTCATATTCTCCTTCTCTCCCTTTCTCTCTTCTCCCTTCCCTTCCCCTCCCATGCCCACTCCAAGATCGTGATGCAATAATGATACTGTTGCACTATAAAATTGTTTTTGTTGGCAAAAAACAACAACAACAACAAACAAATACTTAAATGCCCAGTAGTATGGGGTTGGTCAAATAAATTATGGAATAGCCATACAATGGAAGACCTCACAGATGCTAGAATGATATTGTGGTTGTTTTCTTATTGACAAGGAAAGATGACTTAAGAGGGGGGAGGGTAAACAGGTTTCAAACAATGTATTAAACTACTGTTTTGGTAAATAAAGTACACAGGCAAATATGTGCGTATAAAAATTCAAGAAGGATATAAACAAAGCCAATAGTTTATCTTTCAATCGTTGTTCAGATAATTTTTATCTTTTGCATCTCTGTGTCTTTTATTTTTTTTCTCTACAATGAATATGCATCTCTTGAGTAGTTTGTTTTTGTTTAAGCTTTTTCTTTGAAGACTGATTTTTAGAATGATTTGAAAGCTGCTTTCTAAACACTTTTTGCTCGAGGACCCAGAATTTGGAAACTTCTCTATTCTTTTTTTAGCTCCTACTGAAAAGAAAATTTAAACCCTAGCCAGATACTGACATTTGGCCAATATTGTTTCTTTTTATAATTACAATGCCAATTGCTAATTAATATGTAAGTGCCTAAAAACAGAAAACATGTCTTTTATTTTTTTCCTCTTTAATCCCCACAGGCCTGTAGTATCAATAAATATTCATGGATTATTTGATTTCTTCCCTTTACCCCTTTAGTCTTTTTTTCTTTCTTTTACATCAGAAGCTTAGGTGTTTGGATCCTTTCTAAGACTAGTTTGAAATTTTGGAAAATTTAGACAAAGCTGAAATTTACTTTTTTCTTTGAATAAAATTTAGGGTTTGTTATATAGTGTCCATGTAGACAAGCTGAGGTGGGAGGGCTATCTTTAACCTACGTGGGAACAGGCTTTGAACTCTTTAGGATGTCTTTTTGTGCTGGTTAATTAATGGACTGTTTACAAATGATTATAATCTATTGAAGATGATTTGGCAGAATTTCTTTCTGGCAGCACTTGCCTTTCCCACTAGTTTGTACTCCTTGTCAGTATTGACAGTAACTCGTCTACTTTTCCTACAGATAGCCCAAATAGTCACTAGCTGGGAACTTCTTCAAGCATTTGAATGAGTCTTTCATACTATTACTTCTCATTTTCAGATTTTATTAAAAGGTTGGGAGACCTGACATGTTCCTCTTGAAAATAAAAACATGCTTTGAAAAATACAAAAGTTTTCCCTTCATTAGAAATTACAGGTGTAGACTATAGAATATCAATTGAAGTCTTAATAATGCTCGTTGCAAAAAATAATGTAGGGATGCAGATGTAGCTCAAATGGTGGAGAGCCCGCTTCCCATGTACTAGGTCCTGGGTTCAATCCCAGGTAATCCTAAAAATAAAATAGTAATAATAATAACGTAAACCATACCAAAGTATATAAAACGGTGAAAGTCCACACCTCAACCCACCCTGCCTGTCTCCATGCACAGATAATTTCTGTCCCTGTCTGCCGTGATTGTGTGGAGAACCAGTCAACTCCTGCTTTCTTAGTACAGCGTTCCAAAAGTCCCAAGAGCAGGCCTGGACAATTTTTGGTGGTTGAATGCTGTTATGACCTGCTAATAATACAGCCTCACAGGTTTCATGGCTGTGGTACCAAAATGGTACCGCTCAGTATCAAAATGCCAACTTAATAGTGTTGTTGATTTTCCAGTTTTGCAAGTAAACATTTTTTTATTTTTGTATTTGTCTGCCAAAAGCAAACTCTTTAATAGTCTTCCAATTGGTGCCCTGCCTTTTGGGTGGTTTTTTCCTTCACTAAATAAACCAGGTATAGAATGAATGTAAGAATTGGTATGTTAGCATATGGAATCTAAAATGTTCTCTCTAGAGCTGCACTGTTCAAGAAACCAGCCAGTATCCACATATGGATACTTAAATTTAAAATAATTAAAATTAAATAAAATTTAAAATTCAGTTGCTCACGCACATTAGCTATATTTCAAAAGCTCACTAACCACACATGGCCGGTGACTACTGTATTCAACTGCTCAGATTGCAGAACATATCTGTCAGTTAGTGCTGCTCCAGAGTCTAATATAGGACAAAAAACAGCCTTTGCAATATAGATACACTTTTCAAGTTTGGGCTACGTGTATCTTACACCATGCACTTACTATGGCTCAGAAAATATATTAATAGTATAATGAGAAGGACAAAAAACACCCTAGATACCTTCTATTCCAGTCACTGTTGTGGAACGAATCACACAAAATTTAATACTTTAAGGCAACACAATCATTTTCTTATCTCTCCAAGTTCTGGTGACCACGCTGGGCTCAGGGTCTCTTGGCAGTTGCAGGCAGATGATGACTGGGGCTGGAGTCAGTCCAGGCTTCCTTCTCCTTTGTCTGGTGCTGATGCTAGCTGTGGGCTGGGACCTCTGCTGGAGCCTCTCTGGAAGGAAGTGATAACATTCTCGTGACCTGACGTGGGAAGTCACAATCAGCATCAACCGCAGAAGGCCCTGCCTACCTAATTCAAAGGGAGGAAATACTGAGAGTTCCCCTGGATGGGAGGCATGTCACCATCACATGTGGAAGGTGTGGGGGGGGCAGCGGATGGGAAGTACCATCTGCTGCATCATCTCAAGACAGGCCAAGAGTCCATCTTTGCATCGCTGCCCAGCTGGGCACTGATCCTGGCTGGTGATGGGGGCCCAGGTGGAGATTTGATGACATCGAAGGAAAATCATAATATCGTAACTCCTGCATGCTTTCTCCTGCCAAACGTGGAATTCTAAATCTTTACTGTGCACGGACTCTTTAGGAATTTAGCGAAGTTTGGGGCCCAGAATAATGTTCCCAAGTGCATAAAATAAAATACATAGGATTACAAAGAAAACAGTTATCAAAATACTTATTTAAACTGTAATTTAGTAAGTGAATCTTATACCCCATAAAAGACACGTTCAAATCTTAATTTGCATTCCTGAGGGTGTGAACCCATTTGTCAATAGGACCTTTGGAGTTGTTATTATTAGTTAAGGTGTGGACTCATTTGTGCATAGGATCTTCTAAGATCCTATTTAAATGATATCAGATTGAATCAGGGTGGGACTTAGTCCCGTCAAAAGAAACTGAATCACCAACAATAATCAACAATAGCACAATGGATTTATTGAAAGAGCAGCTCCTCGAGCAGGAAGATCTCAAACTGAAGAAAGAGTCTCAAATGGTTTGTAAGTTACACTGGCTTATAAAAGCAATTAAACAATCCCTTCAACGTGTGCACTCATTGGCTCTCATTTTCATCACAGAGTTGTTCAAAGCATGGAATTGTATAACACAATGAATCCTGGGATGGAAGATGGACTGGGGTTAACAGAGCAAATATGAGAATGTTCTCTCATGAACTATGGTAAGTATCTAATACTAGTATAGAGTGTCAATTACCAGGTGGGATGGGGGAGAAATACACCAAATGTAAGATATTGAATATAGTTAGGAGTAATATTTTGACAATGCTCTTTCATAGATTGTAACAATTATTTCACAAAAATGCAAGGTTTTGGTGGTGGGGTAATGTATAGAATCCCTGTATGATGTTAAGCATGTTTATTTTGTATGTTCACAACTTTTACCGTTCTCTTATTTTTTATGGATGTTCATGTATGAATGATAAAAATTCAATTTAAAAAGTTTAAAAGGCAACTAAACAATTTCCAAAGGAGAAGTTACAATAATTGGTTGACATTTAGTTTCTTTATCACAAAGGAGGGCCCTACAGGGGAGGGAATGATCATAGATCGGTTATTGTAGCATTCTTGTCTATTTCTGACAGATTATGTGTACTGGATCAAATATATAGGGCTCATCTAGTTGTAAAACCATGGATGTTAGGCTACTTTGTCTTGGTAGGCGTGGAGAGTTTTTAGGGTAGTCTTAAAGCTCTGTTCTATAACCTTAGATATAGTTATAATTGCTTGTTTCAGATAATACATCCCTAAGGAAGGTATGAATGATGGTGTACATGGAAGAGTGAAGTTCCATGCTATGGTGTGTTAAGAGGCTGGGGATATTATCCCTGTTGTTGTTGAGCTGATAATTGATGTACATTGGAGCCTAAATTAACTATTTGCTAGCACATAGGGTGAATGTGAAGGTTTGAAACTGTATTTATCCCATCAAATCATGCTCTTAAAGCGAATTCATTCCTGAGGGTATGTACCTATTGTAAATAGGAACTTGGGGTGACGATACTTCAGTTAAGACATGACCCAGGGTAGGTCTTAATCTTCTTTAGAGTCCTTTATAAATAGGATGAATACTGAGAGAGAAAGAGAGTGAGAGAGAAAGAAAGCAAGAAAGCCACAGAAACCAGAGGCTGAAAGCAACAAAACCCAGAGGTGACTTGAGAGACAAGCAGACACTGCCATGTGCCTTGGGCAGGACACCCAAGGATTACCAGCAGCCAGTCTTCAAAAAGAAAGCATCACCTTGATGATGCTTTGATTTGGACATTTTTCTCAGCCTCAATACTGTAATCTTTTAAGGTAATAAATTCCCATTGTTAAAGCCAACACATATCATGATGTCTGCTTTAAGCTGCCCAGGAAACTAAAACAATAGACAATGTAGACACAATTGTAGCAAGGTAGCCTATTTTGCATGATCCCAACCATTCATGGAGAAATACTTTCTTTCTATATCCTTCTTCCACAAGAAATAAACATTGCTTTGGGTAACTTTAAATAAAACTACCTCAAATGGCAAAGTATTTGCAGGACAATAAATTGGAGATTCAGTTAAATTAGAAGAACAAACAACATTTCTTATAAGGAGCCACAAAAGACCAGAAACAAATCCCATAATTGTATGGGTAGAATTAACTCTATAAGTTCACCTGGAGTATTGATCACCCTAAAGAACATAAAATGTATTGGTATTGGGAAGCGGACTTGGCCCAGTGGTTAGGGCATCCGTCTACCACATGGGAGGTCTGCGGTTCAAACCCCGGTCCTCCTCGACCCATGTGGAGCTGGCCCATGTACAGTGCTGAAGTGTGCAAGGAGTGCCGTGCCACGCAGGGGTGTCCCCATGTAGGGGAGCCCCATGTGCAAGGAGTGCGCCCCATAAGGAGAGCCGCTCAGCGCGAAGGAAAGTTCAGACTGCCCAGGAATGGCACCGCACACACTGAGAGCTGATACAACAAGATGGCGCAACAAAAAAAATATATAGATTCCCGTGCCGCTGACAACAACAGAAGCAGACAAAGAAAAACACGCAGCAAATAGACACAGAGAACAGACAACTGGGGGAGGGAGGAAGTGGAGAGAAATAAATAAATCTTTTTAAAAATGTCTTGCTTTTGGGAAATGGATGTGGCACAAGCAGTTGGGCACCCACCTACCACATGAGAGGTCCCGGTTTTGGTTCCCATTGCCTCCTAAAGAAGATGACCAAGACAGTGAGCTGACATGATGGGCTGGCATGGTGAGCTGATGCAACAAGATGATGCAACGAGGAGATACAAGGAAACACAGTGAGAGACACAACAAGCAGGGAACAGATGTAGCTCAAGTGATTGAGCACCTCCCTCCCACATGGGAGGTCCCAGGTTTAGTTCCTGGTGTCTCCTGAAAAGAAGATGAGCAGATACAGAGAGCAAACAGTGAGTGTAAACAATGGGGCATGGGGAATAAATAAAATAAATCTTTAAAAAAAGTATTGGTACTATATAAGGAATAAAAGTCATATTCCAGTGGCCAAATGAATTAAGTGAATTTTGAATATTTTAAGGACAGTATCATTATAAGCAGGGAGGCACTTAAGATATTTATGATGAAATGATGTTTGATCACATAAGTCAAAAGGAATTTATCCTAAGTGGTGTTTTCCATTGAGGTATTCTATACAAAAAGAATTTATGTAGGAAATTTGCAGTGACATAGGAAATTTTCATTAACATAGGAGAGTATATCATCTGTGAATATATTGACATTGTTTGTACTTTATGTCACTTTTTTGGTGCTAAAACAGTTCTAAATGCAGTTATAGGAGCTAGGTTTATATAAATTTCTTGCCTTTTCTCAGATAGAAATTTTGTGCAAAGCCAGCAATTGGTTAAATGGGTTCTATCAGAGAATTTTTTTTTGTATTGCTGTAGCTAAAGGGACAAATTTAATATACATGGGACAATTAAAATAACATTATTGCTCTTTCATCTCAACCACCGACATGACTTCCAGATTGAGAAAGACCCAGAGATTCTGGGGCCATGTGAGCCATGGCTACAACCATGTAGACCAACACTGGAATCATCCACGAGGCCAGGGTCATGCTGGTGGCATGCATCACCACAGGATCAACTTCAGCAGATAGCATCCAGGTTACTTCAGGAAGGTTGGTATGAGACATTATCACCTGAAGAGGAATCAGAGCTTCTGTCCAACTGTGAACCTTGATAAATTGTGGACCTTGGTCAGTGAGCAGACTCAGGTAAATGCTGCCAAAAAAACAAAACTGGAGCTGCTCCCTTCATTGATGGGGTGTGATTGGGTACTACAAAGTTCTAAGGAAGGGAAACTCCAAAGAAGCCTGTCATCGTGAAGGCCAAGTTCTTCAGCAGAAGAGCTGAGGAGAAGATTAAGAGTGTGGAGAGAGCCAGTGTCCTGGTGGCTTGAAGCCTTATGGAGGGAGGTACTTTAATGCTAACCTGCCTTTCCCTTGTGGTCTACATGTAGAATCTTCAGCACCTCTACATCCCTACCTGTGCAACTAATCCTGAGCATAGCCTGCATCAGCAACCCACAATAACCAGGTTCTAGGACAAAGAATGTGGAAGCCTTAGCCATTTAGCAAACTTGAACCTTGAAGTATCTATAAGAATGGTAACCTGGGAGTGGATGTGACTCAAAAAGCTGAGTGCCAGGGAGGCTCATACCTGGGAGTCATGTCCCACTCTGGGGGGGAAGGTAATGCATTTACATACTTAGTTTGGCTTAGAGAATGGTCACATTTGAGAAACATGGAGGCTCTCAGGAGGTAACTCTTAGGTACCCTGCAACTCTAGGCCTACTTCATATTTCAGGTGCACAGGCTCATAAGCACAGTCATCAGTATCAAGGGCTCATTGTTGGACCATCTTTCTTTATTGGTTTTTGCCATTGCACTTGGCTGTTCCATTGGGGAATGTGATAGCGCTCCCTTGGCTAGGAACCCAGCATTCCCTCAGTTGTCATTTTTAACTGTAACCACTATGAAAATATGCAAACATTTTTATGTACCCTATATACATGCCCTGGAGAACTCCCCCCAAACTATGTGCCCCTATCAATAACACCCCACACCATTGTTCCTCCCCTGCCATAGTTGAACCTCTCTGTGGTCCAAAACTTCTTTAAAAATGAAGCCTAATATATTGCCAGGTTCCATTAATAGTAAAATGGAATATAGTGATGGGTTTAAAGGTTAGATATAGAATACATACTAATTTAGAAAAATTAAATAAAGTAAAAATAAATTGGGGTATCAAAAAATGAAAAAATGAAAAAGCTTTGTTTTTCATGTTTTTCATCACTGCTATAGGTGTTGCCCTGTATGTACAGTGGCAAGGCAATTTCTTCCATTTCTTCCTCAGTGTCTACATCTTTTTTCTTTTTTTTCTGATTATTAAGTTTGTCTTCACAAAAGTTTTAGATCACATTAATTCACATATACAATATATGTACTCCCACATATCCAACATCAAACATTTTGTCCCTTCCCCAGCAATGATCTTTTTATATGTTCATATTATATTTGCTGCGGCTGATGTACAGATATTGAAACAGTAGCTTTCAAACATGGTTCCATTTGGTTTTACATTATGATTTATATTTTAGACTAAACAATTTTCTAAATTTTTAGTTGTGTTTTACATTATGGTTTACATTTTAGCCTATAGACTTTTACACATTTTTAGTGCAATTTAACATGTCCTATATCCATCATTGCATGATCTTGTGGAACACTTCCATTGCCCCACAGTTACACCGATTCCATCTATTCAATACCTCTTTCCCCCTCCTCTCAGGGCCCACAGTGACAATCAATCTTCATTACTTGAAGGACCATATTCAGAGATACTTGCAACAATGTTGAGGGCTTGACATATTCGACTGCCCTAACCCATTGGGAGCCACCAATTCCCTCAAGAGATACAATTCCCTCTGTTTGATTACTACCAAGCACAAGCTGATGATGTTAGAAAAAGACCTTGAATAACAGGGTCAACTCAGACCAAGAGAATATCTCAGCCTACATGTAATATCAGGTGTTAAAAACTGCTTTTTTTTTTCAGGCATTGCACTTTCAGACTTTTATTAGGATGATGAATTTTTAAACTTTTTATTTGGAAATACTTTCAAACTTACAGTACAGTTACAAAAATAATATAAAACCCATACAAAAGCTTCCAATATATCCCTATTCCTCCTCATATTCATATCCACTAATTTTAATATTTTGCCACTTTTGCCTTATCATTCTATGTGTCCATCAATCTATCAATCCCTCTATCTATCTTCCTATCCATTTATCCTTCTTTCTGTCTGTCTATACATTTATAAATCCATTTACTGAGCATGTGTGTTTAGGTGGTATACATCCTACTTCTTGAACTTAATAGTGCCTCATAGATTTCCTAAGAACCAGGATATTCACTTCAGTAATCATGCTATATGCAGTTACTAATTTCAAGAAATGGATCATTGATAAAAAGATTGCAATCTGTATTCCAGTTTTTTCACATGTCCTCTACTGTCCTTATTGGTCCCCTCTCCTTCCTTATTAGATACTATCCAGGATCACATACTGCAGTTAATTGTCATTGTGTCTTTAGATGCTCATTCTGATTTTTTAAATTCTGGGAATATATATGCAACATAAACTTTACCATATCAACCACTCCAAAGCATACCATATAGTGCAATCTCAAATATTTTCAACCTTTTTCACCTTCACCACATTCCTTTACCCAAACTTTCCTGTCTCCAAAAAGAGAAACTCCACACCCAATATGCCTAACTCCTCTTACCCTTATGCCCCTTCACTTTGCTAGCTGTATTCCAATTTCTTTCTCTGTGAGCTTGAATATTCTCCCATATAATCTTTATTTTATTTTTTATTTTTTTATTTTTTTGTCTTTATTTTTTTAATGTTACATTAAAAAAATATGAGGTCCCCATTTACCTCCCACTCCCCTTACCCCACACCTCCCATAACAACAACCTCCTCCATCATATGGGACATTAATTGCACTTGGTGAATACACCTCTGAGCACTGCTGCCCCACATGGTCAATGGTCCGCATTATAGTTTACACTCTCCCCCAGTCCACATAGTGGGCCACAGAGGACATACAATGTCCAGTAACTGTCCCTGCAGTGCCACCCAGGACAACTCCAAGTCCTGAAAATGCCCCCACATCACATGGCTATGAGTCTCCAAAAAAGAGTTGGGAGGTCATCAGAGGGGTCACGCTTAATGCATGCCTCAGCAGGGTCCCAGAGATAGCCAAAGTAGATATTAAGCCCAGGTACTGGTTCTCCTAAGGACAACAGAGACCCACAGGTTCTATGGTCATGGCAGATGGCTCTGGAGTTCAGGGCCATGTCAGTTGTCCCTACTCTGGAGTTTGTGTTCCTGAGTGTGATGGACTGGGACTCATATGTGACCTTTCTTCACATGCCTCTTCTGTTACTTTTACCGGACCTGTGGTTGGTTCTGGGGTTGGTGTATACTCAGGAGATCTGAATCTCTGGGCTGTCCATGTGACAGCCAGGCTCTAAGCCTCAGCAGACATGTAATTCCTACCCTCTGGTTTATTGGACTTACCCCGGCCAGCTAATAGGGAGGTGAAGAAGGTCAACCACCACACCAGGGAACCAAGAGTGCCTACAACTGCAAGTAGGAGAATTGTATCTATCATCTATGTGGAATCTAAGCCCCCTCTTGATATCGAGAGAGAGTGGACATCACCATCCCAGGATCCACAGGATGGAGGAATAGAGTATAGATTAGAGTGGACTTACTGATATTCTACTAGGGAACTATTGTAGCATTGATGTGGCATTGATGTGGATTGTATCATTGATGTGGAGAAAGTGGTCACGGTAGCTGCTGAGGGTAGGGAGAGGGAAGAAGAGATATGATGTGGGGGCATTTTCAGGACTTGGAGTGGGGCAGGGACAGATGCTGGACATTGTATGTCCTGCCATGGCCCACTGGGTGGACTGGGGGAGAGTGTAAACTACAATGTAAACCACTAACCATGTGCTGCAGCAGTGCTCCAAAATGTATTCACCAAATGCAATTAAGGTCCCACAATGATGAAAAGAGGTTGTTGATATGGTTGAAGTGGGGTATGGGGGTGGGGTATATGGGAACCTCATATTTTTTTAATGTAACATTTTTTAAAAATAAAGAGAGAGAGAAAAAAAAGCTGAGTGCCCGCCTCCTACATGGGAGGTCTTGGGTTCGGTTCCCAGTGCTTCCTAAAGAAAAACAAACATACAATGAGCAAAACAACAAGGAAACAGTTGAGGGACAACACAGGGGAGCCAATGTGGCTTGGTGATTGAGTGCCAGCCTCCCACATACAAGGTCCTGGGTTCAATTCCTGATCCTGGTAACCCCCCAAAAAAAATTATTTAAAAAAAAGAATGGTAATCTGTTAATTTAGTTGAACATCTGTTTGCATTGTTTTCTGTGGGTGGGAAAATAGACCCTTATCTGTTCCATGGGGATCAAAAAAGAAGATGGGTCACCCCTATCTACAGAGGGACAGAGGGATAGAGTTGAGGCAGTTCTGTAGGGCTAAATTCTAAGTATTTCTTCCTGGGTCCCTTATTTTGGACCAAACCATTCTGATTTTAACCAGAATCTAGAATTAATAGTTTTTTTTTTTCCCTTCCAGTCAAAAGTGTATCTGGTGGAGAAAATTGGGAAATCCTGAAGGCCAGAAATTGAGTCAGGTTCTCTACGATTGATATCTTCCTGTTAAAGCCAAACTATAATAATAACCAGTGCTTGTGTGCAGAAAAGAGCATCAGAGACTTCAGTGTAAATTATTTGCTACAGCTTTTACAGTTCTGGAATTTTAGACTAGTGATCCAAAATAAAGCAGTCTAAAACCCTGAGGAAAAAAAATAAGTAGCCTTAGTACAATTGAAGATTACATCTGGCACTGAAAAAGGTTGGCAAATAGGTCAATAAAAGAAAAACAAAAGGTGGTATTATATTACAGTGACTAAATGGAGAAAGTTTAAGTCTATGGTTTCTTGATCCACAGTTCTGGGTGACGGTGTACACCTCTGAAGTCATCTGCTTCTCCTTAGTCAGTTTCAATTTATAGTTATTTATATGGATGAATGTTCAATTTCAATATGAAAGTCTTGCTTAAATTGAGAGATATGAACTCAAGGTTTAATTTCCAGTAATCCAAAGGCAATAAAATTTTTTTTTCGTAAGCATGATCAGGTTTTTTTCAGTGAGATTTAAAACATGTCCTCTAAATGTGAACTCTCAATGAGTAATCAAGAAGGCATTGTTTAGGATTTGATTTTGGGGGAAGCGAAATATTAAAAGTGGACAAAAGGTTTGAAATTGAGTTAAAGAAGATCATGGGTCACTGCAAAACAATTGTACTAATAAAAATTAGAGAAATTATTATGGGAGGTAGCATGATTACTTAAAGTCGAAGAAACTATTTTTACACCAATTATTCAAAAGGAAAAGAAACATTTTATAGTCTTTTACTAAGACCACTAGTCCAAGGACATTTTGTCATTGTTAACAAAAAGAAATCCAAATAAGTTGTACTATTTTATATGAAAGCTCTTTAAAATCTTATAAATAAGCCTATAAAATCCTATCCAAATTTGATCACATGAAATGAAATTCCTTTTCCACAAATTTCCTACAACTTTCCATATCCATTCAGGTTTTATCCTACAATTTCTTCCTCCTCCTCCTTTTCTTTTACTTTCTTCCTTCCTTCTTTCTCCTTCTCCCTCTTCTTCTTTTTAAGAACCTGCCATTTTTACATTAG
This sequence comes from Dasypus novemcinctus, assembly GCF_030445035.2. Taxonomy (NCBI): domain Eukaryota; kingdom Metazoa; phylum Chordata; class Mammalia; order Cingulata; family Dasypodidae; genus Dasypus; species Dasypus novemcinctus. Next base: position 184,103,167 of record NC_080673.1, read on the forward strand.
GACAAAACTTTTCCTGTTACCTTGCATGTTTGAGTTACCAAAAAGATCCTAAAAACTGTCATTAAGTTGACATCCTATAAAACATAATTATTGTTCAAATAAATTTTGTCAATATAAAGACTCAGTTTGGTAAATGCAACCTTTACAATTTTTGTCATCTTAAACATTTAGTAAACATAATGCTGGCTCATTTAATCAGTGACCCTGTAGAAATTCAAAAAAGAATATTTCCAAGTAGAGTAAAAACAAGCTTGTATAGTATCTAACATCAATAACTGAAAATACACAGTTGTTTCTATATAACCAACATTATAGTCTCATTTGCTAAAGATTTTTTTAAAAATTAAAAAAATTTTAAGAACATTTAAAACATTAAAGTTCAGTTTCTTTAATTCCTGGGTTTGGGGAGTATTAATTTTCATCAAAAGTGTTCATTTATTCTTAAGCCAATTTGGACAAATTTCCTTCAGGAAATGTTATAAGTTATTTTAGCAATACCACCCAGAGGTTTAAAAATTACCATAACTATTGCATTTAGACAAACACTATAAAAAAACTTACAGTTCAAATTTTTTAGCCACGAGTTGAACAAATTGACTGTTAAAAACATGAAAAAAGCATTTGCTGGTGAATGGGGTTATAGTTAAGAGTACAAATACAAAAATGTTTTTCCATGAACTAGAACAAATGCATGCCACTATTACAAGGTGTTAAGAATATGGTGATATATGGAAAATACAACTAATTATCTTATGGACTATAGATAACAGTAATCTTGGAATATTTTTACATCAGAGGCAATGAAGGTACTGTATCAATGCTAAGTGTCAACAATAGGGGAGGTAGAAGAGGCTGTGGGATTTTTTTCCTTTTGGAGTAATGAAACCATTCTAAAATTGACAGTGGTGATGACAGCACAACTCTCTGATGACACTGTGACACTGAGTGTACACTTTGGAAGGACTCTTCAAGGCATGGGACCATATAACACAGGGAATCCTGTGATGAATGCTGAACTGTGGTTAACAGTACAAAGATGGGAACATTCTCTCATGAACTACACCAAATGTACAATACTATTACATGGTATTAAGAATAGGGTTGTTTATGGGAAAAACACACCTAATGTAAGCTACCGACTGTAGTTAGTAGTAATATGTTGATGCTCTTTCATCAATTATAACAAATATTCCCAAATAATGCAGGGTGTTGGTGGTGGGGTGGTGTACGGGAATCCTGTATGTTATGCATGATCATTCTGTAAACTCACAACTTCTCTAAAAAAAAAATGGAAAGAAACAAAACATAGAAAGAAAACTCACTGAATTTTATAAAAAAGTACAGGCTTTTTGTCTTTACTTTGGCCGATGGTGGGTTGTTATTGACTTCTGTGCTTTTGAGTGAGAACTCCCAAGAGTAAATTGTTGTTAGGTAAGCCTAAGGCCGAAAGGGCTGTATTAAAGCTTCCTTTGATTAAGTAAAAGACCAATTCATGTTGTTCCTCTCCCTGTTCAGGAGCTGACGTTTTAGTTAATTTATAAAGAGGAAAAGTCCCTTGAGAGAGGTTTGGGTCTCACTGGCAACAGTAGCTAGCATGTCTCAGAATTGCTTTGATTGGGCATAACTTAGGTAACCGCCTGGAAGGGTCAGTTTGTATTTTTATAGGGTTAGTATCTTAATGTGTCCCACATCAGGGGCAGGGGCATCTGAATTAGGTAACTTTTTTAAAATAAGGGGAGTCTACTGGGCTTGTGCCATTCACGCAGGTACTGGATGATCTGGAGTATAATATTATTTTGTGAAAAAATCTCTCCCTTTGGAGAAATCTCACAAAATAAAAGGAATGTTCATCATTTAGTCACTCCATTGTTGCAATAAGAGATTTGGGGTAGTGGCAATTAAGCGGGACGTCTGAACTAGTTGTTATAATTTTTTTCTATGATTACACTCATTTCTCTTGGGGTCTAGGAAAGCCTTTATAATGGGATGAGGCTCAGCCCTTGTCCAAGATTTAAACTCAGCAGAGTCATGTCCTCCAGACTCAGCAGACAGTCTAATTTTTAGGGGCAACTGACTTATAGGACCTGGGGGATCAGGTGGAAAGGGGAGGAGGTGAAAAGGGTCTGTGGGCCTATAAGGGGAAGCAGCAGGGCTAGTATCAAGATTTTTTAGCTTTTCTTTTGCACATTTTAAGGAGTCTTTTAAACAGGTTATTTCGAGTAATATTGTCTCTTAGAAGATTCTGAATACCAACTGAAAAAAAAAATTGCCCCCCACTCCTTTTGAAGAGTCTGGGAACCTTTCTTTTCAAGTGCACCTCTCAAGTGTACAATTTTTGCGAGCTCAAATATTCCCCAAAGTGGCCACTGCAGGCTCAAGGCATCTCTGACATGATCCGCCCATTTATTAAAAAACAAACATGAATTAGACCTATTGTGAGAAAATATGTAAGTAGCAGACATCTTTGTGGGAGGAACAGAGTGAGATTTAAATTTAAAGTGAGAAGAACCCATGTTCAATCAAAGCTACTGAAAACAAAAATCACCTAGGAGTCCCACAGACAGAAATGTGGCCGGCTTAAGATATCATGAACCCATGCCAGCGAGAGAGAGAGAGAAAGTTCTTACAAAGATGTCTGAACCAGATCAAAACCAAATCCAAACCAAATCTAACAATAAACCCAAAGAGCTCAATGCACAGAAAGAAGAACGCAGATCTAGGAGAGACAAACCCCTTGTACTTTAGGGGCTGCAAGAGAGCAGTGGACCCCAAGGGCCCCATGGGGACCAATACCTGGTGGCTCATCTGCAAAAATTGTCAAAATTTGGTCATTTTGATTTATAAAATGATTTACAATTTACAATTTCATATCCTTTGACTTAATAGTTCTCCCATTTTACAGGTGAGGCCACTGAGATTTCCAGATATTAAGTAATTTACCAGGGACCAAACCCAGCTAGCCAACAACCAGCCTTGAACCTGAACTCAAACCTGACCCAGCAGGCATGGTTTGAACTGCTCCAATAAGATGGATGTATGCCAAGGCAATGGGTTTTATGTGTTTTGTTTTTTTAAATGGTAAACTTTTTTTTTTATTACAGAAGTTGTAAGTTTACAGAAAAATCATGCAGAAAGTAGAGTTCTCATATCACCCCTCCCCATTCTTCCCTATTATAACACTTTGCATTAGTATGATACTTTTGGTACAAGTCATGAAACAATATTGTTATAATTATACTATTAACTACAACCCAAAGTTTACATTAGGGTCTACTATTTATGTTGTACAGTTCTATGATTATTTAAAAATTTTATTCTGGTAACATATAAAACCTGAAATTTCTCATAATTACCATTCTCAGATATACAATTCAGTGGTGTTAATTTCATTCACATTTTTGTACTACCAGTACCACCATCCATTGCCAAAACTTTTCTATCACCCCAAAGAAACTCTGTCAATTAAGCATTAACTCCACGATGTTTGTATTCTAGCTTCTGAGCCTATAAATTTGCATATTCTAATTATTTCATATATGTGAGATCATACGATATTTGTCCTTTTCTGTCTGCTTATTTCATTCAACATGGTATCTTCAGGGTTCATCCATGTTATCATTCCTCTTTATGGCTGATTAATAACACATCTAGTTTATCCATTCATCTTTTAGTGACGCTTGTGTTTCCATTTTTAGCAATTGTGAATAATGCCATTATAAACATCAGTGTGAAAATAGCTGTTCGAGGCCCTGCTTTCAATTCTTTTGGGTGTATACCTAGTAGTGAGATTGCCGGGTGATATGGTAATTCTATACTTAGCTTTCTGAGGAAGTGCCAAACTGTCTTCCACAGCAGCTGCACCATTTTACATTGCCAAGAGCAATGAATGAATGTTTCTACTTTTCCACATCCTCTCTAACACTTATAAATAGTAACCATTCTAGTGCCTGTGAAATGGTATCTCATTGTGGTTTTGATTTGCATTTCCCTAATAGCTAATGATGTTGAGCATCTTTTCATGTGCTTTAGCAATTTGTATATGCACTTTGGAGAAATGTCTATTCAAGTCTTTTGCCCATTTTTGAATTGAGTTGTCTTTCTGTTGTTGAACTGTAAGATTTCTTTATACATTCTGGATATTAAACCCTTATCAAATATATGGTCTCCAAATATTTACTCCCATTCTATAGGTTGTCTTTTGCTTTCATGATGAAGTCCTTTAATGTATAAAAGGTTTTAATTTTGATGACGTTCAATTTATCTATTTTTTTATTTTGTCACTTGTGTCCTGCCTGTAAAGCCTTAAAAGATCATTCCCTAGCACAAGGTCATGAAGATGTTTCCCTGTGTTTTTTTCTAGAAGTTACAGTTCTTATAATTTACATCTTTCATTTTTGAGTTGATTTTTGTATATGATGAGAGATAGGGGGACACCTTCATTCTTTTGCATAGGGAGATTCATTTTTCCCAGAACCATTCATTGAAGAAAGTATTCTTTTCCAATTGAGTGGACTTGGCACCCTTGTCAAAAATCAGTTGGCTAAACTAGCAATGTAACTGGTAAAAGACCTTGACCAAAAGGGGGAAAAGGTAAAGACAAATGAGTTTATGTGACAAAGAGACTTCAAAGTGAGTCAGGAGGTCATTCCAGAGCTTATGGTTATGCACATCTCAGCAAGATCTCATTGACTGCCAAAGTAGATACTACCCCAAATAGCTGGACTCCTGAATGTTCTAGAGACATGTAAGCACTGTGGTCAGGGAAGATAGCTCTTGAGTTGGAGTCTTGCCAGTGAACCCTACTTTGGGGTTTGTGCTCCCCAGTGTGACAGAATTGGACTCAGTTGTAGTTTTCCTACATATGGCTCTTCAGTCCCTTCTAGCTGAACCTATAGTTGGTGCTGGAGTTGGTATGTGTACATCCAAAAGACTTGAATATTTGAACTGCCCATGTGCCAGCTGGGCCCTGAGCCTCAACAGAGTTGCAACACCTACTCTCTAGTTCATTGGATTCACCCAGGACAACTAACAAGGAGGTAATGATGGACAACCACCATATCAAGGAACCAAGAGAGCCTATTACTGCAAGCAAGAGAGTCCCATCCATCAGCCATATAGGACTGAATCCCCTTCTCAATTAGAGGTGGAGTGGGCATCCCCATCCCAGAATTGGGAAATGAATTCTGGACCAGAGTAGACTTAACTGGTATTCTACTATAGACTTATTGTGATTCTAGCAATGGAAGCACTTACATCATTGATGTGGAGGCAGCAGCCACTGGAGGTTCTAAGGTCAGGGAGAAGGAAAACAGGTGTAATATAGGGGCATTTTCAGGACTTGGGGATTGCAATGACAGATACAGGCCATTATATATCTTGCCATAACTTACAGAATTATGTAGGTTATGTAAACTATAATCCATGTTTAGAGGCAATGCTCCAAAATGTGTTTCATCAATTGCAATGAATGTACCACACTAATGAAGGATGTTGTTAATGGGGGTAAATGTGAGTGGTGTGGAAAGCATGGCATAGGGGAATCCCCTATAATTTTTATGTGACATTTATGTAATCTAAATATCTTCTTAAAATAAAATAAAATTAATTTGACAAAACAAAGAACTAAAAAAAAAATTTCATCAAAGTGTTTATAAGTTGTAATTTTTTATTTAGCAAGCTAACTGGTTATAAATTGAGGTCTCTATAGGGCCCAGAACTTGAAGTAATTTTGTAATTGAAATCGTTTTTCTCCTTTTGTGACAAACAAATCCTTTTGTTGAAAATCTAGCTCCTATTCAATTTGAGGAGAATCCCAAACTTGAAGTTATAAAAATAAGAATGTTTTTAATCTTTCTCATTAGAATTTTTTCCTTTCTCATTAGAATTATCCTCATTGTGGAATACATATTTAAAGAAGTAATCTTTTTTAAAAAATCAGTTGGCTATAGATGTAAGGGTTTATTTCTGAACTTCCATTTAATTCCATTGGTCTACATGCCTGGTCTTGTGCCAGTACCAGGCTGTTTTGATTACTGTGGCTTTGTAATAAGTTTTAAGATTGAGAAGTGTGAGTCCTCTAACTTCGTTCTTCTTTTTCAAGATGGTTTGGCTATTCGGGGCCCTTACCCTTTTGTATTAGTCAGGGTTCTCTAGGGAACAGAGTCAACAGGAGATATCTGTAAACAGTATGCAATTTCATAAGATTCTCTCGGGAAGCGAATATGGCTCATGTAATAGGGCTTCTGCCTACCATATAGTAGGACCCGGGTTTGATCCCTGGGGCCTCTTGGCAAAAAAGAAAAAGAGAAAGCACACCTGCGCAGAGGCCAATGCCCACACAAGTGAGTCACACAGCAAGATGATGACACAACAAAAGAAAGACAAAGGGGAGAGTTAAGATGAAGCACAGCAGAGACCAGGAACTAAGGTGACACAAATGACAGGGAACCTCTCTCCGTATCAGAGTTCCTCAGGATCAAATCCTGGTGAATCCTAGAAGAGGAAAATGAGAAGAGAAGACAAAAAGAGAAATAGATACAGAAGAGCACACAGTGAATGGACACACACAGCAAAAACAGCAGGACGGGGGGAGGGGGCAAAGAAATTTAATTTTTAAAAAATCTTTTTAAAAAAATTCTCTCACATGAATGTGGGGATACATAAGTCCAGGTTCCGCAGGCAGGCTGCAAACCAGGGGCTCTGAGATAATCCAATGAAGGTCCCTGATGAGTTTCCAGGAGACATTGGCTGTCCAAAAATGAGCCAGGGAATTCTCTATGAACACTGAAATCACTTTCTCTTTTAAAGCATTCAACTGATTGCAGAAACGTCACTCATTGCTGACGGCAATCTCCCTGGTTGATTGTAGATGTAATCAGTCACGTGTGCAGTAAGCTCGTGGATGACTAAAGCCGGTGAATGTCCTTGTACTACAATTAGCCCAGTGCTTGCTTGACCAAACTATTAGGCACCATTACCTGGCTGAGTTCACACTAGCCTAACTATCCCACCTTCTCACATAAATCCAATGATTGGCTTTTCCATTTCCGCCTATGTCCTCTTTTATTTATTAAGACTGACAATGACTTTTGCATCTGGATAAAAATTCTAGACAGGGAAGAAACAGTGGAGAGAAGTTTCTGGAACTCAGCCAGTAGATGCCAGCCCACTCTCAGAAAGAGACTAGGTTTTCATGAAGGTGGCCTATTTGAGTGTTATTTGAGAGTCTGGAAAGGTCACCTTGACTAAATCAATCTCTTCTACCTTCTCTGCTGCCTAGAATCTCACCAATGAAATATCTTTCCCTCTAGGAAAAGTATTGTTAAGTATTGCCTTCCTCAGATTTTTTTTAAAAACCATAATCCCTCTGGGCAGGAGTGACATCCTATACTATCCATTAAGGCTTTGACCAACTTCTTTCTCTCAGATCAGAGAACCCCAGGAAGCCTGAGATCTAATGTGTTGGGGGAATGGAGGTGCTGCGATGGGTTCTCATAAAGGCCTTGTTAGAGAAAGCAAATACATCCTTTGAGAAGAGGGAATTTCTCTGAGTGACAGCTTGATTGGATATACGGTTTTCCAGGTGGTGGACTTGGCCCAGTGGTTAAGGCATCTGTCTACCATAGGAGAGGTCCACGGTTCAAACCCCGGGCCTCCTTGACCCATGTGAAGCTAGCCCACGCGCAGTGCTGATGTGCACAAGGAGTGCCACGCCACACAGGGGTATCCCCCGCATAGGGGAGCCCCACGTGCAAGGAACATGCCCTGTAAAGAGAGCCACCCAGCACGAAAGAAAGTGCAGCCTGCCCAGGAATCGTGTCACACACACGGAGAGCTGACACAACAAGATGACGCAACAAAAAGAAACACAGATTCCCATGCTGCTGACAACAACAGAAGTGGACAAAAAAGACACAGCAAAATACACACAGAGAACAGACAACCGGGGTGGGGGGAAAGGGGAGTGAAATTAATAAATCTTAAGAAAAAAAAAAAGATTTTCCAAAAAAAAACCCAATAAGGGATGAAGTGTAACCTTTCTGAAGTGAGACAGACTTGGGTTCAAATCGTATTCCAGCCAATTCCTTCTTAGATAATGCCAGGCAAGTTCTTTAACCTCTCAGCCCTGGTTTCCTCACAGTTTTGAGATTGGAAAAATATCCAAATCAATCAAGGCAATACACTTTCTCCCCAAAGACTGGGGTATTCTGGGGCTGGCTGCCAGTGATCCTTTGTTCCTCTGTCACATGGCAAGGCACATGGCAGCATTTCCCAGTCTCTTCCTTTTCTTTCAAGTTCCATTTCAGCTTCTTGCTTCCTGTGACTTTCTCCCCAAACTAGGGATTTGAGGCTTATTTCAAAGTCATCAAACACTGGCCTCTCTTCCAGATCTGTGCTGGCATTGAGAATAAAGATGCAAATAATATAAAAGATCTGCCTTGTATAGTGGTGTAAGTAGTGCTGAATAAATATGTTATTGAGAGATTAGTTAGTGAGGCTCACCTTCTTACAAACTGTGATGGTTAATTTAAAATGTCAACTTGCCTAGGTTATGGTGTCCAGTTGTTCAGTCAAATACTACCCTAGATGTTTCTGTAGAGATATTTCATAGATGGGATTAGCATCTACAACCAAGTGACCTTAAGTAAAGGAGATTGCCCTCCATAATGTGGGTGAGACTCACCCAATCAGTTGGAAACCCAAACAGTAAGAACAGGGTTCCAGAGGGCAGAAGAATTTCTGCCTTGAGACCTCAACATTGACTCTTACTGGAATTTCCAGCCTGCCAGCTTCCCCTAACAACTCCAGACTCAAGTCTTCAAATCATGTTTACCAGAATTTCCAACCTGCAGCCTGCCCTACAGAATTCAAATGTCCAATTCCATGGTTGCCTAAGTCAATCCCTTATGTTAAATCTCTCTCTTCCTAAAGGTAAAGCAGAGGTGGTAGAGGAAGAGGTAGAGATAGCTCCCGCCTACTACACAAACTTAGTGAGGAAGGTCTGCTCTGCTGGAGAGAAGTCTCCCAACACTACATTGTCCAGCCATGTGCTGTTTACAAAGTTCATTCCTGTACATTCTTGGATCTGGCTGGCTTCTTTGTTATCCTGAGTAACGGCTGATACTGATGACTTAGCCTGCTTCCAGGGCGATGAGTCTCTGTTGCTCAGAATTAAGTTGGCTTGCAATTGAAATCACGGCCAGAGTGGGAGCAGCCTGGGCCAATTTAGAGAAACACTAGTCAGTCAGAGGCAGGGCAATTTCAGATCCCTTTTTGCACATTTTCCTGAGTGTGAATCTACCCTGTGGTTCTCACCCACCACAAATCACTCCCGAGGAGCAGGTGTTACATCAGGTACCATCTGCCGGGAACTCAGCATCACGGAGGCTCTGGTGGAACACCCTTGGGCAGTGGGACCCCACACCCCAGGCTGGAAAGGCTGTGTGGGAAGTATTTCAGCCCTTCACCCACAATTCCCCAACACTGGGGTCTGGCCAGAGGACCATGCAGTCTGGCGATTGCCTCCTAAACACCTTTGGCATGCATCCACTTGTATTACTGCTGTCATCACCTGAGTTCAGACATCAATCACCTCTTGCCCAGATTACTGATCTGTTAAAAAACAGAAAATCTGATTGTGTCATCACACTGCTACAGTCTTTCAGAATGGTTTCCCAATGACCCAAAATAAAATCCAGACTCCCTCGCTAGGCTTGCAAAGCCGTCCTCTTCCTGGCTCCTGCCTACCACTGAATTCTATCTCCCCCATCCCCATCCCCACACTCAGGCTCCAGCTATTCAGGACTTCTTTTACTCCTCAAATATGTCATAATCATGAAAGCCATTCTCCGGGCTTTCCTGTACACTGTTGCTTTGCATGGAATAATCTCTCCTGCTCCACTTAGCTTAGCCATGATTTCCTCAGAGATGTTCCCTGATCCTCCTCGAGCTCCTATATTACCCTGCACATTCTCATCCTAATACTTTTCACAATCAATTTTATTTTTTTCCATTTTCTAAAAAAGATCACTAGATATATCTGATTCAGTTGCAGTGATATTGTAATTCAGTATTTCAGTAAATACTTGCTGAATGAATAGATGAATAAATAAAAGATGAAGTTAAAGTTACTTGCTCCAGAGGAATAAAAGCTCTTTATGATATGTAGCCAATTATGGATCCAAGCAAGGTTCTGCTCCTGGAGAGAAATGTACAGGCCCTGGGTTCAAAAAGCACATATTGGGAAAGGGATGTGGTTCAAGCAATTGGGCTGCCATCTACTGTATAGGAGGTCCAGAGTTCAATACCAGGGGCCTCCTGGTGAAGACAAGCTGGCCTGAGCAGAAAGCTGGCCCACCCAGAGTGCTGCCCCATGCAGGAGTGCTGGCGTAGCAAGATGATGCAGCAAAAAGAGACACAGAGGAGAGACAATAAGAGATGTAGCAGATCAGGGAGCTGAGGTAGAGCAAGAGAATGATCGTCTCTTTCCCACTCCGGAAAGTCCCAGGATCAGTTCCCAGAGCTCCCTAATGAGAATACAAGCAGACACAGAAGAACATATACTGAATGGACACAGAGAACAGACAACGGGGGCCAGGGCAGGGGGGAATAAATAAATAAATCTTAAAAAAAAAAAAAAAAGCACACATGTATCGGGGCAGATCCAAAACCCCAGAGAGGGCTCTGCACGCCCTAGGTCAGGATATGTCGGGCTGGATTCCTGAAAGCCTGATATATAGCTGTGGATGTAAATTAGGATTCATTCTTCATCCTGCAATTTTAACTCAACACCAGGTCGAAGTCCTGTCAAAAATGCCACATGATTTCTTGATTTGCTTTTTATTTTTAATCTCAAACATGATGAAAGTGGGTTTTTCCCACACTTGAAATGGACAGAGTCCTCTATTTCTAAGCTGCCTGGATGAACACTGGATTCAGAAAGGGAGCAGGCTTTTTCAAGACAGACAGTTGGTTTAGCAATGTGAGAACTGCTGTCTCAAGGGCAAAGAACAGTGCCCCCCATAAGCCCCACAGAAAGCAGCAGCGCCCACCCAGCAGAGACCAATGCATTAAAAGGAGTTGTTGCTTGCTCCAAGGAAACCAGATGTTGGAAATTTTTAAGCAAAATCACTAAAAGCTATGGCTGAAAATATTTATGTCTTGTATTAGTTTGGGTTCTCTAGGGAAACAGAACCATCAGGAGATACCTGTAAGTATTATGAGATTTTATAAGGTTGTCTCATGTGACCATGGAGATGCACAAGTCCAAATTCCATAGGGCAAGCTGCAAGCCAGGGACCTCGATGAAGTTCCTCGATGAGCTCCCCAGGAGGAGCTGGCTGGCTGAAGGGGAGATGAAAATTCTCTCTCTTCTGACTTTTGAAATCATTACTTCTCTTTTTAAGGCCTTCAGCTGATTGAATGAGACTTCTCTCATTGCTGAAGGTTATGTCCTCAGTTGATTGTCATCAGCCATAGATGCAATCAACTTACTAATGATTTAAGTCCCTAAAGTGTCCTCACGGTAACAATTGGGCCAGTGTTTGCTTGACCAAACTATTGGGCACCATTACCTGGCCAAGTTGACACCTGAGCCTAACTATCACATGACTTAAGGACAAGACAAGGCTTTTGGAACCTATATTTAATGTATAAACAAAATCCAGAAATAAAACTTGTCTTGGCAGCTGATGTGGCTCAACTGGTTGAAGGCCAGCTTTCTACACGGGGCGTTACGGATTCTGTCCCTGGTGCCTCCTTAAAAAAAAAAAAAGCAAACAAATGAAAAAACCAACTCAGGGCAGCTGATGTGGCTCAGTGGTTGAGTGCTGGCTTCCCACATATAAGGTCCTGGGGTCAATTCCCAGCCCTGGTACCTCAAAAAAAAAAAAAAAAGAAGATGCCTTACACAAAAATTCACACCATTAGTTCTTATAAGGAATGCCTTCCACAGCCTAAGAATATAATCACTGTGGGATCATTGAGCCCAGGGAGAACATTTCCAAGGTGAGGATACCCCATTAAAAGCCTCGAAGTAAGTCTGCTGACCTCATGCATTAGCCATGATGTTGTAGAATGAAAGAGACCACGTCAGCCTCTGAGTGACATGAGAAGTTAACAGAGTTGTACTTTACCTTGGGTGAACTGATCTCTATTTACTGTCCCTAAATCACATCAAAAAGGTTATAAACCATTCTGTCTCTCACAAGGACTGTCTGTCCCAAGGCTCTAAGTGGGTTGAGCCATGCAACAGACATTTACTGAGGCTTCACTATCCCCATGTGGTGGACTCTGTGACGGCTGCTCAGTACCCCTTCAGGCCTGAAGGACCTACTCCTCTGGCTGCTACAAGTGCTGCTGGCATCCAGCCCTCAGCTGTTAACCCCTGCAGGGACTGTCTGAGCAGAAGCGAGCCACATCAGGTGTGGCCCACAGTTAACGACTTATCAATGTGGGGACACATGCTGGCCCCCTCATCCCAGCTGCAGGCAATTCGGAAGGGTCCTCCCAGAGTCAGAACACCCCCGAAGGTCGGCTGGGGCCTCCGGTGAGACTGCATGAGAGCTCACCTTCTCCTTCTGCCCAATCCTGCTTTCTTCCATTCTTTCCACTGGTATCAGTCCTAACAGCCCTTCCTAATAAACCTCACACACACTACCCTCTACCTCAGAGCCCAGTCTCCTGAGGGAAAAAAGAGAGGCAAAAGGAGCTGCACCTCATTAGCAGTTACCTCCCTTCTGCTTCTCCAGGAAGTCACAGCCAAGGAGAAGGAAGAGGAGAGAGGAGGCTCCTCCAGGGCCCTAGGACTGTGACCTCGATGGCCCAGCACCTGCCATGCTTCACCTCTCTCCCACATATCCCTCCCAGCCAGGGGTCCAGGGTTCTTGAGCTCTTCCCCTCCTCTCTCGTTTATCAAAAACCTAATCAGGGAGCAGATGTAACTCAGGTGGCTGAGCACCTGCTTCCCACGTGTGAGGTCCCAGGTTCAATCCCTCATACCTCCTGAAAAAACAAAGAAACCTAATCTTGGGCTAAGTTTTCTTATGCTTAAAATGAGGGAAATGGACTAAATGGTTTGTAAGCTGGTAATTATGATTCTTTGAACATTTTAAAACACAGTCATGTTCTTTTAAATTGCAACCACATATTTCAGAGAGCCTCAATTTAGGCAAATGCAAACTAAAGGACATTACAATATAGTATTTATTTTTTCAATACACTATATTTTAGTAAATACGTTTACGTCACCATCATTGAGGATCACTCAATGAGCACCCGCCAGATGCATCCTATAGCATCTGAAAAATCAGCAACTGTTGAAATGTTGACATGTTTAAATTTGGCTCATATTCCATGAAGCGAATGGAAGTGTATAACTTAGATTGGGAATTACATTCATGCTACATGGCTGTTGTTTCTTCGTCCTCTTCTTCTTTTTCTTTTTCTTTCAAGCTGCCAGATGGTGTGGATCAAATTATTCTAGAACTCAGAGAGTCTGGATTTCTGCAGATGAGCACAACAATCAGTGCAGACTTTTGCTCCCATCCCTGCCGCTCCTGGTGCCGTATCTGCTCCCAGCATCGACCCCCGGTCACCCATGCTGTTCAGGCACGAGGATGGTGCCAGCAACATTTTTAAGTGCCCCTTGAGAATTTCTTGAAAAAACTTCTGTTTTACTTCTTCCACTTATTTTCTCAAAATCTTAGAAATTTAAGTTTCATCTTTATTTGAAAAAAAAAAACAAACCTGGAGTGCTGGGATATGGTAAAACACAGCAATTAAAATGCCAGTTTGATCAGTCAGATGATAATGAGAGCTGAATTTTATTGAGCATTTTTCCCCTGTTAACTTACCTAATCCTGATCACAACAATGTCTTCATTTCACAGAGAGGAAACTGAGGAAGAGCAAATTGCCTAAGATTACCCAGCTAGTAAGAGAGAGAGCCAGGATTTTGAGCTAGAGAGACCATACTTCGAATTGCTATTCTCCACTATTAATAACATGTGGTCAATTGGTACTTCCGTGACTCAGTACTCCCATCCAAAAAACAGAGATAAGAACATCACCTTCAATACAGGATTGTTGTGAGGTGTGTGAGGATGCAAGGAAAGCGCTCGGCTCTCTGCTAGGCACATAGTGAGTGCCTAGAATATATTTACCAGTATTAAATTGCAAGGGAGCTCTATCAGGGGAAATGCAGGGGTTCTCCTCAATGTCTCTTCTGGCCACTCAGTCTGACATGGAAACTTTGCCTTTGAGGGATCAGAACTTTGTTCCTCAATAACATTTAACCAAGAAGGATTCTAACTATCTGGGCGAGCTGGGCAGGAGGCTGGGGGCACTCACATGCGCACACCTCCAAGCGCCCTGGCCTGTGTTTGTCTGTGATTCCACGGCCTGGAAATCCCGTGCTCATGTCCACCTCCAAGGCCCAGAAGAGAGGACATGCCTGGAGCAGCGGCTAAAACAGGGGCAAGGGCCACAGGAACATTTGGCTTTATCTTCTCGTCGCTGAGTTCCTACTATTTTACTTTGCTGATGAGGATATATAAGTTGATATCTGCTTTACAGGTCATGATTTGGAACTATCAAAATTTTAAATGCACATACCATATGACCTAGAAGTTCTCCTGGAAGAAATTATATCAAATGTATGGTATCCATTTCAGGAATATTTATAAACACATTTGAAAACTTTCTAGTGGTCCATACATTTTATCAATGCAGTGAGATACTATGCTGCCAATGAAAGAATGAGGTAGCTCTCTCTACTGACAAGGGGCACCATTAAGATACCTAATTAAGTGAAAACCCAAGATGCAGAATGTTGTCATTTGTGTAAAAAAATATATATATAATTTATACACATATATGTGTGTGTATATACACAGATGCACATATACATACATATATATGCACAGATGCATATATACACACATATATAACACACACACATAGACATAACTATACACATATATACATACAAACATGAGCAGACATAAACATACACACATTCGCATATCTGTAAAGAAAGACTATAAGTGCAAGTTGCTAGTTTGTGAGATGATCCCAGGGAACTCCGAAAGGAGAGTGGGAAAGTACGGCCAGGAAGGAAATGTATGCAATTAAGGGACATAATCTAGAAAGTTACCAGTGAGGGCAACTGGAATGCAGTCCTGCTGAGGAAGTCTGGGAAACAATGAAGACCATACCTCAGGATGACCCCACAAAAGGGGCCAGGAAGCTGGGGTGTTTTGCCACCAACCCTCCAGTTGTTTTTGGTTGTGGGCTGCTTCCAGGAACATTAATTCTCTGTCACTTCCACCTTGCTGAAAGAGTGCCCATGGCCAGGATGAAAAGCCCTGGGGATGGGGAGCAGATGTAGCTCAAGTGATTGAGCGCCTGCTTCCCATCTACAAGGTCCTGGAGTAATTTCCCAGTACCTCCTAGAAAACAAAAACAAAAACAAAAAAAGCCCAGGGCAGGAAGCAGCTGTTGGTGTATTGCAGTGAAGACTGAGAGGATCTAGGGAGGGCACTAACAGGGTCAGCTTGAATACACAGAGTATCTCTGGAAGGAGATGTACAAAAAACCAGTATTAGAGGTGACTTTCAGGAGAGGAAGCAGATTATTGGAGGAGATAGGCATTTTCCCTCTGAACCCTATTATACTTTTTGAAATGTGTAGTGTGCATGTTTCACCTATTCCCAAAGTAAACAAAACGATATATAAAATCGAATTGAGCCCCTGCAGAGATGCACTGGAAGCTAACACACCTGTCTCTAGAGTAGAGTTTCTCAACTTTGGCACTATTGATATTTTGGGCTGGATAATACTTTGTTGGGTGAGATTGTCCGTGCATTGCAGGTTGTTTACCTGCATCCCACTAGTAGAGTTGTGACCATCAAAAATGTTTCTAGGGAGTGGATTTGCCTCAATGGATAGAGCATCTGCCTACCACATGGGAGGTTCAGGGTTCAAACCCGGGCCTCCTTGACCCATGTGGAGCTGGCCCATGTGCAGTGCTGATGCATGCAAGGAGTGCTATGCCACGCAGAGGTGTCCCCCACGTAGGGGAGCCCCACATGCAAAGAGTGCTCCCCATAAGGAAGCCGCCCAGAGTGAAAAAAGTGCAGCCTGCCCAGGATGGTGCCACACACACGGAGAGCTGATGCAGCAAGATGATGCAACAAAAAGAGACACAGATTCTTGGTGCCTCTGACAAGAATACAAGTGGATGCAGAAGAACACACAGCAAACGGACACAGAGATCAGACAACTGAGGGGGGACGGGAAAGGGAAGAGAAATAAATAAAAAATAAAGCTTAAAAAAAAAAGTTTCTAGATATTGCCAAACATCCCCTAGGGGGCACAATTGCTCCCTCTCAGTCTCCTCCATTGAAATCCACTGCAGTAGAGGATCTGGTGAGGTTGCATTCTCTTGGTTGCTCCGATGCACAGGGTTGGTGTAAGGCAGCACATCTACATTTCTGCATGAAGCCTGACTATAGGAATAGAAGTTAGACGACCCGGTCTACCCTACAAAAGGAGGGGATGGAGCTATATTTAATGTTCTCCTGCTCTTCCCTCTCATGCACACATACACACACACACACACACACACACACACACACACACACACCATCCCTCACTAAATACATCTCCTACAGAACCACACAGGAGACTTGGATTCAACTGTCCTTCAGGAGGTCTTACTGACATGGGCACTATGTAAGTGTTTTGAGAAGTTGTGCTCCAAGAAGATATATTAATGGCCAATAAGCCAATGAAAAAATTCTCAAAATCACTTGTCATCAGGGAAATGCAAATCAAGGCCACAATGAGACTTGTTTAACCAAGATGGTGGCATAAGATATTTCAGGGTGCTAACCCCTTTAGTTTGTTTGAACAGTTAGCAAAAACTTGCAGAGCCATCTTCATCAAAACTCTGGAAGACAATTAAAGGATTACAGCATAAAAACTGGGAGGCAAAGCTTGTAGTGCCCTTCCTAGACCCTTTCCTAACCCTCCTGTCTAGTGTGGAGCCAGCCTGTGCTCCCATCGTGGATCCATGGCCCTGTTCTAGAGGGAGCAGGGTAACCCCTATGCACCTACTAGAGTACCTGCATGTCAGAACCAATCTATCACATAGAAGCAAAAAGACTGAACCAGAAAACTTGTCTTGGGCACACCCTCCCAGTATTTGTTCTGAAAGCAAGAAAAGCAACTTGCAGACAGCTAAAGCGTGCATGAAACAATTAAGTTCAAATGGCCAGGGGCAAAGGGCTATCTATATTAAGTTATACAATAGAGCACAAAGGAGGGGGTGAAAGTCTACTTCAAAGAGAGTAGAAGGGATATTTTAACTCTTGTAAACCTTTCAACTGGGGGAATTACTAAGGCCACAAGCAAGCATATGCTCAGGACAAGACCCAGACTCAGAAAACAAGAAGACCCTGTGCTCACATTCATCTAGGACTCTTCTTGATAGGAAGGCTGAATTCTAAAGAAAACCACCAGCCAAAATAGACTCAATCTGCAAAGATTGTGAAAGACATTTTTTTTGCATTTTTTTCTTGTTTTCTAGCTCCTGACGCTCAAGGAAATTTCTGTCATATCACTAGGTAGACATAAATTTAAGGAACAGGCAGCTTAAGAACAAAATCCCAGAGATAACACTTTAAAATATTAAATTGTACAGTGTACAGCTAAAGACCACAAAACAAAGAAAGACATAGGAAATAATGGCCCATCTAAAGAAAAAAGATAAAAACCCAGAAACCATCAACAAAGAGAACCAGACTTTGGACATATCAGACAAAGATTTTTAAAAAATGATCCTCAGTATGCTCAAGGAGATAAAGGAAAACTGAGAGAAAGAACTAACGGGCATGAGTAAAACTATGAGAGAAAATATGAGAAGCTCTAAAATTCTCAATAGAAACCAAAGACAAATACTAGAGTTGAAGACCACAATAAATGAAATGAAAATTCCCAGGAGAATTTCCACAGAAGATTGGAATAGGCAAAAGAAAGAATCAGTGATCTTAAAGACAGAACAATTAAAATTATTTAGGCAGAGAAAAAGGAAGAAAAAAGAATTCTGGAAAAAGCAAACAGAGCTGAAGAGAACCATGGCGCACCATCATATGTACCAACATATGCATTATGGGATTTCCAGAAGGAGAAGAAATAAGAGGGCAGAAGTAATTCCCGAAGAAATAATGGCAGAAAACTTCCTAAATCTAACACAGGACACAAGTAAGCACATTCAAGAAACCCAACAAACCTGAAACAGGTTAAACTCAAAGAGAACCAAACCCAAATATATAGTGATCAAACTGTACAATGCCAGAGACAAGGAAAGTTCTGACAGCTGCAAAAGAAAAGCAATGAGTTATATATAAGGAAATCCCAATAAGATTAAAGTTGCCAATTTCTTATAAGAAACCATGGAGGAAAGAAAGCAATGGGATGAAATATATAAAATGCTGGAAGAAAACTATTGGTAACCAAGAATTTTATATCAAGTGAAATTTTGTTTCAAAAATGAAGGCACTGTTAAGACATTCCTAGATAAACAAAATATGAGGGACTTGTCACGACTAGATCTTCCCTACATGAAGAGCAAAGGAAATTCTTTAGAATGAATGGAAAGGACAATAGACAGTGGATTAAGTGGCAAAAAGAAATAGGCCTCTGGTAAATGTAACCATATGGGTAATTATAAATTCCAGTATGATTGTATTGTATTTTGGGGGTATGTAACTTCATGTTTTATTTCTTACATGTCTTAAAATGGAGAGGAATAATAAGTAATGATAAATCTATGGTTTGGAGCATAAAGTGTATAAAAGATATAATTTGTAACAAGTTCAGCAAAAAAGTGGGGGATTGGAGGGTATATGAGCAATGTATGTACATACTATTGAAGTCAAGTTAGTATCAAATCAAACATTATTATTATATATTTAAGATGTTAAGTTTAGTCCCATCATAATCACAAACAAAATATATGAAAAATATATATTCAGAAAGAAAAAAAAAGGGATTAAAATGGTACAATTAAAATTTTTTAAAATATATGAATAAAGACGTTAATAGAAGAATTGAAAATCAAAACAGGTTTAATACTTACAAAGACAAACTAACAAAATGGCAGAAGAAAGTCCTGCATTATCAGTAGTGAATTTAAACGTAAATGAATTAAACTCTCAAGTCAAAAGGCAGAAATTGACAGAATAGATTAAAAAGCATGACCCAACTAAATACTTTTTATTAAGATACTCGCCTGACACTCAAAGAACACAGGTGGGTCAAAAGTGAAGGATGGGGAAAATATACCATACAAATAACAGCCAAATGAGAGCTGAGGTAGCCATACTAATATCAGATAAAATAGATTTTAAGTCAAAAACTGTTACAAGGGAAAAAGAAGGTCATTTATACACTGATAAATTGTTCAATTCAACAGAAGACATATACTTATAAATACGTGTGTACCTAATGGCAGAACCACAAAATATGTGAAGTAAATATTGACAGATATGACAGGAGGAATCAACATTTCTATATTAATAGTAGAAGACTCCAATATACCATTTTCAATAATATATTGAAAGAAGATCAATAAGGAAATAGAAGACTTGAATGATAGTCCCTACCAACTAGTCCTAACAGACATATATAGAACACTTCACCTAACGGCAGCAGAATACACAAAATCTTCTCTGGTGCACATGGATCATTCTCCAGGATAGACCTTATGTTAGGTTACAAAACAAGTCTCGATACATTTTTAAATATTTAAATCATACAATGTATCTTTGCTAACCACAATGGAATAAAGCTAGAAATCAATAACAGAACTGGAAAATTCTCAAATATGTGGATATTAAACAATGTACTCTTAAATAATCAATGGGTCAAAGAAGAAATCACAAGGTGTTTTGGTTTGCTAAAAGTTGCCCAATATAATATATCGGTAAAAAGGGAAGCAGACGTGGCTCAACAGATAGAGCGTCCATCTACGATATGGAGGGCCCAGGGTTCAATCCCCAGTGCCTCCTGACCTGTGTGGTAAGCTGGCCCACATGCAGTGCTGCCATACACAAGGAGTGCCATGCCATACAGGGTTGTCACCATGTAGGGGTGCCCCACGGGCAAGGTGTGTGCCCCCACAAGGAGAGCCACCCTGTGTGAAAAAAGCACAGCCCGCCCAGGAGTGGTGCCACACACACAGAGAGCTGACACAGCAAGATGATGCAACAAAAAAGAGACACAGTTTCCCAGTGCCACCTGATAATGCAAGTGGGTGCAGAAGAACGCACAGCAAATAGATACAGAGCAGACAATGGGGGGAAAGGGAGAGAAATAAATAAAATAAAATAAATCTTTTTTTAAAAACCAGCATAGCAGAAAAAGGGTTGCCTTTTACAATGGGGATTTATAAGTTTACAATTCTGAGGCTGTGAAAAGTCTAAATCAAGGATTCATCAGATGATGCTTTCCTCCCTGAAGGTGGGCTACCAGTAATAGACTTCTCTTTCACATGGTGGTATCTGCCAGTTTCTGCCCTCTCTCTTCTGTGTTCTGTTGATTTCAGCTTCTGACTTCTAGGACTTTCTCACTCAGCTTTTGGGGAGTTCTGTGTCTCTCTCCACATCCATCCCATTTATAACCTGGGTCGTGCCCTATTGAAGTAATTTAATCAAAAGGAAGTTCCCACCTACAATAGATTAACACCCAGAGGAGTGTATTAGCTCTAAGGACATGATCTTTCCTGGGGCACATACAGTCTGAAACTATCACACAAGAAATTTGAAAATATCTTGAGACAAGTGAAAATGAAAATACAACACCCAAAATTTATGGGATGCAGCAAAGGGAGTGCTGAGATGAAAAATTATAGTTCTAAATGTTTCTATTTAAAAAGAAGAATGATATCAAATCAGAACAGGAGGATCTAAAAAATGAAGATCTAAATAAACCCAAAGATCAAGGTCCCCTTAATTAAAGGTGGAGTGGGAATCACCATCACAGAGTCCTCAGGATTGGGGAACTAACTATGGACTAAAGTAGACGTGCTAGTATTCTACTATAGACTTATTGTGATTCTAGCAATGGAAGAAAGATCATTGATGTGAAGGCAGTGGCCACTGGAAGTTCTCAGGGTAGGGAGACAAACAGGTGTAATATGGGAGCAATTTTGGGACTTGGGAACTGTTCTGAATGATGTTACAACAATAGATACAGGGCATTAAAAATACTGCCATGACCTACAGAGTTGAGTGGGAGATAGTGTAAACTACAATGTAAAACTATAATCTGTGCTTAGTAGCAATGCTCCAAAATGTGTTTGTCAATTACAATGAATGTACCACGCTAATGAAAGATGTTGCCAATTTGGGGAAATGTGGGAGGTGTGGGGATGGAGCATATGGGAATCCCCTATAGACTCTATGTAACATTTATGTAATCTAAGTATCTTTAAAAAATTTTTTTTTAATAAATAAACAAACAAAACTAAAGCTAGCAAAAGACAGGAAATAAAGACTAAAGGGGAAGCGGACAGGGCTCAACCATATGGACGGTCCAGGGTTCTATACCCAGGGCCTCCTGACCCGTGTGGTAAGCTGGCCCATGTGCAATGCTGCTGCACGCAAGGAGTGCCATGCCATGCAAGGAGTGCTGTGCCACACAAGGGTGACCCCATGTAAGGGTGGCCCCGTGTAGGGGTGCCCCATGCACAAGGAGTGTGCCCCTCAAGAAGAGCTGCCTCATGTGAAAAAAATATAAGCACAGCCCGCCCAGGAGTGGCGCCACACACAGAGAGAGCTGATGCAGCAAGATGACAGAGCAAAGAAGAGACACAGTTTCCCAGTGTAACTTGACAATGCAAGCGGACTCAGAAGGACACACAGGGAGTGGACACAGAGAGCAGAGAATGGGGGGAAGGGTAGAGAAATAAATAATAAAATAAAATAAATCTTAAAAAAGAGACTAGATTGGAGGTTAAATGAGATATGGAATAAAAGGAACAATGGAGAGAATCAACAAAACCAAAATTTGTTCTTTGAAAAAGATCAATAAAATTGACAAAGTTTTAGCTAGACTAACAAAGAAAAAAAGAGGGAGGACACAACTAAAATCAGAAATAACAGGCAAGCATTAAACCAAACCCACAAATAAAAAGGATTGAAAGAGGATGCTATGAACATCTGTATGCCAATAAATTAGAAAACCTGGATGAAATAGATAAATTCCTAGAAGCACAGACACTACCTACACTGACTCAAGAAGAAATAAATGCCAACACACCAATAACTAGTAAAGAGATTAAATCAGTAATCAAAAACCTCCCAGCAAAGAAAAGTCCAGGACCTGATGGCTTCCCAGATGAATTTTAACAAACATTCCAAAAAGAATTAACACCAACTCTGCTCAAATTCTTCCAAAATATTGCAGAGAAGGAAACACTCCTTGATTCATTCTATGAGGCAATATCACCATTATACTAAAGGCAGATAAATATAATACAAAAAAGAAAAGTATAGAACAATATCTCATGTGGTTGCAAAAAACCCTACAGTGTATTAAAAGCCCTACAGTGTATTAAAATAACTATTAAAGTTCTAGAAGAAAAGGTAGGGAAACATCTTCAGGACATTGTGTTAGCCAATTGTTTCTTAGATTTTATACCCAAAGTACAAGCAACAAAATGTTGAGTGCTTGCTTCCCATGTATGAGGACCCAGGTTCAATCCCTGGGGCCTCAAAAAAAAAAAAAAAAAAACTGATTTATACGCCATGATCAAGTGGAATTTATCCCAGGTATGCAAGGATGGTTCAACATGAGAAAATCAATTAATGTGATATACCACATTAACATATTAAAGGAAAAAGAAAAATGACCATCTCATTTGACACAGAAAGGTCATTTGATAAAATTCAGCACCGCTTCTTATTAAGAACATTTAGAAAACTAGAATAGTTTGATTTGATAAAGGTCATATATGAAAAACCCACTTCCGGGAAGCAGCTATGGCTCAATCAGATGAGCTCCCATCTACCATATGGGAGTACCTGTGTTTGCCTCCCACGGCCTCCTTGTGAAGGCAGGCTTGCCCACACACTGCAGAGCGCTGCCCAGCCCACAAGCGCCACAGGGAGCCAACTCAGCAAGGTGACACAACAAAGAGGGGAGACAAGCAAGAACTCTTCTGCTTGCCGCAAAGGGGGAGGGGAAATAAAAATAAATACAGACACAGAAGAATGCACAGCTAATGGACACAGAGAGCAGAGAGCAGACAGCATGCAAAAAAAAAAAAAAAACCCACTGCTAATATCATACTCAGTGGTAAAAGACTGCAAGTTTTCGCTCTAGGATAAGGAACAGGATAAGGATTTCCATTGTCACCACTGCGACTCAATATCATAGTGGAAATTCTAACTAGAAAAAAGAAATAAAAGCAACCAAATTGGAAGAGAAGAAGTAAAAATTTCCCTCTTTGCAGATGACATGATCCTCTATACAGAAAATTCTAAAACATCCACAGCAAAGCTATTAGAACTAATGAACAAATTCAGAAAAGCGGTAGGGTAAAGATCAAAGGGGTGAAATCAGTAGTGTTTTTCTACATGGTAATGAATGCTCAGAAGAGGAAATCAAGAAAAAGTTCTATTTATAATACCAACTAAAAGAACCAAATATCTAGAAATAAATCTGACCAAGAATGTAAAGAATTTGTACATAGAACTACAAAATGCTGCTAAATAAATCAAAGAAGACATAAATAAGTGGGAGGACATTCCATGTTCATTGATTGGAAGACAAAATATTAAGATGTTAATGCTATCCAAAGCGATTTACAGACTCAATGCAATCACAATCAAAATTCCAACCTTCTTTGCAGAAATGGAAGAGCCAAGTATCAAATTTATCTGGAATGGTAAGGAGTCCCAAATAAGTAAAGCCATCTTGAAAAAGAAGAATGAAATTGGCGGCCTCACACTTCCCAATCTTAAAACTTGTTACAAAGCTACACTTTTCAAAACAGCATGTACTAGCACAAGGACAAACATATAGAGACTAATGGAATCAAACTGAAAGCTCAGAAACCAACCCCCATTAATGGTCAACTGATAACTGACAAAGTGACAAAGACCATTCAATTGGGAAAGAGTAGTCTTTTCAATAAATGATGCTGGGAAAACTGGACTTCCATTTGCAGAAAAAGAAGGAGGACCCCACCTCATATCTTATACAAAAATCAACTCAAAATGATCGAAGTCCTAAATATAAGAGCCAGAACTATCAAATCCCAGAAGAAAGTGTAGGGAAGTATTGTATTAGTCAATTGTTTCTAAGACTTTACACCGAAAGCACAAGCAACAAAAGAAAAACTAGATAAATGGGACCTCATCAAAATTAAAAGCTTTTGTGCCTCAAAGGAATTTATCATAAAAGTAAGAAAACAACTTACAGAATAGAAGAAAATATTTGAAAACTACATATCTGATAAGGATTTAATATTCAGAATCTATCAAGAAATCCTACAACTCAACAACAAAAGGATAAAAATCCAATCAGAAGCTGAGCAGAAGACTTGAATGGACAGTTCTCCAAAGAAGATACATAAATGGCTAAAAAGCTCATGAAAAGATGTTCAACATCATTGGCCATTAAGGAAATGCAAATCAAAACCACAATAAATTGCCATTTAACGCCTACTAGAATGGCCAATATTAACATATTAACATATATTGGAGATGATAGAAGTACTCTGTTGTTGGTGGGAATGTAAAATGGTGCAGCTGCAGTGCAAGAAAGTTTGGTATTTCCTCAGAAGGTTAAACATTAAATTACCATATGATCCAGCAATCCCACTTTTATGTAATACCCAAAAGAATTGAAAGTTGGAAACTGAACAGTTATTTGTACACTAAGGTTCATATAGAGGCATCATCCACAATTGCCAAAAGATGGAAGCAACCCAAGTGTCCATCAATCAATGAATGGATTAACAAAATGTGGTACATGCATACAATAAATACTAGTCACACATAAGCAGGAATGAATTTCAGATATATGTGACAACAAGGATGATCCTTAAAGACATCATTTTGAGGTAAAATACACCAGTAGGATCTCACTGTTATAAAGTAATTTGAGTAAGCAAATTCAGAAAGTCTGAAACTAGAATATAGTGTACAAGGGGTCAGGGTGGGGCTAAGGAATGGGGAATTAATGCTTAAATCATACAGAGTTTCTATTTGGGATGATGGAAAAGTTTTGGTAATGGATGGTGGTGATGGTAACACAATACTGTGAATGTAATCAATGCCACTGAATTATATAGTTGAATGTGGTTAAAGAGGAAATTTTAGGTTATTTATATATATATATATTTTAGAATTTTTTTAAAAAATCATAGGATTGTACAACACAAACAGGGAACCCAAAGGTAAACAATAGACTGTAGTTAATAGTACAATTCTGATAATATTCTTTCATCAATTGTAAGAGACGGCCCACACTAATGAAAGATTTTACTAATAGGGTGTTTATATGGGAACTCGGTATTTTCTGCAAGACTTTTCTGTAATCCTACAATTTTTCTAACAAAAAGAGAAATAATATTTAGGTCTAAAAGACAACCAATTAAATGAAAAATAAAAATAAAGAAGGGTAAGTATTTTAAGTTAAAAAAGAAAAAGAAAACCACAATGAGATATCACTTCACACTGACCAGGATGGTTATAATCAAAAAGTCATATAACATCAAGTGCTGGTGAGGATGTAGAGTAATCAGAACCTTATTTCACAACTAATGAGAGTGAATAAAAACATAGGTCCACAAAAAACTTAAACATGAATGTTGATAGCAGCATTATTCCTAATACCAAAAGGTGGAAACAACCCAATGTTCATTAATTAATGAATGGATAAAACAAAAGGGTGTATATCCGTACTATGGAATAGTTATAGCCATAAAAAGGAATGAAGTATCGTTACACTCAACAACATGGATGAACTTTGAAAGAAGCCAATCCCAAAAGAGCACATATTACATGATTCCATTCATATGTAATGCCCACAATAGGGAAATCTATAGGGATGTAAAGTAGATAAGTGTTTGCTTATAGCTGGGGAGAGATGGTGGAAAATGGAGAAGAGACAGGTAGCTAAAGGGTAGGGGTTTCTCTTTGCAGCGATGAAACTATTCTGAAAACGACTGTGGTGGTGGTTATACATATCTCTGAGTATACTAGAAACCATTGACTTGTATACTTTAAAAGGGAGCATTGTACGGTTTATGAATAATATATCGATAAAGCTGCTTAAAAAAAAAAAAGAAGCAGCTGCTATGGTGTATGCTACAAGGTCAGATCCAGCAACTCCCCAGCTGTCCTGCAATGTTTGTGGAAGCTATGCTTCTGACCTTGGAGATAGCTGAATCAAGTGTGGCCCCTGCCTGAAGTAGCTCACAGCTTCAGGGAGAACCAACTTATGAATGGTGGACTTCAGTAGGGCTAGCCACCACCCTCTTTCCCTTCTTCAACTCACCTCTCTGTCCTGTCTGCCTCCAGGAGCACTTATCACTGTCTTGTCAGCTCGTTCATTTTCTCTGCTTGTTCATTATCTGTCTACCTCTGCTAGAAGTAGAGCCCACAGAGTGGGGATCTTTACCATCCTGTTTTCACTGTTTCTCCATCTCCTCATACAGTGCCTGGTACAAAATAGGTGGTCAAGAGAGGCCAACTGATTGAATGGCTTAATGAATGAATGTTCCAGAGTGTTGAAGAAGGAGAAAAAAACATGAGAGATGATAAGGAGAAAAGATGAGGGGACGAGGCACAAACCAGAGCAGGAGATGCCCTGGAAGGAAATAGACATAGCTTCTATCATTCAGAACTAGAATGAGATGAAAGTTCTTCCCAAAATAAGAAGCTGGGATATTTTCTCACTGACTCCTCCACACCTTCTGCCAGTTGCCTCCCAGAAGCTGAGCTGGACCACAGTTCCCAGGGTGCAATATCATCAGAGGGTGATGGCGTCTCTGGAATGTGTTGATTTTAGATGAGTCTGAATGGCTTTGTGCCTCATCCACCAGGTCCTTGCTCCATTTGCCACTTTTGCAAACAGGCATTGGGGAAAAAAGGAGCCTTTGTTTCATTATAATAAAAGCCAGCCTTTCCTGACACTGTGTAGCATAGTTGTGATTGTTTGGATTACTATTGAGCAATGCTCACTCCCCCTCCCTCCGTGGGTGAACTATGTCCCTGTCCCTGTCCCACAGGCTTCATAACTTGCTTTGGTCAATGGAATGTCAGTCGACAGGTCATGACTAGAGATTTTAAATTCTCTAGCTCATTTGGCTTAGGTCTTGCACTGTGGTGTTCCACTAAGGAAAGAGTATATACCCTGAATGACCACCTCACCCTGGGCCCAAGAATGAGCACACATGGAGCTGACCTGGACCCAACCCACAGCCTGGAGGCTTTCCAAGAGGACTCTGCCTGAAACAGAGTACCCAACTCAGCCCAACTTATTCCACCCAATCCACAGTTAATCTGCAAACCCATAATCATGAGAATAAACACTTGTAAACCACTGAGATTTAGGGTGATTTTTCAAGTAGTATTAGCAAGGCAACATCTGACTGGTCCAATAGTAACTAGAAATACCTGCTCTCCAAAGTCAGGAGTGCGCTTTAATAATGAGTCTATCATTTACCAGTTATGTGGCCTTGGGCCAGTTAATTTAACCATTGAGCCTCACTTTTGCCAATGTCAAAGAGAAAGAAAAATAGCATTACTTTTAGCTTTGTTGCAAGGATTAAATGAGATAACCTAGGTAAAGTGTGTAGCATAATGTATAGCACAATGATTCTATGAATCAAAGGTCACAAATTAGAACTGTTTCCAAAAAATTCAATTAATTATCTCTACTGGAATCAATTCCTAACTGCCAATTGGGAAATATCATGTTTTAAAAAAAGCCAAAAAGCTAGTTTTAGATCTTCTTTTGAAAAGTTGGAATGTATGGCAATACTGAGCCAGCATTCCTACCTGGAAACAATGGACAGAATATATCACTGCAATATAGCACCGCCTTTATAATAGTGGTTTATAAAAGTAAGGGGTTATTTTTTTCTCATGCAGCAAGATGTCCAGGGGTTAGAAGACCAGGATTAGCACCAGGGTTCAAGAGAGCCATCAGTGATCAAGTCTCCTTTATCTTACTGCTCTGCCGTCCTTAGTATGTGGTACTTGATCCTCATGTTCTCAAAAGGGCTGGTGTACGTCCAGCTATGACATGTGTTTAAAGCAGGAAAATGGGAAGGGAGGTTGGGTAAAAGGACAAAGGTCAAAAATCTGTATTTTTAATGTTTTTAATAGAGAAGTTACAGGTTTACAGAAAAATCATATAAAAATACAGTGTTCCCATATATCCCCCTATTGTTGACACTTTGCATTAGTGTGGTACCTTTGTTACAATTAATGGAAGAATATTAATGTTGTACCATTAACTGTAATCCAGTTACAATAGGTATATTTTCTCCCATATACTGCCCCATTATTTTTTAAATAATATATATTTTTTATTTTTTTAAAAAAACTTAGATTACATAAATGTTACACAGAAAATATAGGGATTTCTTTGTGCACCACTCCCCACACCTCCCACACCCTTTCTTCATTAGTATATAAGCAACATCCTTCATTAGTGTGGTACATTCATTGCAATTGCTAAACACATCCTGGGGCATTGCCCCTGAGTATGGACCATAGTTCACATTGTAGCTTACACTCTGTCCCACACAATTCTGCATGTTATGGGAAGATATAAAATCGTCTATATCTGTTGTTGAAATGTCACCTGTATTAGTGTGGTACATTTAAAGCTTTGTCTTTCTATACAGGGACTTCCACCGACACGGAGAGGTCAGAAGTGAGTTGGGTTGTCTACACTTTGTTGTAAGGTTGGTTAGGAATTTGAGCATTTCACTATTGGCTCTATAGTTTAAAAAGAAGGAAATTGGCAAGATGTTGAATAACGCAACCTATATATTAGTTAAGTTTAGCACAGACTTACCTCTCGCAGGTTTATCATTAATCTCCCTCCATTGCCTCTGTACATGTTTGTGTTTGCATTTCCTCCACTCTGTGGCACCTGTTTTAATTATTCTGGGCCAGGTCAGGGCACTGTTTTGGAACATGCTCAATTCTGGCTTAGGCCCTCCTAAGCTCGTGGCAGAACTGAACTTCCAAGCTCTCCCCACCACCTACCTCCACCTTCCCTGGCGATTTTACCACATTCTTGGTCTTTAGCTTCTTTTATGGGGCGGTAACAATGTACAATATGCTCAGAAAAGCAGGGGAGCATTTCTAGTCCATGCCTTAAAAGTGGCCCTCACCATTAATAGCCATATCTTTGGCTTGGCCTTGACTTAAGCTGAGAAACCATTCTTTTCCCTCTACTCCACTTGTCCGAATTTCCCTTTTGATGGACATTGATAGCTTCATACCATTTTTCAAGGCAGGCGGTTGAAGTTCCAGGAGGTGACCTCTATTTACCACAATAAAATTAGTGATTTATAGAAAGTCAGAATCCTACAATCCCCAAACTCCCTTTTTATCCCTAACTACTGTGTCAACAAAGTGCCCAGCATCCAGTGTAGTTCAAAGGTCTGAATTGGGTAGCAAAATAAATCATTTTTAAAATCCCAATAGTAATGTATGTGTGAGCATTCTCGAATTGAATAGGGAGGAAGAGAGCAGATGCAGCCAACCTTGGCTGTGGTATATTACCCAAGTTGATGTGGGGCAGAGAAGATTGGATATTTAATGTCGAAGATACTATGAGAGGGGGTGAATAATTCAAAGTTCCACTAGAAAATAAGAAGGTTAAACTTAGGTCCCATAAGCCCTAGCCTATTTTTCCTCCCTTCCCCTCCCCCACTGTCATTCTCCCTGTTTTCTTACCTTCCTCCGTCTCTCTCTCCTTTCCTGCCTGCCAGTCTCTTTCTGTGCCCACTGTTGAGAGCTCAGCAAATTGTTCAGTAGGGCCCTATCTTAGGTCCAGCAATTACATTCTAACATTTGAGGAATGTTGGTCCCAAACTTCCTTATTCAAAAGCATTTGAGGTTGTTCAAACCTAAATCTCTGGGGCAAGCCAAGCTGCCCAGAGCCTGGGGGTTGGGGATCTCATTTGGACAAATTTTGGGAGAAAACAGGTCTCTTCATTAGGTAGTAGAGTTGACTTGATGGTCTGGCTGCTGTGTTCAGTTATATCAGCTCAATAGCTCAGGTCAACAAGTTTGTTTGGAGTTCCTGTTATAGGCAGGTATGGCTCTGGGTGCTTTAGGGATATAAAAATCCTTAAGATGTGATCCTGCCCTCAAAAAGCCCACCGTCTAGAGGAGGTGACCAACCCTCCTGCCCTCCCCCACCCCCACCCCCAATTATTTGCCTCTTCTACAAAAGCTCTAAGTCCCTTGGGGCAGTGCTTCTCAGACTTGCTTGGGTTCTTGTGAAAATGAAGATTTTGATTCAGTTGGTCTGGGGTGGGGCGGGAGAGTCTGTAGTCTAACAAACTCCCATGATACCCATGCGGATGGTCAAGGATCACCCTTTGAGTAGCAAGCCCCTAGAGTTGGATGACCAGTGACCACCGGGGAGAAGCTGCCAGCTGTGAAGAGGAAGCCTCAGGGAGGTGAGAAAAGCTCCAGGGAACAGTAAAAGGCTGTTTCCACCCTGGCTGTTTCAACCACAGAAGCTAGTGGTGTTGATTCACACTGAGCAGCGTAGAGACCCGTCCTAGACTTTGGGCATCCTGCTCAGTTCACCTGTCACTGTGTTCCACAAACCAAAGGAGCGTTTTTAAACTGTGGGCTGAATGATGTGGCAGTTTCAGGAGGCAAAAATTGGAAAAGGAAGCAGCAAACCATTGTTTGGGGTCAATGGGGAATAGATGCACTTTCATTAGCTTTAGAACAGCCTTTATTTTTCTTTCCTTTCTGTCTTCTTTGGGAAAGGGGGTCTTTTAGTGCGCTACAAATTCTGAAGCTCTCCATGATGCCCCTCTCCCCCACAACCCTCTCCCTCACTACTAAGTTTAGTGTACGTGTGAGAATTCTCATGATACTCCACACACAGTAAGGACTCCATAAATGCTTTCATGATCTTGAGCAGAAAGGTCACTTTATTCTGATTTTTGTTTTTTAAAACCTGAAGCCAGCCTCTAGAGTCTATTTTGTACTTCCGAATCTCTATCTAGAAAACTTTTCCTTCTTCTTTCTTGTAAAGGATGGTATCAGGGACCTAACATGTGGAAAGACTTTGGGAGACCAACGAGTTTCCAGTCCAGGAGACTCCAAATGCACTCTTACATCAGCTGTCTATTGACACATAATGCTTTGTAACAAAGAACAACTCAACCTCATAAGCTTATTCCTTGTGCATCTGATGATCAGCTAGGAGGTTTTGCTGATCTGGACTGAGCTCATTCCCATATGTGGGAGATCTTTGCCAGAAAACCTAGGATGTTACTGGATGCACAATTAGGATTGGGCTCTACGTGTTCTATCATCCAGCAGACTCTCACAGGCATGTGTTCATGACAGTGGTGGAGACCTAAGACTGCAGGCAGACACATGCACGTACTTTTTCCCCCTTTTGCTTGTATCATGTCTGCTAAAATCCCATTGACCAAAAAAAGTCACATGGCTGGGTTAGAGTTGAAGTGAGAGAAAGCTGCAAAGCTACGTGAGAAAAGCATGGAGACAGCGAAGGCAGAAAAACCGGGCCCTTACAGCAATTCCCCTACCACAGCTCTCACATGGAACAGAGTAACTTTACAGTTCAGAGTTAAGCTGACCCAAGCAACATCTTTGCATATAGCAAATATCTACCCTCTGCTGCTCCCGGAAAGACAGAGCAGCTGCAGAAAGTCAAGAGAAAACAAAGTCATCTGAGAGGAGGGAGAGCAACAGAGTATTTAGTGACAATACTCTATTCATAATCCACATTTAATTCAAATTCAATGGCTGTATTTAGGATCTGCCAGGTTTTCATAGCCGCACCCTTAAGCCAAGTCTCTTTGCCGCAGTAGAAATATCAAGCTTTCTGCCGGTTTTAAAAGCAAAGGCCTGAGCTCTCAAGGTAAACGAAGGGTAATGAAACAGCAAATGGCAGAGTGTCAAGCTGTTGGGAGGTGTCTAGCGGGATGCCACGGGGACACGGTTTCATTCTGGTTTAATTTAACATCTTCATTAATGATCTGGAAGAGGGAGTAAACAGCACATTAATTATAATCACAGGTTATGCTAAATTGGGATTTGTTGCCCGCATCAAAAGAAGGGACTCTGAAAGGACCAGGCAGAAGATGGCCCGGCGTGGAAAAGGTGAACAGCCCCTTGGAAAAATATCACAGTGCATGGTAGAGGGAGGAGGAAGTTGTTTGGAAAGCAATGATGCCAAAAGGCAAGGGAGCAGCCTGAAATCCTTTCTGGAACAAACTAGGGTATTCACAAATAAATCAAAAAGGAAAAAAACATTTACATCAAGGTGATGGTACCCAGCATCAAGAAATTAGATATACGCGGGCGGGGAGGGAGCCATAAATTGAGGTACAAACTAGGGAGCAGGTGATGCTTGACATTTTTTCCTTCATAGCTTCCTTCTTACTAGGATACAAGCTCTTGAGGGCAAGGATATTTTGTTGACTTGTTTTCTGCTATATTGCTGGCACCTGGAATCATGCCTGGCACACAGAAACTACTTAATAAATATTTGTTAAATGAATGAAGAAAGGAGAATGACTTCTGAGACTTTCTCCATAAAATGCAAACCAGTCAGAAGAGTGATTAAAAAACAAAACAAAATTTTTAAAAACTAGGGTGTGAAGGAAATGAAAAAGCTCCCCCGAGAGCTCTTGGTTTTATTATACCAACATGCAAACACAATTACAACAGTGCAAATAGTATTACCACCCTTGCTGCTGCTACTACTACTACTACTACTACTAATCGTGTTTGCCACTGTTCTAAGTTCTTTGCCTGCATTATTTCATTTATTCATCCAAACAAAACTATGAGATATTTCCATCATTGCCCCCATTTTATATATGAGGCACAGAAAGATTAGGTAACTTTTCCAAGGTCGCACAGTAACAGTGGTGGGATTTGAGTCTATGCAATCTGATTCCATGTTTTTTACCATTATTATTGCACTGCCTGCCACACTGGTTTAAGGAAAATGGGAGAAGGTGCTAGGAGGAAGGGGCTGGGGAGGAAGGGAGGAACAAAAAGGAAGAGTAAACAAACTCAGTGAAGATAGTACAGGTAATTCCTCACACCCTTCCACTCAGTGAACCACACCCCAGCGAGAGCGTGAGCCTGAGCACAACACAGCCCTTCTCCCAATCAGCAGCTCGTAGCCCAGAATCTCATCTCTCTGCCCCAGGTGTTACTGAAGTATTGAAGGAGAGGTGGTTTTATGGTACAAAATGGTTCTCAATTCCAAACTAAGTACTGCATCTGGGTGCTTAACTGAAGAAACCATCTGTACTCTTCTTTTATTCTTTATTATTATTACCATCATTCTTTCATTTCTCATCTCTTTTATTTTATTTTTTTGAGGTACCGGGGATTAAATTTAAACCTCGGACCTCATACCTGGGAAGCAGGTGCACAACCACTGAGCTACACCCACTCCCCTTTCACATCTTTTATGTAAGTAAAAATCTGGAAATGCATAATTTGCGTATGTAATCGCTAATTGTTTCTGTTCATTACTGCATAATCTGTCATTTTTACATATTGAGAGAGAATACAAAAAAACTGTACTTGATGGGTGATTTAAGGGACTTTCAAGGGTGATTTTGGACAGTAATAAGTTTTTGTCCTGCCCTTTGACTTTAGAAAAAAAAAAACAACCAGTTTCTTGGGCTCCTCCTCCTTTGAAGCCACTCTATGTTGCTTAACATTTTCCCCATGGTTCTAATTGGAAAGTAATTGTCTTTGTTTTGCTTTATTGTGTGAATACCTGAATGTCATGAATTGTGACCCCTGAAATCTCCAGCATCACAGAGGAAGTGGCATGGTCCATCTTAGGGAAGACTGAAGTTAGAATAGAGATAAGCTGCAGTTGGAGAACGCATTCTGGAAGCATCAAGAAACTAGATCCAGCCGCCAAACTTCCCATTTCCTGAAGTTTGTCTTTGGCTCTATCTGTTTCTTCCTCAAATTACCGCAAAGGAAGATGACACCTGAAAAATATTTTCCAAAGAGTGTTCTTATTAAATTAGGAACAGCATATAATTTATCCTCCCAATAGAAGCTTTTGGGAGTGAGCATGGAAGCACAACCGGGTAAAACAGGGCGGTTCTCCAAGGCAAATGGCTCCTCAAGGAAGGGGGTTCCCTTTTTCAATAAGTTTGGGAAGTCTGCATACTAGAGTTCCTCTCTGGAGACTCACAGAGCCCATTATCATGTTAAAAGCTCTGAATAACTAAAGAAACACATTAACATCATCTAAACCAGCATTTTCCAAACCGATTTGATTACAAAATCTTTATGTTCAATAACCTCCCAGGAACTCAGCATGCCTCAGAACATGCTTCAGAAAACCTTGCCCTCGAACATGTTTTATTCGGATTCAGTGTAATCTGCCGCGTGTAAGAATGACCTGACTCTAGGAACCTCCAAAACACAAATAGCTTTCCCACCAAACTCCTATTTGCCCGAAAGTTCTACCATTAGGTCCTCTCTTAAGGACCTTTTAATGGATATGTACATTGTAATGGGGTTAGGCATTACGTCATTTGGAAGGAATAACACATCAGCTAGCTAATCATTAGCGATAATTAGTTTATCTAAATAGCCACTTCCACCCATCAATGCTGGTCCCCCGGGAACCCTCTTCACTGGAGGAGTGGGACAGAAGGGTCTGGGGCTTGGGGCACTGGCCTGGCCTCCGCAGTGTTGTTATCAGAGACTATGATCAGTGTCTAGCTTGTTGGCTTCATCGCGGGAAAAGGACTAGCCACAAAGTTATTAGGCAGGTGGAGAATTTATTGGGTGATGGAGCAAGAGAACAGAAGACGTACACTCCCTCACACATGGGGTGGGCATTCTCAAGGGAGAGAAATGCTAAATTTTTCCCTGGAGTCCCCTGTTTTATGGGGGTACAGGATTCCGGGCTCTGCCCAGATTGATACACTTGAAACAAAGCAGGGAAATTCCATGGGGTGATTTTTTTTTTTAAGATTTATTTATTTTATTTCTCTCCCCTTCCCTCCCGCCCCAGTTGTCTGTTCTCTGTGTCTATTTGCTGCATGTTCTTCTTGGTCTGCTTCTGTTGTTGTCAGCGGCACGGGAATCTATGTTTCTTTTTGTTGGGTCATGTTGTTGGGTCAGCTCTCCGTGTGCAGCACCATTCCTGGGCAGGCTGCACTTTCTTTCGCGCTGGGCAGCTCTCCTTACAGGGCGCACTTCTTGTGCGTGGGGCTTCCCTATGCAGGGATACCCCTGCATGGCAGGGCACTCCTTGCGCGCATCAGCACTGCGCATGGGCCAGCTCCACACGGGTCAAGGAGGCCCGGGGTTTGAACCAGACTTCCCATGTGGTAGACGGACACCCTAACCACTGGGCCAAGTCTGCTTCCCTGATTTGTTTTTCTTAGGGGGTTAGGGATTGCTGTCTGGTGGTGATTGGCTTCTGGCTACTGTCCACAAGCTCTGCAGGTGAGTTGTCCTGTGGTAATTGGTCTCTGGTCACTGTCCACAAGGCATGACACAGGCTGAAAGTAGGTGGGGGTGGGAATGGTGCCTCCCCTGCCCCCCACCCCTTCCCTTTTTCCTGCCATGTAACAATGTTGCTCTCTACCTTCTGATAACCCAGCCTTTGGGTATGTGCTGTAAGCTGCAGGGGGTTTGTTCTGTAAATTGCCCCTTCCTAACTTGCCTGTGTGACTCAGCAGGCAAATGCTAGTAAACAGGTCAATGCCTGTTTCTCTTACCAGGCTGATTAGATTTTCTTCCACCTTCCTCCTTAGGTCCCTATTCTATGCTGCCTCGGTATTGCAGTGGACAGTTTTAGATTATTACAGTTCCCTCCCCTTCCTCCACCAAAGACCACGTCTCACCCCTTCCCATATTCCAGGTTCCAAAAGATGTTCCTTCCCAAATAAATTGAACTTATTCAGTGATAGCTTTTGTTACCTATTGTCATCAATTATTTTGACCTGCCTTTCACTCTGCTTCTTCTGAAGATGTTCCTTCTCCTCTCCAACCATGAGGTTCTAGAAAAGGCATTTGTGATCTTCTGAGACCCACCATTGCCAGATATAATGAGTAGGTTTAGGAATGGGGTGCTGGACCAAGCTGGGCCGATCAGAGGCTTCCCTGGGATTTTGGATCGGAGTGAGTCTCAATTGCCCTTGGGTTACCTAAGCCGTTGGGTGTGAGATCTGTTGGTAGCTATGTTTCCAGCCACATGGAGGAAGCTGGTCTAGAGCAAAGTGTATCAACTACAGCACTGTTGATACTTTAGGTTAGATAATCCTTTGTTTTGGGAGTCCATCCTGTGATTGTGGGAGGTTGTATCAGTTTCCCAGGACTGCCATAACAAAGTAACACAAACTATGTGGTTTCAAACAATGGAAACCTATTGTCTCACAGTTCTGAGGCTAGAAGTCCAAAATCAAGGTGTCAGGAGGGCCATGTACTCTGAGAAACCTGTGGGGGAGAATCCCTTCTTGCCTCTTCTAGCTTCTGGTATCCGCTGGCAGTCATTGGTGTTCCTTGGTTTGTAGCTGAAACCCTCCAATCTCTGTCTTCGTCCTCACATGGCCTTCTTCTCTTGTGTCTGTTCTATCTCTTTTCCTCTTAGAAGGACCCCAGTCATTTCAGATTAGCACACACACTCCCGTCTTAGCTTGAATACATCTGCAAAAACCCTATTTCCAAATAAGTCACAGTCACAGATACCTGGGGTTAAAACTGCAGCATATCTTTTTGGGGATCACAATCCAACCCAAAACAGATGTTTAGTGGCATCCTTGGTCTCTACTCACCTAATGCCAGTTATACCCTTTCCCCCCGCCAGTTGTGACAACCAAAAATGTGTCCAGATATTGCCAAATGTCCACCAGGGGACAAAATCACCGTCCACCTCTGGTAAAGAACCACTGGTCTAGCAAATGAAACCCACACAGAGAAGAGCACAGTGAGGGCCTGAGAATGAGTACATGGCCTGGTGGCATTTAAGGACTTGGTTCCAGCTGTCCCCGAGGCCCAGCACCCTCTACCTCTCCCTGTGGATTGGTTTCAAAATCCAATTAATTCCTTTTTTCTCCTCTAAGCTGGTTCAAGTAGAATTTCTCTAGTTGCATTCAAGAGTCCTATGTTAATCTATAATTTGCATTTTGATTTTGACAAACTGGAAATAGCTTGCTTCCTTGTTCCCCTCCTCCTGTCCCACCACCACCCCCCAGACCTATGGCTCCCTTCCACATCCCCTGTGAGTCAGGGCTCCCAACCCCCGCACTAGACTGAGGCATGAATGAAAGACAGAATTAGCAAAATTCAACCCTATGCCACTTTGAACGTGCCCACCCTCCCCACCTCCACCAATGCATACAACAAAAACAGCTCCTCTCCTTTCTCTAGAAACTGCAAAGGGGTGGGGAGATATTTAAATATTTTTTTCTTCAATGATGGAAGTCAGTTAAGCAAAGAATAGAGAGCTGATGTCACCATGTCAGAGGAAGCCTTCCCCTGGGGCTACTCAAGGGAATTCTCTGGATGCCAAGGGCTGGTGCTCCTTGCTGCTGGACCCCAGAGGGGGCTGTCGCCAGTTCTGCCAGCTCTGATGGCACAGACTTTGCTCTCTTGGGCCACTAGGCCATGGGCCTCTTCAATATGTCCCCCAGGATTGAGCTCAGTGAGTCCCCAAAAGAACCCTGACCTGAGACAAGGTAGAGTTTTCATAGCCCCAGCTTCACCACAGCTTTGGAGCTGAGAGCCAGGTACCTGGAAAGAGGCGGGAGCTGGCACTTGGGCAGGAGACACCATGACAGCCAAAAGGGTTGTTAAAATATTGACGTACTCCCTTCCTAGCTCTCCTGAGCCCACTGGAGGAATCCTTGCCGACCCAAACCTTCCCTTGGAATGGATTGGGCTCCACGCTCCAGGAACTAAAGGGTTAATGCCAGCACAGCAGGCAGCCCCGGGACCTGCTTCTATTCTGATGGGTGACTGGTTGTGAAATATTTTGAGCATCACCCACCTGAAAGGGAAAGCAGAATCCTGGGGAAAAGGGATGGGAAGGCGACAAAAGCTTCACTTATTTTTACAGCTGTGCTTGGGAATGACCCTGCTCTGTCAGGTATTCTTTATAGGTACATTTATTTGACAGGTGTTTTGGATTCGGACTCAATGATGGAAGCAACCTCAGCTCCTTCCAAAGGACCCATCAGTCTGGGCATGGAGAGGGACCTCTTCGTGGCCTACACAGCAGGGAGCAGACAGGTAATGGAAAAGGTGTTCTAGCTGCAAGGCTGGGGGAACCAGGCTGCCAGATCTGTCCATTTCCTCTGGAGGCCAGCTGTTTGTCCCAGGAGTGAGGATAAGTTGGCAGTGATGCATCCTCACTCTTGTGATTCCTTCAGATGGGCACACACTGGCGAGTCAGCTGGTAGGAATTCAGCTTACCTCCTACTTCAGGGAAAGCACATCATCACCCTGGCAACCCCCAGGCTTTGTTGTGACCCACGGAGCCACCAAGACCATGTGATAGGATCAAATGGAGCTAAATTTAGACAAGAGAAGGGATTCTGTTGTAGCAATTTCCTTGGATTACTTTACTATTTCTAATTCAGATTTGGCAAAGTGAAGAAGTTCCAGCACCCCTCCTTAATTCAGCTTATGCTTAGGTCAAAAAGAAGCAAACCACCCATTTTAAAACTGCTCTCGAGAAGGCAAAGGAGGGGGCTATTCATAACGGTGAGCAAAGCTCATTCTGGTCAAATATTAAAAAGTCCAAGAAATGGGCTTTAATACCTCCCTCGCCTTCTTCCTGAGTCTATTTTCTCCTTCCCCTTTCATCTGCAGTAATGCCCCATCCCTTTGCCATCCTGTGCCCCATTAAATCCTACTCTCATGCTGATAAGGTTTAACAACTCCCAGTAGGTATTTGCATTTTAATAGAGAATTATTAAGACCAAAAAGCTTTCAGGGTCCAAAAGAACAAAGCACAGAATTATAGGCTGTGAGGTAGATACTTGGGAGGCAAGGAATCATCCAGGTAACAAGATCTTAAGTTTTACGAGGTTAATTTTGTTCCTTCCACAAGGACCGACTTTCAGAACCCTTTTCTGATATTCTTACCCCATCCCACTGCCCATCTCCGCATTAGTTCTGTGGCTTGTTTGCAGGGTTCCAGAGGGAGAGAACAGTTCTTTTATTTATTCTAATGGGCCTTTCAGGTTATGGAAGTCTAGTTCTCAGGATTTAGCCTGCCTGATTTGGAGGCAATATAGGGATGGGTGAATTGCTCTGCTCCAAAAATATCCTGAAGGAAGATGGCTGAGTTGGGAGCTGCCAGCTAAAACGGAAGAGCTAGGAAAAATGGAGAAAAAGACACCAATGGAGAACATGGGGATAGACCATTGTTTTATATGGAAGACTGGTCATTAAGAAGTTCTTGGGTCAGGATAGGTTAATGGACTTTTAGAATAAATATTTAATTTTAAGTTGGTGTGTGTGCATATGTACTGACTTATAGGCAACCCATCCTCTCAAAATTTCAGCAAAACTTTGCTGTGACTTGTGTCCAAGTGGGATTTGGGGGAAGTGCATGTATTTGAGCAAGCATTGCTGGTTCCGGTAACAGATAAATCTGAAACAGATAAACCTTAACACAATGCAGGTTTATTTCTCCCTCTGGTCCCAGTCAAATGAAGATTGAGCATCCCTCCTGCATTTTTTGGCCACACATTTGACACACACAGCCTTCAAGTTCACTGCAGTAGAGGAAGTAGGGAGGAGGCACATGACCCTCAACTTTCTGCATATGGGAGCTACATTCACTTCTGCTCATAGCCTATTGGCCAGAACTAGTAAGATAACCCCAACCAAACTGCAAAGATGGCTGGGAAATGTAGGAGAGCCCATGCAGATGCCGTGAGCGATGACTGTCCCTGCTACAGTGCAGAACCTTGAGCAGTCGTAAGAATGAAATGAGGCAATGTGGAAAAGGAGCGGTGTGTCCAAAAGAGAATGTAGAATGGAGACTGAGAATTAAATGGAAGCAGGACATTGAAGCCAGAGTTGGCGAGGAGTTGTGTAAAGCCACAGGGAATCCTAAAAGATGTTGGGAGGATGCCGGATTCACAACAAAAGTGAGATAGGAATTGGAGTCGATCTTCTTTAAACCTTAAAGGTCATAGTGACTGCAAGCTGGGAGAACTAAATAGCTGACATTTAGTCACTCCGAGATGGGGTGCTATACCTGCCCTTCCCTCCTCCTACATCTAATATGTGTCTATTTCAAATATTCCGGTCATCCTTAGTGTGGCCGTGGAAAGAATTAATTAATTTTAAGGCAAAATGGGAAGCCAAGTTCCATCGTTTCAGCTCTTGGATACAACACCTCAAAAGAGCACAGGCTACCAAGTCATTGGGTGTGAAGTGATCCTAACAGCATCTTTGTGCGGTGACGCTAGGGTGGCCATCACTAACAGGACACAGGACATGCCACAGCACTCTCCAGGGTTGGGGGAGAAGGGTACTCTGCTTTCAGATCCCAGGAGAAAAGACCCTTCCCACCAAGGAGGGCTAAAACCCTCCTCACACGATTAATAGATGGTGTTTGGGAAACAGCACGTAGACCCCTGGAAAAAGGGGAAAGGACACCTCTAAAGGTATAATATAAACTTAAACATTGTTGAATATGTGGACTTCAGCGGGATCAGCTTGGACAGAAGAAGCCACAGCAACCAATGACTGCCTGAGAGGAAACAAGGACAAAAGGGAGCGGGTTTAGAATAGAATGAGTCAGGGGTCCAAACAATTAGAACAATAATTTGCAACAACAACAACAATAAAAGATACGAGGGAAGACGCGCTTCCCTCAGGATAAAGGGAATTTTGAGTATTGCAGATGTAAATTCTAAGGACTCTCTGCAAAGAACAATAAAGGCATGAGGGTCTTTGGGAGAGGGTTGTCCTCAAATCCATTCTCAACTTTCCCATGCTTTGCCTTGCATCACACAAAGTGTGTGTTTGGAGAAGGGGTGGCCAGGGACGGGCTGATGCCTGCAGACTGCATTTCCTAGCCTTTCCTAGCCTGCCCTGTTAGCTGACTTCCAGCGGGGGTCCACCAGGGGGAGGTGCTAGTGGGAGAGAGGAGGGAGAAGGCCAGCACTTGACTTCCTGGCTCTGGGTCACTCCACCAGCTCATGCTGCACAGGCTTGCCTGGTGCTTGCATCAGCCCGGTGACATCAGCCCTGGGCTCTATCAACATGCCTTTTCCCTTTGCCCTTCCAGGCTAGGGACGACGTGACTTCTGGCTGTTTCTAATCCCTGAGCCACCCCACTGTCCCCCGTCTGTCTTCTCAACACTTTCATTTATTATCCGTGGAACCAATTCTGCATTAAACTCTATTTTAAATCCTCAGATGGTTTCCACTGTCCTGGTTGGAGTCTGATACAAGCCCTGAAAATGAGAAAGTCATATCACATTACAGAACAGCGGGGGAGGGGGAGGGACTGAGATGTGGACACTTAATTGTGACAATCCATGACTAAGTGGGACCCAGACAGGAAACCTCCCACCCCGCTGGTTGCAGATCCCCATCACATCCTAGAGAGGGGTACTGAAAAAGTCTTAACAGAGGTAACTAATTATGTTTAAGTACATGTTTGGTAAAATGTTCAGGCATACTTTTCATTCCAATATATGAGTTCAATTATTTTCTACCAATCTTTTTGTAACCTTAGTAAATCTAAGCTCTGTGATATCAGAGAAATTTTGGTAAATTTTTATTTGGAAACAATTTCAAACTTAGAGAAAAGTTATAAATATGTAAGAATAGTGCAGGGAAGCGGACTTGGCCCAATGGATAGGGCACCCACCTACCACATGGGAGGTCCACGCTTCAAACCCCAGGCCTCCTTGACCTGTGTGGAGCTGGCCCATGCGCAGTGCTGATGCGCGCAAGGAATGCCCTGACACGCAGGGGTGTCCCGGCGTAGGGGAGCCCCACACGCAAAGAGTGCACCCCGTAAGGAGAGCTGCCCAGCGCGAAAGAAAGTGCAGCCTGCCCAAGAATGGTGCCTCACACACGGAGAGCTGACACAACAAGATGACTCAACAAAAGAGACACAGATTCCCAGTGCCGCTGATAAGGATAGAGGCAGTCACAGAAGAACACACGGTGAATGGACCCAGAGAGTAGACAACTGGGGGGGGGGGGAGGGAAGGGAGAGAAATAAATTTTTTAAAATGAAACTTAAAGAGAAAAGAATAGTGCAAAGAATGCCCATGTACCCTTTACCCAAACTGACCTACTTCTAATATTTTACCCATGTATTTTATAATTTAATCCCTCTCT
Organism: Dasypus novemcinctus; assembly: GCF_030445035.2. Taxonomy (NCBI): domain Eukaryota; kingdom Metazoa; phylum Chordata; class Mammalia; order Cingulata; family Dasypodidae; genus Dasypus; species Dasypus novemcinctus. The sequence continues at coordinate 184,145,795 of NC_080673.1, forward strand.
CTCATGTATAAATATATGTGATTATTGTGATTATATAAACACATGACTATGTAATATTTTTTTCTGAACATGCGAGAGTAGGTTTTACCTCCAATTACTTCAGTCCGTATTTCTTAAGAATAGGGGTTTTCTCCTAAACAACCATGGTACCAGATCAACTTCAGTAAACTTAATTCTAATAAAATACTTTTAGCAAAATTACTATATTCCAACTGACAATTGACCCAATGACATGGATTGACCCATGAATGTCCTGTAGAGCAGTTTTTTCCCCAGTTCAGCCTTTATTTGATGACTTTGACATTTTAAAAGAATACTGTCTCTCTCTGTCTCTCTGCATCATTCTCGAAAGAAAGCTTCACGTTTGTGGTTGGTCTGATCATTTCCTCATGCATCGATTCCAGTTAGGTGTTCCTGACCAGAATACACCATAAGCAATATGTGAACTTCTCAGTGAGTCCCATTTGGCAGCATACCATGTCCACCTGCGATTCTGATCACCTGGTCAGGATGTTCAGTTTCTACACAGAACAGTTGCTGTTCTTGCCCTTGCAACTGAAACCTAATCTGTAGATCATACAAATATCCTGTTCTTACTGAATTTACCTCCTAGACTTAGAATTCATTGGTGATTCTTGACTGAGTTAGTCATTATTATGATAGCTATACAATGGTAATTTCCAAATTCAGCACTTCCTGCTCATTTACCAGGGAGTATTGGGAACCTGACATCTTACCATAGGAAGGCACGTCTCTTTGTCCCTGTTTATAGATGCATATGAATGTGTATATGTATATATGTAGCTAGCTAGCCATCTTCCTATCATTAAATTGGCCACACCAATTCCTATCTTTACAATGGTTTGTAATTCATCACTGTCCTTGATTATTTTGTGATCAATTTTTCCCAGATTTTTCTGGTGGGAAAACTCTCAAGCAAGCTCCTGTATGTTTGTGACCTGTACTCATCATTTTCTGAGTGCTTCCTTACTTTCCAGCATTACAAGATATTCCAGGCTCATCTTGTACTCACCCAAAGCAGGGATTTTTACCTGTTTTGTTCACTATTGTCTCTCCAACACCTAGAACTATTTCTGGTACATAATAGGTGCTCAAGAAATATATGTTGATTACACAAATAAAGTCTTCAGTTAAAAACCTATTCACAGGGAGCAGATATAGCTCAAGTGGTTGAGCGCCTGCTTCCCATGTACAAAGTCCTGGGTTCGAGCCCCAGTACCTCCTAAGAACAAAAAACAAACAAACGAAAAAAACAACTCTCATTGGGGAGTGGATGTAGCTCAGTGCTTGAGTGCCTGCTTCTCATGTATAAGGTCCTGGGTTCAATCCCTGGTAGTATCTCCCAAAAAAACAAACAAACAAAATCTATCCAGGTATTAAGAGAGATGCTTATACTGGGCAGACCTGAAATGTTAAATTAAGATTTTGGAGGTCCAAAGCCTGTAAAAAACATATAAGTATAGTTGTTGGAATCTCCTAAAAGAAATCATCTGAAATTAATATAAAACATTATGCACCAAGATGTACATTTACTATGATTTACACAAAGAAAATTTAGAAACTTTATCCAAAAGTGGGGAAATGATATGTCAAATTAGGCTGCATTCCCATGCCATAATATCAGGCAGCCATTAAAAGTTAGATTTCTGGAGATTTTAAAATAATATTAAAAAACGCTTTCTTTTTCCTCTGATATTAAGAAAAAAGGGGAATCCAAAATTGAATATATAGTATCTTAGCTTTCCAGGCTGCTATGACAAATACTCCACAATAGGTTGGCTTGCACAGCAGGAATTTATTGTCTCACCGTGTCAGAGGCTGGAAGGCCGGCTTCCTCCCAGGAGAGCACAGTCTGGCGGTGGCTTGCTGCAGTCCTTGGGGTGCCTTGGCTTGCCTTTCTGCCTCACGTCATAAGGTGATGTCTTCTCCTTTCTCCTCTGGGTTCTGTTGACTTCCGGGTCCCAGCTCCTCCCTGTGGTTTTCTCTCTGTGACTGAATTTCTTCTGCATATAAAGGCCTCCAGTTATTCAGATTAAGCCTCACCCTCCTGCAGTTGGGCCACTCCTTAACTAAAATAACAGCTTGGAGAGGCCCTTTTTCAAATGGGTTCACACCCACGGGAATGCAGATTAAGACTGAGCCCGTGTTTAAATTAGGGAACATCATTCAAGCTACCACACATAGAATACAAGAGCTATTTTAAAATATGAATAGAAGAAGAACTGAGAGGGAATACAAAAAAGAGTTTAGTAGGATTTGCCTCTGGGTCATTGGTTTATGTATTTTTTCTTCTTTTAACTTTTTTATTTCTAATATTTTTACAATGAGCCTGCATTTCTTTTGTAACTAGAAAAGTTCATTTTTTAAAGAAGGAGAAATAAAATATTAGTATGCATGATTACAAAACTAAGCAGTACCCCTTGCACTTCCTTTATGTGCTGCCAGTTACCTTACAAAATCCATACTCCGAAAAGAGCACTTCTTCCCAAAAAGGGAATAGACTATGTCAGAACAGCTTCAAGACCTATTCAAGAGAAATCCCCTACCCAGGGCACTTTATCGGTCCCTCCCCACACACACCCCGCTATCTGTCAATACCTTACCCATCCTTCAAAGCTTTCTTAGTCAGGTCCACATTCCCTGAGACAAGGATTTGGGTACAAGTGGCTTATTTCAAAGCGGAACGCAATTAAAGTGGGTGTTAATGAGCAGGCTACTCCTGACAGCTACCAGGGCTCAGTCTCCCTGGGGACCCTCTGAAAAGTTCTAAGATGAGCCACAAATTGTTCCACTGAGAGATGGAGGGACTGGGGGTCTAGCTGGAAAGCTGGAGTAGTTAGTCAGCCCATTCCCACCTCGGCTGAGGGCTGCCCTAGGGGCGTGAGTCTAACACCTGCAGGCTGCCTTGGAGGTAGGCTGAGCCACCTTCAAGACACTGGAGAACACCTCAAGCAGAGGAGCAGAGAGTCCCTTAAGGTGAGAAGCTGTTCAAGGGCCAGTGAACTCAGAGGTGGGCATGGGGGACAAAGGGAAACCGCATCTGCTCCAGTGCCTCACTCCAACTCATCCTGCCCTGACACCCCACCAAGAAACTTTCAAGATTTTAGAAGAGCACCGATCTCCCCCTCCACCAGTACCTCCATAGCCTTTTCATTTACAGTGCTATTACCTTCCATGTGAACTGGGCCTCCGTTTCCTTATCTATAAAATGAGGATGATAATATTCTCTGTGGGAGATTGCAAAACTTGCTGTAATTTTCCATCCCTCCAGTATCCATGCCTTTCTAATGTAATTTTGCTGCTTCTCTCATCAAGAGTTGGAGTCCCCTGCCCCATTCCCTGAAATGGGTTACCCTTGACAATTCGCTTTGGCCAAATGCAAAAGCAATGGGAATGTCAGTGTGCCAGTGTGCCAGTCGAGGCGGCAGGAGGTTTATGCATTTCCATGTGCTCTAGGACTCTTCCTCTGACATGAGAATAAGCCTGAGCTAGGCTGTTAAGGAAGACTGCTGCGAAAAGAGAGACAAATTGTTTTATCTGAGACCATTCTTGACCAGCCAGCACCCGGCCACCTAGATGCATGGGAGAATCCAGTTGAGGTGCCTCAGCCAACAGCTGCTTACTGCCAGAAGCAGAACTCTGCAGCCAATGCATAGACTTATGAGCAAAAATAAATGTTGTTGTATACCACTGGGATTTTATGGTTGTTACACAGCATTATTATGGCAATAGATAACTGATACAGCACCAATTTCACTGAGGATTTAAAAAAGGACATACACACGCACAGTGCAAGAACCATCATAAGTTTTCCTTAAATGTTAATTATTATTGTTATAATTGTTATTGCAGTACCATAGTGTGCCATGTATTCATGTTATTTATACATATGTCTGTTTCTCCTATCAAACTAGGGCTCTTGGGTGGTAAGAAACCATATCCAATTGATCCTGGGTGATGTATTTCCCTAGATTCAGAAGCTCATAATTCATTAGGGAGACTGGGATGTACAGAAAGTCTGTTGTGGGCACCAGAGATAGCAAACATCCAAAAGTGCTGTACACAGAGCTCAGCACAAAAAAAGATGCCCACTAATGATTAGATGGATAGTCAAACCCAGCATCCACCATGTCAGGGCATTATCTACCATGTCAGGGCATTTGTGTGGCAGGTGAGATCGATATGGACCGAGCTGGCCTCCATCTCCACCACGTGTGAAGGCAACGACGGGCTTATTTGGCAGTTTTATAACCAAAGCTGCTGCTCATTCTTTTAAGGTCTCTCTTCCTCCAGAGACCAACCTTCGCATGATGAAAAAACTAATTAGAGCAAGCCTGGCACTCAGAATCAGAGGCCTATTAAGGAAATTTGAGTCAAATGAATGCAAAAGGACATCTATTGTAAATATTTCCTTAACAAGTATTTATTTTTGTTCTTTCTTGGCTTTCCTCGGGGATTTTATCGTTTGAGAAGAGACGTGGTAAAAACTCATAATATTTTTGCAATACACCTCCTGGTCCCCATAGAGATCCTCTCTGGGGCCTGCAGCCTGCACCGAGTGAGCTCTCAACATAAACACCCCGTCGGCGCGTGCGGGGCCTGGACAGCAAGGCTAAAAGAGACACAGACAAATTCATCTTCATTTCATGTCTTCAACAGCCTCTCAACTTGGGTCAAGTCCAAGACAAACCGAGTCATTTTATAAGAAGCAGAGAGAGGCAGTGGAAAACACGTGGACTAAGGTGGATTTCCATTCTCAACTCCACCAACCACCAGCGGGGGGAGGCTTGACCTAGTTATTTCGTTTCGCCGAGCCTCAATTCCCTCATCTGCAAAATCGGGATAATTAGGAGTCAGTTTGCAGGACCAAAGAAAGACTGAGGAGATTTCAAATGTCTGGCTCGCCATGGCAAGTATGCAGGGGCAGTAGAGCATAATGGTTAAGCAATGGGGCTTGAGAGCCAGATGGCTCATGTGTATTTATAAGTTCAGCTTTGCCACTTGCTCACTGTAGGAACTTGAACAAATAACTGAGCTCCCCTGTGCCTCGGATTCTGTAAAATCTGTAAATTGAGGAAAATTATAGCTAGCTCTTAAGGTTGTCATGAGGATTAAACAAGGAAACACATGTAAAGTCCTTAGAACAGGATCTGGTACATGGTTAAGTGTTCAGTAAGCATTAGCTATTATTGTTATTCAAGAAAGAATTATTAATAGCAATCTCTGATGACCAGAAACCTCCTAATCATTCCACTTTAGTCCAGATATCAGCTGCAATACATTACCTCATAGGCATAATGGCAAGAGTGGATTTAAGCAAATCATAATTCAGTGCCTCACAATTCCAGTTTGTAGGCAGAGAAGCACAAAGCAATTTTATAGGCAGCTGTGCTGCTAATTAAAGGAAACCCTTAATTACAGCACCTCACATAACAGACCTGTCTTGTCCTTGCTTGCCTTATTTTTCTTCACTTCACCCTCCACCTATCACCCATCTATTTTTCCTCTGTTTATTATTTATTTGCCTATCTCCATAGAGCATGTACCGGTTGTCTAGAGAGCTAAAAAGTGAAACCACTTCCTGGCACCAGAACTCATATATCTCTCTTAGAAGTAAAAACAGTGCTCAGCCCCCAGAGGGGCTCCTGAAGATAAGGCGCAGACATGGGGGAGCCCCAGAGCTTGAGGGAACAAAGGACATAGTCTAGAGATTTACCCAAGAGAAATGAAAACTTACGTTCATATAAATTTTGTATACACATATATACAGTGGATTTATTCAAAATCACCAAAAACTGTAAAGAACACAGATGTCCTTCACCTGTGATTGGATAAGCAAAATGTAGTACATCCATGCAGTAGGATATTATTCCACAATAATAAAAGAGCAAACTACTGACACAAGTACAAGATGGATGGATCTTAAATGCGTTATGCTAAATAAAAGAAGCCAGACTCAAAAGGCTACATACTGTATGATTTCATTTATATGCCTTTCAGAAAATGGCAAAATAACAGGGACAGAAAGTAGATCATGGTTGCCAGGAGCTGGGATTGCAGGGAATGGGTTAGCTACAAAGAGCCCTCGGATATTTGGGGGAGGAATAGAAATGTTCTATATCTTGATTGTGGTAGTAGCTATACAACACAAGTGATTGTCAAAACTCATAGAACTGTATGATAAAATGGATAAATGTTACTGTATGTAAATTATACTTCTGTAAACCTAACTTTACTATAAAATGGCCCATAGGAACCACAGAGCAGCAAAAAAGAGGACCTTTGTACTTCCCAAGATCAAACAATGTCTTTTTTTCTGTCCTTTATATTTTCTTTATACCTTTCTTGAGAACCTTGTTAGTCATTAAAACATTCATTTTTTAAAATAGGGGGCAATTAACCCCATTGAATATAGTAACACTAGCATAAGAAAATATTTCCTTTTCGTAGAACCAAATCCATTTTGCCAGAAGAATCAGATAGGAATTCATTGAGCCAAACATTTTAATAGCTCCTACCTTCTCTCTCCATGTCAGATGATCCATAGGATAAGATCCATGTATTTCAGACTCTGAAGGAGAGAGGCTCAGGGCTGCTAAAGTATTTTGCCCAAATCATTTGGATCTGACCTCAATGCACAATGACCCCAATACCTAGGAAAGCTGGTCCTTCAAAATTAGGGCAAAGTTGAATAGAGACAAATGCCAGGTGGGTACTCCAGGAATAGCTGTTTCCAAATGAAAGCAGGCCAGCATGGATAGTAAATAACCCACGAATTCACATTCCGAATAACTTCAAACTGCTCGGGGCCAACCATTCTGGAAACAGACCTGTTTTTTCACATTTCATCATAGGACTATAAGCAAGTGTGGATTGAAGGTTGTGAGCTTTTCCACCATGCAAAAAATTTTCAACTTTAAATGTACTTCACTGATGAATCATCCGTGCCACCTTTCCAAAGAATGATAGCTCCAAGAAGTGTCTTCTGGACAAGCAAATAACTGAAGGCTGGGTGGGGCGGAGAATGGCGGAGGTGGATAAAAGTGATATGAACCAACAAGTGCTGAGTATTGCTGAGCACCAGACAGGCACGACCTCACCTTCTCCCACCACAACCTGGCAGTAAGATGTCATTACCACCACTTGACAGACAGGAGATGAAGGCCTAGAGAGGTGAAGCCACTTGCTCTTAGCCATTTTATATTTCCAAATATAAGTGTTCTGTGATTCCCCAGAAACTGGAAATGGTGATTTCTGAGTTAAATTCTCACAGAGACAGGGGCAGGCAAGGAAAGGAAAAAAAAAAAAAATCACAAAGGATTGAAGAGTGATGTGATGGTGAATGTTTAACGACTGGCTCTGTGAATGGGGGTGGGGCTGGTTTATAGCATAAATACTTCCACTGTGGCCATGTTCAAGCTATGCACCCAAAGCCAACTGGCTTGCAAACAATTGCTTCTCCTGATTGTTGTTGGTAGGGAAACTTTTTGGTGAAAAATATTGGTTCAGTTGTTGGTGGTGGGGTGTACCAGTATGGGAATCCTGTATGGTATGCATGATCATTTTATAAATTCAAAGCTTCTCTAATAAAAAAAGTAATTAATTTTAAAAAGACATAAGACAAGCACAAAAATAAAAATGTCAGTTCAGAGGAAGGCTTAAGGCTTTCACCCAGGGTGAACTAGAAGTTGGAATGGAAAATTGGAAGAGGAAAGAGGACTGAAGGGCATGGGGGAAGATAGTGCTCAGGAAATAGACCTGAGACCTGCTTTTTAAGATGGAGGTCCCACTGGGAGTCTCAAACACTCTCTCTATCCCATGTCCCCAGAAATATAAGGCTCTGGGTGAGCTTGAGGACTGAACGGAAGTCTCTGCCTGAGGGAAGGCCAGAGACACATGAATCCCTGGTTAGGACTTAGAGAAGTGATTGTGGACTAGAAAAGGGACAGCATCACTGAGAGCAGAAATGGTGATTCCCATCACCATTTGTCAAGCTTGCACAGATGGCCGGGCATAAAGAAGAAGCTGTCCAGCCATTCCAGCTCCCTTGATGGGCATGGTTACCCCGTATCACACACACGGCATCACTCAGAAAGGGGAATCTCCAACATTCCTTTGCTGTTCGTACGATCTTACCTCTGAATGCCTGATGCCAACAGTTCTTCCTAATATGTAGTTTCTGGCTCTTGTTATCTAGATTCTGACCTTATTTCTCATTCTCCCACTTGCAGCTTCACAATGCCCTTCAATTTACCATTACAAATTTGGCTTCCCCTTGGATTTTCCCCATTCCTATGCCCATGGCAGCTTTAGAACCAGGCTACAAAGTCTTGGATACTCCTCCCTTTGAGAGGTGAGATCTCTGTCTGCAAATCTTAAATCTTGGGAGACATGTGACTGTTTTGACCAGTGAGTTTGGTGGAAGGGTCACTGTATGATTTTGAGATTGGGCCATGAAGAGCCATGCAGCCCTGAGCTGCTATGTAAGAAGTCCAATTACCCTGAGGTCATCATAATGGAGAAGCCATGTGATGATATGTTGAGCCTTTCATCCAACTTGCCAAGCCACCAGACAGGTGAATGAGGTCACCTTGGAATCTCCCAACCCACCCAGCCCCCAGCTGAATACTACCAAGTGATCTCAGTTAATGCCTATGGAGCAGAAAAGTCACCCAACTGACCCCTGCCTTAAGTCCTAATGCAAAAACTCATGAGATATAATAAAATAGTTGCTGTTTTAACCCTCCTACGCTTTGGGGTAGCTTGTTATATACCACTGGCTATCTAGAACACTCTACTCCCAGGCCTTTCTACCTTTGGTCACTCTCCACAGTAAAGACAGGCCTCCTTTCTTGAAGAGGCTCTGGGCCAAAGGCACACCCAGTTAAGAAGATTCTTGGATTTCCACAGGCAATATTGGTATAGTTAATTCCATCAGATGAATCAGGAACAATTTCCACTAGCTAATATATTACATGTTTTAATTTCCTTGGCTGCTCAAGCAAATACCAGGCAATGGGTTGGCTTATACAATGGGAACTTATTAGCTTGTGGTTTTGAGGCCCGAAAAAATCCAAATCAAGGCATCACAAGGGTAATGCTTTCTTCCCAAAGACTGGTGTTCTGGGGGTGGCTGCTGGAGATCGTTGGTCCTTGGCTCCTCTGTCATATGGCAGTGCACATGGTGGCCTCTCTTGACCTCTCTGTTCTCTTACAGGTTACATTGAATTTCAGCTTCTTGCTTCTGGTGGCTTTCTCATTCTCTGGCTTTCATTCCCCTTACAAAATATTCCAATAATTGGATTAAAACCATCTTGATTGGGCTAGGCCACGCCTTAACACCTCATCAAAAGGTCCTACTTACAATGGGTTCACACACACCGGAATGGATCAAGCTTAAGAACATGTTTTTCTAGGGTAGATACAGCACCAGCCACCACACATGACTTTTTAGTTTGCTAAGCTTTTCTCTTTTTTTAATTTTTTAAAAAGATACTTCAATTACATAAATGTTACATAAAATATATGGGGAATTCACATATGCCCTGCTCCCTCTCTCTCACACATCTTCCCACATAAGCAACATCCTTCATTAGTATGGTATATTTGTTACAATTGATGTACACATTTTGGAGCATTGCCGTTAAGCATGGATAATAGTTCACATTGTATTTTACACTCTCTCCCACACAATTTTGTAAGTTACGACAAAATACATAATGAATGGCCTATATCTGTCATTGTAATGTCATTCAGGACAATTCCCAAGTCCTAAAAAGGCCCCCATATTACACCTATGTTTTCCTCTCCCTCCCCTCAGAACCTCCAGTGGCCACTGTCTCCTCATCAGTGATAACAGTTCTTCTATTTGCTAAGCTTTTCAAAGCAGATACCATGAAACGCATTGGCTTTAACAATGGGAATGTATTAGCTTACGAGCTTACAGATTTTGCCTGAGAAAAATGTCCAAATCAAAACGTCCCCAAAAATGGCTGCTGGCAATCCTGGACTCCTCTGTCACATGGCAAGTATGGCAGTTCGATATTATTTATGAATTCCAAAAAGAGATACAGATTATGTATGTAAACTGGTCTGTTTCTCTGGGTGTGATACCCTTTGATTGAATTAAATTCAAAGGTTTACCCTGACTTGATTAAATCAAGATTAGGGCTTTGACTCAACCACATCAGTAGGAAGTAACTCAGGGTTGAATCCCAACCCCCTTGCTGGGCTATATAAATGGACACTCGCTCAAGAAGACACACAGAAGAAGATACACAAGGAAAGAGAAAGAGCTCTGTAGATGCCAGAGGAGAGAACTTTGTCATGACAGAGAAGAAGAAAGAACTTTGTCATTTTGCTCCTGCCACATGACAGAAAGGAGAAGGCTCAAATAGTTAAAGTCCTGGGGAGAGCCGAGCCATTCTCCTGACAGTTTGCAGCTGAAGAGACCAGGGCCCTGAGCAGCTGAGAAGGCATAGAAAGAAAGAGCCCTCCAGACTATAGCTGAGATGAGAGCAAGATGGGGCCACAGAGCTTTAAGAGGAAGAGGAAGGCCGAACCCTCACAGAGCTTGGAACCATCTTGCTTCAACTCGTGGAAACAGACTTTGGTAAGAAAATACCTCTTATGGTATCTTGAATTGGACTCTCTAGGGCCTTGTAACTGTAAGCTTTTACCCCAAATAAATACCCTTTATAAAAATTAACAAATTTCTGGTGCTTTGCATCAGCACCCCTTTGGCTGACTAATGCACCAAGGCATATGGCAGCATCTGCTGGTCTCTCCCTTCTCTTGCACATTTCTTTCCTTTCAGCTTCTTGCTTCCGTGGCTTTCTCTCTCTGTATCCATCCCATGTATAAAGGACTCCAGTAAAAGGCTTAAGACCCATCCTGAGCCAAGCCTTAACTGAAGTAACCTCATCAAAAAGGTTCTACTTAACTATAGGTTCACACCCACAGGAATGGACTAAATTTAAGATCATGATTTTCTGGGGTATATACAGTTCCAAACTACCACACATGAGAACATAAATGCATAACATATACAACCTTGAGTACACATGTGTTGCAAAAACAGGTTCTGGACATAAGGACTACTGGTTGTTTCTAAAGTGTCCTGTTGGTATTTGCTACTTGTTCATTTATTGGATGTGACCTACTGTTCATCACAGAAATAGATGCAGATTGTAATGGTTCATGGAAAGCTAAATGAGAAGATTCTAACCATTTATGTGATGCTTCCCCCCCCCCCCCTTGAATGTGGGAAAACCCTTCTTTCAATTTAGCAACCGCACGCTTTCCAATTCATGGGATAAGGAAAAATAAATAAAGCCATCACTTTAAACAAATGTCAAGAAACACATGACATGCACATGAATCATTAGATACCTGTCTAGTTTACAGTTTGTATTTACTCATTCTTTCCATAGCCATTATTGAGCATATAATATATGCAAAACACTACGCTAGAATCAGCATATACAGAGATGAAGGAGAAAAAATTAGCAGAACTGAGAAACTGATTGTCTTGTAGGAAATAAACACACAAGCAAATCTTGATTTTATGATTGTAAATGCAAATATTTGTTCAAGTTTTGTTATATCTGAATGTGGAATATGTCTTTACAATAAATGTCAAAACTTATTTTCCTACTCATTGCCAGGCAAAAGAGTAAGTTCTCACTGCCTGGAATAACACAGGTGGCAAAACCCAAGCACAGGCATATTTAATTATGTACAATAAGTGTGTTTACTCTTTTCTCACTTCACTTATGTCCAAACCAATGCAAACCTCTAAATTTATATCTTCAGCAGGACCTCTTTTCCAGACTCCAGACCCTGTATAGCTGCCTTCTGATATCCCCACTTGAATGTCTAATTGACACCTGGTTTAGTTAGCCAAAGGGGTGCTGATGCAAAACACCAGAAATTGGTTGGTATTTATAAAGGATATTTATTTGGGATAGGAGCTTACAGATACCAGGCCATAAGTGTAAGTTACTTTCCTCACCAAAGTCTATTTTCACGTGTTGGATCAAGATGGCTGCCTACATCTGTGAGGGTTCAGGCTTCCTGGATTCCACCCTTCCTGGGGCTTGCTTCTCTTTCCTCGTGTGTGTACTTCCAGGGGCTCCAGCTTAAGGTTGCAGCATCAAATACCAACCTCAAGCGCCACCCCCCCCCCCACCCCAACTCTGTCCCTTGCCATGCCTTTTATCTGTGAGTCCCTGCCCATCAAAGGGTGGGGACTCGATGCCCTACTGGCACAAGAGGTTTATGTAATTACTTAATCAAGTAAGCCTATGAATCCGATATAATCTAATATGCCCAGAGGAAAAGATCAGTTTACAAACATAATCCAATATTTCTTTTTGGAATTCATCAATAATATCAAACTGCTTCAACACCTCAAACTCAACATGTTCAAAATGGATCTCCTGGCCCCCTTCTCCCTCTCCCAAATCTCATTAAATATATGCTACCTTCAGCAGTTCTTGTCTTTGATGAGGACAACCTCACCTAACCAGTTGCTCAGACCATAAAACATGGGTCATCCTTGACTTTTCTCCTTCTCTCATACCCTACGGCCAATGCATCAGAAAATCCTGTGGATTCTAAATATATTCAGAAGTTGGTCATTTTCACTACCTCTGCTCTTCCATCATCATCAGTCTTCATCCTCTCTCTTCTTAGCCTTTTGACTGGTCTCCCTATATCTATTCTTATATCTATATCCTGCTACTCTCAATTCTCCACAAAGTACCCAGAGCACACCCTGTAGGATATATGTTAGATTACATCACTCCTTTGCTCAAAACCTGCACTCTTCTCTTTTTGCTCTGCCCAACCCCTCCTCCATTTCATTAGAATACAACCCATCTTCCAAGCAAGGACCTCCATGACTCCACCCTTTGCCTTCTCTGATGTCATTTCCTCCTAGCATCCTCCTCTGCGTCATTCTGGATCCCTCAGTGTTCCTTGAGTGGGCCAGGACACCTGCTGCCTCTCTGGTGCCTTTGCTTCCTCTGTCTAGAATGCCTTATCTCTGATGGCTGCTAACTCCCTCCTTTCCTTCTCAATAAGGCCCAACCTGGCAACCATAATAAACGTCTTGTCTGGATCTTCTTTTTCATTTCCCATAGCACTTATCCCTTTCTGACATGCCGAAATGGTTAATAAGTTTATCTTTTATGATCTGTCTCCTCAGCTAGAATATAAGCTCCATAAAGGACAAGAATCTCCTTTTGTTCACTGGTGGGCCTAGTGCCTGGCACATAATAGGTGCTCAACAAATATTTGTGAAATAAAAGAGTGAATTCCTGAGTTGTATTTCCTCTGAGCACCAGGTCCTTCAAACACCACTACTTTCTTTGTTTTTCTTTTTTGCTTCTTTATTAGAGAAGGTGTGGGTTTACAGAAAAATCCTGCTTAAACAATTTCCATATACCACCCCATTATTAACAGCTTGTGATGGTGTGCAACATTTGTTACAATTGATGAAAACACATTTTTATAATTGTAATATTAACTGTAGTCCATCACTTAGGGTTCACTGTTTGTGTACTATAGTTTCATGGATTTAAAAAAATTTTTTTTATTTTGCTACTAGGTATGCAATCTAACATCTCCCTTTTAAATCGCATTCAGACATATGTTTCGGTGCTGTTAATTGCAGTCACAATATTGTGCTACCATTAACACCAACCATTACCAAAACATCTCCATTATTCAAAATAGGAAACCTGTACATTTTAAGCCTTAACTTCCCAGTCCCTATCACCAACCCTTTCTAGCTGACACTATGAGTTTGCATATTCTAAATATTTCAAATCAGTGAAATTATACAATATTTGAACTTTTACGTCTGGCTTGTTTCATTAAACTTGATGTTCTCAAGGTTCATCCATGTTGTTGAGTGTATCAGGACCTCATCCCTTTTCCAGGCTGAATGATATTCCATTCTATGTATACACCACATATTATTTAGCCATTCATTGGTTGAAGGACACTTGGGTTGCTTCCATCTTTTGGCAATTGTGAATAATGCCGCTATGAACATCAGTGTGCAAATATCTGTTTGAGTCCCTGCTTTTAATTCTTTTGGGTATATATCTAGTAGTGGAATTGCCAGGCCATATGGTAGTTCTGTACGTAGCTTTCTGAGGAACCGCTAAACTGCCTTCCACAGCAGCTACCCCTTTCTACATTGCCACCTGCAACAAAAGAGTGTTCCTATTTCTCTGCATCCTCTCCAATACTCGTTATTTTCCACTTTTAAAAATAGCTTTCTAATGTATGTGAAATGACATGTCATTTTAGTTTTGATTTTCATTTACCTGATGGCTAATGATGTTGAGCATCTTTTCAGGTGCTGTTTGGCTATTTGTTTATCTTCTTTGGAGAGATGTCTATTCAAGTTGTTTGCCCATTTTTGAATATGGTTATTGTTTTTTTGTTGTTAAGTTGAAGGATTTCTTTTAAATTTTTATGAGTTATATGGTTTCTAAATATTTTCTCCCATTGTGTACGTTGTTATTTTACTTTCACGATAAAGTCCTTTGAGGTGCAAAACTTTCTAATATTGATGAGGTCCCATTTATCTATTTTTTCTTTTGTTGCTTGTGACTTGATTCTAAGTTTAAGAAGGCTAACACAATGACCTGAAGATTTTCCCCTACATTTTCTTCTAGGACTTTGATAGTTCTGGCTTTTATATTTAAGACTTTGATCATTTTTAATTGATTTTTGTATAGAGTATGGGGTAGGGGTCCTCCTTCTTTTTCTGCAAATGGAGATCCAGTTTTCCCAGCACCATTTGTTGAAGAGACTATGCTTTCCCAATAGAGAGGTTTCTTCCACCTTGTCAAAAGTCAACTTGCCAAACTAATTTTTGACAAATCTAACAAGTCCAAGTTACCAGGGCAAATTAATCTCTTCAACAAATGTTGCTGGGAGAACTGGATATCAATAACCAAAAGAATGAAAGAAGTCCCCTCTGTCAAGCCCTATTAAGGAATCAACTCAAAATGGATCAAAGACCTAAATATCAAAGCCAGGACCATGAAACTACTAGAAGAAAATGTAGAGAAACATCTTCAAATTCTTGTGGTATGTGGTGGTTTCTTGGCTCTTACACCCAAAGCACAGGTAACCAAAGAAAAAATAAATAGGAGTTCCTAAATATTAAAAAATTTTGCACCTCATAGGACTTTGACAAAAGGGAGAAAAGGCAGCTGACTCGATGAGAGAAAATATTTGGAAATCGCATATCCGATAAGGTTTAATTTCCATGATATATAGAGATGCTACAACTCAACAATAAAAAAGATACATGGGCAAAAGACGTGAATGGACATTTCTCCAAAGAAGAAATACTAACAGCAAAAAAACACACATACATGAAAAAAATGTTCAACATCGCTAGCGATTAGGGAAATGCAAATCAAAGCTACAATGAGATATCATTTCACACCTATTAGAATGGCCACGTATATACACCAGAGTTTGTTTATCCATTCATTGGTTGATGGACACATGACTTGTTTCCATCTTTTGGCAAGGGTGAATAACACCACTGTGAACACTGGTGTGCAAATGTCTGTTCATGTTCAGTGCTCTCAGTTCTTCTGTGTATATACCTAGTAGTGGTATTGCCAGGTTATGGGGCAAATCTGTATTCAACTTCTTTATAAACTACCAAATAGTCCTCCACTATAAGAAGCATGTGACAATATGGATGAACCTGGAGGATATTATGTTGAGTGAAGCAAGTCAGACATAGAAGGACAAATACTGTATGATTGCACTATTATGAACTAAATATATTGTGTAAACTCATGGAGTTGATAACTAGAATATAGATAACCAGAAAATAGAATGGAAGGCTGGCATTAACCTGTGCAGAATTGGTAAAAACGTTGTTTGTTAATCTTTAGAAATGGATAGAAAAGGCGAAGGTACATCATAGTGTTTGTAACTAGCAGTGTGATTATATGGGCATGATGGTGATTAAAAGGGAAGTCTGAGGTCATGTATATTACTAGAAGGAAAGCTTAAAAATAACATGGGCCTGTATAGCATAGTGAAACCTCATGTGAAATATGATTATGGGTAATATTGAATATATAAGACTTTTTCTTTGAAACTGAACAAATGTATGTTAATATTATAAGATATTACTATCAGGCAAAAAAACACACAAAAAACAATTACACTAAAAGAAATCAGATACAAAGTACCCATATTGTATGATTCCATTTATACAAAATGTAAATATAAATCAATTTATGAATATAGAATTAGATCAGTGGTTATGTAGGGCTGGGGAAGGATAGAGGGGTAACTGCTTATGGGGTATGGAGTTTTCCTTTTTTGAGTAATGAAATTGTTCTAAAATTTTTGTGGTGGTGAATACACAACACTGTGATTATACTAAAAGCCTGTTGATTGTACACCTTGAAGGGATTGTATGGTATGTGAATATATCCCAATAAAACTGCTTTTAAAAAAAAAATCAGTTGGTCATAAATGTAGGGCTGCTTTCTGAGCTCTCAATTTGATTCTATTGGTCTATATATTGTCCTTGTGTTAACACCATGCTGTTTTGATTATTGTGACTTTGTAATAAATTTTAAGATTCACTCTTTTTTTCAAGTTGGCTTTAACTATTCAAGAGCCACTTGCTCTTCCATATAAATATGATGACTAGCTTTTCCATTTCTACAAAGAAGGTTGTTGGAATTTTGATTGAGATTGTGTTGAATCTTTAAATTGCTTTGGGTAGAATTGACATCTTAACAATATTTAGTCTTTCAATCCATGAAAACAGAATGTTCTTCCATTTAGGTAGGTCTTCTTTGATATTTTTTGGCAATGTTTTATAGTTTTCTGTGAACAAATCCTTTACAATCTTTGTTAGCTTTTTTCCTACATATCTGATTCTTTTAGTTGCTATTGTGAATGGAATTTTCTTTCTTGATTTCTTTTCCTGATTGTTCATTGCTTTTACACATAAGCACTATTGATTTTTGGAGGTTGAGCTTGTACCCTGCCACTTTGTTGAATTCATTTATTAACTCTTGGAGCTTTGGTGTGGATTTCTCAAGATTTTCTGTATGTAGGATCACATTCTGTGCAAAGAGGGAATGATTTTTGGCTTCCTTTCCAATTTGGGTACATTTAATTTCTTTTTCTTGCCTAATTGTTCTGGCAAGAACTCTCAGTACAATGGTGAATAACAGTGGTGATAGTGGGTATCCTAGTCTTATTCTGATCTTAGGAAAAAAGCTTTCAGTCTTTCACTGTTAAGTAGGATGTTAGCTATGGGCTTTTCATATTTGCACATTATCATGTTGAGGATGTTTCCATATATTCCTGGTGTTCTAAGTATTTTTTAAAATAACTTTATTTCAAATTTTTAAATAAAGTAATAGGAAAAGGCAGCTCAACAAGTTGCAGAAGCATTCTCCTGAACTGTTCTGTCCAGGTACTTTTATCTCATCTAATTTCAACTACTAACTCAATTATTCCTCTAATGTTCATAAAGATACACAGATAAGCAAAGATTAGTTAAATGACATAGATAACATCTCCTATTCATGAAAACAATGAAGAAGACTGTGATGGTTAGGCTAATGTGTCAACTCAGCCAGGTAATAGTGCCCAATTGTTTGGTCAAGCAAGCACGGGGCTAATTTTAATACAAGGGCATTGCCTGGACAGTAATCATCAGTGAGTTGATTGCATAGATGACTGATTACACCTACAATCAACTGAGGAGATTACTGTCAGCAACGAGTGACATCTCATCCAATCAGTTGAAAGCCTTAAAAGGAGAAGTGATTTCAGCATTCAGAGAGAGAATTTCCATCTCTACTTCAGACATCCAGTGTCACCTGGCAAACTCAACAAGGACCTTCATTGGAGTCCCTGCCTTGCAACCTGCCCTATGGAATTTGGACTTGCATCTCCACAGTTGCATATGATAGTTTTATAAAATCTCATACTATGTACAGATATCTCCTATTGGTTGTTTTCTTAGAGAACCCAGACTGATACAGCTAGGTACCAGGTGTGGTTCTTAAGAAACAGAATCTTTAAAATGGGCTTTCTGAATTGATTCTGGGGTATTTGCGTTTGGCTTTCTACTCTGATTAGATTCGAGGGCACTAATGACTCTGTTTCCAATAATCAAGAGGCCACTGACAGTCCATGGAATGAGCTGGCATTAGAGATATGCAAAATATCACCACTGGATACAACTACTTCCATGCTTATAAGAGGCAAGATCTGGGTGAGAGTGTTTTTAACAACTTAACAGAATTTTATGGAGATAAAAGCTACAGTGTTGTGGCTGGCTGTTCCTAAATACTATAGATACAGTTACAAAAGGAAGGGATGAGCTGAAGGCTTCAAATTTGCAGCTTAAGCACCACAGGAATGATGTGAAAGTTCCTATATGTGTGCTTGTATCATGCAGCCACAGACTTGAGATCTCTGAAAACTAGACTCAGAATCACATGTGTGAACAGCAGAGTTACAACGTAAACTAAAATATCAATCTTGCAGGGTGTCTTCTGTTAAAGTGAGGGCATTGATTGGAAAGGAGTGGAATCCTGAGGATTGGGATGGAGATGTATGGGCTGATGATGATGGCAGTGAGAGCACTGAAACCCTAAATTCTGCCGAGACCTCGCTGATAAAGCTGTAATAATCTCCCCTGAGGAGACAGCCACCCGGCCTCCTCCCTACCCTGAGGAGAAGACCACCCAAAGGCAAGCCTACATCACCCAACCTCCAGCCTGTCCCAAAGAGTCCCCATCTCCTCCCTCCCCTGAGGAGTCTGCGGTCCAGCCCCCACCTGAAAAGATTAATCCCGTCTCACCAGATAAAACTGCAAGGGAATGCACTGAGGTTAATTGGCTTGCAAGACACTTCTAATGCTTCTCCTTACCACCCCTACCACCCTTCTTCCCTTCCAGACTTAAAATTAGACTAAAATCACAACAAGCCCCCAAAGATGAAGTACAAAGTATGACCCATGAGGAAGTACACTATACTCCAGAAGAACTGCATGAGTTTTCCAATTTATATAGACAGAAATCAGGGGACTATATATGGGAATGGCTATTAAAGATATGGGATAATGGTGAAAGGAATACAAAGTTGGATCAGGCTGAATTCATTGATATGGGCACACTAAGCAGAGATTCTGGATTCCATGTCAGTAGAAAGGGCTCTAACAGTTTGTTAAGGAGGTTGGCTGAAACATGGACCAAAAGATGGCCTACAACGCCTGAGGTTGAGATGCCCAAATTACCCTGGTATACTGTGGATGAGGGGATCCAAAGGACTGGAGAGACTGAAATTCTAGAATAGATTCACCATTAAGACCTGCCAACCCACCCCAGAAATATCCAGAGGACACGCCTTTCACCAGGACTGTGTGGAATACATTTGTGAGACTAACTGCATCTGCCCTAAGGAGCTCTATTATTGCTCTTTTCTGTAGATCAGACTTTACCTTGGGAAATGCTGTCATGGAATTAGGATCCTTAAACACTATGGAAATGATCAGATCCTGGACTGGCAGACACCAAGTAGCAGCACTTAATCATCAAAGACAAGGTGGATATGGGTACCACAGTGAAAGGCAGACTCAAAGCAGCAATCAAAATAGTCTCGAGTCCCAGACCTATGGCATTGGCTAATAGATCATGGGGCACCTAGAAGTAAAATAGATGGGCAGTCTATTAAATTCCTACTTGATCTGTGTAAGTAGAAGAGTTCTAGGTTGAGTGAACAAAACCCAAAATTGAATTACAGAAACAAAGAATCAAGGTCCCTTAATCAATTCCCATTAGAGACAGTCTACAGACCCAGAGCCCCTTGAATGAGGGGAAGGCCAAGTCCCTTTGGGAAGGATCCTGTTACACTGCCAAAAATTTATACTGTTAATCTTCCCATCTTTCCCCAAGGAGACGTCTAGCCTTTTACCAGGGAACTGTGCATTGGGGAAAAGGAAATGATCAGACAGTTCCGGGATTATTAGCCACTGGCTCAGAAGTGACATTAATGCCAGGAGACCCAAAACTGTGGTCCACCAGTCAGAGGAGGGGTTTATGGAGGTCAGGTGATTGATGGAGTTTTAGCTCAGGTCCATCTCACAGTGGGTCCAGTGGGTGCCCAGACCAATTCTGTGGTTATTTCCCCAGTTCCAGATTGCATAATTAGAATAGACATACTCAGTAACTGGCAGAATCCCCACTTTGGATCCCTGACTTGTGGAGTGAGGTCTATTATGGTTGGAAAGGCCAAAGTGGAAGCCACTAGAACTGTCCCTACCTAGCAAAATAGTAAATCAAAAGCAATACCAGATTCCTGGAGGGATTACAGAGATTAGTGCCACCATCAAGGATCTGAAGGATGCAGGGGTGGTAATTCCCACCACATTCCCATTCAACTTTCCTATTTGGCCTGTGCAGACAAGAGATGAATCTTGGAGGATGACAGTGGATTATCATAAACTTAACCAGGTGGTGACTCCAATTGCAGCTGCTGTCCCAGACGTGGTGTCACTGCTTGAACAGATCAACACATTCCCTGGAATCTGGTATCAACTATTGATCTGGCAAATGCTTTTATCTCAATTGCCATTAGTAAGGACCACCAGAAACATTTTGCTTTCAGCTGGCAAGGTCAGCAATATACCTTCACTGTCCTGCCTCAGGAAAACTCTCCAGCCCTATGTCACAATATTGTCTGTAAGAAACTTGATTCTCTCTCCTTCCCACAAGAATTCACACTGGTCCATTATATTGATGATATCATGCTGATTGGACCTAATGAGCAAGAAGTAGCAACTACTCTAGACTTATTGGCAAGGCCTTTTGTAAGGGAGAATGGGAGATAAATCCAACAAAAATACATTACCTTTCCACCTAATTTCTAGGTGTCCAGTGGTGAGAGACATGTTGAGATATCCCCTCTAAAGTGAAGGATAAGTTGCTGCATCTGGCGCCTCCTATGACCAAAACTTAGGCACAATGCTTAGCTATCCTCTTTAGATTTTAGAGACAAAATAATCCTTATTTGGGTATTACTACCCAGTCCTATTTACCAAGTAACCAGAAAAACTGCTAGTTTTGAGTGGGGAACAGAACAAGAGGAGGCTCTGTGATAGTTCCAGGCTGCTGTGCAAGCTGCATTGCCACTTCAGCCATATGATCCAGCAGATCAAATGGTGCTGGAAGTGTCAGTGGCAAACAGAGATACCATCTGAAGCCTTTGGCAGGCCCCTATAGGAGAATCATAATGCAGATCTTTAGGATTTTGGAGCAAAGCCCCGCCATCCTTTGCAGATGTCTACTTTCCTTTCAAGAAACACCTTTTGGCCTGCTACTGGGCTTTAGTAGAGAGTGAATGCTTAACTATGGGCCACCAAGTTATCATGAGACTTGAATTGCTTATCATGAGTTGGGTGTTATCTGACCCACCAAATCATAAAGTTGGGCATGCACAGCAGCATTCCATTATAAAATGGAAGTGGTATATATGAGATAGGGCTCAAGTAAGTTACATGAGGCACAAGTAATTTACATGAGGAAGTGGCCTGAATGCGCATGGTCACCACTTCTGCAACATCACCTTCTCTTTCCCAGCCCTCAGCTATGGCCTCTTGTGGAGTTCCTTACAATCAGTTGAATGAGGAAGAGAAAACTCGGGCCTGGCTTACAGATGGCTCTTTACAATATGCAGGTACCACCTCGAAGTAGACAGCTGCGGCACCGTGGCACCTTCCTGGGATATCCCTGAAGGACATTGGTGAGAAGAAATCCTCCCAGTGGGCAGAACTTTGAGCAGTGCAATCTGTCAGCAACAGACACCCAAACTCAGCCCCCAGTATGGCACCCTTCCCCAAGGTGTTTACCCTGCTACCTGGTGGCAGGTGAACTACATTGGACAACTTCCATCCTGGAAGGGGCAGTGAGTTGTTCTAACTGGAATAGACACATACTCCAGATATGGATTTGTCTTCCTTGCACACAATGTTTCTTCCAAAACTACCATCTGTGGACTTACGGAATGTCTTATCCACCACTTGGTATTCTACACAGCATTGCTTCCGATGAAGGAACCCTCTTCACAGCAAATGATGTGTGGGAATGGGCACATGTTTATGGAATTCACTGGTCTTACCATGTTCCCCATGATCCTGAAGCAGCTGGATTGATAGAACAGTGGAATGGCCTTTTGAAGACTCAATTATGGTGCCAACTAGGTGACAATACCTTGCAGGGCTAAAGCAATGTTTTCCAGGAGGCTGTACATGCTTTAAACCAGCATCCATTCTATGGTGCTG
This sequence comes from Dasypus novemcinctus, assembly GCF_030445035.2. Lineage (NCBI taxonomy): Eukaryota > Metazoa > Chordata > Mammalia > Cingulata > Dasypodidae > Dasypus > Dasypus novemcinctus. The sequence goes on from NC_080673.1 coordinate 184,168,179, forward strand.
TTTCTCCCACAGCCAGGATTCACAGGTCCAGGAATCAAGGCATGGAAATGGGAGTGGCACCACCCACTGTTACTACTAGTGATCCACTAGGAAAATGTGTGCCTCCTGTCCCTGCAACCTTAATTCTGCTGGTCTACAGGTTTTACCTCCAAAAGGAGGAGTGCTTCTACCAGGGAACACAACAATGATCCCATTGAACTGAAAGTTAAGACTGCCACCTGGCCACTTTGAGCTCCTTGGACCTCTGAATCAACAGGCAAAGAAGGGAATTACTGTACTGGCTGGAGTGATTGATCCTGACTATCAAGGGGAAATAGGACTGCACCTACACAATAGAAGTAAAGAAGAATTTGCTTGGAATACAGAAGATTCCCTAGGGTAAAACTGCAACAACCCAATCCAGGCAGGACTACCAAAGGCCCAAAATCTTCTGCTGAGGTGCTTGCTGAGGGTAGAGGAAACATGAATATGGGTGGTGGAAGAAGATAGTGATAAAATACCCAGTTACAGAAACGAGGATGGTAATGGTCATGAATATTTCTTCCTTGTTTTGTTATAAGTATGTTTGTATATGTACAAAAAACAAATATCTTTATTTTCTTCCCTAGCTTTTCCTCATATTATATGACATAAGTTCAATTAGTTTCACGTCATAGTATTCAAGAATATGAAGTTTAAGAGTGAATACTGGGGCGGCGGACTTGGCCCAGTGGTTAGGGCATCCGTCTACCACATGGGAGGTCTGCGGTTCAAACCCCGGGCCTCCTTGACCCATGTGGAGTTGGTCCATGTGCAGTGCTGATGTGTGCAAGGAGGGTCGTGCCACACAGGGGTGTCCCCCACGTAGGGGAGCCCCACACGCAAGGAGAGCTCCCCGTAAGGAGAGCCGCCCAGCACGAAAGAAAGTGCAGCCTGCCCAGGAGTGGTGCTGCACACACGGAGAACTGACACAGCAAGATGACGCAACTAAAAGAGACACAGATTCCCGTGCCGCTGACAACAACAGAAGCGGACAAAAAAGAACAGGCAGCAAATGGGCACAGAGAACAGACAACTGGGGGGGGGGGGGCGGGAGGGGACATAAATAAATAAAAATAAAATCTAAAAAAAAAGTGTGACTATTGGGAGTAGATGTGGCTCAATCAGTTGAGCTCCTGCCTCCCACATGGGAGGTCCCAGGTTTGGTTCCATATGCCTCTTGAAAAAACAAACAACAAGCAAAACAAATGAAAAAACCAACTCAGGGGAGCCAATGTGGCTCAGTGGTTGAGCACTGGCTTCCCACAGATGAGGTCCTGGGTTCATTTCCTAGCCCCTGGTATTGCAAAAAAAAAAAGAGTGAATATTACCCAAGGACTTGCACCCTATTCTGGAGGGATCTAGTGTGTTTCCAGTTGTATGTAGGAGAGTTGAGTGTTGCTAGGCAGGGGAAAAAATTATATACTACATATATGTATATCTGTTATTGTTCTTAGAGAGTAAGTATGGTTTAAGATGATGTGTGTGGTTGCCAAGTTGAAAAGCGGTGGACTATGATGATTAGGCTAATGTGTCTACTCGGCCAGGTAATGGTACCCAGTTGTTTGGTCAAGCAGGCACTGGGCTAATTGTAATACAAGGACTTTGCATGGACTGTAATCATCAGTGAGTTGACTGCATAGATGGCTGGTTACATCTACAATCACGTGAGGAGACTGCTGTCAGCGATGAGTTACATCTGATCCAGTCAGTTGAAGGCCTTAAGAAGAGAAGTGATTCCAGCATTCAGAGAGAGAATTCCCGTCTCTACTTCATCAGACAGCCAGTGTCTCCTGGGAACTCAGCAAGGACTTTCACCAGAATCCCGGGCTTGCCCTGTGGAATTTGGACTTGGGCATCCCCACAGTCTCATGAGACAATTTAATAAAATCTCATAGTATTTACAGATATCTCCTGTCAGTCTGATTCCCTAGAGAATCCTGAATAACACAAACAGAGAAAAAATGCCTAATCATATTCATATCTCACAAAACCAAACCATATATATATATGTTGGGGGCCTTTAGCATTAATATAGTATCAACTTTGTTTTTGCTACAAAAACATTACAGTGTTGTTTTTAGTCTATAAATTGCATTAGTTATATTTTCCCGTGGATGACCACATTCTTAATACCTTGTAGAAGAACATTCATATTTATGTTATTAACCATAATCTTCATCTACTGTCAAAATCATTGTTATATATTCCCTATATTATCCTCCTTCTGTCCTCAAACTAATATTAATCTCCCTAGACTACTCGTTTCAGCCACAATCACATCCATAAATCAAGTGTTTATTACATTCTTCATAATGTGTTACCATCAATTCCAGTCATTATATTTGATCTTATTAAACATTCTACCTACATCCAGCATCATTTCCTCCTTCTCATCTTACATTCCATCTCCCACCAACCTATACTTCGTAGTCTACTGTGGAGTCCAAGTCCATAAGTCTATTCATTGTATTTAGTTCATATCAGTGAGATCATACAATATTTGCTTTTTGTGTCTGGATTATTTCACTGAACATAATATCCTCATGGTTTCTCCATGTTGTCATGTGCCTTCCCAATTGATTTCTTCTCTCAGCTGAATAATATGCCATCATATGAATATAAGACATCTGATTTGTCCGGTCATTAGTTGACAGACACGTAGGTTGTTTCCATCTTTTAGTAATTGTGAATATAGCCACTATGAACATTGGTGTGCAAATATCTGTTCATGTCCTTGCTTTCAGTACTTCTGAAGATATTCCTAGTAGCAGGATTGCCAGATCATACAGCAGTTCTATATTTAGTTTCCTGAGGAACTGCCAAATCATCTTCCACAGAGCCTATACCATTTTACAGTCCCACCAACAGTGGAGAGTGTCCCTATTTTTCCATATCCTCTCCAGCATGGAGTTTTCTGTTTTTTCAGTAATGGTCATTCTGTGAGGTGTGAGATGATATCTCATTGCAGTTTAGACCTGCATTTCCCTAATAGCTACTGACATTGAACATCTTTTCATGTTTCTTTGGACCATTTATATTTCTACTTTAAAAACGTCTATTCAATTATTTTGCCCATTTTTTAATTGGGCTCCTTGTCATTTTGTTGTTAAGTTGTGTGATCTCTTTATATAACATAGAGATCTAGCCCTTATCAGATATATAGTTTCCAAAGAAATTTTCCCATTGTGTTGGCTGTCTTTTCACCTTCTTTACAAAATCATTTGAGATATAAACACATTTAATTTTGAGGCAGTACCATTTATCTATTTTTCCTTTTGTTGCTCATGCTTTGGATGTAAGGTTCAAAAAGCCACCAACAACCACAAGATCTTGAAGTTGTTTCCCTACATTTTCTTCTACAAGTTTTATAGTTTTAGTTTTATATTTAGATCCTTGATCCATTTTGAGTTAAATTTTGTATAAGGTGTGAGATAAGGGTCCTCTTTCTTTCTTTTAGATATGGATATCCAGTTTTCCAAGGACCATTTGTTGAATAGGCTGTTCTGACCCAGCTGAGTGGTTTGAAAGCCTTGTCAAAAATCACTTGATCATAGATGTGAGGGTCTATTTCTGAACTCTATTAAAATCCTTGGTCAATCTGTCTATCTTTACGCCAGTATCATGCTTTTTTTAACCACCATAGCTAGATGATATTCTTTTTTTTTCTTCTTCTCCTTTATTTTCTTTTAAATGTTACATTAAAAAAATATGAGATCCCCTTATACCCCCCACCCCACCACTCCCACATCAACGACCTCTTCCATCATCATGGCACATCCAATGCACCTGGTGAATACATTCTGGAGCACTGCTGCACCACATGGACACTGATCCACATTGTAGTCCACACTCTCCCCCACTCCACCCAGTGGGCCACGGCAGGACACACAAACATCTGTCCCTGCAGCACCACCCAGGACAACTCCAAATCCTGAAAATGCCCCCACACCGTATATCTTCTTCCATCTCCTTACCATCAGCAGCCACCATGGCCACCCTCTCCACGTAACTATTACAATTTCTTCCCTTACTAATCACAATAGTTCCCCTGCAGAATACCAGTAAGTCCACTCTAATCCATACTCTATTCCTCCATCCTGTGGACCCTGGGATGGCTATGTCCAGTCCCCCTCTACATCAAGAGGGCCTTAGATTCCACATGGATGATGTATACAATTCTCCTACTTGCAGTTGTAGGCACTCTTGGCTCTCTGGTGTGGTGGTTGACACTCTTCACCTCCCTGTCAACTGGCCAGGGACAGTCCAATAAACCAAAGGGTAGGAGCTGCAAGTTTGCTGAGGCCCAGGGTCTGGCCGTCACATGGACTGTCCAGAGATTCAGGTCTCCTGAGTCTACACCAACCCAAGTGCTAACCACAGGTCTGGTAAAAGTAATAGAAGAGGCATGTGTAGAAAGGTCACATCTGAGTCCAACTCCATCACACTCAGGAACACAAATTGCAAAGTAGGGCCAACTGACATGGCCCTGAACTCCAGAGCCATCTCCTATGACCATAGAACCTGTGGTCTCTGTAGCCCTCAGGAGAACCAGCACCTGGGTTTCCATCTACCTTGGCTGTCTCTGGTACCCTGCTGAGGCGTGTCTCACCTCTGATGTATCAGAGTTGTGTATCACCCTTCTGATGACCTCCCGACTCTTTTTTGGAGACTCATAGCCATATAAACTCACTTGTCCTTTCCATTTCCCCCTTTTATCCAAAGTCAAAAAGCAGTTTTTAACACCTGATATTACATGTAGGCTGAGATATTCTGCCAGTCTGAGTTGACCCCTTTACTCAAGGTCTTTTTCTAGATAATATTCTTTAAAATCTCAAGTGAGAGTCCTCCAACTTTGTTCTATTTTAAAGATATTTTTGGCATTTGGGGATGCTTACCCTTTCAGATAAATTTAATAATTGGCTTTTCCAATTCTACAAAGAAGGATATTATAATTTTATTGGGATTGCATTAAATCTGTAGATCAATTTGGGTAGAATTGACATCTTAATGATATTTAGACTTCCAATATCTGAACACAGAATAGTGCATAGAATACACAATATGTATGTATAGAAACACTACTGATTTTTGAATATTATCTTGTATCCTGTCACTTTGATGAATTCATCTATAAGTTCTAATAATTTTGATGTGGACTTTTTGGGATTTTTTATGTATAGGGTCATATCATCAGCAAACAGCAAAAGTTTTACTTCTTCCTTTCCTATTCTGGTGTCTTTTATTTCTTTTTCTTGCCTAATTGCTCTAGCTAGAACTTCTAGCACCTTATAGAATAACATTGGAGAGAGTGGGCATTCTTGTCTTATTTCCAGTCTCAGTGTGAAAGCTTTCAGTCTTTCTCCATTGAGTACAATGTTAGCTGTGGGTTTTTCATATATGCACTTTTATCATATTGAGAAATTTTCTTTCCATTACTATCTTTAGGAGTGTTTTTATCAAGAAAGGACATTGCTGTATTTTGTCAAATGCCATTTCTGTCTCTATTGAGGTGGTGTTGTGCTATTTTCTTTTAATCTGTTAATGTGGTGTATTACATTAATTAATTTTCTTATGTTGCACCAACTCTGTATATCAGGGATAAATCCCATTTGATCATGGTGTACAAATTTTAATGTGTTTTTGGATTCAGCTTGCTAGTATTTTGTTAAAGACTTTTGCAACTATGTGGCTCAGGCAATGGGATCCTGCCTACCACATGGGAGGTCACTGGTTTGGATCACTGTACCTCCTAAAGAAGACAGTGAGCTGGCATGACGGGCAGGAGCAGGAAGCTGACACAACAAGAGACACAAGAAGAAAAAACATAATGAGAGAGCCAATAAAGCAGGAAGCAGAGGTTCCCAGTGCCTCTAAAGAAGACAGCAAGCTGACACAATGGGTAGGCATGGCAAGCTGACACAACAAAATGATGGAACAAGAGACATGGGGAGGAAACACATAATGAGAGACACAACAAAGCAGGGAGCAGAGGTGGCTCAAGTGATTAGGCACCTCCCTCCCACATCAGAGGTCCCAGGTTCAGCTCCTAGTACCTCCTAAAGAAACAAGGAAGACCAACAGACACAGCAAGTGAAAAACAACAAGGGGATGGGGAGAAATAAATTTTTTAAAAAAGAGTTATTAGTCTGTAGTTTTCTTTTCATGTGGTATCTTTTTCTGGCTTTGGTATGAGGGTGATGTTAGCTTCATAGAATTAATTAGGGAATGTTTCCTTCTCATCAAGTTTTTGAAAGAGTTTGAGCAGAAGTGGAACTAAGTCTTCTTGGCATATTTGGTAGAATTTCCCTGTGAAGCCATGTGGTCCTGGGCTTTTCTTTGTTTAGAAGTTTTTGATTACTGATTCAATATCTTTACTAGTAATTGGTTTGTTGAGATGTTCTATTTCTTCTTGCATCAATATTGATAGCGTGTTTCTAAGAATTTGTCCATTTCATTTAGGTTATCTAATTTACTGGCATACAGTTGTTCATCATATCCTCTTATAGTCCTTTTTAATTTAGCAAGATTGGCAGGAATATTCCCTTTTTCATTTCTGATTTTCATTATTTTATCCTCTCTTTTTCTTTGTCAGTGTGGCTAAAGGCTTGACAATTTCATTGATCTTTTCAAAGAACCAATTTTTTATTTTGTTGATCTTTTCTATTGTTTTTGTTTAGTTTTTTTGTTTTCTATTTCATTTATCTCCATCCACTCTAAGGTTTATCTCCTACCTTCTGCTTGCTTTGTGTTTAGTTGCTCTTCTTTTTCTAGTTCTTCCAGCTTCTGTTTAGGTTTCTGATGTGAAGTCTTTCTTCTTTTTTAATGTAAATATTAAGAGCTATAAATTTCCCTTTCAGCATTGCCTTTACTGCATCCCTTATATTTTGGTATGTTTTATTTTTCATTTTCTTTCTCATTTACCTCAAGATATTTCCTAATTTTGATAGTGATTTCCTCTTTAACTGATTTGTTGTTTAAGAATATATTGTTCAACAGCCACATACTTGTGAATTTTCCATTTCTTCCTCTGTTATTGATTTCTAGCTTTATTCCACTGTGGTCAGAGACTATACAATGTATTATTTATTTATTTATTTTTTAATTTATTAAGACTTGTTTTGTGACCCAACATATGGTCTCTCCTGGAGAATGATCCATGTGCACTCAAGAAGAATGTGTATTCTGGTTTTGTTGAGTGAAGTGTTATTTACATGTCTGTTAGGTCTAGTTGGTTTACAGTATCACTCAACTCTTCTATTTCCTCTTCAATCTTCTGATTGAATGTTATATCCATTATTGAAAATGATGTATTAAAGTCTCCTACTATTAATATAGGATGATCAATTTCTGCTTTCAAATCTGTCAGTATTTGCTTCATATATTTTGGGGCCCTGCTATTAGGTGCATTTATATTTATAATTGTTATATTTTCTTGTTAAACTGTCCCTTTAAGCAGTATATAATGACCTTCTTAGTCCCTCATAACTGCTTTTTACTTAAATTATATTGTATCTTATATTAACATAGTTACCCTAGCTCTCTTTTTTGTTACTACTTTCATAGCATATATATTTTTTATTACTATCATTTTCCACATACTTATATCTTTGAATTTAAGTGAGTCTCTTGTAAACACTATATAGCTGGGTCATGTTTTTTTATCCATTCTACCAATCTCTGCCCTTTGATGGAGAAGTTCAATCATTTACATTTAAAGTCACTACTGATAATCTAGACTTTCTTGTTTTTGTTTTTTTTTTAAGATTTATTTTTTATTTATTTATCTCCCCTTCCCCACCCCCAGCTGTCTGCTCTCTGTGTCCATTCGCTGCTTGCTGTTCTGTGTCAGCCTGGTTTTCTTATCAGTGGCACCCAGAATCTGTGTCTCTTTTTGTTGCATCATCTTGCTACATCAGCTCTCCATGTGTACAGCACCATTCCTGGGCAGGATGCACTTTTTTTGCACTGGGCGGCTCTCCTTACTGGGTGCACTCCTAGTGCGTGGGCTCCCCTCCACTGGGGACACCCCTGCATGGCAGGGCACTCCTTGAGCACATTAGCACTGCGCGTGGGCCAGCTCATCACATGGGTCAGGAGGCCCTGGGAACCTTGGACCTCCCATGTGGTAGGCAGATGCCCTATCTGCTAGGCCAAATCTGCTTTGCAGATAATATAGACTTTCTTCCACCATTTTGCTCTATATCCTTTGTATGTCATACCATTTTGTTTCTCAATTCTTCTGTTAATACCTACTTTTATATTTATTTGATTATTTGTATTCTACCTTATTGAGTGCTTTCTTTTTTCTATCTGGATATATTTTTCACATATTTTCCTTGTGGTTACCGTAGAGTTAAAGGTTAACAACCTAAATATATAACAATCATATTTGGTTTAGTTCCAACTTAACTTAAATAACATACACATATACTATTCTAAACCTTATGAGGTTTACGACAGGTCTTTCTTTCTTTATGCAGCTTTATGCAACTCTCTTGTGTCCTTACCTTTCAATCGAAGAACTCCCTTTAGCATTGGTTATAGAGCAGATCTAGTGGTGATGAACTCCCTCAGGTTTTTTAATCTGGAAATGTCTTTATCTCTCCTTTATTTTTTAAAGAAAATCTCACTGGATATAAAATTCTTGTTTACTTTTAACCCTTTAAGTATTTCAACACATTGCCTTCTTGCATCCATGGTTTCTGATAAGAAATGGGCACACAATATAATTGGGACAAGAGTACATAACATGCTTTTTTGTTGCAGTTCTTTTAGAACACTCTCCTTGTCTTTTCCATTTCAGAGAGTGGTCAATATATGATGGGGTATATTTGTATTCATGTTTGTCCTGTTTGGTGTTCTCTAGATGTCTCGGATATGCATATCCACATACTTTTCTAAGTTTGGGAAATTCTCTTTCATTATTTCTTTGAATATTACTTTTGCCACTTTCTTTTTTCTCCTTCTGGGAGTCCTATATTGTGTATATTGTGTCCCAGAGATGCCTTGGACTAGTTTCACTTTTTATCATTCTTTTTCCTTTCTGTTCCCCAGCCTGACTCATTTCAGCTGTCTTTTCTTTGAGTTCACTGTTTCTTTCTCTGCCAGATCCAATCTGCTCTTGAAATCCTCCCAGGAATTTTTCATTTCATTGATTATGGTCTTCAACTCCAGTAGTTCTGCTTGGTTCCTTTTTAAAATGTCTATATCCTAACTAAGATTCTCATATTGCTCATTCATTGTTTTCCTGATATCCCTAGTTCTTGCTCTGTATTCTCCTTGAGCAATTTTAAGATCATTTTAAAAAAGATTTTTTGGTATGTCCACATTCTTGTCTTTTTCATTAGTGTTTTCTGGATTTTTATACTCTTTCTTTGGATGGGTCATTTCTTATAACTTTGTCTGTCTTGTAGTCTTCGTTACACACATCATATTTTAATATTTTAACCTGTTAACTCTGGGATTTATTCCCTGAGATGTCTGTTACTTGGTTTTGTAAGCAGCTGCTGGTAAGACAGAGATTTTATCAGAAAGGTCTGCCCAAGGCACTTGCAGTATGCAAGATTTTCCCTGTCTTTCTGGGCCTGTGTCTTATCCCGGGCTTTTGCTTGTTAGCTCTTTTGGAATTCCTCTGATTATAAGAGTTTGGCTGTCCCCCTGTTTCCCAGGAAACAGACCTCCCCTCCCTCTTCTGGGTGTTTGAAACTGTCAACCCTTTGCCCCAGATTGTCCACCTCTGTAATTTCTAACACTCTTTTCATTCTTAAGCCATTTTCGCCTGGAAGGCAAATTCTGGGAGAGGGACACACTGGAGAGGACTTTCCCAAGTCTGTCTTTCCGAGCTGAATCAGGGCCAGGGACCCCCAACAGGGGTACAGACCAGCTCCAATGCACCCTAGGGAGGGGGTCAGCAAGGGCACAAAGAGCTTTCTCCAAAGCTGTGCTTTCTTAGCCTGCCCTTCAGCTAACTTTTCCCAGCAGCCCTGAGGAAGTGCAGCATCTTTAAGTCTCTTCCACCACAGGCTTTGTCCTGGGTGGGTTGAAACAATGGCCACCCTCAGAGCTGGGCCCTCAGTAATCTGAAGTCACTAATCAAAAGCTGGGATCAATGATCAGCCATGCCCATCCCTGGTCTAGGGGAAGAGGATTTTTATGTCCCTTTCTGTCACCAGTGACCTCGCCAGGGACTGGACCCCATGGCAGCCTGCCATGAGAGTGGGGGATGGGCACCAGTAGTTGCCATGTGGAGAAAGCACTTTACTGTTTTTTACAGTAATTTATCAGCCTCTTCCTCCTACTCTTGCCTGGATGTTGTACCTTGTTCTTCTGGCCTTCAGAGTTTCAAAGTAGTTGTTTCAGATAGTTCCTGCCTGTTTAATAGTTATTCTGGTAGAAGGACTGAGTTCTACATGTCTCCCTACACTGTCACCTTTCCATAATTCTTGCCCTTCTCCCCACCTACCCCCTGTCCCACTGATTATTTACATGTGTTTTAAACTGTAATATTCTCCAGGGTTTTTTTTTTCTTTCTGTTAAATCTTTTTGTTTTTTTGTTTAGAAATAATTACTGTTTTCTGATTCATTAGTAGATGATTTTTATTGTTTCCTCACACTGGCGTAGATGAATTCCTTTTAAAAGTACCTCTTCAGTCATTTTATAGGATTTGTTGAGGAAGGGAAGGCAGATTCATGTGCTCAGTCCCCCTATTCATCATTCAATCTCTACTTCAGTTCATTGAAAGTTTGTTTATGAGTCAGTTTCCAAGTCTGCGTGAATCTGACAAATTTGATTTCCTGGACTTTCGGGTCCTGGTGTCCCCACCAGTACAACGTAGCTTTGTGAGGCATGGCTTGACAGCCAGCTGGCTTTCCTCTAATAGCTGTAGCTCCAGTATTTTAAAAGTAACATTTAAATATTTAAAGTATTTTTCATTTCAGAAAGGAAGTGAACTGCATAAATGCTAGACAATAAAAATGAGGTTCTAATGCTTGATGCCACATTTTCTTCCTACTGATCAATTCAATCTTAAAATCAAATATATCCACCCACATCCTTAGAGAACTCATTGAAAATCTTATGCAGCTGAAAAATTTCTAATCTCCTTTTACTATGACTCTAGTAGTCAATTAAAGACTTTTCAACATATAAAATATGAATTTTTATGTCTATTTTCAAAGTAACTGAAGGCCAGATTTTGACCATTGATTTATATGCTGAATATGCCTGTCCTACGAAAAGAAATTTGGTTAATTTGGGAGTTTGGGAATGTGCTAAACTATTTTTATCTAACTTTCTTATAAGCAGAGCATTTCAAAACCACAGAAAAATATGCTTTTTTTTTTACCCTTAAAAATTTTTTTTGGAAGAATCAAAAACATTCTCATTGTTTTTGTTTCTTCCAATATTTAACTTTTTTTAAATTTTATGACAGTGTTGGATTTGGGGGTGTTCATTGTACACCCACTTGTCCAAAGCCAAACATGAATAATTATAGACCATAAAACCATAAAACTATCAAAAAATGATTATTTTTTACAACAGGACTCACATTTTGACTACTAATATCAGTCAATACTGAGAGGAGGGATTTTGAACTATCAAATGAGGCAACACCCCACCTGTTAGCAGAGGACAGGATAAACCAGTTTTTCTAGACTTTCTTTCTATTTCACCTATAGAACCATGCCCTAGGCCTACTACTACCCCTTCCCCCTTATCTTTCCCAAAGTGCTCCAAGTGTATTAGTGTGCCAAAGGGATGTCAATGCAAAGAACCAGAAATCTGTTGGCTTTTATAAAGGGTATTTATTTGACGTAAAAGCTTAACAGTTACAAGACCCTAAAGTGTACAACTCAAGGTTGCTTTCTCACCAAAGTCAGTTGCCATGTGTTGAAGCAAGATGATCACTGATGTCTGTGAGATTCAGCTTTCCTCTGGGCTTCCTCTCTTTCAGCTGCAGGCTGGCACAGGGCTGGTCTTTCAGGGCTTCCTCTCTCTCCTGCCATAGGGCTCGTTTCTTTCTAGGCTTTCTAAATCAGACTCATGTGGGCTGGTCTCTTTCCAAGATCAGCTGCAAACTATCAGGTGTATGGCTCATCTCTCCCTGGAGCCCCAGGATCAAAAATGACAGAGCTCACTCTCTTCCTATGTGCCTTCTTGAGTGAGTGTCCATTTATATTGGCCCACCAAGGGGGCAGGGACTCAACCTAAGTCATGCCTTACTGATGTGATTGAATCAAAGCCCTAATCTGTTTTTTTTACTTGTATGACTAACACTTTTTAAATATATTTTCTATTTTTATTTTTAAAAATACTTAGATTACATATATGTTACATAAAAAATATAGGGAATTCCTATATGCCCCATTCCCCACACCTCCCACATTTTCCCATAATAACAACATCCTTCATTAGTGTGGCACATTCGCTGAAATTGATGACCACACTTTGGAGTATTGCCACTAAGCATGGATTATAGTTTACATTGTAGTTTATACTCTTTCCCACATAATTCTGTAGGTTATGGTAACATATATTATGGCCTGTATCTGTTGTTGCAATGTCATTCAGGATAATTCCCAAGTCCCAAAAATGCCCCCGTATTACCCTGATTTTTCCCTCTCCCTGCCTGCAGAACCTCCAACGGCCACTGCCTCCACATCAATGATATAAGTTCTTCTATTGCCAGAATCACAATATAAGTCTATAGTAGAATACCAGTAAGTCTCCTTTAGTCCATACTTCATTCCCCAATCCTGAGGATTCTGGGATGGTGATGCCCACTCCACCTCTAATTGAGAGGGCAAAGCCCTAACCGTAACTCGTAATTTAATCAAAGGCCCCTCAACTGAATCCAATATAAACAAAGGTGTCACGCCCAGAAGAAGAGATTAGTTGACAAACATAATTTTTTTCCTTTTGGGATTAAAAAAAAAAACTCAAACTGTCACACTCCACCCTTGAACCCCAAAAAGATAATTACAATATTCCAAAAAATGTAAATGCTTTCCGTAGCAATGCTAAGTACAAAATCACATCAGTTATAGAAATACAATTTGTCTTAGGGCAAAGTCCCCTCCCCTCTGGCTGTAAACCTGTGAAATTTACAAAACAAGTTACCTGCTTCCAATGTACAAATGAGGCACAGACATAAGATAAACATTTGCATTACCTAAAGGAGAATTTGGGAGGGAAACATGTGTCACGGATCCCCAACAGTTCTGAAAACCTGCAGGGCATATTCCATTAGATTTCAAAGTCGGAGAGTCATTCTTAAAATGAGGGTTGCTTCTTCTCCCTGGGGATTCATGGGGGCCCACCCTGTCCACAGGCTTGCCCAATGGCCATTTTCTTGGTTCTACCGTCATCAAGCATCTGGGTGGTGACCAAGCTCCCGACCTCGCCCTCCAAGAACAGTGAGGTGATGGACACTTTGCTCCCAATCTCTAGGACACAGTTTCAACTCCCTTAGTATAGTGAAGGGGGGCAACATTCTCCCTAATCCCTGGCATTCGTGTCAAACCTCCTCAAAACAGCGAGGTGGCAACCTGGCCTTCCTTAATCTGTGGGGAACAGGCCCACGCCCCTCAGAGCAGTGGAGTGGTAACCTTACTCTTCTCAACTCAAGGGGAATGTGCTCCACCCTCTTTGTAGCCTGGTAGCTAGCTATTCAACTCTAAACAGTGGGCTGAAACATCCATCCTCTTCAAATGCTAGGAAAACTCCCTCCCTCCATACATATGGGTGGGGACCCTCTCTTGGCCCAAGGAATTGACTTAATTCCAGACCTCAGCTTCCACGGTGTTCCCCTTAAAGCCATTTTGATTAAAAGTTGCAGAAAAATTAGCGAGATTGATCCTGATGTTATATGGAAGGTAGAATTTGAGAATAGCAAGCCCTGAAGAGTTTCCCAAGCAAACTTGGTGAATGCATTGTGAAATGAATTAGTTCATGTTAAAAGGAATATAAACAGTAATTATAGAATTATAGAAAAGATTTCCATCCTCAAGCTCTCAATCAAAGATACGTAACATAATGAAATATTGATTTTGTTCAAGTAGACTGATAAATTGATAAATGTGGTTTTTTTGGCTGGAAATTTAAGAGACATGAATATTATTATAAATGTATTAAATACATGAATTTGGTTTAATTAATCAATAAACTCAGTAATTTCAATCAGAATGCAGGATTTTTAAAAAAAAAATTGGTGAAACTATTCTAAAGTTCATCCAGAAAAACAAATGTAAGAATAACTAGGAAAAAAATATAGGGAAGGTAATAATGAGGGGAAATAGCTCTTCAAATATATGTGTGTCGTTAAATTACAGTAGTTAACATGGTATGGACTGGTATGGAAATAAATTAGTAGACTAATAATGAATGGAATGTTTAGAAATAAACATTATTATGTCGTAAAGCTGACCTTCCAAATGCTGGTTAAAAGGGAATCTATCCAGTAAAGTATGTCATGAAAACTGGAAAGCCATTTAACAAAAGTCAGCAGGATTTCTACAGCAATTCTCTCAGCAAAGCAAATTCAATAGCTTAAACTCTAAAAGAAATACCATAACAACAACAGCAAAACCTGGAAAAATAATATGGTTAAGTTAAAATAAAAAGTTTGAATGGGGAAGGCCATTCTAAATATGGTATAAGATTGTGAAACCATTAATGAGAAAATTGATTGTTTAAACATTAATTACCCCCCTGAAATTTCCTTACAACAAAGACATCAAAAATAACCACTTCCAGATTCAAAATCAAAAGACAAATAAGAGAAAAAGAAAAATGTTTGCAATACATTATACACATGTACTTAATCTCTTTAATAGGCAAAGAGGTCATACCAATCAATCTGAAACATTTTTTTCTACTATATCTTCTTATCTCCAGGGGTACATATTTCCCTTTCCTGTCTGCTCTGATCCACACACAGAATTTAGGAACATGATAAAGAACATGAGAATTCAACAGTATTTTAGTTTGCCAAAGGGCTGCCAATGCAACATACCAAAAAACGTGTTGACTTTTATTGTTTTGTTTTGTTTTGTTTAGGAGGTACTAAGGATTGAACCCTGGACCTTGTACATGGGAAGCAGACACTCAATCACTGAGCTACACCTGCTCCCTGTTGGTTTTTATAAAGGGGGTTTATTTGGGTCAAAAGATTACAGTTCCACGACCGTGGAAAATCCAAATCAAGATACTATTAAGAGGTGCATTCTTGCTAAAGTCAGCTACTGTTGATTCTGTTGCCCAGACATGTGGCAAAGCAACATGGCCATTGATCTCTGCCAAGGTCTTTGCCTTTTTACAGCTGTAGGCAAATTGGCATAGGGCTTATCTCTTACCTGGCTGTCTCTCTCTCTCTCTCTTTCTGGGCCTCAGCTTCTTGAGCCTCTCCCGGACTTCCCTCTTTGCAGCTCAGCCATGAGCAAAACTTCTCTCACACAGAAGCATCAACCATGGCGGCTCCCTATTCCTATGTCTATCTATCTCTTTCTGCATCTCTAGGTTTATATCAGACCCAGCAAGGGGGCAGAGATAACCTAAGTCATGCCTCACTGACCTAGTCCAATCAAAAGTCCTAAGATGATGTTATCAAGTAATCTAATCAAAGGCCCCTCAACTGCATTTAATGCAATCAAAGAGTATCACACCCAGAGGAATACATTAGTTTATAAATATAATCTATTCTGGGGATTCATAAAATAAATTTAAACTGCCACAAATGGAAAGAAACCCAAGGAAGTCTGCTTCCCCAGCATTTATACAGCCACTTCCCTGGGCCATCAACTCTCCCTCTGGAAACTGAAATAGCCTCCAACAGACCTCTCTGCCTCCAGCTGTGTTATCTTCTGTATTCATTTCCCAGGGTTGCTATAGCAAATTACCAAGAGCTGGGTGGCTTAAAATGACAGAAATTTGTTCCTACAAAACTCTGAAGTCCAGAAGTCTAATTGGTGTGTTAGCAGGGTTGATTCCTTCCAGAGGCTCTGACACTGTATCTGTTCCATGCCTCTCTCCTGACTTCAGGTGGTTGCTGCAAAATCCTCTGCACCCCTTGACTTGTAGCTACATCGCTTTTCACTCTGGTGTCTGCCTCTGTTGTCACGTGGCCTTTTCCCCTGTGTGTGTCTCTGCTTCTGCATCTCTGGTCCAAATCTCCTCCTTTTACTTATAAAGACACCAGTCATTGGATTTAGGGCCACCTAATCCAGTAGAGACCTCATCTTAACTTGACTGTATATGCAAAGATCCTATTTCCAAATAAGGTCACATTTTGAGGTTCCAGATGGACAAGAATTTGGGGGGGACACTATTCAACCCAGTACATCTTCCAATCCATTCTGTAGTGCTACTACAGTTATACTTTTTTATACACTTAAATTTGATCACGAGACTTCCCTGTTTCCTATTCAAATCTTTCCATGATTCTCCCATTGTATCTAGGAAAAGCCCAGCACTTCTTATGGTCCTGCTGCTCTTGCCAGTTTGTTTTTTTATGACCACACATATATGGTCTAAACTCTAGCCACTGAATTCCTACATGTCTCCTTAATAATCAAGCATTTTGGGGCTTGTATGCCTTTCTTCATTCATGCAATTTTCCTCTAATTTTAATTGCCTTCACTTCTTTTCTGACAAAATTTACCTACCTTTAAAGACTCAGACTAAAATCACCATGTCAGAAAGTCAAATTCTTTCTTTCCTTCCTCTCCTATTTCAAACAATTAATCATTCCCTTTTTCGTGTCTCATAGCGCTTTATTCCTATCACTCATGATCTTATTTTCCTAATCGAGTGGAACATATTTTCTGAAAAATATAATTATACCATTGAGGGCCATGGGATGCAATACTTTTAAGTCAAGACACCATAAGCACATTTGATAATATAATTACATTATAGTACAATCATGTTCTCCGTGAGCATACTTGGTAATATAATTTCCATATTTCCTCATTTTATTTAATAATAATATAATAAATAGATTGTTAAAGTACAGAATCAGAACTTGTAAAGTGCAAAATTTGTTCAATATTGTTTGTGTTTGTGTGTGTATAGTATCACAGAGTTTAAGTGTTAAGTCTTCAACATATTGCAAACATAAGGTTCTTTCTAAAGCATATCTCACCGTGCAATTATGCATATCATCATGACTTCACATCATGATGACATTTGTAGTTCATACTGGTAATAGTGCCTCATTAGCACTTTTTGAGTAGCTGTAGATAGTATATTAAAGACTACGTGAGTTTTGTCTTCGATTTTGGTTAAATTCAGAGCCTTGGATGTTCCTTAAATTAGTGACATATTGTTGGAAATTAAACAGTTTCTCGTTAAGTGGCAGAAAGATAGGAGAAGAGAGAGTTCTGGAGCCTGAGTGATCACACCTTTCCCTTCCAGCTTTGTACAGTCTATGAGCTATTCCTGAGAGATCTGTTGGTTTCTGTTTCCTTTAATTGCATTGCCTGGCTGAAGAGAGACATTCTTTTGTGTTATCAACAGTTTTTCATGCTTTATCATTACATAATCTTTGGGAAGACATTTTAAGCAACAACTAGAGATTCAAAATTACATGAAATTTTGTCACCAATACAAATACCTAACCAAAGTGAGGAAAGGGTAAATATCCTACCATATGTAACTAAATATGCTGTGCTCAGTTCTTGCTACTTGTGTTATCCCAGACAGTGAGAACTTACTCTTTTGCTTGGCAATGGGTACAGATACATCAAAACTTGAACAAATATTTGCATTTGCAATCATAAATTAAGATAATTGCTTGTGTGTTTGTGTCCTGTGCAAAACTATTAGTTCTGCTACTTTTTTCTCCTTCATGTCTGAATATCCTGAGTCCAGCATGGTGCTTTGTATATATTACATGCTCAATAAATGCTATGAAAAGAATGAGTAAACATAAACAAAAACTAGACAGGTATCTAATGATACCCATAGATGTCATAGATGTAATACAGTTAAACTAACATTGGTTTGAAGAGATGGTTCTTTATTTTTCCTTATCTCATGAATTGGAGAGAGGTGTGTTGTTGCTAAATTGAATGACTGTGTTTATCAGTTCCAAGGGAGAAAATCACGTAAGCGGATAGAATGTTCTCATTTAAGTTTTCCATGAACCATGACAACCTACATCAGCTTCTGATAGACAGCAGATCACATCCAAGTAAATGAACAAGTAGCAAATACCAACAAGACATTTGAGAAACATCCAGTATACTTAGGTCCAGACTCTGTTTTTGCAAGATATGTGCACTCAAGGTTGTCATTCTTTATTGCATATATGTTCTCATGTGTGGTTTGGAGCTGAATGTATTCCAGAAAAACGTGTTCTTAAATTTAATCTTTTCATGTGGACAAGAACCCACTGTAAGCAGGACCTTTTTGATAAGATTACTTCAGTTACGGTGTGGCCTAGTGCAATCAAGATGGGTCTTACTCCTATTGCTGCAGTCATTTATAAGTGGAATGAAACTTGGATGGAGAATGAGAAATCCACCAGAAGCAAGAAGCTGAAATTCAATGAGAAGTGAAGTGAGAAGCCAGGAGAGGTCACCATTTGCATTGCCATGTGACAGATAAGTCAAGGACCAAGGATCACCAACAGCCAGCTCCAGAATCCCAGTCTTCAGGGAGAAATCATTGCATTGATGATACCTTTATTTGGACTTTTTCTTAGCCTCAAAACCACGAACCATTAAGTTCTCATTGTTTAAGCCATCCCTTTGCATGGCATTTGCTTGAGTAGCCAAGGAAACTGAAACAGAGGTGCTTGGTATATGGATGATATGTAAAACTATGAGACTGGGTCAGATCACCAAAGGAGAGAGTGTAGATATGGAAGAAAAAATGACTTTAACTGATGATTGTTGGAGATTGAACCCTACCCCCCAGAGTAGACATGTTAACAACGCCCTAACCCAGATCCTGTGGAGGTGAACACATTTGTAAATAGGACCTTTGAAGATGTTATTATTTATGGTGCACCCAAACAGAATAAGGGTTGGTCTTAATCCTATATAGCTGAAGTCCTTATAAGCAAAGGAAATTGGACATGGAAAGATGAAACAACAGGAAGCAGTCAGAAGCTAGAAGGTAACAGAACAAGGAAGAGAAAAGAGAAGAGGAAGAGGAAAAGCTAAGCAAGGAACGCTAAGAATTGCTGACCAGCCAGAAATACTAACCTTGGGAGGATGCAAGCCTTCTAGCTTCTGAAACTGTGAGCCAATAAATCCCTGCTGTTAGGCCAACCCATTTTGTTTTAGCAGACAATGATCCTTTCGATGCAAAAAAAAAATCTACAAACTTCAAACAATCACTTCTGATTAAAAAATTACGCTAGCCAATTCTTAGCAGGATAAAAATAAAAAGCAAACTTCATTTAAGGATGAAAACCCAAATAAATACATTTATTTTCTCAACTTGATATTGCTCAAATTACAAAGCAATACAGGCTTACTGTCACAAGTAAAATAGTACCAAGATGTGTAAAAAAAGTTAATCATTATTTCATCCTCATCTCAAACCCCTCTGAGGAAACAAATGTTAAAAACCTAACATTTACCCCCTCACTTATTCTGCATGGCTCATTCAATATTTCAAGGATTTATACACTGCACAGATATGGAGGTTTGTTTGCATGTGCTTTGATTTAATAAAATAAAATCATACACATTATATAACCATGCATTTTACTAGCTTTTTAAAATTTAACACTATGCCATGGACATTCATGAAAATATGTATTAAAAATTTTTATCAGACTTTTTTTTCTTCTGCCCTTTCCTTTTCGGTATCTACTCATATCTCATCGCCTAGTTCCAACCTGGAATAACCCATGTAAATAACCCATTAAAGAGCTTTTCATATTTTTCTCCCAAGTTCATGTAATTACAACAAACTGAATAAACACATTTACACATTCACATACTCATACATATATAATGATTTATCATGGGGAATCATAATATAACTTAATTCTCTATGTCTTTCCTTTCTCACTCAATGCCTTATGGAATTCATTCTAATTTACTCTAATTCCTTCTTTTTAGTGGCTGCATAGTATTTTGCTATGCAGATACACACTTCATTTAAACATTTCCCTATGGATATATGTTCATTTTGAGTTTAAGGGTTTTTTTTTGCTACTATTATTTTTCAATATACAATTTTATGTGTAATGTTCCACACTTGTTTTTTTATTTCTAGTGGTTAGATTCTAAGGAGCACAATCATTGTGTTGAAAGGTCTGGTTTTTTAAATTTTAATAAATGTTGCTAGATTTTTTCTCAAAAGGCAATAACAATGCACATCTTCGTAAGTAATACATCAGATTGCAATAAATATCATCACTTTATAATTTTTCCAGTATATAGAATAATATCCTATTATTTTAATTTTCAGTTCCCTGATTGATTGTAAGTTTGGGTACATTTTCATAGGTTTATTAATCATATGGATTTGCTATTCTGTGAATTGCTTAATACCTTCTGTCTCTTTTAAAAAATTGGAATTGTTTATCATTTTCTTATCATTTTGTAGGAATTTGTTGTATATAAGAAATATTAAACTTTTATCTGCTATCTGCATTACAAAATTTTTCCAAATGCATTTTTGACACTTCATTTATGGTTTCTTTTGTCATATTAAAGTTTTAGATTTTTATATAATAAAATGTCTACATTTTATAATTTCCAGGTTTCTGGTTTTAGTTAAAAAGATGTTCTCTGAGATTTACATGCAGTCTCCTAAATGTTCTTGTAAGATTTATTTTTTTCCATTTAAGTTTTAATCCATTTGGAATTTATTTTTGGATTTGTTGCAAAATTGGGATACAAGTCCATTTTGTTCTAGATGAATAGCTAGTTATGCCAGCACTATTTATTAAGTAAACCATTCTTTCCCACAAAATTGAATACTACTTTTGTCACATATTAAATTATGATATATACTGAGACCTATTTTTGGATCTACTCTTCTGTTCCACTGATTTATCTCCTCTTATGCCAATACCATGCTGATTGTATTACAGTGATTTTTATTACAGTGGTTTTCAGTAGAAGGCAAGCCTCTCATTATTTATCTTCTCCACACTTTTCTTTGCTATTCAGGCATTCATATTTTCATACAAGGTTTTAAATAATTTTATCCAACTCCTGCTCTCCACCCCCCCCCCCAAAAAAGATATAACTGTTTGGATTATAATTGGAATTGTGTTATATTTATTTATTTATTTAGGGGGAGAACTGTTATTTTATATTAACTTTTCTTGTTCCAAGCAAGGCATATATGTAAATGTAAGGATATATTATATCTCATATTAGTATTTAAATTTAATTAAATCCCAATCAAAATCCTAACAGAACTTTTTAGGGGAATTTTATGTTAATTATAAAATTCACAGGAAGGAGAAAAGGGCTCAAATAGCTAAGAAAATTTTGAAATTAAAAAAATGAGGCCAAACTTTCCCTACCAGATACTGGAGTATACTTTAAGACTTTATAGGAAGCATATGTGGCTGAAGCAATTGAGTTCCCACCTACCACATGGGAGGTCCCCGGCTCACTTGCTGGTGCCTCCCAAAGAAGACAGCAAGCTGGTGTGATGGGCAGGTGCGGCAAGCTGATGCAACAAGAGACACAAGAAGAATAACATAATGAGAGATCCAAGAAAGCAGTTAGCAGAGGTTTCCAGTGCCTCATAAAGAAGATGAGCAAGACAGTGAGTTGACGCAATGGACAGGTGCAGCAAGCTGGCACAACAAGATGATGCCACAAGGGACACAAGAAGAAAAACACAATGAGATACACAACAAAGGAGGGAACAGGGGTGGCTCAAGCGATTAGTCACCTCTCCCACATTGGAGGTCCTGGATTCGGTTCCCGGTGCTTCCTAAAGAAACAGGTAAGACAAACAGATACAGCAAATGAAAACAACCAAGGGGTGGGGAGAAATAAATAAATAAAATAAATCTTTTTGAAAAATGAGTCTGTAGCGCAGAATTTACTAACGTATCATAAGACTTCTGCTTCTGGCCGTGATGAAGTACCAGGGCTCAGATTTAGCCCCTTCCTAAACAACTAAATTACTAGACAAAATACATGAAATAATAGTTTTCAGGCTTTGGACAGGCAACACAGAAAAGGAAAAGAAACAAGGTAAACCCTAAATTGCCCCAGCTTACTGCTTGAAGAGAACTCCTCATCTGCAACAGGAAAGGAGTAGAGTAACCAAACAGAACCTAGTGCTTTCTGGCATGAGCAGACAGACGGCAGAGTCTGAAGAGGCCATGGCATCTAGAATTTGTGGAGCAGAGTGCCAGTTAATAAATAGCTATGCAGAGAGAGCTCTGAAGACTGCGGTGGGTTCCCCTTGAGTGTTCAACTAGTGCCAATCAGTATATGCACATGAGAAAACTACTTGAGGTGAGAGAAAGTTTTAGAAGGTGGACAAAAGCATGCGCATGTTAGGGAGAGACATGGAAGATCTAGAAAAGGCCCAAATCAAGCTTCTAGAAATGAAAAGATAAACTATATGAGTTGACAAATATACTGGATGGCATCAACACTTGATTAAACACTGTGAAAGGAAAGATGAGTGCACCTGAATCCATAGCAATAGAAACTATCTAAAGTTAAATAAGGAGAGAGCAAAGACTGAAAAAAAAAGAGCATCAGTGAGCTGTGGGATATCAAGCAGCTTTACGTATATAGTTGCAGTCCCAGAAGGGGAGAAATAGGGGCAGATTTAAAAAAAGCTTATAGAAAAAATGGCTAAACATTTTCCAAATTTGATGAAAATTATAAATCCAAAGATTCAAGAAGGTCAATGAATTTGAAATAGAAGAAACATGAATAAAATTATGTTAAGGTACATCATACACAAATTGAATAAAATCCGTGATAAAGAGAAAATCTTAAAAACAGCAAGAGAGTGGAACAGGTGTAGCTCAGTGGCTGAGTGCCTGCTTCGTGAGTACAAGTCCTAGGGTTCAATCCCCGATACTTCCTGAAAAAAAAAAAAAACCCCAAAAAACAAAAAACGGTGAGAGGGAAAAGACACCTTTTATACAGAAGAACAAAGACTGACAACAGCCATCTTAACAGAAAAAATGCAGGCCAAGATGGTGAGGCAATGTTTTTGAAGTTCCAAAATAAAATAAATAAATAAATAAATAAAACTGTTTATGTACAAGTCTAAATCCAGAAAAGAAAAGAATATGTATATATATATCTTTTTTTTGCTTGTTTGTTTTTGGTCTTTTTTGGGGTTTTTTTGTGCTGGGCGGCTCTCCCTATCGGGCGTACTCCTTGCGCATGGGGCTCCCCTATGTGGGGACACCCCTGTGTGGCATGGCACTCCTTGCGTGCATCAGCACCGCACATGGGCCAGCTCCACACGGGTCAAGGAGGCCTGGGGTTTGAACCGCGGACCTCCCATGTGGTAGATGGATGCCCCAACCACTGGGCTAAGTCCACTTCCCTATATATATATATATATATATCTTTCAAAAAGGAAGGCAAAATGAAGGTTTTTCAGAAATAAAAAAGCTAAAAGAATTAATTACCAGCAGATCAGCAAAACAAGAAGTCCTTCTGGGAGAAGGAAAATGATAACAGGTGGAAATCTAGATCTACACAAAGGAATGAAGAGGACTAAAAAAGGTGAATATTCGAGTAATATAACATATTTTCCCCACATTTTTAAAAAAAACCTCTTTATAAAGTAGTTTACTCAGGAAGCAGAAGTGGTTCAAGTGATAAATGACTGCACCTACCACATAGGAAGACCCGAGTTCGATTCCTGGGGCCTTCTGGTGAAAAAGAAGAAGCGAAAGCGTGCCTGTGCAGCGAGTCGGTGCCTGTGTGGTGAGTTGAGTGCCTGTGTGGTGAGCCAAGTGCCCACGTGGTGAGCTGAGTGCCCACACGGTAAGCCAAATTCCCATGCAGGTGCCCATGTGGCGAGCCAAGTGCCCACATGGTGAGGTGAGTGCCCATATGTCGAGCCAAGTGCCCATGCAGTGAGCCGAGTGCCCGTGAGGTGAGCCGAGTGCCCGTGCAGTAAGCCGAGTGCTTGCACAAGTGCCTGTGTGGCAAGCCGAATGCTTACGTGAGTGCCCACATGGTGAGCCAGTGCCCATGTGGCAAGCCAGTGCCCACGTGATTGCCTGCACAGTGAGCTGAGTGCCCATATGCCTGCCCACGTGGTGAGCCAGTGTCCATGTGGTGAGCTGAGTGCCCACACAAGTGCCTGCATGGTGAGCCAAATGCCTACGTGAGTGCCCACACGGAGACCCAGTGCCCACGTGACTGCCCACATGGTGAGCCGAATGCCCACACACATGCCCGCGTGGTGAGCCAGTGTCCATGTGGTGAGCAGAGTGCCCACACAAGTGAGTCATGCAGCAAGATGATGACGCAACAAAAGAGAGACGAAGGGAGAGTAAAGGTGAAGCACAGCAGAGACCAGGAACCGAGTTGGTGCAATTGACAGGGAACCTCTCTCCCCCGTGAATCCTAGAGGAGAAAGACAAGAAGAGAAGACAAAAAGAGAACTAGGAACAGAAGATATCGCACAGAGAATGGACACAGACAACAAAACCAACAGGGTGGGGAAAGAGAGAGGGGAGGGGAAAAAATAAGGAGTTGACTCAAACAAAGTACTGAAAACTGTTATGTTACATCATGGATCGACCTCAAAAACATTGTGTTAGGTGAAAGAAACTAGAGAAAAAGGTCACATATTCTATGATGCCTCTTATACAAAATGCCCAGAAATGGCAAATCTATAGAGACAGAAAGTAGGTTGCACTTGCCTGGTGCTGAGAGGAGGAATGGTGAGTGACTGCAAATGGGTGCAAGAGATCTTTGTGAGGTGATGGAAATATTCTGAAATTACATTATGGTGATGGTTGCACAATTCTAAAACTCACTGAAGCATACACTAAAAAAGGGCGATTTTTTTTTTAGTATGTTGTACTCAAAGAGTTGCTATAAAAAGATAATTGACTGCATACAGCAAAATAATAATATGTTATGGTATATATGTAGAAATAATGCATGACAACAATTGCAAAAAGTTGTCAGAGGGAAAAATGGAAGAATATTGTAAGATACTTATAGTATATTTGAAGTGGTAGAATAATTGAATTAATCACCAGCAGATCAGCACAACTGCTGGTAGAATTTTTACTTGAAGGTACTTACATGTCTGTCAATAGAAGAGAAAGTAAACAAATTATGGTATATCTATGTAATGGTATGAATACTACTTAACAACAAAAAGGAAGAATTTATTGCAACCAAGTGGATGAACCTTAAAATAATGATGCTGGGTAAAAGAAGCCAGACAAAAAGGAGTACCTACTGTGCAATTCTTTTTATATACAATTTGAGAAAATGCAACCTAATCAAGAGTGACAAAAAGGGATCAGTGGTTGCCTGAGTGGGTGGTGGAGACAGCAGAATTACAAAGTGCACAAGGAAACTTTGGGGAGTGATGGATATGCTCATTATTTCTTGTGTGTGGTCATAATTCTACAAGTTCATACACATGTTAAATCTCATCAAGTCCACTTGCAAAAGAAAGATGTAATATTTTATATTTTGACCTTACACTCTTCGCAGACAAAAATCCTCATTAATTAAAGAGTTATTATTTTCTTAATCCTATACAATTAGAAGAAAATTAAGGAGAAAATGTTAAAACAGATATGTGTGAGATCACCCTAGGAAAGAAAGAAAAAAAAACATAAAGAAAATAATTTCAAATTATAAAATATAAAAAGAATTATATCCAAATATATTGAGTTCCTTCAAATGAGTGAGAAAAATATGTGAGGAACTCAAAATTTTAAAACAGTGAAATTATGAACAGGAAATTCCCAGAGGGCTAATAACACATAATACTCAGAGAAATAGAAATTAAAGCAATCTATAGCCATTTTTACATTTCTGATCAACAAATATTATGAATATTGATATTACATGTGGTTGAGAGTATAGGGAAATATGTATCTCACACATGTTGGAGTGAATATTGGCACAGGCTTTTTAGAGAGCTAAAATGTGTAACAATATGTTAACAATTCTAACAAGATGTTCAATATAGTCACCTTTTTAACCTTGAGATTCCATTTCTAGAACTCTAACGTAGGGAAATACTTAAACATGCCTATAGATGTATGTGCAGTATTTTGGTATAATCTGAGATAGCATTTCCCAGGCCTCTTGATCCTTTATACCTTTTTCCAAAAAAAAGATTGATTTATTTATTCCCCTCCCCCTCGTTGTTTGAGGTCACTGTCTGCTCTCTGTCCATTTGCTGTGTGCTCTTTGTGTCCACTCGTCTCCTCTTTAGGAGGCACCAGAAACTGAACCCAGGACCTCCCATGTGGTAGGTGGAACTCAATCCCTTGAGCTACATCTGCTGCCCTCTTTTTGTCTTCTTTGTAGCATTTTTCCCTTTCATTTGGTATAATGGTTGAGTACAAGGAGCACATTCTCTTTGAGGTGTCTTTGTAATCTTTTTATTTATAATACCCTATAGACAGACCCTTAATAAGTGCCAGTGATTATAATGGTAAAAATAAACAAATGAAAAACAAAGGAAATAATTTTGCTAACTTCCAATTTCTAGGGTATTTGGAGAAAATTGTTAGGTAAGTCACTTGACTTATATATCTCTGTCTATGTAGTGGGTTTATGGATCATTTTGGTTTTTTTCTTTATGTAATATTCTGAAAATCAAAATGAACTTATATTACTTATCAGAAAAAAGTTATAAAGAAAAACCTATATAAAAGTACTGGTACTTTTATGTTTTCAAGTAGGTCTAAGATCTTTGCAGTAAGAGTTTCCATCCTCCAGTTTGTTTTCTATTATGTCTTTTACTTACATGCACATATCACAGTCTAATTCATGAAGGTTCTCAGGAAGATTGAATATTATAAAGCATTATCTCAGTTAAACAACATTTATTAAGTAGCTGCTTTTGGACGATCTGTAAACCTAATTCATCATATCTTGTTTTAATTTGCTGCTCTGGAGGTCTCCACAGTGAGGTCCGGGCCTCAAAAGATAGCCACAAAACCACATTGGTTTCACGAGAGAAACTATTAGAACTTCTATCCAAAATAATGGGAAATAAATTATGTCTTATTGCTTTTTAACACTGGTTCTCTCTCCATTAGGGAAAACAGAAATTTATGAAGAAAAATTAACAAATGTTTTTGTGGAACTTGGTAGACAGGATTGAAAAATAAATACCATGATTTAATAAGTGCAGCCAACGATGCACTTCTATTTTAATCTGTGAATCCTTTGTTTCAACCTTGACAGCCGTTTATACCAAGCATTGAAATGAACTGAACTTAGTACCAAAACTTTAAATTGCTGTCATCACAAAATAGTAATCCAAGATTTTTAACAACAGTGTAAATAACATAAATTAATACTTACTCAATTAAAATAAAGATATTTTAGGGATAAACAATTTTCTAAATCATTAGTTATTTTCAAAATACTATTTATTTCATAACCATGTCGAATATATTTATCGCCATTGAATGTTGTTGACAAATTTGGTTGAGTTACTCATTTGGTGAACTGATCTTTTGGCAAGTGGGTCTTTGGTGATTTGGATTTTGGAGACTCAGCCATTCAGTGAATCAGCCTTTGGAGAACTGGGTTTTAGAAAACTGCCTTTTGGAAAACTGACCAAGAGCTGTGACTTGGCATTGAGGCTGATGGTGAGGCTAATATTTCTTCCCATTTGAGTGGAAGCAGGAGAACTGGGCAACTGTAGGCTTTCCTCTGCTTGCTGGTAGAACAGAGGGTGAGAACAGGGCAAGGGCTCTTCCTTGGCAAGCTTACTCCAAGGAGCAGGAGCGGAGAAAGAGAATGGACCCCATTCATGGGGATGCAGAATGAAGAGAACCAAAACCAAAGCAAGGTCACATGGTGACTCATTAATCCCACCCAGCTGAGAAACAAAGGTTCAGTGGAGATCTGGCTCTCCATTGATCCCTCCAGTCAGACATCACTGAGAAAGGGGTTGGGGGAATTAATGGAATCATCTTCCCCAGCAGTTCCCCAAGAGGAAGAGGTGCCTTAAAAATGCTTACAACTGGGGAAGCAGATTTGGCCCAACGGATAGGGAGTCTGCCTACCACATGGGAGGTCTAAGGTTTAAACCCCCCGCCTCCTAACCAATGTGATGAGCTGGCCCATGCACAGTGCTGATGCGTGCAAGGAGTGCCCTGCCACTCAGGGGTGTCCCCTACATAGGGGAGCCCCACGCGCAAGGAGTGTGCCCCGTAAGGAAAGGCGCCCAGCACGAGAAAAAAAAGTGCAGCCTGCCCAGAAATGGCGCTGCACTCATGGAGAGCTTACAAAGCAAGATGGTGCAACGAAAAACGAGACAGATTCCGGGTGCCGCTGACAAGAATACAAGAGGACATAGAAGAACACACAGCAAATGGACACAGAGAACAGACAAATGGGAGGAGGCGGGGAAGGGAAGAGAAATTTTTAAAAATATGCTCATAACTGGGGAAGCAGATGCAGCTCAATCAGTTGGCTGCCTGCCTTTCTGTATGGGAGGTCCCTGGTTCAGGTCCCAGGACTTCCTAAAGAAGATGAGCAGATGCCACACCCCCAGCAACGAGCAGACACCTAAAAGAGCAGATGCCACAAGCCAGCAGACGCTGCAGCCTGTGGGAAGCAGATGTGGCCCAGGCCGTTGGGCACTCGCTTCCCACGTGGGAGGCCCGGGTTTGGTTCCTGGAGCCTCCTGGAGAAGCGAAGCAAACACGAGCAGACAAACAGATGAGCGAACCATTTGGGGGAGGCAGATAATTTTAAAAATGAAGTAAATAAATAAATCTTTTTTTAAAATGCACACAACTGGATGGAAAGAGAAGCTGTCCTCATGTATTCCTATTAAGTTCCAGGCATTGTGCTGAGAATTCAAAGTTGGATATAATGTGATCCCTGTTCTTAAGGCTCTCACAGTGTAGCGGGCTTGCCTTCCTTATTTTGTGTTCCTGTTTTCTTTATAGGCTTCCATCTCTCTTACTTGCTTCTTAAATAATTTAGTCAGTGACTGGTAACAAGGCTCTGCCCTGAGCTTCATACTTCTCTATTGCTACTATTATCATGAAAGGGGGACAAATTGGTACAAATTACTAGAGCCTGGAGTAGGACTTCCCTTATACCCAGGCAACTGGGGATCTCACCTGGCACCCTGGGCTGTAGAGGGCTCCATTTGGGCTTTCCTCAAGCGGCAACTCACCCACTTGTCAAGGTATCTATAAGGTGATACCTTGGATCCACTTGGAGCCCCTGGCACTGGGGAGCTGGACCAGAGCCATCACAACTGGGCCAGAGTGTCATATGGGGATGAAAGAAGAGGGATGTAAGCCACAACCAGGAGCATTCATTTGGACCCCTGACCCATACCCTTCAAATGTGAGCAGTAGACATGTCTGGCAAACCAGAGGCGGCCTAACTCTGTTGCATATTAGTACACATTCCTTCTTGCTAGGGGAACTCAATATTTTTTTTCACTGGCTTAAACTCTTTCTCTTGGATGGTGTATCTGTATTAGTCAGTCAAAGGGGTGCTGATGTAAAATACCAGAAATCTATTGGCTTTTATAAAGCATATTTATTTTGGGTAAAAGCTTACAGTTACAAGGCCCTAAAGAGTCCAGCTGAAGGCTGAATTCTCACCAAAGTCAGTTGCCACTTGTTGAAGCAAGATGACCGCTGATCTCTGCCTGCTCTCTCTTCCTCTTAAGGCTCCGTGGGCCCAGCTTCTTCCTGGTCTCAGCTGTGGGCTGCATAGGGCTAATCTCTCAGCTGCTCAGCTGCAAACCATCAGACGAATGGCTCATCTCTCTTCCTGAGGCCTCAGGATCAATGTTTTTCCTCTGCCGTGTCTATGGACTTCCCTCTCCTGTGGTCACAGGGCCAAGGTTCTCTTCTCTTCCATGTCTACAGAGCTCTCTCTCTTCCCTTGTGTCTTCTTGAGTGAGTGTCCATTCATATCAGCCCACCAAGGGAGTGGGTACTCAACCTTGAGTCATGCCCTACTAACATCAAATCAAAGCCCTAATCTTTTATCCAATAAACTTGAAACCCTTGAATTTAATACAAGTAAAGGGTATCACACCCAGAGGAACAGACTAGTTTATAAACATAATTTTTCCCTTTTTCGGGGATTCATAAACAATACCAAACTGCCACAGTATCGATGCTCCTGGCTTTAACTATCACTCTTTATATTGTTTCTACTCCCCTTTCTTTAAAGGACAATGTCTTAAAAGAATTGTCTACATGTCTTTTTATCTCCCATTCATTTAGTCCACTTCATTTGGGTTTTCGTCCGTGCCATTCTGTTAACAAAGCTTACATGAAGTTCACCAATAGTCTCCATCATTCCAGAGCTAGTAGTTAAATATCTGTCCCATCTTACTTCTATATTGGTTTTCTATTTTTGCTGTAACAAATTACTACAAATGTAGCAGCTTAAAGCAACACCAATTTATTATTTTATAGTTAGGTATGCCAGAAGTCTGACATGGAATTAATCAGGCTAAAATCAAGGTATCTGTAGGGCTGCACTCCTTTCTGGAGGCTGTAGGGAGAATCTGTTTCATTGCTCAATCATGTTTTTGGCAGAATTCGGTTCCTTGTTGGTTGTAGGACTGAGGCCCCTGTTTCCTTTCTGGCTATCAACTGAGGATGGTTCCCAGTTTCCACAGGTCCTTCTCATTGCTTGGATCCTGGTCCCCCTCCTTCATCTTCAGAGCCAGTAATGGCTGGTTGAGTCTGTCTTGCACTTTGAATCTTTCCTGCCTCCTCTTCCTCACATCTCTAACTGTTCTATCTTCCTCTTCCACCCTTAAGAATCTATGTGATTACATTGGGCCCACCCAGATAGTCTAGAATAAGCTCCATAGCTTAGAGTCTATAAATTTTTTTATGTAATGTAACATACATAGGCATAACACCCAAGCACCAAGATCATGGGGCCAAAATCCTGCCTACTGGCTTTTTAAAAACATTGAAACATTTTCTTCTTGATATGCTAATTTTTCTTGGCTTAAGGGACCTGATTTTGATAGTTGGTTCTGTCCTCTTGCTGGTTTTGATGGTGTTTCTTCCTAGTTGTCTTTGCAGGCAGACTAGGAAGACACAAGGGCCTGGTTCTCATCCTTCTTCTTTGCACTGATGAAGTGATCTCTCCTAGTTCCAGGTTTTTAAGTAGTAGCTGTATGCCGATTTCCTCAATTACAACATTCAGTCTCCAACCTGAAGCTCCAGATACACCTTCAGCTGCCTCCTTTGGTTATCTAATAAGCATCTCAACCCTAGCATAGCCAAAATTGAACTCTTGATTCCATTCCTTCAACCCATCCACCATGATGCTATTAATATCAACAGAATGTACTTCCATCTGCCCAGGTGATCAGACATTCTATACTCTTCTCTTTCTCTTCTGCTGTCCCCACCTTCTGTTGAGATAATCCATTAAAATGTCCTGTTGGCTCTTTCTCTAAAACATATTGCCAATCCACCCAAATCTTACCTGCTTCATTGCCACCATCCTAGGTTTAGCTGGCATTATTTTTTTCCAGGAACACTTCAAAAGTTTCTATACTGGTCTCCTTGTTTCCATTTTTGTCTCCCCCCCAACCCATAGTCAATTTCTAATAGGAGCTAAAGTGAGTGTTAAAATGTACAATAGGGAAGCAGATTTGGCTCAATGGATAAAGCGTCTGCCTACCACATGGGAGGTCCAGGGGTCAAACCCAGGGCCTGCTGACCCGTGTGGAGCTGGCCCACGTGCGGTGCTGTTGCATGCAAGGAGTGCCATGCCACGCAGGGGTGTCCCCCATGTAGGGGAGCCCCACGTGCAAGGAGTGTGGCCCATAAGGAAAGGCGCCAAGCGTGAAAAAAGTGCAGCCTGCCCAGGAGTGGCGCCGCGCACACAGAGAGCTGATGTAGCAAGATGACGCAACAAAAAGAGACATAGATACCTGGTGCTGCTGACAAGAATACAAGTGGACACAGAAGAACACACAGCAAATGGACACAGAGAGCAAGCAACGGTGGGGTGGGAGGGAAGGGGAGAGAAATAAAATAAAAATGAATAAATCTTTTTTAAAAAAATGTAAAACAGACATTTCTCCTCTGTTTGAAATCCTCCAATGGATTCCCATTGTAATTGGAATAAATCTAAACTCCTTACAATAATGCAAGAGGCTGTATATAATCTGGCCCCTGCCTACCTTAATGTCCTCATTTTAGCTCACTCCCCCTTGTTCACTATATCCATCCACCCTAGTTTTTTTTCTATGTTTTATACCTATACTCATTTCCCTTCTTACGCTTACTCTTTTCTTTGCCTGGAGCATTGTCCCTCCCCAGTTCTTAAAAACACTAGATTCATCTATCTTAGCTCAAATACCACTTTCTGAGAAAACTCTTTCCTAGTAGGAAAAAGTAGCCCCTCACAAAAGTGTTTAATTTTGATGAAGACCTTTTATCTCTTTTTTCTTTTGCTGTTCATACTTTCAGGGTAAAGTCTATGAAACCACTACCTAACATCAAAGAACTTTTTCATGAAAGCAAAAAGACAACTTACAGGATGGGAGAAAATATTTGGAAACCACATATCTGATAAGAGTTTAATATCCAGGCTACAGAAGGAAATCCTATAACTCAACAGCAAAAAGATAAACAACCCAATTTAAAAAATGGGCAAAAGGCCTGAGTAGACATTTTTCCAAAGATGATATACAAATCACCAATAAGCACATGAAAAGATGTTTAATATTATTAGCTGTTAGGGAAATTCAAATCAAAACCACAATGAGATACCATCTTACACCCATTAGAATGGCTATTGTTAAAAACCAAAAAAACAGAAAATAACAAAAGTTGGAGAGGATATCAAGAAAGAGGAACACTCTTTCATGGTTGATGGGAATGTAAAATGGTGCAGCTGCTGTGGAAGACAATTGAGTAGTTTCTCAGAAAGTTAAGTATTGAATTGCCATATAACTCAGCAATCCCACTTCTAGGTATATGCTTCAAAGAAATGAAAGCAGGGACTCAAACAGATATTTACATACTAATCTTCATAGTAGCATTATTCGCAATTGCCAAAAGATGGAAGTAACCCAAGCATCCATCAACAGATGAATGGATGAACAAAATGTGGTATATATGTACAATGGAATATTACTCAAACATAAAAAGGAAT
This sequence comes from Dasypus novemcinctus, assembly GCF_030445035.2. Lineage (NCBI taxonomy): Eukaryota > Metazoa > Chordata > Mammalia > Cingulata > Dasypodidae > Dasypus > Dasypus novemcinctus. Next base: position 184,201,497 of record NC_080673.1, read on the forward strand.
GAAGTTCTGATACGTGCTACAACATGGTCAAACCTTGAAGACATCATGTTGAGTGAAATAAGGCAGACACAAAAGGACAAATATTGTATAATCTCACTGATATTAAATAATTAGAATACAAAAATTCATAGGGTCAGAAACTAGAATACAGGTTACCAAGGGCTGGGGAAGGACAAGGAAATGGGGAGTTAAAGCTTAATTGGTATAGAATTTCTGTTTGGGGTGATGAAAAAGTTTTGGTAATGGATGTTGGTGATGGTAGCACAACATTGTGGATGTAATTAACACCAATTAATTTATAATTCAAAGTGGTTAAAATGGTAAATTCTAGACTATATATGTTACCAGAAAAAAAGTTTTTAAAACCATAAAAAAGTAGCCCTTCACACCCCAAGTCACTCTCATCGTATTACCCAGTATTGTTTTCCTCGGAGCACTCAGCAATATCTGAAGTTATCTTTTTCTTATTTATTATTTGTTACTCTCCACTAGAATGTAAGTGCCACAAGGATAGGATCCTCATTTCTCTTGTTCATCACTGTACGCTTAGCATCTAGAACAGTCCTAACCTACAGTAAGTGTTAAATTATTATTTGTTGAATGAATGAATATATGAATATATGTGTCTTTCAAACTTCTTGTCAATTTATATGGAATTTTTAGGTTCTTTAAATTGAAAACAAAGGAACCAACTCTAGTACCTTAAATTGGTTTTCTGGGAAGCAGACTCTGAAACTGAGGCTAGCATTCAGGAAGTTTATTAAGGAGCCCTCCTGGAATCAACAGCAATGGAAGGGAAGGGAAGAGAGCAGGAGTGCACAGAGGGAAGGTCCAAGCTGATTCCAAAGGAAACTCTAAAGTCAGGATGACCCAGATTATAATGAAAGGGGCTGGGTTATTATATGCTCATGATGACCAGTCACGGGATACAGGCTAGCCTGAAAAGGGGTATGCCCTTGAGTGAGGTGGCTCTCTTCAGCCAGCCCTCTTCAGGAATTTCCTTGATAACATTGCTGTCATTCATTTCACTTATCCATATGCTATAATCACTCAATACATTTTTACTATTGTTCTTTAATAAAAACTATTATTGTTTAGATCAACTAAGAATAAGAAAAATAAAATATTTTATTTTACCTACATAATTCTTTTTCTAATATTCCTTTCTTGATGTATATCTGAATTTTTTACCTATATCATTTTCCTTCTCCCTGAAGAACTTCTTTTAATATTGTTTTCTAAGACAGGTCTATTTGCAATAAATTCCCTCAGTTTTTGTTTAACAACAAAAGTCTTTATACAGGGGTCTACTCTTGAAGGATAATTTCACTAAATAGGGGTTGATGTTTTTTTCCGTCAACACTTTATTTCATTTCACTTTCTTCTTGCTTGCCTGGTTTCTGGTATCTGCCATAATTCTTGTCCTTTTTTCTCTATATGTAAGGTGTTTTTGTTTTTGTTTTTCTTTTCTGACTCCTTTCAAGATTCTCTTTGTCTTTGGTTTTCTGCAGTTTGAATATGATACACCTTGGTGTTTGTTTTGGTATTTATCTTGCTTGATGTTTTCTAAACTTTCTGATTTTGTGATTTAGTGTCTGTCATTAATTTTGGAAAATTCTCAGTCATTATAACTTGAAATATTTCTTCTTTTCCTTTCTCTTTCTTCTCCTTCCGGTATTCCAATCGTGCCTATATCACCTGTTTGAAATTGTCCTACAGTACTTGGATATTGTTGTGTCTTATTCTTTTCTCTCTCTCTCTCTTTGCATTTCAGTTTAAGAGGTTTTAACCTACCTATTCTCAAGCTTACTGATTCTTTCCCCAGGCATGTCTGGTCCACCCATGTGCCCATCAAAGACATTCTTTATTTCTGTTAGTGTTTTTGTTTTCTAGCATTTCCTTTAGATTCTCTCCTAGTTTCCAACTTTCTACTTACATTACCCATCTGTCCTTGCATGTTGTCTACTTTTTCCATTAGAACCTTATCATATTCATAGTTTTAAATTTCTTGCCTGATTATTCTAAATTCCTGAGTCTACCTGTGCTCTTTGTTTTGTCTCTTCAGACTGTGTTTTTTTCCTTGGCTTTTAGCATGCCTTGCCATTTTTTGTTGAAATCCTGCATAATGTATCATGGGTAATAGGAACTGAGATGAAAGGCCTCAAGTTAAATTGGGAGGTTTTATGCTAATTTGTCTATGTGTTGGGCTGTGTTTAACGTTTGCTATACCTATAGTTGCCAGAGGCTTCAAATTCCACAAGTGTCCTTGTGTTCTGTGGGGTTGATTTTAGGTCTTATCTAAGAAGTCTTTCTCAGATGGAATTTGCATCTTGTAGCCTTTTCAGCTGTAACCACTTTTAAAAATAAGATTTATTTATTTATTCCCCCCCCCCCCCCCACTGTTTTGCACTTGCTGTCTGCTCTCTGTGTCCATTTGCTGTGTGTTCTTCTGTGTCTGCTTGTCTTCTCTTTAGGCGACACCAGGAATCAATCCTTCCTTAGACCTTCTAGAGCAGGAGAGAGGCATTGACTCTCTTGTGCCACCTCAGCTCACTGGTCTGCTGCGTCTCTTATTGTCTCTCCTCTATGTCTCTTTTTGTTGTACCATCTTGCTGCTCCAGTTCTCTGTGCGGGCCAGTGCACCTGCATGGGTCAGCACTCCACGTGGGCCAGCTCGCCTTCACCAGAAGGCCCTGGGAATAGAACCCTGGACCTCCTATATGGTAGACAGGGGCCCAATCACTTGAGTCACATCTGCTTCCCTGTAACCCACTTTTATAAACCCTGTAGATGTGGTGGTAAGGAGTGTGAAGGTGGAGTATTCTATAAAATGATTACTTGTCATTTTTTTAGTGAGCCTGTGTCCTCGAACTGTGAACTTTACACATATTTCTTAGCTCCCTTTCCCTCCTTAAGTAAAACAGAAAGATTAGGCAGAGTGTTATAGAGAAAATTGCCCTATGCCAGCTGGGATATAAGGCTTTGGTAAGGTCTTGCTCCTGGACAGTAGGCCTTTGTTAAGGAGAATGCTCTGGGTGTATTTTATCCTGGTGTAGTTCACCATGGTCACTTTTCCTTGACAGAGTCACAAGGGGCTTTTTCTTTGGCTCTTCATTGTGACAACTGGGGATGTTTCTGGAGGTATTCCCCATGGAAGTGTGGGGGCTTCAGGAAGACTGAAGTCTGCAGGAGTTTCTCACTCTCAAGCTAGTCCATACTCAGTCTCTAGCAAGTTTTCAAAATTACCATTTAAGTGTTTCTACCAGTTAATGGTTCCAGAGGCTTCTACTCTAGGTAAATGGATCTAGGCTGTCACTCTGCATTTGCCCATCCCTCCAGATTTCAGGGTGGTGGTTTGCCCTGCTACCTCAATTTCTAATGGGTATTAAAAAATTCATCAATTTTCCGTGTGTTCAGCTTTCTCTTCTGGTAAAGAGGGGAAAGATGACTTTAAGCTCATAATAGCTGGAGCTAAAACCAGAAATCCCTCCCCAGGGTGTTTTTGATTTAATATCTTGGCTGGGATGGAGGAGGAACTGTTTCAAAAGCATCCACTTGATCTTCCCCACTATGACAGCTCTTACCCCTCACAGGTCAAGAACATGGGTTGTGCAAACTACAAAGGACATCTATTCCAAATACATGTTCAGAGACTGGGGACATGAAAACTGAATGGGTTTGAGGACACAGTGGACCTACAATGACCTGGGCCTGAGCCAAGCCTCCATGCAAGGTTCCTATATGCCCCCACTACTATATGCCCACAGTAACACTTTGAGTTTCACAGTTTAACAATGTGGATTCAGACTTTATATTCAATTGTCCCTGAAATAGTTGGGTATTTCCTTTCCCCACTGCCTGGCTACCTAATTAAATGGCCTCTGGGAAAGGATCGGGGGACTTATTCCCATGTGCACTTGTTATGGTATTGCAGCGTCCTTTCTCCTGGGGACCGGTCTCCCCTCAGCCCATGTGTTCTAGGTTCAAACACTGGTTCAAGTTCAGAAACTGAGCAAGGGATCATGGCTTTTTATTGGGGTAACTACCATCAATCTCTTGAACTATGTTGGTTGTTCAGATTGAGGACTTCCTTTGTTGGTTGCCCACCTATTTGCCCTAGGGGTGCCTTGCTTTAGCACCTTTGTGATTTAGCCCCCTTGCCTACCCCTCCTACCTTGTAGCTTCCACCTGGCTTCTGATTTTTAAGTGCCACCATGTGACCTCTAAATTACAGGTTCCTTTCATCCTTTTTGCTCTTGGGGAGCCCCATTCTGTAATGGGATCTTTTACTCTCAGTCTTGGACTACAGAGAAAGCCACCACTGAATTTCTGAGTGATGCTGATGGCTCTCTCACCAGTGCATTCCTTATTGATTTGGTAAGTGGTATATCCCTTTTTTTAAAAAAAAGATTTATTTATTTATTTCTCTCCCCTCCCCCCCGCCCCAGTTGTCTGTTCTCTGTGTCCATTCGCTGTGTGTTCTTCTGTGTCCGCTTGTATTCTTGTCAGCGGCACTGGGAATCTGTGTCTCTCTTTCTGTTGTTGTTGTGTCATCTTGCTGCATCAGCTCTCCGTGTGTGTGATGCCACTCCTGGGCAGGCTGGACTTTCTTTCGTGCTGGGCGGCTCTCCTTATGGGGTGCACTCCTTGCGTATGGGGCTCCCCTACGTGGGGGACACCCCTGTGTGGCAGGGCACTCCTTGCGCGCATCAGCACTGTGCTTGGGCAGCTCCACACAGGTCAAGGAGGCCCTGGGTTTGAACCCTGGACCTCCCATGTGGTAGGTGGACACTCTATTGGTTGAGCTAAGTCCGTTTCCCTGTGATATATCCTTTGAACTCACCTGTGGAATATAGTCATCTGCTGGATTTTCTGGTCTTATTAACTATTTTCACTCGCATGTGCAGGGCCTTTGCATAGGCTGTTTTCTCTACCTGGAATACTTTTTTCTGGCTTTGGCTAATTCACACCCGTTTATAGATTTTTTTTGTAAATGTCTCTTTCTTAGAGAGGTCTTCCTGAAACCTCTCTGTCTAGATGAAGTCACTTGTTATATGCTCTCATAACATTTGTGCTCCGTAGTTGGCTTTCTTGGCACTCATCACAACTCTAAGGACATAGTTACCTATGTGCTTAGCTGTTTAAATGCTTGTCTCTCTCTCTCTCTGATAACCACAAAAGGTGAGTTATCTTACTACTCCAAACTGCTACCCCTTTAGGTACAACCGAGGCCTTAGCTTACACGTCTATAAAATAATACTTACCTTGCAGGGTTACTGTAAGAATGAGAGATGGAGATAGGATTAATACTGTGGCAAGACAGAGTAGGCATGTAGGAAAAAGATGCTAACTAACTATTCCCTTTGCCAGTTTTTGCTATTCCAGCAAAAAGTCTGTAGGTCAAATACATGTTGCCTGTGCTGGGTAAAGAAAGGGCAAAATGGATCATAGCAAGTTATGACATTGCTATATCTTAATTTCCTCACTGCAATTAAGAGTACATGGTGCAGTGGCAACAAGTTCCAGATATGGCGTTATAAAGAGTTGGCTTCCAATCTTGACTCTGCCACTTAGCTGTGTGATTTTGGCTAGTTTCACAACCTCTCTAGGTCTCAGATTCCCAAGCCAGGATAATAAAAAGGGCAGGATCTCCCATCTAGGACTAGACTTTACAAGTATAGAGAGGGAAGTTGAGTCTGAAGTGAAGTAAAGGCTTAACCCCGCAGCGGCACGGAAAGCAGAACGCGCGGGGAACAGAGACCAGAAGGGAGGGGTAAAAAATACAGCAAGCCTGGAAGGCGGTGGGCGGAGCCAGAGTTGCCGCCTCTGGGCGGCGTGCGCGCGCACCACGCACAGCACGCACGCTGCGGAAGCGCGCTCGGAGGCCCAGCCCTCGTCGCCGCCGCCATTTTAGCTCCTGGTTCCGGCCGCACGGTGTAAGCTGTTGTAGCGGGAGGGGTGGGGGTCCTCGAGAGTTAAGTAGCTGCCTTCTGCTGCGCCGCTCCAGCCGCCAGCTTTTCTCTTTTGTCTTTTTTCATAACCGCCCGCTCGAAGAGTGTGAAGATGTCCAAGCGGCACCGGTTGGACCTGGGGGAGGATTACCCCTCCGGCAAGAAGCGTGCGGGGACCGATGGGTAAGTCAGGCCGGGGGCGCGAGGCAGCGGCTTGGGCTTTGTTGGGGTCGCGGTGGGCCGGTGGGCAGCGGGCCAGGGCCGGCCTGGCCGAACGGGCCCAGAAGTCTCAGCCTTTTGTTTCCCTCTGAGCTCGGCTCGCCAGCGGCGGGTCAGGGAGAGCGGCGCCACTCCCAGCGTTCGGCCCGGCAAGGGCGCAGGGGGATGTGTGTGTGTCTGGGCCGCCGCTCGGCCCTGTTGGGTTGGCGGAGAGGCCGGTCTTGGCCACGAGGGCGCTTCCTTCGTCGGGCCGAACCGAGCGAGTCATTTCGAAGGGGGGCGGGAGGGAACCGCGGACCTCGTGGCCTCGGTTCCTGGGTAAGGCCTGGCGCTGGGGAATGGGGGGAGGGCGCGGCGGGAGAATTCCCTCCAAGGGCATTAGGTAATGAGGTAGGGCGGAAGGGTTGGAGAGAAGGCCTTGTGGGGGCAGCTGGGTGCGCGGGAAGGCGAGAGGTGGAGGGCGGAAAAGTGAAAGAAGTGCGTGGGTTCCTGTGTAGGAGGAGTGGGGGTGGCGGGAGTTGTGTGCGGCGTGCGGACGAGTAGTTCTCGGGAAGGGAGAGTGGCGGGCCTGTCGGGAGAAAGGAAAACGTGGAGTATACCTGGAGGGCTTGGAATGCTTGTGGGATGGAGAAGGCTGCAGTTCACAGTTGAGCGGGAGAGAGCGTCCCTGGGTCCATTCAAACACTTCAAAGGAGAAACTAGGCAAACTTCTTTTCTCTGCTTACTCTCCCGCCATCTCCTTTATTTCCTGCTTAGGTTAAAATCTTGGTTATTGGGCATCCCTGGGGTAGGAATTAGAAGGCATTCTTTCGTCCTATGAGTTCTTATTTTCTATTTTTTTCTCTTTTACCCTAAAACACTGTTGTGATACGGACACCCTTTTAAAAAAATGATTTTTTATTTATGGCAAAATGCCGCTCGTGGGGAGGTAGTTTGGGAAGTGAAATACTTATATGTACAGACTCAAGGTATTTTAGCTTACTTTCCTTTCCCTTCGCGTTTTCTTAAAGGTACAGAGAAATTTAGACAATTAACTTTAGCAATTTCATCCAAGTTATTTCTAGCCTATTTCTGAAGTACAGAGATGTATTTAGGTAATTCAGGCAAAGATAGGAAAACTTGAATATACGTTTTGTATAATCTTATTTTATTGTGTATGTGAACAGAATCACTGTCAGATACCTATATAGTTTTGTGAATTTTTGCTAATTCGAGTCCTTGACCTGGACTGATTTCCAGGTATCTCCAGAGTGTCACTATGGTGTATCACTCAGGATAGAGTACTCTTTGGCGTCTTTCCATCTATTGAATGTCGAAAGCAGAAGTATGTCATGTTGTCATCTTGTATATTTAATTTACAGCATTAGGCAGGAGTTTTCTCTTTTCCTAGACTATACTTCCCCCACCCTTACCCAAGGAGGAAAAAAAAAAACCCTGCAAAATTTAATCGTATTTGAGCTACACATTATACAGATCCTTAGACTGGAAAGCAACTTTAGAGATGGTGTTATTACCTCTACTCAGGAGGAGAAATGGAGACCCAGAGTTGTTAAGGTGGCCTTTGCAAGTATACACCGCTGGATCCAGCACCCCGACCTTCCATTTTCACTCTTAGCCTGTTGATTTTTTCATTATGGCATACAGCCTTTGATTGTAGTTTAGTCATTGCAGTGCATTTTGATGACATTTATAATGGGTTCGTAAAGTAGGGAACACTTGGTTCTTGATGCCTGTGAAGCAAAAATAAATTGCTTGTCATCTGGCTTGTCTCTCACAAGATTTCGCATTGGAGTAAAACATTTATACTGGGAGGGAACAGATTCACTTACATTTGTGTGTATGGGCACTGTTTAAAATGCTTTCCTTGGGATTAGTAGTTTCGTGGTTTGTGTATGTGGTGGTGCTGTTTTCCTTACAAAACATGTCTTTAATAAAAATATCTACTATTTGGGCCTATAGGGTGACCTTAGGATTCCCATGTATAGTATTTGACTATAGTAGCTCAACCTGTAGTTGAAAAAGAATTCAACTTTGGTATAATATCCAAGTTGTAAGAAATTATGGAGGGCTATTTTTAAACTCATTTCTCTGTCGTTTAAATAAATCATTTCTTAAAGAACAGGTTTTCTTTAGCAATGGGTTTATAATGTTTTTTAGTGTTCAGGTTTTTTTCAGATTTGGTAATTTTTAAAGAGTCACTTTTATTGACTGCCTTTCCAAATGTAATCCTGCCTTTTTTTTTTTTTTTTTTTTAAACCCTGATATTTAGCCAAATTGTATAGGCTTGCCATTGAGCACCACTAACACAAAGACTGTCCTCACTACTGAGAAAGAAGGGTAATTTGGTGGGAGATTCATGCTCATAAGCATGCTTCCAAACTATATGACTTATTCTCCTGGCATATTTAAACCTTGAGATCAGATAGAGAATTTGCAGGTTTGTTTTATTACTTGTGTCCTTTTTCCCATCATTCCAAGAATATTCCTTTTTTTTTTTTTTTTTAAAGAGTCATAGATCGCACAAAATGTTACATTAAAAATGAAAGAGGTTTCCATATACTCCCCACCCCCCTCTTGTCCCACATGGACAACTTTCATTAGTATGGTACATTTATTGCATTTGATGTGTACATTTTGGAGCCAAGAATCTATAGAATTACCAAAAAGACAATTTACTGTTTTAAGTATGGGGAAATTTGAAAATGGGAACATTTGGTCGCTTTGGTTTTAGTTTCTGATATTACCTCCGTATAAGAGCTTTTCCTGTTAATTGTGGAAAAGTCAAGATTTGGACTAAAACGTTGCAACATAGAGTACATATTGTGCACTTGGCCGTTTTAAGTACTTTCTAGGTACAAAAACATTTCCTCTACAATCCTCTGATGTAGGTTAGGTTAAATAACTTGTCCCACGCAATGTAAGAAGTGTCCATACGTGAAGGTATAACGAAAAGGCAAAAAACTTCCCTGATATCTCATCCCTATCTTTAATTCTTTGATGACGTTTTTTAAAGATCCCTATGTATTTACTCACAAATATTTGACATCATTGTGCTCTTATGAGACATTTTGTGTGTTTTTTTCATTTAGAAATATGTCATGAACTTACAGGTATACATTATCCTCTTCATTGGCTGCAGGTGTTAAAATTATAAAGCGATATCATAACTTAATTTAACCAATTTCCTGTTAATATTAAGGTAATTTCCCAGTCATTATTATGTACCAAAATGTATGATGAACTTCCTTATTAATGTACATATTTGCATGCATATATGGTTAGAAATTATTGGATGTGAGATTGCCAGGTAGAAAATAGTGCTACTTAAACTGATTTTTATGACCAGTTTGCATCATCAGCAGTGTCTGTTCCATGTAGCATCTTATCTTGGAAATATTAACTCACTAAATTTTTGGGATACTCCACAAGACAGGTGTTAATAGCCACATTTTATGGATGAGGAAAGGACAATAAGAAATTGCATAACTTCATTGTGACACTTAGTTTAAGTTTGAGCCAGGACTGAGCTGAAACTATGTGCTTGGCAACTGTCATATTGTGTTTCTATTCCTGCCCACAAGTGCTTAAATGATTATAAAACACTTGTTTTGGTAATAGTTTTTTTTAAAGCATTATGCCTCAATTAATAAATATTTAAGAGCAAAACTCCTTTATAATGTAAGTGCTTATTTTTAAAAAATGCACATTCAGAATAGTAGATTCATGTTTATGAAGCAGGAGGTTTGAGCCCCACTTCTAATTTTTATATTCCCACTCCCATTGAAAGTACACGGTTTGAATCTTAGCCCTTCTAGGTGATTGAAATTTATCTTCTGCAATTTCTCTCTTGCCTTCTTATTTTAACTTGAGACTGTTTTGTTAGGACTTTTCACTTTGTACATTAGTAAATTGAGTCTATACCTTGCCCATGACTGGAACTGATCCCACTGCTCACTGTAGCCTTGTAGCACAGCTACCCGCGTTTGTTGGTCAGCAGTTATTCCGTGTCTTCCGAATAATATTTTTGCTTCCTATGCTGTAACTATTTTTGGTAATGAGGTTTCTGATAAAGTGGGTCCTTGAAAAATCTTTATTAATGTAGGTATTACTGTTTAAAAAAAATATATAGTTAACTATGTTTCCCCTCACCCCCAGTTTAGTAAACTCTTGAAAGGTTAGGTCCATAGCTTAAGTGCCTGGTACTGTGCTAGAACTGTAGAAGGAATTGGTTGAACTTTGTTTTTGTGTCTTCCCCCACCTTTCCTCCGTGTTGGAGTGAGACAGAAATTCTTTTTTTTAATTCTGTGATCTTAAACCCGGTGACATCATTTTGCCTTTCATTTTTATTTGGAACGGGTGTACTTTAACGTTTCTTTTCCAGCTCTTTGCTCCATGATCTTAGAAACATCTAGGCTTGGAACTATTTGTGGCTACAGTATTTATATGCTGGACACATTTGTACCCCCTTGGATAAGCTATTCCTGATTTGCATTATTGGGCAGTATGAATGCTTAATTAGTTAATTAGCACCTTAAACCAGAGACAGTGAGAGAAGCAAAAAAAAAAAGTAAGGTTGGGTGCATATTTTAAAGATAAGCACTGAGGTTTTGAATTCATTTTATGTTTATTGGGTTATCTTTTGGGTTCTCATTCTGGTGTCCTTTATCTGTATGCCAAATGGGAAGAGAGACTTCATGCAGTTTTAGCTTGTATGTCCTGTGATAAGGTAGAAGGTGGACACTGGTATGGTAGAAGGGAGACACTTTATTTGTAGTTATTTACATACCCTATATAATTGTCTACATAATTATATAATTTAGCAAGGCTATGATCAAATGTGATTGGTCAGTTTACCATTTCTGTGATTGGGGAGTAATCTTAGTGCATACTGGGTTTAGCAATTTAGCTGTACACCACCAGGGGGGGTTACTATAATCTGATGTCCCATTATAGAGAATGAATGTTCTTTCCTGCTCTGCTAGTGTGGAAAAGGAAATTTCTACTCCTTTTTTCTACTGTGGATGAGGAACAATGACATGTTTTAGGGACTCTTGTCATAGCTACCACGTTGCCTATTTCAGGTTTGGATCCAAATACCTTGTGGCAAGTTTGTCTACTGTAGGATTGGATCTGAAACTGGATTAGTGGAATGAATCCACATAGACTTACTTTTACATGATTGTATTAGGGACTATCTGTAGTAATTGAGCTAGTTACTTGGAAATAGATATCAGAATTGACCATTTAGATTCACGTTTACTAAGTTTAATATAGTGACTTTCTGCATACTTTTTAAAAAAATTATTATATTCCAGTTTTATTATTTATTTTTTAAATTTCTCTCCCCTTCCTTCCCCCTTTCCCCTCCAGTTGTTTGGTCTCTGTGTCCATTCGCTGTGTGTTCTTCTGTGTCCACTTGTATTCTTGTCAGTGGTCCTGGGAATCTGTGTCTCTTTTTGTTGTGTCATCTTGCTGCGTGTGGTGCCACTCCTGTGCAGGCTGCACTATTTTATTTTATTTTTTTGTGCGGGGTGGCTCTCCATATGGGGCACACTCCTTGCGCGTGGGGCTCCCCTACACGGGGGACACCCCTGTGTGGCATGGCACTCCTTGTGCGCATCAGCAGTGCGCGTGGGCCAGCTCATGACAGGGGTCAGGAGGCTCTGGGTTTGAACCCTGAATCTCCCATGTAGTAGGCTGATGGTTTATCTGTTGAGCCAAATCTGCTTCCCTGCATATAATTTTAACATTTTAAACAACTTAATATCCAGTGAAGCTTGTTTTTAATTTGGCCATATTTCATTTTATGGCTGGCTGAAGTAAAGTAGATAGGTTTATAAAGAACTTCCAGTATTTACTTTTGCTGTTGAGGATATATCCAAGACTGAGAAGTGAAAACAAAGTAAAGTTCTAGTTTTTCTGATCATAAAGCAATATATGCTTATTAAACAAAGTTGAAAAAGTACTGGAAAGTGTAACTGAGGAAGAAAAAACCCACCAGCAATACTTTAATGCACATTTATTGTATTAAAAAGTGGAGATACTGATGTATATAAAATATTGTAGTATGCTTTTTCCATGTAGTATTAAAACATTTTCCCATAGCAAACAAAGGAATGTTAAAATAACTTATAAGAAATACATTATAAAAAATGTATTGGACAAAGGTGGTGTGTTCAGTAACAGTGTTTTTGCTAAATTTTGAATGCAATTTCAGTGCAAAAAATACCTCTTTACATAACATGAAGGAAAATGTGGGCAAAATTGTGATGCCATCCTTTGCCGGACTTGGACCTTCCTTTTCCCCATCTCTTCCTCAGCCTAACTTCTGCTGTTAGGGATTTCACTTACAGGAGACTGAGTTCTTAAGTCATCTCAGTGGGAAGTCAAAGGTTGTGGAAAGAGACTGTTCCTTAAAAGAGCATCAGTAAGGAAGGGAGAGATATATATGGGTGGGACATAGGGAATCCTTGTTACGTGCCATTTGTGGTGCTTTATAATGTTTTGTTTATTAACGTGTTGGACATATGTTTTTTTTTTAATGCATTATAATACGCCGCCATGAAAATTTAGCATAAAATTTAGGATCTGAATTCTAAATTTTTGTTTTTAGGAAGGATCGAGATCGTGACCGGGATCGTGAAGATCGGGCTAAAGATCGAGAACGAGAACGTGATAGAGGAGATAGAGAGCGGGAGAGAGAGAAAGAGAAGGAGAAGGAATTGCGAGCTTCGACTAATGCTATGCTCATCAGTGCTGGATTACCACCTTTAAAAGCTTCCCACTCAGCTCACTCAACCCACTCAGCACATTCAGCACATTCGGCACATTCTGCTCATTCAGTACACACTGGACATGCAGGGCACACATCACTTCCACAGTGCATTAATCCATTCACTAACTTACCCCATACTCCTCGATACTATGACATTCTAAAGAAACGGCTTCAGCTCCCTGTTTGGGAATACAAGGATAGGTTTACAGATATTCTAGTTAGGCATCAATCCTTTGTACTCGTTGGTGAGACTGGGTCTGGTAAGACAACACAGGTGAGTTATTGTATACCACTGTATTTTATAAATATTAAGACATTTTAAGTTTACAGGATGGTGCTTATTTGATCCTGGTGGCCATTCCTATTATCTGTCTCACAGAACACCTTGAGGATTAGCTGCTTTGATGTTAACACTTTTTTAGTGACTTCCAAAATGGGAGTCCTGTAGGGAGTACCTGTCTTCCCAAAATCTGCAGGGAAAAATGATGTTGCTGTTTCCCCCTGCCCCCCCCCCCCCTTTTAATTTTGTTACCTTAAGTATGGCAGATTAATGCTTGCTAACCCACTTTGGCTGTGAGACAGTACAGATTTGGGATAGAAGGTTTATTTTCCATGGTTGTATGGAGAGCACTGAACCATTGGAATGGTTTTTGTTGTTGTTTAATCTTTTTATTATTTTTAAAGAAGCTTTAGGTTACATAACTATTACATTGAAAATATAGGGGATTCCCATATACCTTACCCCTCCCACACTTTTCCCCATTAACAACATCTTTCATTAGTGTGGTACTTTCGTAACAATTGATGAACACATGTTGAAGTATTGTTATTAACCATGATCTGTAGTTTATATTATGGTTTACACTTTCAACTGTACAGTTTTATAGGTTTTGACAAAATGTATAATGGCTTGTACCTGTCATTACAGTGTCATGCAGGATAATTCCATTGTCCTTAAATTGCCCCTTGTTACTCCTTCTCCCTTCCCTCAGAACCTCTGGTGACTGCTACCTTTATATCAGTGTTACTAGTTCTTCTGTTACTAGAAGAATAATGGGAATAACAGTAAGTCCACTTTAGTCCATAGTTGCATTCCCTCCTTATAGTTTGTTCATTCCTCAATGTAGAGGATTTTGGGGTGGTGATGTCCACTCTGCTGCTTATTGAGAGGGGACTTAGATCCCATGGGGAAGGTGGATGGAACTGTATTGCTTGCAGTTGTAGACACGCTCTGCTTCTTGGGATGGGCATTGTCCATCATCATCCTTTGGTTAATTGTCGCAGATGAGTCTGATGAACTGGAGGGTAGGTGTTTGGCTGCAACTCTGCTGAGATTCAGTACTCACCTGGCATGCAAACAGTTGGAAGATTTAAGTTTCTGAGACACATTTAATGGGTACAGTGGTAATTAAAGGTTCAAGTAGGAGAGGCATAAAAACCGTGTGTTAGGATAATTATAAATGAGTCCAACTCTGATATGGTAGGGGTATAGATTATCTTATATTCCAAGGTGTTGGAATGTTTGTGTGTGTGTGTGTGTGGTGGTTTGCATCTTTGGGGGTTTTGTTTTGTTTTTATAAAACTTTTCAAAAGTGAGAGAGCTAAAAGGCATATAGTAAACCCTCCTTACCCATACCTCTGGCCATCTAGTTAGGTCCCACACATATAGAAGTCATGCCTTGTTTGTGATGTATCTGGGATATTTTTCAAACATGAATGTGCTATTATTTACTGGGCCTATTAATGGACATGTGGTCATTTGCATGGGTGAGCTTATTTGTAGAATGAATTCCCAGAAGTGGGGTCATTTATAATTGTGATACATATAACCAAATAACCTTCTATTGGTAGCATATCAGTTTACCCTCCCATAAGCTTGTATGCTCAACAGTCATATTTAACTTGGATTTTTACAAATCTGATGGGAGAAAAAAGATAGTGCAATTTTTAATTTGTATTTTCTTGGCTGTAAGGTTAACCATTTTTTCCCTGTACTTGAGTCTGAAATAGCAGTTTTGTGGGGGTTTTTTTTTTTTTAGCAGACTAATCCCTAGCCATTGTTGAAAATATGGTTGTAAATGAGTGTTGAAATGCATTTAATAATTACTCATCTTGCCATGCAGAGATAACTTAATAATGTTATGTTGCCTTTTTGCCTATTTCCCTTGTTTCTGTTGCTGTGGTACATATTTATATAATCATGTGTGTACTGCATATACAGTTTATCCCTTTCTCTAGTTACATTTGCCACAAATCTATGAATTTTGAGTATTTTATGGAGACATTTGAAGGCTAGTATAGCACCCAAAATAGGAAGCTTTTATGAAAGACTGAGCCTTAGTGAGTAAAATTATCTTTATGAATGAGTAAAAATTCAGTATTGATGTTAGGAACTTAAACTGTTGGCTTATATTTATCAATGTATTGAAATTTAAGAAATATTCAAAAGGACACAACTTTAAACTTATTAATATAATATTTTTGGTAGTTATTTCAAGTGGTTTAGCCAGTGTACAAGTATTAACGGAACCCATTTAATTAGTACTTTGGTAAAGCCAGGCACTTTATATTTTGTATATATTATCTCATTTAAGCTTTTCAGTAACTGCAAGGAAGATACTAATCATCATTTTACAGATGAGCAAAATAAGGCTTTATGAGGATTTTAGAAAGGTTTAGTAGTAATGCTTTGGATTACACAATTTATGAATTCAGGCATTTCAACATTTACAACTTTGTCCCAAAGTTATGTTTCATACAGCTACTCTGGTCTGATATGGTCAGCTTTATTTCTAGGATGAATTTGATAGTTTATTAACAGTATAGAAGGTCAAGTTAACACAAAGCAAAAGTTTTCTGATATTTGGGTTATACATGGATTTTTTTTTTTTTTTAACTTGGATACTCAGGATTTCCAGAAATTTGGGGAATTTGAAGGGAAACGCAATAGACTAAATAGTGAATTTTACCAAATCCTTTTTGGCATACTCTGAAAGTCTTCACTCAAAATAATTAAGAATAACCAGCCAGTGCTTTTGGTTATCTGTTTTTGTCTATCAAAATGAAACCCTCAGTAAAATTTAAGGTGATGATGTTAAACTTTTGACTGAGACATTGAGTAAAGACATTTTACAGTATGTTCTTTGTATGCACACATTAGACACATGTAATATGAAACTAAAGCTAGTTCAGGCAGAGAGACGGCATGAATAAGGACGTTTAGAGCGAGATGCGTAGTATATGCCCTGGCCAGAGTGTAGAGTGTATGTGAAAAGGAAGGTGGGGTTGGTGAGAATGCAGTAGCATGTTATACCTTAATATATTTTGCTGTGGATCCAGAAGCCATCAAAACTTTTTAATTGGAGGAGTGTGACTGGGAGTTTTAGAAGCATGTCCTATGTAGTGAGCATGTTGATAACAAACCATTTAGGAGATCACAGCAAAACTCTTTGAGTCTGAAAAAGGCCAGTGGGAATGGATTAGAGAAGATAATACTATTACTGACTAAGGGAACGTGGGAGGACTTATACGTATATTTGGGGGAAGGTATAAAATGGTTGTTTTTGAACTTGATGAATTTGGGATACTAAAATATTCTTTGGGTAGAGATGATCACTAGGTTGGGGGCAAGAATTTGAGTTAGGATTGACATTGATACATAGGTAATAGTAGAAGTTGGGAATAAGTGAGACCTCAGGATAATGTGTAAGAAGGCTAGAGGACTGAATATCAATTTTTAGAAAGATGTCTTCAAGTAGAGGAAGGGAGGAATGGTTTTACAACTGATCCCTGACCTGAACAAGTCAGTAGCCTCATCTTTCAGGACCCTTTCTCTTCATTGCTATTCTCCTTAGAAATGTGAATAGATGCATTAACTCAGTGGTTCTCCAAATACTGTCTGGGGACTCTTGAAAGTTCCTGAAACCTTTTCATGGACCCATTAAGTTCTCGGACTTTCTTTTTATCCTGAACAAAACAACTTACTAGAACACTGAATGTAGAGATAGGTACAGTTGAGATCTGCAAATCTGTAAAATAGTATACTCTTCTCACTAAATTTTTTGAAGGGGCTTTGGGAAATATAGGTATTCTTGCAGAAATACTGTAACAGAATGGGGGTTGGTTAGTAGTGAATTAGTGAATATTTTAGTAGTGTTTTCAGTTTAAAGTTTCTAAATTTTGTTTTTGGGGTAAAACCCCTAAGTCTCAATAGCTTACTTTCCCACAGTCAAGATTTTCTGATAGGGTCAGTTTTAAATTTTAATATAGTAAATCTGTTAGCTATATGGTGTCCTCAGTCATTTTAAGAGTGAAAAGAGGTCCTGAGATTAAAAGTTGGAGAACTGCTATCTTAATCAAAACAGTTTATGGCTTATTTTTAAGATGGGAGGTAAGCTCTACATTACACTGAAGCAAATTCAAAATGAATTTTTTTCAGTTCCATTTTGCTTGGGCTTTTAAAGTACATTTTGGCTTTATACGAGGGTTGCTGAAATGGGGGTTATATAAAGCTTTGCTGGAAAACCACATCACCTAGATCTATGAGTGTATAGACCCAGGGAGATGCTATTTAAGTTTGGTATTTTTGGTCATTGAAGGCTTTGAATTCATTAAAGATAATAGTTTCCTAGAACTGTGACAAAAGTACAGCAAACTGGGTGTCTTAAAAACAACAGATTTATTCTTTCACAACTTTGGAGGTTAGCAGTCCAAAATCAAAGTGTTGGGAATACAGGACTCCCTCTGAAGGCTCTAGGGAAGAATCTTTGATTCCTCTAGGTCCTCATGGCTAGTGGCATAACTCCAGTCTCTGCCTCTATCTATATGTGGCCTTTCCTCCTGTTCTGTCTCCCTTCTGTGTGTCATCCTCTCTTCTGAGAACACTGGTCATTAGATTTTGGGCCCATCCTAATTTAGGAAGACCTCATTTAACTAATTAGGTCTGCACAGACCCTCTTTCCAAATAAGGCTATGTTCTAAGATTCCTGGTAGAATTTTTGGAGGGAGCTATTCAACCCATCGTAGAAAGGCAAAATAATGATTTCCCCAACCCCCTTCATATATTTTTCAGTAACCTTTGTTATCCCAAAATTGCAGAAGTAAACTGAATAAGATGTAGTAATGGTGCAGCAGCTAATATTCTTTAGCAGGTATTAACAAAGCACTCTATAGGAGAAGCCATGTTTTCTGTAGTAATAGAATCTGATTGGCTTTTGGAAACTGATGAAGATTCCATCTTAAACTTGTTAACAGTGGATTCCTGTTCTTAGTGAGGTAGACCCTAGTAGATTTCCCATGTTTTCCAGTTAGATGACAGGAGAAGTGAACCTAGAGAATCTATTATTAGTATCTTTCATTGAACAGGAAAAAAATGTACTGTCATGGCAACCAATTTGTGCTCCCCCCCTCCCCGCTCCTGCCGTCCTAACATCCCTTTAAGGGAAATACTTATTGGTACTTTGCTTTTCTAGGTCTTGTTGAATTTGAGATGGGGCAGTTATTGACTTCTAAGAATATTACCTTAGCTGTTGCCATTGTACATCCTCTACTAAGAGAAGAAGAATGGGAAGGCAAGGGTTAGGTGCTAGGAGTTAATTCTGCTGGTTTGTAAACCAAATTTGAATTGATTTTTTTGTTAGATTTATTTATTTTCCCCCTCCCCTGCCCTGCTGTATTTGCTGTCTGTGTTCATTCGCTCTGTGATCTTCTGTATCTGTTTCTCCTTTTGTCTTCTCATCTTTCTCCTCTGCGATTCAGAGAGATTTGATCATGGGGACCTCTGATGTGGAGAGAGGTTCTCTGTCAGTTGCACCATCTCAGTTCCTGGTTTCTGCTCTGCTTCACTTTGACTCTCCCCTTTGTCACTCTTGTTGTGTCATCATCTTGCTGCATGACTCACTTGTGTGGGCACTGGCTCACCGCGCAGGCATACTTTCCATTCTTTTTCACCAGGAGGTTCTAGGGATTGAACTCGGGTCCTCCTATATGGTAGGTGGAGGCCTTACCACTTGAGCCATATGTGCTTCCCTGAATTGATTTAAAAGATACAGCACTAATTACAGGGGGATATGATTTCTCTTTTTACCTGCATTTGTGTAACTTGAATTGTATAGAAACTTAAAAGCTATAATTACTTAGAATATTTTTGGAAAATTAGTGTTAGTTATAAAAGTAGAATTTAAGTTGGATATTTTTCTTCAGTGTATTAAGAGAAATGCTTAATGACGATGCAGTTTCTACTATAGAGCATATTCAGCAGTCTCAGTGGACCTATCCCACTCCATGCAGTTGTGTCATAACAGTGTTATACATGGCCCTTCCTTGGCTTCTGTTCCTTTAAATTTGAGACAAATAATTCTCAGTTATGGGCTAATTGAATCTTTTTATACATTTTGGAATGAGATAAAACATTTCATGTTAAATATATTGGCTATGTAGAGAGAGCAGAATTAATGTAAATGTGAAATTATTTGATAGATTCCACAGTGGTGTGTGGAGTACATGCGATCACTACCAGGACCCAAGAGAGGAGTTGCCTGTACCCAACCCAGGAGAGTGGCTGCAATGAGTGTGGCTCAGAGAGTTGCTGATGAAATGGATGTGATGTTGGGCCAGGAAGTTGGTTACTCCATTCGATTTGAAGACTGCAGTAGTGCAAAAACTATTCTCAAGTAAGTACTATACTATTTTAAAAAATGAACACTTTTCTTTCAGTTTTTTGCTACTAGGTAGAGAACATTACTAGCAGAAACTTAAAGTTATCCAAATTAGACTGGTTCAAAGTAGACCTTTTTACTAGATGACTTTTTTAAACATGGATTTTTTGGATGGAAATATATATATTGTCATTCAGTAGAAATTGAAATCCAAAGGTCAGATTTTAGTAACTTACTGCTGTATCTTAGGTGAAACATTATAGATAATGTAAAAGTGTGATTTTAGTAAAAGCACTTTGATATGTCATTTTAATGTAATAGAAAAGCAAAGTGATAAAGACACAACTACTATTAGAATGATGTGTGGGATGGTATATGATTTATTTGGGGAGGAGGGCTTTTAATGTTAATTGTACAGCCATTATGCAGGCATTATGAGCTAAAGGAGGAATCTTTTATTCTGTAAGATACTCTTGGAGTCTCGTCTCAAGGTCTTCATTCCTCTTCATTCTAGCTGTGGCATTGAACTTCTAATGTCTTTAATTTTCCTAATTTTTAATATTTGTCTTACATTAGTGTTCTGCCTAAGTTGGGATAACACGCAACCTGATAGTTCTTTTATTTCCCTCTTGTTGCGTCTGCTATTCTGTATTTGACGTTTAAATCATTTTAAAAATGGTTTATCACCCTAAGGTTTTAAAAGTTAATTTTGGAACAGAACATATGGGAAGTGACATGAATCTTGATGGGAGAGATATACAGAGTTATAGGATGAAAGAGACAAAAGTCCCATTTATTGTTTGATTTTTAATTGTATTCGATATACAATTTCAAATGATACAGAAAAAGAATAGTATAATGAACTCTATATATTTATCACCTATTTTTAACCATGGCCATCATCTTTCATCCATACCCCAACCTTTTCCACAGTCCCATATTATTTTGAAGCAAATCCTAGATGTCACATAATTACGTTTGTAAATACTTGGTTTTTATCTCTAAAAGATAGGATTTCTTAAAATATAACTGATACCACAACTTAGCTTAATCAAAATATCTTTTTCTAGTTTTTTTCCTTTATATATGTTTCATTAGAATTTCATGTTAAGGAAATAAGCATCATATTTAATAGCTGTTGAAGTTTAAAATATTTAATAAGTCAGCTTGTCTTTGACTTGCTGGCACATATTTTTGGCTTAAACCATCTTTTCATTGAATAAATCCTTTTAGTTTATACATATTATTGGTCACTTGTAATTATAGTATAATTGACAAGTTATATAGCTCATGATTTTATACTATTAGAAGGCAGATGTCATGGACTTGATAATAAAGGGCAGTTTTTACTCATCTTTAGGAGATGTAATTTCATTATTCTGACATTCTAATCATTATTGATTTTTCAGGTAAGCCATAGTAGAGTAAGGAAAATAAGAGTTGGGGAATTGGGAGGTGAGAAAGTTGGATGTGATATTGGGGGTAGAGTGAGTAGAAAGTGGGAAAAAGTTAGGCTTTTAAAAGATGTACACTTGTGAAAGATTTTGGTTCCGTTATGGGGGTGAAAAGTGGCTTTATATATAAATAGCTTTAAAAGCACAAGGTGATAGTATTTTTGGCAGCATGATACTTATGGAATTGTTCCCAGAGGTTTTAACTAAATCTTTTTCTTATTTTCTTTTTTAAATCATATGCTGGACAGGTTAAGCTTATTGGGGTTTCTTCTAGAATCTGCCAAAGAGCTGGGAGCTCACTCAGTGTTCTTTTGAAGTGATGTTAGGAAAAGGGCGCATTATTACCATACATAGCCTTAAAGGAAAAGAAATAATTTTCAAGGCTGACTCTTTTCCATTTAATAGTAGGGGGCTTCTGGTAGTTTTAGTTTATCATGTCCTGGGTATATTATATATAGTCATTTCTCAACACGTTTTTTTTAGGGTCCTAGATGTTAAAAACAGCTAAAACCTTTCTTGGGGCAGGAAGAGTGAGCACAGCAGTACAGTACCACCTTCCATTAGATATTTCATATATTGATAATAAATGGTTGTGCATCTGTTGTGGAACTGGGAGTCTTTTATTTTTACCATAGAAAAATGGTAAAGAGGACTAACTGCCAAAGATTCTGCTTGTGGTACTCAGAATTTAACCATATCGTGTCTGCTATGCTCTTGGCACTAAATAAGAATTGTTCATTAATTAAAGAACTTTGAGTACTTTAGCTAAATTAATGTGTCTTTAAATCATCCCTATATAGATTAAGGGCCCAAAGGTAAGTTTATTTAGTATTTGGGACATACATACTGGTTCAGAAGTGCTGCTTTATTGCATAAATCCTAGGTTCTAGGTCTTATATGCTATTTGCAGAGGTCTGGTTGTATTACAAATTAGTGTACACTCTGACTAGCCTTAAATAGCCACCCAGTCCCAGTGGACAAGTTAGTTTACAAAGCCACCACTGCTAAATGGTTTTTATATTTGTTGCATGTTTGCCTGTGTCCACTCCCCCGCCCCCTTTCCTTTTGAAGGGGTAAGGGTGAATCATTCCTTTCAGTATATGTTGATTATTTCTTGGAATGGAAATCATGAAAAACCGGATAAGTAGCTGATGAGCAGACTAGACAGTGAAGATATCTTAATTCATTTGGATGAGAGGAAAAAGAGACATGGCTCTTAGTTTAACACCTTTGCAATGGGTTTTAAAAACTATTTGTCTACGTTGGAGTTGTAATACATTTATATTTTTAAAATTTACTTATTTTTTCTCTCCCCTTCCCCCACCCTCCATTGTTTGCTCTCTTGTGCCTATTTATTATGTGTTCGTCTGTGTCCGCTTGTATTCTTGGCAGCACAGGGAATCTGTCTCTCTTTGTTATTGTTGCGTCATCTTGCTGTGTCAGCTCTCTGTGTGGCGCCACTCCTGGGCGGGCTGCACGTTTTGTGCGGGGCAACTCTCCTTACGGGCGCACTCCTTGTGCACATTAGCGCTGTGCATGGGCCAGCTTATGACATGGGCCAAGAGACCCTCGGTTTGAACCCTGGACCTCTTATATGGTCGGTGGACGCTCTTGTCGAGCAACATCTGCTTCCCTGTAATAAATTCTTAAAACTTAGTTCTTTCTCAGGGCTTTTTTTTTTTTATTACTTTATATTAGAGTTGTAAATTTACAGAGAAATCATACAGAAAATACAGTTCCTGTATAGCTCCTCACACAAGTTTTCACTTTAACACTTTGCATTAGTGTGGTACCTTTATTAAAATTGGTGAAACAATATTATTGTAATTATAGTATTAAATATAGTACATCATTTCCATTAGGGTCCAGTTTGTGTTGTAGGGTCCTGTTTCTTTGTTTTGTTGTTCATATTTTCTTTCTAGTAACTTACATGCAACCTGAAACTTTCTCTTATAACCATATTCAAAGATACAATTCATTGGTGGTGATTATGTTCACAATGTTGTACTACTATACTATCACCGTCCATCACCAAAACTTTTTCATTACCACAAACAGTAACTGTACCAATTAAGCATTAACTTATTCCCTACCCCACCCCATCACCTGGTAACCTATATTATAGTTTCTGACTCTGAATTAACTTATTCTAATTATTTCGTATCAGTGAGATCATAAAATAGTTCTTTTGTGTCTGATTTAGCTTCATTCAACATGATGTCTTTAAGGGTTATTCATGTTATCTCAAATATCAGGACTTCATTTCTTTTTACCGCTAAACATTCCATTGTATGTACATACCACATTTTGTATATCCATTTCTCTGTGGACACTTGGGTTGCTTCCATCTTTTGGCCAGTGTGAACAATGCCACTATGAACGACAGTGTGCAAATCTATTCAGGTCCCTGCTTTCATTTCTCTTGGGTATATTCCTAGAAATGGGATTGCTAGGTCGTAGGGTAATTCTCAACTTCCTGAGGAACTGTCAGACTGTCTTCCACAGTGACTGTACCATTTTGCGTCCCCACCAACAGTGAATGAGTGTTCCTGTTTTTCTACATCTGCTCCGATTTTTAAAAAAAATAGTAGTCTTTCTATTAGATGTGAAATTGTATCCCACTGTATTTTTTATTTGCATTTCTATTAATGGCTAGTGATGTCGAGCACATTTTCATGTGCTTTTTGACCATTTTCTGTATCTTTGGTAAAACATCTATTCAAGTCTTTGCCTATTTTTAAAATTGGGTGGTTTGATTTTGCTTACTGAGTTGTGGCATTTCTATATATCATCCAGATATTAAACCCATATTGGATATGTGGTTTCCAAATATTTTCTCCCATTCTGTAGATTATCTTTTTAATTTCATGATGAGGTCCTTTGCACCAGTTTTTGTCTTGAAGACATCCCATATTTCTACTTTTTCTTTCATTTAAGCTGTTTGGTGTAATCACCTTTTTTTTGAAAGCTGTGGTTATAAGTATGTTTATTTTTAAAGAAGTTTTAGATTACAGAAAAGTTATATTGAAAATTCAGGTGATTTCACAAATTCCCCATCCCCTCCCTTCTCACATTTTCTCCCATTAATAACATCTTACATTAATGGTGGTGCATTTGTAACAATTGAGCAGTCATTGAAGCTTTGCTACTGGCAGTTATTTGTAGTTTATATTATGGTTTATACTTGGCAACCATAATGGGTTTTGACAAAATATATAATGGCCTGTATCCATTGTTGCAATATCGTACAGAACAATTCCAGTGCCCTAAAAAAATGCCCTGTGTTTTCACCTTTTCTTCCCCTTTCCCACAGAACCTCTGGTGACTACTGTGTTTGTATCAATGTTACAAGTGCTTCCATTACTACAATAAGTCTACATAGCTTCACGATTGCATTCCTACTTAGGTTTGTTCATTACTCAGTCTTAATTTTGGGGTGGTGGTGCCTGTTCTGCTTCAGATTGAGAAGGGGCTTAGATCTTATGGGGCAGATGGAAGGAACTGTTTGCTTGTAGTTGTAGATACTCTGCTTTTTGGGATAGAGGTTGTCGTCATCATTTTGTTAGTTGTCCTGGGGGAGTCTGAAAAAACTGAAGAGTAGGTGTTTGCTGCAGTTCTTCTGAGATACAGGGCTCAACCCAAATATGAACAGCTGGAACATTTTAAGTCCTGGGACATATATTTAACGGTTATAGTGCAATTATAGGTTAAAATAAAAGGGTAGAAGAATCATGTGTAGGGAAATTAAAATGAGTAAGTCTGTTGCATTGGGGGAAATAGGTCATATTCCAAAGTCTTCCTCACTTTTTTGAGGGAGCTAAATGTTTTCTAGGGTTGAAAGCTATTTGATAGTCTTACACCAGGGGAATTTGAGATTGATAATTTGGTAGCTAATTGCACTGTTGTTTAATTGATATGATTCCTTTTATTCCCGTTTCAGAATTCCTAAAGTAATTTGATATTCAAGGAATTCAGCTACTTACATAAGTAATGTTTAATCAGTCAGCTAGTAATTGAATGTCTTCTGTCTGTGGGACAGTGCTCAGTGTAGTCTTAAAAATTAAATATGATCCCTGTCCTCATATAGCAAATTTCAAAGTGTGATTGGGCTTCTCAAAGAGAATACTAGGGTCTTATGAAAGTGTAATTTGAGAATTCAGTTTAGATTGGGGGAAAAAATCAGAGTAGACTTCTTTTGAAGGTGGCATTAGTCAAGGCCTGAGTTGAAAGTAATGTTCAGGTGGAATAGGGATTGGGGTGCAGGGAGAAGATTTCTGCTTTTCAGACAGGGAATGGTACTTTTTTTTCCCCCAGAAGGGATATAATCTTCTTACTTGAGAAGGCTCAGTTTGTCTATATTATAATTTCTTAACCCTCCAGCTGATTTGGCAGTTGACTTTTAGAGGACGTGCAAGACATAGCCTTTCTTTTTTTCTTCCTTTTTCTTTTGGTTTTGTTTGGGGGCGGGGGTGGGGTATATCTTTTTGAGATTTGTTAAAGGACTGGTTTATAGACAGTATGAATGATCAGAGATTGGTTCTCTATATCTTTTGCCTAACTGGACCATAAACTCCTTGGGAATATAATTTGTGCATGTCCCTGTATGCTTGCCTTTGTACACAGAACCTACTTTTTTTTTTTAATTGTAAGGGGCATACTGGAGTGTGAAATTTTTCTGCCATGGTAGTGTAGAGCATGAATGAACATATATTCTTCAGCATAACAATGAAGAAACGTTGGGTTTTTCCCTGGTTTTATTGAAATTTTTCGTGGTTGGGAGAGTAAAATGATGTGGTATTCTAAATCTTTCACTTTTGTTTATCAAAGTGCGCCAGAGTTTTGGAATCTATCACAAGGTTAAAGACCCAATCTAGATAATGTTTATGAAACAGCAAAAGGGTTGTAACTCTCTTTAGGAGA
This sequence comes from Dasypus novemcinctus, assembly GCF_030445035.2. Classification (NCBI taxonomy): domain Eukaryota; kingdom Metazoa; phylum Chordata; class Mammalia; order Cingulata; family Dasypodidae; genus Dasypus; species Dasypus novemcinctus. Next base: position 184,227,472 of record NC_080673.1, read on the forward strand.
CTCTTGTTTGTTAGCTCTGTGAGATGCTTAGATATGTTAATTCAGGGCAGGCTCCTAGAAAGGGCAAGACTAGAAGACTTTCAAAGTCGTATTATTTCTGCCATAACCAAAATGTGTGGTAGAGTTCTAGTGGACTGCAGATTGCAAATGTGATTTGTAGGGATTGCCTTGGTAGTTTGTATATTAGTAAGTTAAATCTGAAGCAGATTTAATTAGTTTGTAATAAAATGAGCACCTCAACGTTTAATTTTAACTTTTGAATGTAATGTTTGGTTCTCAGAAAAGCAGTGTTTGACTTGGTGCCTTGGATTTTAGTAGGTTATTTAGAAATAGATGAAAATTAGATTAGAGACAAGAAAGGCTGACAGTAAATTGGGAAGTTTCCTGGATGGCAAAGTACAGAGTGAGGCTCCTTTTTGATAAATATTAGGAACATTTTTACGCATCTGAAGGAAGCACTGTGGAAGTGACACGAAACTTCAAGTTGGAGAGTTAAGTGTATAGGAAGTTTAGAAAAATTGCATAGGTATTGCAATAGGTCAATAATTTTAACTATTTTTGGGATTAAATAAAAAAAAAATCTTGTAACTCCAGTGAAGTTACAAGCTGAAAGTGAAGAAGCTATCCAGGAGTCATAGATTGTTTTTTGAGCACATTGGCCCAATTCATTGCTGAGACTTATAAATTATTTTGCATCAGTAAGAATGACATTGAAAACAAAATTAAGCAAATTCTTTACCTTGTGTAAGATATTGATGTATTTGATTTTCAGACTTAAAGTAAAATTGGTCTGGATGTCAAAGTGATGATAGGGCTGAAGCAGGTCAGTGAAAGATTACATTAAAAGCAGTAGAAAAACCATTTGGAAAAGGTAAAGGCAAGGAGGACATGGTTGAAAGCTGTAATTGAGTGTAAGGGATGAACAGTGATTTCAGCAAATGAACAGGTTTCAGGGAGTGAAAAACTGTCCCTTGTAAACCTTGAGGGAGAGAAGTTTTGAACAAGCCAGCAAAAGAAGTGCTACCACACCCACTCTGGATAATAATATTGTAAAATTGTTTATCTCAAAAAGGGATATAGGCAAGAAGATGAAAGGGAATCTAAAAGTAAGTAAACAGGTATAAGAACCTAATGACGTTGCTGCAGTAATAGCAGTGTGGGATGTAAACGTTTAAAGTTGACCTGGGGGAGGATAACCAGGTCCTACAGTAGCAGTTTCCTTGGGACCTCTGGGCACCTCCTGAAGCATTAAGTGCCTAAGAACTAGTCAGAGATTGTAGTGTGGGTTTTCAGTAAGGCATCCTCGATTTAAAATAGAGGTCTTGGGAAAAGAACCAAAGGGAAGTAGATTGTAGGGCACAGCCTCTCAGGTACCTGAGTTGTCTCCTAGCTTTGCTACTTGCTGTGAACTTGACTGTGTTGTTTATGTTCCTGTGCTTATTATTTTTCAGAGGATGGAGCTAATAATAGTAACTACTTTCTAGGGTTATGAGAGCAAATACATTTAATGTGTGTGCAACCCATAGAGTAATTACATTAATATGTGTGCTACCTGGCATTCAGAAGTCTTGCGTAGACATTGCTGCTCATAGTGGTGGTAGGTTCTTAGTTTGAGAAAGTATTTTTTATCTTATTTGCCAGGTATCCTAATTAAAAGACTTATAAAACCATTTTACCACAACATTTGGATTACAGTTTGGGGGTTTTAACTTGAACTAAACTTTGACATTACTTTTCACTATGAAATGAATGAATTCACATATTCTTTTAAGGCTCAGGGTAGGAGATGGAAATGTATTTTGAGGAACCTTAGTTGTGCAAATGTTAACTATAAACTAACTTATTGAGCATCTCTTGTGGTAGACTTTGTTCCAATTCAGGTATAGCATTGAAGTGTTAGGTAAGGTAATTTTACTGGACCCTTAGAAATTATCTTACTAACGAGACTCAGACTATCACTTTAGTTGCCTAGAAGTAGAATTCTGTGGACTTTTTAAAAAAAAGATTTATTTATTTATTTATTTCTCCCCACCCTGGTTGTCTCTTCTCTGTGTCTGTTTGCTGCGTCTTTGTCTGCTTCTCTTGTCAGCGGCATAGGGATCTGTGTTTCTTTTTTGCTGTGTCATCTTGTGTCAGCTCTCTGTGTGTGCGGCACCATTCCTGGGCAGGCTGCACTTTCTTTCGCACTGGGCGGCTCTTCTTAATGGAGCACACTTCTTGCGAGTGGGGCTCCCCTACGCGGGGGACACCCCTGCGTGGCACGGCACTCCTTGTGCGCATCAGCGCTGTGCATGGGCCAGCTCCACATGGTTCAAGGAGGCCTGGGGTTTGAACTGCGGACCTCCCATGGGGTAGACAGACGCCCTAACCACTGGGCCAAGTCCGCTTCCTTTATTGGCTTTTGTTAATCCATAAAATATTAACTTGATTTCTAAATTTAGGTATCTGTATGTTAGACCTGACCTTCATGTTTAAACTTGCATGCTTGTAAAAGATTAGTTATGGATGACTCTCTTTGTTTACACAATGCCAGCATCTTACAAACTCATCTTTCCTACTCATTAAATAGAACCTGCATATTTATTATAGCTTTCTATAAATTCTCTTGTGAAGGTAGAAGAACATTTCCTTTAAAACTTTTGAAAATTTAAAGAATGAATAGTGTATTTTGAAAAAGAACTGATTAATCCATTGTTAGTTTCCTAAGCATTTCTTTTGCTTGATTTGATATCTTAAGTCTGAAACACACCAAATATATTTTAGCTTTTTACCGCAACAAAGCTGTATATGTTTTGGCTGCTGGTCTTAAGCATTTTGACTATCCTAAGAACTGTAACCGTATGTGTTAACAAATGTGGTTTTGATATTAATATTTTCTTTTCTTTTTGCCCAGTTTTGTTCAATTAGAAATGCATTGAGGAATTGTAGATTCCAGGTTATTCAAAATACTGTTTTGCCTTTCCTTGTGACTACTTAAATCTAGTAGGTTGTTACTGAACTCAGTATCATAGTATATGTGGTGCTATGTAATTGTAGCAAGATGATCATTGCTCCTACTGTGTGATATTGGTGCTAAGAATATCAAGTGTTTTTTTATTCCTTTACCAATGAAAGGAACATTATGTGTGTACAGGGCTGTGCTAATGTAGTCACTGGCTCTTTCATGACTTGAATGGGAGGTAAGATGTGAAACAAACAAGAAGGTAGTTTAAGTGTTACATGAACAGTATATATGATTTCAAAAGAAGTCAGAATATTTCTGACTGAGAAAGGCAGTAGCAAATAGTATAAATCACTTCTGGGCACTCTAGGTACATGAACTAGATTTTAAGTAGGGCAGAAGTTCCCAGGCTGTCTTGGTTGTTGGTATTCTAAGTGTCCCAGTAATTTTTTTTAACTATACCACAGACCTAAATAATAAATACCTTGGAATTCCACCAATTAAACAGATCCGAAGAACTTGATGTTTATGTCCTGACAGTTTATGCCCTTCAAAAAAAAATACACATACATTGAAAGAAAATATATTTTTATTTCATTCTTAAATAGCTACCATTATTTACTATTGTGATGTTTACACCTGTTGAGCATTGCCCACTTTCTCAAACTTTGGAATTAGATTGGACACTGCTACCCATATTTTCTATACTACAATGATCTTTGCCTCAACGTTTTGTGACAGCAACTATCAAAAATTGAGCTTCACAAAGATGATGGCAAAAGGAATGTAGTATAAGCTGTTGAAATTGCACCTGTTGCAAGCTAGTGGTGCATGTTGTATGCTACACGTTGAGTATGGAAAGCAGTAATGTAAATTTGTTGCCTTTTTTAAAAAAATCTAGGTTCTATCCATGTTGTAAAGTTGGTGCAAGCCACTTAGTTTCCACATTTATTTTCTTTTTTAAAAAGTGTTTATTTATTTCTCCCCACCCTTTCATTGTTTGCATTCATTGAATCATCTTAAAGTGTTTTGTTTTGGTTTGTTTTTTAGGTATACAGCTTAGGGTTTATATGGACAGCTCTTCTGCATAGACTAGATCTTGTTATGTTAGCTGTAATTACAGTGACTTGACTGGTGAAATTAGAGATACATGAGTTTACTATTAGCTGTGACCTTTCAGTTTGACAGTAAGACATCCACTGGTATGTTTTAAAGGGGAAAAGTTATTCCCAGGATTCAGTTAAGTAGAGGTTGAAGAATATAGTATAGAGTTCTGTTTACTGATACCAGTTAAGGGTCAGGCAGTTAGTGTTCTACATGCTTTACATTTTTTTTAGTTTAAACAATTGCCACCTTATTCCCATTTTATGGATTGAGGATTAGAGAATTTGAGGAACTTGTTTTCAGACATGAATAGGAAAGCAGAGATTTGAACCCAGGTTTGTCTTGAGACGTGTGTGCCCTTAAGCTGTGTGTTTAATTATTTGCTTCCTCCATCCACATTCCCTGTCTTCTGTTCTTCTCAATCTGTTTATAAAGCTTTCCTAGGTAATCAGAAAAGCAATAAGTCTTAATTATTCATATAAAATACTGCAAATCATTTAAAAAGTAACCTTTGAAGAAGACACCAGTAATTTCTTTGGGTCATGCTAAATTAAAGAAAAGGGTTTTTTTTACGCATGCATATTTAGGTATGGCAGGTAAAGCCTATCCAGGGGTTCTTAACCAGGGGCAGTGAGCTAGAATTGAAATTCAAACAAACATTATTCTTATGGAGACATGTTGGTGCAAGGTGTTAAATATATTTATTAAATAATACACAGTATAGTGTGGACTTAGTAGGGGGTCCATGGTTTTCACCTGACTGGCAAAGGGGGTCCATGGAACAAAAAGGTTAAGAACCACTGCTGGTTATTGAAAGGTACCTGAACCCTAACAGTATTGGAATAACACTGTATAACCGGGATTTTCACAACAGAATTAACTTGTTCAGGTTATAAATCAGGGTGTGCATGCAATTGGTATACTGAATTTGTCTCTCCTTTAAATATACTCGTAACATTATTTATCCTTGTTGAGATACATATTTCTCCTTTAAAAATAATTCACATTCAAAACAGGGACTTAATGCTTTTGTAACATGACATTTTACATACTAAAACAGTTCTCTTAAAAATATCCCTGAATGAAAATTAAAAAGATAAATATCAGTACAACTCAACCACTGAGGTCTCCTCTAGGAAGTGGTCTTTGGTAAAAAAATTTTCAGATACATTTAAAGAATCTCTAGAATATGTCCAATTAACATGGTTATACACATAAGGTGTCCCTTCCCCCCATACCACTTTGCATAAAATTATTGTTCAGTACCTTACTGTTTTTATTTGCATTATATTTTGGAGGTTGTTCTAGAAGAGTAAATATAAAACAGTCTTCTTTTTAATGGCTGCATAGCATTTGTGGTTGTACCCTAGTTTATTTGACTAATTCTATTGATGCTCACCCAAATATGGAGTTTTTGGTATTAGAAACAGTTGCTGCCCTGAGTACCCTCACCAGAGCAGTCTATACACATTTTTTCACACATGCAGGTGAAATGGATTGGGTCAAAGGGTAATTTTACATTTTGTCAGCTCTTGTCAGATTGCTCTCCATAGGGGTTTTCTGCAAGTAAGGAATGAATGAGCTTTGTTTCTTATATCCTTGCCAATACTGCCTTGTGGATTTTTTTTCTTTTGTCAATTTTGTAAGTGAAAAGTGGAATCTTATTATAGTTTAAATTTGCATTTCATTTGTATGGGATTGAGCATCTTTACATATATTTGTAAGCCATTTGTATTTCTCTTTGGAATATGAGACTGGTGCTTTCATCGTCTTTCCAGAAGGATTGCTGCTACCTGGTTGACAGCCATCTATCTGTAAGGTGCTATTTTAAAATGTATTCCAAATTCAGAGAAGTTGAATTAGAAAAACTGTGCAGTATAGAATTGATGATATTTGCTATATGTTCATGTTCTTTACTCATCTTTATATTACTGGTTGGCCTTTTTCTTACCGACTGATTTATAGGAACACTTTGGATTTAAGTTGCATTTTTTCCCCCAGTTTGTCATTTCTTTCTCGGCTTTGGTTTTGATTATTCATGTCATGTGGAAATTTGATTTTTATATGAGTACTTAAATTAACCTGTTCCTTTATCATCTGGGTTTTTCAGCATCCTGGCCAAGTTTGTTTTAAATAATTTAATCCATGATTTTTAGTAGTTTACATTTTAAATCTTTGTTCAATCTGGAATTTGGGGTAGGGTGTGTAAGGTTTGAGGTAGGGATTCAGGAAGTTTGTTTCAAATACACCTCCCCACCCCCTGGTGCCAAGTAACATAACACAGTAAGTTATTGGAGATTGCTTCATCATGTAGATATTACCACTCATAATAAGCTTTAGTCTTTAGTACTCAGTTAAGTTATGAATGACAGATATATACTTTGTCTAATGTAAAATATAAAAAACATTCTGACTTCAATTTTGGGAAAAAAATTGCTCACCTTTGTATGTTTCTTCTCCTTTTTCCTGTGTTTGTGATTTCTCTTTAAGCCAGACAGCTTGGGATTGTTTCACATTAGAATTGGCATCACGCGATGTCAGCCGGCTGGGATCAGAGTTGGTGGTTGGTTTGTTGTTGTACTATGCCATCTCCATGTGCCCATTGCAAAAAATGTTTGCAGGCTAGGTTAGTACTACTTGGAAGACTGAGGTTGTGGTTTGTTTTATTAATACAATACCACTATTCCAACATTTATTTAAGTAGTCCTGATTAGAAACTTGAACTCTTTCTCACTTATTCCAAGGATGTTTTTTGCTGCCATAGGTATCTACTTTGTTTGTTAACTTGATTAATGTAGACCAGTGCTTCTCAGACTTCTCACATGCAGTAGAAGCATGCGAAAACCTGTTAAAACATTGCTATGCCTCACCTTCAAAATTTCTAATTCATGTAGGTCTGGGATTTGTATTTCCCACAAGAATTTGTATTTTTAACAAGTTCCTTGATGATGCTGATGTTTTTAAGAGGAATGTGTGTTGTCTCCCCCCTCCCCCCCCAAATAAAAACAACAGTGTAGGTAAGAGGGCACCTAGTAAAATGTAGAATTACCTATCTTGTAGCAGTTTTGTTTGCTAGTTCATTAATGAAACTTTAAAACTATGTAGTAACAGGGGAGCGGATCTAGCTTGAGTTGTTGAGTGCCTGCTTCCCATGTACAAGGTCCTGGGTTCAACCCTTGGTTCCTCATAAAACAAACAAAATACAACTATGTAATAACTATTTTATTATTCTGATCCCCTGTTCTCCTCACTCATTCCTTAGTCTAGGTTCATGTTTCGTTACTACTTTGAAAGTTAGGAAAACTTAGGTAAAGAAAGATCTGCGGTTTTTGTAGGATATCATTGCATGGTTCTGCATTTCCTCTACTCTTTTTCAGGTTATCTTTGGGGGTTTTTTTGGTGTTTTGTTTTTTAATTATTTTTATGTGACAACCAGATTTCATTTTTTGTTTATATTCCAAGCCTCACACTGTCCTATTATAATCCATCTTGTTAGCACCAAGAAGAAAACAGCTACTGGTTCTTTTCCTTACAGCAACCTAGGGATTGTGTGTACATATAACATGTTGGACAAGCTCATGTTTTAAACATTTTTTGTATGGCAGTGTTTGGTTAAATAAAAGTATCATAAAGGGTAAAGTGTAATGAAGAGGGTCCCATTATAAAAGAACTTTGAATATATTCAGTGGAACAGATTGTTCAGTCCAGCTGTGCATACTCTACCTTACAACTGCAAAGTGCCAGTATTTACACAATTTGAGTGTGGGAAGGAACCTCAGATCAATTAGTCCAACTCTTTCCATTTTACAGATGAGGAAAGAGGTTCAGTAAAGTTACATGAATGGCAGGACTGGGACAAGAACAGAGCCTCTAAGCACAAGGCTCTTTATATATAGTATGTTTGTTTATCCCCATTGAGTGTCACACTATTTTCTGGTATTTGAATAAAATTGTGTCATTAATCAAAATTTTTTTCAGTCTGATGTATGTCAGAAAAAATGAATTTATGCTTAAATTTTTTCTGTACAACTTTTTTAGTCTAGATTCTAATTATGATGGGTACAATTTTGATCTGTCATTCCATTAAAGTTTAGGGCATTTACTTTACAAGTTGAGTTTGAGGGTTTCTATAGTGGTAGGATGGGCCTCAAGAGTTATTTGTCTTTCATGTCATTTTTCTCTTTACCTATAACTTAAATAATTACCTGTTCTCAAATTTAATACTTAGACCAATGACTTGGTTTATTTTTAAAAAGATAATACCAGAAACAGTAATAGGCCAGAGTAAAATAGTGTAGTTTTACCTTCCCATCCTGAAAGGAATTTTTTTTTCAGTAGGAAGTGATATAAGTTATATAGAGAAATATAATATTAAAAGACATTCTGAAGTGGCCCTTGTTATTAAAAAGCATTTAAGGATGGGCAGCAGGAGTGAGTGATATTCTGTGCTCCAAAAGGAGTTCTGTCAGCTTCAAAATTAAAAACAATTTTTTAGGATACAAGGAACAATTAATAGCACAAAAAAAAATCAGTACTGAATTTTATAATTGAATAATTCACATAACTTTTCAGCTAAAAGCAAGAGCTTATTTACTTTCCTAACAAATAATGCTTTTGCTTTTCACTGTAAAATCAGATATGTCATTTATAATGATCACTGGATTATCCAAACATTAATATCTTTAAAACTAGCAGGCTTCCTGGGGATTCCTGGAGCTCATAGATTCTGGTAAACCCAGGTGAAGTATTCTAATTGAGCAATAAGTCATTGGAGATAAAGTAGAGGCACATCTATGTGGACGCTGGTTGATAGGTTGGTTTTCTATGGACCTGGTCCAGAGGAGTGGCTGATCAGTTTCCACAGTCACTACTCCAGATCCATCATTGGTATAATAAGTACTGACCATTACTCCAAATCGATGCACATGATTTGTGAAGTTCCACCTTAGGCCTATTGTGTGCTAACATGATTGAAAGGCTATCCGACAGGAATAAGGCCATACTAGTCACCTTCCATTTTGCTGTTTACATGCAACTTGTGTTTTCCTGTTTGGAGGAGGTAGGTGAGAGATCCCTCTTTATTTTAATTGGCAGAGGAGTGATAATGAGTCTATTGAAACAGGGTGCTCACAGATACCTTAATCTAGTCAACATCTAGCAAGTCCTTTGAGTGTCAGTCATATCAGCCAAGGCCTTTGGTAAAGTTGGTGTGGTCTTAATCAGGAGTGGAAGGCTGCTCATATCCCATTTATACAGTAGTACTCTGGCTTCAGGCACAATGGCATAAAAAAATTTCAAATGATGAATTCAGGCAGAAAGCTTTCCCACTCACCATCAGCCATATGTAAGCATTTGATATCTCCATTAGCACAGGTGTTTAAAAGAATTTTGCTCCAAAGATGACAAATAATTGTTTAAAGTATGATTCAGAATCAAAATGCAGTAGTTTAAATTCCCATTGGGAAGCTGGGGTTCCAGTGGGATAAACACAGGCTCCATATTGGACTATTTGGCTTACAGTGGTAGATGGAGCCTCTGATGAAAGGAGTACGCATTTGCCGCAACAAGGGTGATTGGCAGTTCACTACTCGGCTGAGGAGATTCTGGACACTTGCCTTTGGTTTTTATAGCAAAGCAGTTCAAATCATTAGAGTTCTTTTTGCTATTACATAAAAAAATGTATATACACACACACACACCCACATATCTAAAATTGGGATATCCAAGGTCTTATAATTGGTAGCAGTTTGGCGATACTCATTGCCCGTGCATACTTGACTTTGATGTAGTTAGTTGTACGTATTGTCAATTTGAATAAGTAATTTGTATTGTTGGAACTCCATACATTGAGATTTTTTTAACTCGTGAATTAAATTGCCTTCAAAAGAGTACACTTAAGTTCCATGTTAAAATAAATAGATATTAAGTATATCCAGAAAGACCTGGAAACTGAGTAAATCTGATAGTAGTTAAGGGAGTATTTGTTGTTAGAAGAGTGACCAATCTTTTTCTTGGAAGCAACAAAGTACGTTGTGGAATCAAAGGAAGTTACCCATAAATGGATGAAACTATTTTGTTTTGCTCCTGAAATAATGTGCAAAAGGGGATTATCTGGTTCATGTCAGTGATCTGAAGGTAGAAGAAATTACCAAATGTCTCCAAACAAATTTTCAAAGCAACTAGAGGCTAAAGTATAGCTGATTTCATGCTGTATGCTGGACTATCATTAAGGCATTGAGTTATTGTATTTTTCTTTCAGAGTCTTATATAAAATAATCTTGGTGCCAACTCTGTCTTCAAAATATGGCTATAGAAGAAAGAAGCATAAAACATAAATGGAGTAAAGATGGATTGGTTTGCCAAAAGTCTTACTGAATTTAGAATTAAGTTTAGATGAAATATAGAGAAGGATTTACTTACATTGTAGGCTGTCAGTTTGCTGAACTTACTGCTCCAACAGATGGCATTAGCTAAAAATATCAAGTTGGTCTGTGAAAGATTAATTCATGAAGGGTAGAGCCAAACTGGTGAAATCATAAATGATAAGTTCAGATTTTTATAGAGCTTTTAGATCTGTAAATACGATCATGGGTTTTTATTTACCTAACTTAGTGTCTGAGCTGTGACTTCCACATTTGAAGGCAGGCTGTTTTTTGTCCAGGTGCCAAACTGAGGATGATTCTTTTGTATTGACAGCAGCATCCAAAGCAGAAAGGAATGAGATGACTGATCAACATAGCCATTCTGCAAACCATTACTCAACTGATTGCTTGGATTCTTGTCTGCATGGTGCCTCTCTCCCTTCCCTGCCTGAATTCCACATTAACTGCCTTCTCTTGAGCCATCTCTCAGCCTGGTTACCATCTTTTTGGCTCATTGCTCAATCTGATGTCATTAATATTTTATCTTCCATATATTTATCAGTCTTTGTAGAGTTCTGATCTACTTCCCTTCTTCTTCCCGTTAATGTATTCCTTTTTGTGCTGCTTTATGGTCATTTCATTGAGTTAGTGGGGGAATGAAAGAAGAGCTGGTAGATGCATATGCTCTGAGAGCCCAGGTCCCAGCTGTTAGCTTATTAAATGGGGAATTATTAAGACTTTAAAAAATAATACATTGGCATGCCAGTAACATTTTATTGGTGTGATGTCATGAAATAACTAAAAATTTTTAGTTTTGTTTTGCAGATGGAATACTTAAAATTTGTTTTTAAGAAATCCATTTATTTAAACGATGAATTTTGGTTTGGCATTTCTGTGAACCCATGTGATCATTATATTCCATAATCAAGCTTATCTTTTCAACACGTTACAGTATTAACAGTCTCACTTGGCAAGATTCGTTGATATATAACTTGTTTGATTATACTCCTACAAAGTTTTCTTGAAGCTTAGTTTTGCAATTAATTTTGAAATGATTGCAGATTTGTTTTTGAATAGAAGTTCAATTTTACTTACTCTAACATCTTAGTCTTTCACTTTTATGTCAGGAAGTTTAGTGTTACAATGGCCTAAATGAACCTTAACTGAGGTATTCTTTGTGAATATAGGTATATGACTGACGGGATGTTACTTCGTGAAGCTATGAATGATCCTCTACTGGAACGTTATGGTGTAATAATTCTTGATGAGGCTCACGAAAGGACATTGGCTACAGATATTCTCATGGGTGTTCTGAAGGAAGTTGTAAGACAGCGATCAGATTTAAAGGTGAATTAATTTGTTTTACCCTTTTATTTAATACAGTAGGTTTATATGTAAATATACAGGGAGCACAGGCCACTCACTAAATCATGGACCTTAATAGTATTCTTTCAAATGTGAAAGAAGCAGCTAACATATACCTATGATGGTGTTTTTCTTCATTTCTAATCTACTTGGCTGTGTCTTCATTTTAGACTGTAAGAATACATCTCCCACTTTTTAGTAATATTTCTTTAAGCCAAATCTTTTGAATTTTGAATCTACTCAGTTCCTTTCTAATCGAATAGCACAGTATTTTTATAACCGTGCTGCTCACTCCACTCTTCAGTGAGTCCAGAAGCCTCTTGTCCTTCAGTTTTATGTCCTTGTCCCAGCACATAAACATTCATTACAACTTGTAATGCTGAAGAGTGGGAATAACTAACTAGAGCAAAAAGCTCCTCAGAAATGCATGCATGTGCTTTTCTGCAGTTTCTTGCTTTCTTCTAGTCCTTTGAACCCTGGCCAGTGTTAAGGGCTGTAAACAGACTGGATATTTTCTAACATATCTTTCCCCCTTAAAGTTTATGAAATTCCCATTTTTTCAATGTTTTATATGTTATGTATGTGTTTGACATTCTTGGAACTTTAGACTTCTTACCCTTTGTCAGTATATGTGAGGATTCTAGCTTCACAATAAACTTCTGGGCCTTTAAAGAAAAATGGAGGTCAGAGTATGTAAAATGTATTTGTTTATAAAAATTAAATTTATTGGGAAACGGACTTTGGCCCAGTGGTTAGGGCGTCCGTCTACCATATGGGAGGTCCGCAGTTCAAACCCCGGGCCTCCTTGACCGGTGTGGAGCTGGCCATGCGCAGTGCTGATGCGCGCAAGGAGTGCCGTGCCACGCAAGGGTGTCCCCCGCGTGGGGGAGCCCCACGCGCAAGGAGTGCGCCCGTGAGGAAAAGCCGCCCAGCGTGAAAAGAAAGAGCAGCCTGCCCAGGAATGGCGCCGCCCACACTTCCCGTGCCGCTGACGACAACAGAAGCGGACAAAGAAACAAGACGCAGCAAATAGACACCAAGAACAGACAACCAGGGGAAGGGGGGAAATTAAATAAATAAATAAATCTTTAAAAAAAAAAATTAAATTTATTATTTTGAAAAATATATTTGTACTGTATGAGTGCAATCATTATTGATTAAGCCTTAGGAATTATTAAGGCTTTGGCGGAGATACTCAATTTAAAAAGTTATGAATTCTAGTAAGTTTTATAAGGAAGTCTTCTATTGAAGTAAATTTTAATGGGTTAATTTTTGATTTACATGGAAGGAAGGTGATTATACAGTCTTGCAGCCTTTTTTACCTTTTGTTGCTATGACAAAGGTATAGGAAATGCCTGTTTTAATTTGAGGAGTTTTGTTTCAAAAGAAGTTATGCTTATTAAAGATTTTGAAAGAAGTGGAAAAATTTATATCTGGTCCATTGATTTTTTGCGTTTCCTTCCTCTTTTTCCCCATTCGTAAGGTTGTATTTTGTTTTAATGTAGCGTCTTAATGTTGTCTTCCCATATTATGTAAACCTTGATTTTTAAGGTAGTTCATGAAGATATGCTAAGATTTATTGACTAATTTTGACATTAGGTTTATTTCTAAGTTTTTAAAATGTAAATATAACTCTGATCCTACCGCAACCCAGCCTTTCTATATTTGATTTTTTAATCACAGTTTATTTGTATGAAGACTTTCGTAGGTTTCTATATAACTGATACGTAAAGCAATAAACATTCTATCTTTATAAGAACCCAAGAAGACAACTTCAAATAATTCACCTTTTTCTTTCAGGTTATAGTTATGAGTGCTACTCTAGATGCAGGAAAATTCCAGATTTACTTCGATAACTGTCCCCTCTTAACTATCCCTGGGCGTACACATCCTGTTGAGATTTTTTATACTCCAGAGCCAGAGAGAGATTATCTCGAAGCAGCAATCCGAACAGTGATCCAAATTCATATGTGTGAAGAGGAGGAGGGAGATCTTCTACTTTTCTTAACTGGTCAAGAGGTATTGTCATTATTTATGTAACCTTTGGTTTATTGTTTTTATTATGCAGCACGTTTAAATTTAATAGATTAAATATTATCCCAGCATTTAAAGTTTTTCTTCAACTTGATTGCATTTGTACATAGAATATATAACTCCTTTTATCTGTATACTTTTTTATACCACTAGTGTTTGTGTTATAGTTAAATTATGTTAAGACTGTTAAATGCTTTAAGAATTTCAAGACGGGCATTTGTGGTCTCAACTTTTGGAGAGGCCTGGGTGGTGTGTGGTATTTTGTAATTTTGCCAAGGCCTGGATTTGAATCTCACTAGCTTTGAAATTAGTTGACGATAGTTGGTTACTTGGCTTGTGCGTAATCTTGGGTGTCCATTCACCACCAAAACACATTCGTTTTGTCTGTTTCCACATTCTCACTGGAAGAAATGGTGTATTAGGGTTCTCCAAGGAAACAATCAACAGGAGATATCTGTCAATAGTATCGATTTTATAAGTCTCTCAAGTGACTGTGGGGATGCATAAGTCCAGGTTCCGCAGGCAGGCTGCAAACCAGGGGCTTTGATGAAAGTCCTTGATGAGTTTCTGGGAGATGTTTGTTGTCTAAAGAAGGGCTGGGAAATTCTGAATGCTGAAATTATTTCCCCTTTTAAGGCATTCAACTGATTGGATAAAGCATCACTCATTCCTGACCGTAATCTCCCTGATTGATGTAGATGTAATCAGCTATCTATGAAGTAAAAGTCACTTGTAACTAAAGTCCATAAATGTCCTTGTATTACAATTAGCCCAGTGCTTGCTTGACCAAACAACTGGGCACAATTACCTGGCCAAATTCACAGCCTAAACCATCACAGCATAAACTGCTAAAAGTTCTTGGTTAGACTTTATCTCATTTTTTTAAAATTTGAGTTTTATTCTCAGGTACAGCGTTTTCTAAACTTGTTGTCACTGGCATGATTATAGATGTGCTATGAAATTCTTGAAAATAATTTCAGGAAAAGCTATCTGGATAAAACAGGATTAGAAAGCCTTTTACTAAAGGCCTTCTTAGAGCTTTTCATTTGCTCTAATAGGCTTTGTAAATTTTCTAGAATGGTGCTTCTCAAACTAAAATCTACATTCAGATCACATAGAAACCTTGTTAAAAAGCAGATTCTGATTGAATGTGTCTGGGCAGGATCTGAGATTTGATTTCTACCAAACTTCCAGGTAATGCTGATGCTGTTTTCCCATTGGTTTCCTAGCAAGCTTTTAGTATAGTGCTGACCAGTAGTACTTCATGCAGTGCCATAAATGTTCTCTCACTCTGCTTTCAGTATGGTAACCAGTAGCAACATACGGCTTTTGAGCATTTGAAATGTGGCTAGTGTAATGGGGAACTAAATTTTGAAATTTACATAATTTTCATTAATTACATGTGATGGCCCACCACCTCTTGTTTTGTGTGGTCTACTAGCTAAGATTAGATTTTACATTTTTACTGGTTTGTAAATAAAAACAAAATATGCAATTAAGATGGCATTCAGATGCAAAGTGTAAAATATTTTGCCATGTTTTACAGTAAAAGATCTCCAGCAAGGTTAGTGGATTGCTGCTCAGGGGTGGGGTGGGGTAGGGTGGGGAGCAGATGAGACTCAAACATGAGGGGACCCAGTACCTGGTGCCTTCTAAAACAAAACAAAATGTAAACAAATGGAAAAAAAAAACACAGCGCAAGGGAGTGAATGTGGCACAGTAGTTGAGTGCCAGCCTCCCATATATGAGGTCCCAGGACTTCTAAAAAAAAGAAAAACTTTGTTTTTCCAGGGTTCTACTCATATCCTGTTGAAATAAGTGAAATTTGGGAGCTAAAACATAGGAATCTGTGTTTTTAAATAAGCTATTCAGATGATTTTTATATTTTCTCATGTTTATGGGTCATTGTTCAAAGGAGTGTTTTAACCAACCCTGTGGTATACCTATTAATGCCACCCTAAGCAATGTGGGAAATTGATCTAGTATCTCTCAGATGTTTTATTGTCTGCCTCCCTTCTCTAGAATATAAACTGTCTTGTGTTCATATTCTTTGGGTGTGCTTGGTATATAGTATTTGAATAACTACTATTGAGTTAAGGCTGTATAAACATTGAGTACATTTTTTAAACTTTGAATTTCTTCAGGATGTCCTTATAACTTATGATTTAAGTACTATTGTGATGCATTGGCCATGATTTCCTTTCTGTAGAGCCGGGTTTCTCAATCTTGGCATTATTTACGTTGTCGAATGTTCTTTGCATTATAGAGCATTTATCAACACCCCTGGCCTTTACCCACTAGATGCCAGTAGTACCCCTTGGGCTCCCCTACCCCCTTTATAACAAAAATGTCTCCATAGCTGCTGGATGGTCGTGGGGGTGGGAGTGGGGGTGGCAAATCATCCATGGTAGAGAACCATAGTTGTTATTTTGGGAAGTAAGTTGTGTTGAAAATTCAGTTTTCCAGATAAACAAAGTTACCCTCTTGTATTGTACTAATATCCTTATTATACTACTATGCATTTTGAATAGAAGAATTTTTATATTTTGTAAGCAGCAAAACCAAATGGTTTTTGATGGCATAGAAACAACATTTATCCTGTAATGCAGTTTGAGGTTGTTGAGGTACTCGTTTTTTTAACTTTTGTGTCTGGTTTCTGTAGTTTCTCACTTTCTCAAAAGTACATAGCATAGTCGTTTTGTCCAGATAATCAAGCATTTTAGAATTCTATCGGAAATATCAGGTGGCCTCATGATGAGGACCTTAGAGGCATTTCTGTGAGTCATTTTCTGCAGTTGATGTTTTCGCAATTGGAATCAATCCCATAGATAAGGAAAGGGAGGGGGCGAAGTGAGTCCCATGATTTTCAAATGTAAAGTGCTGTTGTAGTGAACTTGTTGACTTGTGTCCCATTACATTTTTAAGTTTCCTTTCGGTCACAAGTCTGAAATTTGAAGACCTTTGGGGAGAAGGTAGCAGAAAAACGTATTTTGCACAGATTTCATCAATTGCATTTAGTAGAGCTCTGATACGTAAAATATTACTGTATATAGTGTTCTGTGTGCCTTTGTTATTTCTACTTCAGTTAAATGGTATATTTTGGGAAATCAGTTTTTTTATCTTCATAAATTGGAATAACTTCCATGGAATTTAGTAATCTCATGAGATTTTAAAACTGATTTTATACAGTAATGCTGCTTTTAGTCTACTGAGCTAATTTGGGAGGAGAGAGACCAGTTTAAGTGTGACAGAGGTTTGGAAAAGATTTGAATTGTAGAGCTTTTTAATTGCTATTCAAGACTTCTGTTTAAAAGTTAAGTGTTGCCTTGTAGAAGTGCTTAGGGGAGCCTCACTACTGAATTAGGTAAAAAGTGATTGTCATTGAGATACCAATTCTTTGTAAGTGGGTACTTGAAGACTCTAAAGTCCTTTCCTTAAGCGGTACACTCTTATTTTTATTTTTGCTTAGCAAAATGTTTTCTCAATATGCCCTAAGTTCAGTCCCTTTAAATTAGTAGGGGCCAACTTAATTTAGTATTGCTGTTAAAGCATTAATTTACTGTTCATACTTACAGGGTTGAAAGTCTTCCCTCAGATCAGAAATTCTAGAGCATATAAGTTGTATCTCGGTACTGTTGATAACTTAAGTACATGATGCTTCTTGAAAGTGAACCTGCTGTTTCTTTCTGGACCTCTACCTGTTGATGTTAAATATTTTTGATGAATGTAGATGAGTCCTATAGAATTCTGAACTAACTATGTGGCACTTTTTGAAACCTTTAATCCTCAGGGAAAATATTTACC
Organism: Dasypus novemcinctus; assembly: GCF_030445035.2. Taxonomy (NCBI): domain Eukaryota; kingdom Metazoa; phylum Chordata; class Mammalia; order Cingulata; family Dasypodidae; genus Dasypus; species Dasypus novemcinctus. The sequence goes on from NC_080673.1 coordinate 184,245,082, forward strand.
TCAGAGTTTTAAAAATTTAGTGTATACAACTACATTTATATGAAAACTTAAGTGTTCTGTGGTGTCCCTACCCCTTAACACACACACACCCCACTCCCCACACCCTTTAGAATTATCCGTGTATCTCATGAAGTGTTTGCTTTATTTTAGCATATTGGGTGGTCTAGTCCCAGTAAAGTGGGAAGTATATTCAAATATTTTTTTATTTGAAAGAGCTGTTAAAACAATTTTGTGTTTGCATGCCAGCAGGGGGCATTCTAATATAGATATTTGAAAGCAGTATTTTCTAAAAATATTATTTTCTTTGTTATATTTTTTTGCCTGCAATGAATAAAAGCATTCCCCTTCCATTTTCCTTAAGAACGTGAAATCGCAAAGGGAACTGTTAATATTGAATACTGAATAGTCATTCTCAGTTTTTAAGACCTTACCTGTTAATTTAAGAAAACTTGGTATGTTTGAAATAGAAAAAAAAAATTTTTGTTGCATCCAGGTACATTGTATTCTTTAATGTAGAAACACATTCATGCTTTAATGTAAATCCTTTAAGGGAAATTATTTTTATATAATACAAAATTATTTTACCTGAGAATTTTTTCCCCCGTCTTTTGAATTATACAAGGTAATTTGTTGGGAATGATAGCTTTTGATTTGGTTGTTCTTTGGACAGGCTATCCAAGCATATGTTTAACATATTCTGGGTTTAATTGAATTAATACTCTGGTAAAATTTATTTGTCCCCTTTCTCATTTTTAAGTCCTTTTGCCACTCCCAGAATCTACCACCACTGCACCACCTAGTCATCTACTGTCTCACTTAGTATTCATTATGTCTTCTCACTTCAAATTATTTTTTAATATAACATTTTGTGTGAACTATGTATCTTTTAAAAAAAAAGACAATAAAAATTTGCTTTAAAAACTTTGATTTGAATGTATACATGCATTGGAATAGTTTCTTGTGGTACGGAAATTTTTGAAGATGCTGTAAGATATTTGGGTTAGCCTAGTTTTAAAATATGTTGATACTGTAAAGGTGTTTGTTCTCATTAGGCACAATGAAGCAAATCTTCCGTATAATTGCATTAGTGATACGTGACATTAGAGCCTAATTGGCTTATTTAAAATATCTTGCACATCAATTTCTTTCAGATTGTGAAAACTGAAAAGGTCATGAGTGCAGTTTAATATTCCTGGGTGAGAAATTTCTATTTTAGTTCAATTTGTTGAGAATTAATTAGGAAATCTGACTCTAAGAAAAAGGGTGTAGAATGTACATTAGAAGTTAGGTGTTATTTGAATATAGAACTCAGAGTTTTCTAGGACTGTTTGGACATCCCATTGAAATTTGCCAAATTAGTTTTGGTTACTAAATTCTAAATAGGGTATCCATGACATGAAAGCAGATTACATACATGAAATAATACTTAAAATGTTACAGTGTATATTTGCTTTGTCTTCAGACTCAAACTTTTGTTTTGTAGGAAATTGATGAAGCATGTAAGAGAATAAAGCGTGAGGTTGATGATTTGGGCCCTGAAGTTGGAGACATTAAAATCATTCCATTATACTCAACACTCCCACCTCAGCAGCAGCAAAGGATTTTTGAGCCTCCACCTCCAAAAAAACAGAATGGAGCAATTGGAAGAAAGGTAACGGTAGAAACATATTGTTAGCACTGGAACAATTGTTTGTGTGCTATCGAGCTATGCTTAATTATAAAGAACTAAGTAAGTTACGGATGATTGTGATCTGGATTGTACACAACAAAATAAGCTATTTCAAATTAAATAGAAAAAAATGCATTTAGGAGTTAGGCATAACTTTTGATCTTAGAGTAAATTAGAGCATGTGCCATTTTGCCATTATCACTGTGTTGTACAGTTGCTTCCTCCTCCCCACCCCCCATTCCTCAGGTGAAAAAAGTGGTTTGAGCTGATTAAGAACAGAGGACGTTGGCAAAAGTGTGTGTGGCTCCTCCCCTCCCCCAATTAAATCACCTGACAAAAAGAAGTACTTCTTGCCTTAGTGCCTTTGCTTTTGCCTTGAATTTTCTTCAAGACGTAACTAAATGTCATGTCTTTAGGTGTGAAATGTTGACTTTACACAGATCTCTAATGACAGTAGCACTAATCACACTGCATATATATATGAGTTTCTTGAGGGTAGGATCTGTGGCTGGATCCTCTTGGTTATGGGTATGTACCTGACAGAATAGTTATCAATTATGGAGGGAGCAAGGTTTTTCCAGCATTATCTTAGAATCCCTTTGTTGGGGGAAAAGGGAATCTGAGTACTGGTTTGAAACAGCACTTAAACTTTTATTATTTTTCTCTTTAAAGATTTTATGGGTGTTCTAATGGTTTCTCTGAAAATATGGTTGCACAGTTATAAAAGGTTTAAAAGCTACTAGAACAGTGGAATCAACTTAATTTTTTTTTTTAATAGCTAACCATAGCCATCTTACTAAGTTACATAATGGCTAAGATTTTTCATCCTTTTTCCTTTTTTAAAGTGGGTTTAATTTATTATTTTCATCACCTTGGAAGATGATTGTCAAGGACTTTACTTGGTATATACAAGGTATTGACATACCTGGAATAAACTAGGCCCTCAAGGTAGTTGCTGTTTCTTTAGTGTTTATTCATGTAGAAAGAAAGTGTCACATGAAATATAACTCACTTTTGATTTACTTACTATCAGATTAATTTGGACTATTTCAGTTTTCAATATTCAGGACTAACAGCTTCACATTTTTTGGAGGGTGGTGTTTTCTAGTTGTAATTTCCAGTGATTATTGAAAATGAATTATAAATTATAAAGAAACATTTAACTGTATCATGGCTAATTTCTTTACTTGGCTGTGTAAAAGTTTAAATGAGTCAAATATCCTTTTCATATAGAAAGAATTCATTGAATGGCTATGCAGTGCCATCCTAGTAGAATATAAATTAACAGGAGATTGATAGAAAAAAATCTGTTTGTGAGCTTTTCACAGATCAGCGTTAGTGAATTTGACTTTTTAGAAATAGTCAAATCATAACTTCGTTATGTTTAATTTTCCATTTATTTTTTGGCATAGTACTATCTTAGGAACATACTGAAATATTTTTCTCATTTTACTTTATGAGTATTCTGAACTTAGGAAAACTTGAAGTTTTAAATGATAAATGTGGTATGTAATTTTGCAGTTGATTTGTTGACTTGTAAGTACATCAGTGTATATATGTAAAGTTGCTATTTTCTAAGTATTTCTATACTAAAGAAGAGTTAATGCATCCTCTAGGCAGAGTCTAAAGGGCTTAATTTATCTAAATCATGTATATTTTGTCTGCCTTTGATTTATTTTGAATTAGTGTTTTCATTTATTGTTGAGTGAAATTGTTCAGCAAGATTTGCCGTGTTTATCTGTTTCGTGAAGTTTTCCTTATTCCATTTTGAATTATTTTGAGAAAGTATGGGCCCGTGCTTATTAAAAATGTATTTCACTTCGGAACTCTTCTTTGCTGTTAATTGTTAGTATATTTAAAATTGAGGTTCAGTCTGATGCCCATCTAATACATGATATATTTTGGGAGTTTATAACTTAAGTTTGTAGAGTAGAATTACTTCCTTTTTTACTTACTCTTTTCTGTGTTCTTGCAAATCCTAAGGATACTGACGAGAATTTGTCTAACTGGAAAGTGACTCCACAGGGGCTGGATGTAATGATGTGATGATAGTCTCAGCTGATGAGACTTAAGTCTGTTCTGGGCTTTTAATTCATAGTCAAGACTAAGGGCCTCAGTACCACTTTCACCTTCTGTTGGTGCTGTTCCATTAAGCTAAAGTTACAGGACGACTTGCTGGGAAATCATGTTATCTTTTAGTATCAGTCAACTTGATCTCAAAGATTTAAAAGAGCACTGTTGGGGAGCAGATGTGGCTCACGCAGGTGAAGGCCTGCTTCCCCCATGGGAGGTCCTGGTTTCGATTCCCGGTGTCTCCTGAAAAAAAACACAAACGAAAAAACCAACTCAGGGTAACCGTTCTGATTTAATGGTTGAGTACCAGCTTCCCACATATGCGGTCCCAGGTTCAATCCTGGCCCTGGTACCTCAAAAAACAAAACAGAAGAACAACCACTGTTGTTTCACTAGCTTGCCTTGGACAATCCCTGAAGAGTGTGTTGGGGGGTCTTTCTTTTGCAATTGGTGCATCATTTTCATTATGAGGAGAAATACTACTATGACGCCCAGAGTGTTTAAGGGCAAATTGAAAAAGTTTATCTGGAACACTAGCTCTTTGATGCTGGGCAGGGTAGCTGCCTGGGCCAGAATGGGGGTGTCAACTAAAAATCATTTGAAGCCCCACTGAAACTCATTGCTGATAAGATGGGTTGTTGGCCATTAGGCCCAGTTAGAGTAGGAAAAGGGACCAGTAGAACTGTGAGGGAGGTGGGAGGGATGAGAATTAAGGTGTACACAGGTTATGCAGGGGAATGTAAGTGGAGAACAGGTATGCTGCATTCTCTATCAAAAAAAAAAATGTTACCAACTTCTAAAATTTCTAGTTTATGTTATTAATAGAAAATAAAGACCTGCTCGCCAAGGCTTGATTTCTTCTTTCATTAATTCGTTAATTTAACAGTTAACTGTGCCAGTTACTAAAATGGAGCTTTCATCCAAGGGTGTTAACTGCCATTGATTATGATATTGACAGTTTAATATTACACAGGAATAATTATGAATTTGCACTCTGCTTTTAGTTGTGTTAAGATACAATTTAATTATTATTTTTAATTGTCTACTTTGTTCTCATAAGGGTAATAACTAGCTTATAGTGGACATATAGTAGCTATTGAAAATTTTTGAACAGAATAATACAATATTTTAATTTCACCAAAATAATTGTAATTCTGTATTATTTTATATTTGAGTACCCCTTTTTGTAAAGTGGTCCCTTAATTGTTACCTTTTTAATTTTATGCAAAATAGATTTTATATCTTGATTGTGGTAAAATTAATAGAACAGCTTTTTAGTATTAAAGTTATAAAATGTAGACCGTATTTGAAGTTAAGTTTCATGGGCAACTGGGAACTTAACTGGCATTCCTTTTACAAATAATTAACTTCCTTATTTGTGGGCATTTGATTTAGCACTGATGTTGAGCTATTAGAAGTTTTTAGCAACCAAGAAAGGTTGAGAATACAATATATGTATTTGTGTGGCAGACCTTTTTTTTTTTTACCTGTTTTGATGATTTGAAGTTTATTCAAGTATTTGCCTTTAAGCTAATGGCTCTCATAATTTTTAAAAATCTCCATTAAAACTTACTATTCAATAAATCACTGTGTCTTTTAACAGAGTTAGAATTGCATTTAATAGATTTGGTGTTAAAAAAATCTAGCAATGTTTACTTTTAACCTAAAATATTTAGTGTTCATTAATAGTGTCCCTATAAATAGCTGGTTTTTCTGTAGCTTATCCTACACTTTACTAATTGATATGGCTCAGGGCACGCATTGCTTGATATAAGGGGAAATGGCCCTTGAAGAGATGGTTCTATAGTTATAAACAGGGGCTTAATGATCCGTAATCTGAAGATAGCTTAGAGTGATGGTGCTGGAACATTTATAAGCAAATAAGTTAATGTCCTTATTGAATTGGAGGCCCCCACAGGGTTCCCTGAGGACTAAAAATCCAAACTAGTTTAACCTAAATACATTAACATGTCCAAATAGTATTGAAGGAAGCCAGCCCAAGTACTCTGAGTTTGAGTACTTTGAGGTAAATTAAAGTGGGTTCTATTAGAAAGCAGGTTTGGAGGAGGAAGAAGGTAAATCTAGATGAAAGTTTACTTGTAGCACACAATATAAAAAGAGAAAAAGTGATAGCGATGCCATACTTTTAGCTATGGGCTTTATTCTGTTTTTGTAGTTTATTTACCAAAGTACTCATTCAGTGGGGTTCAAATAGTTTTTTAAGTCTCTTTAAACACATATTGCCAAGTTACATGAAAGCTTGTTCCAGTGACATAGAGTCCCATTGGTCACATAAGTCCCCTGACAAATGAAATCACTTTATCTCCAGAGAAATTCCTAAATAGGTGGTGTGACATTTACATCCAGAATATTCTTTGAGTATATATCACTACATTGTTGAAGTTCCGAGGCAGTACTTGTCTGATCTTTTGCATTATGTGTGTTTGTATGTTTTATTTCACCTTAGCTAGTATTATATCTTCAACTCTAGAGGTAGAGTTAATAGAAATACTTTGAAGCTGTAGAATTTGTGACTTTTCCCCTTTTTTGTATCAACATCTAACCCTCATGATTTTAGATGCTTATCCATGGTTTTAGATGCCTATCCATGGTTATAGAAACTTCAGCGAATCCATGTAATAATAGGTCCCATACAAAAAAAATACACATTTTAATAATATTTAAACTTTTTACCTTTTTATTTTTAATGTGGGAAATACCCTAAAATTGTGCTTTCTTAAGATCTTTTATGTAACACTCTTAATTTTAGGGTTTGAAAACACTTATATTTTAGGGTTTGACTTGGATTGGCATATAGATTCTTCTGTAATGACTTGCCAAGTTGGCATAATCACGTGATACTTAAACACATTCCTGGAATCTGAACTCGGCTCTTCCTTTTAAGTACTGTAGAATTTGTCACACACACCGAGGAAAAGACACATGAACTCATTAATGGAATTATTTTTTGGATTAAAGTTAACTTAAAAAGCCACAAATTGACTAGCTTGGAAGCTGTTTCAGTGAGAGCAGGATGTATTAATAAAATTGATCATCAGCACTTTTAAAAAAACTTCTATAGGAAAGGCGAATATTTCATTCATCTGGGCACCTGGCACCGTCTCTTTTTATTTTTCTTGTCTTGGGAGATCATAAACTTATTGAGACTACAGAAATAAAGGTGATCTCTTTAATATCCTTTTTTTTTTTTTTTTTTTAAGATTTATTTATTTCTCTCCCCTCCCCCCACCCCGGTTGTCTCTTCTCTGTGTCTATTTGCTGCTGTCTTCTTCTTTGTCTGCTTCTGTTGTCAGCGGCATGGGAATCTGTTTTTTTGTTGCATCATCTTGTGTCAGCTCTCCGTGTGTGTGACACCATTCCTGGGCAGGCTGCACTTTCTTTCGCGCTGGGCGTCTCTCTTTAAGGGGCACATTCCTTGCGTGTGGGGCTCCCCTGTGCAGGGGACACCCCTGGGTGGCACGGCACTCCTTGTGCGCATCAGCACTGCAAATATCCTTGTATTAAAGAGATGTCAGCTCTCTGCGGCACCACTCCTGAGCGGGCTGCACTTTTTTTGTGTCAGGCAGCTCTCCTTGTGGGGCGCACACCTTGTGCATGGGACACCCCTACACAGGGGCGCCCCTGCGTGGCACAGCACTTCTTGCTTGTGGCAGCACTGTGCGTGGGCCAGCTTACCACGTGGGTCAGGAGGCCCTGGGGATCAAACCATTTACTCTCCGTATGGTTAGAGGGATGTTCTATCAGTTGAGCCACGCCCACTTCCCTCTACTAACTCAGTTTTTAAAAAAAGATTTATTTATTTATTTCCCCCCCTCCCCCAGTTGTCTGTTCTCTGTGTCTATTTGCTGCGTGTTTTTCTTTGTCTGCTTCTGTTGTCAGCGGCAGGGGAATCTGTGTTTTTTTGTTACATCGTCTTGTTGTGTCAGCTCTCCTTGTGTGCGGCACCATTCCTAGGCAGGCTGCACTTTCTTTAGCACTGGGTGGCTCTCCTTACGGGGCGCGCTCCTTGCGCGTGGGGCTCCCCTACGCAGGGACTCCCCAGCATGGCAGGGCACTCCTTGCACGCATCAGCACTGAGCATGGGCCAACTCCACACGGGTCAAAGAGGCCCAGGGTTTGAACTGCGGACCTCCCATGTGGTAGATGGACGCCCTAACCACTGGGCCAAGTCCGCTTCCCTACTAACTCAGTTTTAATAGTAACATACCATTGATTCCAGTTTATAGTGCGAAGAAGTATAAAAAATGTTCCTGAATATTGGGTTTGGAGTTATACGCCCCCTGAAGTGCTCCCCTTTTAATATAATATCCCCACTGTCTTAAACATAATTTATGTGTCCAGAACCACAACAGTTTTACCCCAGTATTTCAGAAAAAAACAGAACCCCTTACGTAATCACATGTATGTAGTTACTTTAATTGTACTTCATAATAACATATACACATTCATAAGGCATCAGTTTTATTTTGTACAACTTTGTGTTAGCTAGACCATGTAATTCACAAGAGTCAAAAGGAAATTGAATCATGGTGGTGTTGAAACTTTTTCACTGTACCTAGCTACATAGGTTTGATTTTTGGCTCTGCCACCTACACTCTAAAATTCATTGTTCCTGTACTAAATCATACTTCCTAAAAGAATATTAAATTCAATTTTCCCTTCACTACCATCTCTTAACTTGATATAGTTTTTGCTTCAGTTCTAATTATTGAGAATTGTATTTTCTATAAACTCTGAAGAATGTATTTTGGTATTACTCTCTGACCACCTATGGTTTCTGATTGCTAATTGTCATCTTTCGCTGACCAATGAAACAGAGGAAGCATTTTATTTTTAGACATGTAAATGAAATCTTAGTGGATTTTCTAGTGAATTTTTAGTTTCTCTGTCAGTATTTTGGGGAATCTCCCACCCGTAGTTAGGAACTCAGGAAATGATATTTAATCATATTTTAAATGGTTAGCAGACAAAAACCTATGAATTTTTTAAGCCAACTGTTTTATAAGATTAAATGTTTTCGTAAAAATAAAATAATAAAATAATAGGGATAAATTTAAGTGCTTTAATTTCCCTTGGCATTCTTTCTTTGTTTAGATTGTACCCTCTGTCTTCTCTTTTTTCTCTCATGGTAGATCCCACCTTACCTTCAATGGCTCTGCTGAATGCCATTTTCTCAGTAAGCCTTCTATGTTTTCACTGTGGAAATCTCACAGCACATCTTTGATGCCATTTTCAATTTTTAACCATGTCTAATTTTTCCTTACAAACTTTAAATCTGTAAGAGTAGACTTTATATCTGATTCATCTTCTTTGTCAACTGCTTGCATATGCAGGCGTCTTCTATTTAATGTTAGTAATCTATTTCTGAAAATTGGATGTTCTGGGTAAAAATACTAATGAGCCCATTTTCCTTTTGTTTTAAGGGGGGAAGTTACATATAATATGTCAATCTCATGTCTGCAACCATTTTCCTAAAACAGTCATCGAGTTATTATGTAAATGCTTTAAGCACTATTTCCTGCCAATTAAATATTGAAAGCCTCTTAGCAGTTGCTTTGTATGTAGTAATGTAAAACTCACTTTGAGATTATACACAGGTTGGGTGATACTTGGATATTAACCAAGGGTGTTCCATTGGAGACACTTTCTGTAGAGTATAGTTTATTACTTCATCAGTATTTTTCTTTCATGGGGTGCTTTTACTTGAATAATGAAAACATAATGTGGTTGAATAATAACCTGAAGCAGTAGCTTTGTTGGTGAAGGAAGTTGCTACTTTTGTTTTCTAAATGAAATTTGAATTCTTAAATTTTAATTTGTATTTACAGCATGGGTTGTTGAAGATCAGATGCTGTTTCTAGTTTATATTCTGGTTTAAATTTGTGTTAGTGAATGTTAATGACTCATCTTATTGTCAGGTTACTTGAAGTGGAGTATAATTTACACTGTTCATTTTTCAACAGGTAGTTGTATCCACCAACATTGCTGAGACATCATTGACAATAGATGGTGTGGTGTTTGTGATAGACCCTGGGTTTGCGAAACAAAAGGTACCAAACATTGAAGCATTATTTAACTTAAATAACAAGCACTATTTTAGTGCTTTTTAGTTGGGTTCTTTATAAATTAGTATTAGCTTTATATAAGTACTTGCTACTGATGCATTTAATGTTTAAAATTTCCTTTTTAGAATTTTTTCCTATTTTGTTTCATTTTCAAAGATTCTTTTTTAATAGTTAAGTATTTTAGTTTTTTAAATTTAAAACATTTACTAAAGTATATCACCACATAAATATACATAAACAATAAGTGTATACAGAAAAAGGTAAAAAACATGTATAACATCATATAGGGCTCTCGTATCTCACCCTACCACCAATACTTTGCATTGTTGTGAAGCATTTTTAACAAATAATGAAAGAGCTTCCTCAAAATAGTACTATTAACAAAGTATCTTGCATTTGGTGTACTTTTCACCTAACCCACCCTATTATTATCATTATCATTATCATCATTAATCAGTACATGGACATATATAAAGAATAAGTGTATAGTAAGTTGTGAACTTACAAAGTAAACATGCATACCATCATACAGGGGTCCCATACATCAACCCACCACTAACACCTTGCATTGTTATGAGGCATTTGTTAAAAATTATGAAAGAATATCATCAAAATCTTACTACTAACTATAGTCCATATTTTACATTTGGTGTAGTTTTCCCAGAACTCATCCAATTTTTTTTTGAAAAATATTCTTATTACAGAAATTGTGAGCTTACAAAACAATCATGCTTATGTGCAGAATTCCTATACAACACCCTTCTGTCAACACACCACACCATGGTAGAACATTTGTTACGGACTGTGCAGTAATATCAGACTGTTGAGCACTAACAATGGTCCATAGCATACATTTGGCATACTTTTTCTATCCCACCCCCCGTTATCAACACTGTACATCTTTGGCATAGATATATGAATATAACAGTATTGCTATTAACCACAGTTTATAAGTCACTACAGTTATATTTTTCCCATGCTTCTCCACTTTCCAACCACCCTGCAGTAGTGATGTATATCTTTAGCTCACAGAAGACACTCTTGCATCTGTACCATTAGCCACAATTCTCATCCACCTCTGGGTTCACTGAGTTATTCAGTCCCTAGATTATTCTCTAGCTTTTTTTAAATTGGCATTTACATCCATAGACTACCCTTTCCAGCCACATTCCCGTTTATAAATCAGCTGTTAGTCACTGTAATATGTTACCATCAACTCTATACATTTTCACATTCAAAGATTCTTTTTGATAAATTGATTACATTTTATAGATAAAATTGGGAGAATTAGTTGTACACAAGGTATTCATGTTTTTGACCTTTCCTTATAACTTAAAACCTGTATCTGCCTTCTTGTGGACTAAGTTCAAACTATGTTTCTTGATGTGAACTCTGCAATTAAAGTGGGCATCAAGTGTAGAAATTGACAGGTTGTCTTTTCAGGCACAGTCTTTCAGTACTATCTAGTATATGAAAAGTGAGGTAAAACAGCAAAACTGAAGTTATCTTAAGTAGGAAGAGTAACAATGATGTGTGACGTCCATTGATTTAATAAGAGCTTTTCATGTTAGCTCGAGTCCTTTATAATATGGAGCTAGAATGCCTGAAAGAAGGCTAAGGCATAAGGCTGGCAAGTTCTCTATTGTGGCAACATACTTTTATTTTTGGTAGTTATCAATACTGCTTTATTTTGGGTTTGCTGTGGGTGCTGGGTACTTCTCTTAGGTCACTTTTATGTTCATTAACTGAAGAAAGGGTTTTTGTGTTATTTTCATTCCAATAGGTGTACAATCCTCGAATCAGAGTTGAGTCCCTTTTGGTGACAGCTATTAGTAAAGCTTCGGCTCAGCAGAGGGCTGGTCGAGCTGGACGTACTAGACCTGGGAAATGCTTCAGACTTTACACAGAAAAAGCTTATAAAACAGAAATGCAGGTAAGGGATATTGCCATAGCCTTCCTTTGTGTTTGGCAGGTGAAATTGAATTTGTTTCCATAAGGAAATTGCTTCATTTGCCCTCATGTATGGTACTTCTGGCACCATAAGCTCCTTGATTTTTCCTTGAGTCATATTTATGGCATAATCTGCCAGTATAACTCTTTGTTACAGTTTGAAGTCCAGGTTGACAGCAGCAGTAGTACATATTCTTTGAGCCATTACTTTAACTTAATAGATAAACTTGTTTAGGTACCAGATACAATTCCTTTGGTTTATATAATAACTTGATATTATATCTATTCTAATGCCATCAAAATATGGACCATTATAAAAATAAATCACTTTCTGATCTCTTTATTCTAGTCCATGAGTATTTTTCTCTTCTGAAACAGTGGTGTAGAAGTAATACCAAATTAAATAGTTAAGCAGTGAAGGAACAGATTTATTTCATTTTCTGGAGCAAGAGGGTTAAGGAATATTAACATAATTTTTTTTTCCTAGGACAATACGTATCCTGAGATTTTACGCTCTAATTTAGGATCAGTTGTGTTACAGTTGAAGAAACTTGGTATTGATGATTTGGTGCATTTTGATTTTATGGATCCACCAGGTATGACTTGACCTAATAAAACCTTTCAACCAAAATTGACTTTTTCCTTTTCTCTCCAGCTTATTCATGATATGTATTATATACATTTTACCTTTTTCTTCCAGTATGCATCAAGATAAATCCTACGTATAAGCATTAAAACTAAATGGGTGACAGTTGCATGAAGAAATACTCATTTTCTTTTTTATAGAATAACCAGGTTTTCTGGGAATTAATATTAATTAAATTATGTGGTTATGAAAAAATGAGAATTAAATTTCCTAATCTTTCTTTAGAAAAAAGATTGATAAACTATTTGATTTATTTAGGAAGCTGACAGTTTTTAACTCCACTATGCAGGAAAATTTTGCAATTTTATGTGATTCATTGTTTGCTAGATTTCTGTAATTGAATTTGATGACAGTTTGAGTTTTGAGTTTGGCCTGCTGTAGAATGAAAAATGAGATTGCTTGTAATAGTTTGTACTTTGTCACATTTTTGCTTGCTAAAGGCAGCTTGACTAATAGATTGCATTTTACCCCCTAGCTCCTGAAACTCTGATGAGAGCCCTAGAACTTTTGAATTACCTGGCTGCTTTAAATGATGATGGAGATCTGACTGAATTGGGATCCATGATGGCAGAATTTCCACTGGATCCACAGCTGGCTAAAATGGTTATTGCAAGTTGTGACTACAACTGTTCTAATGAGGTCCTATCTATTACTGCTATGTTGTCAGGTAATAGAGGGAAAGGAACTAAAAAAAGCCCAACTCTTCAAAGTTTGGGTGAACTTCACTTTTGTTGGTTTTTGTTTCTTTTAATATTTAGTATGATAGTGGCTTTTATAGATGACTTCAAAGAACTCATTTTGTTTCTTAAATATCTTGTAACTAGCTCCATGACATACTATTCAGAAAAGTAAAATAAGATCTTAAAAGCAAAAAGCCATAGTAAAAACACTGACTCCTTTGAATACAAAAAAATTTTAGTAAGAAAAAGAATAAGATTAAACCCAATTTTAATTTTATTCTTTGGTACGTTCATCAGTGATCTCATTTTGATTTATTTCTGAAAATACAAAAAGAACTTTGTTCTTGGACTTGGCATTTTTAAGTGAGCCTGTGACACAGACCCAAGCTATACGTTTAAAGTTAGCTTTTCTATACGTATGAATATGTATTGCAGTGGTGGTAACATAAAAAAGTAGTAGTGATGTATAATTTTAGATGCAAAATTTAATCCAACAATGGTATTCTTTTACAATGGCAGAAAACACTTGATAAAAGAAATTTACCTAATAGAATAAATCGGTGATTTTGAAAATGGGAACATTAAACCAAAGAAATAATACTGTTTTTAAGTAGTAATAAAACAATCCATAATTAAATAATAATTTGGAAATTAGATTTTCCAAAAAAGAGAAGAAATGTTGTTAACAAGCAAATTGAATGCTCATCTTCATAGCTAAAAATAAGAAAACTGAGTTTTTTTCTTCCTTCAAGAGTACTCTTACCATACTAGTTTTAGTACTGGGGAGAACTGGCTTCCAATCACAGAATGGATTAACACTCTTGATTGATGCTTCAAATAATTCAAATATCTTCTATGGAATTAAAGGATAAATTGGGGGAAAATCCTAAATATAAAAATTATAGCTTAGTTTAGATGCCTGGTATATTTTAATGGTATGGTTTTTTTTTTATTTAAGAACTAGCTAAAATGATTTTTTTTTTTGCAGAGTTATGATTGATCAGACTCAGAGCAGATGGGCAGGGCAGTATCGAATTATTTTAATTAAATTGTAGTCTCATGTGCGGAGGTGGTGGTAGGTTGTTGTCTGCCTTTCTTATATGTTGTTAGATTATCCGAGTTGTTTTTAGAGAAGGTGTGGGGCAAAGTTTAACAGATTGTGTATTTAACTGCCCAGCCTCCAAATTCTCTTATTAAGCATACATGTATTTGCCATTGTTTGAGTGTAGAAAATCAGTCCTTGAAAAAATTGGTTATTGTGATGCAGTTGAAATCTTCCAACTACATCTCAGTTTTACTTTTAATAGCAGCTATGCAAAAAATAGGGCTTTTAGTGGTGGTCTATATAATAAGCACATGAAGAAAATGAACATTTATAGGCAGTCATTTTTAAGTAAGCTGTTTGTTGGCAGAAATATTGAAGAGTGAGCAAAAAGTGATATGAGAACTTAGATAGTAGAACAAAAACAGTTGGCTGAGCTTGTGATGCTTTGTTTTTCATTTAAATAGTTTCAGAAATTTTGAAGTCCTGATAACAGTGCATGTCAGGGACCTTAGGGAGTGCTATTTATTCATTCCCGCAGATAGCTCTCGTGGCTAGAGTAGTTTGCTTCAACAAGTTCACAGCTATGAGAAGTTTGTATGCTTTTATGAATTACCTTGCTTTGATTACGTTAAGCAAGACTTAATACTTGTGGTGATTGTGTTTTGTTGTCTCTATTTGGCTACTTTGGCATCTTTTAAAAGGGGAAATGGTATGGGAAAGAGTAATTTGTTATTGTATTTGATCTCATTGTCAATTATTCCCATTTTCTTCAATCTGAACTGATAATTTCTGCTCACTTTTTTTCATTGACATGGTTTTAAGAGCCTTAAAAATGTGTTGAAAAGTCCCAAGCTGTTAAGTATTTTAGTCTCAAATTGCTTTTACGATTATGGAATTGCTAAATTAAATTAAGGAACGTTGTATTGCAAAAAAAATGTAGTGAATACTTTTTGTAACATCTTAAAATATTATGTGGATTAATATTGAGGCTTTAAACAAATACTGTAGTTACATATTTTGATCCTTGAAATAATGATTTTCAGACTGTCAACTTTTTAAATACTGGATTTTATTTTCATATTGAGATTTTGATTGAAATAGTAGTTTTTGTATTTTTTTTTAACTTGGGACTTTATTAATCTTTTAATGAAAATGCTGGAACACTAGGCTGAATATCTTCAGCCTTTTGGAATTTCTTAATTCAAAGGCGGTTTAACCTTCCACCACTACTGCTATCATCAAAACCCAAGATTTCTTGATATTTTTGTGTTCACATATGCTTCTGCTTACCGGTGCTAATAGTGATACCTGCCAGTTGGTAATAGCCATAACACTAGGGAAAAAATTGTAATAGAATTGTGGCAGTAGAATTGTTGTAAGTTTATTTTAGCCTTGCAGTGGGCACATATAGCCTCATAACTCTTTATAGCCATTCAGTGGATTCAGTGGGTAGCCTTTTGAAAAATTGCATTTGACTAAACGGCTATTGACACCATAATTCTGGTTATTGGTAGAGCTATCAGCACTGGTGTTTGAAATAAGTTGAGCTTTCTAGTATCTTGATGGCCTTCAGAATAGCTGTTTTGATGCCTACTTTTAGATCTAGTTAAAATACTCAGGTACTCTGTAGCTTTGAAACCCTCTTGTCTTACAGATGTGGTTAGGTGTTGATGTACCAAATCAAGGTAGTAAACAGTCCAAGATGCAGTTGGAGGCCATCCTGCCCTGCCCTATGCTCTGTGAACTGACCTAGCTAGGCCTTGTTCCTCTGTCTGTGAATGCGTGACTCATCGATATGGGCGTTTGTGTTGGGCCCATACCAACCTTGTTTAGTCCCACAGTGTTTTGTTCGCCCCACGGAGGCCAAGAAAGCTGCAGATGAGGCCAAGATGAGGTTTGCCCACATAGATGGAGATCATCTGACACTGCTGAATGTCTACCACGCTTTTAAACAAAGTAAGTGTAAATTAGATTGAAGGCACTCTTTTGTCTAAATGTCACTTGCATTGTATAAGATGTTTATTCATCTCACTTTCATTTATTATCCGTGACAACTTTACATTAGAAACCCAGAGGTGCTTTCAGAAAACTCCTGACTGGCATTTAAAATAGAAATTGCCAATCTTTTCAGTCATTTACTTTTATAATCAGAGGGGGACAACACTGATTACAGAAAACCTGGAAAATATAGAACGATAAAAAGGAAAGATTTGCATAAAATTCTACCAGTTATATCCAGATGTAGCTATACTTGTATTTTTATTTCCATGTATTTCTTATTTTCTGTGAATAGTTTTGTATCCTTTATAGACTCCTTACTGTTTAATATTTTTACTAGTAAATGGCTCTTGCATGAATAAAACTGGCAAAACGCAAAAGTGGGCAACAAATTTAAACAAGCATTTTTCAGTCAGGCTACAAATGGTCAGTAAACGAGGTGGGGGAGATATTTCAACTCAATTGTTAATCCAAAAAAATGTATATTATTGAGAGGTACCGTTTTCTTACCTGTAATATTGACAAAGGTTAAAGGAAAATATCGGTAGCTATGTAGGAGTGAGTTTATAGGAAAATTTGTATACCTGAGATGGGACTATGAAGAGCAGTAGATTTTTTGTTATTGAGAGCCCTAATTACTTCACACTTTTTGATCCAGAAATAATCTAGGAAGTTACCATTTTAGGATTTGCTGGATGCAGACACATTTGAAGATTTTCATCCCAGAATTTATTTATGATAGCAAAAAACTGGAAACTACCTAGTGCCCACCAGTAGAAAGATGATGGTTCAGTAAGTTTATCCAGCCACATGATGAAATATTGTTCCTGCTTTAAATAATATTTTCAAAGAAAATTTGGTGACATGAAAAATGTTTGCCAATTATTTGAAAACGATGAAACAATGACATTCTTGCCAGATGCTGTTGTTGTAATGCAACATTTATAAAAACGAGATGACAACTTAACAGAGAAAAAAAATACTGAAATAATTGATCTGGAAAGGTTAGAATTCTACATTTTAACCAGGCTAACCTGTTAGATGACACTCAGTAAAAGATTGATAGCCCTATGTGATCTCCCGTAGCCAAAAATGTGGTGTTCTTTTTCTCTAAGTTTGTGTTTTCCAGTACTAAGAAACTAGTTTCATAATATGTAAAGTTGACACTCAAATTTTATGCCTCATGTTTTATTTGTAACTCATTTTTATCTTGTAAAAGTTCTATTTACACTTACAAAATAGCATCTTTTAAACTATCTCTGTAAAATAAATGAATTTATTAATTTGTCTCAGGGTCTAAGAGTGCCACTGTAATAGAATAAGGGCACAGCTATTAAAAGTACTGCACATCTGTTTCTTACATACAAATCTAGTATGAGTTGAATAGTATTACCAGTCCAGGAAAAGTATAGCTCTCTTTTCTGCTTAGGTCTAACAAATATGGTCCATATATGGGAGACTGGGTAAAGTGATTGAGAAACCAAGAGCCAGAAACCAGTACTTGATTCACTTGAGACCATTTATTTTCTCCCTCTTGTGTCCAAGGTTATTGGTAATACATAATATTAAAGAATTTATCCCTGTAGGATGGGTCCCTTCAAGAAATCTTTCTGTATTCCCTTGTGCCAAACATCCTGGGTGATACTTGTGACCAACAGACAGAACTGCTGAGAGTGGGGGAGAGGGCCTTGAGAAGGATTATCTGAAGGAGTGGTTTGGATTTTTACCCTGTTATTCTCATAATACATTTTAATTAATCCTCTTAAAAGTTTAGAAGATTTTATTTTGTCACTTAAGCATTTGCTAAATAAGTAGCATAGCAGTATATTTAGATTTCATAAGTGTGCTTTGAAAGTGAAATTTATGACTTATATTTTAAGAGTTTCAATTTTAAATTTTTAATATTTTAAGTTAGAGGAATTGAAGATTTAAAAGTTTACTAAAAAATGTGTATGTTTTATGTACATATTTAATAGTTGGGAGCTTTCTGTAAGAATATTAGACAATAGATATCTGTATCCTGATTAGGATATGGATAGGACAAGCAGTCAGAGGTTGTTTAATGAGTTAGAGTGATAGCATCCACTCACTAGATTCATGATCTTCTTCTGATAAATGCTTTTTACTGCCAGAGGGATGGTAAACTATTGGCTGGTTTGGGACGACCTTCTGCTCTATACTTTTGTCTTGAATAAGGTCAAAGGAAAGAGAATGACTTGACATTCATTAGAAATGTCCCTTTTAATCAGAGGGTGGTATATTAGGCAAATACCACATATTTCAGATATTAGTTAAGAGTATTTTATTTCAGAGACAATAGGTGATTACATAATGAAGTTAAAAATTCTGGTTGGTTAAATGTCATCCTAGTACCATTTGTGTAAATAACATTTTTTGGGGGGAGGGGGGCTTAAATTATTTTGCAGTGCCCGTGTGTGTGTGTATGTGCATGTGTAATTTCTGTGCTTAAAATCATATTTGGCTTTAGATCTAAGTAGTTTACTTGGTGAGAAATATGTAGCTAGAATTGGTATTTTAATAAAATGTTTCCAGTTCCAGATTTTGTCCTCACCATTTATCAGATTATCTCTCACAACTTCAGAAATACAGTAGAACCATTAGACATTAGTTATTTAACTTGACAAATAATTTATAATTGCCATTTTTTATTCTTTAATGTATGAATTTTAAAAATTGAGAACCTTGGGAAACCTCACCCTAAATTAGAAACTGTAAGTCGACACCCCTTTTATAAAGTCCCCCTTTTAATTTCTCATTTTGGAGTTTTTATTGCCTCCTAGCATATCCCAGAGCTTCGGCATAAGCAGAAATACCTCCTGAGCATACTTGCTCTCTGTTTTTTCTCCTGAAGATACACCTTTCTTTATTTTAAAATGACAATGACTTTGGGTGAACTTTTAGTTCTGCATTAATTAATTAATGCTTGGTTAATTAACGGAGGTGTCAATAAATTACCATATTTCCTTAATTTAAAGATCCACATAAGTTACTGTATTCCACCCACTGTATTTCTGAAATTTGGGTACATTTTAATTGGTAAAATTTATTACTCCTGCTGTTTTTCTGAAAAGTGTTACTGGGTAAAATAACTTCGCTTCACTAAAAATAGTTTCTTCAAAATCACAATGTTTTGGCATTCTATAGCCAAGAACCTTAATGTGTATTTTGACTTTGAACCATACTACAAATTTTTAGGAAAGGTGTGGTAACCCCAATCCTAATAGTTCATTTAAAGAAAATGATTTGAGTAAATCCTCTCTCTGGATTATTTGTGTTGCTCTTCTTTCCTATTTAATTAGATAATATACCTATTTGGATGATTCATTCCCCCCCCCCTCCCTTTTTTTTTTTCTCCCTCCTACTTTGTAGATCATGAGTCGGTTCAGTGGTGTTATGACAACTTCATTAACTACAGGTCCCTGATGTCCGCTGACAATGTACGCCAGCAGCTATCACGAATTATGGACAGATTTAATTTGCCTCGTCGAAGTACTGACTTTACAAGCAGGGACTATTATATTAATATAAGAAAAGCTTTGGTTACTGGATATTTTATGCAGGTATGTGGTTAATTCAGGAATGCATAAGTACATGTTTACATGATATTGCTTTCTTTAACAGTCTTTTGAATCCCTTTAAATAACAAAAACGTTTTTAAGAATGACTGGAAATTATCCTAAATGCTTGTTCTTTAGCTTTTTCAAATGAACTATAAACTAAGAAACTTTGTTTTTAGTGAATAACAGATGAATACAGTAAATGGCAAAGTTAGTACAGTTATGTAGGAATCAGGAGTTTGTATACCAAATGAATTTCATTGCTATTTTTAGTTATGCTGGCACTTATTTTTTGAGTAATGTGAATTTCACCCCTTGATTTTTGAGAAATGTATTAAAAGTGTCTCTGAATCTCTGTCTTAAAGGGAAATATATTATCATAAACAGAGGAAAGGAAGCAGTTGTCTGGATGGATTCGGAAGTACAGTATACTTTCCTCTTTATCTAAAACCCAAGTAGCCCAAAATGTAAATAACTAGACTTAATTGACAGTCCAATAGAGCAATCATTGATATTTGTAAGTAAGACCCTTGGACATTGTAAAAACCAGAATTGTCTTTTCAGTTAAATAACAATGTAAAAGATTTAGTTTAAGTGTACAATATTCGAGGCTATAAGAACCAAAGTAAAACTTGCCAGATAAATATAGTGAACATTTTTTTTTTGAACATTTATTTTTAAGGTGTTTACAATGGAGAGATTGTTATAAAAATTCAAGAAAAATTTGTTGTAATAAGTTGAAAACAGGCCTTTATTTGAGATGGGATTGATTTTAATTGTCCCTTACAACTTCTGCTTATTTGTTTTCTCTTCTTGATATGTCTCCTGAGTAAGGCCAGATGAGCTCAGTAGATAAGGACCCAGAGGGCACTCAGTTTCAAAGTCAAAATCAGAGTAGATATGAGTGGGATGTGGTGGTGTCCATATTTGAAATTTAAATTAAGAAAAATGTGACACCTTTATTCTAAGGTCTTTTTGCTTCATAGAGTTAGATATGAAAATTCTTTTCCCAGACTCCTAATTGTATTCTTAATATTTATTTAATATATACTAAGATTCCAGTTTCTTTTCGGCATATGTTCATAAGTGTGGTAGTAATTGTTCGAAAGATTGGCAAAGTGAAATTAAGCATTATACTCCAAATTTTCGCTTAAGATTAAAATTTCTGTAAGAAGCAGGTCATGCATGCAATAAGATACCTGGCACTTAGTAATTGTTTATATATTTACTGGGTAAAATTGAGTTCATTTGATATTATTCACACATACTCTTTATGGACACAGTTCTAGAATTGGA
The DNA here is from genome assembly GCF_030445035.2 of Dasypus novemcinctus. Lineage (NCBI taxonomy): Eukaryota > Metazoa > Chordata > Mammalia > Cingulata > Dasypodidae > Dasypus > Dasypus novemcinctus. The sequence continues at coordinate 184,266,103 of NC_080673.1, forward strand.
GAAGGCAGATGGTTATGTGCTTCAGTAGTTATTAATTATTAGGTGATTGCTACCAATCAAGGCATTTGATTGTATGTAGAGAGAAGACAAAAGAAAGTAGCAAATGTACCTTCCCCCCACCATACCCCGTTCTCTGTCATACCATTTTCTTTTCTGGATACCTTACCTTTGGTTTTTAGCTGATTTTAGGTCTATTTTTCTACCTTAAACATAACCTGCTAATGGTTCATCTTCTAAGGCCAGAAGTACCACATAGGAAATACTAGGTTATGTGGGTTCACAAGGTCCCTATTAAATTATTCAAGTCTGCCTGCGGTAGTAGTGCAAAAGCAGCCATAGACAACAAATGGATGTGACTGTGTTCCAGTACAAGCCTTACACTAAATTTGAATTTCATAACATTTTCTCTGTCATAAAATATTATGTTTTTACTTAATTTTTTTCCCCCTTTTAAAATGTATAAATCATTCTTTGCTCGTGGGCCTTACAGATACAGGCAGTAGGTTGGTTTGGCTTGTGTGCCAAAGTTTGCTTATCCCTGCTTTTTGTCAGGTGGTGATAAATAAGTAGAGCCATAGACTGAGATACTGCCTCTTTTTAATGATACAGATAGTGCTTTTTTTTTTTTGGTGACAGGCACTTAAGAAATATTGTATTAATTGATTTTCCTTTCAGGTGGCACATTTAGAACGAACAGGGCATTACTTAACTGTGAAAGACAACCAGGTGGTTCAGTTGCATCCCTCTACTGTTCTTGACCACAAGCCTGAATGGGTGCTTTATAATGAGTTTGTTCTTACAACAAAGAATTACATCCGGACGTGTACAGATATCAAGCCAGAATGGTAAGCACATGTTTTGTGTTTGATTAGTGTTTGGTTAGCATTTTGCTCAGAGTGGAACCCGAATTTGTTGCAGGAGACCTGTCCTTCCATTCACTCATTGGGGGACTTGTTTTTCTTGAAAGGAAATATACATTCCAATGTATAGGTATGGTGCATTGCTCTGATGGTATGATTGACTTTTCACCATGTGTTGGTTGCTGAGAGGGTCGTTGGTATGGGCATGGGCAGGATCTGGAGCAAGAATATAAAGTTATAGTTGATTATCCACAAGTTTCTTTGGAGCCATTGTCTTTTGATGTAACTCAGATCAGTGTTGAGTTACATTGATCTGAATCCAGAAGTCCAGACTTTTTGTATTTTCTTACCTGTCCTGTACACAATTAACTTTTCACTTATTTATCATTTATATGTCTGTGCTTTAGGAACTATCAAAGCATAAAAAATACCAGCTCATAGAAATACAAGTAATCTTATGTGAGCATATTAGTTTTTACAATAACGTAATCAGAGCTGATCATTTTTTTGCCCGAATCTGTTCTATAACATGATGGAAAATGTCAACCAAGAAGAGTGGGACTGAAAGCATGATGTTCTTTATTTAGGGGAGTGCAACTTGCTTTATAAGATTTCTTTCCTATACAGATTTATGACTTTGACCCTTAAATTGTGTAGGACATAATCATTTTACTTAAATGCTTTGTTGAGAAAAAATTTTATGGCTAAATTTTAGAAAAGGTTTTGACCAAGTGTATTTTTTGGGTTATAGGGTTATAGTTATTAAAACATTGAAAATGAGAAGATAGCTGTCATTTGAATACCAAAATGTTTCTTGTATAGAATCTGTATTCTTGCTATAACCTTGGAGAGGCAAGTCAAAATAATCTGCCTAGAGTAAAGAAATAAATGTCCTTATTTTTTAAAAAATATTTAATGTAAAGAGGGGTTTTTAAAAGAGTATTTTGAGTTTTTTAAAGTTTATGAAATGTCCACCCTCACAGAAAATTAGCATACTACCAAAATAACATGTTTCTAAAAGTGGAGTTTATAAGGATTAGGCATTCCTAAGTTTATTATTGATAGGCTTGGCTTTATCAGTATATTAATGCATAATGCCTATCCAGTTGGCTACTTCAGTACTTTAATTAAATGTTAATTTGGTAATTTTCCCCCCCTCTTCTGGACAGGTTGGTGAAAATTGCCCCTCAATATTATGACATGAGCAATTTCCCACAGTGTGAAGCAAAGAGACAGTTGGACCGCATCATTGCCAAACTTCAATCCAAGGAATATTCACAGTACTGAATTCAATGCTTAGAACTGAAGTTATTCAGAGGACAGCTTTAAAAGATGAATGAACTCAAAAGTTCAAGTTGTGCTCTTCACGTTGGTTCAATAATGGCCTTTATTTGAAAGCTTTTTAATTTTTCTTTACAGTAAATATTCCATTCTGATTTCATAAATTAAACATTTATGCCTCCCTTTTGTGTTGACACTGTAGCTCATACTGGAAAAGTCGATCAATGTTTTGCAGTTATTGAAAGTAGTTCTATATATAACAATGTTATAAGCATTTCTTTAGAAATGGTTGAAAATGCTTCTAAAATGTGATTATCGACCATGGTATGCATGATCGTTGTAATTGTTGACATTCCTTTTAGAAGTTGTGAAATGTTACAACTTGTGCTTATGTAGACACAATCTTCTGTCTCAGTACAGAGGCACTGACTTCAATAAAGTCTATTTATACTAATTTCGGCCAAAGCACTTTGGTTTCTTTGTTCTAGTCTTTTTAAGAATGTCTTCTCTTCTTGAATATGGGCCTTTTTCTTTTTACATTATTATTATACTCTGATTTCATATTTAGTGTCTCTCCACAAGGAGCCCACTACTTAGATAAAGTACTCATTAAAGCAGTATTTCTAAGAGCATAGCTTAGCCCTTTGTTAGGTTAACGGGATGTGAGCTAATGTAGTTTCATTTGAAATTCGATCCAAAAAGACAGAATAATGAAAGAAGATACCTTTCTCTTCCTCTTTGTTAAAGTTCATTTTACAAAGTTGATAAATTACCTTATGATCACATTTTGAGAGATCTTTTAATATACCTAGATAAACATTCTGAGCACTCTTATCTTTGAAATAAATGTTGATTTATATTAAGTAGATATGAGAGAGAAGGCTGTCACATTGTAGATCTCAGTAGATTTTACTAAAATTTCATTGTAGGTTGTATTTATGCACTATATAAAGTAATTAGTACAGTGTGGGTAAATTGTGATATTTGAGAATTTAACCTTCGGTTTTCTTTAACTGACAGTAGAGAAGTTAAAACCTCTTTTTTAACCACAAATGAGGATTATTGACGTGACTAGCAAAGTGTTAGTCATACATCACTTTTCACTTGAAGACTAGTTTTAATGCCTGGCTTATTCTTACCCCTCTAGCTATCCCCTCCCTCTCTTTCTTAAAATTAAAATGTTAAAGGAAATTTATAGGTATATGCCATTGGGATTTAAATATACTTTGAAACATAATTTTCTAGTATGTGGTTTAAGGAGTTAGTTGAACAAATTAACTCTTTTAAGCTACTAGGGTACTATTTAGATAGCTGTTTATTTTAAATGATGTCTAGTGACTTGAAACAGTGAGCTTCTGTAAGTGCCTAATTTTGTTTCCAAAGAATAACTTACACGTTGGAATAATATATTGGGTTATATTGAAATTGGTTAGAAACTTATTCCGCATTAAGTATTGGCACCATTATCTACAGAATATTTTTCGGTTATGTTAGGAAAGTATAGGCATTTTTGTAGGCAGCTTTTGCCAAAGGAATGTATTGTATTGTCTGTTTGAATTTGTGCCACAGGTGTAGAGTTTGTAAGTCAATTGCGTATCTTTTTAATCTGTCTAAATTTTCCAGTTTTAAATACGTCTTAGTGTAGTATAATGTAATGCTTAATCTTCTGTCTTTTAAAATCTGAAGTTAGGCCGTTGGTTTTCTTACAGAGAAACAGGATTCAGAACCTAGAATAAAGTTTGGTGTTTGGCAGTTTGGCAGTATTTCTAGGAAAGGTGAATTATCTTGTCAGTGGCAAGTGTGCATTGGAAGTGGCCATATAGAATCAGTATAACAAGCCCAGCTTCTATTCCCTGCCTTGCATGATACCTACCCCATGTGTCTCTAGTTTTGCTAGGCTGGCAGTATCTTACCAAAGCTGGAAATTTCTTATCTTTGATTTTATTGACAAAGACCTGACTCTTAAAACTCATGTTCTCCAAACTCTTTGTATTGATTTGGAAATTGAACACCAGGATGGTTATAGTTTCTCTTATTTACATAGGTGGTTAAGACTAGACCAGACTATTTTGGTGTAGACTAAGAAAATTAACTTTTCAAATTCCCTGCAATGATAATTCAGAAAAGCTCTTGAAGATTTTCTGAAGTGGACAGCTTCCTTGAGCTGAGGGGTAAGGTAGGAACACTGTCATCAGCAACTAGAACTGTTGAACCTGCAAAGGCTGAGGAAATGAACGCAACTTAGGAGGAATGGGACAGGATAAAGCATGTTCTACAATAAGCCTATTTAGCTAAAATCCAAAAAACAAACAAAACCATTCTGCCCTAAATTTTTAAAAAAATAGAGCATATGACTTAGACTTAGAATTTTAAAAGGATAACTGTGAACACTTGATATTCTCTCCTGAGTAATTTTCATGGCCTTCCCCTGCTGCCCAGATTCTTTAAGGAAAATAATTCGTTCCTTCTGAAGACGGCTAAAAGTTCTGTTAGAAACGCCAAGTTTAAAATCACTTTCTTTGTAACTCTAAATTGGTTCTAATTCTTCCTTCTAGAGTGAAGTTTGTTAGATAAGACTTTCTTCTGCCATTTGATGGGCATTTAAATATTTGGATTTGTTGGGCCTTTTTACTCTTATTTAGGCCAGCTATGATAGCCAGCTGTCTTTTCCCTTCAACTCTTTGGCATAATTTCTAGATATGCTGAATATTCCTCATTAACCTCTTCTGGGTGTTTTATGGATTGTGGTCAATTCTATGTTCTGAACGGCAGACTACGGTGGAGCTTGTATTTCTCAGGGGAACAGATGTGCCATTGTTACCTTTCAGGCAACCACAGCACATTTTTGGCTTATATTAATCTCACTATGTATTTTAAGGCACTAATTATTACATGAGAGTTTTGGATATGGCTCAGAACTGAGAAGAGACTAGATAAATGGCCATTTTAAGACCTTCACAGATCTTGGACAGTCTTAATATGTGGAGATACAGCTGGGATATGACTGTATTAATTATTCTTTAGCAATCACTAAATTCTGGTAGTAAGAAATTACCTTGATTTAAATGGCAGTTTTTATCATGTTGAAGTCAGGAATAAAGTTGGCAGTAGTTAGGTAATAGGTATTTAAATAGTGATTTGAGTTTTGCAGTTTCTTTTTGTATTAGTGAAATTAGCTTGTCTCAGGCATTGTTCCTTAAAAAAAAAATCACATGCCCTATTATTTACTTCTGGGGCCTTGTGAATAAAATGGCACCATAGGTAACCATTGCACAAGTGGTCAAGTGGTTCAGCTTGTCAATAAGACAAATATAGGTGATTAACAGCATTTTAGGTCAAGAGCCAAGGTTCAGTGATGGTTTTTAAAACTTTCCTTTATTGAGGTATACTTTAAAAAAGTAAAATTTATCCTTTTTAGGTCTACCATTTGAGGTTTGACAAATGTATACAGTTGTATAATCAATCACCAAATCAGTATGTACAACATATTCATTAGTCCCCAAAAAGTTCCCTCCTGCGCTTTCTCCAGTCCTGAGTGCTCGGTGACCCCCAAACTTTTTGTCCTTTTCATTTTATCTTTTTTAGAAGTCATAAGTGGACTCACACTGTGTCTAGTGTTGTGTTGTATTGGGCTTTCACTCAGCATAATGCCTTTAAGATTTATCCATGTACATATATCAGCATGTTCCTTTGTATTGCTAAGTAGTATTCTACTATGAGTATGTACCATATTTGTTTATGCATTCATCACTTGCTAGAAAGTTGGGTTATTTCCAGATTTTATCTATTATGAATAAAACTATTTTCATAAAGGTCTTTATGTGAACATAAGTTTTTATTTCTCTGGGGTGAATACCTACGAATGGGATTGCTGGGTTGTGTTAATATTAGTACATGTTTAACTTTGTAAGAAACTGCCAAAAAGCTTTTCAAAGTGGCTGTACCATTTGCTATTCCACCAGCAGTGTGTGCTATGCATCCTCACCTCCACTTTATAGTGATCTATTTTTGTTTTAAATTCTGACCATTTTAGTAGGGTAGGTAGCTATATCTCATTGTCACTTCAGCTTGCATTTGACTAATGACTTATTTTTTGTTTTTTTAATTATTTTTTTAAATATATCATTCATACATAAACAAATGTATAATAGTTATCAGCTTAGCAAACATATAACATCTCACCCTACCACCAACAACCTAAACTGTTTTTAAATCTTTTTAACTAATGATTAAAGAACATTGTCAACTAAACAAAGTATTTTTCCCCTAACCAATCCAATTATTATCTTTATATCATTTATATATGATCATACATAAACAAGTGTATAGTAAAAGTTGTGAACTTACAAAGCAGACATGCATAACATCATACAGGGGTCCCATCCATCAACCTTCCACCAACACCTTGTATTGTCATGAGACATTTGTTGCAAACTATGAAAGAACACTGTCAAAACCTTACTACTAATCATATTTCTTATATTTGGTGTGTTCCCAACCCACCCTGTTACTATTTTTTAAATATATTTTTTATGACAAGTTGTAAACTTATAAAATAATTATGCACAAGTGCAGAATTCCCAGGCAACACCCCTCCATCTACCACAATGTGGTGTGTCATTTGCTACAGGTAAAATAATACCATCTGATTATTGCCATGTCCATAGCGTACATTTGGCACACTTTTTCCATACTGCCTCAGTATCAACACAGTACACCTTTTGCATAGATGCAAGAATATATTATTACTACTAACCGCAGTCCATAGGTCACTCCAGCTGTATTTTTCCCATGCTTCTCCACATTCTCAACACCCTGTAGTAGTGATGTACATTTGTTGTAGCTCACAAAGAACACTCTTGGATCTGTACCATTAACCACAATTCTCACCCACCTTTTTTGGTTTACTGTGCTATCCAGTTCCTAGATTATTCTCAACCATTCTGTCAATTGGCATTTACATAACTAGACTACCATTTTCAGTCAAATCCCCATTTATAAACTAGCTGTTACTATACATTTCCACAGTTTTTATGGTAAAGCTAATTAAAACTTACATACATTAAACAGTAGTCCACTCAGTTCTCTTATCTCCAAGTCTTGAAGATATTTTCCAATAATTTCTTGAAGTTGTATGGTTCTTGGCTTTTATTTTTAGTTTTTTCATCCATTTTGATTTAATTTTTGGATAAGGTGTGAGATAGGGGTCCTGTTTCCTTCTTTCAGCTCTCGATGTCCAATTCTTTCAGCACCATTTGTTGAATGGATTGTTCTGCCTGAGCTATGTGAGTTTGACAGGCTAGTCAAAAATCACTTGACCATACCTGTGAGGGTTTGCTTCTGAACCATAAATTTGCCTCCATTGGTCTATTGTGTCTTTAGGCCAGTACCATGCTGTTTTTAACACTATAGGTAGGTATTATGATTTGAAGTCTGGATATGAGGCTTCACTTTTCCTTTTTTATGATGTTTCTGGCTATTGAGGACTCCTTATCCTTCCAAATAAATTTAATGTAGTGTTTTCAATTTTTTTTTTAATGCTGGTGGAATTTTTATCAGGATTGCATTAAATCTGTATATCAATTTGAGTAGAACTGACAATGATATTTAGTGTTTCAGTCCATAAGCATGGATACTCTTCCAGTTATTTAGGGCTTTTTTGATTTGTTTTAACATTGAGTTGCAGTTTTCTGAATGCAAGTGCTTTTCATCATTGGTTAAGTTTATTCCTATTTGAGTCTTATCTGTTATATTTTATTTTCACAACTGTTGACACTTTTACTTTATTGATATAATCTTCATTTCTAAACCTCCAGGCCTCTTTCCCCTGTCTTTTCAGGCTCTAGCACACCCTTTAGTATTTCCTGAAATTCTGTTCTCTTGCTTAGAAATTCTCTCAGTTTCTGTTTATCTGTGAATATTCTAATTTCACCCTCATTTCTGAAAGACAGTCTTACTGGATATAAGATTCTTGGCTGGAAGTTTTTCTCTTGTCGTATCTTAAATATATCAGACCACTGTCTTCCTGCCTCAATGGTTTCTGGTGAGAATCAGCACTTAATCTTATTGGGTATCCCTTATGTGTTATGTATTGCTTTTCTCTTGCTGCTCTCAGAATTCTCTTTGTTTGCCTTTGACATTTTGATGAGTATGTGTCTTGGAGTTGGTCTATTTGGATTTTTTGGATGGGAGTATGTCGTGCTTCTTGAACAAGGATATCTATGTCTTTCAATAGGGTTGGGAAGTTTTCTTTAAATATTCCTTCTGCCCCTTTTCCCTTCTCTTCTGGGACACCCATGACACATAGGTGTGCACGCCTTTTGCTGTCATTTAGTTCTCTGAAACTTGTTCAATTTTTTTCCATTCTTCATCTGTTCTTTTGTATGTTCACTTTAAGAGGCCCTTTCTTCAAGCTCACCAATCCTTTCTTCTCCCTCCTCAAATCTGCTATTATATGATTCCGATGTTTTTTAAATTTCATTGATTACACCTTCCATTCCCATAAGATCTGCTATTTTTCTATGTATGTTTTCAAATTCTTCTTTGTGCTTATCCAGTGTCTTCTTAATATCCTTAATCTCTTTAGCCATCTCATTGAATTTATTGAAGAGATTTGTTTGAACATCTATTGTTAGTTTTCTCAACCCCTTTATGTTATCTGGAGGCTTATCTTGTTCCTTTAACTGGGCTATAGCTTCCTGTTTCTTGGTGTGGATTGTAATTTTTTGTTTGTGTCTTGGCATCTGGCTTACTAGAGTATTTATTCTGGGTGCAGTTTTTCTCTATAGGGCTTCCTATCATTTCTCCCTTGCTGGTTGTGCAGTAGGAGCCAACAACCAAGCATGTAGTTGGTGCTATAAGCTGTGGAGGCTCAAGCTGCCCTCATTGCACCAGGGACTAATGAAGCTTCTTCCAACTTTCTCCTTTGCCAGGGGTAGGGATAAAGTCACAGCTATGTGGACTAATCCAAGTGCACGCCTAGACTGTAGTTGCCCAGAGAGACTGATGAAGCTTCACATCCCTTTCTCCCCTGCTTGGGGCAGGGATGGAGCTGCAGGTGTGGGCAGCAATCTATGCAGTGCGGGTCCAAGATGACTGCAGTTGCCCTGGTAGACTTCTGATTTTCAGTCAATGCCAGCCAAAGTTCTCTGCAGTTATCTGTATAGGCTGGTGCAGGGCTCCTGAGCCTCTTCCCTGCCAGAGGCGGGGCTGAACCCTAGGCTAGGGCTGCAGGCTGATCTGTGTGAAAGCTGGTTTCTGCCAACACTGAGAGTTTTAGTCAGTCCAGCTTCCCCTCAGGCTGGGGCAAAGTCAGAATGGCGGCCACTGGCCTCTTTCTGACTTGGGCTGGTTCTCACCCCAGCTGTTCCCAGGGTTATCTCTTAGCCATGTCTACCAATCTGTAGCCGAAATCGGCAGCCAACCCTCTCCTCCCGTTTCTGGGAACTGGAGCTTCCAATTCCAGTCACAGAACAGCTAGCTCCTGGGGCGGCTCCTGCCACCAGAGTAGGATGATCACCGACCTCCATGGGGCTTGGCCGGTAATTTCCTGGAGAGGCTGGCGCAGGTTCCCACAGCTTCCTCCCTGCTGGAGGTGGCACTGGGACCTAGGCTAGACCTGCAATATGATCTGGATGGGAAGAAGCCAGTCCCTGCCAGCAGTGGGATTTTCAGTCCACCCTGCTTCCCATCATGCCAGGGGTGGAGTTAAGATGGCAGCTCCCAGCCTCTTTCTAACCTGGACAGGCTCAAACCTAGCTGTTCTCAGGATCATACTGTAGCCCACTGAATGTCCTCATCATAGCTGAAGTTGGTGCCCAACCGTCTCTTCCTTCCCCGTTTTGGGGAATTGGGGCTTTTGATTCCAGCCGCGGAACAGCTCCTGAGGTGGCTTGTGCCTCCAGTGGAGATGAGCACCGGTCCCTGTGGTGTGGAGCACTCTACTTAAGAGTCTTCTCTGTAGACGGACATCTCCTTCCACTCCTTCAAGTATATTGCAGGATGCACCTCCGGCCTCCTGGATCCCCCAAACAGATGCTTCAGCTACCTCCAGAGAGCCATGGGTGTTTGCTAACTGCCCTGTAGCCGGAGCTGACTCTAGGAGCTCCTTACTCTGCCGCCATCTTGTTGGTTCTCACTAATGACTTGCCATTTGTATCTTTCTGGTGATGACTAGTCACATCTTTCATTATTTTCTTAATTTTTATTATTGAGTTTGAATTTTTTGTATTCTAGATCTGAGTCTTATGGGATATGTTTTTTCCCAATCTATCTTTTCAGTTTCTTAAAGAATGTCTTTCAAAGAGCAGAACTAAACTTTTGATGAAGTCCATTTTATCCTGTTTTTTTTCTTTTTCAGGCCGATAGCCAAAGGGCCTAATGCAGGTTTTCCTATGTGTTTTACATGCCCCTGATGTTTTATATGACCCTCATGGTGTTTCAAACTAATTAGGACCAGTGCTTAAAAAATACGAAATTTTCAAAATATGCATACATCTGGCAGAGGCAGGCCTATCTGGAGTTTGTTTATTAAAAGTATAGCACACAGTAATGAGCTGCACTCTATATACAGTTTGCCATTGCCCATAGTGTGCCTTCATTGATTCTACCTGCCTCACCTCGCCTCCCCATAGCCATTGGTAAGTGAGAAAGGATTTTGGAGTGGAAAGACTTGCAGGGGCTACTTTCTCAAAATAGTTGCATGGTTTTATGAAAAATACCAAGAGGAGGGACTTTTTCTTTTAAAAAAGCTTTAGTTAGAACTTGGGCCAGTCTTTGGAAAGATCTGAATTGTCAAACTTGGCATTGTTAACTTTGGAAATAGAAAACTTTCTTAGAAAGAGCAAGGCAAATATGAAAAAGGAAGGTTAAGGTACCTCAAATGAAATGACCTCTTTAGTCTTGTGGGAGGGTGGTGGAATCTGCACATAGGAATGTGACATTGATCAGTTCAGGCTTGAGTGAAGTGTAATATATGAAGGAGTCTTCAAAAGTGGTTTGGTTGTACGTGAGCAAGACATTTTCAAGGGGGGGACGGGTTTCTGAGCTCAAAGGCCTGTTTAGATCTGTTTAGATTCATTGACAAAAGCCAGTGAATTCACTCACCTCAGATTCTTCAGCTTTAAATCTGGGAACTGAAAACGGAAGGGGAAGGACCCACCCAAGTAGAGGGTGGGTGTATAAAGCATCATGCAGAGAACAGTTAAGTCTTTAAGATGATGCTCTTTAAAAGCAAATATTACTATATACCTAGGGTTTAGTGCACTCACTGTATTTAGATTTCCATAGTGTCTGTATCTGTAAACCCATCTAGTAACAGATTTCCGTTAATGCCTTGTGCTCCTGTGAATTTTGGTTACTAGCAGTGATGGACATGTCTGATGTTTTTGCTGAGACGTATCTTCGTTTTAGCCCATAGATTTGCTATTCACAATGGAAGCAATTGTTGGGCAATTCAAAGTAGAAATTTGGTCTTAGCCAAGTCTGACACATGATCAGGGTAAAATTAGGCATGCTATCAATTTTAGAGAACAACTTATTTAAAGTCATTGATGAATGGAGGTTCATTTTAATGATTGCAGAGGTATGTTGTCTCTTATTGGAGATTATATAAAAAAGTAGAATTTCTAAGGTTAGATTCTGGGGAATATTTCAGCTCTCTGGCACCATCACTATTTAGTACATTATCAGAGATTACCTAGGATTCAATACACATGTTCACCAATGCTAACATTTTTTTTAAAGATTTATTTCTCTCCTTTTCCTCCCCTCCCCCCAGTTGTCTGCTTTCTGTCCATTCGCTGTGTGTTCTTCTGTGACCACTTCTATCCTTATCAGTGGCACCGGGAACCTGTGTTTCTTTTTGTTGAGTCATCTTGTGTCAGCTCTCCGTGTGTGTGGCACCATTCCTGGGCAGGCCGCACTTTCTTTCCCGCTGGGCGGCTCTCCTTACGGGGCGCACTTCTTGTGTGTGGGGCTCCCCTACGCGGGGGACACCCCTGCGTGGCAGGGCACTCCTTGTGCGCATCAGCACTGTGCGTGGGCCAGCTTCACACAGGTCAAGGAGGCCCCCCATGTGTTTGAACCCCGGACCTCCCATGTGGTAGGCAGATGCCCTATTCATTGGGCCCAGTCTGCTTCCCCAATGCTAACATTCTTAAGACAGGAACCATTTTGAATTAAAGGAATAAATTTGGGCAGTAAATTATAAAAAAATGAGTAAAATTTCATCTCTGAATTGTAGTGTATAAGATTAAATATATTTGCTTTTTAGCATATAGTCTCAGTTGTTTAGTATAAAAATAACATGCTGAAGATTGTTTTGCAAAATATTTATTTTAAAAATTCTAAAAGCTTTATATTTGAGTGTTCATCCTAATCTTTATTTCCCAAGATGAATTGTATTAATGTAAACTTGTACAGTTACTAAAGATCTGGTTCTAGATTCTAGGAAAAGGCTTTATTTTTGACCTTCCTTTTTAGTCTCATTAGGGGGATTGGGCACAACTAGGTAAGCAGAAGCAGGTGGTTAGGCTTGAAGAGGACGTTTTGAACTATTTGGCATAAAACCATTTTTGTTTCTATACCATCTATTTTTTCTAGTTCCATAAAGAGAAAAGTAATAAAATAGCATTTAAATTGTATAAGGAAATTAACATGCTATTTCACCTTAAAAAGTAATACTGATAGCTTTCTATAGGCTTGGGATCTGAGGAATCCTTTTTCTTCTAAACTCTTTTTAATGTCACATGTCTTTTGCCAGTTTTTATATAGTAATTACAAACATCAGTTTCATTTTATTCAGTTATGTATCTAAACAATACAAAGACCTATAGTGATTTAAGAGTTTTCCTAATCAAAGAAATTCATGGTCATTGACTTTCATAGAGCTTTCTAGACATTTTAGATATAAAATAAAGTTTTATTCTTTAATAGGAAAAAAACAAGTGACTTCTCTTCCCTCCCCTATTTCCCCCCCATTATATCCAAGTCATCACCTAGTTTCTGAATTTTTTACTCTTGCACTAAAGCATTTGAGATAAGCCCTTAGTGTTAAGGAAATCCTGAATCCTAGTGCTGAGGGGTTAAAAGAACTATAGTGACAGGCTCTGAAATAGTGTTGTCATAACTTATCAAGAGCTAGTAAATAGGGTAGTTGCCTTCTGACACTGTTTTGAGTGAAGGCAGCTTAATTGCGATGCCTCTGTTTAGATAAGCATTTGGGAACCACAGTCAAATGTGTAAATGCTGTGGTTAAAGTATTTCCATTATAAAGGATTTGATTTCTTAAGTGATTTTTTTGTTGTTGAAAACCCACTTTGGTTTGCAGTGGTGATGGGTTTTATTCTCCCATGACTCAACCTTTTCGATTTTTTTAAAGAGAATTGTTTTAATCTTAGTTGTTGGCTCTTTGACTATTCAGATAAAACTGTTTTATGTGGAATGTGAGGGCCAAGTGGTTAGTTTCTGTTGTAATTGGGATAACTGTCAAAAATCAAAGAAACTGCTGGAAGGGACCAGAGAAATCACTGATATCAATCTCTCATTTTCAGAGTAAACCAGGGCCCCAGAGATAACCAAAGTTTGTTCAAGGTCATTCAGTTTGTTATTTTGTTTCCTCACTCAAAGCAAGGGCTTTTTCCTGGTGAAGTATATACCTCATTTCCTGCTTTCCCCAAATAAAAACTGCTTTTGAACTATGCCAGTGTCATTTAAGAGCATGAGCATATAAAACATGGATGATAGTTATCAAAAGAACTATTTAAAGTGTTATTTCAGTCATTTAATTGGAGCAAATTTAAACCACTAATTTTGGATTATTTTTAAAAATCTTGATTAGCATCTGATAAGGTTATGGAATTTTGGTACTTTACAACTAGAGGTGAAGTATATTTCATTTTTCATTAAATTTGCAGATAATGTCTACCATTCTCAGTTTTCTTAAGGACAAAATCTGTTGAACACTAGGAGAGAATATATTTCCAGTTTTCATTTAGCCCCTACCATTTTCAAACCTTTTATGTACCAGGTGCTGGGCTAAGCACTTGACATGCATTAATTTATCAGTTCTTTACAACAACCCAGTCATGGAAAATGAGGTGCTGTATGGATGTATAACATGTGCAAGGTGTGGGGGTGTGGGCAGCCTCTAAAGTTCACTAACTTACTCTCCATAGCATGTTATTTCCTTAAATCCACCCATCTCTACCACCCAGCCAGTGCAGGGATGAATTTCATTGTCATACTCCTTTGCCATTTGGGGCAAGCCCTTTGAAGGTTAAGGCTTTATCAAGAAATGTCAGTTCTGCTGTACCCCATCCCTGTTCAACCAATCTCAAAAGCATACCGAAGGTGACATCATCCTTACTGTTTTGAACTTTCAGTCCCTCCTGTTCCTATTCTGGAGGTTTCTCCTATTTCTTGGCAAGGTCAGTTACGCATTTAGAAAATATATTTTCTTCTGGATTTCCAGGTGATTTGTGGCAGGAAAGCTTTCAGGTTATCTGTCTCCAAAATGACTGGATGTAAAAGTTAACTATGCCCTTTCTCCTCTCTCTCCACCCCCATCTACTCTTTTTATCAAGAAGTCATATTACTTTGCCTTCTAATGAATTCTGTGTACAAATGTAGACAAAATAAATATTTATTGATGTGGTCAGGTAAGTGAAAGTTTAGTAAGCTTTCCTTGACATATTGACATACTTGGGCCAGCCGATTTTCAGGCCTTCAGCAAATCTTATTTGAGTTCTATTGGCATAATTAAGTGGGATTGATAAACCATCTCTTTATTTTCTTTCCTCCTGAAACTGGACACCCAGTGACCAGACTTTAAAACCAAAACGGGTTCAATGGGAAAAGTAAGAACTGTTTTAGTTTCTTGCTTCACAGTTTTCATCTCTGTTGTTGAAGAAGTAGCTGTAATACTGAGCGAGAGACCAGACAGGGAGAGCCAAAACAGTTCTTGAGCTGCATCTAAGCTCTCCTTTCACAGTTGGACTTGACTTGAGAAGGTGGGAATTTTCAGCTGAAGGACCTGTTTTTGAGCCTCTTCCTTGTCCTGTGTCTTTGTTACCTGACTGATGAGCCTCTGTTCATTCTCTCATCTTTTAGAGGATAAAGTGGAGTGACATCTCTCATCCAGGGGTCAGACTCTAAAGTCACCCTTTAAGGCAAAAATCATATATAAGTCCTAATTAAATCTCTCAAAGAAGGTCAGGTTGTCTTAGAGATTCATACTGTACTATTTCGAGAAGGAAGCCTTTGCCGGTGTTTCATTCCACATTGAAAAATCAGTATTTTCCAAGTTGAGAATTGATGTAGTCAGTCTTCGTTCAGAGGCTCTTTACCAAAAATATGTTTATCGAAAAGAGAATCCGGCTTATAGAAAACAGAATACTCTTTAGGCACTTCTTGAGATGCGTGACTAGCAGAATCACACCTCCCATCTCATTCACCAAGGGACTTTGACTCAGAATTGGGGGCAGAGTTGCTTCAATTGGTTTTCTGTGTTTTTGTTGGCATTTGCTGACGTCTTAGAAATTGAGTTATCATTTAATTGATGCCTTGACTATTATGAGAATTAAATTGGGTCGTCATTGTGACAAATACTTTGAGACCCCTGTGGAAGTCATTAGGACTGTTTTCCAAATAGTTTTGGGTCTGTTTCCGGGCATGTGGTACTATTATTGCACTTCCCCTTTTGAAATAAGTCACTGTAACTGGCTTAAGCCAATGGGATTGAGCATAAGTGACATGGGTCATGTCTGGGTGGAAGCTCTAAGCACAGTGAATGTACGATTCATTGAGCTTTCTCTTCTTGTGCCATGGCTACGTTCCAGAGTGAAGCTGTGCCGAGTAGAGCTCCCAGCTGACCCAAGATGGCGATAAGCAAGATAATTAAATATGCCACCGAGACTTGGGGACTGTTTGTTATTACAGTATAACTTAGCCATTCTGCAAAACATCCAGGGCTTTTGTGCTTTTGAGCTATTTGACACTTAGGCCTAACCTAATCAATAATGTTGTGGTGGAAATCTAGTTGTAAATTGTTTTTTAAATGAATTCTTTTGAACGCTTAGGGAAAAAAATCGTTCTGAGTTTCCTCAAGGAGTCTTGCCCTATTTCCACTAACCTAGCTTGAGCTGTGGTATTTAGTGAACCCCTCCTCTCTACCTGGCACTGTCAGATTATCAGTACAGATGAGCTCTTACAGTCCTAGCAGCAACCCTGGGAAGAACCCTGGGTATTATCCCTACTATTCAATATATAAAGTAAGACTGAGATATTTAATGATCCAGGTCACACAGCTAATAAGCAGACGAGAAGATTTTTTTCTGGAGTGCCAAGTGCCGCAAAATGCACCTTCAATGTAAAATGTCAGTTTCTGCTTAAACCTAGAGATTTGATGTCAACTCACTTGCTGCTGAGGGGTTAATTATTCTTACTCTGGATTGAATGGAGACGATAGAAGTCTGTCCACTGTACCTTGATCTTTCACAATGACTTTGACTTTGTAGAAAGTTCCCCTGATGTACATTTCAGCATGAAAAGGGTATAGCTCACTGTCCCACAAGTTAGGCCATTACAATTCGGAGGTTAGCTTGTCCCTATTTTTGGGTTGGAGTGTTAACTGTACTTTTACCAGAGCTCTTTGTTTTATTGTTTGATTCATTTTCATGATCTATGTTTATATTCTCTAAAAAAAGTATTTTTAGAGTATTACTATTACACAGCTGTATTAATTCACCTTTGTGTGTTTCTGTGATTGGACCTGGAATGAGAGATAAGCAGTTTGCTGTTTTCTGTTGAACCGCTTTAAATTATGGTTAAAACTGGTTTTCAGGTTGGCTATCACCTTAGATCATTTAAATCGAAATCTTTTAAGATTTGGGTCCAGGTATTAACTATTTTAGAAGCTCCCCAGTTGATTTTAATGTGCGTCAAGGGTTGAGAATCACTAGGGATTCAAATCCTGGTTCCACTGATTGTTACTTTAACCTCTGTTTTGTCACCTGTAAAATTTGGATAACACCTACTTCTGTGTTTGTATTAAGTATAAAATTATATAATACATACAAAACAGCATAGTCCCTAGCCAAGATCAAGGACCCTACAGATTAATTTTACTGCGGATTGTTTTTAAGGGGGTGAGAAGTATTTCACAGCTGGTTAGAACTGAGAAGCATCTCCATTTGCAGTGAAGCAAACCCAACCTTGACAGTTGAGTTTGAAAGCAACTTCCAAGCTCTCAAGTCTTGACTTAGGATCCAGTTTCTCTCCTCCACACCTAACTTTCTTATGATTCCATTCTGCCTTTCTAAATTTCCTCTCCTTAGTTACACTAGATAGCATTCCCTTAGATTAGCCAGCAGAAATGAGTTGGACTTTAAGAAGGGAATTAACAGTAGGCTGCCTAAGCACTCCACAGTTTTGGCTCCAGCTGCAGCCAGCCTGGATTTCCTTTAAAATACTGTGTTGGCTGAGATTCCTCAATGTGTGAGAAAGTGAAGGGGCTTTCTTAGTAAATGTAATTGGGGCCATGGGGTCCCAGGAAGGCATCATGGAGTAGCAAAGGATAGGACCTTTGGAGTCATCCATTCTTGAGTTCGGATCCTGGCTCTAATACTCCCCGTGGAGTGACTTAATGACTCCCAGCATCAATTTCTGCATCTGTTAAATGGTGATGACAGTACCTCCCTCTTAGGGTTGTGGGAAGGGTTGAATAAATGCTGATTCCACCAGTTCCCATTTATGGGGCCTTGGGTAAATTACTTAACTTTAGTTGCCTCAGTTTTCTCGTCTGTAAAATGGAGGTGATAATTACATACCTCATGGATTACTTGTGAGAATAAGATGTGTATGATACATTTAGCATATGCCTTGTACATGCTTGCTTAGATCAATTAAATCAACACCTCTTATACCTTGTTGCAGGAAGTTGCCAATTTCACCATCCCTCTACATTTACTGTGATAACATTACCAGGTGAGGCCTCCTCCCTTTTTCTGAGGGCTGATGGACAGTGGCCACAAAGGCCCCTTCCACATGTACCTTCATGAGAACCTGTTCCCACCTCCCCTTGTTCACACTCTTCAGTGTCCATCCCATGTTTGTCCCCTGCTTGCTTCCCATTTGTGGATACTGTTGGTCTGCAATTTCCCTTCTCTTTGCCATACTTTCTGGTTACTTCCTTATCAGCATCTCCGAAGAGGATAGGTAAGGGAAATAAAAAGATGAGACACCCTGTTGCTTAGTAAGATTGGGGAGAAGACACTGTTGGATTATGGGAAGATGCATCTTTGCAATACCATCCCCACCACCCTGACGCTGACAGAAACTTTTTCACTTGAAGAACCATTTAATTCACAAGGCTTTTTTAGTACATTATCTTTGAATCCTTACCTTGACCCTGTGAGAGGGATATTATCCTATTTTTGCAGTTGTTAAAACAGGGTCAGAGCAGAAAAGTGACTTCGCATTTTCCACATTAGCTAACAGAGAACTCAAGCCTAGATGGTGCACTCTCTCTCTCTCTCTTTCCCCCCCCCCTCACTTCTGCCTCTCCTCTCCCTCCCTTTCTTTTGCCTTCTTTTTTTCTCAGAGCAGGGGATAATGTATATGGTATATTATCATTCATTCATACAAGGTTCCTCTTGTTTAATTTATGGATGTATTCCATTTTATCCCCCTTTCTTACATTCTTTGGCAAGGGATGGCAATTCTTTCTGTAGAGGACCAGGTACTAAATATTTTAGGCTTTGTGGGCCATACAGTCTCTGTTGCAACCACTCAACTCTGCTGTTACAGCATATTAAGCTATTGAAAATACATAATTGAATTCACATGACTGTTCTAATAAAATTTTATTTACAAAAGCATGTTACGGGCAGATTTGGCCTGAGAAGCCCTTGTTTGTCGAGCCCGCTCTTAGTTGCTCTTAGTTGACCATTCATTTAGGAGACTTCCATTCAAAGTCTCCTAAAAATAAATATATTAAATAAATAAATAAATAAATATATATATATATATATATATACATCTCTTTTTTGTATATTTGGGGGGTGGATAGCTTTCATGTGTAACAGTGGGCCCACTGGGGAGGACACCCCCAAGGCCCATCTCCCATGTGCCCTGGGACCTGTGTGGCTGGGCAGTACCTTGCCTGTCCCAGCCCTGAGGCCCCAAGTCTCAGAGATGGGTGAGAGAGGAAGGAGGACAGCTGGGGCTGAGTCCTGAGAGCTCAGGGAGGCAAACACAGAGACTAGTTGAATTTGGCCTTGGAAAGATTGATTTCTGGGTGCTGATCATGAACCTGGTGAGGGGAAGAGGGTGAAACCGGCCCTCTGTCTCTCCCAAAGCTAGTCCCTTATTCTCAGCCCCTCAAGGCAGGTCTAATCTCGTAATAGAACCCTGAGCAACCTTGGAGGGCAATCATTCCAGGCTGGGCAGGGGTGAGGGTGGGACTCCAGGGTCTCTGAAGCCCATTTGAGACGCCACCACTGGCACTTTTCCTGCAAGCAGCAAAGACAGCTGTTACTATCTAATCTGTTGCTTCTGGCTGCTGCATAGCGTTCCCTGGGTTACACCCCCCACATTTTACCCCCCACCCATTCCCAGGGATGGACTCGGGTTGTCTCCAACTCTGCCATCATAAATAAAGCTTCGCTGAACACATTCTTACACATTTTCCCCATGCACCTGCATTAGAATTTCCCAGTGCCACAGGCCAGAGAAACAAGGTGTTCTTATGTAAGCAGGTAGGGCTACATTGCTCTCCAGGATGGCTGCAAAATTTACATTCCAACCTACATATCTGCCTTTAATTAGTAGTATTCCGCTTTCTCGTTTTTGCCAGTTTAACATATCATGCTTTAATTTGCATTTCTCTGATGACTCATGAGTTTGAACATGTCTTTCTGTGCAAGATAAGTCTGAATTTTCTGATTCAAAAGCCATGTTCTTTCCCTTAAACTTCACCTGGTCCTTTCCAAGACGTCGTATTTTTTTTAATGGGATTAGCACAAAAGTGTAGCTGCTTTATAATGAACTCCCATGTATCCATCCCCCTTCATCAACAGTTTTCAACACCTTGCCAGCTGGTTTCAGTTATTTCCCCTCACCCCCTTTTTAGTTGTTACTGGAACACTTTAAAGCAAACCCCAGACTCCTTTTGCCATTGCACCTATAAGGCAGTTTGTGGCTCTGCCTGATCAGGATATTTTTGAAACATTATCACTGTGCCATTATCCCAACTAACAAATTAACATACTCCCTTAACATCCATATTCAGATTTCCTGAGTTGGCTGGATTTGGCGGATTGTTTTCTCATGGTGTCATTTAACATGTTCCTTTGCCTGGCTTCTGACCTGTGGCACAGTTAAAGCCCTTCCTGCTTGTGGGAGCACCCACCTACAAGTCCCTGATGGATTAAGGCTGCCGGGATCTTGCTCTACCTGCTTGCTGCAAGCCTCTCAGGTGCTCCACCTGTCTTCTTCTAGGGCCTTCCTTGTCTACGTCCTTTAGGCCAGTGGGCTCTGAGGATGTAGGGTCCCAGCATGATGACCAATCAAGTGTTGGCTGTACCACCACCATTACACCCTTCATGCAGAAGCTCTCAATCAACACGCCAGTGTGCTGTCCCCAGAGACGTACATGGTGTCATCCCTCACTTCAGCTGCTGCAACCTCTACTCCGGTGCCCCATAATCAAAGGCCAATTTCAAATAATGCACACATATATAGTCAGCACTGTATTTCCCCTTACCATGCTTTATGTACTGATTATATCCTGCTATTTTGAGTGTGTGTGTAATTATATATAAATGAAGTCGTATTTTCTTATTTATATATCTTTACATATGAGAGCAGAGGCTTGGTTTTGTTCACTGCTGTATCCCAAGGGCTTACATGTTGCCTGGCACAGATTAGGGACTCCATTAAGTGTTGATTGAGGGAAGGAAGGAAGGATGGATGGATGGCCTGCCCACTTGGTGAGAATCCTCTAATTCAGGTGGTTCCTAAGTGATGAAGACTTTGCCACTTCACCTAAATTTTTAGTGTGGTTTGTGTGTTTCTTCCTCAAATCTTTCAATGAAAGAAGGGTACTCTGCTTGAATCATGGAATGCTTCAGATAAAATAATGGGTTGCCAAGAGGAGATCAGCATTAATTCTGCGCTGCAAATGATAACAGCAGAAGTGCCTTGTCCAAGGCCAGCAGCATTTTAAAACCATAATTGTGGGATTTGAGCCACTGTGCTGGGCAGAGGACAAAGGTGAACCCAAAAGCTCTGAGCATATGGGGCACCATGTGGTGAAGTTTAATCCTAATTCACCATCAAAGAACAGCAGGGCTGGGAAGATCTTGTGGATCCCCTCCCTGTCTTTGCAGCATGACTGTTGGAACACCTTTAGGGCTCCAGGGCTAAAAAATAGTCGTACTTGCCCACCGGAAGGCTTTTCCGGGTTTTCTGGCAGCGGGCAGGGGCAGCCATGAGCCAGCGAGGTTGGGGAGTTTGTGGATGAGCAGCCTCCCTCCCCTCTGCTGGGTGTTCCTCAGGCCTGGTCCACGCGGTCTCCTCATATCTCCTAACAGAACAGACCCCCAGCTGCCCTCGGCAGTAACTCGCTTGGTAACGCTTTTTTATTGCCTACCTTCCTTTTCCTGCTCTCACTTCCCTACCGGTATTTCCAAGGATCACCTCCAATAGTTGGACTGAACCGTTAATGATCTCTGGGTCTGTTTCTGGACAAACCCTAACTAGACATCAGCCCTAAGCTCCAGCTTAACCTCTTGGTTCACATGGATTCTGAGCATCTGCTCGCGTCATTCTCCATCTCTGGAATGCTGCTATTCCTTTCTGCCTCTCTAAATCTTCCTTATCTTTTAGCTGCTGCTTTCCTGCCCTCCCAGACCCAGCTTTACCTTCCCAGACCACTCCAAACTACGGTCATCATCTTCCTCAGCAGCTGATAATCTCTCTTGGCATTTGACACACATTCCCTGCCTTGTTTTAGTATTCATCTACTTTTTGGAGGCAGGATGGGTGGAGCACGTGTATCATCACCAATGAGACCATGAGTTCTGGTTCAAAGGGACTATGCCTTAGACTTTTTACTCTCCTATGTCTAAGACCAGATATCTTAAAAATTCACAACAAATATTAGTTTAATGGTTAAAGTATCCAGAAAAGAGGTTTGTTATATCAAAAGAATTTGGTTATAGATGACAGAAAACCCAACTCAAATGGGGCTCAGTAAAAGTGGGAATGTATTGTTTCATATAACTGAGAAGTCCAGGAGTAACTGGCTTCAGGCAGAACTTGATCCAGGGCTCAAACCATGGGACTCAGTTTCTCGCCTCCTCTCTCTTCTGCTTTCTTCTGTCTTGGCTTTGTTTCAGGGCTCCTCTTGGGGGCCTCAGCAGTTATCTCATTAACATCATTGCACAGTGGCTCTTCCTGGGAGCATTGGTGCCAGAAAGAATCAGCCAAGATGCATCCACATCCCTGAACCTATCTCCATGGCCAGGGAGATGGGACCACTGATGTCCAGACTGGGTCACCTGCATTTCCTTGGAAAGGGGGTTGTGGTGGAGCCTGGGTGGGGCTTGGTAGAGTTCCACATGACTTGTGACCCACCGAGTCGGGGAAGAGGGATTCCTCAAAGGGAATATGGGAATCTGCTACCTCGGTCTTCAGAGTCAGACTGTGTGCTGTTTTCTCATCTAGAAAGTGGGAAGAATAATAATAATGGCCTTCTACTCCAAAGGAATGTTGTGAGGATGAATAGAGTTTAACACCTCAGACATTTAAAACATTGCCTGGCCCATGGAAAACACTCGTGTATTCGAGTTATTACAACTTGCTCAGTAATTTATTTTTGATTGTGTAGAAGTTCTCCTTTCCAAAGACTGGGGCCAGTTGATTGGCTGGTTAATAAAATGTTGAATTTTTTAAAATGTTATATGCTTTCACATTTTAACTTAAAATTTATATGTCTGAAGCCATCAGCAGAGCTAGGATTAGGGTCAGGCGAGTGAGGGGGATGGGGTGCAAAATTTAAGGCCAATCTTGCACTTGTCTGGCCCTGAGAGTAGGTGTCTCCTTAAATTTTGTACCCTAGACTCCCCGATTATCTCACCTCCTTCCTGCCTTGCCATCAAGGTCTTTTGACTGGAGTTTCTTGTTGTCTGTCTTTCAGAAGACACACCCTGAAATAATGCGTCATCTGTAACCTCCTAAAGTTGAGGGAAGACTAAATACACTTGTAAAGCAGGTTCTGAGATGCTTACAATTTTCTCCAACCTTTTATGGTTGTCTGGGCCACACCCAATTCAAAAGCAATATAGTATATATTTTAGCAATTTGTATTTCTTCAGCCATGCCAAAACATTCAACTGGATTTTCATAGTACTTAGGCATTTTTCATGGGTTTCATGAGATGTGATTCAACTATGGAAGAATTGACTAAGTATTACTAGAATGGAAACTCCTTGAGGACTAGAGTTCTCTGTGTTATTCACTTTTTTTTTTTTCCCAGATTTTTAATTTTATTTATTTCTCTCCCTTCCCCTACCCCAGTTGTCTGCGCTCTCTGTCCATTTGCTGTGTGTTCTGTCCTTATCAGTGGCACCGGCAATATGTGTTTCTTTTTGTTGCGTCATCTTGTGTCAGCTCTCCTTGTGTGCGGCGCCTTTCTTGGGCAGGCTGCACTTCCCTTCCTGCTGGGTGACTCTCCCTATGGGGCGCACTCCTTGCGTGTGGGGCTCCCCCATGCGTGGGACACCCCTGTGTGGCAGGGCACTCTTTACACACATCAGCACTGCACATGGACCAGCTCCATATGGGTCAAGAAGGCCCGGGGTTTGAACCACGGACCTCCCATGTGGTAGGCGGATGCCCTATCCATTGGGCCAAGTCCGCTTCCCTGTGTTATTCACTTCTGTGTCCACAAAGTTCATAAGAGTGTGTGTACGTATCATAGGTGCTCAAATACTGTTGTATCAGTGACTTAACTGTCATGAACAGGTTTTGGGAACAAAGGGTTGACTGAATAAATCGAAGCTGGTTGATGTGGGCACACTTGAGGAGCCTCCCAGCTTTGAGCATTCCACAGACGGTGAGCATTCATGGTTTAGAGAGGGAATCAATGGCATGATCTACCTGGCAAATGAGTGAAGAAAGTTACTACTATTTCTCTTATGTAAATACATAAGAGAAGGGTCCAGAAACATCTGTTTGTTGTTTGTTAAAAAGGTGTGTACCTCTCTTTCATCAGTGACCCTCAAGCAAGGGCATACTACCTTCCTTGATTGGGAGTGGGTTGACGGAGGGAGGGAAGTAAAGATAGACAGTATCTCCTTGTCCAGAGGAATACGTATAATTTTTCAATGTTTGAAAATACGTTGAAACATCTACTGTTTTCATAACAAATTATAAAAAGCTAAATTTGAGAAATTATTATTGATGCAACAGTTCTGGAGACTGGAGTTCCATGAAGGCAGGCATACTAGTGGTGGTTGTTTTTCTGTATATCTCTAGAACCAAGCAGATTGTACTTGCTCAATAAATAAAGATTGTGGAAGAAAATAAATTCTCAACAAGAAATGCATCCCTTAAGGGCAATGTAGCTATGAGGGTGTAGGTTTGGGAAATGGAAATTAGTGTTTTTTAACAAAAGAAGACATAGCTTAAAATTTGAAAAGCAGTGCTTTTAAAACATATAGCAATGGTATTCCCAAATAATTCACAGCAGGATTCTTTTAGTGTACTTCCCAATATTAATTCCTTAGTAACTTACTTCCATAGGAATTTGATGGACAGTTGACTCACCCAATGGGATTGTGTAGTCCATGGGGATGAGCTTCTGTGGCACTTTGGGAATAGAGCATGTGGTATATGGTAAAGCTCACAGAGACTGTAGCCATTAACCGACCCAACAGTCGACTGTATTTTTAGCCAGTATAAACCATGGAGTACTTTCTGGACAAGTGAGTGGGAGACTATGAAGGAATACCGTACATTGCACCAATGTGTTCCATAAAATAGTGGAAGTAACTGGGTCAGGCTGCAGCCAATATAAACCATCTAGTATTTTCTGGACAAGTGGGAGACTCTGACTGAATACCATCCATGGCACCAACATTATCCACAAAATGAATGGAAGTCACTGTTGTGAATGTCCCAGAGAAGTCATTCCTGCCTGCTCACCACCATGGAAGGGCACTCCATACGCAGCCCACAGCCTTGTAGCACAAGCCCAAGTTTTATTATTCTAGCAGGGTTTTGAGTCTCTTTGTTTCAGAGCATCCTCTTTAATTTGGACCTCTTGATCAAGCTCAAGATATTCAGAGTTTTTCCTTATACAAACCTGTCGAACTTAATTTTCTCTTCTCTAGGTTAAACCCCATTTCCTTGGCTTTTCCTCCAAGATGTTAAAATAAGCAAGAACCACAAAAACCAACACTACCAAAGCTATTTTTCCTTTTCACAACGCCATGCTCTTCCCTGTCTTTGTTCTTTGTCTATGCTGTTTCCTCTGCCAGGAGTGCCCTCTTTGGAGCCCTCATCTCCCCATGCTACTCACTCGTGGTTGAAGACTCACTTCAGGGAGCAACGCTCTGGGCAGCTTTCTCTACCACTGCCACCTCCCCGGGCAGAGGAAATTGATCTCTTCTGTGATCCCATGTCACTTGGTTCCTAGTTCCATTACAGCTCCTTACTCATCAGAGAACTTATTCCTTCAGAAAACTGTGGCCCCTGGTGAGCAGGGGTCATGCTGAATTTCTGTGGCTTTCAAATTTTTCTGGCAGGGTCCCACAGGAAGAAATCCATTGTCCACTGTCAGCCCAGTGTGCACACTCTTCTACAGGCATGCATGTAGAAAACTGAAAAGTCTCAAGAAATGCTAAGCACCCTTACTTTGCACTCATGGATTCTTTTCTGTGCTGTTCTATTTGAAAATGTTGGGCATGATACTACACTTAACTAATTTCATAACTCATTAATGGGTTGCAGTCCGTAGCTTAAAATAATCCTGCTCTATTTTCTTATGTATCCCAGCACTTGGCACAGTCTCTGGCACAAAGCAGGCACTTGATGTCTACCCAAGAGATGGATGGTTGGGTGGATAGGTATGTGGTAGGAATTACTCCCCAGCCTTTTGATAGGCTTTTATTTTTCCTTTCTAGGTCTTCTTAAGGTTTTTCATATTTTTCAAAGTACATAACTCTGAATTGGCTAAAAACTTCTTAAAATGTACATTATAGAATAGAAAGATTACTTTTTGGCCTGTGTGCATAATTTTCTTCAAAACATTCAAGCATCTTGTTGCCTTTTCCCATAAGAGCAGTACAATATGATCTGTAGTCAATGCCTGTTTAACTGTGATCCCCCTGTGCCTTTCTCCTCTGCATTTGTAGATGGGAACTCTTCCCCATCAAACAATTATGTTGCTTGTTATGGGCCCCTGCAAGGGCTTGCCCTCAAACTTCTAGGATCATTTCTCCAGTATATTGAAGTCCTTAAAAAAATAGCTTCCTCAGCTGATCAACAAAGATTCCATATACCATGGGATCAACATTGGAATGGGATAAATGGTGTTGGTTTCTAACTGCTCACAGAATAGCAGGCTTTTCTGGAGCACTTCATCAGGGTTCTAAGTGGCAAGCAATAGAAGTGGACTTCAGCTCATTAGGCTGAAGGGGAGTTTATTTTGAGGAAGCTGCTGAGCTCAGAGACTTATTGTGGATGTTGGAGAATGAGACCTGAGGTCCAGGAACTACTCTTGTGAAAGCACTGAAGACCTCGTCTGATGAGGGAACCACTGCTGCCACCACCACCAAGTTTGTTTCTCCGTTGGGAACTTGACGTCACCAGACCTGCTATTGTCATCGGCACTTAAGCCACCTCTGTGGCAGAAACTGGGTTTTGTGGCACCACCACCCTCAAAAAACCAGCCTTTTCAGCAAAATGGACTTCGTGCTGTTCTCTCCTGGAGCCAAGTCTGTAGATGCTCTGATTTGTGGAGCTTTGGTCGCATGCTTATGCCCTAGCTGCAAGTCTGCGAAAGCATATTCTCAGGCTTCTATCTTGGGGAGGAGAGTCACATAATGTGTTGCTTGGTATAGGAAGAGTGTTCAAAAGGAGCTGGTTTGCAAGAAGACTTGACAAATGTCTGTTCCACATGCTTCAGGTGACTCTTCCCCTCAGTCACCTCTGTTTGCATATTACAGTGGAGGGGGGCTATCTTCTTTTGGGGGCAGGCTGTTCCATTGGGCCTAGCCCTAATTCTGAGAGAAAAGTTTCTGCTGAGCTTGTAACTATGTCCCTGTAATTTCTACCTTCTTATTTAAAATAGCACAGAAGATGTTACATCCTACTATTTTGGAGTGGGGCAAATTGGGCTTCTAGTCCTGGCTCCATCTCTTGGGAACTCTGTGACCCTAGGCAACTTGCTTAGTATCTAAATTCTATTTTCTCATCTGTAAAATGGGGATAATAGTATTATGCTTACCAGATATGGTTGGCTAGGTGTAAATGCACTTAATAGCTTAGCAGAGTACTTGGCACATAAATCGTAGCAGTTATCCTGGCGGTGATACTTAAACTTTGCTTCACACAACAGCCATTAAAAAAAATCCACTTCTACCTCTAACAGCCCTGCTCTAGTGTTCCCTTCTGGTAAACATCTATATACATCAGGAGAATTCCTGCTTCCTTAGCCTGTATCTGAGTCTGCTGGCTGGCCCTTCCTCACTCCCCTTTCTTCCCTATATGAGCATTCCACCCTGGGTGCAATGCTTGATATTCTAAAACAGACTGCCCCTAAAGGTAACCTCTCTTAATTCCTTGCATCATTGTCTGCCCTTCTCTAACAGCAGTCTCCTTTCTGCACTGCACTCCCCCAACCTCCATTCCACCCCCAACAGATCAAAGGCTGCCCATATTACCTCCACCTTAAAAAGTTATCTTGCCACCAGGACCCCTCCCCCTGCTGGTGTCTATACCAATATTTTACACTTGACATTGAAAGGTTTGGTAGAATTTGTGTTTGTTCGAGCACCTAGAGGGCTGGATAATATTTGTAATGCATTTTTTTTTCTTTTCTGTTTTTTGGCTGGAGGATGCCTTTTTCAGCCCTATCTTCTTCCAGCTCTTCACCCTCATCAGCATCAACCTCCTCTTCCTCCTCTTCTCCCTCTTTGTCATCACTGCTTGTTGAGAGTTAGCAATGTGTCAGCCACTGGGAGAGGTCCTTTATATGCATTATCTCATTTAATTCCAACAACTATGGAAGTAAGTGATAGAATCCATAGAGTTGCACACCGTAAAGGCTTTAGGTTTCTTTATGATTCAGTATTTGTTTCATAATATGGACTTTCTTTATTCATCTCATCTGTTCAGAAAGGTTAAGTAACTGACCCACAGTTACATAGACAGGAATGTAACAAAGACTGGGTGATTCCACAGGTCTTAATAACTTAACCATTTTGCTATACATACAGCCCTTGTATCCATCCATCCATCCATCCATCCATCCATCCATCCATCCATCCATCCATCCATCCATCTCACCGAGCCATGCTTGCTTATTCCCTCCACTTGGTATCTGTAAGAGAAGCTTACAGATTCACGAGGAAAACATGTACAAACCCTTGCAATACAAACTATCAAGTATGGAAGAAAAGGTAAAGAACATCTAAGTCAGTGGGGAGGGGAAAGCAGGGAAAGATTATGTATTTCTCAAGCACATAGGTAGTACCTGATAAATATTAATCATTTGTTGATTAATTTGGCTCTGTTTGCTCCCCAGGAAAAGCATCTGCTGTCACTGAAATAAGAGCATGTGGGTAAATGTAGTTTGTAAACTCTAAAGCCCTTACAAATGTAAGGAAGCTTGCCTGTGGAAACCTGGCAGGTGAGACACCTGAAGCAATGCCTGACACCTAGTAGGTGCTAAATCCATGACAGAGATTACAAAAGACAGATGTCCAGGGGTGCCACTGGTGTGCACGCAGGCCTTGTTAATTTAAGGAAGAAATCTTTAAAGTGAAAAAAATTCACTCTCTTCTTTTTCCTATTCAGTCCCATAGCAATGACAGAACTAAAGCCAGACAGAGGGCATATTTTCATGAGAATTCCCAATTGCCTAGACCTTATTTTATTTTGTTTTAGGCTAGACTCTCTGAGGTGCATTCTCTAATACCCACACAAACACCATCTAGCTTTTTTATATCTATTTATAGCTATTTATATCTATTTATAGATGTATCTATATTTTATTTATATCTATTTATAAATAGATATATTTATATCTGTATAAATGTATCTATCTTATATCTATTTATAGCTTCCTTATATCTGTTTATAGCTTTTCTCCCATCTAGCCTGTTTATATTCCACCTACCTAGCATATCCTATGGATTCTTTCCCTTCAGTGTTGCCTCGTCATCAAAGATGCTGGAGAAAGATAAACCAGGGCTCCTGTGTGACTTCGGGTGAGTGTCTTAATTTGCCTGAGGTCAACGTCGTAGTTCTTACTTTCTTACAATTAGATACTCACCCAATGGAATTTCTTATGAAGGTTATAGAAGTGAACATAATGCAGAGCACTTATCTTGCTGTCTATCATATAGTAAGGGAGCAATACAATGGTGTGCCAGTTATCTCAAGATTAAGTGTCTCAAAACAACCCTTTTACCACATTTCCTGATAGGATCAGGTTATTCAGGAAGGGCTTGGCTCGATGGCTTGTGAGTGCCCCATGAAGCATTGGCTGAGATGGCCGGGTTGGGACTGGAAGCTCCGTGTCCAAGATGGCTTACTGACGTGGCTGGCAGGATGGTGCCGGTTGTCGGCTGGGAGCTCTGCCAGAGCTGCCAGTTGGGGTCTTGGTTTGTGTCCATATGGCCTCGTCCTGGGGCTGCTTGGTCTTCTTTATAGAAGAGTGGACAGATTCCAAGAGTGAGCATTCCAAGAGACGCTGGCGAAAGCCCCAAAGCGCCTTGTGACCTGGTCTCAGAGGTCCCTCGTACATTATTTCTGCTGCATTTTCTTGGCCATGACAGCCACTAGGGTCAGCTCAGATTCAAGAGAGGGGAGGAATCTATTGATGCGAGAAGTGTCAAAGGCTTTGTAGCCATCTTTAACCCACCAGGAACAGTAAGTCTTGTTTTTATTTTATGTATCTTGTGGCATGATGTCTGAACAACCCACTGGACTGCCGTGCTACTTGTGAGTCCACCCAGGGTCAGTCCTTGCAGCTGTCCCAGCTGTGGATCCCAGTGGATTCCTTACCTGTCTTTGCTGGCTTCTCCCTGAACTGGAGCATGTGGGCTCAGAGTCAGCCACAGGTCTTACCATCTGCCCTTGCAGACTCTACTCTTCTAAGCCATTCAGTTCAGAGTCATAGCTACACTTTGTGCTGGTGAACATGGCAACTTCATGAATAAGCTCACATGAAGGAGCTATGATCTTAACTTGAAACACGCTTTCAAGGAACTCATAAAATATACATGTTTGTGCCCCATGGTATGAAACAATTGGTTGTCAGGACATTTTGCCTCTGGATGATATTCAGGAGCCACCCTGAATACTGAAATGTTTTTTCACATCGTAGAGGGTTTAGGTTTCTTTATGGTCGTGTTTTGTTTCATAACTCTGACTTTCCATGATTATCTTGCATGGGTACACTGCTCTCTGTGCCTGAGACAGCTGTGTCAATCCATTATTCAAATGTATGAAGTCCCATTTCATTTTCAGTATGTTCCTTATTTTCCTAAATCAGCGTTTCTCAAAGTGAACATTAATAGATGTTCATATATAAAAACATAATATCATCATAGATATGCTATACATATATATGTATACATATACATACATATATATATATATATATATATTTGTAGCGGAAATGCTGGCTGCCTTAAAGTCAAGCAGTTTTCTTAACTGCAGGACCTCTCAGAACCTTTGACAAACCAAGGTATACTTTATATTTCAGAGAGCATAGCAAATGCCACATTTCACGGACTTACATGACCTCAGAACCCTTTTACAGAGCCCCTCCTGGGACTTGTGCTCAGTGGGACACCCTTTAGGAAGCCCAGGCCTTTCCCTTTTGGGGAAAGATGAGTGTAGCCCACCATTTTGTCATTGTCTGCGTGACCACAGGCAGAGCTGAGTGCTGCCCCCTCCTGGGATCCTGGAGGCCGCCTGGTAGAGTAAAAATTCTGGGTTCCATCGTAGCTCCCTTCTTAGCTATGTGATCCTGGGCAGTTAACTTAATCCCCCGAGCCTCACTTTTCTTAGGGTCTAATATGGACCTAATACAAACTGCAGAGTGAGGCCAGAGGAAGGCTGATATGAGGTAGTACACACACAGATGTGGTGAGAGTAGGTGCCTGGTATGTCAGTTTCCTCCCCTGTTCTGGGATTGAGTCACCCTAGGAGATGATGCGTGAACACACTTGCCCCCTGGTGGGCATGTCTCCCTCTGCCGCTTGAGTTGACAAATCAACTCAGCAGAATTGGATGGCTTCTATTGTCCATGTTGGCTTGCTACCAGACTGGGTGTGTGTGTGTGTGTGTGTGTGTGTGTGGGCAGTCACTTATGCTAACAAAGCAAGAAATAAATGAAGGTAAGAGATTTGAGGACCAGGATTGTGGGTTCTTTCCCCAGCAAGGGATGAAGTGCCACCTCCATTTTGCAGATAGTGGTCTTGAGGTCATACAGAACCGACTTCAAGGTCAGCATCCCAGTGGCACTTAGGACTCATGGTTGGGTTATTCCATGCATCTGAATGCTTGTGTCAGTGGCCAGGAATGAGACCTGCTAATTAACTTTCCCCTTTCTATCTGTGACTCAAGGTAATCTAATACCGAAAAGTCTTAGAAATAGTAGGCACTCGATGAGAACAAAAATTACCATTCATGGAGAGTTTGCTACACCAGGTGTTGTGGAATTTAAGAGAAGTTTAATTATTTGAGAATAGAGAGGCCAGGACTCAGGAATGATTTTGAGAAGGAAAAATGGTTTATTGACGGCCGGCCGGACTCGGGAGTTTTCTGTTTGAATCCCGAGCCCCGAACAAGATTTTTAAACGTCTTTTATACAGAGAGGAAAGGCTAAAGGTCCCTTTGTTTCAGTTCTCAATAGGCTTCAATTAGCATATATCTCTTTCACATCTTAGGTAAGCTTTTAGCAAGGACTCTAGACATTTTAGATAAGCCTTGGTTTTTGCATTTCCCCTAAATACTTAAAGTTTATAGCCCTTGCTTTGTTAAACATTTCCTGGGACTGGAGCCTGCTGGTCCCTAAGAGCAGGACTGCAGCTTCTTACCGTTTCACACCCACAAGTCAAACAACTTAGTTATCTCTGAAGAGACAAAGAGCCTTCCACCCATAATCCACATCACAGGCACCAACCTAAACTTACTTAATTTTTGCGACAACCCTTGGAAGATGGTAGAATTGCTCTCATTCCCATTTTACAGCCAAGGAAACTGAAACCGAGCATTTGAGTCATTTGCTTAAGGTCACAGAGCTAATGTGGAATAGAAGCAGCATTCAGACTCAGATGGTCTGATTTCACACCCCTGTACTTAACCAGCACAACACTCTTCCTCTCTAAAAATTGCTCGTTGACCGACTGGATCACCCAACCTGGATTTAGTGCATGTCTGGTGCCATGGGGGATGGTAGCTATGGAGGATTCACATGATTCATGAGACTATTTGGTATCTATGACTGCTCCAGAATTGGTTTTGACTTCTTAATAAAGGGTAAAATCCCCAAGAAATCCTGAATGATAAAATTGAAAAAAAAGCAAGCTTTTCAAAATAGGAAGA
This sequence comes from Dasypus novemcinctus, assembly GCF_030445035.2. Classification (NCBI taxonomy): domain Eukaryota; kingdom Metazoa; phylum Chordata; class Mammalia; order Cingulata; family Dasypodidae; genus Dasypus; species Dasypus novemcinctus. Next base: position 184,299,090 of record NC_080673.1, read on the forward strand.
AAATGGTTAGTAGCAGGCTGAAAGGCAAACATGCTTTAAAAAAAACCCAGAAACCCACCCAGGGAAAATCAACACCAAGTTAGTGACACATATGATTTGTATGCCTGTGAGCAGGAAAATGTAAAAGAGGGTGAGAGGCGTCTTCTTGAGTAAATGAAGCATAGAAGTTCATTAGGACTATAAAAAAGTGCTAAAAGAGGAAACCCTGCCTTAACAGCATCAATGGATTGTAATATCTACTATGTCAGGTAGGTGCAAATTGGAAACTGGCGCTGCAAAGCCATGATCTGAGGAAAACATTTACAAAAATATCAGATAAATAATAAATTATTAAATAGGTTAAAAGCTAAAAGGATCTTAGTGTCTGCGAGGCTCTTAAAATTCAAGAGAAAAAAAAAAGCCCAGTTGGTCTGGTCGGAGCTGGCAAAAGGAGAGGAATGGAGCCGCTCTGGCTGGGTTAGTCCTTCCTCTGAAGACACAGGAAACAGCCCAGGGGGAACTTCCACAGGAAGTCATTAGGCCCAGGGCACAATGCAAAGCCCCCGGGGGAATGAGGGAACCTGTTAAAAACACCGGGGGCGTTTGTGAGATGGGAGGTCCCCATCCTCAGGCTGTGCTCTGGAGAGGAGGTCTGAGGGGAGATCCCACTGCCCCCGGGAAGGACTTGACCGGAGCCCCCCAGCCCCCCCTCTGCCGCCATCTTTGTTTCTGGCTGGAGCGGCTGTTGAGGGCCAACAGGGCAGAGGTGAAAACATGCTTCTGTCTGGAAATGTTTCCACTCCCACCTGCCCGCCTCTCACCCAGGTCAGAATGGCAAAATGGGTGTATTCATTTCCTAGGGTGCCGTACCGAAGTACCACAGACCGGGTGGTTTAAAACAACAGCAATTTATTGTCTCACTGTTCTGGAGGCTTGAAGTTCCCAAATCATGGCATCGGAAACTCTTAGCTTGCAGTTGCAGCCGTCATCTCTGCCTCCGTTGTCACATGCTGTTCTCCCATGTGTGCCCAGATGTCCCTCTTCTTAAGAGAAGCCCCGTCCTAGTGGACTAGGGCCGATGATTCAACTCTTAATGGTTGGTAAGAACAGGATTCGGGGCTGTTACAGCTCAGCCTCTTACCTTGTCGGGTGACCCTGGACAAGTGTCTCAGCTGCTCGTTTGGAAAACGAGGATGATGATCATTACAGTACTTCACTGAGTTCAGCAGGTATTTACAGGGTGCCTGCCCTGCTGGGAGTGAGTCGGACACCAGGGAGCAAGCCCCACACAGTCCTCCCCTCTTCCCTCCCTCCATCTGTCGGGTGCTACCTACTGGGCATTATTCAAAGCATTCAAGTGACATCTGTTCATTGAATCGTTGGCACCATCCTATTTGGTGCTTAGTATCATCACCTTCATGTTACAGAACAGGAAACTGAGGCGGAGAGATGCTAAATAACTTGCCCGAAGCCTCTCAGCAGGAAAAAGGTAGAGCTGGCTTTCAAACCCAAGGCCAACAAGCAGCTAGTGTTCAGTGCCCCACCAGGCCAGGTGCCTTACCTGGTTATTTCACTTCATGTTCATAGCAGCCCTGCTGTGTGGCAAGTGTCACAAGCTCATCTTAAGACAAGGTGACTGAGTCTCTGAGGCAACACGGGATAGAGCCAGGGTTGCTTCCCCAGTCTCTGACTCCAGTCCTGCTCTTGCCATTCTGTCCCGGTGCCTCTCCCATGTTCTTTATGAGAATGTATTATGTAAAAGATGCTTAGAACCACCATTCCCTTGGGGTGCTGTTAAGCTCTGCTTTACTCTTGAGCGAATTAAGTCCATCTGACTCTAGATTATTTCCTGTTTACCTCCTTTTTCTCATTTGGTTCTCACTTCAAATATTGCCTCCTCAGATGACAGTCTCCCTAAATTGTCATTGCCAGTCTCATTCATCCCATTGCAGTGGGGATTTTTCCCCAGCCCTCATCACCAGCTCAAGTCACCTTGTTCACACATTTACTTGTTCATTCATTGCATGTCTCAACCCACTGGAAAGCAAGTTCCACAACAGTCAGCAAATCCCATCGGTCTTCTGTTCTCCACAGAGGCCAGCAAATGCCCTGTAGGTAGTGAGTGCTCAATGTTCCTGTTTCGAGAGAGCATTGTAGGGCAGACAAAGCCTTGGATTGCCAACAGGTCATGGTCACGGTCACGCCAACTTACTCCCTGCCAACCTATGAAGCATCCCCGCCTCGCTTTTCCTATCTGTAAAATGGAGATTCTAACAGACAATGGAATACTATACAGCCACCAAAAATTATGTTGTACAACAGGAACTTCGAAAGATGTGGAAAGATATTCATGATGGGGCAGTGGGGAAAAAGTCAGGCCATAAAGCAGTATGTCAGAATGAACCCATGGAAGATGCAGAATGTGGAGATGAAAGGCACGGGTTGTGCTTCTAGGCTACCTGCTTTCCAACCCGAATACCCCCTTGTCTGATCTTGAGTAGTTTTGTTTTTTTTTTAAGATATATTTTTTATTTATTTCTCTCCCCTTTCCCCTCCCCCCCACTTGTCTGTTCTCTGTATCCATTAGCTGTGAGTTTTTCTGTGTCCGTTTATATTCTTGTCATTGGCACCAGGAATCAATGTCTCTTTTTGTAGCGTCATCTTGCTGCATCAGTTCTCCATGTGTGCAGCACCACTCCTGGGCAGACTGCACTTTTTTCATACTGGGCAGCTCTTCTTATGGGACCCACTCCTTGTGCGTGGGGCCCCCCTATGTGAGGGACACCCCTGCCTGGCAAGGCACTCCTTGCATGCATCAGCACTGCCCTGGACCAGCTCATCACACAGATCAGGAAGCCCTGGGTTTGAACCCTGGATCTCCATGTGGTAGGCGGATGCTCTATCCATTAAGCCAAGTCCGCTTCCCTTGAGTAGTTTTATGCTCCCTCTTGGTGCCTCTGTTTCTGCATCCACGTCAAAGCATTGCTGTGAAAATGAATGAGGGAATGCCCTTTGACTGTGCTAGAGGGGTGGTGGGCGCACAGTAATAGCCCAGTGTGGACTAGATGTTACGGTTGCTATTCCAGCTATTGTCCCTGACATTATGATGATGTGCCAAGTGAAATTGAAAAATTGCAAAATGTTATCCACAATGTAAATCCCATTACTTAAAACACATGTTTACATATGACTGGAAGTCTATAGACTAAAATGTCAAGGGACCTCTGGGTGCTAGATAAGTTATTTTATTTTCTTCTTTCCTTTGTCCCTCCTTTCTCCAACTCTTTATCTGCCTCCCTAGCTCCCTCTCTTTCTTTTCTTTCATCCTTTTTTTCTTTCTATAAACAGTCATGTGTTAATTTGTGTAATGAGAAAATAAAACCATGAAAAGTCATCTACTTTTAAAAAAAATCATAACACAATGGACAAGGCACACTTGACTGGGGCATGGGCGAGGTGGGCTCCAATCTCCTTTCTGTCACCACAGGCATGATGCTGTATAAGAGACGCCGGAACCAATAACCCCCAATAACCAAATCTTAACAATGCTTTTCTGATGTGCTGGGCCTTGCATTAAGCCCATTGTGAGCATTACCCAATTTAATCTTCTTGGCAGACCTGGCCTATAGGTATTATCATCGCCATTATTTAGATCAGCATTCAGGAGCCCAGAGAGGTCAAGTGATTTGCCCAAGAGGGCCCAGCTCCCAAGGAGTTCTCACACAGGCCTGCCTGTCTGACCCAGAGCCTGAGGTCTAAAGCCTTGCCACTCCAGATGTGGGCCTTGGAGCCAGTGGCATCGTCCTGGAGTGCTAGAAATGCAGAATCTCAGGTCCCAGCCCAACCCTGCCAAGCCTGAGTCTGCATTGTCACACGATCTCCAGGTGATTTGCGTGCATATTCCAGCTTGAGAAGCCTGGGCCCAACCACCATCCTGCATGGTGCACAGGCTTCTTCAGCTGTAACGATGACCCCGCTCCTGGGTTTTCCCAGCTGCACGTGTCTCCCTCTGCCTTGACCCAGCCGCCATCTGACTGGGACTCACTGGGGTCTCACTCGCCAGTTGTCAGCAGGGAAAGCTAACAAAAATCACATGCAACCCAGTCTCTTCAGGGACTATATAGCGGCTCTGCAACAAAGGTTAGAAGAAAAAGATGTTGGAATCCAGAGACTTGATGCAGGGATTATCTATGCAGTGTCTATATCCATGTTATCCCTTTCTGAATAGTGGATTGTACACAGGGTATTTTTGTTATTTAAATAATAATAAATACTGCAGACTTTATAACCAGCGGCCTTTCTGATATGCTTAAATGCGGTTCCGGGTGCCCTGATTTAAGGGTCTAGCGATGGAACAGCAAAGGTAAATTATCCTGGCCTCTGGGTGTTTATATATGATGATGGAATGCAAACAAGCGTTTGGCTCTGAAAGCAGAACCAGAGAAAACTTCATCGAGATATTTAATTATACAGGGCAGAGTGGAAATGGTCTTTTGTTTCCTCCCTGGCCTATGGTTGGAAACTCATAGGTCACTCTAAATCAAAAGGCATTAAAATGTATAAGAAAGAACTGGAACATAGCATTTAGCAGAAGTTTTCTGGTTGTGTTCTTCACCGCTAAGGCTGTTTGCACTGTGTGATTCACAGCTGTAGCCGCGTATGGAGTTGAATAACGCCTTTGGCACATGCACAGACACACAGCACACACACAGAGGCTCTTTAGGGTACATGTGAGAAAACAAAATGATCAAATATGGTAATTTGGCGTTTAATTCCACCTAGGTAAACAGGAGCATTGGAAATGAACATTTTCTCCTGTGTAGATGTATACCTAGGTTGCACAACCAGATAAAGTCAAGGTACTGGGCTGTAGCTTTTGCTTCTGCCGGTTTCTTATGAAATATCAGGGCTTTTTCACTAGCGTTAGAGCCAAGGCAGAGAACTAGAAAGATAAATGATTTAATTCGGGCTGTCAGGTTCTGTTTGTTTGGAAGCAAGGATTCGCGAGGAGAAAAGCACATTAATTGAGGTCTCAAGGTGATAGTAGAACACATTTTCTTTATTACTGCTTTCTCTGTAGGGGGATTGCTTTTTCTTTTCTTTTTTTTTAAAGTTATTCCTTTTTTGTTCAGTCAACTTTTATCAAGTAGGTCCTGTGCTAGGTGGGGCAAGCAAAGGTGAATTAAGACCTGCTCGTGGGAAATGGACTGGATGAGTGGTCTAAACAGGGAGAACAGAGACACACGGGGTCTCACCTCTGGGGCTGTACAAAAAGCCCCCCCCCCCCCGAAGGTAACTTCCAAGCTAGGTCTTGAGAAGGTATTTGTCAGGCAGAAAAAATCAGAAAAGGCATTCGGGGGTGGGGTGGGAGGGATGGGAACAGCAGAGGCAAAGCCTTACCATTGTGAAAGAATCTAATGTCTCTTGGGCACTTCATGCATCTGCAACAAGGGAGCCAAGAGTGAGTTGGGAGACCTGCAAGAAGGAGCAGAGAAGAAAGTTACTGGAGAGGGGACTGGAGAGTTACATGGGAGGAGTTCCATCAGGAGGGCTTGGGGGCTGCTTAAAATGCCCACCTGGGGCATTGGAAAAGCATGCTGGACTGGGGAGGGAAGTTGCCTGGAAGGTTTAGAAGGAGCCATTTTAAGGCTTTGATACAAAGAGCAGTGGAAGTCACTGAAGGGCAGCTGTGCTCAGGTGTGTGCTTTGGAACTATTATGTCTGGAATAGGTCAAGAAAGGACGCAAGACCTGTTCAGGGCCTACTGGAAGGTCCTGACAAGTGATGGTGGGGGCCTGGGCTAGGGCAACATAGTGGAAACGGAGAAGTGAAAGTATTTCGGAGAAATTTAGGAAGAAATATTGGGCACAGGTTTGAAGGGGAGGGAGGTGTCAGGGTTGTTCATCATATGGCATGGTCCAGACCTTGACCTAATTGCCTTGCCATGGACAAACACAACTTGCCATCACCTGTCTTAAAATGGCAGCCGGGACTTAGGGGAATGGTCCAGATGTGGTCTGAAGAGTACAGGCTTTTGTGGATGTCTTACCCCTTGCTATCTAGATCCTCTAAATTTTCAGCAAATGTCGGATCCAAAGCAGACAACTATTGTGACAGATGATTGGATCTGGAGACCAGGCTTTATTTTATTCTCTCCCTCTGAACTCCTGTTATCTGCTCAATGGCTGGTACTGTAGATTAACTCATTCACTATCCATTGCAATATCTTCTTTTTTTTTTTTTAAAGATTTATTTATTTATTTCTAGCCCCTCCCTACCCCGGTTGTCTGTTCTGCTGCGTCGTCTTCTTTTTCCGCTTCTCTTATTGTCAGCGGCATGGGAATCTGTGTTTCTTTTTGTTGCATCATCTTGTTGTGTCAGCTCTCTGTGTGTGCAGCACCATTCCTGGGCAGGCTGCACTTTTTTTAAAAGATTTATTTATTTATTTATTTCTCTCCCCTTCCCCCTCCACCCCAGTTGTCTGTGTTCTGTGTCCGTTTGCTACGTCTTGTCTGCTTCCGTTGTTGTCAGCAGCATGGGAATGTGTGTTTCTTTTTGTTGCGTCATCTTGTTGTGTCAGCTCTCCGTGTGGGTGGCACCACTCCTGGACAGGCTGCACGTTCCTTCGCGCTGGGCAGCTCTCCTTATGGGGCGCATTTCCTGCGCATGGGGCTCCCCTACGTGGGGGACACCCCTGCATGGCACGGCACTCCTTGCTCATCAGCACTGCGCATGGGCCAGCTCCACATGGGACAAGGAGGCCCGGGGTTTGAACTGCGGACCTCCCATGTGGTAGACGGATGCCCTAACCACTGGGCCAAGTCCGCTGCCTGCAATATCTTCTTATTTGACCATCTAGTGCTTAGAGAACCAGAAAGCTGAAAACAACATTTTCTAGACTCCTTTATAGCATGTGACCAAGGTGCCACCAAGTAAACACACCTGCTCCAGACTGATAGAAAGAAATGAACAGTGAATAGGTAGCTGCTAAGTGCAGGGAGAGCAGACGTTCTGGAAAACAATGATCAATAACTATTTCCTGATTGGCCCATAAGAAAATAAAAGACAAGAGATGAAGGTCTAATTCCCTATTTCCTTTTTAAATTTTCTGCCACCTCCATTCCAGTCTTTCTCCAAGTGACCATACTACCCTTTTAATTATTTGATGGAACAAGTACTTCCAGTAAAACTGAGATGGACCTTGATCCGTTAGCCTCTTAAACAGATCAGCAACTGCTTCTGGAAGGAAAGAGACTCCAAGTGAGGGACAGGCAATGAGAAGAGTGCGGTGGCTCTGAGTTCTGTTCTGAGGGCATGACGGTGAAGAACATGGACTCCAGCATTCTATGGAATTAGGGTTCCTTGAGTTTGGATATTGCCTCTGCATTCATTAGATGTGTGATCTTGGCCAAGATGCTTAACTTCTATGAATCAGGCTCAGACAGGCTTATAAAGAAAGAGGCATTTATTGGCTTAAACACCTGGAAAGTCCAGGGCGGTGTCTGGCTTCAGGTTGGGCTGGATCCAGTTGCTCAAAAGATGCAAGTCAGCAATGTTTGGCCCATCATCGGCTCTCTCTCCTCTCTGGGCTGGCTTCACTATCATTCTTGTGGGAGCAAGATGGCCTGGAAGAGATCCAGGCTTATATTCTCCCAGCTTTGCTCCCTTGGCAAAAAGAGCACCCCTCTCTCCCTAAGGCTTGGGTCACCTGTGCATCTGTCAAGTGAGGAAGTTAGGAACAACCTCTGAGATGGAGGAAGGAATGTTTCTGTAAGGAAAATCATGGGGCTGTTCCCAAAAGAGAGAACTGATGCTCGCTGGGCAAAAACAACTCTCCTAGACTATGTTCCCTTGGGAAAAACCAGAAATGTAATAGTTCCTACTTGATAAGGACTTTGTAAGATTACATGAGTTAACGTTTGTGCAGCAGATGCTGTTGGCGCCCCACCCATATCCCAGCACCCCTTGCTGTTTCTAGGTGCACGGCCCAGAATTCTAACATCAGCATCTGCATCCCTTTGCCTGTGGACTGCCAGCCCCCATTACCCAGGCTTGCCACAGGTCAGTTGAAGGAGCAGTACCCCAGCTCCCTCGCCCCACAAGTGGGATACCTCTGAGGTCTGTGTTCTACACTGCCACCTAGAGGTTGCCAAGTAGGACTGAGCTCCAGTCGCCCACAGTTACTCTCTCCACAGCCTCCTTCACGTCTTTGTCTCACTTCTCCTGCTCCCTTACCTGTATTTCCCAGGATCAGCTCCCAAATAAAGAACTTGCATCCCAATCCTTGTCTAAGGGAAGCCCCATAAGACTGTCATGCATTTAGTGTTAAGCCTGGATCATTGTAAGCATGCAATGAATTATTATTACTATTGCCAATGTTATTTTGAGCTTCATTTTCTGCCTTCGTTTCTTTTGGCATTAACTGCTGCCTCCTTCTCTCTGCCCTTGTTTTCTTGCACTTTTCACAGGATACCTTCCTCTTTCGTTCCTCCATTTCTTTTGCCTTCTCAACTTTTCCTTGTCTCACTCCTCCTGAACTTTTAATCTTTCCCTGGGGTAATTAAAATTTTTCGAAAGGATGTAAAGTTTTAAAAACTTACAGAGGAAAAACAGGCAACCCCCACCCCCCACCCAACTCGGTAGACCAAATAACATTCACTGAGACTGTAAACTTCTCGAAGGCAGGAATATTATTGATTTGCACTTGGTCTAGATTTGATACAGGTGTAGAGATTTGGAGGGATTTTGTTTTTGTTTTTGTTTTTGTTTTAACCTAGGACAAATTAGCAGACTTTATTTTAATAAAGGCTGGAGACTGAATGCAATCTCTTTCCTCAGCACATTACATCTGCTTCCCATCTGCAGTTCTAGCCAAAACGATCATTTTTATCCACGTGTACAACAAATTGGCCCCCAGCATCTGCAGCGCGGTTCAGCCAATCACTAAATGGTACCCTAGTGGTGTTAGAGTGTCAGTGCACCTCGTTTATAAACTCGGGAAACACCCGGCATCATCTGGACTACTAACCAATTTCAAAGACGACATTAATGCAAAACTTGTCTCTTGGGGGAAAGTGTTTATGAATAAAGATGGATTTTCTCACTGATGAAATGATATCACTTCAACGAATCCCCTCTTGACAGCGTGACAAATCCTGACTTGGCAATACGATAGAGGAATTCAGGCCGAAGAAAGTTTGCTTTGTCTGGGAGAACCAACCAACGACAAGCTGATTTGGAAACCCAGACGCTTTCTGTTTTGGGTTTCCGTCGTCAGACTTCTGAATCCTGCCTGGCCAGGAGTTGGCAAGGTGTCTGGGTTGATCTTTTCTCAATGAGCTCGCGGCTCCCTCTGCTTCTTCCCAAGGGGCTGTTTCCATCTGTTCCAGGGCCCAGTGGGGGTGGGGTGGGGAGGTGGCTTGTTTTTATGTTGTTGGGAACTAGCAAACAAACCTCCATGTTACTGTGCCAGTAACAGCTGAGCAAACCTACCGAGGAAGGCAGAATTCTTCCAGGGTGGCAGGGGCTGCCCCTGGAGATCGGCAAGCTGGGCAGGCAGGGAGGCATTTTATCAGAAGCCTATCCAGGTGGCCTTCTTGGAGACTTCCTTGTTTACAAAAGAAGGAGCTGGAGATTTAAGGGGACCCGGGTGTCTGGGGCTGGAGGCCAGGTTTCGTTTATACAAATCGTCCCCCTTGCTGCTCAGAGGAGAGTTTTCTCACCTGTTCTGCCTCCCCTGTAAACCTCTGCAGACCCTGCGCCTGCTTGGTGGATCCAAGCACTCGGGCTCCTGTCTGTCTGGTGATGGGAAAGACTAACTTTCAGAGAAAGTCAGGTCACAAGCCAGAAGTCTTTGGTTCAAGACCCAGCTCTGTCACTTACCAGCTGTGGGTACCTGGCAGATCTCATCAGGGTCCTTCCCGGGAGCCTTGCTTTCCTCATCTATAAAATAAACATAACCAAAGCCACCTAACTGGGTCCTGGTGAAGAGTGGATGACCTGAGGCGCATGCAGTGGATGGTTCATGCATTTCACAAACTACAGCGCTTGTCCTCAGTTGGGGACAGTAAGAGGGTTGGAACCCCTGCGTCCATGCTCAGAGGCGGGTGGTGTGCCACGCACGGCCTTGGGAGAATATGCTGTGATGGACACAGTCAGATCTGGATGAGGGTGGTAGGTGGGGTCACAGGGGTTTGGGTTCGGGTCCTACCACCCTGTGGCTGGATGGCCTTGGGCAGGTGATTTGGCATCTCCAAGTCTCTTGTCTTTGAAATGGGGTAAGAGGAATACATCCTTTCATTCACCAAACAGGACGGGGAATAAAAGGGACAGAGCTTCCATTGCGGTACAAGTGGGACTTGAGCTGAACTCAGGGAAGCAATGAATGGCCGAAAGAACAATGTGCTAACTTAAGCTAGTAAGTATGAAAAGCACTTTGTAAACTGTACATTTCTCTAATGGTCCTCATAAATAGTCTCTAAAGGACTTTGTTTAGGCAGGTAGCCTAAGAAACCTCAGGTGCTGGGCCTAAATTTGGAGGTTTCCAGTCCCCAGTGCTTCATGTTTACAGGGGAGGGGAATGCAGAGAGAGTGAAAGGGGATGAAATGGGACAGGATGGCAAATGCTTCCCTTCCACTCCCAGCCTGGAAACAGGTAACAAGAGAAGGAGCCGTGGAGGAGAAGCCCCTCTATTTAATACTTTGGAGATCAGCACCAATTTTGATACCTGAAGAGAGTTTTGGTGGGCCAACTACTTTAAAAACGATTGTATTTATGAAGCTGGGCCAGTCAGCACTATTTGGGTTTGGAGTTAGCATGTTAAAATTCGTCTCTTAAAATGTTTTCAGATTCCAGCATCGTTTTCTAGGAAAAAAACCCTTTTCCTCCTTATTATTAATAAAATCTGTAGTGGCCAGTGTGGTTAGGGACCACTGATTTGAAACACCATTCTTCACAAGCCCAGAAACGAGGATGACGACCTATTTTTCTAAAGCTCATTTGGCATATCATTGAAAAAATAACTCAGCCTCAGAAAAAGAAAACAGGAATTTAGCCAGAAATCTAATGTTTTCTGAATTTCGAAAAGGAGTTGTGCTGTTTGTAAGAAAGCAGGAGCCGGCTTTCTAACGCGATCTTTTCCTCCTGCTTTATTTCCCCTCTGAAATCATGAGCCCATGGTTGTGACATCACTGGGGTTGCTGTGGAAATGTTTATTTCACAGAGGATTTCGACCTCAAGAGAGGAATTTACAAGAGGAAGTGTGAACTCTTGGAAAAACACAATTGGTTCAAAGGAAAATGGGCAGCATTTGGAAAAAGGAATCTGAAGGAAAACCATCTAAACTGCCCATTAGAGGTTGTGCCAAGTTTTCCTGAGAGGATTAAAATATTTGTTACGAGCTTCTTACAAGGAGAAGCCCGTTTTTATTTGTGTTTTATTGCCTATAAATATCTGTATAAAGAGTAAGGGGGTAGCAGGTAAGGAATGGCTTTTTGCAGGAAAAAACTTTCAGCTACCCAATTATTAAGATTGAGAGAGAGGTCTGGACCTAGAATACTATCTTGGGGGAAAAAAGGAAATTATATGTGCTTCCATTTTTATAATATGTAATAGGCTTAAGAGAGTAGCTCCATTTAAAGAATTGTGACTCAAGGGGCCTGGGTTTCATGCAGAAGCTACAAAATCCTTTATATTTTTTAAACTGTTAAATCAACAGAATGCCAAACTGAGGTGGAAAAGCCCCGTTAAAAGTCATCTAGCCTTCCTTCCTGCTGGGGCAGTGTTGTTTCCTAAATCCACTTGCCACTTCTCTCAGCCTAGCCTAGTTATATGGAGCATTGACTTAGCTTAACTACAGCAAGCGGCAAAAGGAAGTGGGTTTGCATTCGGGATGGGAGGGGCGGCCACGAGTGTGTGTGGTTGTGCGTGTGTGTGTAGGTGTTACTGTGTGTGTGCGTGTGTATGCGCGCGCGCGTGCGGAGGAGTGGGGGTCGCAACACCGGCAAAGGAAAAAAAAGGCGAAATAGATTAACTATAGGAAAATAATTTCCCTGGAGCTGGAAAAGGGGGCTCTGCGCGGGAAAGCAATTTTAGGAATTAAAAAACCTTCAAAGAAGGTGGGAGGAAGGCTTGCCAGGAGGGTGCGGGGCGCAGCGGGGTGGGGGGGGGGAGGTAAACCGTGAGTCTCCGCAGGAATCTTTCTCTGCCTCCCCGGCTCGGCGCGGTCCCCTGCCGGCCCACCCCTCCACCCACCTGCCCGCGGCCGCACCCGGGGAGGGCGGTGGGCCGGTGCGGGGGCCGCAAAGGTCGGGCTGCGCGGGCTGATTTAGTGGCCCGGGCTGTAGTACAGGCTGTCCCCGGCAGCCGGCGGAGTCAGCGCGAACACGTGACGGCCCCGGCTCTCCGGTGAGCTCCCCAAACAGACGCACACCCAGCCACACGCGCGCGCGCGCGCACACACACACACACATACACACACCCGCACGCACCCCCGCGCGCGCACACACCCGCCCGCTCGCTCTGCCTCGGTGCCCTCCCTCCCGGCTCGCTCATTCTCTCGCCCTCTCGCTTCCCCTGCGGTCTCTCGCTCTGCGCGCACACACCACACACACGCACACGCACACACACGCGCGCACACACGCAGCCGGCACAGGCGGCGGCGGCGGCGGCTGCCCAAGTCAGGACGAACCTCTAGGTACGGGCTGGAGAAGGCGGCAGAGGCGGCGGCGGCGGCAGCCCGAGCATCCCTCCTCACCCGGAGAGGGAGCACCGCCGAGAGTTTCCGTTCCCTTTGCCGTTCCCACCCCCTCCTTCTATTTATTTTCGAGAGAATTTCTTCGCTTATTGGTTTAATTTGATTTTGAAAAATTTTGGGTTGCTTTTGTGTGTGTGCTTTTTTTTTTTTTCCCCCCTTTCCTCCTTTTATTTGCATCCAGAGCATGGCGGGCTGCGGGCTGTCGGAAGACACCGTCTTCTCTTCCTTCTTTTACAACTACGGCTCTTCCTGGGAAACCCCTTCCAACCAGGTAAGGGGTGGCTCGGTGCCGGGCGGCGTCGCGCCCCGTGCCCCTCGCCGCGCGCTCTCTTGGCACCCGGAGGGGAGGCAGAGGCTGGGAGGGGGTGGGGAGGAAGGGGGGCCAAGTGGGTCGCACTGTCTGGGTCAGTGCCAACCGGCTAGAGGAGATCCCCTCCCCGCTCCAGCGCCAGCTCTCAGTCGCCAGGATCTGTCGCGTCCCTCCCGTGCCCAATCGACCATCGACCCCCCCCCCCCCCCACCTCCCAGCCCAGCGGGAACCCGAGAAAGAGACGGGAGCCGGCGCGTTACCCCGAACAACTCCAGGCAAAATCAGGGAACTCGAGCGCAACCTTCCCCAAGTCGCCGCGGGCGCCGCGCCCCTGTGCGCCCGGCTCCCGCCCGCCTTCTAGTTGCGCCGGGGGGCTGCGGACCGCGAGCCCCCCGCGACGTGTTGTCCCCCCGGCGAGGTGCTGTCCCCCAGGGCCCCGAGCCACCGCTTTCCCTAAAATGGCTGCAATCGCAAGTGGAGGCGTCCCCTGACCCCGCAAAGCGGAGGGGGGGGGTGTAGAGTGGAGGCTCCGCTCCCGGTGACCCCGCGCCACCCCCAGCGCGCACACGCACCCCACAAACACACACACTTAACTTTGATGACTGTGCAATGCAGTCCGGCTGCATCGTGCCCTCGACGTTCCCCGCCGCCGGCCTCTAGGTGTGCGTGTCGGTGTGACTCGGGGGGGGGGGGGGGCCCGGGGAAGGTGGGGGTAGACGCCGGGAGGGGACGGCGTGGGAGGCGATGGGTGTCCGCGGGTCACTGGGAACCTGGAGAGACAGGCGTGTGCTCAGTGTCTAGGGGTGCAAAAGCTATTCTAGGAGGCAGAGCGAGAAACAGAGAGAGAAAAAAATGCATTTTAATTAAATAACTGTTGTAGTCTGCTGCCCCCACCGCTTGTTTGGTGAAAGTCTACAGGCATCTGTCATCTTCAAACTACAGGGGAAGTGGAGCCGGGGTCGAGGAAGGGGAGAGGGGTGTGTGTGTGCGTGTGTGTGTGTGTGTGCACGCGCGCCCCTGCGCGCGCATCGGGGCTGGGGAAAGTTGGGGCGGGAGGCGAGACGGAGAAGCGACCGGGAAAAAGCAGCAGCAACTCGGTGGGCGGCCCGGGGCGCGGGGGGATTCCCGGCCCGCGGGAGCGCGCGCCGCGGGGGATCGGGCGGGCCGGGACTGGGTGGGTGGTGTCGAGGAAGACTGCCCGGCTCGGCCCGGTCCGCCCGGCCGCCGCGGCGCCTCTCCTCCCGGGCCCGCCCGCCGGCCTCGGCCGCTCGCGGGGCCGCCTGCCGCGCTCGCCCGCGCCGGCGCTCGCCCTCCCGGGCCCGGGGCGCCGCGCGCTCCGCCGAGCTCCCGGTAAAAAAGAAAAAGAAAAGCCAGTCCCCCTCAAAGCAAAGCCACCGAAAAATGTGCTCGGCCGGGGCCGAGGCCGCCGCCACCCCAGTTTCCAAGAAACTGCTATGGCTAAACTAGTAGTTGCCGGGCGAAGCCCTCGCCTCTCCGGCGCGGGCTCTCCAGAAAGCGCCGCGGCCGCGCGAGTGAATAATGCATAAGGGCGGCCGGGCAGCCTTGGAGAGGCTCCCGTCGCCGCGGCAGCAGCGGCGGGAGGCGGCGGCGAGCTCGGCCAGACCGCCCGGCCGCCGCCGCCGCCGCGCCTGGGGGCGTCTGGGCGGCCCCCGGGAAGCGCGAGGGTCGCGCGCAGGGCGCGGAGCCCAGGTGGGGGTGGCGAGGCGGCCCAGCCGCGGGAGGTGGGGGCTCGGGGCGAAGCGGTCGGGCCAGGGGAAAGCCCCGCCGCGCGGAGAAACTTGCAGGAGCCTCGGTGGTGGCCGAGCCGGCGCTGGAGTTGGGGAGCATGGAGAGGGACGAACGGGGCGCTGGGGGGCGCCCCGGCTGCCCGCGGCCGGCGTTAGAGGCTTTCTCCAGGCCACCCTGTCCCGGCAGGCGGACCCTGCGTCCACTCCACGCCTCTCCATCCGCCGGCTGGGGATTGCCGAGAGCCAACGAGTCCTCCTCCGGCTCGGAAAACTCCAGCTCTCCAGGAGCGAGCGCTCGTGCGCCTGTGTCGTGTGTGTGTGTGTGTGTGTGTGTGTGTGTGTGTGTGCGTTTGTCGGTGAATCAGACACCGATCTCAGCTCGCCTTGGAGGACCGACGTGGGTAGGAAAGGCTTGAGCCACACACCCTGCACCAGCCCCGGCCGGGATTCGTGCTTCCTCAGCAGCGCCGCGCCCCCCCAGTTCTGGAGTCCGAGGCGTTAGGAGAAGTTTCCGGGCGCGTGCCTCCGACCTGCACCTCAGGGCCGCGAAACTCGGGCACTTTCTTTTCCCCCCGACCAAAGGGAGAGAGGAGACTTGGGTGTAAGGAGGCACCTGCAGGGATACAGCTTTACAGCGACGGGAGGTTTTTCAGTCCATCAGGAGCTAGGAAGCACGCCGTTTGAGGGCGTTTGAAAGCGAAGGGCTGCGGCCGGATTTTGCAAGATAGGCAATCGCGTGCAAACTCCTTGGAAAGCAGAGGAGGTGGACGAGCGGGAGAGGGCGGAGAGGTTGGAGTAAAGGAAGGAAAGAACCAGAGAAGGAGGCGGGGGTGCGTTTTGAAGAGAGAGCGAGGAAAAAACTAACGGTTTCTTCGGGTAAAGTTAGTTTAACTTGATTTGGAAAAGCATTTCCCCAGTAGATTAGATATCCGAGCTTTTTTTTTTTTCTTTCTTCCTTTCTTTCTTCTTGAAAGGGAGACTCATGTTGCTGAGGAAATCGGAAAGAATTTCTGATAAAGCAGCTGGCGCTGCTCTGTGGAGGATGTACTAGCTCACAGGCTGGTATTGGGTAGCCTGCGACCTACTCTTAGTGCACTGGAATTGTATGGTGGGGACAGGAGATTATTTGAAATATTGATTTCTACTTCCAGTGGTGCGGTATGAACTTTAAGATAAAGTACAGAAACAAATGAGAGATGTACATCATTAGGGGAAGGTGCCCTCAAGTGCTATCAGAGCTTTAATCTCTGGTGGTAAATGCAGCCAGCAGTATGTCTTACCAGGATTTGTGGCTTCCCACCGCAGCCACATGACCAGTTTCAGGGCTGAAGAAGATATGTGCACGAGCAAAGCTTCTTATTGATCTCCAGTTTGCATTTTTAGCATTCAGTGACTGAGCAACCTGCTCCTAACTGTTCCTGTGGAGAAAAGGGATAAACAAAGGCAATACTTTAAATCCCTTTTCAGGCTCAGGGAGAGCTGCTATGGAGAGGCCTGGGCCAAATTCGAAAGAGGGAGACTTTTTCATGATTTTACCTGAATTGCTGCCAAAAAGCTTACAAATCCTCTGTTCACTAAAAATAGCAACGCTCTTCAAATATAATTTGTTTACTCCACCTCAATTAAAAACAAAACCTTCTTCCTAGTGTTATAAAGTGCTTATGAAGGTAAGGGTTGACTGTACTAAAAAAAAAAAATCAAGCTTTTATTTCTAGATCAATATGATGTGCTCTCAACATCTAATACCATGTAAAAGGAGCCTTTTTACAACATCAATAGCAGGCAGGCATGTCTCCCTAAGAAGCTCTTTTCCTGGAATCACAAGGCATTTTGATTACTTTCATTTTCACAAGAAACATGATTATGACACCTCTAGTTATAAACAAGCAAGTGAAAAAAATAATGAACATGGGAGTTCTTTCAACACAGACCTGGAAATTTGGAAACAACTGGGGCATTTATTTATTACTAACGCCCCCACCCCACGACTCATTGATGACTAGAAGGTTTTTAGTTATTCTGTGACGTTTTATTAATAAAGCTGAAGGATATAGGGTATTATTTTTTTTTTTGAGAGAGAGCCCAATGTGTATTAGAGCTGAAAGTGCATCTGTTACCCTTTAAAAACTGGGAAATTCCATCCTATATCTGAGTAGACATGTTGCAGAAAAATGCACCCACTTGCCAATGTGCGCAACATACCATAGCGTGTAGGGTAGGGAGGGGAGCATCTGCTTAGGTGGAATTTATTTCTTCAATTAGAATGAAACCCCCAATTAAAGTGTGTATGTGAAATGTCTCTGGTTTGGCTCAGTGCAGCAGACAACAGACCATTCTTTAATTTACAGTTTCACGCCTAGTGATGGCAGTAGTGCAAGCTTCCAAAACCCAGCTTTATCTTTTTATGCTGTGCTTTTCAACCTGTGAGTCTTTCCCGTAGTTTAGGGTTTCTTTCTCCATCGTGAAGCTGACCACAGAGTGGTCATTACTGCTTGCAGTTTGGACCTGGGTCACCTTATTAGTTGTCAGTCTGTAAGCCCCAATCGAAGCAGGCCAGGTCTGTATGATATTGAATCAATCAATTGAAAGTGATAAATGGGGCCAATTAGCTGACTGCTTGGGTGTCCATGAGGCCAGACATCTGATTTTATTTGCCCAGTTGACCAGTTCTTTGGTTCCTGGGTAGCTTAATCTGAATTTTGTGATAGGCATTCTCTCCAGACTCAAGATACTTTTTCACTTTTCTTCCTTCCCCTACCATCCCCCCACCACTTTCTCACATTTTCCAGACTAGACATATAAAATGGCATCCTTGCAAGGACATACACTATCTTCTCAGAGTAGACAGTCAATGTTTTGAATTCTGCCCTGGACCTTTGTTAGCCAGTACCTGCAATTCTTTGTACTCACGCTATCTTTTCAAGCAGGGTAGAAGTTTCAGTTCGGAATCATTGATGGATGTGGGTAAGTTGTTGAAAGCTAGTGCTGACTGCCTCTTTTTTTTTTTGACTTGGCACTACTTCCATAAATATGGAATAGCCAAAGCAGAAAACTGTCCACTGAGGAACACTTTGCTTCCATCCAGTCCAAGTACTACAAAGAATTCAATATATGGTTTTTTCCCCTCTTTTCTGAGTATTTCATAATTCTTAAAATGGTAACAATGTTTGGATCCAGGTTTGTTTTTCACTTACAAGTTGTTAGAAAGCCAGCATCTTTCAGTTCAGTTATATAAGCTGGGCTTCTATATATTTTATGCAGTTTTCTTTTGTTTTTGTTTTTTATTTAGGAGGTACCAGGGATTGAAACCAGGACCTTGTACATGGGAAGCAGGTGCTCTACCACTTCAGCTCTATCTACTCTCCTTCTATACATTTTAAACATTTTTATTTTCCTAAAGTTGTGTGTGTATGTGGTTTAGGGGCAGATCCATATATTTACCTTAAATAAAATTGTAAAAACCTACCTGTAAATTCCCATTTTTCTAAGGGTAGGTTTCTCCTCGATAGATAGGAAAATAAAGTGACTTATAATAACATGGATTTGTTGTGGGTCTTTCAATAAAGCTATCTTCCTTAAGGCAGCAGCTTGACTCTATCATTTGCTTTTCTTTGTAAAGTTCTGTGAACCTAGAGCTTGGCAAAGAAAGTGCAGTGGCAATAACTACCATTTATTAATGCTACTGCAAGTACTTTACATGTACTCAACTCAATCACGTTTTGATATGAGATAGGTGCTTTTTTTACTATTCCCATTTTATAGATGAGGAAAAGGAGACAGTGTTAACTAACTTGCCTGAAGTCATAGTGCTAGTTAGGGACAGAGCTGGGGTGCCCCAGCACTCTGGCTTCTGAACCCTTAGTGCCAGCTTATTTTTCCTCTTTCATTCTGTTTCCATTACGGCATAGAGATGTTGTGTGACCACACGTACATTTCTGTCAAGCTTTTATTGGTCATTTACTTGCCAGCTTCACGAAATGGGGAAGATCTCCTTCGCCCAAGTTTGCCCATTTTTCTTTCTTCTATATAATCAGATATAATTCTCTTTAGTGAGTGAAGTCCTCCGCTTTGGTGGAGTTAACCATAACTTCCTGATGCTTTTTTCTTCTTGGGGATGGACTTGGTGTTTGTTTTTGCCCTTCTTTTTGAATGGGTGATCCAGCCTGAGAGATAGATGGGGTTTCCAGTTTGCCAGCTTCCAATAACACTTGATTCTGATTTAGTGGAGGGCTCATTCCACATGTACATGAGTATCCACAAATTAAGAAAAAATGTAATTTTAAAATGCACAAAGAGAATAATTCTATATGTAATCATTTAGACACATCAAATCCCTGTCAAATATATATATTTTTGTGGTATAAACTCTCTCATTTTGTAAACAAACCCATATCATTTTGGGCTGGCACTATGCATAGTTACGTTTCAGATGTAGTCCAAAATTTACTTTTCTCCTCCTCGCCATGATATATTGGGTGTCTTGTGTACCGAATCACGCACCTAACATTTATGTCCGTCATGAACTAATGTCTTTTAGTGGTTCAGCCCTTTTATTGTGATCTTCCGAAATACAGTTGTGGGAAGGGGAGGGAAAACATTAAATGTCAGTAGTTACAGCAAGACAGTCTCTAGGAAGAGGGCAAAGAGCTTCTGCTGGTTTCACATTCCTGTGGCCCTAGCGGAAATGTAAAAGTGCAGAGTTTGCATTGGAATGAGAATGGGGTCACCTACCCTTTGTAGTCATCATCAAGGAAGCAGAACTTCCTTCCAGAGAGACCATAGGAAATCAATGATCACACTTTGCCAGTGAAGAAGTAAATGTGTACAGCAGACGGCATCAAATAAAAGGGCAGCAGAAATGTGATTTATTTTAGAAGGCAGTGTGACTTTTTGGTCCCTTCAAAAATTCACATTCTGGATATAATAATTGTACTGAAATATTTCTTTCTTTCGGAACACATTGGTTTAAACAATAAAAAAAAAAAAGGAAAAGAGAAAATGCCATTAGGCAATGTTAAATTCTTTACGCTTGAAGATGCTTATTTAAACAAAGAGTATCTGGAATGTGGTACTAGATCCTCCACCCTCTCTGTCTTTTTGGTTAAGAATTTTCCTGATTTACTCAAAGTTATTGGGTTTCCATGCCATTAACTAATCAATTGTATAATTTGATTGATTGGTGTATTACCCGAAACACCCAGAGGGTGCTTCCCAGAGGGACAGCTCGCCATTGGGGGAGGCCCACTTTGATCAGAGAGTATTGCAGAGAGGTCCTTACAAAGGAGAAGCACCAGGGGTGGAGATTGCTGATGCAAAGGGAAATTCAGGGGTGGAGGCTTCATGACATGGAAATGTGACAGCCCATCTTCCTATAGATTGTAACACAGAGCTGTGGGTAATAGCTAAGGGGCAAAAAGTGAGCGTCTGGCTGGTATCTGGAAGAAAGGACATCCCTGTAATCTTGGCCTGAAAGAGTATGAGAGAGTGTGTTAGTTGTGTACCGATAGGACAAAACAAGCGAAAAGGACAAAAAGAAAAAGAATGAAAACTCGAACCAACAACCCTCACCATATTCTGCTCCAATTCATCATTTCCAGTAGCAGTTTTGTCCCTAATGTTAACAATGAGTGATTATGATTCTGTAGTTTCGTTTACAGCAGAAATTAGCATTTTGTTTTCTGTTACAGCTTTTGAATGAGGAATTATAATGTATAATTTGCTGAAAATAGATGTTATCATCTCTTAGGATGAGAACAACCACATAAACTTGAACAAATGATAAAAATGGAATCAATTACATTTCAAATGGAAGTAGTTTACAAACCTCCAAATACAAAGTGGCAGTAGTAGCTGGTTATTGTAACAAATAATTAGTTTTTTTAAACAACATTTATTGAATTCCATTGACAATTTGGTAATTGTTCACAGTCGGCTATAGCCCTCCCCCTTCCAAAATGAAATGTTGCATGGAATGACTACATTTTATAAACTGCAGTTTGCCTCATTATTTAGTGTTGCAATCAGAATGTATATTTATTTGGGTATGTAACCCTTTCAGTGCATTATGAAAACATCCAATGTCACTGGGCCTGGAAAGTGGCTTAGGTAAACATCTAAGGGCTGATGGTTGAGATTGTATTCAGGTTTCAAAGAAAGAAAAGAAACAAATAGTCAAAACCAGTATGAGTGTATGTTGAAGGGGGAAACATTTGCAGTGATTTCTCTCAAATAGGTGAACCATATTTCTCCTTCAGCAGGAATTAATCTCTCTTTCCCACTCCAGTCGTTCTCCTTCCCATAGCCCTTTCTAGCTTGTGTCGTGGTTGTGTATGTCCAAGGCTCACCTCCTGCGTGCTCAGGAAGCTCCTTTGGGGGAAGGAGCCATGCCTTCCACAGCCCTGGGTCCTCCAGCATGCCTAGCCCTAAGTGGAGAGAACATATGTGTTGGATAAATGGCTGACATTTCAGAAAACAACTTTTATGCCTTTATTTGTGTCACTTTATTTATTGAGGACAATTCTGCAATGTCATTTTTGAAAATAGGAATTTGACTTGGAGAATAAATGAATCCTGGTCCTATTTAAGCATCCCCAGGGAAGCACAAGATTGGTTTCCCACAGTCTCACTAAACCTCTTAATTTTTAAAATGAAAAATTATGAAGTATACACTTAAATTAATAAATTCAGGAAGAGTAAAAGAGGGAAAATGGGAATCTGAGGGTTTTTTATTTTTATTTTTTTGGCAAGTGCTACATGCTGAGTGGATCATTCATTTTTGATTATTTCTAAAAGATTAATCTATTTCTTTAAAGTTAATATGCAAAGAAATATGTGTTCAACATTGCTTTATTTTTAGATCCCACGATTTAGTCTGAAACAAATCAGTGGTGCATTATAAACACACAAGAATGTATCTAATGACAGGAGTCAGGCTGAACAGATGCTAAAAAAGATGCTTCGTGTGAAGTTGAAAGAGCTGCAGGAGGGAATGGGAAAAAATCTTTAGAAGTTGGAGGGCCCATGAGGTGAACACTAAGGAGCCTTTTCACCCACCCACTATGTGCTTGTGCTGTCCAGAGCAGAAGAGACTCCATTTGCTCTTGGATTAAAGTAGGAATGACGACACCCATCTGGAATGGTTGTGGGAATTCAGTGAGGTCTTGGACCTGGAAGACCTTTATTATTGACTAATAAAGGGCTGAGCCAGTGTTAGGTCTTATCAGCCATTCTTCAAAGTTTATAGAGTCCCCACTAACGTGACAGACTAGCGGAGTGCCTGACGCAGAGTAGATTTTCAAAGAATTGTATTGGGTCAATAATAACAGAATCCGTTTATTGAACACTTAATATAACATTCCAGAAAACTTTTAAAGTGCATGGATTAACTCATTTAGTCATCAAAATAACCCTGGGAGATGGATACTATTATTACCCTCATATTACAGATGAGGGAAGTGAGGCAAAGAGAAGTGAAGCGACTTAACCGTGGTCACACAGCTAGTTAGTGGTGGAGAGCCAGGACTTGTATCTAGTGTGTCTGGCTTCCAAGCATATGACTTAACCACCATGCTCAGCTGCTTTCAGTAGATGATGGGTATGAGGACAGAGGAGATACAACGATGAGTAAAACAGATGCTGTTTCCAACACGGGTACAAAGGGGCACCCCCACCTCTATGCAAAGAAGGTGGAAAGTGGTTAGTCCTTTAAGAAAGAAACAGATAACAGTGCTCTGGTTGCTTGAAGAAGAGGTAGTTTACTTTGTTTGGAGGAATCACAGAAAGTTTTAATGAGAAAGTGGCATTTGTTCTGTGCCTTCAAAAAATGGGGATTTGGGCAGGTGAGAAAGGGGGTGGAGGAAACTTTCCAGGCAGAAGGAAAACATAGGAGGAATTTGCCAAGGAATAATTTCAAGGATTGTCCTTTATTTTCCTCAGTTTTTTTTGGTTGTTAAACAAAATTTATTGATCAACTATGATTTGCTTGTCCTAAATCACATGATCCTTGAATAAGACATTAATGTCGTGAGTTATGATCCACATATATGACATCTATGTGTATATACATACATATATATCATCTGTCTGTTTGCCTATCATGTCTGTATCTTTATGTCTATGTCTATGTCAATGTCAATGTCTGTGTCTATATAATTTCTTTATCATTCATCTATCTATCACCTGTATCTATCATTATCTCCTTCAACTGTTAAGTACCAGTGAGGAAAAGTAAAGAATTTTAATAGAGAGAAGAACAGGTGAGGGGGCAGATATTCCACCCTACCCTTTGCTTTGACTTTGGAAATTTACAAGTGGGACTCCCAAGAGTGACTCTGCAGTCCTCCATGGGTGTTGTTGGCTTTCCCACCAGCAGTACCCCTCCCTCTCTCTTAGCACAGGGAAGGACCCAGCGAGTTGGGGTCATAGGTCAGTAATATGATAGGAGAGTTACTTTCCACCTGTCATTGTCTGTCACAAGCAAGTAAGGAAGCTTTCATACTTGGTTTAAAGTTAAGGTCTTTGCATCAGTGAAAATACTATCTGTTGGCAATCTCAAAAGAACAGTTCAATTAGTAAACCAAACGTGAAGTTTTATTTAGGATTTTATGGCACTTCAGTGGATTACTAAACTTTTTCTGGATTAAAATTAATCACCAAAGCTGGAGAGTGAAAATAGCATCAGAAGTTGGGGACATACTCTGAGGCCCTTACAGCAGCGCTAATGAAATCCTTTATGTCCTTCTTTTTGTGATGTCAAACTAAAAGGGTTACATAGCTTTGATGAAAAGGGGGGAAAAAAAAATCCGTGAAAGGGGATGGAATCATCCTTACAATGTTTATCAAAAGCTTTTTATTTTAGGAAGTAGGACTCCATTGCTAATTGATTTTTTGACCCTGATAGTAACAGTTGCATTAGAAAGAATTTAAAAACGATTCCTCCAATTAAACTGGTCCTAAAGAACAAATTACTAAAAACCAGTGGGTAAATTTGGTGCTTCCACATATTAAAATTAATATTAGTTAATTTTTCCAAAAATTTGCCCATATTCGTTCTTTTACTGCAGCAGTAGCATGCTCAACTATGAGGATGTTTTGGGGAGTATTTGTAAACTGTGAAGTGTTCTCTTAGTATCATCAAGGTGTCAGGAGAGCTTGCTTCTGAAATACAAAAATGGTTTCACATGGGTCACATGGGAGGTTCGGTCCCAGTGCCTCCTAAAAAGAAACATCAAGCAATTTTTTTATATTACAGGAGCATTGGATACAGACCCCCAAATAAAGTAGATGTTAAATAAATTATCCATTATACTCACTTAGGTAGTTACTTTTTAAATGTTTGCTTACAATGATCTTAACTATTTTTTCAGTTGTGGGCCTCACCTCAGGAACAATAACTAAATTGTGTTACATATCCGCCTCCTCTGTAACTCATTTTCTCAAGTGACCTCTTTTACCATGAGGTCATTTCAGACAAACGTGTCTTCCCCAAGCATGATTTACTCGTTTAAATAAATATAATTAAGAGAATGCCCTATAAAAACACTTGAAGGTAATTCCCTCTTTTCCAGAGAATTTTGGGAAAAATGCTTCATCTTATATTTGGGGTTAAATAGTATTTAAGAAAGCATCATAAATATTAATCACTGCTTGAATACTAGTTCCTGCTATTAGTTCTTTTATGTCTATTGCATTTCTTATTTATTTTGAGGTACCAGGGTCGGGGATTAAACCCTGGATGTCAACCACTGAGCCACATCGCCTCTCCTGAGTTGGTTTTTTTCATTTGTTTGTTTTTTGTTTCTTTCTAGGAGGCACCGGGACTGAACCTGGGGCCTCCCATGTGGGAAACAGGTGCTTAATTGCTTGAGCCACATCTGCTCCCTTTCTATTGCATTTAGAATAAGCTTTTTTCTTAAATTTTTTTTTTTTTTGTACATGTCTTCTTTCCAGGGAAGGTGTCAGAACAATGCATGCCAAATGCCTTGAATTAAAAAAAAAAAAGTATAATAGTGCAAGAAAAATGCCTTGTTTTTTTTTTTTTAAATATATATTGTACCGCCCATATAGCCTTAAATATAGTGCAGGGCATGAAATAGGTGCCCACTAAAATTTTTATTGATTATCTAAATAGAGAAATTACCTTTGACTCATTCTGGGAATTTAAAGACATCAGCCCCTAAAGGCTACATGATTATGAGCAAAAAGGATCAAAACATGGAGGAGCAGAAACATTTCTTAAAATATTTCCTTAAAAGATACTTGCTAATGAGAGTTTTGCCCTCAAAATTAGGATGAATACCTCTTTTGTTACACATTTTCATATGTCAGGAATACTTTCTTCCCTAGTGTTTTATTACTCTATTAAAAAATATATTTAAACTTGATTTTCCAAGACACTGTTTTTGAACATCAGATACCGGAACACAGATGAAAGCATATTCTAAGTTTTTCTTATTAGAGATGTGATACATTTTTGTTGTGGAAAATTTTCTTAGTGTTGTTCAGAAAAAAAGAGGAAAATCAAAACTGCCTGTAATCCAATCACTTAAAGATAATCATGGATAATATTTTGACATATCCTTCCAGTCTTTTTTCTAGGCTGATTTATTTTATTATTATCTAAATTGGTATCATATTTAAGTATTTTTATAATTTGATTTTAGTCCAACAAATCATGACCAACTTGCCATGAAATACTTCGTATACCTCTGTATCATTTCCTCTCTCCCCATGGTTGACACCCTTGTCTGTTTGCTTGTTGTTTTTACTGGTTGTTTCTGTTCGTTGTTTGTGCTTGTTGTCTCCTGGGTTTTTTTGCTCGATGTCTTCTTGTTTTTGCTTGGTGTCTGCTCATTGTTTGTCTTCTTTAGGAAGCACTGGGAACTGAATCCAGGACCTCCTATGTGGGAGGTGGGCACTCAACTGCTTGAGCCACATCCGCGGCCCCCTCTGTATCATTTTTTAGTGGCTGGGTAGTATTCCATTGTATCATTTGGCACCATTTATTTAACCATCCTCTATTATTGGGTATTTGAGTTGCTTACATTATGACTAAACCTGGGGCATATCTATGATTATTTTTTTAGTGGTAGAACAGCTTGGATAAAAGGCATATAATTTTAAAGATATTTGTATTAATTGTCTCCTAGAAAAGATGTTCCATCTTACACTCCCAGCAGGTGCAAGTAAGGGTACCAAATGGAGGCTATTATAAATTGAATGCTTATGTTACAGTGTTTTCTTTGTCCATTTGAAAACCCACAAATAAACATTTTCACGACCATATCAGTCAAGATGTCATGCTTGTAACAGTGACGATGTTCTTTTGTCTGTAGT